>NC_134012.1:78831084-80173584 GCF_047716275.1 Strix uralensis
ATTGTTCAACATCCAGGTCTTCTACTAACCTCTTCTACTTTGTGGTCATCCTGAACACTGGAAAGAAAGAATGCAGTTGTTTCATATCAGTATCCATGTTAAGGAACTCAAAAATTTGGTTATTCATCTCCACATATTTCTACCTGTTTCTGATGGTGCTGACTTCAAATAGAATTCTATAGGATGGAGGGATCATTTGCAAGATAGAACCTGGGAAGAGTTTCAAAAATCTGCAAAGTAATGATCAAGAGATATTAAGGTTATGTCTATACCAATAAATTAAAATGTACTCAGGACTGTACCTACACAGTGAAGCTAGCTGGCACAGAATAGTTAAACCTATACTAATAATTTCTCTGAGCTTCTAATTCTGTGTGGCTGTATGCAAGGCCCCACGGATGTTAAAGTATCTAAACCATGTCCAAGAATCACAGAGAAAGACATGCAAAGGACCAATTTACCATTGTAGGCAATTCAGATTTGGGAATGTCTCCAGGCAGTAGTTTATTTGTTAGTAAAACCCATATGTTCTTCCACTGCCCTTAGGGTCAACATAGAGTTTATACCTGACACTTTGACTGTAGTCCAGTCCATTCCCATATAAATGAAATATCAACTGCTTATTTCATCTTGTATGACATAAGACAATTTCATAGAGCAGACAGTTACAGGAGTCTCTCCAGTATTTATAGTCAACTTGATTTCTTTTTTCCGATTAATTATCTCATGAATAAAAAAGTACCCATGAAGAAATTGTTTATCAAGTGTCCATAGTAAGATCTACATAGTGTGGTGTAAATAAGGCATAATTTTATACACAGAAAAATGAGGAAAAAGTAAACTATGAATGGTACCCTATTCAGCAGTCAGAATGAGTCTGTAGTTCTATGGAAAATGTACTTTGCAGTTACATAATTAAAGAGCATATGATACTCACAGGAAACAAAAGAAAAAGAAATGCCATTTCCTACCTGGGAGCAGTTGGTAGTAAAGGCAATAACAATAATCTGTGCAGTCCTGTAGATATTTAATAATAATAATGCAGATTTACAGCATGATTCAAGATATTTCTGCATACTTGATCAGAATTATTTTTCAGTATCCTAATTGATTGTCAAACAAGTAATTTTATTCTATGCTTCTCTCCTCTTTTATAGAATCTACTGTCTAAACTTTCAGCAACATGTATTTAAAATTCAAGTCTTTCAAAACTGTGTTCAACAAAAAAGTGGTCCGATTATGAACTCTGAACATGCATCAGCTGTCATCCAATGCTATTTTGAGTCCAAGAGTCATAGCTCCTCCAGTAGAGTCATTTAGTCTAATAAGTGGTCTAACCATTTAAGTAAGTCTGATATAAATTATCCCAATTTATCTGGGGATTTATACTCTACTTGTTATAATAGAAGCCTGGTTTGCTAGATCTCACTAGCGGATGAAGGGAATGGGAGGAGAAAAGGGAATAATACTTTGATAACCTGAGATCTGAAAAGCTGTTTATGTGTGTATCTAACATTTTATTTCGCTGTGAAGTTGTCTGAACTTTGTTACTCCCAACTATTACCTTTAAAGACTTTGTCCTGCACAGGACAGCTTAAACCAAATCATTGTCACTTACTTAAAATTGGACTGGATATATCTTTTCGTCTGTCTCCTTTTCTCACTGCCTCCTGCCTCATCCTCTCTTGCTCTCCTTATTCACACTTTAACTTGCACAATAAATCTGGGCTCTTTAAAATATCTAATAGAGAAAGTTATCATGATCTTCTCTAGCCAAGACATTCTTTGAGACAAAAAATGCTACTTTGCTTTTTGTGCACTTGCTGCACTTGTTTGGGATTCCAGAAATCAAAGTTCCAGAATTTTAAAACATATAGGACTAGAAAATACGTAGAGAGAGGAACAGGAGGCTAACAATTTCTGTACGTTTCTTAATCCAACAGTAAAAAGTCAAAGGTAATTTTATATGAAATTTCTAGGGTGAAAATAGTGAAGGAGTCATCAGCTCATCTGAATGTTCTACCAAAACATGATGTAGAACCATATATCAACATTCCACATGTTCTCTCTTTGAGCTGATTTGTACCTTTGGAATATGATTGAATGCTGTTTTGATTTTCTGTAATTAACTGAAATTTTAAACTAACATGAACAAGAACGAAAGAAGATGAAGTGAACACAATAATACATAGCATTTACCTTCTGCCCTGTGTTTTAGAGAGAAGCTTTTGCAACTGGGTTTTGCTTTTCTTTTCAGAGTAATGGTAATATAGATGTTTATACCAATTCATCTATAAACTTTATATTGTAGCAAGTAGGAAGTCACTGAAAAGTATTTATCTACTATGTTCACTTGAGAGCAAAACAAACATGTTGACCTTCAATTCTTCCCCCTTTTAGCTTTCTTCTTATCAGAGGATGTCAGCATTTAGCACACGGACAAATGCCTGCATTTTTGTGAGGAATGTAGACAATGCTGTCATGAAATAAATAGCCTCTAGGAGGAAAAAAATAGAAGACTTTCAAAAGGCTTAATGTGTAAAAGAGACAGTTTCAGTGAACCCATGACTGTATGTCAAATGCCTAAATAAGGGGAAAAAAAAGCCCATTGGAGAAACAGATTTACTACTCCCCTGAACTGTAGTATTCTACTAAAGAACTGAATACAAGTGTCAATGATAAAATTTGAAAATACTCTGTTTATTGTAATGCAATATGCACTTTCCTCTTTAGGTTTATTATACCATCTATTTTCTTACTTATTAATGAAGTTTAGCTAGAATATGTTAGAGAGACTGAAAGCAGAAGCCAGCCACCTTAAAGAAGCATGTGAGTTCAATGCTTGGCATGTTTTTTTCCTACAACATATCTTTGAGAATTTTATTTTACCTAAGATTCTTTTTTTCTCCTTACTCTATTAGGATCAAGGTAACATACCTTCTGAATTAGTTTTAAAATGTAATAATTTCAAGAACAATAAGAAACAGAACACGTACTGTCCTGGTGGGGAAAGGATATTTCCCACTTACATAGTTTAGAAAGTAATTGCATTACTTTAAAGCTACAGAAGATTTCATGTTACTGCCATAGTTTCTGTCTGCAAAGCTTCATGTTGATTCTCCCTAGTTTTGTCCCTTTGTGGGTCCAAATTTGTAAATATCTGGTTAAACATTTAAGGAAATGCATGGTGTAAACCCTCAGATGTAGAAGAAGAAACGTCTCTAATCACAAAACTTCCAAAAGAAATGTTGGAAATCTTGCATCTGTTTCTATGTGTTGCCCTGTTTGCAGAATAACAGTTACTGCTTTAGCAGCTTCTACCACCATATGTGTACAATAAGTAAATGAACATAAAACTGAATGAATGAACGCATAAAAGAAGGCTAAACCCACCCAGCTTAACAAAACTATTCTCCCACCCGCTGTGTACTGGAACACGAACAGAGCATTGTTTGGATCATAAGGATTAGTAAAATAACAGTTGGTGAACAACACGGTCATGTGGATGAAATTATTATTTCTTAAAGTTAATGTATGATAGCTGGGATACCAGTGACTATACTTACTTAATTCATTATCTAACCCAATGACTGTGGACAGTGTATAATTATTTCAGCTGAACAGATCACAATTATACACAAAATAAATTTAAGAATATTTTATATAAATGAATTGTGATCCTTCCTTCTTTCCCCTTGGTTAAAAATGAAATTACTACAGTTAAAGTTTTCTTTACAACCTATTTCTCTTTCAATAGCAGAATTGATTATGAGAAATAAAAAACATAAAATGTCTTTACCAGTAGAACTGGAAACAAGCTGGGAGAGTTGCAATCCACACTGGTTATACTTAACATGTAAAGCATCAAATTTCAAAAGTGATCATGATTGATTTTCTGTGATCTCATCACACTCAATTGGGTTTGAACCATCATATCCATGATTTAAATAGTTTCATTGCTAGACCATTCCCACGCCTTCTGCTTTTTCAGCAGAAGTTAAAATATTGTAGACTTTATCTATTCCTGCAGTTTTCCATCTTTGGAATTGGTGTAACAACTAATTTAAGGATAGTCAGAGTTAATTAGTGAGACTGTTGGAAACCAGGTAGGTGTATTCCTACACAAAACATTAGCAATTTTCCACACTGATCATATTCTTACTTTTAAAAAGTCCAAGGCCATTCTTTCTTCTAATGTATCTTTTATCACACACTTTGATATGGATAGTTTACTCTTCCTTATATTTCAATTTCTGTATAACTTATCTTTGGCCTGTCTCCCAGAAGGATTTCTGCAGCACACAACTGGTAGAATAAGTCTTATTCTATAGTATTTATGTGAAAGTTATAGGAAAGAGTTTTTTTGTTTGTTTGTTTGTTGTTTGTTTGTTTGTTTTTTTCCCCTAGTGACATCTAGGTTTCAATTTCTTCTGTAATGTTTCTAGGCCATTTTACACAATGGTCATTGAGAGCCTCCCAACAGAAATTCTTTCATTACTCACTATTCCTTTCACATGAAGAAGAAAGATATTACATGTTAATGGAGAGTGAAATCACCAGTGGAGAAGCTCAATACTCGGTAGTAGGTGGAAGTAGCAATAATAACCTCTTTCTACTCCTTCAAGTAATAGTGTTTGGAAGAGGAGCCCTTCTGTCTTACTTCTATGGGGCAAGTTCTGCAAAGGATGTTTTGGAGGAGAAGCAGAACCTTCAGGTACATTCTGCACCCTCTCATGTGAAATGAGTGTGGCACCAAAGACAGTTTCAAGGCAAATTCTTTTTCTTCACCCAAGCAGTGATGACTTTCTTGTGAAGAAGAGCCACAATATTGCCCTTTTGGAAATGACATATCACTGTGCCACTCTTGATGCCTCTTGTTAATGTTCTCACATTTCTGTCTTCAGGATTATTTCCTTTCATTTCCTTCCCCATCCACCCAGGACTTATTAAGTAGTTACTGACATAAAAGAGCTGCTTTGGCACTGTGACCTCAGTTTCTTTGTCATTACTGTTACTATTACCATTAATATATACTTTGACCACATTCTAGTTTGGTAGAGTTTCCTGCCTGTCTTAAGCTGCTTGTTTTTTCTATTTAATCATAGCAGAAGGTGTAACATCAATATTTATCTCTGTATTTATATTATTATTGATGACAGTAGAAGTTCATGGTTGATTTAACTTCAGATTCTAAACAAACATGATCAGTTTTTAAACAAACTTTGGTAAAATTAGCTTAATCTTAGTTCTTTCCTGAAGGGGCACTGCAAGCAAGGTTTGTATTGCGGTAAAATAGATAAGTGTTTGGGTAGGAAGATCGTTTTCTGATAGATAAGGTGGTATCGTTTTTTTTTTTTTTCTTTCACTATCTTACCAGAATGAGTTTCTTTTCTGTTTCATGGAAGAACTCTTTGTAGTGGCTAATATTTTGAAGTCAGATAATTCACGCTTTTGCTGTTAGAAAGGAATCCAGTAAATCTAACCTGGATTTTTGCAGTAAAACATGTTGATTGGTCAAAACAAAGCTTTTTAACGCTATCCTAGACATCAGTTTTGACAAAGATGCAATTTCTGCTCAGAAACAGACACCCACTATATAACCATTTATGACGCTCACCTGGGATATGGAACTGTATCTACAATGCTCTTAAGACAACAACTCAGAAAACACAAACACAATGTGCCGTTTAATGGATTGTTGCTGGTTTCTGGTATTACACTAGCATGTTGATTGTAGTTATTCACATTTTTTTCAGTGCAGCTTAACTTCCAACTCTTCACCAATGTCATGTGGCAAAAATAAGTTTTCAGAAAAGATTTCACTGTCAAATAATCATAGAATAGCTTAAGTTGGAAGGGACCTGTGGAAGGCATCTGTGAATCACAGAAACAGACTCTACAACTCAGAGTTATAAAGCAGGTATATTTACTCCGGCGCCGGGGTGCAAGGGGATTTCTCCACAAAGCTTGCACACCCACAGCACTTTTTACCAAAAACTTATAGACTGTGGATATACATATTCATTGGATTACATAACACAAATATCCATATGCATAAGTAAGGCTGGGTTAGTTCTAGAGGCTGGTGTCAGCAGTTTATGTTCTCTTTGCACCTGCGCATTGCCTCTTGGGGGGCGTCTTTGGGGGTCTTTGGGAGGAAGGCTCATAGTCTTTCTCACCTTGTACTTTTCCTCGAAGCATGCACAGATTCTCTTGGCCAATTTCTTGAACAACAAGAGTGGTTTCAGTCAGTTTACTCATTCTATCTTATCTAAAAGTGCCAGTGTATAAATTTCTACTGTCCAAATATGGCTATCTATTCATTACAAAGACTAAACTAGTTAGAGCACATCTGCTTTCCAAGGACAATAAACATATTTTTGTCGAACATAGTAATTCTTGGTAAGTTTCCACCGAAAACTGCTTTGTTTTGATGAAAGTAGTCCTTGGTAAACTTCCACAGAACAGTCAGGGTGAGCAGGATTATTAAGCAATATTCAGAAATCATTATAAATTGCTATAAGTAAATAAGTTGCAAAGTAGGTGATCATTTCCTTGTATTAATTCCTGTCCAACCTTTGCTCAAAGCAGACCTGACTTAGACCAGTTTTCTCGGATCTGTGTCCAGTGTGAGAGACTGAAATGTCATATAACTGTCTCAAAGCTTGCTTGTGTCTGTGCAAACCTCCAGGAGAAGCTGCTGCGGTATTTGAATTGGTCTGGGGAATGTCACCCAGGGAAGCGGGAGTGTATTGAAGGATGCACCCCCCCACTTCTTTGACCCCCCCACTTCTTTGCGGTTGCACCTGTACTGAGCTGGCCCCATCCTGTAGCCATTTGTGACTCTATTGTGTACACCAGACACCATGCTTGCATTGCTAATGAACCTATAAGAGGCAAACGTTCCTGCCCTGAAGCCAGATGCAACAAAACCTGTGGGACCAGAGAAAAAAACCCTAAAGGTGGGCAGATATGCTAATCAGCAAATACGATGAACTTAAAAAAGCAACAGAAACTTTGCTCGGGGTGCATCCACCATTGAAGCCAGATCTGTGTGCACCCACCACCGAAGAACTGAAGACTGAGGACCAACGGGACTCCACTGGATCCATGGTGGTGACTATTCTTGCAGCCCTATCCCGCATCTTTGCTTTATTTCTGCTTTTCCTTCCATTCTGTCCTATCGCTACATCTCTTCACTTTTTTAATAATAAAAACCTGCTTTGGGTATATGGCATTTGACCTCATTTGTGACTTAATCTCTCTCTTGGGATCATATCAAAACCTCCTCCAACATTGGATCAGAACATCCAGTCATGTCTGAACATTTCCAAGTTTTGAGTTTCCACAGCTTCTGTGGTCAGCTTGGTCTAATGTTTGACCACCCTCATGTTGAAAAAATTTCCCTTATATATGTAATTGAAATTTCTGCTGTAGTTATACCATTGTAACATAAATACAGTGGCAGCTGAGATAAATGGGAGCAGTCAGATGTATACAGATCATCTATGTAGCAGGCAGGGGCATTCTTGGATATAGGCAATGGAGTAAAATAAATGTGGATTTACTTCCAATGCTTCCTGAAGACGCTTTTCAAGCCCAGGACTGTGGCTTGTGAATGCACTGAGTGGATACAAACATTTACATACTCGAAAAGGGTTGAGTCCACACTTGAAGTATTCTACAGGTAGCCTAAGCTAATGTATGTTTCCAGTCATATTTAGTTTATATAGAGGGAACCAGCACAAACACAAGTCACTGGAAAGATGTGTCTCAGAAGATGATGAGCTTGTGGTTTCAGATGTCTTCTGAAAGGAAACTCTGTAAACTCCAAATGCCTTGACTGAGTGAAGAATATCTCAAAATAACAGTAATGCAATTTTACATGATAACGCCACACCAGTTTTCTGATTCTGATTCTCATAACAGAAGTTCTACTGCTTCTCAAGCTTAAGTAAACTGTTCTAAAAACCAGCAATAACTAAAATATTTTTAAAGATATTTGAAGATCTATCAAAAATTTATGAAAAACTTCATCTTCTTTTGTTTATAATTCTGAACAAAATACAACTTCTAATGTTCTTTTATAAAGTGCTATATTCTTGGAATCATTCAAGCTGGAAAGAACCTCTGGTGATTTAGATTTCAACTGCTTGCTCAAAGCATGGTCTATGTTTGAATTCAGAAAGGGTTGCTCAGTGCTTTGTCCAGTTGGGTCCTAAAAACTCTCAAAGGAGAGAAATGCCACAGTCTCTCTGGACAACAGATTACACTGCTTAAAGACTCTCGTGGGGAAAAATCCGATCTCAGTGTATGACTGTTGCCTCTTGTTCTGACTCCGACTCATTGATCATCTCTGTGTAGTTACTGGGAGAGTGCTCGTTGGTCTGTTCCTCCTCCAAGGTAAACAAGCCTCAGTTCCACAATGTCTGCTGGTAGGGTAAATGTTCCAGCCACACAATCCTGGTTGACCTCTGCCAAACTTGTTACAGTTTATTGACATCTTTCTTGTATTAGGTGACCACAAACTGGTTGCAGTATGTAGATGTAGTCTCAGAAGTGTTGAGTAAAAGGGGATAATTACCAGCCTCTACCTCGGGCCATTCTTCTGTTCATACAGCTAGTACACTGCTGACCCTTTGCTATTGTCCAGATACACAGCTGATCCCTACTCAGCTTGATGTTCATGAGGGCTCCCAGGTCATCTTCACCGAGTTGCTTGCAGTTATACCATCTCCAGCCTGTGTCACTGACAGGGGCTCTACCTTTCCAAGGTTCAACCTTTATCATTTTTGAATTTCATCAAAATGGTTCTGGCTGGCCCATTCCTGCAGTCTACCTAGGTCCCTCTGAATCACAGCCTTGCCTTCAAGTGTGTTCACTTCCCCAAGGCTGATGTTCACAAACTTGGTGATGGTGCACTCTGCTGGTTCTGGGACAGAATGCTGCAGTAGTCTACTTGAAACCAGACTCCAAGTAGAGGTCAAATCATTAACCACTAATATTTGAGCCTAATGATCATGACAGTTTTCCCTTCATCTAGTTGGCCAACCATGTAGACCATAACTTCACAACTTGCAATTAAGGATGTTGTAGGAGATTGTGTTGAAAGTCATGTTAAGGTCAAAGTAGATGACATCTATTGTTCTCCAATCATCCACAAATCCAGTCATTTCATTACGGAAGGAAATCAAGTTGTTCAAACATGATTTACTTCTGATATTTCCAGGCTAACTTTTCCCAGACATCCTCTTCTCCTTCATGTACCCAGAAATGTGCTCCAAAAGGCCTTGTTCCTTGATTTTCCCGGAGACTGAAACAAGGCTGACCAGCCTGAACTTCTTTGGATCATTCTTTTGGCATGTTTTAAAGATGAGTACAATAGTTATCTTTCTGTAGGTGTCAGAAATGTTGCTCAATCTCCATGACATTTCAATGATAGGAAGCAGCTTTGAAAGGACATCAGACAACTCTGTCAGCATCTTCAGATGCAAACCTTGTTCCATGGACTAGATTTCTGACTTGCTTCTCACTCAATGCTGGCCACTCCTCTCCTTCTTGAACCCTGCCTTTAGGCACAAAGACCTAGGAGACCTTGCAGGTGAATACTAACTAATGTTTCTAATATTTTTAAGGACTCTGCTGCAAATAGCTCTGTTATCAGTGCAAAGCATTACAGAATTTATTCTAGTCATGCACAGAAATTGTGACTGTGTTGGGAAGGCTGAAGGCTATGAATTTCAAGATGGACCTTTACAGCCAGGTGAAAAACTACAGAAAGATCTCAGGAGTTTTAGTGTCTAAGATTGAATATGTACTGTTAACAACAGGAAAGATGTTGGTTATTCCTACATGAACAGTGGTAGAGCATATTAGTTATCTTGTCAGTTATTTCCTGAGCTTAGTTCTCTGTCTCTCACATGGAAACTGGTTTCAAGTTCATCGGAATTGTGGTAATTAGCTACATATCCATCAATCTGATTGCCAGGCAATTGGCTAAGTTGTTTCCCTCTGAGTTCAAAGGTAAATGTTTTGGACTGGTTAAAATAGGCAATTAGGAGTTGCTAAAATGCCCATGCTTGTATCTAGGTACTTTTAAAAGAAATTTTAGCTCTGAATGGATAGAGCTGTCCTAAAATGGGTATGTCACCTACTGCAAGGTCTTTCAGACAGGACTCTGACAGATTCTCTATTGCACTGCTTCCAGCAGTCTCCTGGAAGATGACCTACATGTACTTGGCAGATGTTTCTAGATATGCAGGAAAATAGAAATGACCTGCACTATCTTTTAAAGTAAAAATATTTAAAAATAACTTTATGAGCAATTCCCCCCACCATCTTCCCTGTAGTAAACTATTTTTAAGGGAACAGGGTTGCTGTGACAAGTGTAAACAACATTTACATTATCTAATTTACCCCTCCTTGGTATGCTTATAAAAAGATATGCTTATAAAAACATACGCTTAATTACATTTTTTCTTCTAAACTGACAGTTAGATGCTCTCTTTATCCGTTTTTATACCACCATTCTATTAAGTGTAAACAAATCCCCATACTCCTTACAAACCCCAGGTTTTTCATCAAGTCCAAAAGCTCTTTTTAGCTCATTTTATAGAACATCCCTGCAAAAGCCTCATGCTACATAAGGTTCCAGCTTGAAAGAATTCAATGTCAGTCTTTAATCAATTGCAAGGATCACTGCTAAATCCCCTAAGACTTGATTCTCTTGTCCCTACAGTTGCTTGGACTAAATATTCTGTTTCCACAATGCTGCTAACTCTTACTGCCTCAAGGAGTGAGGAAGACTGTAGCAGAGAAATCAGACTGTCTCTGATGTGTCAGTGCGCAGCACACTGCCATTAGGACATCAAGCCAGCATGATTTATTAGCAATTTTAATTAATTTTCCGAGTCATTTCCTAAGGGCTCAATTCTGTAATCTTATTACTATGAGCCTAACATGCTATAGTAAGACTATGCTTTCTAATATTTCTTTTGTTGTTAAATACAATCTCTGCTTTCATTAAGAAACTCTTGAAATGAAGCAGTTTGCTCTTTTGTATGTTGAAATTTTTCTGTGTATGTTCATTAGAAATTAGTACTAGAAATTATGTACTAGAGTATATTAGCTCTTAACACAGAACTCATCACTTATTTTCTCCTTTATTCTTCTACTATGAAATCATGCTAGAAGTGGCTGAGGAACCTACTTTAAAGTAAAGATGTCATGTCTGTAAAATTTTAGATATGAAATAATCTCACACCTATTTTATTTTATGTACACAGAACCAAATCTTAATCCCATTTAACTCAGTGAAATCTGGATATTTTTACCCATTATAAGGAATTAAACTGTGCTCATGAAGATATACATAGATTATGAACTGCAGAATAGTGTGTTTTTATTGTTTGCTTTTTAGCCTCTGCTTTAAAGAAAGAAAAAATCTAGTAGCTGATTTGCTAAAAGCCACGTATTTTTATTATTATTTTTTCCCTAAGATTTAGACAACTTTGTAATGATATGGATTAAGTTATATTTATCACATCTGTCTATAAGTAGTGTTTAATTGCTGTAAATTTACATTATTCTGAAGGGTCACTGATCTGACAAAATAATTTAAATTTAATTTTTGAGTTACCAGGGTATTTTATATGGCATATTTTTTTAAAAAAGACATTTTTTAAAAATCACAAATATGTGATGTCATTACTTGGATATGACATAAATATTTTAATTATTCTCTAAATATTTTATACGTGTTACTTAAAATTTTAATTCCCACAACATTTTCAAGTACAAGTGTCATATCTGTTCAAGAAATAGAATTTTAGGACATGGAATTGTACATAGGGGCAATAAACATAGTTTTAACAAAGAAGACCGGAAGAAGAGAATCAAGGCTTAGAGCAGTTAGGAAAGAAGGTATGTTTCTTGCTCATGAGAGAACACAGAGGTGTATGCCCTTATCATGGTCCAGGGCATTTAGAAAGACGTATAAAACTGTAATATAGTGATCAGTAACATCCTATGCCCTCCAGAGTGCCCTAGAAATAAAGGATAAGCACAGAGTGGAGAAAGATAGTTTGTGGGCCCCATAAACTTTAAGTCAGTTATATTATGAGATAAAAAGAAATTCAGCTGTGATGTATGTCTTTGAATCTTTCTGCCTCTGTTTATTACTTACAATTTTTCCAATATTTTTCTATTCCTACATACAGGGAAACTAGATGACCATAAACCAGAAATCATTCAAGACTCTGAAATATGTAAAATTTCAGTGGGAAAATAAGGTGAGTTAGGAAATCATGTTTTAACATATCAAAATTATATCAAGCTTATTGCATGTGATCCAGTATAATCACGCAGGCTGTTCCCGTGTGCCGAAAAACAAGCAGGCGGGGAATAAGACAGGCCTGGCTAAACAGGGAACCTTGGCTGGATATCAAGAACAAAAGGAGAATCTATGACCTTTGGAAGAGGGGCCAGGTCTCTAATGAAGACTATAAAGATATAGTGAAGTTATGCAGGTTGAACATCATGAGAGCCAAAGCACAGCTAGAGCTCAACCTGGCTACAGCAGTTAAAGATAATAAAAAATGTTTCTATAAACTCATTAACAGCAAAAGGAGGATTAGGGAAAATCTCCCTCCTTTATTGGATGCAGAGGGAAACAGAGTAACAAAGGGTGAGGAACAGGCTGAGGTGCTCCACGCGTACTTTGCCTCAGTCTTTAGCAGTGGAACTGGCTGTTCCCTGGACACCCAGCCTCATGAGCTGGGAGATGGGGAGGGGAAGCAGAATGAGGTCATCACAATTAAAGAGGAAGTGGTCGGAGACATGCTACACCACTTGGATGCACACAGGTCTGTGGGACCAGATGGGTTACACCCAAGGGTGTTGAAAGAGTTGGCAGATGTGCTCGCCAAACCGCTTTCCATGATTTACCTGAAGTCATGGCTAACTGGGGAAGTCCCATTGGACTGGAGGGTGGCAAATGTGACACCCACCTACAAGAGAGGCAGAAAGGAGGATCCTGGAAACTATAGACCTGTCAGTCTGACCTCGGTACCGGGGAAGGTCATGGAGCAGGTCATCTCGAGTGCCATTACAGGTCATATAATGGACCACCAGGGGATCAGGCCTAGTCAGCATGGGTTTATGAGAGGCAGGTCCTGCCTGACAAACCTGATCTCCTTCTGACAAAATGACTCAACTATTGGATGAGGGAAAAGCTGTGGATATTGTCTACCTGGATTTTCGAAAAGCACTCAACACAGTTTCCCATAGAATCCTCGTAGAAAAACTGGCTGCCCATGGCCTGGATGAGCAAACGGTCTGCTGGGTCAAGCACTGGCTGGATGGACGGTCCCAGAGAGTGGTGGTCAATGGAGCTAAATCCAGCTGGCAGCCAGTCACAAGTGGTGTTCCTCAGGGCTCGGTGTGGGGACCATTTCTGTTCAACATCTGTATTGATGATCTTGGTAAGGACATAGAGTGTATCATCAGTAAATTTGCAGGTGACACCAAGTTAAGCGGGAGTGTCGATCTGCATGAGGATAGGGAGGCTCTACAGAGAGACTTGGATAGATTGGATCGGTGGGCCAACATTAACGGGATAAGCTTCAACAAGGCCAAGTGCCAGGTCCTGCCCTTGGGCCACAACAACCCAATGCATCGCTACAGGCTTGGGGAGGTGTGGCTGGAGCTGTCTGGAAGAGAAGGATCTGGGGATTCTAATTGACAAGCAGCTGAACATGAGCCAGCAGTGTGCCCAGGTGGCCAAGAAAGCCAACGGCATCCTGGCTTGTATTAGAAATAGTGTGACCAGCAGAAGTAGGGAGGTGATAGTCCCCCTGTACTCTGCACTGGTGAGGCCACACCTGGAGTATTGTGTCCAGTTTTGGACACCTCAATACGAGAGAGATATCGAGGTGCTGGAGCGAGTGCAGAGGAGGGCAACGAAGCTGGTGAAGGGCCTGGAGAACAAATCCTATGAGGAGTGATTGAAGGAGCTGAGACTGTTTAGTTTGAGGAAGAGAAGGTTGAGGGGAGACCTCATGACTCTCTACAACTACCTGAAAAGACATTGTAGAGAGGTTGGTGCTGGTCTCTTCTCACAGGTAATTAGCAATAGAACAAGAGGGAATGGCTTTAAACTGCAAGAGGGAAGGTTTAGACTGGATATTAGGAGAAAAATTTTCACAGACAGAGTGGTCAGAGAGTGGAATAGGCTGCCCAGGGAGGTGGTGGAGTCACAATCCCTGGCTCCGAGGAGGAGGATAGTGGCGGATGGACCCTTCTGAAAGCACCGAAAACCCACGGCACAACCGCAAAATGAGAAGGCAAAAGCCCAGGGAAGAGGGAACACCTCAAGTCGCCTCCACCGTGAGCAGGAAGAACAAGCTACAAATGAGAGCAACGGGGACTCAGAGTGGGCAGAGACTGGAGTGATGACACCCAATGCCCTCATGTACAAGAGCAGCCCCCAGGGAGCGCAAGCGACCAGGAGCACGATGAACAGGGCAGGTAAACAGGGCGTGGCATGTCAGAAAGGTGAGGCACGACAGTTTGCATGGCAGTTTGCACAGGCAGGGCGAGCGGACAGGGGACGGTACATATCCGGCGTCTAGATCTTATCTGAACTTCTTATCGTCCTCCATGAGTAGACTGAACCATGGTCTCCACTCGCGTCAAAACCACCACCAGAAAGAACCTGGTGACCCAGAGAGAGCTGCCACACAAATATGCAGCAGTCCAGTTGCCGGACTGCAGGGAGTGCCTGAGCCCGTCAATCCTGCCGGAGGGAGCAGTGACAGCACCTGTGTGCACTGTGATCAGCTGGGTGACCTGCTCAGCCTGGTGGCGGAACTCAGAGAAGAAGTTGAAAGATTAAGAAGTATTAGGGAGTGCGAAAGGGAAATTGATTGGTGGAGTAGCACCTTAGCACCCCTGAAGCAACAGGGGCAAATGGAGGCTCCAAAAGAGGCAGGCAATCCCTCATCCTCTTGCTATCAGGCAGAAGGAGGGGACCTAAGATATGGGGAGGCTGGAAACCGGTCCCCACTCAGGGAGGCAGAAAAATCCTCTCCTGACCTCCCCCATCCTCCATGGTGTCGCTTCAAAATAGATACGGGGCCCTGGAACTTTTGAATGAAGTAGAGAAGGAGGAAGAAAATGAGACAAACAAGGAGAAAGACCAAGGTCCACCAAGGCCAGGTCATTCTAGACCAGGTATTAAAACCAGTTCTAAAAAGAACACCTGAAGAGTCATTGTAGTGGGTGACTCCATTCTGAGGGGTGTCGAAGGCCCAATATGGAGACCAGACCCACTTCACAGGGAAATCTGCTGCCTCCCTGGGGCCCACGTCAAGGTCCTCACGGCAAAAGTCCCTACTCTAGTGAGACCCAAGGACTACTACCCTCTCTTGGTTTTTCAGGTAGGTAGCAATGACATTACCAGGAGAAGGCCTAAAGCAATGAAGAGAGATTTCAAGTCCTTGGGGAAACTGGTTAAGGGGTTGGGGGCACAAATTGTGTTCTCCTCCATCCCTTGAGTTGGGGGGATGGATGAAGAAGAATACTGGAGAACTCAACAGATGAACTTGTGGCTCCAAGACTGGTGTTAATGTCAGGGCTTCGGATTTTTCAATCATGGGTTGGTATACAAGATGCCAGATATTTTGGCATTGGATGGGAAGCACCTGTCCCAGAGGGGGAAAAGGATCTTGGGGCAGGAGTTAGCTGGGCTCACTGACAGAGCTTTAAACTAGATTTGAAGGGGGAAAGGGGCAAAATATCAGCCCATCTGAAGTGCATGTATACTAATACACACAGCATGGGTAACAAACAGGAGGAGCTTGAAACCATGATGCAGCAGGAAAATTATGATATAGTGGCTCTCACAGAAACATGGTGGGATGTCTCCCACGACTGGAGTGTGCCCGTTGATGGCTACAAGCTCTTTAGGAGGGATAGTCAAGGAAGCAGAGGTGGTGGGGTGGCGCTCTATGTTTGTTATGATTGCTTTGAGTACAAGTGTAGTGAAGATGGGGTGGAGTGTCATTGCGTTAGAACCAGGGGGAAGGCCAACAGGGCAGATAATGTATTAGGAGTCTACTATAGGCCACCCACCCAGGACAGAGAGGTGGAAGAAATATTCTGTAGGCTTCTAGGTGAAATCTCACGATCACTTGCCCTTGTTCTTGTGTGAGACTTTAACTTCCCAGACATCTGCTGGAAATACAACACAGCAGAGCAGGACCAGTCCTGGAGATTCCTGGAATGTGTGGCAGATAACTTCCTGATGCAACTGGTGAGTGAACCAACCAGAGAAGGTGCCCTGCTGGATCTCCTCTTTGTGAACAGAGAAGGGATGGTGGATGATGTGGCAGTTGGAGGCCGACTAGGGCACAGCGATCACGAAATAATGGAGTTCTCTATTCTTAGAGAGGCCAGGAGAGGGGGCAGCAGAACTGACATCCTGGACTTCCAAAGGGCTGACTTTGATTGTTTGGGCACCTGCTTGACAGGATCCCTTGGGAGACAGTACTGAAGGGTATAGGGATCCAGGAAGGCTGGGCACCTGTTAAGAAGAAAGTCTTAATGGCTCAGGATCAGGCTGTCCCCAGGTGCTGTAAGAGAAGCCGGTGACAGAGAAGACCACCCTGGCTAAACAGGGAGCTTTGGCTGCAATTCAGGGAGAAAAGGAGAGTTTACGGCCTTTGGAAGAAGGGGCTAGCCACTCACAGGGATTACAAATATGCTGTGAGGCTATGCAGGGTGGAAATTAAGTCTAAAGCCCAGCTGGAAATTAATCTGGCTTCAGCAATCAAGGACAACAAGAAATGTTTCTATAAGTATGTGAGCAGCAAAAGAAAGACCAAGAGAGAGCCTTCATCCCCTGCTAGACGCAGGAGGAAACATGATAACAAGTGATGAGGAAAAGGCTGAGGTGCTTAATGCCTTCTTTTCCTCAGTCTTTAATAAAAAGACTAGTTGTACTGAGGGAATCCAGCCTCCTCAGCCAGAAGACAGAGACTGGGAGAATGACCCCACCGCATTCCAGGAGGAGATAGTCAAGTGACCTACTGCATTACATTGACATACACAAGTCTATGGGACCAGATATGATACACCCAAGGGTGATGAAGGAGCTGGCTGGGCTGCTCGCCAAGCTGCTTTCCTTCATTTACCAGCAGTCCTGGCTGACTGGGGAGGTCCCGACAGATTGGAAATTGGCCAGTGTGATGCCCATCTATAATAAGGGTTGGAAGGATGATCTGGGAAATTACAGGCCTGTCAGCTTGACTTCGGTGCCCGGGAAGCTGATGGAGCAGCTCATCCTGAGTACCATCATACAACATATGTGGGACAACCAGTTGATCAGGCTGTGTCAGCATGGGTTTATGAAAGGCAGGTCCTGCTTGACAAATATGATCTCCTTCTACAACAGGGTGACCTGCTTATTGGAGGAGGGAAAGGCTGTAGATGTTATCTTCCTTGACTTCAGTAAGCTCTTTGACACAATTTCCCACAGCATTCTCCTGGCAAAACTGGCTGCTCGTGGCTTGGATGGGCACACACTTTGCTGGGTAAAAAACTGGCTGGAAGGCCGGGCCCAAAGAGTTGTGGTGAACGGAGTTAAATCCAGTTGGTGGCCGGTCATGAGTGGTGACCCCCAGGGCTCGGTTTTGGGGCCACTCCTGTTTAACATCTTTACTGATGATCTAGATGAGGGGATCGAGTGCACCCTCAGTAAGTTTGCAGATGACACCAAGTTGGGTGGGAGTGTTGATCTGCTCGAGGGTAGGGAGGCACTGAAGAGAGACCTGGACAGGCTGGAGCGATGGGCTGAGGCCAACTGTAGGGTTTCAATAAGGCCAAATGCCGGGTTCTGCACTTCAGCCACAACAACCCCCAGCAGCGCTACAGGCTTGGGGAGGAGTGGCTGGAGAGCTGCCAGTCAGAGAGGGACCTGGGGGTGTTGATTGACAGCCGGCTGAACATGAGCCAGCAGTGTGCCCAGGTGGTCAAGAAGACCAATGGCATCCTGGCCTGTATCAGAAATAGTGTGGCCAGCAGGGACAGGGAAGTGATCTTACCCCTGTACTCAGCACTGGTGAGGCCGCACCTCGATGACTGTGTTCAGTTTTGGGCCCCTCACTACAAAAAGGACATTGAATTACTTGAGCGTGTCCAGAGAAGGGCAACGAAGCTGGTGAAGGGTCTGGAGCACAGGTTGTACGAGGATCGGCTGAGGGAACTGGGGTTGTTTAGTCTGGAGAAGAGGAGGCTGAGGGGAGACTTTATTATCCTTTACAACTACCCGAAAGGAGATTGCAGAAAGTGGGGATGAGTCTCTTTAATGAAGTGACAAGCAATAGGACAAGAGGGAATGGCCTCAAGTTGCACCAGGGAAGTTTTAGACTGGATATTAGGAAGCATTTCTTTACCGAACGGGTTGTTAGGCATTGGAATGGGCTGCCTAGAGTGGTGGTGGAATCCCCATCCCTGAAGATGTTTAAGAGTCGGGTTGACATAGTGCTTAGAGATCTGGTGTAGTTGGGAACTGTCAGTGTTAGGTTAACAGTTGGACTGGATGATCTTCAAGGTCTTTTCCAACCTAGACAATTCTGTGATTCTGTGATTCTGTGTTTAAGGGTCGTTTGGATGAGATTTTGGGGGATATGGTGTAGGGAAGAACTTTGTAGAGTAGGACTGATGGTTGGATTCGATGATTCCAAGGGTCTTTTCCAACCTGAATGATTCTGTGATTGTGAAAGACTTTGATTCTTTTTGGTTTGTTTTGTTATGTTATTAACAGTATTATTACAATTAACATTGACTGTGATATTTTAAAGGGACTGATTCTCCCATTTGCAAAAGCTGTACTTAAATCTTCCTCTCCTTCATACATGTATGTATATTATTACAATGTGCTGACAGAGAGCTGAAGCATAGTGCTTTTGTGAATGTCAGAACTGTATTCAGCATACTAATGTGTTAAGTGAGCATTTTGATAATGCAAAAATTGTTAAAAGGATTCTAACAGTACAAGATGAAGAAAGCTTTAAAATAGGTTTTAAGCCATCTCATGATTATAAGGAAGGTAACATGTAACCTGTTTCTGTTCAGATAGTGATAAAGTTGTAAAGCACAATGGTGAACAATAACTGCATTTTTCATGCTATTTGTATCAACAGAAAATGAGCATAATAAACTGAAAGACAATTGCATTAAAAACCAGTGTTACCTTCTTGTTCTTTTAAAAGTCTGACACCATCAGTAGCTCAAGACAGAGAATTACGCTCGCTTTGGCTCAGATGAAAGGATTGGCTACCTTTCCCCTCCTCCCCAAAATCACAACACAAAACTGGGAAATAAGAGATGTCCTGAAGAAGAGTCCTGAAGGAGAGAACAGTGAGACCAAGAGCAAAAATGAGATGTAGATGAAGATGAAGATAGTATAGAGTTTACAGAGTGTTAGCCAAGTTATTAAACTTTTTCCTCAACTAATTCCCCACCACTAACACAAACTGCAATATTTTTTCCAAGGCAGACTCCATACTGCTTGCAACTAGCCCCTCCTCTCACATTTCTAGTTTCTAGTGTCCACAACATTTTTTTCTAATTTACATATTTTCTATAGATTAAATTATGAGATTGCAACAAATACAGCATATGAGACTGCTAAACAGTTAATGCACTGTATTTAAAAGCAAAGATTTTGCAATAGTTGGTATGTCAATTGCAAGAGATTCAACAGCTAACATTTTGCATGTGACATACCTTCCCAAATGACCTCTGAATACCAGCTCTATTTTGTTCTGTGGAACTCTAAAACACAGCAAAATGTCTCCAGCTTTTCTCTGGAAACAAGTAACTGCACGTTGTTCTTTAGGGTAGATTTGACTCTCTTCCTTTAACTGACATTAAAGATTAAAAACTCCATGGAAGTCAATAGAGTCACACTGGTGCACAAATGCTGTGAACAGAAGAGAAACTGGGCCATGTTTTGTGTTTTGCATAGTGATCTGACATTTAAGAGTTGGTATTTCTCATTGAAATACCTTCAGAAAAGGAATTTCCTTGGTGGTTTTCATTACCACAATAAAGCACAGAGCTGATCTGCAAGGCAGTGAAGTCCAGTTAAGGAGAACTATAAACAAGTGGAGAGGTCAGTTTTCTGGACTTCAGGGAGAGCACACAGAGAAGAGACCTTCTAAAAGCACCATGGAAAATATACTTCCTCCTCCATAAAGGGAATTTTATTTGAAGAAAAAAACAGTTATTGATTATTTTTTATCTTGATACATAAAAGTTAAAAACCATTAGCAGCATACTCTCTTATGGAAGAAAATGAGATTTGTTCTTTTCCAGAAAGAGCATGCTGAGTATTTTTGCATCTTCAGTGATAAAAATATTTCCATATTGTTATAATACATAGACATACATTATTTGAGACTGTCTTAACAAACCTTGAAAAAAATTAAGCCTGTTTTGAGAAGGATGACAATCGTCCTCAGTAATTTTGAGTACTGTTCTGTTTTTGAAGGGAAGGAGGGGGCAGCTGTTCCTGGGAAATGGCTGTCTAAGTTCAGTTAATGACTCTACATAACCAGCAAGAGCTTACTTTATTAACTAGCAGTAACATTTCCCACGCCTTCAATTAACACTGGTTTTACTTAATCTAATATTAGTTAAGACATGATATGATCAGAAAACATCATTGCCAGCCAAGTGCTCCTCAAACACAACTGATTTATCTCTCTGGCACCTCATTAAAATGCAAAATATATTGAAATTGATTTTCAGCACTTTCAGGCAGGAATGTTTGTAATAATGTTAATTTGCAAATTTCCTCTTTTTTATATATATTCTGTATGCTGTGGTTGCCATGTTCAGCCTGAGGCTATTTGTATTGTGCAGACAGAAAATGAACAGGGAACATTTATCTCTCATATCTTTCTGAGGAACCTGAGACGCATGAAGATATTTGTGCTGTAACAGGCATAGTCAATCTCCTTCACTCCCTTTAGTCACTATATATCAACAGCAAACTCCCAGCTACTCTTGCTGCAGCAATTAACCTGCCAGGGCTTTCTGCTGTCAGACTCAGTAATAATAAACTCCCCCCAGTGAGAGATAGAGCTATAGATCCTCACCCTGCAACTTCCACAGTGGGTGAATTATTCAGAATCAGCATGATTAAAGAGATGACATGGTATTAGTTAAAAAGACATACTTTTTTTCTTCCTGACTGAGGTTTAAACCTATTAAGGAATAACAGTAGAAGAAAAGGGGTCTTTATCATCTGTCCATAGGTCTTAGAAAAGCGATTTCTAGAAAAGTTGTTTATAATGCCTATCATTTTGAAAGTTCAAGGATAAAAATGTAAATATCAAAAAGGTTGGCATAATTAAATCACAAAGTGTCTGTAAATCCAAGAACCAAAAAATCAGAGTAAAAAACCATTCAGAACACAAAAACAAAGGTAGTAATTGGGAAAAAAAATTGTTACATTGAAACTGCTTTTTTAAAGGTAACCTCACTATTTTTAATTTTTAGTCAATGTTATTGTATAGAACATTTTAAGATGTATACTCTGACAGATATATTGAGAAATATGAAGGGTGTCCCTTATTTATATTTTCCCGTTAAAAAAAAAAAAAAAAAAAAAAAAAAGAAAAGAGCAGCATTATTATAAATGGTGTAATATGTTGCAAACAAATAAATTGTTTACATTCCCCAGTGCAAGGGCAGCAGTGTGATGTTATACATGCATAACAAGTGAGTTTACTGAAACAAAGTCATGGAAAGATGAATTTAGGTTACAGACTTCTAGTCCCATTAAAATCACAATTCATTTGCCAATCTCAGTTTACTCAGCCACTCGATAACACATTTTTAACTAACTGCTCCTAGTGATTCCCAGGGGAAGGATGTCTCTAAAATGCAGGACTGGGGATGCATGTTAGAAGTGATGTTAAATGCAGTCACATTCATATTCTATGACTACTAAATCTATGTGAAGTTATATTCTTTGTCATGTTCATCTAAATTAAATGGAACTAATCTGTTGATAGAGAAGAATAGAGACAAATAAGAACCACTTTTTAGTTTATCCAGACCTTCAATACAGGTATGAATGCATAAGCATGTATTCCAAACTAATCCATTTTTCCTATCATTAGACCAGGCAAATGGTTATTGAATGCAGGTGGACAAACCACATACAGACAAAACTAACATCTTCCCTGCAGGATGCTGGTCAAAGGAAATATAACCTTATAAATCACAGACATGTTTAAACTTCTTTGAAAAAAAATAAACTTCTTGAAATTCAGTGTAGGAGGAAGTATTCATTTACCCCTCTTCAAAATAGTTGCTTAATCACTTCCACATATAAAAATAAATTAACTACTGGTTGTCATAGAAAGGAGGACGAATTTCACAGTACAGCACTCTACTGTGCTGATGGTACAAAGCAATGTTCTAAATTCTGTGTTCTGTCTTTGCATCATATGTGATTGTTCATGGAACTCATCCGAATCGGTCTTTTAAAGCATAGAAGTCTACATAACAGAGAATTCAAACAGTTATAAGCTGTGTTTTGTGTTTACAAAAGGAGAAAGTAGAGAAAATATCATGGATTCCGTATAACAACTTCAAATCTAAAATGTAGTTTTACCAACCTAAATTTTTGGTTTTTTGTTAGCCAGAACTAAAAAGATCTCAAACTTTTAACTCCTATACACCTCATATTACCACTGAAAATATTCACTCTGCTTTTTATTAGGAACAATTTGGATTTCTCCCTTTTGCTACACTGGCTTATCCAGTAGTTTTGACATTTCATGGAGTTGAGGCACTACAAACATCATTAAGACTTTATGTGCTCGCAGGATCAAAGCTTTTGATGGATTTCTTTTCAAGAAACTGATCATCACCAAACTTTCAAAACTGAACTCTAAAAGCTAGACCATCAAATAAGGAAAACATTAGTATTAAAAAACTACTTTAACAAAAAACCATGACCGTATTTTACCACCATATTTTAGATGGCCAGATGATGAACATTTAGAAATTATATTTATTGTTGGTTTAAGAGATTTTGTTGGGAACTTTGTTTCTCAGTTAGCTCTGAAGAGAAGGGCAAAGGCTTCCAAATTTCTACACTTTAAATTCATATTTAGGTATCTAAACAAATGGCCAAGTTTTCAGATGTGCTGCTCTTGCTACTGCTTCCATTGAAATTGCTTAACATTACTGAAATCTGCAGTATGTCTGAAAATCAGACTATGTATAAGTGCCAAGTATAGAATGTAAGATATTATCATCACTACTCAGAATGCATATTGGGTAAGAGCCAATAGTCTTCTCTTATGCTGAGCAGTAATATATTTGTCATTTTTAAAGGGTCTACTACAAACTTTACTGTGCTACTCATTATGCATAAATATGGCAGAACCCAACACCTTTGTCTTTTTGCATTGTTTGTTCTTACTGCTGCCCTTTAAAAATATCATCTGTCCACCTTTCCCCTCAAGAGTTTCTATTTTTAATATCTTTTAGTCTGCAGACAACCAAAACCAGAGTCAATGTGAGGACTGTAATTCTGAAGCTTTTCCCACTGTGTTAAAAGTGACAATCATAATCTAGACCAATTAGTTTTGTACATGTTAATATAACATACATCAATAACATATTACAATAAAATGTCTATAAAATATTTAACATTGATAAGAACAATAATGCATACTTTCATGTCCATGGTTAAACAAACTTTGCTTTGTTAATCCTCTAAACTTTGTCTGTATTCATTAGACAGAGACAGGAATTTTAAAGAACCCAATTCTTCCTACCAGAGTAAACGATGAGTTTTAACATGTGATGAGTTATTTCTGTGATGTCATATAACTTTGCTTTCCTATTGCCTGTAGAGAGTGCCTAGACAACTAGTACAGACTAGATATTTAAGTTTAGAATGAGAAATCTTGCTTTATGCAACATAAGAGCACATATTTTGTACAACTTCTGCGTTTGTCCAGTTTTGAGAAGGAGATTAGAGCAGATGACCTCCACAGGTCCTGTCACACCTAATTGTTTCTATGATTCTAAGTTTGTTGTTTCCAAGTCATTTAGGTTGCGTTAACAGCTGGCTAGCCCTCTCCGATCCTGAGAACTTCATCTTCAGTCCTCTTTTTCTGCACAAAAAAAATATTGCTGCCTCTCTGAGCCTTCCTCAGATTACATTCCCTTCTATCAACCTTCTACTTAGTTTTTTTTGTTCTAGACATTTTTACCTTCTACAAATTCCAGAACTGTCTAAAGAGAAAACCAATTCTCTATAGTATAACTTCTATTAAATAAAAAATAGAAGTGTTAACATTAACTATTTCCTCTGCAGTTTGCTGTGACTATGCTAACAGCCTTGTGTACAATAGCATATAAACTGCTTAGTGCCTCCTCTGATACAACTGATTTTTTTTTTCATTTCATGGAAGAAATTTGTAATAGCAACCATAACTCATAAATTTAGTTAGAGAGATGCCCAAATCTTCATATTTCCCATTGATGAAAAAATAGTAATGTAAGATACAGGGCAAATATTGTCATGTACCATGCAGAATTTTTGTATTCCTGTCCCAGAAAAAGAAATCAGTTTTAGTATTCCTATCCCAGAAAATGAAATTATTTTCTTCTAACACAGCCTCAAAGTTTCAGCAAGTTTAAATTCCTCAGTGTTCCAGGTAGGCTGACAAACTCAGAATGCTCCCACTCTGGAAGAGATTGATTTTGACTTCCTGTGAAAAGTTTGTTTTCCATGAAGGAGGTGTCAAAGTGTATCTGGAGCTATCTGACTGGTGCTGTCTGACAGATAAATGGTTCATTTCATTCACTGACACAGATTAGATTCTGAGATTTTTCATGTCTCGAAGCTGCAAGTTGGATTCTTGTATTTCCCAACTAATAAAATTTGAGAGGTAGCTTTGGACCTACTAATGTGTTCCCTTTGGAAATGCAGAACAGTGGTTGCCCTATATTATGATATGATTAAGCTTTTCCTGGAAAAGGTGTCTCAAAATTAACAGTTAAAATTGATACTTGGTATTGCTTTGTTGAAAAGGGATAAACAACAATATTTCTTGAATTGGGGATTAAGGAAATAAAATGTACTGCTTTTCTGTAAACAAAGTATTGTATTACTTCTTGGCCATTGCTGAAATGAACTGTTATGAATTTTATTTTTTGAGGGTTGGAGGACATTTTCTTTACTTTGAAATTTCTCAACAAGGGATATAAAGGTTCTCTAATTCTAAACGCAATTAATCATGTTATTACTTTAAAGTATCAATGCTTTTTTATTTCAAGATCATTTTTCAGAGTTCTTAATTCTTCCTTTTAACACATACTGTAAGCTTACTGACATCAATTTCAAAAATGTTGTTCTCTTATCTATTTTACAATTCCCCATTATGTGTATTGTTTGTTCTTTTCGCAGTAGCTTTGAATTTATTTAGCAGTTGCAGTCCTCACACTCCTTTCAGGCTTATTATCATCACACTTCTCTCTATTCAATATTATCAACACCATCCCACTCATCACAATACCGCCCGAATCAAAGGCAACTTGTTTCTTGTTGGTGGAAGCTTTGAATGAATAATTCATCTGGAAGAGCCTTCTATGTTGTACATTTCCAGAAGACAGAGCAATTCTCTTGTCAATCACGTGTCTCTGTCAGTACTAAGTTCCATACAGTATGTGTTCCAACTGTACAGGGGATGACAAGCAGATGAGATTACCAACTGTGTTAATCCTGGCCATGCTTTTAGCTTTTCTTTGACAGAACATTCAAATTCAAGTCTCACTTTAACACTGCATTGAAAAACCAGTGTCAAATTTTCCTCTCTGTTCTCACCAATACAGTTTAGTTGAAAGCTTTTACATATATTGCAACCTAACTGGTCGCAAGCCACAGTTACTTATCTACAGTGAGTTACATTTAATTTTGAGTCCTGAACCCCCAGTCTTCTCATGCCTAGACAGACTGGGTGTGGGCCTCAGGCTGGCTCACTATGAAGCCAAAGCTCCAACCAATAGTGTAGAACTCATACGTGGAGCCCTCTAGGCCTAAATATATGCCTGTTGCCACAAGTTGCACTGAAGTGTAAACCCATGGAGGATGGACTCCTTGTCATTTCTCTGAAGAATAATCTTCAGAGGACTAGTTGTTACTAACTGGTCATGCATTACAACCAGAAGCATAAAATAATTGGAAGAGAAGGATACACTAAGGTTGTTTCACTCTGAAACAAACACAAACATAGGGGGAGATAAGATGTGGCACTTCAGATATGGAGGAGATTAACATATTAGATTCTGAAAGTAGAGATTTTAAAAGTACCTGTTTTCTTTTCTGTTTAAAATCTTTTCATTTTATTTTTAAACTGAGCTTTGACAACATGACAGGTGTATGGCTAATACACCAAGGAAAATTTGAGTGACTGGCATTAACTAGGTATGACTCTCTGTTCCCATCCACTGAAGATGTTTGTGAGTAAAAGGTTCTATCTGTATTAGCAAGCGGTGCAGCATTATGGCAGTAACTCTACAACAAGGATCCAATATCCACATATAAATGTTTTGAAGGGAATTGCTTCAGATTAGCTATAGTCTCTTTCTGTGAAATGAACAGTCAGTAGTACTTAGAGCATATTGGGCATGCTTCTGATTTGGCTTTGCAGAAAAGCAACACAGTTCACATAGTCCAAGACTGAAACAAAGTCAGTGGAAAGATTAGATCTGTTTTAAAACCATGCTCATGTTCTGAACTAAAATCCTACAAAGCTACTAGTTCTGAGAGTATAAACCTTAAAAGAAGGTGCAGGGTTAAAGGTAAAGAACAGATCTAAGACTCTAAAGATTAATGAGGATGGAGAAACTGCCAACCCTTTTTTTTTTCCTCTGCTATTTATGAATTCGTAACATAAGATTAATAGCTATGGAATTGTTGCTTACCTCTACAGGAGGTAACATGTCATCATCTAGAAATAAATGAATCCTCCAACTAAAGAAATACATCATTGTGTGTGTATGTGTAGTAATATTGGTCACCTCACAAACAGGGACGTAGACAAAGCAGAGACATTTAATGCCTTCTTTGACTCTGTCTTTAACACTGATACCTGGGACACTCAGAGTCCCATGTTGGAAGGCTGTCACTGGGGAGATGATAAAATCCCAGCCAACTCTGCAGTTGTTGGAAACTTGCTGCTCCAGCTGGATGCACTGTAAAACTATGGGGCCTAATGGGATTCATTCCAGGGTACTGAAAGAGCTGGCTTATGTCATCCTGGGACCTCTTTCCATTGTTTTTCAATGGTCTTGGAGGCCTGGAGAGGTCCTAGTCAACTGGAAGTTGGCAAATGTTATCTCACTTTCCAAGAAGAGGAAGAAGGAAGACCTTGGTAATTACAGGCCTGTCAGTCTCACTTCAGTGCCTTGTAAAATGATGGAGAAGGTTATTCTGGGAGTTACTGAAAAATACTTGAGAGACAACGTAGTCATTGGTCATTGCCAGAATGGGTTCATGAGGGCAAAGTCCTGCTTAATCAACTGAATTTTCTTTTATGGCAAGGCCACCCATCTAGTCAACCAAGGGAAGCCAGTAGATATTTTGGATTTTAGCAAAGCTTTTGATACTGTCTCTCACAGTATCATTCTGGACAAAATATCCAGCACACAGACAAGTCCATAATATGTTGACTCACGGGTTGGGCTCAAAGAGTTATAGTAAACCGGATTATATAATTTTGGTGGCCAGTGGGGTTCCCCAGGGCTCAATTTCAGGGTCAGTGCTCTTTAATGTTTTTATAAATGATCTGGATGCAAGAATCAAATGTAAATTAAGTAAGATTGTCAATGATACTAAACTAGAAAGAGCTATGGACTCCCTTGAAGGTAGAGAGGCCTTACAGAGACATCTGGATAAACTATAGATCTGAACAATCACCAACCACATAAAATTTAACTAGAGCACATGCCGGATTCTTCACCTGGGACTGGGCATTCCTGATTATACATACAAACTGGGGGACAAGAGGCTGGAGTGCAGCCCCACAGAAAGAGATCTGGGGTTTTGGGTTGATGGCAAGTTGAATGTGAATCAACAGTGTTCCCTGGAAGCCAAAAGGGCCAACCATGTCCTGCGGTGCACCAAGCACACCATGGCCAGCTGGTCAAGGGAGGTGACTGTCCCACTCTACACTGCACTGGTGTGGCCCCACCTCGAATACAGTGTGCAGTTTTGGGCTCTTCAGTATGAGAAAGAGATCAAACTATTAGAGTGTGTCCAGAAGAGGGTGACTGTGGTGGTTTAGGTCCTGCAGGGGTCTGAGACCACGCGGCCACTGTCCCTCCCCCACAAAGGGAGTGAAATACAAAGCCACGGGGCTGAGATAAGGAGAGGTTTAATGCAACAGTGCAACAGCAACAAGATAAACAACAACAATAACAATAACAGTAATAACAATGAACAGAGCAAGATATGTACCGATACAGCAGTGACAGCAGAGAGATCACATAACACACGTGCTCACTGATTCTCCCACGCTCCCATGCTTGGGCGCCAGAAGGTGACATCAGCATGGTATTGAATAACCCGGCTAGAGCTTCCCCCCACTGCTGGGGAAACTTAACCCTATCCTAGCTAAACCAGGACATAATCCACCCCTTTATTCTATACCATCTGCATCACATCCAGCTGTCATTTAGCAATTAACAATAAGAAAGAAAAATTAATAAAAGCACAGTATAATTCATGGTGTATTTTCACCCACAATCAAGTCCCCTTGTGGTACGCATCGGACCTCTCCATCATTCTGCATCACCCACCAGGTGCACCCAGATCCTTGATCAAAAGCAATCCCATGGATGGGTTTGCCTTTGCCCAGCGCAGGACTAGCCCAGACCATTTTTCCCAGCAGATCCCTCATGCGCACCACAGGGACTCTATCCCTGCTACTACACGTGGAAGTTTTGACTGAGCCAGGCAAGCTCGATTGGCAGATCCTCTTGTGTTGACTAACCAAGTGGCCTTTGTCAGATGTGTGTCCCAATGTTTGAAGGTTCCACCCCCCATTGCTCTCAATGTAGTTTTTAACAGTCCATTGTAATGCTCGATCTTCCCGGAGGCTGGTGCGTGGTAGGGGATGTGGTAGACCCACTCGATGCCATGTTCTTCTGCCCAGGCATCTATGAGGTTATTTCAGAAGTGAGTACCATTGTCTGACTCAATCCTCTCTGGGGTGCCGTGTTGCCACAGGACTCAGTCTTCAAGGCCCAGGATGGTGTTCCAGGCAGTGGCGTGGGACATTGGATAAGTTTCGAGCCATCCAGTGGTTGCTTCCACCATTGTGAGCACATGGCGGTTGCCTTGGCGGGTCTGTGGCAGTGTGATGTAGTCGATCTGCCAGGCCTCTCCATATTTATATTCCATCCATCGATCTTCATTCCGCTGGGGCTTCACCCATTTGGCTTGTTTGACTGCAGCACACGTCTCACATCCATGGATGATCTCTGCGATGGTGTCAATGGTGAGGTCCACCCCTCGATCTCGAGCCCACCTATATGTTGCGTCTCTGCCTTGGTGGCCCAAGGTCTCATGGGCCCACCGGGCTATGAACAGTTCACCTTTATGTTGCCAGTCCAAGTCCACCCGAGCCACTTCGATCTTAGCAGCCTGGTCTGCCTGCTGGTTGTGTTGATGTTCATCAGTGGCCCGACTCTTGGGTATATGGGCGTCCACATGGCGCACCTTCACAACGAGGTTCTCCACCCGGGCTGCAATATCCTGCCATAGTTCAGCGGCCCCAACGGGTCTGCCCTTGCATTGCCAGTTGCTCTGTTTCCATTGCTGCAACCACATCCACAGGGCACTTGCCACCACCCACAAGTTAGTGTAGAGATAGAGCCTCGGCCACTTTTCTCGCTCAGCAATCTCCAAAGCCAATTGGGTGGCTTTCAGCTCTGTGAACTGGCTCAATTCACCTCGTCCCTCAACAGCTTCAGAGGTTTGTCGTGTGGGATGCCACACCACAGCCTTCCATCGTCAATGTTTTCCCACAATGTGACAAGACCCATCAGTGAACAGGGCATATCGCTTCTCCTCCTCTGGCAGCTTGTTATATGATGGGGCCTCCTCAACACGTGTCACCTCCTGTTCTGGTGACATCCCAGAATCTTTGCTCTCTGGCCAGTTTATGATCACTTCCACCAATCCTGGGTGGTCAAGGTTCCCTATTCAAGCCCGTTGTGTTATCAACGCAACCCATTTACTCCATGTGGCATCTGTTGCATGATGTGTGGAGGAAACCTTTCCTTTGAACATCCATCCCAGCACCAGCAGTCGGGGTGCCAGGAGGAGCTGTGTCTCAGTGCCGACCACTTCCGAGGCAACTCGAACTCCTTCGTACGCTGCCAGTATCTCCTTCTCAGTCAGTGTATAGTTAGCTTCAGAGCTTTTGTATCCCCGGCTCCAAAAGCCCAGAGGTCAGCCTCGGGATTCCCCATGTGCTCTCTGCCAAAGGCTCCAGGAAGGGCCATTCTCCCCCTCTGCGGTTTAGAGCACGTTCTTAATCTCCTGCTCTGCCCGGACTGGCCCGAGGGCTACTGCCTGGACAATCTCCTGCTTAATTTGTTCAAAGGCTTGTTATTGCTCAGGGCCTCATTTAAACTCGTTCTTCTTGCGGGTTACGTGGTAGAGAGGGCTCACAATCAGGCTGTAGTTTGGGATGTGCATCCTCCAGAACCCCACAGTGCCCAGGAAAGATTGAGTCTCCTTTTTAGTGGTTGGTGGGGCCATGGTTGTTATCTTGTTTATCACCTCCATTGGGATGTGGCAACACCCATCTTGCCATTTTATTCCTAGGAACTGAATCTCCCTTCCCGGCCCCTTAACTTTCTGTCCTTTGACGGCAAAACCAGCCTTCAGGAGGATTTCAATTATCTTCTTTCCTTTTTCAAAGACTTCCTCAGCTGTGTCCCCCCATACAATGATATTGTCAATGAACTGCAGGTGTTCTGGAGCCCCACCTTTCTCCAGTGCAGTATGGACCAGTCTATGGCAAATGGTGGAGCTGTGGTTCCACCCCTGGGGCAATCGATTCCAGGTGTACTGGATACCCCTTCAAGTGAATGCAAACTGTGGCCTGCACTCTGGTGCTATTGGGATGGAGAAGAACGGGTTAGCGATGTCAATTGTGGCGTACCACTTGGCTGCCTTCGACTCCAGCTCATACTGGAGCTCTAGCATGTCCGGCACTGCAGCACTCATCGCTGGCGTAACTTCATTCAGGCCACGGTAGTCCACGGTCAGTCTCCATTCGCCATTAGGTTTTCTCACTGGCCATATAGGGCTGTTGAAAGGTGAATGAGTCTTGCTGATCACCTTCTGGCTTTCTAGTTGACCGATCAGCTGATGGATGGGGACCAGGGAATCTCAGTTAGTACGGTACTGCCGCCGGTGCACCTTCTTGGTGGCAATTGGCACTCGCTGCTCTTCAACCTTAAGCAACCCCACCACCGAGGGGTCCTCTGAGAGGCTGGGTAAGGTGGACAATTGCTCAATCTCCTCCAAGGCAGGTATACCAAAAGCCCACCGGTACTCTTTTGGGTCTTTAAAGTACCCTCTCCTGAGGTAATCTATACCTAGGATGCACGGGGCATCTGGGCCAGTCACAATGGGGTGCTTATGCCAGTCCTTCCCAGTTAAGCTTACTTCAGCTTCTAATAGGGTCAGCTGTTGGGATCCCCCTGTCACTCCGGAGATGCAGATGGGTTCAACCCCACTGTGGCTTGATGGCATCAGGGTGCACTGTGCGCCAGTATCTACGAAGGCCTTATATTCTTGTGGGTCTGATGTGCCAGGCCATCGGATCCACACCTTCCAGTAAATCCGACTACCCCTTTCCTCCACCTGGCTGGAGGCAGGGCCCCTCTAATCCTGCTCACCATCACTCACTTGTTCTAAGAGTGACTCCTGCAAGAAAGACTTCCTGGTCCCCTCAAGAGGGTCAAGCATAATGTTGGCCATTCTATTCTGTCTGGGGGATTTCTGACTGTACACTGGAGCTGCATCTCTCTTGGAAGACTCCCCTTTCATGGTGGTCTTCCCTTTCAGCTGCTGTACTCGTGTAGCTAGGGCGGAAGTGGGCTGTCCATGCCACCTCCTCATGTTTTCCCCATGGTCGTGGAGGAAAAACCACAGGGTGCCCCGTGGTGTGTGTCTTCCCCTGCCCTTCTCCTGGGTGGGGAAGCACCTGCTTCTAATGGCTGAGATATCCGCCCGTGCAGGTGGAATGTAGGACGTGTCCTCTTCCACTTTTTGGAGCCTCTGAGACAGTTCCTCTACAGCTGAAACCCAGGCATTTTGGGAGGAAAGGAGATTTCCCTCACATTGCCGGAGCTGACTAATCACTTCGTCCACTGTCTGAGTCTGGGTGTCTCACCACCAGGACGCTACTGCTAATGCTTTGGAATGTGTCTCTGGTCCACTTTGCAGGAACTTCCTCCACATCGACTGTGTACAAGGGGCCTAATCTGGATCCATTGGTGACCGGTCATCATTCAGATCACCATAAACCATGTCAAACACAGCCAATTCCCTGAGGTTTTGAATGCCTTTCTCCATGTTGGTCCACTTACCTAACCGACATAGAACATCCTCCTTGTAGGGGTGCCTCTCCATCACACGGAGCAGGAGTCACCTCCAAAGGCTGAGGGTTTGAGCCTGTTTCCCTATTGCCTTGTCAATACCAGCCTGCTTGGCTAAAGATCCCAGCTGCTTGGCCTCTCTCCCCTCCAATTCAAAACCAGCAGCTCCACTATCCCAGCATCGGAGCAGCCAGGTGCAAATTTGCTCGCCTGGAAGGCGGCTGAAATCCTTCCATATATCTCACAACTCACTCAGGGATAGAGATCGGATGATTACCTCCGGCTCTTCCTCCTGCTCTCGTGATGGGCCTGGTTCATCATCACCCTGTACACTGCGAAGGGATTTTTTGGTATATTTGGTTTTCCGTATCAGGGCGACTGATATTGGTACTGCTTGTCCCTGTGGCTCAGCTGCTGTGCTGGTGGAGGCGACTGGTACTGACACTGCTTGTTCCTCTGGCCCAGCTGCTGTACCAGTAAGTTCACTTTCAGATCCTGCAGCCCCTTCTCCCCCTTGAGGGCAGTGAACAGTGTTAAAGATGACACAGTAAGCATGGGCAAGACCCTAGCACATTGCAACGAGTTATGTCCCCCGGGGTTTGTCAGATTGGCAGCACACCTTTTCCAAACACTTCACCAGTTTATCAGGACTCTGCATTTGTTCCGGAGTGAAATCCCAAAACATTGGGGGTGACCACTGACCCAGGCACTTGCCCATCTTTTCCCACACACCTTGCCATTCATAACTATCTGCCCTCGGGGCAGGTTTCCGGGTGGTGCCATTATTGGAGAAGTACCGCATGGCCCAAAACAAGATTTGGCAGACATTTAGAAAGAACAGTGCCGAAAGAACACTGGCCTGGATGCTCCAGGGATAGCTAAAAATCTCAAAAACCGAAAGGATCTCTTCCCCTGGCTCACCCATAGAGTGGGTGAGATCCCTAACAAAAGCCCAGGCAGCAAAACAAGACCCTTGACACATTTTCCACCGAGAACAAACACCAGCACTAGGAGCACACCATGGACATAAGGATTAATCCAGCCCCACCACGCAAGCAAATTAGCCAGCATTGCAAAAATTCCTTATCAAACAATACAAATAAAATCAGAAAAAATGTACCTAACACACCTTCTCCTTTTGTCCTTATTTCAGCCCTCTCGTGCCCCACGTTGGGTGCCAAAAGTTGTGGTGGTTTAGGTCCTGCAGGGGTCTGAGACCACATGGCTGCTGCCCCTCCCCCACAAGGGGAGTGAAATACAAAGCCCTGGGGCTGAGATAAGGAGAGGTTTAATACAACAGTGCAACAGCAACAAAACAAACAACAACAATAACAATATCAATAACAGTAATAACAATGAACAGAGCAAGATATGTACCGATACAGCAGTGACAGCAGAGAGATCGCATAACACACGCGTTCGCTGATTCTCCCGCGCTCCCGCGCTTGGGCACCAGGAGGTGATAACAGCATGGTATTGAATAACCCGGCTAGAGCTTCCCCCCACTGCTGGGGAAACTTAACCCTATCCTAGCTAAACCAGGACAGTGACCAAGATGGTAAAAGACCTTAAAGGCAAGAATTCCAAGGAGCAGATGAGGTCACTTGTCTTGTCCAGCTCAGAGAAGAGAAGGCTGAGGACTGACCTCATCACAGTCTAAAAATTCCTCAAGGGGGGCTGCAGAGGAGAAGGTGCTGATCTCCTCTCTCTGATGACCAGAAATAGGACATAAGAAAATGGAATGAAGCTGCATCAGGGGAAGTTCTGTCATCACAGAGTGCCGTCAGTCACTGGAACAAGCTCCCCACGGAAGTGTCGTGACACCAAGCCTGTCAGAGTTCAAGGGACATCTGGACAATGCTCTTAGTCATATGGTTTAGTTTTAGGTAGTCCTGCGAGGAACAGGGACTTGGACTCAATTACTTATACGTGTCCCTTTCAACTTGAGATTCTGTGATTCTAGGGTCACCAAATTTTTCAGTGCAGTCTATGCTCCATGTCCTTTGGTGTTATCTGTGAACAGACATTTTAGTTATTTTAACCTTTCCATATTTACAGCCTTGTGGCCAAGTGATGGTCTCTCAATCCTGGAAGGCACATACACCTTCACCTTGAAGAACCTCTTAACTAGCACAACACAAGGTAATAAAAACAAGTCAGCTGCAGAACTCAGAAAGTCTTAAGGCTTTCCCCTTGAAGCTCTTAAGTATCACATACAATGAAGAACTCACTTTCTATCAGTGATGTTGAAAGCAGTCCAGAGCTTACACACATTCACTCCACTGAGAACAACAGACAGACCGAAAATCTGTAAATGTGGGAGTGCATATTTGCTCCAAAGTAGCCACTATTACTTTCAATTGCAGTAATAACATTATTTAAAATAAATAAATAAATAAATAAATAAATTGAAATATTTTAAAGATTTTGAATCTTACCTGTTTGTTTTGTAGTTACATGTATGCAGTGCTTCCACATGGAATATACAAATAAACAGGACATATTGGCACACACAACTCCTTATATTGTCCTGATTCATGGAAACAGTCTATTCACACTTTTCTTCACTGAATGTACTTAAAACTTGTCATATTCTACATATTAAATGAAATATAAGCAAGTGTTTAGATATTCTTCTGAATGGGTGCTAGCAGTTGGAATCCAGCCTCCTCAGCCAGAAGACAGAGACTGGGAGAACGACCACCCCCGTAATCCAGGAGACAGCCAGTGACCTACTGCATCACATAGACACACACAAGTCTATGGGACTGGATGGGATACACCCGAGGGTGCTCAAGGAGCTGGTTGGACTGCTCGCCAAGCTGCTTTCCATCATTTAGCAGCAGTCCTGGCTGACCAGGGAGGTCCCGACAGATTGGAAATTGGCCAATGTGATGCCCATATACAAGAAGGGTCGGAAGGATGATCTGGGAAATTACAGGCCTGTCAGCTTGACTTCAGTGCTCAGGAAGCTGATGGAGCAGCTCATCCTGAGTACCATCACACAACACATGCGGGACAACCAGATGATCAGGCCCAGTCAGCATGGGTTTATGAAAGGCAGGTCCTGCTTGACAAACCTGATCTCCTTCTACAACAGGGCGACTTGCTTATTGGATGAGGGAAAAGCTGTGGATGTTATCTTCCTTGACTTCAGTAAGGTCTTTGACACCTTTTCCCACAGCATTCTCTTGGCAAAACTGGCTGCTCGTGGCTTGGATGGGCACACGCTTTGCTGGGTAAAAAACTGGCTGGAAGGCCGGGCCCAAAGAGTTGTGGTGAACGGAGTTAAGTCCAGTTGGTGGCCAGTCACGAGTGGTGACCCCCAGGGCTCGGTTTTGGGGCCACTCCTGTTTAACATCTTTACTGATGATCTAGATGAGGGGATCGAGTGCACCCTCAGTAAGTTTGCAGATGACACCAGGTTGGGTGGGAGTGTTGATCTGCTCGAGGGTAGGGAGGCTCTGCAGAGAGATCTGGACAGGCTGGAGCGATGGGCTAAGGCCAACTGTAGGAGTTTCAATAAGGCCAAATGCCGGGTGCTGCACTTGGGCCACAACAACCCCCAGCAGCGCTACAGGCTTGGGGAGGAGTGGCTGGAGAGCTGCCAGTCAGAGAGGGACCTGGGGATGTTGATTGACAGCTGGCTGAACATGAGCCAACAGTGTGCCCAGGTGGCCAAGAAGACCAATGGCATCCTGGCTTGCATCAGAAATAGTGTGGCCAGCAGGGACAGGGAAGTGATCTTATCCCTGTACTTACCACTGGTGAGGCCGCACCTCGATGACTGTGTTCAGTTTTGGGCCCCTCACTACAAAAAGGACATTGAATTACTTGAGCGTGTCCAGAGAAGGGCAACGAAGCTGGTGAAGGGTCTGGAGCACAGGTTGTATGAGGATCGGCTGAGGGAACTGGGGTTGTTTAGTCTGGAGAAGAGGAGGCTGAGGGGAGACTTTATTATCCTTTACAACTACCCGAAAGGAGATTGCAGAAAGTGGGGATGAGTCTCTTTAATGAAGTAACAAGCAATAAGACAAGAGGGAATGGCCTCAAGTTGCACCAGGGAAGTTTTAGACTGGATATTAGGAAGCATTCCTTTACCGAACGGGTTGTTAGGCATTGGAATGGGCTGCCTAGAGTGGTGGTGGAATCCCCATCCCTGAAGGTGTTTAAGAGTCGGGTTGACATAGTGCTTAGAGATCTGGTGTAGTTGGGAACTGTCAGTGTTAGGTTAACAGTTGGACTGGATGATCTTCAAGGTCCTTTCCCACCTAGAAGATTCTGTGATTCTGTGATTCAGTTCTATTAAAATCTTGTCCCTGTTTCCATTTCTGAGAATAGCAACATCAGTATCAATTAAATTGTATGTACAATTAAACATTTCTTTATTAGAATAAAGGATACAGTATCAGTTATCCTTTCAGCCATTAGAAGAATACTGATTTATCTGAATGTCAGTGAACTCACAGTGTAACTAGAGTTGAATTACAAAGTCTATTCCCCTACTGCAAGACTTTCTGAAACTTTTCAAATTTCTTTATGTAAAAGTAGCTCAGAAATTTTAAGATAAAAATAGGGTAGTTCTTCTTTCAGTCTCCTATGGTCCGCATAATTTCCAAAACCAATGCTCATTTGGAAAAAGTAACAGATTTCTTCCAGTCCAGTGGTTTTGTTATGTGAAATGGCAGGCAGAAGTATTCCATGAGATCATGGAAAATTGAGCATCTGAATCTGAGTTGCTCACCTCAAAAATCAATAACTTAACCAAAGGATTCCCAATTTATTGGCAATAGTCTGTTCTGCTTATATACATTTCACTAATTTTACAATTCTATACTTGTAAAAAAATTTCATAAGAATTTGCTTAAGTTAATATATCCTATATTTAGCATAGCTTTTGATGCAGTTGGGTGTTTCTGGTGAAAAATAATTCTATTGATAAACTTGCTACTTTTATCCCAAGCAAGAGAGAAGGCTGGTAGAAAAGCAAACTAAATGTTTTGAAACCTACTCTTGAGAACTCTCTGGCCTAAATAATGTCTGTATTATATAAGATATAAGAAGATATAAGATATCTTCTCATTTATTATTCTTTATGCCAACTGATTGTTTCAAAAATACCGTGTTCCTTTGTGACTCAAAAGTGAATGGCTTCTCTTTTGTTCACTCTTTTCCTCCCTTGATGTTATCCAAATAGGATGCTGCTTGATGGTTATTCAAAGAATATGATGTGGAAATGGCTGAAATTATTTTTGACTACTTACTTTCTTCCACATGAATCCCTTCACCTATAAGCAGGAAAAAAAAATCATAACATTTCAATTGTGCCAGAGTATTACATATCTCCTTTGAGATATGTGTTTTCTTTATCTTTTTAACAGTTATTGTTTTATAGATAAAGCAAATTTGAAGACACCCTTGTTGTTAAGCAGATTTTTCCTTAATGGACATATGTAAGTACAGCTATGTCTAAATGAAGGAGTCCGAATAGCTGGCTAATCATCTCAGCTGTACTACTGCTGAGTTGCTGCATAGCCTTGGGTCAGTCTCTAAACCTCCATGAACATTAATTTTATTCTCATTTCCTAAGAAGGGCCACAGCAAAGAGCTTTAAGATCAGATACTACAGTGACTGATGGTAAAGAGAGAAGATAGATATATAACAACTATGTTTGAACTTTTAAGTGGCAGTTAATTGATGTGTATTATTCATTAAGACAGATTATAATTACTTAAAAAACTGCTTTTCTCCAAGGTCTAAAACCAAGAATAGAATAGAAAATGAAATACTATTTAGGCACAAATACGGCAATTTATCAACACATTTAAGTGCTAATTTGTAAACCTTTCTTCTGATGCTCAAGCTTAGAGAGCCTTTTTGGAAAACTTTTTTTAACTGATCTTGTGAAATATGTAAGAAGAAAATGCACCATGGGAAATATTTCTGTTCAAAAGAAAAGCTTTCATGCTGGAGTTTAAAAACATATTTTACAAAAAGGATGAATCTCCCAAATTCTAATCTGTGGTAAAAGTAATTTAAGAATATGGAAAAATACTTCTGATATTGTTAAATCACAATTTATTTTGCCAGAAATATTTGTAAATTTATACTCACTTTAAATATTATAAACCAAATTAGTTTTTAATTTATTCAAAATCTACTTCCCTTCCTATAGAGCCCAAACTTTCATTTTTTTTATACAACGTAACATAATTCTTCTATTAAAACTTTGTTAAAAACATGCAGAATGGAGAATTAGTGTGCATTTATGTTAGAATGTGACAAAAAAATCAAAAACATGGTGTCTTTAATTTTATATGCAGTGCTTTTTTTTGTAGTACATTTGCAGAGAGAAACTTATCATTCTGGAATTATGATTTGTTCATAGAGAATATTGATGTCAACTTATTGCTTTTTTACAATTACCTCCAAGTCATTAGAAAAAGTGTTTTAAAAGAGGGGCACAAAATTTAAAATGTATTAAATGCTCATGCTGCTGTAGAAGTTAATGAAAATATTTAACAATGTAGAGTTATATGTCTTTTTTATATATATAATTCATGGACTTTTTTAATATATTTGTGTTGTAAAGTAGCTTCAAAAGATGTTTACGTTTAAATAAACAACCCTTCAAATTACTTGTACATAGGTAGCTTTTTCCACATTGTGACTATAGTGTTCATTATGAAAGGTTCAGAGCACTAGAGAAAGAAGCTTTCTATTTATCTGTAACATGGATATTATGTAGGTAATATAACTTTATGATTTATTGCACTGTTTTTTCCACTATCCAAGTTGTTTCGAGACCTATCTGACAAGAAATAAATGCATTTAATATGTAGAGTAATTAATGTGCACTAATTAACACATTGTAAAGAACCATTTAGAGACCAGTGTACACATGGCCCACCTGTGCAAAAGTCTGGTTAAATTCAGAACATGTTTACATTGCCAACAGTCAGTTACTTCAAATTAGGATTGTTTCAGTATTATTAAAATTAGAAAACACAGCTTCTAAACAAAACATGTGACACCCCAAATATAAGGAGTGTCTCGGAAGTATGTTTTTCTGAAACCACACCATGTCTACACAGACATAACAAACATTCCCAACAGCGCAAAAAAAGTAGTATCTTCATCCTGCTACAATACCTGACTCTCCAGGCAGGCTTTCAGCTTTTGTAAGAGCTTCCCGAGTGGAACAAATTTTACACATATACCTTGCAGCTAGTAGAGGATTAATGAAACATAGGTTTACACTGTTATTTCTCTTCTGACTTGTTTTCAATGACTAAAGTAATGAACTTTCTGAAAGCAATATACTGTAAATTGGTTGTTTTTCTCTCAGTTTGCAATTCACATTTATCTATGACAATGTCAGCAGTAACAAGCCTAATCACAACCACTAAACAGTTTGTTTAATTCAGAAGACACTGGTGAGGTCGCACCTCGATGACTGTGTTCAGTTTTGGGCCCCTCACTACAAAAAGGACATTGAATTACTCAAGCATGTCCAGAGAAGGGCAACGAAGCTGGTGAAGGTTTTGGAGCACAGGTCTTATGAGGAGCAGCTGAGGGAACTGGGGTTGTTTAGTCTGGAGAAGAGGAGGCTGAGGGGAGACCTCATTGCCCTCTACAGCTGTCTGAAAGGAGGTTGCAGAGAGCTGGGGATGAGTCTCTTTAACCAAGTAACAAGCAATAGGACAAGAGGGAATGGCCTCAAGTTGCACCAGGGAAGGTTTAGACTAGATGTCAGGAAGTATTTCTTTACAGAACGGGTTATTAGGCGTTGGAATGGGCTACCCAGGGAGGTGGTAGAGTCCCCATCCCTGGAGGTGTTTAAGAGTAGGGTCGACATAGCGCTGAGGGATATGGTGTAGATGGAAACTGGCAGTGTTAGGTTAATGGTTGGACTAGGTGATCTTCAAGGTCCTTTCCAACCTAGAAGATTCTGTGATTCTGTGAAGAGATGAATGATGGTTTTTTTCTCAAATACCAGAATTACATCCTATTCCTGCATGTTTTGAGCCACAGACCTCCAACAGGAGAACTGAAGATGCTCTGAAGGGACACCAATACTTGAGACTATTCACCTAAAAAAGAACTTAACCAAAAACCAAAGTTATCACCAGCCTGAGAAGAGTCGATGAGTTTCACCAGGAAAGATGAGAAGCTAAAATTCAGAGTCAGCTGATCACCCGTGTGTTAAGGCTCCCTGTTTGTAGTAAATTGTTTTGGAGCGTCATGCAAGGCCAGACATTCATGTCAGCCATGGTCTGGCTTTAGAAGCTGAGAAGCCAACACCAAGAGGTTATAAGAAAGACAGGGAATAAGTCAGTTTTGGGGGCAATGAATTAAAAATTAGCTGAGGCATTCATGAGAATACAAATTGAATGAATGAAATTAAATCAGCCATTTATTGTTGATAAATTTGAAAACCACTGTCATCAACTCATGGTATTCCTAAACTGTGTATTTGGGTTATCTTTCTCTCCTACAGAGTTTTTACAGAACTTCATCTGGAGATGAAAAGACATACGTTCAGTGAATCCTATATTAATTTTCTAATGAAGGGCAATAAATGCATTTAACAGAATTACTCTGCTTTGAGAGTTACTTCAGAACATGATAAAATAATTCTAGGGAGAGTAGTTCATTTCAGTGTACTTCAAGAAGATTTGGATAATACAAAGTTTCATTTTTAGAACAATCATGTTTTTAAAAATGCAAGAATATTCTGAGGTCAAATGTAACTGGTCTGTAATTTCCTCATATAGCTCTAGGTTCTTTCCCTAATAATTGGATTATGCTGGCCATTCTTCAGTCTTCAGGGATTTGTCCTGAACTAAGTAAATTGGAACAACATATGTTAAAGCTTTTTCAATTCCTCACTTTTTTTTAGCACTTTCTGAAGACTGATATCTAGTTCTGAGGACTAAATGCTTTTAAGGTCTTAATCTTCTCAATTTCTTTGCAGAAACCACATACTCTGTATAATCTATATCAGTAATCTGAGTTATGATGACTGCTACTGTCCCAAAACATAAGACAACATGGTTTTTTTTCTTTTTTCCCCCCTATAAAGGACTTTTCCAGGTGGAAATTCTGTGAAATGAGCCCATGAGAAAGGAATAGTCTGGAGGTATTTCTACTATTGCAGAAGTTCTGGCTGGGGGTTCTGCACCATCTATCCCAGTGGTGGCCAATGCCTTCACCCAGAGAGGGCTGTTGAAGGGAGAGTCTGCAGTGCAGACCTCAGACTGCAGGAAGGGCCTGGACCTTTCTCCTGGGGAAGGGACAGGCAGCAGATCTGCCTGCAAAAGGTGCGCCCAGGCAGAGGACATTCTGTAGCCAGTGGCTGGGCTGCAGGAGGCAGTGAGAAGGCTGCGTAGCGTCAGGGAGGCTGAGAAGGAGTTAGATAGTTGGTTCCAAGTGCAGTCTGCAGTGGACCCACAGCCAATGGCCAAGCAGCCAAAAACTCCCTCACCAGCATGCATGGAAGGGAAGGAGTCCAATAATGCAGAAGAATGGAAGCTTGCAAAGGCAAGGACCTGTAGGAGGAAGAGGCTTCCCCAGAAGCCTGAAGTGCCCCTGCAGAGCTGCTTCACTGCTCTGCAGACTGAAGAAGAAGGACCTGTCACATCAAGGTATGCTGGAGCTGAGTAAGGCAGCCTGAACTGCTTCCTGTGTAACAACCAGTGCAAGTAGAAAAGGTGATGGGTGATAGTAGTAGGTGACTGTCTTCTGAGAGGTACGGAGCCATCTGTGTGCCAACGTGATGCACTCTAGAGAGGTGTGCTGCTTACCGGGGGCTCATATCAGGGATGTCATTGAGAGACTACTGAGCATCATACAGTCCACTGACTGTTATCCGCTGCTGTTGTTTCATGTGGGCACCAGTGATACATGTGGGAGCAGTCTGAGGAGTATCAAGAAGGACTACAGAGCCCTGGGAGTGGCAGTAAGACTCTGGAGCACAGGTAGTTTTATTCATTAATCATCCTGGTCAAAAGGAAGGGGGATCTGAAAGGGCCAGGGCCAGTCAAATCTGACAAATCAACAAATAGTTATAGGACTGGTGTCACAGCCAGGGCTTCAACTACTTAGACCATGGGATTCGCTTTGAGAAACCTGGTCTACTGGGGGTTGGTGAGGTTCATCTGTCAGAGAAGGGGAAGAGCATCTTCAGTCATAGTCTTGTCAAGCTGCTGAAGAGGGCTTTAAAGTAAAGTTGCCAGGGAAGGGGAACCTCAATCTATTCCACCCCTACCATCTCAATGCAAGTGCCAGCAATAGATACCCAGAGTCTGGAGAGGGATCACAGGTCATCAGGAGAGCACCTGAGGAGCAGCACAAAGGAATTCCAGCCAGTAAATCAGCTTCATCGGGTCCCAACTTAAATGCCCCAATGTTGGGGTGGAAGGGGGGGAGTGAGTGGCTGTGCAGTGCTCAGCTGCCCTCTGAGCTCAAACCACAGCAATCCTTTTTGGCGCCCAATGTGGAACAGAGGAATGTGAGACATGATAAGTATAGTGATTGGGAAAAGTAACTGACAAAACATGGACTGAACTCAACTAAGAAGAATGACCTTTGGAATTTCTGTTGTAAATGTGGAGAAGGGGTTTTTTTGTATGGTAGAGGGATGAGGGGTGGATTTTGTGTATTGCTTCTTGCTATTGTGATATTGTTATTTTTATTTTGGTATGGGGAAGTTTTGGAGTTTTTTGTTTTGTTTTGTTTTGTTTTTTGTTAGTGTGTTCATGTAAATATTATCTTGTGTAGTGAATGTGTATTTTAATGACAATTTTTAAATATGTGAATCGCAGAGGTGAGCAGTAGAACGTTCTGGGTTTGAGTGAGTGGCAGGGGTTTTTGGTAGCAGGGGAGGGAGCTACAGCAGTGGCCCCTGTGCGAAGCTTCTTGAAGCTACCCTGGCTCCAAGTTGGACATGTCTTTGCACCAAGGTCAGGCCAATTAGCTGCATCTCTGCGATAACTTATTTAAGAAGGGGAATCTGGGATGAGGAGCTGGAGTTGTGAGGAGAAGTTGCAAGGAGAACATCTGTGTGAACACTGAGGTCAGTGGAAGAAAAGAGGAGGAAGGGGGGAGGTGCGTCAGAGCAGAGACTCCCCTGTATCCTGTGGTGAGATGGAAGGGCCGCCCCCCTCTGCCACCCATGGGGGTCTCCAGTGGAGCAGAGGCCTACCTGCAGCCTGTGGAGCACCCCAGACCAAAGCAGCTGACTGCACCTGAAGAAGGCTGGGACTCTGTGGGAAGAAGAAGCCCCTGCTGTTGTAGTTCGGTGCTGGGAGGATTGCAACACGCATCTAGGGAAATGTTGTGGCCCATGGGAGGGACTCATGTCAGAGTTGGTTTGTGGAGGACTGTCTCCTGTAAAAGGGGAACCATGCTGGAGCAGGGGAGGAATGGCAGAAGTTCTCCCTCACCCCAAGGTGGAAGAAGGGGCAAGACTGATGGCACCCTCCATTCCCTGCCCCCTGTGCTGCTGAGGAGAGGAAGTCACAAAAAGGAAGTCCACAGAGGGTGGAAGCAAGGACAGATAGCTTGGGAGGAATACAGAGAAATTGTTCAAACAGCCAGGGATCAGGTTAGGAAAGCTAAAACCCTAATAAAATTAAATCTCACCAGGGACATAAAGAGCAACAAGAAATGCTTCTACAAGTACATGAGTGATAAAGAAAAACTAGGGAAGGTGTGGGCCCTCTCCAGAAGGAAACATGAGACTTGATTACCCAGGATGTTGAGAAGGCTGAGGTACTCACCAACTTCTTTGCTTCACTCTTCACTGGCAAGTGCTCGAGCCACACCACCCAAGTCACAGAAGACAAAGATGGGGACTGGGAGAATGAAGAACTGCCCTCTGTAAGAGATCAGGATCAAGACCATCTAAGTAATCTGAAGGTGTACAGGTCCATGGGACCTGATGAGATACATCCACAGGTCCTGAAAGAACTGGTAGATGAAGTGACTAAGACATTATCCATCATATCTGAGAAGTCATGGCAGTCCAGAGAAGTTCCTGCTGACTGGAAAAGGGGAAATATAACCCCCATTTTTAAAAAAGGAAGACCTGGGGAACTACAGACCAGTCAGCAAGATCATGAAGCAGATCTTCCTGGAAACTGTCCTAGGGCATATGGAAAATAAGGAGGTGATTGGTGACAGCCAGCATGGCTTCACTAAGGGCAAATCATGCCTGACAAATTTGGTGACCTTCTACAACAGGGTTACAGCATTAGTAGATAAGGGAAAAGCAACAGACATCATCTACCTCGACTTGTGCAAAGCATTTTACACTGTCACTCATGACATCATTGTCTCTACATTGGAGAGACATGGATTTCATGGATGCACTGCTCAGTGGATAAGGAATTGGCTGGATAGTTGCACTGAAAGAGTTGTGGTCAACAGCTCAGTACTGGGACCAAAGCTGTTTAACATCTTTGTCAGTGTCATGGACAGTGGATTGAGTGCACCCTCATCAAGTTCACTGCTGACACCAAGCTGTGTGGTGTGGTGGACATGCTGGAGGGAAGGGATGGCATCCAGAGGGACCTTGACAGTCTTGACAGGTGGACCCATGCAAACCTCAAGAAGTTCAACAAGACCAAGTGCAAGGTCCTGCACATGGGTCGAGGCAATCCCATGTACAAATACAGGCTGGGCAATGAGCTGGTTGGAAGTAGTCCTGTAGAGATGGACTTGAGGGTGTTGGTTGCCAGGAAGCTCAGCATGACCTGGCAATGCACATTTGCAGCCCAGAAAGCCAACTGTTCCTCGGCTGCAGCAAGAGAAGTGTGGCCAGCAAGACAAGTGAAGTGATTCTCCCCCCCTACTCTGCTCTTGTGAGACCCCACCTGGAGTACTGCATCCAGCTCTGGGGCCCCCAACATAAAAAAGACTTGCACCTCTTGGAGCAAGTCCAGAGGAGGGCCATGATCAGAGGACTGGAGCACCTCTTCTATGAGGACAGGCTGAGAACACTGAGGCTGTTCAGCCTGGAGAAGAGAAGGACACCTTATAGCAGCCTTCCAGTACCTAAAGGGGGCCTACAGGAAAGATGAGGAGGGACTTTTTACAAGAACATGTAGTGATAGGACAAGGAGTAACTGTGTTAAACTGAGAGAGGGCAGATTTAGATTGGATACAAGGAAGAAATTATTCACTATGAGGGTGGTGAGACACTGGAACACATTGCCCAGAGAAGCTGCAGATGTCCCATCCCAGGAAATGTTCAAGGCCAGGTTAGACGAGGCTTTGAGTAACCTGACCTAATAGAAGGTGTCCCCGCCCATGTCAGGGGAGTTGTAACCAAGTGATATTTAAGGTCCCTTCCAACACAAACCATTCTGTGATTCTATGATACCATTTATTTATAGAATTTTATATTTGAAATATCTCAGGGTACCTGATAGGCGGTAGCTTTCAAGACACGTTAAAGTAGACACCTGCCCAGTATCTGGGGAATGCTTGCCCTGTGCCAGAGATTAGGAATGAATAGTTGTGAAACCTTCATGTAGGCTCTTTAACTTGTAAGAAAAACATTCTCACCCTGTGTATAATGTTCTGACTCTCACCCAACCACCAGAAAAGGCTTTGCCTAAGCAACAGAAAAATTATGTTTCAATTATGTTTCTCTCCTAGACCGAAAATTTTGAAAAAATTAGTTTGAACAAAGCACAAAATGTTAAGATCCTAAATACGAATTAATTACTTAATTAAATATGACTTATAAACTTCCTATCAGGGAACAGCATTAGTTAGGTCCTCAACACTTTTGAAATATTTTAGTTTGTCCCATGTGAGCAATTTGAGTAATACCAAAGGAGTCTGGAAACTTTTATGGATTTTATCCTTCACAGACCTATGGATATTAACTGTAGTTAATGATTTCCCTCCAATAATATTATTTGCTCCCTTGAGATTAATTTATAACCAGGTGCTCTGATTTCACTGGTTTCTATTGAATTACTTTGTAGTGAAAGCAGAGTCAGAGCTAGATATTGTCATATATATTGAGTATATGTAGAAAATTTTTGGTTAATGTAGTTGGAATATTCATAATATTGGACTCAGAATATTAATACTGAATGTCTGTCCCTTTCTTATAGAGCTTTAAGGAAAAATTATGTCTATTAAAATACTGCCTGTTCTGTTGTTAGCAGTGTCATTTTATGCTACTGAACTTTCTTGGTGACTAAGTTTTCCTCAGATATTAAAAATACAAGGTAAGAGTAATTGCCTTTTTAGATTTTTAGTAGAAGACCATGATACGTTTATTTAGAAGGCTTCTGGTGGGTCCTGTACCCAAGAACATTACTCCTTTTCACCCATGGACCTCTCACCTTTTCCTGTCCCCTTGGTTTATGAATAAATAATCCATGCATTCATATTTCTCACTTGTCAAACTCAGGCAACAGTGAAAATAAGCAGCACAAATTGGCAGATAATGCACCTTATTTCCATGTAGAAGCAGGTGCATTTTCTTCAGCATAAGTGGCAAGATGACACTGATCCACTTTGACAGGCAGGCTGATCTAAAATTACTCAGCACACTTTGCCACTGGTTGGGGGAGAGTTTCCCATGAGCTTGTTCTGAAATTTTTCAGTCCCCAGGGTGTTAATTAAAATTTACTGGATGATATTTGCAAGGCTCAATGGTTCTAGTTACAGCAATTATCAGTTACTAAATGTTAGTGCCAGAGATGACACCTGATGATTGGATGCTTTATTCAACAGGGTTTCCTTTTCCCCTGCCTTTTCTTTTTTTTTTCAAATCTTTCCTTCAGTTCTTGAAGAAACTAGATCAACTAAGTGTCTCAATCAACTTTTAGACTAAAAATTACTTAGATAGGAGTTTAATTACCTATTTTTCCTTGAGTTTCTTGTCAGCTACTTGTTAAGGGTTTACAAACAAAGGACACACTCATTACAAAAGCCTTTAAAAAAAATGCAGAAGCCAGAAGCCCACCTGTGTTATAATTTTAGTATGCAAAAGCAGAGCTCAGTTCAGTGCTGTGAAAGGAAGAGAGCACCTCCTAATTAAACTCACTGCTCAATTCACGTTTGTTCAACAAACTCTCAGATTAGAGACTGGTTAATCACACATGCAATAAATAGCCTCTTTCAACTTACTGAAGTACAAATATCAATGAAGTTTAGTCTGTATGGCTACCAACCGGCTTCTTTCCCTCTTCCCTTAACGTTTCATCAATATATTGAAATACAGACACTTCAAAATAAATGTTTTTAATGTTTTTGTTACTAACAGAAGAAAAGTGCTTCCTTATACTCTGATTCATTTTTATTTACATAATTCATTAATTAATATTGCTACAATGTTTATTCCCCAAATCATTTGAAGTTTCTGGTCAGTTCCTTGCAATGGTGCAGGTGAGTAACAGCTGACATGCTCTTCCTGGTTGCACTAACACAATGAGACCATGCCTTTTTTCATACCTGGAACTGGCCAACTCCATGAATGAGGGCATACTGACATGGCAAAATATTTGCATGGTCCACAGGCAGCTTTCAACTATAGGTCATATTCCCTCTGGACCTCATGACCCTACAATAACCGCAGTGGAGGGCAAAGCTACTAGGATTTGTCTCTGTGAGAAGTCATTCCTGTAACCTACCTAAACACCAGAAAATTCACTGGGCTACTTGTTAGCGGTAAGCAACACAAGACAGCATGTGAAACAGAGGGGAAAAAACACAACCAAAACTGCAAACTCATGAATCCTTGACAGGTGTTAGATCCTAGGCTATAGTTTGCTGTGTTTAACTGAAAATGCTTCTTCTGGGTAAGAAAAAAAAAAGAAAATGCCAAGGAGGAATAAGGATGTAGGACTTTAACATGACAAGACTATTTTGAGTTTGACCTGAAAGTTTTATCTCCTAACAGTGTATGGCCTAATGTTATGAAAGACAGTGGGTTAGCTGCTATTCCATTAAGTTCAGTTCACTACACCAAAACCTGTGTGTCCCTAGGCTTTCCAAATGGCTGAGGAGTAACATTTCTGATCGCTCTATGGGAAAAGCCCTGTCTTGTGCCTCAAAACTATGTGGCAGCAGCAACCAGAAAAGATAAATGGGAAAAGAGATGCAGAAGGAAGATAAAAATCATAGAGGAAAAGAAAAATCAACGCGTGGAAAGAAAGGGCTAGGGAGGGAGCAAAGTTTGACATCATATGAGTGAACTATTTTCACAGAAAAAACAGGAAAAATGGAAAATAGTAGGCATAAATATATAATTTCAAATCTTAAAAAACCACTTAGTTCTTTATGTGCTATTGTATTCAATGATAAACATGTTTTTTATCCATACACATTATGTAAACTACTGAAGATCATATTTGACAAATACTGTAAGTACACACATGACTATTCAAAGCTACTTCAGACCACACAACTAACATGTTCTTCTCATAACACACTTATGTGCCTACCTCAAAGAGCATTAAAATAAACATCAGTGCCAGAGTCTCATTAAACACAAGAGAAAGTACAGCTACTCAGGAATTTTCCAATTAACTGATTTTCTGAGAGAGAAGCAGAGATTCATTGAAATCTGCATTTATTCCTAGGAGTATATCTGTGTCTACAGTGTTCTCATCCAGAAATGTTTCTTTGATGTTGGAATTTTTGATCAAGAAGAGAGACCAGACCTGAGTCTGGAATTAAACAGTGACTAGAAGTCCCCAGGAATACGAGGTGATTGGTTAGAAGAAAAAAAATACTGCTGGACATATGACTTCCCTTAATTATAACCATGTAGTAAGATGTCTTTTAGTACATACCAAACAATTCTAGAGAAATTATGCTGAGTAGAGACTAGGGAAACTGACTCAGAGAAAGAAAGGACATTAAGTTTGGATGTGGATGTCTGAGGACCAAGTCCTTTATCTCCATCACACTCAGTAGTATAGTGCTTCACTCATGACCTTCAGATTGGTTTCCCAGGTTACTGGATAAATTACACTACGTTCTTAAATCACGAAGCAAAGTGCTTTTGCCATCCACCTTTCATTTTGAAAAAAACTGAAGCACCAAAACAGGTTCGTGAAATGGGCAAACAGGAACCTCATGAAGTTCAGCAAGGGGAAGCGCACAGTCCTGCACCTGGAGAGGCACAACCCAATATGATGAGGACTGAACAGATAGGATGAAGCTTTGCAGAAAAAGACCCAGGGGGCCTGGAAGAGAGGAAGTTGAACAAGAGCCAGCACTGTGCTCTTGTGGCAAAAAAGGCCAGCGGTATGCTGGGTTGCATAAGGAGGAGTGTTGCTTGCAGGTTGAGGGAGGTGATCATTCCCTCAGCACCAGCAAGGCCACTGCTGGCATACTGTGCCCGCTTCTGGGCTCCCCACTACACAACAGACATATAGATCTACTGGAGAGCATCTAGCCAAAGGCTAGACTAAGACAATGAAGGGACTGGAGTATCTCCCATAGGAGGAAAGGCAAGAGAGCTCAGACTGCTGAGTCTGGAGAAGAGAAGGCTCAGGAGGAAACCCATCAAGGTCTCCCAATACCTGAAGGGAGGATGTAAAGATGGCAGAGACAGGTTCTGGTCAGCAGTGTCCAGTGACAGAGCAAAAGCAACAGCCACAAGCTGAAACACTGCAGGTTCCTCATCAACATGAGGAGATAGATACCCTTTTACTGTGAGGGTGACTGTGCACAGTAACAGGTTGCTGAGAGAGCTGTTGGAATCGCTGTCCTTGAGACTTCTAAAAGCCATCTGGACAGGGTCCTGGGCAACCTGCTCTACATAAACATGCTTGAGCAGGGATCTTGGACATGGTGACCTCCAGAGGCCCCTTTCCAACTTCAGCTGTCTATCATCTCGGGGGCTTTCCCTCCAGTGACAAGGGACAGGTCCTTCTTCCCTGAGAGGAACTCTCAGACATGTTGAATTGGGTCACTTCATTAGTACTGAGGAGCTCACCATGGCTCCCCCCCTGCATTGTTGGGCTCTCTGTTGCCAGGTGTTTATTCTCGGGGCACCAGCCTCTCATCACAGGACCTGACCAGGTTGAGATTAAAACCCACTCACAAGGCCATGAGAAGGTGGCAAGAATCCTGCAGAGCTGGCTTTCACCCTTTGAAGGTACATCAGCCTTCCTAACTTCCACCAGTTCTGCTTTGCCTTCGTCAAAGAGTGGGCCTGAAGGAAAGTTAGGTGCCCGCTCTGCAAGCAGCTTTTTAACCAACTCCTGCACTTGGTGTGAGCAGACAATGAATATAAGGTGTACACAATTCCCTCATCCAACTACCACCAGAGTGATATGGTTAGAGAGAGTCTGGAGCAGATCCCCACAACAGCACAACCAACGCAGCTCGACTACTGACGATGTCCCCTCTGCTCGCAGAAGGGGGCCTGTGAGGAGCTATGGAACAGAGTCAGGGCACAGCTCCAGGGCCCTCCTCCCAGCAGGGTCCCACACCCAGCACTTCTGGGGAGCAAACCCCGCCGAGTGCAGGGGAGCAGCCGCCCGACACTGCATCTGTGGCCTACGAGTGCATTGGTAGGGTGGTGCGACGAGCTTGGTTTTTTGACTACTGTTGCATTCAGTAAACATCAAGATGCTTTCCAGAGGCTGTTTTTTTCCCAAGACCAAAGAGCTACCCACTGTAGGGAATGCTTTCCAATACAGTGAGATGCCCAGAACTGTGTCCTGCATATATTGCAAGTGGAGAAAAACCATTAAGAGTATGAAGGTTGTTCTTCTGCCTGCCATCAATAGAAAGATACCAGGGTGACAGCCCAGTGCCCAGCTTGTCCTTGGAGATCTTCAAAAGCTATCTGAACATGGTTCTGGGCAACCCCCCTCTAATGGTTGGACAAGACAACCTTCAGAGGTCCCTTCTAACCTCATCCATCCTGTGATATCTGGGATCATTAAGTGGGATCATTATTTTTGTTCCTTACCTAAAATACCAACCAATATAAGCTCTTGTATGGAGATATCATGAGAGGTGATTCCCCCTTCCATTTTGCTCTTATATCAGAAATACTTGTCTAGTATTTGGTACAAACCATTTATCTTTATCCTATTGTCCTGGTTTAACCAGGATATGGTTAAGTTTCCCCAGCAGTGGGGGGGAGCTCTAGCCGGGTTATTCAGATACCATGCCGACGTCACATCCTGGCAGGTCACATTTTTTTTCCTGGCGTGGGAGTGCGGTGCACTCGTGGTTTTGTACATCGTGCTTCAAACTGCTGTATTTGGTAGCTATTTTGCTCTGTTAATTGCTATCACTATTACTGTTATTGTTATTGTTGTTGTTTGTTGTGTTGCTATTGCATTGTTGTATTAAACCTTTCCTTATTTCAGTCTTGGGGCTTTGTATTTCACTCCCTTTGTGGGGGAGGGGTAGCGGCCACGTGGTCTCAGACCCCGGCAGGGGCTAAACCACCACACCTATCCTGAACAATAGAGATTTCTAAATCATTATTGCCAAATGGTATAGAACAATGAGACATCGTTCTGAAAAAATATATCAACACCATCTAATGGGACTGTTAAGAGCAAAATTTTTGTTAGTTATGCCTGCTTGCATGAATGTATCCTTTGCAAAACGTGGTTTGAAATAGTCGTAGGGATTCTGGATAATTTGTCAGGATATATTAGTCCTGGTTTTGACACTGATGGTACTTGACAGTGCTGTAGCTGAATTCTAAAATTATTGACAAGATGGCTGAACTGGTGTCTGGATAACTCTTCAAACTGAATTGAAGCCATTCTGTAAAGTGTGTTGAATGGGCATTTTACCTAAGAGCATATTTCTTTCTTGCTGTGAGAATGGTTTCTGACTATGTATAGTTGCCAAAACAAATCCTGTCAAGATGCTGGAAAGAGGAAGATCATCCTTCCCATGCAGAAGAACAGCTAACATTTGGTTGGCAACATGAAGTGAAAGGTTCATTAATGCCAGGAAGGAGTGCTTAGAGAAATACACAAAATTCCACTGTATATCCACTTCTTTGACAACACAGAAGGAACTTGTCATAGGTTTTTGGCCTAGCTTAATTATACTTTAAGGTGTGTTTTCTTGTTTGGTGAATTACTTAGGAGGTATTTTTCTTAAAGGTTTTTTTGTTTGTTGGCCCTCAGTCTGTGGAAGTTCACTGCCTTCCAAGGAAGCATTTCATTTTACACTTCATTATCTTAAATCAGACTCAAGATCAGACATTTTCTGAAAGGAACAAGTCTGTGGATAATCAGCTCTATGACTACAGCATAGGGCTTGTGCACACACACTCCTTTTTTTTCCTTTTTCACCTGCTTTTACCAAGAAACTATTTTCATTTAAAAGCCCTCCAATCTCACTCTTCTCTACATTAACTTTGGGCTTTGGCATTGGTTGAAAATATGTTAATATTATCTTGTCTTCTGATTTTAAATGACAATATGATACTATTTTCTGAAACTTAAAGGAAAAAAATCAGTGTGTAATGGCCCTACTAATATGAGAAACAATGTTTTTTCAACAGCTTACATATGTAGGAACTGAATGTAGCTTCACTTGACAAATGGGTTCTGAAGTTATATACCTGAAGCCACAAGATGTTTTATGCTACAGCACATGTGAGATTAAGGTCTCGAGATCATTTTTCATTTTGGAAATTTCACTCTGGAGCAATCAAAAAAACTAAAATACATTACAAGTTATACATTTGGGGTACAACTGGTCTGAGAAGCAAGAAAACATTTTTCATCTCCTCCACATGTCTTGTAAGAAAAATCTTACACTTCTTCACTTATTGCTCTTCTGGAAAGTTGATAGTATTACCAGTCATTGGCAATGCTGGCTATTTTGTTTTCTAAAAAGACAATGGTTACCGACGTCTCCCACAATCACTCAAACCTTTCCTATCTCCTCTACATTAAGCCACATTGTAATGATACCTTCTTTTCACCCAGGTAAAATTATTAGCTCCTGTCATTATTGAGTTCAAACAAAACAAACAGTTTAATCTTTAAAAGGCTTCTTCCGAGAAAGTGTATTGGGTTTCTGTGGCAAGGTTTTGGTAGAAAGGGGGACTACAACAGTGGCTTCTGTGAGAAGATGCTAAAGCTTCCCCTATGTCCAATAGAGCCAGTGTCAGCTGGCTCCAAGATGGGCCACGTTTGGCCAAATCTGAGCCCATGAGCGATGGAGGATGGTAGCACCACACGGATAATATATTTAAGAAGGGGAAAAAACCCTATGCAACACCAGCAACAGTCAGAAGAGAGGAGTGAGAATATATGAGATGATAAACAACTCTGCAGACAACAAGGTCAGTGAAGAAAGGGGGAGAAGGTACTCCAGGTGCTGAAGCAGAGATTCCCCTGAAGCCTGTTAGGAAGACCATGGTGAGGCAGGCTGTCCCCCTGCAGCCATGGAGGTCCACGCTGGAGCAGATATCCATCTGCAGCCTGTGGAGGACCCCATGTCGGATCGGGTGGATGCCTGAAGAAAGCTGTGACCCCATGGGAAACCCACGCTGGAGCAGGCTCCTGGCAGGACTTGTGACCCCGTGGGGGACCCACACTGGAGCATGCTGTTTCCCCCATGGAAAGGACCCACACTGGAGCCGTTCATGAAGCACTGTAGCCCATGAGAAGGACTCACATTAGAGAAGTCCATGGAGGACTGTCTGCCATGGGAAGGACTCAACACTGGAGCAAGGGAAGAGTGTGAGAAGGAAGGAACAGCAGAGACAGTGTGTGATGAACTGCCAGCAACCCCCATTCCCTGTCTCCCTGTGCCTCTGTAGGGGAGGAGATAGAGAAATCTGTAATAAAATTAAGCCCAGGAAGAAGGGAGGGGTGGGGGGAAGGTGTTTTAGGATTTGGGGTTTATTTCTCATGATCCTACTCTGACTTTATTGGTAATAAATTAATTTTTCCCAAGTTGAGTTTGTTTTACCTGTGACTAATTGCTGAATGATGTCTCCCTGTCCTTATCTTGACCCATGAGGTGGGCACCTGGCATCTAACCAGGATCAACCCACCACAGAAAGTAAGGTCTTCATAGTATGTACATTATGCACTATATGTGTGTTGGGAAGAAAAATGCATTGGAGTGTGGATGAAGTCTTTGTGTGTTCAGACATGGTCTGGGAAGAAAATATATCAGTCTAAAAGAACACTTTCTCCATGCTGAACATCTGAAAAAAAAAAAAAAAAAAAAAAAAAAACAGCTAGTCTTGGATTTTCTTTCTCTGAAGAGTTCATGTATGAAGGTAGAGTAGCATAAAGGCCTCACACCCTGTCAGTGTTGTTCAACTATAGGCTGCATAGAGCTGTTTAGAGATATATGAATGTTCTTCCTTTTAGCATAACATCTGTGTACATGAGACTACTGAAAACAGCTGAAAAGTCTCATACTAATGTCCAAGAAATAGTCACACCAGCAGTCAGAATTCAGTGATATCCTTTGTGCAGCTTTTAGCCGTACACAAAGATCTGGACACATCCACTTTTTAATTTCCTTTAAAGATTCTTCTCTATTTTGTTGAAGGATAAACAATTTCCAGATGAAATTAGCATTATTAAAAGTGCACATTCTTATTCCTAACATGGGCACAAATCAAGTCAGGCATCTCCAACATTCTTAATTTCTGGGCATTACAACTTTTAGAAGACATGTTCCCATCTCTTGCATTCTCACTCTATATACGAAACATATCCAAACTACATTAAAGAGCCTGCAATTTATATTCATGATATAGGAGGTGACCTTTTCACTCATGAGTGGTGTAGTCATGTGGAGTGGCTAATGAGAGAACCCCTACTGAGACCGGATAAATTTCAAACCTTCTGAATAATTATTAGACAATTTATTGTATTTATAAAATTCCCTCATTTCAAACTGTCCTTTGATTTATAAAGCCATCTTACTCTTGTAAACGATAATGGTAGTCTCAATCAGTGCCAAAGATTGATGAATCATCCATGTAGGGGTTTCTCTTCCTGGTACTGAATGCCAGAGAAATGCAATGAAGAGTAAAAAACAGAACTGTAGGGAAAAAGAGAGGACAGAGGAGGATGAAAGATGACTGAGAAGGAATGAGGGAGGGAACATCTGTACTGCACTTCACTGATGATAATCTTTGCACAGTTTATGACACAGAGGCAGTGGGAACAGTGAGGTAATCATTTTACTTGCCTGTCATCTGCAGAGAGTATTTTAAATTGCAGGGTGAAATTCTGGCTTCATTGAAGTGAGTGACAAAACTCCCGTTGATTTAAATGAAGGCCAAGATTTCTATGGATTCCCAGAGGAGGGGTAGACGGGCAGAGTGGCAGCTGTGCCATCTTTAGCTCAGTTTCCAGAAACCTATGAGGGATTTGAGCACCTCTTAATACTGCAGATAATATAGATAATTTCTCAAAAATGGTAAATAAAAAAAGTAAAGTCTCAGAGGATCTGACCATAGTTTGGAACAGCTATACATAATAAATACTATCCTTACAAATTAATACATGGGTGTATGCATGTTTTAAGTAGTATTTCTGGGTTTTTTTTCCCTTTTCCCTTTCCTTCAACTTTAATCAGTGCAAGAAATGGTCTCAAGAGCACATGACAGGTAAAAAATATCATCAATTATAGTCATCAAACTAAAGAACGTCCTTCTGTCATGACAGCAAGAAATTTGGGTCTTGAAGGCAGGAGGAGTTGTCCAAAAATATCTGAGATGCACAGTTAAGAATTTCACTGAACAAATATTTTTTGCTGATTAACAAGCAATCCATGGACACACAAGCTGGAGATGGCAGACCTGGTAGGCTGCTGTTTCATGCACTTCCATTAGTAATCTTATTTGCAGAATATTTTAATAAGAGCAGGACACGATGGGAGGGGCATGGTAAGTGAAGAATGACGTTCACAAGAAGAAGTGGCTACTTGCCTGTGTCTAACCATGGTATTAGATGTGCTGTAAGAAAGAGAATCTGGAAGGACAAGAGGGAGAAGCTAAGAAACTGGAAAAATTAAAAGCCAAGATAGTCTTCCTATAAGCCCCTACTGTATTGTAGGGGAAATTTTTTTATTCATAACTGAAATACTAAGCTGATAATGATACAGAGGTGTAATCATTCAATACTCTAATTTAGTAACCCAGCAAGAATCTCTACTTAGAAAAACAGCTTCAGGGACACACTCCTCACCAGCTTCAAAATATGAAGAGCTATCTATGTAGTGAAATTGACCACCTACCCTGCACACACCTCTTGCAACCACTGCTGTGAAGCAGTGAGGATAGATGGTGTGGCAAGTTAGCTTAAGAGTAAAAGTAGACCAACTGACAAAAAAAAAGTTTTTTATGAGATGAGAGGTGGAGTAGGCATGATTGATGACAGTTGTTACAATTGAGAAAACCTCTACAAGTTTCTTATTTTTTAATCAAATCAGAGCACACCTATTTGCAATTAAAGATAAAACCTAACTTAAGGAACATGTCTTTCCTGTCATACAGTCTGGAAACTGTACCACTGAAAAACTTTTTTATGCCTCATATATCAGTAACCACAGTCAGTAGATACTAGACAGGGTATGTTCATATATGTATGAGTATGCTACAATAGAAAAGTTAAAAAGCAGCCTCACAAATAGGAGTAAATCGGATGTAGTCATATGTAAAGTCTGAGTAAGGGAATAATACCAACTAGATTATAAGAAATTACCTCTGTGTATACTGTTATGTATTTATGTATTTACATATACGCACACAAATATCTGTATGCATATTTATATAAGTATATATAAAAAATCCTAATACTACTTAAGTCAGTAACTGACTTCGGTGTGCCCACCATATATAAACACACAAACACACACTTATGTACACATACACCACCACCACCACCACCTCCAGGATATCTTGAGCATATGGTAACTATGTAAAATGTCATTTTAATTTAATTCCACCTAAGAATGTGGAAGAAGCTGATAAAGCCAAATTTTATTTAATGGAGAAAATAGAAATCAGGTGAAATCTGGGGTTAAAATCTTACTTAGTCTAACTGAATTAATTATCCATAAGTGGATAAACAGAAAATAATGAAAATAAGATCAAGATGCTTATTGGCTGCTATTTTTGTCTTGAAAGGATAGTGGCAATATATTTGTAAGAGATAAGAATTTTAAGTGAATCTAAAACTTGTGGATAAGTGAACTAAGATTATGCACTACACAAAAATATGCCATGATATAATGATACACTTTCACCTTTCTTGATCTGTAGAAAGTAAAAATGACTTCTGAAGAAACTAAATCTGAATCACAGCAAATTATTTCCATTATTTCAGACAGATTTAACTATCTGACTTATCTTCTTGCTTTCTAAGCTTAACTTCTGTGGACTTGGGGTCTGGTTTGTAATTTCTTAATTTCACACACTCGTTTTTTTATGTTCATGGACAACATCTTTTGCTTTGGATGTTTGTGTTGCGTATATGACCATACTGTGTTTTGGAGATGGGAGCTGTTTGGCTTAAGGGAAAAAAGTCTTTTAAATTGAGAGAATACTCATACACAAAATGTTCTTTTAGCTAGTTATCTATGGGCAGGTCAAAATGATCCCCATTTCTGCCAGACACTTATTGGTTCTAATCAATACAGTGCCACATAATGACAATGCTCAACTGTGTTTTTATGAACATTGCATTTGTTTCCCTTCTTTTTCTTCATGTGAATCTGTTACTGCGGGGATGATAGTTTGTTTTACAAAGAAAAATCTCCAAGATTTTGTTATAAATGTTTTGGGAAAACTAACAATTAGTGTCAACTGAACTGGTTTTCATTCATTTCAGAAAATAATTCATTATGATTCTCAAAAAAGTTAAATTACCTGTTCTAAAAATTAGTGGCAACTTGAACTTTTTCTTTTCTTCCACTCCCCTAGCAGTCATAAAGTTACTGCATCAGATCTAAGTTAAATGTAAAGCTGAAGACCTTAAATCACATTTATGGAAGATAAAGCAAAGATTAGAGAACATCAAGCAGAAGCATCTTTCTAGTCCTGCTGTGCAGTCTGGATATTAGATGCACTGTTCCTTCCACACAACATTTAATATTCTTTGTTCTTGATTCAGTAACAGTGAAATAGTAGATACTGGTTTTATGAGTACATGATATTTCATTTATGGTATCAACAACATGTGAATGAGGGTGGTAGAGGATGGCAATCAATTTGTATATTATTGTTATATCTAAACTTGATTACTCCTTTATGGAACTTATTCAAACATCTGAAGTTTTTGATGTCCGGTACAGTGAAGAACACTCTGTCTTTATCCATTATTAAATATGTTAATTTGGTACTTCCTTAACATTAGCTACCCAGAGGTATAATGTCCATACTATTTTTCAATATAATTAAAATAAACTTACATTAAAATAATTCTCAAATTGCAAGGGCAAACAACTTTATAGACTTAAGATTAATTGCATAAACTTGACCTGGTACCTTTTGCAGGTGTGCTGTGGTACAGTCTTAATATAAACTGACACTACTTCTCCAGAGTTTCCTGTTTCACTCCGTATATCGACACTATAGTAGCAACAGTAGAACTTACTGCCAACAATTTATTATCGGTGTTTATTATAACACTTATACAAACCATTGCTGTTAGTAACAGAGTAAGGCTAAAAAATCAAGATCCTGATTTCTGTTCCCTTCCTCATGTGCTGAACAACCTTGTGGATGTCATTTAATTCTATTGTGCTCTGATTTCCCCATCTTTCAAGTAAAAGAGTAGTACAGCTCATTAATATTTTTAAGTACTTTAAGATCCTTATACCAAAGGAACCTCAGAAGTGAAGAGTTGTATTGCTCTTTTATGATGTAACAGCTGAAAGTCAGAACGTGTAAACTATCCCCAAATGATGGTTGTTAATCCATGCCTCTAACAAAGAAGCAAAAACTCCTATATTAGGCATGTGAGCAGCACAACTGAACTTCACTCCCCTTCAACCCAGTAAAAGATCTGTCTCTCACTTCACATGACTTGAATCAGGCCAGCCATGTTCAGTAAAGTCAGTCAAGCGTGAAAATAATACTTGTCCTATGCGGATCAGGGCTGTACTTCACAGCTACCCAAATGACCCAAATGCCCATCAGTCACTGGAAGCAATAAGAGGTCTAGCTACATTCCAATAAGTGGTGCTGAGAGCCCTGTGTGAGTGAAAAGAGCTCAAAATTCCTCCAGAAGAGATAGTGCAGATATATCCCTAAAAGCTAGACTGACCAAAACCCAGATTTTTTAACATCTTAATTTAGAAAAGCTCCTTAGTTTTAATTTGAGTTAGATATGCTTAGACTTCAGGGGGTGGCGGGGTGTGGGGGGGGATGGGACTGGGGGGAGGGATGTCTTTTTAAAATAAGACTGCCAGGCTCCTGAGAGAGGATCCTCAGGCATATGTCATTCAAGTCAATGGTAAAAAGGGGAAATGAAGCAGCCAGCAGAGCTACCATGGAGCACATTCTTTTGAATGCGTCTGACATGTGTGCACTCAGCGGTGCAAACCACTAGTTGTACTTCAGTTATGCAAACCACAAATCCCAGAAGTGGAGCAAAGGGCTTCTAGAGCACAGATAGATCTGTGGGGTGTCTGCTCCCCATTCTGCATATACTCCTATCCAGTTCAGCAGAATCTGTGCAAAACAAGACCAGAATCAGACCTGCTACAATTAACAAAAAAAAAAAAAAAAAAAAAAAAAAAGAAAAAGAAAAAAAGAAAAGCCATTTCAGAGGGCAGATGAAGTCCTACTTTTACCCTGGAGAACACAGCAGGGATGTTGTGCCCTCCATTCCCAGCACTAGCACTGGAGACATTCCTGCATGATACCACACAACACCTCCTCCTCCATATGGACACCCACTCACCAAAATAAACAGAAAATGCTCTCATCTTTTACCACTCCCCCACTTTGTGCTGGTTAAGGATATGGAAGGCTCTGAACATCTTCTCCCTAGCATATGGCAGGACAAGCACATCAAACCTCTTTTCTGGATCTCCTCTTTGTGAACAGAGAAGGACTGGTGGATGATGTGGCAGTTGGAGGCCGACTAGGGCACAGCGATCACGAAATAATAGAGTTCTCTATTCTTAGAGAGGCCAAGAGAGGCGGAAGCAGAACTGACATCCTGGACTTCCAAAGGGCTGACTTTGTCTTGTTTGGGCATCTGCTCGACAGGATCCCTTGGGAGACGGTACTGAAGGGTATAGGGGTCCGGGAAGACTGGGTGCTCTTTAAGAAGAAAGTCTTAATGACACAGGAGCAGGCTGTCCCCAGGTGCTGTAAGAGAAGCCAGCGACAGAGAAGACCACCCTGGCTGAACAGGGAGCTTTGGCTGCAACTGTTTGAAAAGGACAGTTTACAGACTTTGGAAGAAGGGGCTAGCAAGTCACACTGATTACAAAGATGCTGTGAGGCTATGCAGGGCTGAAATCAGGAGGTCTAAAACCCAACTGGAAATTAATCTGGCTTCAGCAATCAAGGACAACAAGAAATGTTTCTATAAGTATGTGAGCAACAAAAGAAAGACCAGGGAGAGTCTCCATCCCCTGTTAGACAGAGGACGAAACATGATAACAAGTGATGAGGAAAAGGCTGAGGTGCTTAATGCCTTCTTTGCCTCGGTCTTTAATAACAAGACGAGTGGTACTGAGGGAATCCAGCCTCCCCAATCAGAAGACAGAGACTGGGAGAACGACCCCCCCTCAATCCAGGAGACAGCCAGTGACCTACTGCATCACACAGACACACATGAGTCTATGGGACCGGGCGGGATACACCCGAGAGTGTTCAAGGAGCTGGCTGGGGTGCTCGCCAAGGTGCTTTCCATTATTTCCCAGCAGTCCTGGCTGACCGGGGAGGTCCCGACAGATTGGAAATTGGCCAGTGTGACGGCCATATACAAGAAGGGTCGGAAGGATGATCTGGGAAATTACAGGCCTGTCAGCTTGACTTCGGTGCCCGGGAAGCTGATGGAGCAGCTCATCCTGAGTACCATCACACAACACATGCGGGACAACCAGATGATCAGGCCCAGTCAGCATGTGTTTATGAAAGGCAGGTCCTGCTTGACAAACCTGATCTCCTTCTACAACACGGTGACCTGCTTATTAGATGAGGGAAAGGCTGTGGATGTTATCTTCCTTGACATCAGTAAGCTCTTTGACACAATTTCCCACAGCATTCTCCTGGCGAAACTGGCTGCTCGTGGCTTGGATGGGCACACGCTTTGCTGGGTAAAAAACTGGCTGGATGGCCGGGCCCAAAGAGTTGTGGTGAACGGAGTTAAGTCCAGTTGGTGGCCAGTCACGAGTGGTGACCCCCAGGGCTCGGTTTTGGGGCCACTCCTGTTTAACATCTTTACTGATGATCTAGACGAGGGGATCGAGTGCACCCTCAGTAAGTTTGCAGATGACACCAGGTTGGGTGGGAGTGTTGATCTGCTCGAGGGTAGGGAGGCTCTGCAGAGAGATCTGGACAGGCTGGAGCGATGGGCTAAGGCCAGCTGTAGGAGTTTCAATAAGGCCAAATGCCGGGTGCTGCACTTGGGCCACAACAACCCCCAGCAGCGCTACAGGCTTGGGGAGGAGTGGCTGGAGAGCTGCCAGTCAGAGAGGGACCAGGGGGTGTTGACTGACAGCCGGCTGAACATGAGCCAACAGTGTGCCCAGGTGGCCAAGAAGACCAATGGCATCCTGGCTTGCATCAGAAATAGTGTGGCCAGCAGGGACAGGGAAGTGATCTTATCCCTGTACTTACCACTGGTGAGGCCGCACCTCGATGACTGTGTTCAGTTTTGGGCCCCTCACTACAAAAAGGACATTGAATTACTCGAGCGTGTCCAGAGAAGGGCAACGAAGCTGGTGAAGGGTCTGGAGCACAGGTTGTATGAGGATCGGCTGAGGGAACTGGGGTTGTTTAGTCTGGAGAAGAGGAGGCTGAGGGGAGACTTTATTATCCTTTACAACTACCCGAAAGGAGATTGCAGAAAGTGGGGATGAGTCTCTTTAATGAAGTAACAAGCAATAAGACAAGAGAGAATGGCCTCAAGTTGCACCAGGGAAGGTTTAGACTAGATAATTAGGAAGCATTTCTTTACAGAACGGGTTGTTAGGCGTTGGAATGGGCTGCCCAGAGAGGTGGTGAAGTCTCCATCCCTGAAGGTGTCTAAGAGTAGATTCGACATAATGCTGAGGGATATGGTGTAGTTGGGAACTGTCATTGTTAGGTTAATGGTTGGACTAGATGATCTTCAAGGTCTTTTCCAACCTAGATGATTCTGTGGTTCTATGATTCTTTTTGCTCCCACTTCCACCTTTTCTCTCCCTCAAATTAGATGTGCCTCCCAGTTAACCATGCCAGGTGGAGAAGCCAGGTAAGTTTGCTAGTATTCAGAATACAGCTCCTTTTCCAGACATCATGGCTGTTCTTATTATGTGATGCTGCAGCTGGTGGGAAATATGAAATAAATTGTAAGTCTGTATAAGATAGACTTGAGACTCCTCTATAGAAAAGACTGCAAGGCACCTGAGAGGTTTAGTAGCTTACACTGCTATTTTTATGACAGCATAGTAAATATCTTCAAATATCCTCCTCATCCCCCACTGCCACTTGCCCAGCTACCATCAATATTACTTCTTTCCTGACAAAGACTTGGGGGAAGCAGGGGGGAAAAACTAGGGCAAGGTAGAAGAGCTGTGTGAGAGAAGGGAAGGCGATACCCAATACCCATAAAAAATTTGTTTTTAATTCCCTGGCTATCACAGATAGTGGCTGCTGCTAGCATTTAAGATAAGATTAGTTGGTGTTGTGCTATCAGCACCTCCACATTTTCCCTGCAGGGACTCCTTCTGACAGGCTGAAGCTAGAGGCATGTCTGAGGATTAACACGAGCTAATGATTATACACTAAAGCTTTGGAACTGTCGGACTAATAGGATTAAGCAATACCAGATGCAGGTCCCCGTTCAGGTTAAAAATGCACTTTTTACATTACAAAGTCAGACAGATCCCTTTGAACATGCAATGAATATGGATGTTTTCAATTATCACAGTCTTCCAGGGCTATACGATATGGTAAATTAATCCCTTTAGAACATCGGAAACAGGACAAAATAGCCTTCTTGAAGCTGAAATCCCTCGTTTTAGATTTTCTTTCATGGGGATAAGCAGCGGTGCACCACACATAATTAATCTTATTACAAACAGAGAGAAAAGAGAAATATATATATATATAAAAAAAAAAGATGGCCAAAAAATTGTTTAAATATTTGAGAAACTAAGGGGGGGGGGGGGGGGAACTTTTAAATCAACATCTCTTAATTAATTTCCACAACAGTGAAAAACATGTAGATATTTTTTAGCAAAGTAGACTATTTTCCTGTCCTTCAGGCAGCAGCAAAGCACAATAAATAATAATATTAAACAAAGACTTTTAGGAAACAGACCATAGAAATATGCTATTTAGCAGAACAAAAGGTTTAGGAGCATGTTCAGTTCTGCTTTGAAGGGTTCAATCTCAGTGAGTTAGGTCAGTAGTGTCTGAAGTGGCAAGAATTCGGCCCCTTCAAATTTCACTATGATGAGGTGGTAATTTCTGGAAGAAAGGGAGTAAAGAGGAAAAAACAGCTTTGAGAAAAAGGGGAATGGTAACATATTCAGGCTGACCAGGGCCCCAGCCTCTTTAAACTTGAATCTTGAGAGAAAACGTGGAAGTAATGTGATTTGTTAGTCAAAAGTACTGGGAGGGAAACCTTGAAATGCTTGCTGGTTCAGTTTGGATGAGCACCCAGAGGTTCAGTGGCTTCTGTTGAAAAAGCACCTAGGTTTGAATGAACACTAGCTCTTCTATTTTATTTGAAAGAGTTTTCAGAATAAAATCTGCATGAGAAAGACAGAAGAAAGAGGGTCTTTTGTAAAATCCAAATGGAGATTTATAGCTGTTTAAATTTTTATCATCTTGCATGGGACTTGTCTTCCACTGATGATCAGCAGCATGCAGAATAGGCTGAGTTTAGACCTTGTATGCAGGTTAATGCCATTTAACTTACAGGATCATTGGTTCTCACCTCAGAAATCAATCAATCATTGTGACTTTTATTAAAGCTAGAAGTGATGCCAAAGCTCTTTCTCTTTTGTCGTATCAAATAAGTGTATGAAGAGGGTTGGAAATCAGTACTCTAGAACAGGGTTGGAAACTTAACACACATCAGCATGATTCATGGTGTCTTTTGGAAAGAATAGAAAGTAGGAGCGGATTGCTACTGGAAGAAAATATCAGACATGTTGAAAACTACAAGGAAAACCTAGACACCAGCTGGAATTTACAAAAAGAATAAATGCTTTAAATTCAAATATTATCTTGTGTAAATTCACTCCCAAATTTTAATGTGCTTTATTTCTGACAAAAAAGCAAATACAAAGCAGTTACTTTGTATTCTACTTTATTTTCATTTCACTTGGCAACTTATGAAAACAGATAATTCAATGCATACAGCTAGTCATAAAAAAATACGTACTGTAAAAGCCTCAAACAAAAGGTGAACCTGAGCAAAAAGAAAGATTTCCCCCGTGTTTGGCTGACACTGCAGCTTACTGCTTGACAGTTTGAACACCTACAATGTCAGAACAGTTTTGTTAAGGCATAGACCTATGAACCTACTTAAGAGTGAGAATGTGATGATCTGATTTTTTTAAGTTCTCCCTGCCTGTAGTCCAATGCAGGCCACTTCATGTTCATATCAAAAATAGAGGGGAAAAAAAAAAAAAGTCTAAATATGACCACTATTCTTATTTTCAAGTATTGACTTCTCACACTGTGACTTATTTCTCCTGTTCTAATTTTCATCATCATAATCACAATCCTCACTTGGAGAGCTGAGAGGAATGTACTCTGTAAGTGCAAAACACATTAGAACATGAGCATCAGCATCTTAACCATCATAACTAAATATATGAAAAAATCTTCATGTTTCTCTCTCTATAATAATATATCATTATGTAAATACAGGCTGACATGATGACAAGAACTTCTTTTGGAGTTTTGGAAATGTTCCCTGTATCCCAGGTATTTTCTCCATTTGAAACAGAGTTAAGAGTACAATTTATCTTCTTCATTCTACAATTAGAACTTCAGAAAAATGTGGTGAACTGTAAGGACAAAGACTGTAGCCATCCACTGCCATTAACAAGAGAAAAGTGTATTGTAACCAAACCCTTTCATTAAAAGTTTCCCCATCTCTCCAGGCGTGCAGAGGTTACTGCTCTTCTGCAGCACTTATTGACAATGATAACAGCAGTTTGGAATATGGATTTGAAACACTCCTGTCTTCCTAAAAGACAACAGTTCAGTGGAAGGCTCTGCTCTTCTTCATCAGCTTCCTAAATGCATTTGGGGTCAGCTTAGTGTCAGCTATGATTCATCTTGCAAAGCTTTATCAGTTTACACTCAGAACAACAAAACCGTGTGCCTGATCACAGTGACACACTAAGAGTAGCGACACCTTTCAGTCAGGTCTTTGTAAGAAAGGTGAACAAATTAAAAGTTTTGCCCTGTCCTCTTCTTTTCTCAATTTGAAGTTCTTCTGGTCACTGTCAGAAATTATTTCTGCACTTTGTTTGCACTGGATTTCTGGGACATTTTTCAACACCTTTTGAGGGGTCTTAATCTTATGATAGGAAATTTGTCTCTAACAACATAACTAAACACAGAGATATAATTCATCTTATCAGTTCAATTAAATTTTTTTTGGTCTTGATCTCTTTTGTGAAAGCACTGTTTTGTGAGCAGAAAAGATAATAAAGCAAAGCAACAGTACAAAAAGGTACACAATCTGTGGAAGGGATGAAACAAAGCTTACAGCTACATCAAACAAAAACGTAATCGGCCAGATAATCTCCCAAAATAGCCCTTTTGGCAAAAGAGTTAGTCATATAAGTCACTACCCTGAGTAAGATACAACTGGATATGAAAATCAGGATAATGTAATAATCTTTAATATAGTCATCTGTTGTTTATGTACATCATTTCAGTCTCTCAACCTACTCTAATGGTTTCACTTGTTTAACTTTCATTTCATTGTTAAAGTATTTCCCTTATGATTTGTCTTTCCTGTACCTATAAAATAGTTCAGATCTGCCACAAATATTGGATCTATTTTAGTAATGTTATAGGAATTAATCAATTCATAATTGTATCAAGTACAAAAAATAACCACATTAAAGAAATTACATGTTAAGTAGGAAAAGATCAAGAAAGTTTAATATTGACTTCACAGAGATGAGATCACCATAATTCCACAGAAACTGTAGAAATTAATGAAAAAATATTTGTACAGATAAAGCACTAACAACCAAGATACAGTCCTGATTTTGAAGAGGCAATTCATTTTATGCAATATAGACACAATAAGCTCTTGAGAGCAGTTATGTTTAGTGTGAAAAATAACTTCATGAATGATATTATGAAAAAAAAGACATATATTTATTTGAATTTTTAGCGATCTATCACAACTGTATCTGTGTGATTCAGTTGAGATACTTACTACTCCTCTTGATTATAGTCAGCACATATTCATGAAATCTGAACTTTCAGCTTTAGTGTAGGTTATTCAGTCTTTTCATTAAAATATTTTGTAAGAAACTTTTGTTTAAATGGTGACAATTAAGCACTGAAAATACTGTGTTCCCAAGACAAAGACACAAATTGTAAATAAATTAAAATTTAATAAGAAATCCAGAGAGGAACTCCGAACCTTAGATACACAGAACAAGCACTTCTTTTCCACTAGGGTAAATGGACTCCCAACACCCCACAATGACTCTAAAATATAAAGGTATTGTTTTGGCCCACCAGAGGGAGCCCATAATATTTCATGAATACAAAAGGAACACACTGACAATTGCGTAGAAAAAAATAAATGGAAGTTATAGGTACACTGAATGTGTGTGTATGTATTTACAAGTTTGCTATGCATTGCCTATCTTGCCTGAGATCCTAGTGCTCATGTCAGAGCATCATGACTATGAAGTTAGTAAAAAGTGCATTTCCATAAAATTACACCAGGGACAGATACATAAAACTGTATCTTTATAAGAAGAGCAGAGAGCAGTAATATATTGAACAGGAACAAAGACCAGTTTTACTTGTATTTCATATCAATATAGAAAATGGATATAATTTTGGATATACTAGAACTTACTCAAATGAAAGAGAGGAGCTGCCTCTGATAAAAATATTGCTTTGATTTTGACCTTCCCAGAAATGGCATAGAGTCTTAGCTAAATTCCAGGCTAGCTTTCCTTCTGAAAAGGTTCTATATTTAAAAAAGAAAAAAAAGTATTATGATGTATCTGTTCTCACTTTCTCTTTCATTAGAAAGACAGACCACCAGTCTGCTCTAAGAAAGCAGGACAAACCAGAACTGAGACTTGTATGTGCATGGGCAAAATATAGCTGAGATATGTCCTCCTTACAGATGAGATGGGGAAAGAGTTTCAGTTGCTTCTTACCACCTCTGTAAGGTGACAAACAAAGGAGAGTCAGAGGCACAGCAATGAAATGCTGCTTGTGACACTGTATTAAATATTGACTGAGAAATCTTATTCTCCTCAGTTGCTCCTAGTAATGTCACTGCCAAAACCTATCTTTCCTCCCAAAATAATTTCTTGTCCTTGACCACATCTTACTATTTTCCTTATCATCCTTTTGCATATGTAGAGAAGGATGTGGAGAAAGTATTTGGCATTAATTGGGACTAATGTTGGATTTCTACTTTCAGACACTCATTTTACTCTGCAATCAGTATGACTGATAACTATTTCTAAAATCCACAAGTAGCTTTTTTCATTTTCTGCCATCAATTAATAAGAGAATGACATAAAAGTGCTCTAGCTCTTTGGTGATTTGTCAAACAAGAATTCCAAGGCTTTTAAATACCCACACTTCTGTAACAGACTACCAGCTCTTTTTAATGCTAACATTGGTGTGTTTTCTATAAAAGTTAGATTAAACATTGTATCAAGTAAGACTCCTAATCCCTGTGAAATACATTCTTCAACTTTTCACCCACTAATGTGCCAAGATCTTTACCATTTTCTGACTACAAACTCCACCCCAACTCGAGAGACCAGCTGTCAGGGTAGAAGTGCTTTCCTGTTTTGAAGCATATTTTCCTCAGCAACATTACTGCTTTTTTTATATATATATATATTAATGGTATCAAAATTAAATAAAATTATTTTTTACTTCTTGTGGAACCAAAACATAAAAATATTTAATAGATCTGTTATGCTTGATTTTGTTAAGAATTTATTTACCCTGTGTCTTTGAGTTTAATTTATATACATATTTAATGAACAGTAATAAGAACATAGGGAAAAAAGTCCAAACAAAATTTGAAAGTGTCTGCTGAAGAAAAATGTAGATCTCCTATATTATACATTTATTAAATTGGATCTAACAGTGACACTTATCCAATCAAACCACTAGTAATACCATATGTGCAACCAAAGTAGCACAGCTTGTCACAACTGTTTGATAACAAGGACTCTAACCTCTCCCTGTAATAATTCACAGATAAATAATTATGTTTTCTTAAATGTTTTAAGCTTTTTTTCACAAATAAAACCCAAATCTTATAAACTATATTACACAAAAAGCTAGCAAGCCATTTGTATTTGACTATCATATTTTACAATAACACTTAATCTGCTGTAGGGGGTAAATTTCTGTTTTTTACCCAATGTGACAAAAGTGAGCTAGATTAGAAGGTAAATGATCCTTTTACATGCTACTGATTCTCTTGACCAGTATGTCTGGCTAACTCCAATTATCCTTTCCTACTAGTAGACAAAACATATCAACTGTACCTTTACAATTTATAGATAATGAAGAAGAGTTGAAGAATTCAGGAAATTAAAACAGATTCAAATAATTAGTTGTTATTTTCAAATAAACTCTCAGAAGATGTGTTCTGCACTAATTCATTACAAGATTTAAATAATCTTTCTTATTCAAAAATTACTCTCATTATCATAAATATCTGGTTTGTTATGCTAACGAATTTCAGGTCTCTCACAGTATCTCATTGCCGGCACCACTTTTAGGCAACATTAGATGTTGTGCACCATTAGCTAGTCATCAGTGTGATTACTTGTAAAAACCTCCAAATCCAAACTCACTTACACAGTCTCCCTACAGTTGCAGTCAACTGATTTACTCCAACCTGTTTATCACTAAACCACTCATTTAACTTAACAATCTACTAAAGCCTCAGTTAAATGCATCATGTGTCCCATTCTTGGGCCTTAAATAATTACCCATGTCTACTATCTTCTAATCTCTTTCTTAATGAACATCTCTAACTCTTATAATTTAAAAGAATATCAAGATAAGTCTTAATAAAAAAAAAAAATGGCAAATGTTTAGATAGTGGAAAATGAACAGTTACTTTTCTGCTATCTGTCAAGCTGGTGACTATCAGTTGTCAAAATTAAGAATGTAAAAATCTCACAAAGCAGGTGATTTAGTGCCAGATCTACAAAATAATTTGGTGTCACAACAAGTAACTTTTCCAGACTTGAGGACAGACTGCAAAAACTGGCTTATATGATGCAGTGCTGAGCATCACAGAATTTTGTGTAAGGTGGTTGGCAACCAGAGTGAATCTAATCTAATTGACTCACACCTCGGCATCTCAGTTTGGTAGCTTAAAATGGGATTCATAATAGCCAGCACATTGACCTCATTACAAAGATCTTAACTGATCATGGCAGCAGTACATGACTGGAGAGGGCTTATACAGAAGCCTGATAGGAGTCATGCAGAGAAATAACTATTTCTTGGTAATGATTGGGCTTTCGCCCCTCAGTCTGTCAAGATAGAAGTAACTCTGGATATGTGCAGAATTCACATTTCTAGGCATTTTTCTAGGCATCTGGGTTCTTTCTAAAGAAGAAGGAAGGTTTTGGGGTAAATTCTATGAACAAACATATCCAGGACCATAGTTTGACTATAAGCATCATATTCTGTTGAAGTGCAGGCTTAAATATTTACTTTTATGTTGTTGGTTTTTTTCTCCTTTCAGACAAAAGGCAGTTTGACAGAGAGATCAGAGAAAGATTGATTTGTGTTTTAGCTCACTTGCTCAACAATGGAGTTGTTCCTGGAACAAAGTTCTTCCTGGAAAGTTTTGCCTAGTGCAGAACAGCCATTGTACAAAGAGTTTTGCTCCTTGGAAAGTCTTATTGACTCATCCTTCTCTTTAAATTGAATTAATTCTTTGTGTATATGCCTAGAATCATTATCCCAAATAAATTACTTCCTTTTTTAGGGCCACATTATGATCAGCTCTTGCATCCTCTGCAAGGGAAAGATGCATTGAATGTAGACACTGCTGTCTGTTCTTTAGAAAAACTATCAAGTACAAACAGTTCTGCTTATCTTCACATCAGTTATCAGAGAAAGCCTAGTCTATGACAGGAGCAGACTGTTTCTAAAGATCCTGGTTAAGGATCAGGACACAGATTCCCTATTCTGAAGTGAGAGCTTTAAGCTAGAGAGAGGTCTTACAGGATCAAGATGGCCTGAAAGAAGTATGAATGGTTTTAGTAACTATACTACTTACTGCAGGCCATTTTTGGTAGTGTCATCCAAGTGGATTAATGATCTTGGCAAGATGGTATTTTCATCTCAAGAAGCTTTTTTCTTGAAACTGTCATTTGTTCTCAATTCAGGAGAAATTGCAAAACAATTCCTTTGTTTAGTTGGCACATAAAGGAAAAAGTTACAATTGTTGTATTGCCAGAAGAAGATGCCAAAATGTGACTCAGTGATATTTCATAGGTCTTCTTATAAACCTTCATCTTTGTTCATCTGTTGCATCTTTGTTCAGGTGCTGCACACTGCGTATGGTAGCAGTGCTTTGTGGTTTTAAAATGTCTAAATGTTTTGTATGTTGCACGGAGATATATTTACTGTAAGTACTGTGTGAGACAAAATTAAGAAGATTGTGAAATAGTAGTTTTGTAAAAACTCCAGGCAGCACCATAAGAGGTAGAACCATCTCTTTGGATCACCTCAGCTGGAACTACAACTTTGGGAGCCAAAAGCAGAAGGCTGTAAAGCCATCTGGAAACCTGTTACACCAGTCTATCCCTGGACAACAAATCGTGTTCTAGTCTTGAACCCCTTCCCTTTTCTGTAGTGGCAGGAATAGGCAGTCAACGCAAGCTCTCCTTGAGCTCTTGGATAAGTGGCAAAAATTATCCAGTTCACATACTATGTTTGGAGTTCCAGAAAACTCCTGGAAGGGTCTTTCTCTAAAAGCTATTAAAAAAGCCAGGCTTTTGGAAGGCATGAGGGATGGTCCTCCAATGAATTTATGACTAGTTAAATGATACTAAGAAAAGAATAATGATAAACCGTCAACATTCAATATAGAGGGTCGCTACTAGGAAAGCCCGTCAGAGAAATCTTTCTTAGGAACTGTGTTCATCAGATTCATAAACTATCAGGAAATAGCAGTGTGAAAAAAGAATTTATAATTATATACAACAGTTGATAGAGGGAAATCTAAAATTACTACGGTTTGCATAAGAATTTCATAATAGAGAGTGACAGGGAAAAACAGATTAAATTAAGTGGTGCTAAATTAAAATAAGGAACAAAGAGAAAATATGTCCTCTAAATTATATCTAATTGGAAGGAAAAAGGATTTCAGAGCTACCATGGACAGGTCTCTAAAATGCTCACCAGAAATAAAAAATAAAATCAGTATGGTAACAACTGTTAGGAAAAGAATAACAATTAAAGCAAATAGGTATATGCTCTGGTGACAACACAGTTTCAGCTGTGATATCTCCATCTCAAAAAAGATGAAACAGAAATGTAAAAGACAGGAAAGACTAAAACAGTGGTCGGGAATATGGAACGGTTTCTGTAAAAGAGTAACAAAAAAGACTCGTCAATCTAGGAAGGCGATGACCAAGAATTTGGCAGCTATCTATAAAATCATTAATGTCAATAAGAAAATGAGTATGTATAGCTATCCACCATTTCACATAAGCACAACCTAGGAGGAGTCAAATGAAATTAACAGTTCAAAATAAAAGGAAGTACTTTTTAACAAAACATAGTTCAATTGTAGTACACACTGAAACAATTAAATTAACAGAAGACTAGTAAGGAAAAAAAAAAAAAAAAGTGTGAGAAACAACACTTCAACCAACACAGTCAGTGAAGAAGGAGAGGGAGGAGGTGCTTTAAGCACTGGACCACATTCTTATGTAGCCTGTGGGAGACACCACGGTGGAGAAGATATTTCCCTGCAGCCCATGAAGGACCCTATAGGCAGAGCAGGGAACAGTGTGAGGAGGAAGGAGTGACAGGGAGGAACTGCTATGAACTGACCACAACTTTCCATTCCAGATCCCACTTTTCACTACTTAGTGTGTAGGGCAGAAGATAAAGGAGTCAGGAATAAAGGAGTGAATCTGAGACTGGAAAGAGGGGGTGGAAGATGCTTTAGGTTTTGTCTTTGTTTCTCACTATCCAACTCTACTTTAATTGGCAATAAATAAAAATACTTTTCCCCAAGTTGAGTCTATTTTGTCCATGACAGTAGTTGGTAAGTGATCTGCCTGTCTTTATCTTAATCCATGCTTTTTTACATCTTATTTGCTCCACTTCCTCCACCCTGTTGAGGAGGAATAGTGAGAGAGTGACTGGGTGGGTGCCTTGCAGCTGGCCAAGGTCAATCCACCAGAGGGCTCTATCAAGTTCTACTAAAAAACACAGTCTAGATACAGTTTTCAGCTCAAAAAAAGTTCCAAAATTGAAGATTTCTAGAAGGTGAAAGTTATAAGAATGGAAGGATCAATCTGTATTTCCCTGGTTACTTTTCTTTTTCCAGAAGAAACAACTACATGTCATAGCAGTGAGGAATGGGAAAATGGGTTAACAGAACATCTGATATAACTCAGTAAGACAATTATTAGGTAAAGATCTTATATCTCAGCCTCACAATATATTAATTATAAAATTTTCTGTAGTATTTTATGCAATGCAAACTAGTAAACATCTCTGTCAGAATTGCTGGAGTTTGAGGGAGGTTCAAAAAAGTAGACAGATAATATCATGGATGAGTATAGGCAATATGTTTGGAACTGACTGTCTGTGATGGAGACTAAGTGACAAAAGATGAAAGTCATACAATAAACTGATGAAGGATTATACTATGTCTTCACATAGGTTCTCCTAAAGGAAGCAATACCCTAACTCAGGATCAGGCTTTATCTGAAGACATTTCCCCTCACATACCCATTTTTCTGCATAGCATGGACCACTAAGGCACTGCACAAGGAAACACTGCACTGCCACATTCAGCTTGTCCACAGACATAACATGAATCTGAGAATCCAGTGAGGGCAGCCATGGGGTTGTCAAGAAAACCCTCTAGATGAAATACAAATAAATTCTTTCCCCTTTCTTAATAAAAAGCATAAGAATTAAATCACCCAACATTCATACATAACTCTTCAATAACTCATCCACAAGTACTTCCACAGAAAGGGGAAAATAAATCAGTAAGGAAACAGATTTTAATGTCAAGCATTAAAGGGATAATTATAAACAATAGTAAGGACTTTTTAATTATGAAAAATACCATGACAGTATGCTTTTAAATTATATATAATGGAAAACAAGGTGAGTCACATAATCATACTCCTTTTGACACATAACAATCTTCATCAGCAATCTTCATCCTGCCCCCATGTCAAGACTGTATAAAGGGGGCAGGTTCCCTGATGTGAACATTCACCTAATCTAGTACACTGAAAATCCTTATGCACTCACTCACAAGAATTGCATCTTTTGAAACCACCCAACTTACTGTAAAACAACTGTTGGTTAAGATATTATAAAATATTCATTGAATATCTCTTAGTATATTTAAGAAACTAGCATACAAGATTGAAGACTTCATAAATAGAATATTGATGATAAAACCTAAAATCCCTTCAGATTTTGTCAAATGTAACCTGAGAGAGCCAATGTTCAGTGTGGTGGTGTTCTGACTAGTTATACACCCTGTAAAAGCAGCTGAAATATAATCACTGGGGCTGAAGACAGAGTATTAAATTTAGGTTTAGGGATTTTTTTGTTTGTCTGATTTATTTTATTATTGGAACATAGTATAAATTCCAATAAACACTCAAAAGACATTTACTTTTACACAATTTTTTGTCCCAAACCAAGGTCTATAATATAGGGATGGATATTTATAATCTGACTTGGATTTAGTGGATTTACTTGGATTTAATCTGACATTGGTTTTAGATTCTCCTACTAAATATATAGTGTACCCCAAAAGCTCAGATCTAAAACCAGAATTTGCTGAGACTTTCAAAACTCCAAAGCAAATATATATAATAAATGACCACTACTTCTTTGCAACATACACGGGAAATCAGTGGAACATAACAGGAGAGTAAATGGAACTAGATTGCTTTATATTTTTCAGGAACATTATTATGCAAAATTAACAGGATAATTTTATCTTCCAGAATACAACCCAGCTGACATTTTTTTCATTTCCTGATCTCTCAGGTTTAGATGAATGGCATTTTTATAGGTGAATGTTCCAAGAAAAGGCAACTAGTTATATTTTCCTAACACCATTCTACCTGAGCAACTAAGAAAAACAAGAAAAAGCTCTTTCATGCTCTTTAAAGGATCTGGTTGGTAATTTCACCTACTTTGGATGAGGGTTTAGGTCCTAGACACATAATAAAGGTAGAACCCATAAGCAGTACAGGTGCAATGGTGATAACCCCACTACATGTTTAGAATTTCTGATTATTGTCTCCTTTAATGGAGGGACAGAGATTAAACTAATGATTAACTAACTGAAAGGAATTTTTTTTTCTTTTCCTTTTCTGCTGTAGCTTCCATGCTAAAAGACAAATTAAAACATTTCCCTTGTAGCAGAGGTAACTATGAGAACTAAAACAAGGATGCTAAATAAAGCTACTTATCCATATAAAGTATGTGTTCTTGGGAGAAAACAAAAGGGAGAAATAAAGGGCAAAATCAATCTTGCAAAGTCTTTTTAAAAGAATATTACTAAGGGCAGATCTTGATTTATTCAGAACCATATCAGTGTCAGTATCTGAGAAACCATCTCAAAACTTAAAGGAGAAGATGCTCTCAGTGCAGGAAGAAACATTAAGTGAATGTATGTGATGAGGTGAAAGTCAAGGTACTCTGGAAAGTGATGGTTCTAAAAAGAAATTCCACCTATACCTTCTGACTGGATTGTGGTTTAATCCGATTGGCAGAATTTGTTCAGAAGTGTAAACTTTTATAATATAGGATATTTCTTGCTGCTGGTAAAGGAATCATGTTGAGAGAATTGGATGAACCCAAAAGCTTACAGAAACTTCACAACAGGTTTATGAGATCAATCGTATAAACAGCAGTGAGCAGTTTCTCCACAAATGAGGAAAGATCTTTGTCAAACAAAAAATATGACCAGCCTCCATGAACTATAACTTCTGGAACTTGAAAAACTAAATTTAAGAAAAAGATTTTCCTAGAAAGTTTCATATATGTGTCAGTGTGGTTTTTTAAAGTCTAAAATACTATTCAACATCATTTATGTCCTCTTTTGGAAACCTATTTTAAAAACATTGTCCTCATCTTCCCTTCTTCAACCTTCCCTTACCAGCTCCAACTATGGTGGAATTCCAAACACAACAATCAAACTCCCAGATGAGTCAGATTTACTTATTGTATTGTACCCACATACGTAAAAGAAATTATATCATCTCTGTTTTCATTAATTATTAATTTCAAGGTGCAATTTAAAATTCTACTCTTTTTTTTCTATGACTGTTAGAGAGTGCTTTGGGGGGTTTTGTTTTTATTTTTTTCCTACAGCTTACAAAACATTCTAAACACTAAGGTACAATAATTTCTCACCTTGTAACTATTTAGAGAAATCATTCTGGCTTAGTATTTTAGCACTCATTTCTGTCTTCTAGATAGGAAAAAAATAAAGTTATATTCTGACCACAAGCAATTCTCAGAATTAACAGTTTACAATCCAGAGTAAAATCATGCTGTCAAATCCTGAAAACAAATTATTTATACCCTTTTCTGATGATTTTTTAATTATTATTATTTTATGTATTGTCAACATAGTTTTTATAGTGTCTAAATAATTTAGGACCCTAAATCCTACTTTCAAAATCACTTTGAGGTTAGTCTTACAAGGAGATTTAAGCATTGCAACAGGGATTTGGCTCAGTGTGTATCTATTGACACAAAAATCACAAAAGTAAGATAAATGTACATTTAATTTTCTTAACTGAGTATTTGAGATACAAACAAAATTATGGAAAATTTTATGGTTATTCAGGGAGTAGAATTAAGAATGTGAAATCTAAAAGATTATGCCATTGATTTCAGCAAGATATAGACTGTGCTGAAATCTCTTCCATTTTTGAGACTGCCCAGTTCTGAAAGTTTCAGAGAAAAAAAGTATAGTTTATTTTTGGCAGACATGGAATAGTTTGTATCAATACTACAAGTCTGAATCTTTTTAGTTAGGTATGCTTACACCACGCAGAATGAAGTTTTAATACCTCCCAGAATGTTTTGCTTCAGTGATAATCAGAATTCTGAACATTTCTATTGTCCTATGACATCCAAACCCTTTGAGACTGCAGAATTGTTGGCCACAAGAATGTTGTGTGAACCACTCCATTCACAAATATGCATTAATCTTTTTAACTGGCAAAATTTTTTACTTTCTTGAATAATCTCTTGTTCTTGAGCTATGCAACAGTGAACGGAATATCCTCAGCTATTTCTTCTCTAACATTTACTATTTTTCCAATTTGTATCCTGTTTTTTCTTAATTTCATTTTTTTAATCTAAGAAAGATTAAAATATTTTTTCAGTCTCTCTAAAGTGTTTTTCAACTCCCTTAGACTCCTCTTCATAATCATTTCCTTCATCTTTCACTGAACACTTTAAAGTTTTGTAATACCTTTTTTGAGATGAGGAGACCCATATTGTTAGAAAATTGGAATTTTTAATTGAGGGCCCTACTTCTAATTTTTTACAGTAGTAACATAACTTCTATATCATCCTCTTTATGGAATATAAAAGATTTTAAAGACAAAAACTGAGTACAATATGAAGGTTTTCCTTGGACTGTCCTTCATAATCACTGGGTTTACTTAACATGATCAGATAATTCTGAGATTTCTCACAGTCCTTAGAAACACCTAAGTAATTCTCATGACTTTGACACATTCCCTTTTGACTCTATATGTGCTTAAAGCATTACATAGGACCTCAGTATGGAATCCTAAGGTGCTGTGCTATCAACACCTGCTGTCAGTTTAACCTCACTCTGCTTGCTTTCTTTGAGCTGATGTTGATCCACCGTGTTATATTGTTTTTCACATGGTAATAATTTAATTTCCATAACCCTTTATATGACCTCTCTCAAATGTTTTTGCAAGTGTCACCAAATTACACCTAGTCCTTCTTCTCCTTCCAATACTTTATTGAAATGTCTAAACAATTCAAAAAAGACACATGTAATCTTTATTTGTATGAAAAATTATGTACATAAAAATGCCCTATCAGAGGATAATGTTCAGTGTTTTCATAACTGAGTTTGATCTACAGGAATACAAGAGATGAGGGTGAGGGTAGAAGACTATCACAAAATGGGACTTCACAACAAACAGCACAGATTTTAAGTACCTGGCTGGCTCAAGTAGCCAACAGAAAGTGCTGCTGACAAAATGACTACAAGTCTTATCCTTCTGTGGCTCCTACTCCATGCCAGTGGGCTTTCATAGCAGTAAATCCTCTTCCAAAGGAAAAAACCTAAACTCCTCATTTCAAGGATCAAGAAATGTCAAATCTCTCTAACAAAAGTTGGAGAAATAAGTGCTTCTTTACTCAATTGCTCTTTATTGAATAGCTATGGGAATGTGGTAGGTGGTGAGGTCTGGGGAAACCTTCTGGTGGCACATGGGAGAGAGCCTAGCTTGAATGAACAAAAGGAGGACCTACTGAATAGCACCTAGTCACATAACTCAGGAGACATAGCACAATTCTTCTGGTACACTCAGACACTGAGTGCCACCAGCCTTGAGCAATAGGTAAGCTTTGAGTCAAATCAGCAGGTTCTGGGCTCTTGGGTCCAGCCTGGAAGGAGCAGCTTAATAACAAACAGAAAATTTCTAGTGGAGCAGCAAACAAAACTGAGGCCACAAGCTTATCTTCCTGTTAGGATCCCCTCAGTACATTAAATACTTTTATAACTGGTCTTTTAGGAATGTAAAAATGTGACTGTCTCTCCAGCTAGTTTCAGGAAATTCCTGTGGCTTAGTAGCTAACATTTTCTTTAACAGATCTTCCAGCTTTTCTTGATTATTTATAAGCAATGTAATTCTGTATCTAGGGGAGAGATATCACCAGAAGATACTCAGAAAACACTCCAGTGACACTACTGTTTTAAATAGTTTGTGAAATGTCTAGAAGAAGAAAAAGTGGAAAAAAACTTCCTCCAAACAAAGCTCAGCTCCATTCCACGACTTTCCAGTAATACTAACTTTTCATCTGCTATGCAGTCAGCTCTTTAGTTAATACAAATATTGATTCAGGATTTGAGAGAAGATAAAGCTGATGTTGGAGAACAATGCAGGAAAGAAACACACAGGTATCCCAGAGACATTTTGCTTTGTGAATAATGATGATGATGGTAATTAATAATTATTCTGTGCCATTGGAGAATTCCACTAATTGGTAATCTCCTGCTTTAAAAGTCCTAATATTTTATTTCTGCTTATTGCAAACTACCAAGTAGAATGTTAATGGAAATGTGGACTACTGATATTTTAATAATCCTAACTGTAATCACATGAACTCTTATATAGCTAACCTTTAATTACAATACTAGATGTAGAAAACTGGTTGCCATCAAAAGCATAAATTATGGTGGGAATTATTTTTCGGTATAAAACCTTAACTTCTAACATTTCAAAAGGAATAGGTATAATGGATTTTATCTTGAACAATAATTAAAATCCTTGGGATTTTGATGTGGTTGGTGCTGTATTAATGCAAGGGGTAAGGTTAGTAGTGCATGACTGAAAGAGAAAGGAAGTAAATTATTACATTTACAGAAGTACACAATCCAGTAATCAAGTAACCAGCTAGTCTTGTTGCATTATTTAAATAGCAATAGTTAAATCAAATAGGTGCTTTCAAAAATTTTACTCAAGTAATTCGGTAAGTCAATTTCCTACTCAGTTTGACTTAGGATCAGGTCTTCAAATAGAGATCACATAACAGGATGTTAAAGTCCTTTTGTCTTGTCTGCTTTAGGACTAGTTACATGAAACCCAAGCATCTCATGCAGTCATTTTTGCAGAGTTATCTTCACTGGTGTATTTAAACAGAAGATCAGAGCCATTTATGTTTACTTTTGTCTCTATTTCAGGTAATTTCTGAAACAGCTAATACTTTTGCACTTAGAGCAGTGTGTTTAGAAATTAAATATTTTCATTTTTCCTTGCAAAGTTGTCATGTATGTTGTCTCTGTTACATAAATACTACAGTAAGATTTCATGGTCTGTATTTATTAAAGCTTTCTTGGTAAATTTCAAGTACTTGGTAACAACTGACTGTATCTTGGTTTTGAACCAGCATGTTTAGGAGTGTTTGCCAATCCTTGTAAAAACACATGCCTTGTATATGACATTATTTGTTAAAGGCCACTCACTAAGTGCGATAATGAAACAGAAGGAATTGCAAGTTACGAAAGAATTGGAAAATTAGCAAAACAAAAGTTCCTGTGACCTCATAATTAACATTTAGGGCATAAGATAAAACTGACTGGATAGAAGGATGGAAATTTTGAAAACAATGGCATCCTCATGAAGTAACAATTTGTGTAAGTCACTAAAAACATGTGTGAGGTTTTAATCTTCCTGGTCTCCTCAGTCACAGAGTCTCATTTTGAGGCAGCTCTTTATTTTTACCCCAGAGATCATGCTGAAATAAACTGTCAAACATCCCTTACACCTCCATGCCATCTAATTATAGCCTGTAACACTCGAGAATGCTGACAGTGCTGAGCTATTGACTCTTGACACTTTCTAAAGCACTTAATTATCTTTTCACACAAGCCCCTCTCAGACCTGTCAACTTCTTTGTATTGTTTATGAAAAAAGTTGCATATTAACATTTCAGGATTACGCACCTAAAGTCAAACTTGCGCATACGCATGAACCATTAAAAGGAGAGTTTAATAAATGACAGGAGAAGAGATGAAAGAATTTGACTTGATAAGACTTCTCAAATAAGTAAAGGAAGAAAAATTTGGTCCCTTACAAAGATTTTTGGGATAAATTGAAAGAATTTGAGGTTTTCCATTAATTTTATCAAAGACTAAAAGGAAAAAACCACCAACAGATATGTGTTTTGTGTTATTTGTCCTTATTCCATAAGATTAGGGTCCAAACTTGCAATCTTGTCTCTTTCTAATGACCACTGCTTTTGAGCATCCCACCCAAAAAGGAAAAATAAGTTAAATTTGTCAAGATTTCCTGTGTTTCCTGGAACCATAACAAGTACTACTAAACTCTAAAGACTCCTTTTTTGAATTAAATACTTGTGTGTAATAGATTCCTTAAATTATATAAGTGATTTTGGAAACTTTTCTATCTAAACCTGTTGAGGTTATCCCTGAAGTGCCATTGGGAAACCAGATGTCAATCATGATGTCTAAACTGATGTGAAACACTAATTGTCCCCATAACTTGTGGTCATTTACATAGTATTTAAAGACAGCCTTCAACTACAATGGCTTGATGACTAGATGCGTGGAAGACAGATTTTGCAACATTTGTGATTTCCTATAAAATCTAAAGATTTAAACTCTTTCATGTGCTTCAACATGATTCTATGCAGATACGTAGAACTGACTTAGAGCGTTACGTTTGTATAGTATGTTTTCTTGAAGACACTTACACGTATGTCACGTTTAGTAAGTTATGTACTCACCAACCTAGTGACTTTATTAATCTAGTAATGACAAGACTCTGAGTCTGAACATCAAATATATCTACAATACTTATTAACTATCATTTGTTCTCTTATAGCAATTTTGAATAGCCAGCATACTTGTAGAAAAGAAACTAGTTTACAAGCATTTTCCAAATGACAAAACCAAACATCTTACTAAACAATTACATTTTTAGGCTTAGAGAGATCTTCTAGAACATACACTAATAATGAATAAAAAAACATAATTTTGAGTTTAAAAAGAAAATTCTGTTCCAAGGATTCTGTAAGGTATATTAGTATTTTCTTAAGTATAAACAAAGAATCGATATATTGGAAATAGAACATCCTTCAGAAGCTATGGCCTATCATACCATGCACATAGAAGCTTCCTTTCTTTATCACAAGACTTACTAATCATGATAAGTATGTATGTGTGAAATATTGTCTTATGACTGAATGTGGAGCACTTAGAAGTTGGCACAGAGAAGATTAACAGAAATAACAGCTGCATACCTCACATGTAGGAGGTGTCCGGGCAGCAAGGTTATCCTATGGTAGTGAAGTGACTAAATGTGTGTGCAGACAATTAGGGGGTCAAGCTCATTAAGATTTTTGCTAGGTGACACTAAATAGTACATCCTAAACAGGAATCAGTGGAGGATATTAGCTAAAAAGGTTTTGTTTTGGTTTTTTACACTGGCTTAAATTCTGTATGTGTCAAGCTATCCATTCTATTAAGTACATTTGGAAAGCAAGCTACACGAAAACAAGTGAAGTTCTTAACTTCAAATACTGATCTCCAGAAAGGGGGAAACTAATGAACCTGAAACATCAGTGTAACTATTTCTAAGCCAAATGCTTCTCCAAGTACTTCATGCTCCTCAATTTATTTGTACTTAACACGAGGCAAAAAGACAGATAAGGATATAAGACAGAATTTTATTAGGACATTCTAATTATACAACAAAATAGAATATGAAGTCCACTGCACTATCAGTATTTATAGCTTCTGCTATTTTGTGTTTTGATGTCATGACTTAATGGAATCACATGTAGTTCATGAAATTTATTCCATCTCTACATCTTATATCTGCCTTATTTTTGGTCATGAACTCCAACACAAGCTTTCTATCTCTCCAGTCTACTTTTCCCTTACATTTTCTGCAATCACTTCTTAAACTGCTTTAGCGACTTGGAAGGCTGCTCCTCTTACTGCTCTAATGATTGCTCTTTTGCACTGTTTCAAAGATTCACTCTACTGCTCCAGTGTTTTTTTTTTCCCCTTTAGCATCACTATTATAGTTTTACCTTTTGCTCTAGCATCAGCGATTGCTTGAAACGTAGGAGGTAGCACACCACTGAACTATGAGATTTGCTTGGCTTGTCAGGCAGTGAGTGATATTCTGTCAATCAGAGGACCCAAATTTCTGAACATTCCAGGTTATAACAACTGGCAGCCCGTACAGGGCATGGATATGTGTATTATATGGAGTATACATGCTCATTGCTTTCTTCAAACCTTTATCTCATCCAACTGAAACTTGCTTACCTGCTAAAGTAAACAGAAATTAAGAGGGAGAGAAGGAGTTGTGAAGGCTTCACCCAGTGAATCAGGACAGGTTTTTCTTTGCAAAAATTTCATTGTAGTGTAATTATATAGTTCCTAGAGTTCCTTATAAGATGTGTCTTATTTGCAGTCAAGCTAGGGGGAAAGAAAAAATAGAAAGCTCAACTTGGTTTTACGGTTCTCCAAACATTCACTAGGGTCTATATATCATAATTCGATCATAAACAAGAACCACAGAATTACATACTACAAACATTTATTTTAGAGGTTTATATATTCTCCATAAATATTTGCTGTGGGTCAAACTTAGAACGTGCTAGTTAGTTATTTTTCTTCAGTAATTGCCATGTAAATTCATCCTGAATGTGAGCCTTAGGGAAAAAAGAAATTGGTTACCTCTTTTCCTGTATTTTGAAAAGACATTTAAGATATCTTTCCTCCATAATTAAATTATCCCCTTTTTACTTTTCCATACTTTGTAAGTCCCTCTAATCCTATTCGTACAGTAAGCTGAAAGAGCAGTTAGTGACAATGTTCTTTCACTGAGAGAGAAGCAGATTGCATTTGAGGCTATTCTGGATTTTAGTAGTCCAAATTAGACTTCTCAGTCTTCTGTAAAAGAACAGAAAGCTCCTTTCAACAGCATTTTACATAAAGTTTGTTGATTTCATTCTTCTGGTCATTTCAAAATAAAAACTCTGAATGCAGTAAGTGTTCCTCAAGCCTGAAAGACTCGTTATTGTATTATAGCTATCTCAGTAAGATTCTTACTATGTTTTAGTAAAATTAAAGCAGAACATACCAATTCTCATCAGTATTTCTAATGTTAATTCATAAAGAAATATATTATTATGGACATAAATACTATCCCGTGTTGTATAGCATAAATGAGAGAGAGAATAAAGAATAAGGAATTAAAATTGCCTGCACGTGTGTAAGTATTACATAAGTTTACAAGCAGAGTTATATTAGAAGCAACAACAAATCATCGCTTTTACACATTTTTCCTGAAATTTGAAACACTCTTTCTCACTCATTTCTAAGACTAAGACCATGTCAACATTATAGACAAAGAAATAGAAAGAGAAAGGACCACCTTGCCCTCACACCCAACAGAAATTTAACCAAAGCCATCATGAGGAAACATCTGTCTTCCCTACAGTTGTCAACAAACAGCATTCCATCCTACAGCATGCTTACTCTCACTTTTCTGCTTTCACAGCCACTTTCTCCACAGCTGCAACCTATCTGGTGGACAACAAAAGGCACTGCACTCTCATGTCTATTTTAAAGTATCAATTTGTTCTGTATGTCAGGAGATGTTCAACTTTTTCATAGATTCACACCCTGTCATTTTTTTACTCTGTGCCATCCTCTGGTAGCCTGGTGAGTTGTTCATACTTTTTTAAAAAAAAAAAAAAAAAAAAAGTGTTGGCAAACTGGAAAGAATTAAAATAAATACAAGATAGGGATGAACTCAGGAATATCTGTCTCAGTAAAAGACTAGAGAAGCTCAGTGAATTTAAGTTCACTACAAGCAGAAGTGACAATTCAGCTCTAAGTAATCAATAAGAAAAAATATCAATTTTTCTAAAAAACAACTGCCAAAGGCATAACAGGAAGTGAAAACTAGAAGATAAAACTACTGTAGAGATGATATTTCTATAGTGGAGGTAATTAAACAGCAGAACATTTTACATTCTTTGTCAGCTGATATCTTTATACTAAGCCTTGATGTCTCTTCCAAAAGCCATGTACTAGTCCAACAGGAAATTACAAACTTAAAACAGAAACCTCTTGAGAAAATTCTAGAGTTTATGACTGTAGAATCTTCTGGCCTTGAAATCTATTACTTGTCATCTACTTCCCCTAACTATATTATGTTGCTACGCCTTGAGACAGCTGAACAATGCCTTTTATGAAAAGATAATATTAGCAATGTATTAGATGCATTACACATAGTGTGATATAACCATGGGGAAAAAGAAAGGAGTTAGTAAATCTTGAACAAACGCCTCATAGATCATAAACAGGGTGATCTCAGGTATTACAATAGTCCACGTGCAGTGAGTGTGACTGTGCAGTGGAGTTTAGGAGAAATGACAGAGGATATAGAGACATTCGAGATCTGTATTTGGACCATCTTATACCCTGCATGGTTAATATGCAGAGGCATGTGGCCCTCAGCAGTTTCTGCAGTACATCTATCCTACAAATAGAAAACAAATGTCATGCAAAAATTTATGTTTCCCAAATTAGGTTTCCTTTGACCACTGACAATGAGTATTTATTTTTTCATAAATTTTAAAAAAGAAAATATAAATCCCTTAATATATTTTCATGAATAGTAACTGTATGCTTCTCTGATATTTTATTGCATTTCTCTTTCTTGTATAACATTCGTCGATTTCCTTAAGCATTCAAAACAGCCCAAGAAAAACAAAGAAAAATGAATACTAAAAGAAAGAAGACAAAGACCAGACTCTAAGCATGACCTTGGTTTGTGGTTTAATGAACTTATGAAGAGGATAATTGTCTATTTCATCTGGGGTCTGTTGCTTTTATGTTATATTTAAATTAATTACATATGGAAATATTGGTACTCCAAAACATAACTGTGATTTTCCTAGAGTAAAGCTTAATAGAAACTCAAGCTTTATTAATATAGAGATGGGGACAATTTTTTTTTTTGCAGATTTTCATTATTTTTACTCCAAATGTTGGTCACAAAAAGAAAGATAATTCAGTTTTGATGAGACCAAAAAAAGTCTTCAGGGAAGATATTTGAATGCCAAGTCTCAAAAATGTGCACTTCACTCATTCATAAAATATATTAAAACATGCAAAAGAGGAACACATTCAAATTAGTGTTTGCTTAAACAAATGAATGTTAGCATGATTTTGTACCTTACATTGCAATATTTTTTTGCTTTCATTCCTTAAGTCTGTTTTTTGTCTAAACTTTGGATCAGCACCTACCACATAGAAAAATTTTTAAAATTATAATAATAAAAATAATTAAATCATATCACAGAGAAGGAAAACTAGAGTTTGTGAAGGAAATTCATGTCCCAATTCCAAACAGAAAAGTTTGTATAAACCCACCTTTCCCTTTCTGAATTTAATTTTTCTTTAATAAATATGTCTATAAAATACTTAATATTTTACTTATTTTCACTCTTAAAATTAATGATAACATTACAAGATATAGAAGTAGATTTCAAAAAATTGGGAGTTAGGCTTTTCCAAGAAAAATATTTACTACACTGTTTTGTAACTGTTATCCTTGAAAATTAGATGGGGAGTGATGTAAACTCTAACGGAGTAGTCATACATTCTGAGCAGAGAAAAAGAACAACCAAAAATTGTCCTTGTCCTTGAGTTGATTGTTAATTTTAGAATTGATATAATTCAAGGTGAAATACCTGAAGAGTGTCTGTTAACAGACATGGAATGTTAGAATTCTTTTTTTTTTTTTTTTTCCTTCTCTAGAAACAAGACATTTTAGAAATACACCAAGAAAGACTTTGTGCAAGCAGGTCAAACATGTGTGTGTACATGTATGGCTTTCATTCACCTTATTTTTTCTCTACTCAATCTCATTGCTTAGCAGGAAGATGAACTCACCATGTTTTCTCAAATTAACTGTTTTCAGTCTTTTAATTAAGTAATGACACTGCATAGGCATGTCCTCAATTGTAATACAAACACAGCAAAGTAAGTTTTTGGTTTAGTATGGACTACACAAGAGTTCCTAGTATAGAGTTATTAAGAATGAAATTACTGGACAGTGTTACAGGCAATAGCAATTTTCAAGGGGATTAAGCATACACTATGTTGATAACATGCAAGCAAGTGAAGATCAGTGTTATGTGTCTTTTCTGTCAGCATATATATGTTTTTGTTACTTCCAGTGGAATTCTGGTTGAAAATCTGAGAGAGAAAGTGCATTAACTGTAGAGGATGCTTATTAGCCTTATATCTACTAGGATATTTTTGTATTTTCAGTTATGCTAATTCTTAATAACAAATAGGCATTCGTCATTTCTCTCTTGCCACTCCCCCCCAAATTTGGTATTTCAAAAAATTCGATGGTTATGCATCAAAATAGAGTTTTCAAAGGGTCTGGAGCAGACAAGGTAAGATATTTTTAAAATCTCACCATTTGTTTAAGAGATAAAATGTCTCATTTTCTAAAAAGTATCTCAAATTTTGAATATACTTGTCTATTCTTAATAAAATGTTCTTAACATAATAAGTGTAATAAATTAGAAGATAGACTGTTATGAATACCATATACAGTTGTTATTAATACCTACAATTCACATCATCTTTTTAATACTGTGATCCATTAAAAAAAATTGAAACCTCTATACATAAACAGTTTTGTAAGAAATCACCATAAATATGTCAATGTAACACCATCTGCTGTTGAAATCACTTTACATTAATTATAAATTTTTTATTGCCTTTAAATAGTGTATTTAAGTTCAAACACTTCAGAAATATATACATACAGATTATAAAGCCATCTTGTATGGTCACTTCCTATAGAAGAACCAAGAACTACGTTCATAAGCAGCTCTTTTAGCCATTATATATATAATGCAATTATGTTGAAATACCTATCATACAAAATATATTTTTTAAGCAGTGTTCTTTTAATTACATTTATTGGATTAAAATTTGATAATATACAACACTATAAGAATCAGTTTCAGATTTTATTCTAGTTAGATGATTCGTACATGTAAGTGTTGTGGAATAAAAGGGAAGAACTGTTTTAACTAGAAATTTTGTGACACTGGTGAAAACTCCAGTAGCGAATTGGTATTACCGTTAAGAAGCACTGATTCTTATTTATGATATTACTAATTAATTAGTGTTCTGTAATTACAAATTAAACATATAAATACAAATCAGCGTAAGGAGATTTTTTCAGCAACTTTGAGATAAATTGCTATAACTTCACAGACCTGAAGTAGTTACATCATCTTTAGAATCACCTGCAGAGCTGTCCCTTTCTTTTTTCAAAATGTGAAACTGAAATGTTTTGCGCATTTCATTTTGCCATCTTGCACACTAAGATGACAAACACTTTCCCTCTCTTTATTACACGATGACAATCCACGGTTAATATTAATCTTGACTTGTGCATTCGAAAATATGTAATTGCTGTGTGAGCATCTGATTACACCTCTGTCAACCAAAACCCATTGTTTTTTAAATATTTGCCTCATAAGGTCATGACTGGTTTGCTCAACTGTGTCTTCCATACTATTCTCCCCAAAAGCCATCTTGTCTCCTGTTTCTATGATTCTGTTGCATTTAAAGCACAAAAAAAGAGGTCACAAAATACCCTGGTACTAATCTTACTTCTCCATCTACGTTCAGTGGATAAATACTGCTACTGTGAGAAACTGGTTGCTTTATTTAGAAGTACAAGATATGTAGTATGAATTAATTGTTTTTGAAAATGGTGTTCCATAAGCAGAATATACAATAGGCTGACTTTTGATATGTAATTTATGCTCACTTATTCCAAGTTACCTTTATAACTCAATCATTCTGCCACTTATAAATTATGGAGTAATTAAAGGTTATGTAAATAAAATATTTTACATGTTACTGTTATATATGGATTCAAATGGCATAACTGGATTTAAATAACGAGGTCTGGATTCAGATTTCAACAGTTCCATTACTCATTAATTTCTTTGACCATGATTTTTGCAAGAGAAACTTACAAATTTCAGATCACAGTTTGTAACTTAACCAACCTCCTTCCGACCCTGCCTGCTCACTCAAGATTTTAGAAATTGGCATCTATCAACATGCACGTTTCAATGTGTGCAGAAATGCACTCATGTGAGTGTAAATATACTTTTAAAACAGAAAAAAATGACTTTCCAAGCTTTTGGATTGCATCATCATCTCCCCAGAATTTGCAATCCTGACACTAGGAGTTCCATGAGAACTCTGTAAGGGATAGACGAGAGGTTTCCTTCTTGATTTGCGTTTAGAGCTTTTGACTTTCAAGATTAAGATGCTGAAGACCTAATACACTACGTGTTCCAACTACTAAAGACATATCCATGTTCCTTAATATCTGGGGGCATTTTAATCTTAAAACAACAGTGGGACTGGTGTTTTTCCTTTGACGTTTAGCTTGTATGTGTCCATGGTAATAAACATCTCTACTGCAGAGATGGAGAGCAAAAAACTAAACACTTAGAAATCCATTTGTTTAGCTGAATTACTTCTAGGTTGTCTGATAAACAGTAAAAGGACTTATTTGTACTTATGATTCCATTTCCTGTTATTGTGCACATGCATCTAGATGGGTCCATGATGATCGCAGAAAAGGACTTTGAAGAGTTTGTACTGATTACATTATGTGAGAGAAGCAATTTATTATAAGTCCTTCAAGAGTTGCTCTAGGTCTTGTTTTATTGATCAATATATAAATGAGCTTGATTTATATGGAGAGGGCATGTCTTTTTAAAACTAACCCTCAAAGCTCATTCCGTTGTTATCCCTAAGAAGATATACAAGGTCATGCAGTTGGGTACTACAAAATTAATTTACAATACAAAATATTATTTTGCTATATGTTTTATCTCATTTGTGTCATTTTAGCTCTCAGTTCTATAACAACAACAGAAGCAAAAATTGTGTATGTCATTTTTGCATATGTGGCTTCAAGTCCATGGTTCATTTTAATTTTAAATATAAATTCAATAAAATTTGTCAGCAAGAAGCAGTTGGTTATCCCTTAAAACAGGTGTCTAATTGATTCTGCTTTGATCTTGGACAAAAAAAGTCTCCAGAAATCATATAACTGTAAGGCTGATGGCAAAAGTATCTTGTTATATAAAGCCATATAACTAGAAGGAAATTTTGAAAGACATTCATCTATGGACTTTAGACTTTTCTGAGGAAGGAGCCCTGGGTACATTCAAATAAAAAAAAAAAAAAAAAAAAAAGGGGGGGGTGGGGGAGGGGAGGGGCGGGGAGAAAACAAAAACACCAAAGGCAGAAATCTCATGTAAATGAATTAATCTCTGGGGATTCGAGACCTTATTTATAAGAGCTGATCTTTTCCAGGGAACACTGGAGAGGAAAAACATCCTGTTTTCTCTAGATAATTTGAGCATGGTTTTACAGTATGATAAAGTTACTATCTTGGTTTCCTTTGGTAGGTGAAAAGTGGTTTACTGCACCTACCAAAAGTCCCCTTTCTTCTAAGACTTTAAAAGAACGAAAAATATGTAACACATTTAATTAAATTTATACTTGAGTAAATTTCGCTTTAAAAATACCTTGTCTCCAAACATTTTTGCCAAATTATGGCAATCTCCTATTTAAAAGCTGTGTGAAAAATTATTTTCTAGTGTAACTATGCCATAAAATAGTTATAAAGAAGGTGGAATTGCTAGAAGCTTCTTAGACTTAAGTATTTACATGTCACATTGAACATGGCATACATTTTATATTCTTCACAAAATACAGATGTGTTCAGGATGATTTCTGGATTGCTATTACTAGATAGTTAACTAAAGAAAATTTCACTGCCATATATCCAATTTTATATCATAACTATGAGAAAATATTTTCAGTGGAAAGAAGTGTGAACGGGTCTCTAACCCAAATTTATTTGTACAGAGAGTGTGTCTTCTTTGTTTAAAGCATGTGGACATACCTGTTAAATAGCATGAAATAAGCACAGTAGTTAGTTCAGTCCCGTACCCTTAAAGGTACATTCCTTTTATCCCACTTTTGGCTTTGATAAGAAGAAAAGTGTATCTGAAGAATGAAATTCAAGAACTAGCTTTCTTTCTAACCTCCTCAAATCTGTGAAGTTTTCTTATTTGACCAGGCGAAAATGAGTGAAAACAATATATGCAGGTGTAATAATTTTCAGCTCAGTTTATGTTTGGCATGTCTTATTCTTTCAGCCAGGAGCTCATGGCCAAATTCTTGATTTATCATCAAGTGTTCTGATTTGAAGAGCCAGGTAGAAGTCGCTAGTTGGGACTGCCATGAGGTGGTCATTCAAGACTATCATGTATGAGGAGCAATCAGTTCAAAAGGAACAGTAGGACAGCATGATGATGTATGTATGTGATTATGAATTAATTTTTGCTGAATGCAGGGATTTAGGTTGTGATTTCATAGAAGAGAGGAAAACAGAGCTTTTAAAATGTTTATTCAATTAAAATATTTAATATTTTACTTTTAACTACAAAAGCCTCTCAAATACCATTGATGAATGCTGGCAACCGACAGAATGAAAAAAAAACCTACAAGTAACTTTAAACCTTCCATCAGCTTGGAACTGCAGCATGCTTAGAGATCTTCTTCCTTGTTTAATATTTTATCATTGTTCAAGCAGATAAATAATATTATATCATAAATACATATAATAGAACTTACATAATAAACAATGTATGAGAACTTGCTTACCAAGATTTTCCCATCTCTCACAACTTTGTTTATAAGGCTTCATGCTGACATGTTGGATAAACCAGTTAATTTCAGCATAATGTTTGCAAATCCCCTTCCCATAATCACAATCTTGAGATGTCTTTTAAAAATAAGCAGGAATGTACATTTCTGTCTTACAAATTTTCGCTAAGATTCTTCCTTGACAAACCTTCAGTAATTTTCCATAATCCAGCTGAAACCTCTCTTTCAGTATTTGTGCATGGCAGTGGGATCTACAGCCCACCAGAAAGCACTTGTGTTTGTAAACAGCACCTTGTTTGGGAGGCTCAATTAACAATCAGGCACCCACACACCCACAGCCAGACTCCCTAGATTTCTAAGGATCACCAAGCAGATTCAGCATGCAGTCCTGTCCCTCCACCCCTCTGCCACCAGCTCCATTGCACTTGGAAGTATCTCAACAACTGCTGTGTGTCACCCGTCAACTGTTTGTTCAGCTAAGAAAGTAAGCAGAGTTACATTCTAGGGATGGCAGGAAGTAAATTAATTTATTTACGTATGTATATTTATTAGTTTATGATAGGTGAATAAATGCTGCAGCTGTTTTTTGTGAATCCACCTTTCATCATTATACTGTTTTTATACTTGTATGCTTCTCAATTGCAAAAATGTTCATTCCTGGGATGCATTGCTTTGTTGAGGAAGAAAATTAGTATTTATGATTTTAAAAAGGGTAAATGTTTGAATGGAGCAATTAATGATAGAAAAAGTAAAAATATTTTTCATATTGGCTATATACAGACGCAAGAAAACTCTTCTAATTTATACCATCTCAAAGATCAAGCTGCAACTGATGTTTAATGAAACATTGCCTCCACAATTTTATTAATTTTACTATGAAGACTGACAACAGTAATCCTCATGTGGCTACAATAGAATTTATCTTGGAAGAAGAACTGTATGATCTAATTGTTTTTATATAATTCACTAGACTATATGAAAATCTGCAGCAATGACTACATAAAGAATATAGCCCAAGCTTAAAGATAAGACTAAAAAACTCTTTTTTAATAATAATAGAAACTATTTTCAGAAAATATAATTTGTCTCAATGGTTTTTGACTTAAAACACAAATAATAAATCTACTTTTATTTATTCCTCTATTCTTTACTGAGAAGACCAAAATAATGCAAGAAATGTTAGAACATGGGAGAACACATGACAGTACAGAAAATGCATGTCTTTATTAACTCCGATGTCTTGTTTCACATTTCTAGACTAAAATCTGATCTGTGGAAAGCCTAAACAGATCTAATTAAATACTTTTTCAATGATGGAGCCACAATGCTTAGAGACAGCTTAGAAATGCTTAGAGATTAGGCAGAAGTTTAGGTTCAGAAAACATACATTCACCTAACTGATTTTGAATCAATTAAAAACAGTTCTGAAGACATACGAGGTAATAAATTTTGAAGTGTAAAAAGAGGTGCAGAAGAAAAGCAGTCCTCCTATGTCATGACAAGCAGACAAAGCTATACAGTCCCTTCTTCTCTGAATAGACCACATGGAGGAAGAAGTGAGCAACTAGGATCCTTTTGTCCAGGGATAAATGGTTCTGCATTTTCAGGTCTGAACAGAACTTCAGTTTCAGATAACAAAAAACATTTTTGTGAGTTACTTGAGAAAAATTACACCCTTCTCTTGATTTCTATTAAACATCTATCTCTATTCTGTCATTGATATGTCTTTGTACGGAGAACAGATGTGTGCACATCTCTTTGAGGGAGAATTCTTTAATAGCTTTCTAAAAAGGTTTTCTAAAAATTCTAAAGATTTCTAAAAATTGCCATCGTATGAGATAATATATTGTTGTGAGTTAAAGATGTTGTTCTTAATCCTTTACCTCTGCTTTGATTCCGGACCTTGTTGTTTTACACAGTAAAGAATAAAACACCAAAGAAAGTGGCATCAATGATGGAAAGTGCTAAACCAGAATTGCTCTAAATACCTGAACTGGTTCCTTAATTTGAATCAAGGGATTTTCACTGGGCTGTGTCTTCAAGTAAGATACCATGTGCAGAATACTTGTGTGAGTCCCACAGACACATATTCTTCACCTAACTGGGTCAACACACCGGATTGCCTAAAATACTGTGTTTTTAACTGCCTGACAATTTAAGATTCAAAATCCCCTATAATGAGTCTTAATACCAATCTATGCAAAATAATCTCAACTTCACAGCATGATGAATTAATTTCAATTTGTTTATTTAACTACTTTGATTGTTTTGATTTATTGATTCAATTTTTAATTGTGGCTTTTCATGATGTAGACTAATCATATGTGTGTTTAATTGTCTTCTGGATTTTTAATAAACTCTGGAATACACACACATTAGCTTACTCCACCAAATCACAACATGGGCTATGAACTCTGAAGGCACAAGTTCACTCAGATATTTGTATTCTTTTTGGCCCTGTTTCCAAATCAATACTGAAGTGCAGCTGTATCTAATTTAAGGAGAACTCAGGGAAAAGCACCGCCAAATGAACTGGAAAGCCATCATCACATTTTCCTTCTTTAAGCCAGTAGAAAGAGGTGTTAAATTTTTTAGACATTCCTATCAGCTTTGGCCAACCTGACATGATTTCTCATCCTAGAGAAAGCCATATAAGATTAGATTTACACTTGGAGACCTTAAGTCTACTCTTACAGTACTGCAATGAATCTTTTCAGGGGTCTGGCTGTTGAACTTGACACAGTCTTGTGAAAAAGCACTAGGTCAGATTTACTTTGAGGTTTAGATATCTCTAGGAAACACTGCTTTCAGGTGGAAAGTGGGAGAAATAGTGACAGGTCCAGTCAGTTTTCTCATCTCGGAGCACCAGCTGACTTTGGTGCCAGAAAAGAGCAAAGAATTTGCAATTTTTTTGAGATATTTAGAGATTCTCATGTCAAACAAGACAGCCCCAGTAGTCCTCAACCCTACTCTTCTCTTCCCAAAGATGTGGCTACCCAACTATTTGTGTTTAAGGAGGAAAGTAGCAATTCTGAATCCCATCAGTAGCTGCTGACGGTGACACATACAAGCCCACAGTGGCAAGAGCTTCTGCCACCTCCACAGAGCCAGCCCACCATCAGCCCTGGTCTATGGCCAACATTGGTAGGGAGGGAGGTCTTTGATTTTAAATCCTGTCACCAAATGTTGCCTCTGGCACTTTTTGACTCTGGGCGATTGGATTACAGAACAAGGTCCAGCTCCAGCCTTTGCTGCCATACCATTTATTCAAACAGATTGAACCTGAAGTAGAAGGCTATGAGAGAATCTTACAAAATCTCATGTCTGTGGAAATTATTTCTTCACTCCCTCCTCCCTATTATTCACAAAGTCAAGAAGACACAAAAAAACCCCAACCCAAAACCAAAGGAAAAAAACAATTTAAACAGGTCATACTCTGTCTTAAAAGAAAAAAGGGAGCAGCTGAAATTTTGAGCACTCCAATAAGTTCTGGGACCATGGTAGAGCAAAGGGTCTGAACATAATCAAAGGTATTATAGAATTGTTGGCGGTAGCTGTAGGTAGCAAAAGCCTGTGGCATCTCCTGTGAAACACCAGTCATTTCTTCTAAGTCCATCATTATCCTGGTTTATGGCAAGTCTGGGGCATGGGATGCCAAACATCTATGGCCACAGTGGAGCTTTGGAGAAACTGCCTTCTGGCTTAAGTTCCCTCTTTTTTAATGTTTCATTGTCCATTTTTAAAGCTGAAGGAAAACTGCTTAAAAATGGACAAGTCTATGCAGAAGTGCTGATGTGCAACCTGTTGCCACTTTACCCAAAATGGCATTGCAAGGGAGATAGTCTGTGTCTTGATTATCTAAGGCCATTAGGAGGAATCAAAACCTGCCACAGTTATTAACAGTATTAACAACTGCTGCCTTCTTAGATGATCTGTGAGAAGAGTCTAGTCAAATAGAAAGCTGAATTTGTGAGCAAAATGAAGTAAGAAGGAAAAAAAGAACTAAAGTAAGATGTTTATTGTAAGTTTGTATTTTACCATACCTGGAAGTTAATGTGGGAGTTGTAAAGTAGAGTGTATCTTCAGGTTGCCCTTCAGAGTAGAGGAGACAAGACATTCAGGACCTCTTTTAATTCTGTGTATCTATGTGTAAAGTATGAGAAATTCTGCCTGATATTTAATAGACTGCAACTGCCCTTCACTTGCAACAAGCTCAAAATTTCTCAGTAAGCTTTCAGATTGGAAGCATATTGAAGGGTTGAGAGGTGACATTTCTGAGATTGGAAAAGCTTCTATGGACCTAAGAATTAAGATTAATTATGTTAGGTACTTACAGACTGAAAGAAATACCTAAGAGATTTCATGTCTCCAGACATACACATATCTTTAAAAAGACTTACCTGTATTCTGTTCAGTGTAAAAGTGTAAGTTTGTAGATTTTCTTATACATCTTGCTAAACTTATGCCTCTTTAAAAATAAGGGTTTAAACATGCTAACAACATTAACTAGGAGTTTCTATTTTTCTGTTTTCCTTAAAGTGAATCTCTACCAACTCATTAAAACCCTTCAGAATACAGGAATCAAATCTTTTAATGAAGTGCCTGAGTTGCTCTTCATTTTTTCATTTTGACAAGTTATTTCTGATAGTTTTCAAGATTTAATTTATGTGACCAGGCTAAGATGTGTTTAAACTAGGAAGTTTTCCAACAAACAGGTACAGTACTTTTACACTCAGCTGTGGCATTTGAGGAAGACTGTGTAATCTGAATCTTGGGATAATGGTGATGTTTATTCTGTATAATTGTTTATTCTCATTATTGCCCAAACTATGGTAATTCATAATTCTTGTCCATTTCTAGACCTATTTATGCATTTTAATTTTCATAATTATTCTTTGGAGAGTTGGGTCTTGAATTAATTCAATTTGTTTCCACCTTGTGTTCTTATTTTCAGAATTCTCTTTTGGCATTAAATGGTTATTGCATTCTTTACTATGTAATTATCTAGACTGTTAACACAAAAACTGGGATGTGCTCATAACCCAAAGTAATGCAATACTCCAAGTATTTGAAAGTGCTTACTTTTCAGAGAGAAATTAAAATCCCAGTCCATTCACTCTTGAACAATTACCACAGAAGTGTTTAAAGAGAACTGTTGAGTCTAATAACTTCTAAAGACTAATGACACATTAGGATATGAATTTGTGACAAATTTGTTGTCCTCTTTCCTAATTACATCAAAAAGCATTCTTCTTTCCTCTCATTTTTCTACATTTGTGTGTGCATACGTTTACACACCCAGACTACTCTCTCTGCACCAACACAAATCTAAAACAGAGAAGGTAGACATAAAAAGTTACAGGGTCAAGAGTTTCCAGGTAAGAACTGCCATCTCTTGGATCAAAGTTCCACCTAGCTTAGCATCCTGCCTCTGTTGGTAACCAGGAGCAGACACAGAGGGGAAAAAATAAAACAAGGAAAATAGGTGTAGTGTGATCCTTTTTCCTGACATGCCTTCATGGCATCGAGTGACTATGGTTTACAGACTTGCTGGTTCCTGCGTTTAATAGCTGTGTTGGACTTACAAACCTTTTCTGATATCCATGTACTTTCTTAGCCTCTATCAGAATCTGGAGTGTTGAATTCCACAGAATATTCTTCATCTCCATGGTTTTAATCATTATTTAATTAAAACATTACAATTAATATATTTCAGAACTTCTATGTGCTAATCAGAATAGATTAAAATGTTTTACATATGTTCTTTTATGTCGTTACCTTGTCATAAAGCTACTCCCCCAATACCACCCCTCTGTCCCACAAGCTCATTATTTCATTGTATAGATTTCTGGAACAAAGATAAAAATAGACATGACATTTGGACTCAGAGACAAGTAGAGACAACAGCGTTCAGTTTCAGCAATGTCAGGACTTTCATTTAGACCTTTTTTTGCTGAACCATTCCTTAGTATATTACAATAATATCATCAGAAGTACTGGACTAGTATCTCATTCCAAAATATGCTTGTATCTACCATGACACAGAGACATTGGAACTACCTAAACTGTTGACCTTACTTTGATTTCCTTCTACCAAGAAGTAGTGTCATCACAGTATTTTGGGAAGAAATGGTAACTCTTAGCTTCTGGAGTTATTGTATCTACTGCTTGAACTAAGATTGAAGTAAGATTAGCTAAGGATTAAACCATGAGACAAACAGTGTTGCTGACCTAGTTTGAAACCTTCTAAAGCCTCAAATATATATTTAGCAATGCACTATGATTCATAATTAAGATTTTCTGAAGGGACAAAAGGGAAAGAATATTCCAAACCATATATTTAACAAAGTGATTCAGATAACTTTTCTTTTTATGAATTATGAACAACTACCAAAACTAATGTAGTTTTAGAGACTTTATTTTGTCGGGAAACTTTACAGGAAATATAAAAAGAAAACCCACACCTTTAGAATCACAGAAATAAGAAGATGTATAAAAATATGTTATTTACTTATTACTTCTGATCACTATTTTCAGACACCTTTCAGACTACTGAATTACTAATTACGTAGGCACTGCAAAGGATCCATTTTATTATTCTTTCAAAAGTCCATAAGAACTCTTATTAAGACATTTCAGCTTATTTGGTCAAGGCTTTTACTGAGAATCATTAGCTTATGGATCATTGATTTGGCAAACTGTAATAACTTCAGCCTCACAGGTCAAAGTCAATTATGCCTCTTTATATCCACCTCCAGGAAAAAAAAAAAACACACCACTATGCCCAGTAACAGAAACATTGATTTTATCTGGCTATGTCCTTCAAGAATTTAAGCCATATTTCAGCATACAGTTCTATTACCTCAGTTCATTAGGCGACAGTTCACCAGTAAGATGTTTTATAAAAGAAAAACTCAAATATGGCATTACAGTGCCATTATATTAATGCCAATACAGAGACAATGATTTGTTTATAGAAGCAAAGCCAAACAAATATGTTGCCTTTAAAAGAACAGATACAAGGCTCTGTGTACTTAGAAGTCATGCAAAGTTGTCTTGTTTATTTTGGTACTTCCTGATGTAAGTAATCAAATTTGATTTGGTCTTATAAATTACTTGGTGATGAATTATCTAATATTCAAGGAATGCATTTCCCACACTCCACTACAGACATACTTCGTATTTTGCTAAACATGACAGTAACACAGCCCTTCTTCTAGGATCATGGCAAATATTTACCCACATGGACCCTTTGTAGTGGTATACAAGGATAGTTACCTATTGCAATTAGCAGCTATGAGACTTTTACATAGCTTTTTTTTCCCTCTCTCTTGGGATGCCACAAATTACTGGGTGCAAAACATGATTTTCAAAGAGCCTCTGGTCCTTTGTGCCAGCCAAATCTGGCTGGCAGAAAATCATCTTTGCAGAGTATAGACTTGCTCCTCAGTCCCGCAAATATCAGGATAGTTTTCAGCCCCTTGTTAAACATTTTATAAATGAACTGGCCTAGAAAACATACATGCATACCCATTATATATTTGCCCTCTAAGTACAAATATGTACATAGCTTCATATTCTGTGGATTCCAGTGCTTTGCATTTAAGAAATGATACCTATATTTCTTTCCAATTTCCCTACCTGCACGAGACTATTTCTCAATACCAGTATGTCTTTAAAGAAAAAATAAAATAAGATTAAGCAGCATCATAAATCATTCAGCAAACACCCCAACTCTATTCATAGCCATACATATGTTGCTAGTAATACAGATAAATATAGAGTCATAGAAATATACACACAGACTTCAAGAAAATATGCCTCTAGACAGAAACATATTGTGCATATGCAAATAACTGTCTGGCACTGAAGCTTTGCCCTTTAGCATTCACTTAACTGTATCTCTTTCCTACTCCTGCTCCCTCCCGTTTTTCCATCTGTTTATTTTTTTCAAACCTCCACATAACAATACGGTACAACCTCTCAAAAATCAAGAAATATGGTCCTGCAAATACAACTGCCAGGTATAACTTACAATATTGCTTGTGGGAGGGAAAAAAACATATAGAGGAAGTTATATTCAAATTTTCCTACAAAGGTTACAGAAAATGGGGTTTATCCATTTCATCCAAACAATGCTTATTCCTGGTTAGATTTCAGATCTGGTTGCTATACATTAAAGAAATTGTATAATCCAGGCCTTGCGATCAGCTTTCTTAATTTATTTCCTTGAAATGACAGGCCTGGCAAAGGCAGGCTGGCCTCTCAGATGTCTGGATTACACTGTAGCTATGGAAACAGGTGTTAAAGTGCTATGAATTTCAAGTTACACTGATATTCTGCACATCACATTCTGTACTGATGACAGGTTATTTTACATGCTGACCAATACAACAGCATCAATCTTACTGATTTATAGGAGACCATCAGGTAAGAGAGTCTCTGTGATGAGCTTGGGGAGCTTTCCCCAGGTTTTACAGTTGGTTGTTCCTGTACATGTACAGGCTAACACACACAGATGCAGGAGCAGTATCTGCTATCACACTCTTTCCAAAGTCTTCAGGCCAAGAGGTACAGGAACCTGAAGCTGACATGCAATAGCCTTTCCAGTTTAACAAGCTTACATTTTTTTTCTTTCTCAAAGGAAACCAGCTTGTAGTCCATCCTCACATGAAGCACTAACTCAGGTCTGAAGCCCTGCAGTCCTTTTTTGGGGGTTTACATGAGGCTGTATATAAAAACAAAGCTGGGACCGAGGGTGGGGAACATAACCATATATATGTCTTTTGTTCTGGCACAAAATTGCCTGTATTAAGAGTGATCACCCTCCCTGTCCTGCTCCTTGACTTCTATGGCAGGAACAGCATGAGGGACCGGGCAGGAGTCTACCACCCCTTCCCATTGTCTTGAAGAAAATTCAACTCAAAAAAGAAGCATATTGCACTACTACTCTTCCTCAGCACAAATGATGATGACAAGAAATAATTTCTGTATAATTTTGCATCCAGACAAATAACTATGGAAGTCACAAGTTTTCAAGGAAATATGCCTGATCTCCCCCAGGCTTGATGTCACTGTCTTTTATTTTGATACATCCCATGTTGTCATTTACCTTCTCTCTCACAGTCATGTTTTTTAAGTGAGAGATTTATGCTGTTTATGTGTATGGACGTTCCACAAGCAACTCAACACCTGCTTCCTCCTTTCTACCACACTGTTAGTCCAATCCCTCCTCAACCTGCCTCCACTGTGAGCAAGACCTTTTTTGCTTTCCTGGTATTTATTATCTTTTTGGGATCTCATATTCATAGCAACGCAAACAGTGATGAAATCAGATTTGGTGTCAGACTGTATGTTTCCTCCTTGAGGTTTTGTAAACTGAAAAGTTTTTCTTCTTGTAAGAGCTGGAAAACCTCTTTAAAACTAAGATTATATAGGTTGAAAATGTACACTATTTTGTATATAAAGCAATTTTCCAAAGGTTAATCTTAGATTATTTTCAAAAGGATGATGAATCAATCATCACCCTGAACAATTTAAGAAATGTGAAGATTTTGATATGCAGTTGATAATATATATCCAATATTCTGTTCAATAAAAAAATATCAGTAGGAAAATATGAGTGAAATTGGTCCAAAAGAAACAAAACATGTCAGAAATAAGGTAGCAAAACATGTCAACTACATTACCAGTGATGATATAGCTGCAGTCTGAAATCCCTTACCCAAAAGCCCAAACAGAATACATAGCCGGTAGAGTTGTGAATGCCATACCACTTCTTATGAGTTCCAAAGACTTCATACTGCTTTTGAGCAGCACACCCCTGGAACAGCTCTGTTGTCTATTTTACATAAACACAAATGAAATAGCATAGAGGTAGGTTTTTTGTAAGGTGGGTGCTTTTTCATGAAGAATTGAAATAAGGCCAAAGACTATTGTATATGACATATCTTGACTATTATATGAAAACATTTCTAGGTATTAGTAATCTTGAACTGATTTCAGGGTAGAAGACAAAGTCTCTGCACACCAACAGAGTACTTCAGAGATATTTAGTTCTCTGAATAAAATATTTTATAAAAGTAAAACAAAATGCACTGTTTCCAAGATTTTGAAATATGTATTCCAGGAAAGCAAAGTTAAGGTGAGGGTAGTCATCATATTTCCCCCTCTAATTTCAAGGACAATGTATCAGCTAAAAGCAGAATGAAAGAAAAGGAACTTGGTCCCTCTTGCTCATGGAGGCAACATCATGCAAGCAAATTGAAGACATAATTATTGAATTTCAACACTGTTTATATCCACATTTACATTATTAGATGAAAGATCTTTGAAGGTCTTTCTTATTTCGCCTCCCTTTTAAACCCATTCTGGTTTTACACTGAGGCATCTACTTTAATATAACAGAAATAGTATGGAAGTCTTCCTCACTGCTCTTACTTCCTTACTTCCTAATTAAAAACGAGCTAGTGAAACCCAAGTTTTCAGTAGTCACAGCCCTGTCTGGTGACATCTGTGAACTCTCTAAGCTAATGATATTGTTTTTTCTCAGGTATTCAGACTCTAAAAAGCATTACCACATGACACAGCAGGATCTGTTTTGACTGATAGCAGTGGGAACAAGCATTTACAGGCCAGTTCAGTTTTCATATTCTTTTCCTCATCCAAGGTGTTAAGAGATGATGTTTCAAAAGATTTTTGTGCAGACAAAAGATCTTAGATCCACTGCCTCTATGGCAACTGAAGTCTTAAAAAGCACTCATTTCCTCTAGATGTAATCCATCTGAATGGCACTTTTTGCAGTATCATATCAAATCAAATCCTTCCCTAAGGAAAACCTGATTCTGTTATGTCCAGTCAAAATAAGTACACCACATGACACACGGTTTGCTCCAATAATTCTCCATTAATCAGACTGCATTGTTTTTAGGCACAGGTCCCAGAGGTTAATGAATGGATCATTAAATCTGTGCAATCAGTCCCCCAGAGTATGCCCATTCTTTGCCACATCACTTGTTTAAGGAAGCATTCTGCTTAATGGCAAAGGCAGAAATGATAAGCTCAGGAACAGAGGAGCAGATGATGCAAAAAAATAATCTCGATTTTTTAAAATCATTTCTGCAAGTATTTGGCAACAAGATGAGGAGGGTGAGGGGGGGGAAAAAAAAAAAAAAAAAGTCAGGGAAGAATGATTTTGAAAGCTGTACCATAAACAGGTTTAACTTTTTTTTTGATTAACAGTTATTTGATCTCCCTCAAACACTCACACCCATTCCCTGTAGGAAACTAGAGATACCCGTCTGGATTGTGAGAGATCTAAGACACGCATGAAGTGTTAAGTATCACTGGCTCTTGCACAGAAAATGTCATCATTCCCCCCTCCCAGTTGGCATCTTTAAATAGCTCGCTTTATTTATGGTGTACATAGTGTTAATGCCCTTCAGTTGCTCTATTTTCAAGGATGGAAAAGCAGTTGCTAAGCATTTCTAAATGACAGCCCCAGGGTTCATTAAAAATATGGCAAACATTTGCTAAGCTCATTAAGTGCAATTTTTGTGCGTGTGTGTATCAGATTCCTCCTCTGCATGTTATGCGTGACCAAACATCTATTAACCCTAATCCCATTGATGAGTCGGATACATTCAAACCAGCAATTAGACAAAACAAAAGGGATATTTATTGAGAGGCTCACAAATGGGCTTTCATATTGGTCTAAGCTGTTGCAAAATGACAGTTTAATTCCCTTCTGTTAATCCCCACCTACTAGAGTACTCCCTTTGTTTGATTATAGGTTGTCAGATTTAGGAATTCTGATTGAATCAAAATTTGAAGCAAACTAGAAATACACAATAATTACACTCGCTAGGCGCTGTTGCCTACTATATAAACAGAGTATATGCAACACAAATTTAAAAAAAAAAAAAAAAAAAGAAAAAAGATTTCAAGAATCAGCTACTTACAAAAATAAAGGTATATATTGCCTCCATTTAAATACAGAAAAAAATCACTTCTGTTTTCCTGTAGTACAACACCTTTTGATACTATTACTTGCTAAACACAATTTTTCTGGAACCAGGATCTTTTCTCCACAGGCACGGAGGAGGCATCTCACCTTTCTTAAATAGAATGACCTTTCTAGCCCACAGGCATGCCCTTCTCACATGTCTTTTCAACCACTGTGAGACATAGACATTATTATGAACGTTGCAAAATATTTGCAGTATAAACTGTCAGGCAGAGAATCCCATATGGAAAAACTCAGAAACATTTGTTAAGATCTGCCTGTTTTATTAATTAGTGCTTACAACACTATTGCAAGACATCAGTAACATTTAACGGTGCAGGAGGTGGTTCTGATCTATAAAGCACAACCTGGGCTGCTGTGAGTTAGTAAGGAGGGAACATCATTTATGCTGTAACAAAGTAATATTATGAAGTTTTCTCAGCACAATTACATGCTTTGCAATTGAAAACTTATAAGCTTCACATAAAAAAAAAAAAAAGGCAAGAAAATTAATTCAGTAGCTTTTTCTTAAACTTTTTGCCAACAAAAACTTGCTTTTTACTGAAAGGATTTTTCTTGAGGGCAAAAATGTTATGACTGAATTTTCTGCTTAAAAAATGAAAGATCATTAATAATATGAAGTCATTCTCCAATAATGTCCTCTGGTTTTCCAGGAATCCCACTTCTTACTAATCAAAGCCTTCTAAAAAGTGATCATACAGATAACCTTCAGAGGGAAATACTCACACTCAGCAGGGATTTTTAATGAATTATTCTAAGTCCTATTAAACCAGGAGGAAAGCAGCTCCTCATCTCAGAACTGTAATAATTATCTACAGAGAAGATATTTGTGTATGTATATAAATAAACAAAGAGATGGCATCGGTCAAGTATTTTCAATTGTGTTTTAAAATAACCCTTTTTCCCCAAAAGTTTCAATGAAAAGGAGAATAATTTGCTTTCCTCTAGAAGATGCCACTTCTAGAAGATTTAATGCTATAAAGTAGTTCTTTCAATCTACCAGTATGTACTACTGACTTAAATCTTCTATTTACTTATTCAAAAGATGTCTAACAGAAGAACAATACCTGACATTTCTGTTGCCCACTCTATATTGTCAAACCCATAGATTTATCCTCTCTCTGATGCTGACAATTCTGTGGTTCCAACAAATCACCTGTACAGGATCACCTTCCACGTAAGTTGCCAACTTCTCTTTCCCTCAATGCAAACAGTATATCACCACTTCATCAGCATATTTTCACTAAAAAGATAAAACTTTACTGCATAGCAAAGGCAGAAGAAAGGTCCACAGTGCAAAAGGACTCCCTGGTGCTGAAGTGTGTGTGTGCTTGGATATATTTCAGCTTTAAAAAATTCGAGCTTTCAAGTGCCCCACTTCATAACTCAACAGGAAGGAAAACAAATCATCATGGATTTTTTAATAACCTAAAATCAATAGGATGCAGTAAGCATTAATGCCTTAGCATTTACTGCATTAAGTAGTAGTTCTTGTGGCAGAGAAACACACATGTGCATTTATAGAACCTTATGATGAAACAGTGATAAGTAAACAACTCATTAAAACCAAAAGCAACAAACCTTTAGGTCTCAGATTTTTTAAAACTATTTTTTTTAATTAATTACAGATTTTTATTAATAACTTGCTCACTATTCCTTGCTTAAGGGTTTAAAAATTTTCTGGCTGTTCTTTGCCCTAACAGATACTAAGCTACATACACATGCACACACATTGTGCTTTTTAGGGCTGGAGAGTAAACCTGAAGACACTTAGGTCTGAAGACAATGAAGGCAATGCCATTTTCTATTCTTTCAATTGTATGTGTTATTGCTCCAAATTCACTGCTCGGAAAGTTTGTCAAAGTTTGTCTTTGACATAAGTCACAGCATAGAAGAAGAGATACCAACCACTCCTGAGGAAAAGAGGTGCCAAGGGTCATCAAGGTCTCAAAGGTTATGAAATTATTTTTTCTGGTACTTTTGGCTTTATCCTTCTTGAGTTTCAAAATAAAACTGGTACCACAAACTTCACTGAGTATTCTTTACCATTCTTCATCAATTTTTTATGCTGTATTTTATCTTAGGTAAAAGTTTCAAGCCAAGGTAAGTGGATTATTGCAAAGTAATAGAGGTATGTACAAGTAAATTCATATCAGTAGCACTGAGAACAGGATGCGTAATTGCTGTTAAGAGTTCAGATTATAGTTTAAATGTCTTCTATTTACAAGGTTAACTAGTCTTACCCACATGTCTTTCACTTTTTTTTAAGTTTTATCTTTTTATGACTTGAAGGAGCTGGGCAAAAACGAAAACCCTTAGTCATACAAAATTACCTAAGTGCAAAGTTCAAATGACATAACAACATATGTATTTGTTTAAACAAGCAATTTTTCAAATGGGTTACCTGTACAACTGTTTGAGTTAGTAGGCACCAAGGGGTAAGCAAAGCTTCCAAATGCTACACACTTCAGCAGACAGAAAAGGAATGATGAGATCTTAAAGCAGAAGAGTATGCAGACAATTTTTGTGTACAGAATTTTCCTTTCAACTTACTCTTTAGCCACGACTGAAATATTCCACAAAGAAAAATGAAAAACAGATTCTCTGTCTCCCTTTACCTTGAGATGTCTTACAACCTTGGTTGTCTGTTCTGCCAAAAACATACAGAACGGAGAAAAACACAGAGCCAATGTAATAATTAACTAACTCACTTTCTGGATGTGGTAAATAATTAATTGACCTAAACAAATTTACCATAAGATTGTCCCATAAAGAGATGGCATATATAATCAAATGTAACAAAAAAAAAAAAAAAAAATTGATAAACTGCTTTACTAAATTTTCACTTCCTCTTCCTCATATTTATCTTAAAAATAAACTTGTAAGGATGTGGAAAGATTGAATCCTATGATTGTTGTCACCTGGACTCCAGAATATTATTTATAAAATATAACCTTAAGAAAACTTATTTACAACCACTTTTTCTCTCAGTTATGATATTTGAACAGTTAGAAAAGCATTTTTTGGTTGTTTCTAATGTCAATGCTTGCTGGGAGTCTCTCATGTCTCAGTGTTTCAATTTTTTCTTTGTTTTTCTTTGCTTTACACAATTTTCTTGAAGTATTTTCCATGGACATGACTCAGTAGTACCACATTAGACATTCCTTTCGACTGAGGCAGTCCTTAGACCTTTATCAAATTGTCAACATATCTTTATCGGCATATTCAAAATCTGAATCATGAAGGTATATAACTGCACATAGCTTCTCAGAACTATATATTTGAAAAAGTCTGGGTTAATGTGTTGAATGTTCCCTCCCTTTCTACTGAAGATTTTGTGAACTTGTTTTCAAATATTTTTAAAGTATCTAAGGTACTATTCCTAATCTTCTAACAGAAATAGGACTCCAAAAATGAGCAAGAATCTATTCTAATGGTTTTCACACATATGGAAGTGTAAGAAGCACCACCAAGGATAAACAAGAACTGTTCCTGAATTCTGCAATTTATTTGAACGCCAGTTTCTGTGCCTTTCTCAGCAAAGAGAATAGTGTTCACTAGGCTATTATACATCTTTTTCAAGAAAATCTTCCCATTGCATGTAATGTTGTGTTTGACATTTTAGCTCACATTCCAGTAATGGAAGCTTTTAAACAAGTTTTTTAAACTCTGAAGAGGTGGTCCAGTACCAAATGGAACTTCTGTACTGAAAGCCTTGTTGGGGAATATGACAAGGGTAAGAGAAGTATATACACACACATACATAACTCACCTGGTAAGCAAGCAATTAATTTTGAGCTCTCACTCCTACTGCCTTCTATTTAACTTGTTCCCAGACATATCTGGGAATATTACCTGAAAGTAAGGACTTCCATTATTTTAATGAAAGAGTGCCTTATGTTTAATGGAGAAACTTAGAGGCTTCCTATGCATACCTCTGCATGAGAAGTGAAGTTGTATTAGAAATGTTTGTGGGGTACATTTTTTGAGAGGCAACTTCATGTCCTACTGGGATGACTTTGCAATACAATTCACAAAAGGTAAACATTAGACAAAACACAGCGGAAAGTAAAAAATCCACCTCCAGATCAGTTGTCTCAAAAGGCCAACACATTCTGATTTGGGAAAGCCCCCCTTTGTATCTCCATACTGATGTGTCCATAAACCACCAAGTGAAGTCTAGTTATTAAGAATAACCTTTTCTTTTTTCTTCTTTTTTGTCTTTTGCTGTGGATATAGTTCAGTTTCCTAGGAAAATCCAGCCAAACAATTTTTCTTTCCTAATTAAAAAAAAAAAAAATCTATTGGTCTAAAGCAGCAAAGGGTTGCCTAACCAATATTTACATCCATTTATGGAAAGAATGAAACAGAAGTTTACTTTCTGCAATATCTTACATTAAGATGTGTATAAGTTTTCCTTCTAAGAATTACTTCTGTAATTGTTCCTCAATGAGCTAGTTTGTACAGAAATCTTTGAAATTCTCCTTGACATTAATATGACATAAGATGTTCTTTCACAGTATCTCTCACACAGTACTACTTGTCCTGAGGCATTTTACAATCTCACAGTAAAAAAAAAAAAAAATCTATTTCACTAATTTACTAAGATTCGTGAAACTTTCTAATCATGTCTGACTTTATTTACATGACAAAGTTGAAAGATTTACTTTCTTCCCTCCTTTCCAAAGAAAAATGCATTTTGGAGAAGAAAAATAAATGGAGAAAAATCCTCGTGAAAAATTCAGATTTAGACACTGAATCCACAGATAAAACAAGTAGTATTTCAAGAGCTAAACTGCAAATGGAAATTCACCTTTTTATATATGATAAAACATTAACAAAATAAACCCCAGTGCTGAGACAGATGTCATCCAAGAAATCTTAAGCTTTAAACCCAAACTTTGGAAATAATATCTTTCTGAAATCATAAGTGTGGAAATACTATGTTAGAAAGGTAGGGAAAATAATGGGATTTGTTTGCAATGCTTTACTGCTAGTGATGTGGCAGAAACAAAATATCTACATTAAATACATTGTGTTCTTTGCCAGCCCAAATCTAGCCTCTAAACCTTTCAGGCCCAGCCATTCAGGCAGGGTTTGCAGATTTTCCACTGGATTACTGAAAATGATGCTAACATGAGTATTCTTCAGCTCACAGAGCTCTAATTTAAATGCATATCCTATTACAATGGAGCAACAAGTTTCTAGATCTTGACCATGTTGGCATTTGCTCCAGAGAAAGACAGAACAAAATGGTCCACAAAGGTCCCATTCATGTTAAACTGGCTTCTGTTAAAACCACAAGTGTCTTGTTACTCACTGAGTTACACAGCAGGAGGCACACAACCAGCTTAGGCTGCACCAGTGTGTGTCAGGACCACACTGTTAAATCGTCAGTCAGGTGCTCTAGAAGCCTCAGCTAGTCAACTTCATAAAATAAGATATAAAGCTAAAATTAGATATGGTATCAGAACAGGTCTTGAATACAGTTGCTGTTAAGATACAGATGTAACATTTCAGACCTACATATCTCGGGTTAAATTTGTCTCAAAAGCATGCAAGTGGAGGTTTACACATTACCAACCAGTCCCAGTTACTCCTAATGGTATTTGTGCACCCTGCTTTGAAAACGTAGCGCTTTAGGCTGCTATACAGTTAGCATACCAAGTACCTTCTACAAACAGCCAGGAAGACTGAATATGCAATTAAATAGCTGCATTTTCTGAATCAATAAGAATTGATTGAAAAATAAACACTTGAGCTTAATCTACTACTGTCATATAAAATTTGCGTTCTTCCTAAGTGGCATTATGAAATTTGGTCTGACCTCTTACGTCTATGTGGATAAGTGTCTTTCAAAGAAAGGAAAATCTGCAAATTCTCTATCCTCCAGAGCAGAACAATAACAAAAATTGCATCATTTGACTGAATTCAGGTCTGTATTACTAGACCATATTGCACCCTTTTGTGGACTTCAATTAATTGTGAGCCACGACACCAGGAACAGTGTATTATGCCTACAAGCTCATTGGGCCAAAAACCCCGTACTGTCTGAAATTTGTATAGCCAATGGGCTATTCATATGGTGTTCAAACCTATGCCACAGAACCAATGGGCATGCAACCATTAACAAAACAAATTACTATAATTTTGCTTGAAACAAAATCAAATACATGTAGCAAGAGAAAAAGAACTCCTAGATTCACTTAAACAGACAGCATTTTTTTTTATGAGATTGAGAAGGGAGTAGTTTTGTGCTCTTAACTGAATTAAAATATCCAAAGCACATCCAAAATGAGCCTGGTATCTTTGAGGGTGCAATGAAAGCAGGGAGTCAAACATCTTTTCTTTCTTCAAGAGTTACAAAAAAATGCTCTAATTGCACTATATGCCCAAGTAGCTTTCTTTTATCTGTTTGTATAGAATAAAAGGGGAAATGATAGCGAATTAAATAGTGTCTGACTTGGGAGCAACAGAGCTCATCGGCATCCAGAAAAATATCCTACAATGGAAACATTTTGAGGAGAATACAATTATACTCACAAAACCAAAAACTGAGTCAAAACAAATGAAGATACAGTAGCCTTTGGAATAGCTTTGCAACCCATGAGCCAGATCAGTAATAAGTAGGAATTCCTGTAGTGAAAGTTGGAGGATTTTTTCATAGTTATTGGGTTAAGATACAGAGCACACATAGCTTAGGGAAAGAAAGCATTGTAACCAGTGACTGATGACACCAAGCCCAGACCACAGTCCTCATGATGGCTGATAAGGAAAAGGTATTCTGTCTCCTAAAAGGGTTTTTTTCCCGTTATCACAGGTCAGCCCCAACAAGAAAGACTGTATCCCAGACTGGGCAGCAATCAACTACTCATCATACTTGTGAGCCGAAAGATTTATTTTGTGGTATATGTTGCATGGAGCTCTCCCACAGGGTCAGTAGGTTTTCAGAGGCATGGTAATACAATTGCTGAATTGAAGCCATAAAGTTAATTAAAGTAAAAATCATATAGTGGCTGTTACCTTTTTTTCTGGATAATGGTGGAAGATTAGGTTCAGGAGGCAAATAACTTTTTTTTAATATTTCTATAAAAGCATTCCAGCATTTTAAACTTTTCTTGACTTAGGTGCCAGAGACTTAGGATTTCATTGCTTTAGGTTTAGTAGCACAAATTTCCATCCTTATTTATACTTTACAGAAAAGAAATCCTACAGAGAGAAATTAATGCTTGACTTATTTTTTAGAACAAAACAGAACTCTTGCTCATCCAATCCAGTGCTTCTGTTTATATGGAAACAAAAAGATTGTCAGACTCAAGCCTTCATCCAACACCAAATCTTAAATTATTGGAAGCCTATGTAATGGTTTGGTTTTTTTGTTTTGCAGCTGGATAGCAGAGTCCAAAGCAGAGTAGTGATGTATTATGTTTACTGTGCTTACCTTTTTCAAATTTGCTGGCAGGCCTTAATGGCTTCATTACTTCTTTAGCTTCATAAACTCATATCTGCAAAGGGAGTTTTAGAAAACATAATAAATGCTTATTAACATGCATACAGTTTTAAAATACTGTCTGACTTCGGATGAATGGCTAAAAATAAAGTAATAAGAAATGTAAGTATGGATAAGAGGTAGCTGTTTTTCAGGCGTCATACTGAGATTTTCATATATATGTGTTAATTATAGAGGGAGTCAATCTTCAACATTTACAGTATAAAACCAAGCTATTTTTTTAAATCATCAGAGAGATACTGATAAAGGAGAAGCAATATATTTAAAACAAACAAACAAACAAGTAAACATAAATCTAAAATCAAACAAATTTCATTTTTTCTTTTTTTCTCTTTTCCATTGCCATCCTGAGACACTGTCCTGGTTTCGACGAGGATGGAGTTAACTTTCGTTGGAGTATTCCATACCATGTGAAGTCATGCCCAGGGATACAGGTGGGCACAGGCTCTCTCTGGCACACGCCGTTTTCGGGTTCCAATCCGGTCACGTGTTGCTGTGGGGGGCAGTCGCTGTGCTCAGTTAGCCACTGCTGCATTTTACCCATTTCTTTTTGGACTCACTATTGTTACTGTTGAACTCTTGTTATATTTAGTAAATTCTTTCTTTTTATTCAAATTATGAATTCTCTTCTTTTTGTCCCTCCCCTATTTCACCGGGGAGGAGGGAGGTGAATGGCTGGCCACGTGGCGTCTGGCTGCCATCTGAGTTCAAACCTCAAAAGTTTTTGGCGCCCAACGTGGGGCTCAGATGAATGGTATTTCTGCACTGACTAGAATCTCAGATATTAGGAGCAATAGTTTCTCTGCTCAAGAGAACCGGTACACACCACAGGTGAAGTTGTGGCATTGCCTGCGTGACTATGGAGAAGACATGAAGAAATAGGATGGAAAACCTACCTAATTCCTAGAGAAGTGGATATGTGAGCTGGAAGGAAGAACAAGTACAGAACGTGGTCCTTTCAGGAGAAATGTTGCTCTGGTTTCCAGTAATCAAGTGCCCAAACGGACCAGAAAGGTCGACTTTGCTCATGATCCTGTGAGAAGAACCTCTGACTTGTATTCACAAGAAGTGAGTGATCAAGATGAGGCTGAAACCCGTGCACACCACACTAACCCATTTGTTGTTAACGGGTATTATGACCAATATTAGAGGGGCCCTGCCCCCAGCCAGGCGGAGGACAGGGACAACCAATTTACTAGACTGTGTGGATTCGATGGCCTGGCACATCTGACCCCCAGCAGTTTAAGGCTCTAGTGGAGACTGGTGCTCAATGCACCCTAATGCCATCAAATTTTAAAGGGGTATAGTCTATTTGTATTTCAGGAGTGACAGGGGGGTCTCAACAGTTGACTGTATTGGAGGCTGAGGTGAGCCTAAGTGGAAAAGAGTGGGAAAAACACCCCATTGTGACTGGCCCAGATGCTCCATGTATTCTTGGCACAGATTATCTCAGAAGAGGGTATTTTAAGGACCCAAAAGGGTATTGGTGGGCTTTTGGTATAGCTGCCTTGGAAACAGAAGGAATTAAACAGCTGTCTGTGTTACCTGGTCTATCAGAGGATCCTTCTGTTGTTGGATTGCTGAGGGTCAAAGAACAACAGGTGACAACTGCCACTACAACCGTGCACCGACGGCAATATCACACCAATCAAGACTCTGTAATCCCTATCCATAAACTGATTTGTCAACTAGAGAGCCAAGGAATCATCAGCAAGACACGCTCCCCCTTTAACGACCCCATGTGGTCAGTGTGAAAGTCTAATGGAGAGTGGAGATTGACAGTGGACTATCGTGACCTGAATGAAGTGATGCCACCGCTGAGTGCTGCCGTGCCAGACATGTTAGAACTTCAATATGAACTAGAGTCGAAAGTGGCCAAGTAGTACGTCACGTACATAACACATTTTTCTCCATCCCTCTGGCAGCAGAATGCAGGCCACAGTTTGCTTTTACCTGGAGGGGTGTCCAATACACCTGTAATCAACTGCCCCGGGGTGGAAACACAGCCCCACCATTTGCCATGGACTGATCCAGACTGCACTGGAACAGGGTGAAGACCCAGAACACTTACAGTACATTGATGACATCATTATATGGGGTAATACAGCAGAAGTTTTTGAGAAAGGGGAGAAAATAATCCAAATCCTTCTGAGAGCTGGTTTTGCCATAAAGCGTAGTAAAGTCAAGGGACCTGCACAAGAGATTCAGTTTTTAGGAGTAAAATGGCAAGATGAGCATCATCAGATTCCAACGGAGGTGATTTATAGAATAACAGCTATGTCCTCACCGACTAACAGAAAGGAAACACAAGCATTCTTGGGTGTTGTGGGTTTCTGGAGACTGCACATTCCAAATTACAGTTTTATTGTCAGCCTTCTCTATCAAGTGACTCAGAAAAAGAATGATTTTGTATGGGGCCCAGAGCAGCAACAGCCTTTTGAACAAATTAAGCAGGAAATAGTTCATGCAGTAGCCCTCGGGCCAGTTCTGACAGGGCAAGATGTTAAAAATGTGCTCTACACTGCAGCTGGGAAGAATGGCCCTACCTGGAGTCTCTGGCAGAGAGCACCAGAGGAAACTTGGGGTCAAACCCTGGGGTTTTGGAGTCGGGCATACAGAGGATCAGAAGACTGCTATAATCTGACTGAAAAGGAGATACTGGCAGCATATGAAGGGGTCTGAGCTGCTTCAGAGGTGATCGGGACTGAATCACAGCTCCTACTGGCTCCCTGACTGCCAGTGCTGGGCTGGGTGTTCAAAGGGAGTGTCCCCTCTACACACCATGCAACCGATGCCATGTGGAGTAAATGGGTCGCATTAATCACACAACAGGCTCAAATAGGGAGCCCCAGCCCTCCGGGAATATTGGAATTGATCACAAATTGGCCAGAAGGCAAAGATTTTAGAATGGTGCCAGAGGAAGAGGCAGCATGTGCTGAAGAAGCCCCACCATATACTAAACTACTGGATAACGAGAAGCGATATGCCCTGTTTACCGACAGGTCCTGGCGCATTGTGGAGAAATATTAAAGATGGAATGCAGCTGTGTGGAGCCCCACATGATGGGTTGCTGAAGCTGCCAAAGGAGAAGGTGAATCGAGTCAGTTCGCAGAGGTGAAAGCCATCCAGCTGGCCTTGGATATCGCTGAGCCAGAAAAGTGGCCAGGGCTCTACCTCTATACTGACTCATGGATGGTGGAAAATGCACTGTGGGGTGGTTACAGCAGTAGAAACGGAGCAACTGGCAGCACAGAGGCAAACTCGTTTGGGCTGCTGAATTATGGCAAGGTATTGCTGCTTGAGTAGAGAATCTGGCTGTGAAAGTATGCCATGTAGACGCTCATGTACCCAAGAGCCGGGCCACTGAAGAACATCAGAACAACCAACAGGTGGATCGGGCTGCCAAGATCAAGGTGGCTCAAGTAGATCTGGACTGGCATCATAAGGGTGAACAATTTATGGCTCTCTGGGCCCATGACTCCTCAGGCCACCAGGGAAGAGATTCAGCATGTAGATGGGCTCGTGACCGAGGGGTGGACTTAACCATGGATGTTACTGCACAGGTAATCCATGAATGTGAGACATGTGCTACGATCAAGCAAGCCAAATGCTTAAAGCCCATTTGGTATGGAGGACAATGGTCAAAACATAAATATGGGGAGATCTGGCAGATTGATTATATCCCACTCCCACAAACTTCACATGACAAATACTATGTGCTTACAATGGTGGAAGCAGCCACTGGTTGGTTGGAAACTTATGCCATGTCCCATGCCACTGCCCAGAACACCATTGTAGGCCTTGAGGAGAAAGTCTTATGGCAGCATGGCACTCCAGAAAGAACTGAGTCAGATAATGGGACACATTTCTGAAACAACCTCATAGATGCCTGGGCCAAAGAACATGGCATTAAGGGGATATATCACATTCCCTACCATGCACCAGCCTCTGGGAAATTTGAGTGATACAATGGATTGCCGAAAACTACACTGAGAGCAATGGGTGGTGGAACTTCCAAACACTGGGACGTGCATTTAGCAAAAGCCACCTGATTAGTCAATACCAGAGGATCTGCTGAGCAAGCTGGCCCTGCTCAATCAAACCTCCTACATACCGTGGATGGGGATAAAGCGCATTAGGAATATGTTGGGGAAGACTGTCTGGGTTACTCGTGCATTGGGTAAAGGTAAACCCACGCATGGGATTACTTTTGCCCAAGGACCTGATTGCACTTGGTGGGTAATGCAGAAGGATGGAGAGATCCGATGTGTGCCTCAGGGCGATTTGATTTTAGGTGAAAATAGCCAATGAACCGAACTGTCAAATAACCCTGTTATTGCAATTGGTGCCTTGCAACATTCCTGTGCCATATCCAAAGCCTCCTGCTCCACCAACTGAGCCAACTCCACCTCATTCCTCCAGCCTTATAGACTGTCATGAGAGATGGAACCCGAAGTTATGGACTAAATTAACTCAGAAGATATTGTGGAAGGATGGCCCATAGACTAAGGGAATGATATCTGTGAGACCTGGGAAATAGGGGTGATGATTCCTTAGGATGCATGTGGAATCTGAGCATTACGTCAATGGTATGGAATAAGGGGTGGAGACTGCCCTGCTTTCGACCAGGATGGAGTTAACTTTCATTGGAGTATTTCATACCATGTGAAGTCATGCCCAGGGGTACAGGTGGGTGCAGGCTCTCTCTGGCACGTGCTGTTTTCAGGTTCCAGTCCGGTCACGTGTTGCTGTGGGGGTGGTCGTCGTGCTTGGTAAGCCACTGCTGCATTTTACCCATTTCTTTTTGGACTCACTATTGTTACTGTTGTTCTCTTGTTATATTTAGTCAATTCTTTCCTCTTATTCAACCTATGAATTCTCTTCTTTTTGTCCCTCCCCTATTTCACCGGGGAGGGGGGAGGTGAATGGCTAGTCACATGGCTTATGGCTGCCAGCTGAGTTCAAACATCAACAGAAACACAGTGCTCAGTAATGCAGTTTGTAAAAGCCCATGGAACATGAGCTTACCACTCCCAAAGAAAACTTCCACTCCCTTCTCATTTGCACTTAAATATTGCAGAGTGGCCTTATATCATACAAGGAGATACTTGTGTAAGTACAAACTCTTACTGTATAAACACCAGGCTTCAGTACAATTTCCTCCTAATTGTTCCCCCGCATCAATTTGTTCAGAGCTGTTGACAAGCTTTCCCCATTCTTTGCAAGGAAGTGAGCAAGGGCAAGTACCAGCATGCATGTCATAAAATATAATGGAAGAAATGCCTGCAAACCCTTGCACTCCTCCATAAGCAAAGTTCCTGCAGTCCTTACTCAGACAAATTTCCACTGAAGCCAATTTGCATTTTGCAAGTCAGAGACATTGCTGTACTGGGGTTAAACTAGAGAGGAATGTGTCTCCACTCTGAGACTACCATACAGGAACCCTTAGTATAATGTCCTACATAGGTCTGTGTGATACTGGACAGAGGATGAGTAAGGAGCTTCTATGCTAGTTCTCCACATGGTGTCTCAGACTAACTGGGGACTTGAGCTTCAGGAATTTGTGACTAATTTTTTTTTATTACAAAATCCAAGTTGGTTTTGCAATTTTTTAAAGCTCAATTAAATTTGAAAAATGACAGGATCAGATGTGATTTACCACTGCACTGAGAGCACAGATGAAATGCAAATCTGAAAGAAGAGAAAAAATATTTGTTAATTAATACAAAATGCAGAGAAGTAGCATTTTAAATAGTGGGCAGAAGCATGAGAAAACATCTATATCACCATCCATATGTGTGTGAATGGAAAAGAATATTTATGAAGGGAAGGAATGGGCATGGTCAGACCAGAACTGCTTTGGTGTAATCACACAAAGCCCAAAAATTGTAAGGGACAGTAGGGCTGGCTGTAGCTTTTGGCAGGCAAGAAAAGGCTTCAGAACTGCTCCCAGGGAGTGCTGGAGCAAGGACAGGACCTGGGGCTCAGAGAAGTAATTTGGTTGTTCTTATACAAACATGATCTTCCACAGTCAGCTGCTCTGTATTCCTCGCTTCCTCTATGTGCAGCGTTCTTGTCAGATGCTCTCTTCCCCTTCCAAAACTCTGAGGTTTTGGCCTGTTTTGGCTTACCTCTCGTACAGAGAGTTCCTCTGCATCCTCTTCCAAAGCCCTGCATGACAGTCTTCATTGTTAGTAACTCAACTATATTTACCCCTATTAAGGATTATTTTGAAACAGATTTTACCAACTAAAACATGAGCACACTAAGAATTTGTGCCATTGTATTACATAACTAGAAGCAAAGATTTATGTACAAATGGGCAAATGTGGTGCACACGGACATTCCTTGTGCAAACAATATTCCCAGGTATATTAAGATGTCCTTGGGGTGTTTGGAATATGTAGACTTAAAACAGAGAAATGCTCAAGAAAGACAAGTTTCAAGGAGAAAGCCACTCACTGATGAAAAAGAAATACATGGAAACACCACACACACACAAAAAAATAAATTACCAGCATCACCAAAAGATCAAACACAGCATATTTGATTAAATCAGGTATGGAGGAAAACATATATACAGTGCTAAAATGGTTGCCATACAAGATAGATGTTAGTATCACAGTTTTCAATGATAGCTATATGGTGAGAAGAATTTCTCTAATGTTGAACTGATAGCAGATGTGATAGTCTGTACATTCCGTTTCTCTCATAGTCACCATGGGTACATATAGAAAGAAATTATAATCACATATAATGCTGACAACTTTCTACTATGACTGATATATCCAAAGCATTGTTAATCTTTCATGACATAGGATATTGTGATTCTTACAAATCATAGAGTGATAGAGTGGTTTGGGTTGGAAGGAACCTTCAAAGATCATATAGTCCAAGCCCCCTGCCATGGACAGGGACACCATCAGATGTCATCAGATCAGATTGCTCAAACCCCTATCCAACCTGAACTTGAACATTTCCAATGATGAGGCACCCACAACTTCTCTGGGCAATCTATTGCATTGTCTCACCACCCGCATCTTAAAAGATGTTTCCTTTATGTCCAGTCTAAACCTATACTCTTTCAGTTTAAAACCGTTGTTCCTTGAACTGTCACTCAAGCCCTGATAAAAAGTCTCTCTCTGCCTTTCTTATAAGCCCCCTTTGTATATTGAAAAACACCCTTTGTATATTGAAAGATCGCAATAAGGTCTCCCTGAGGCCTTCTCCTGGTTCACTTAGACTTTCTTAGTGGGAGAGGTGTTCCAGCCGTCTGATTATTTTTGTGACCCTCCTCTGGACCGAGTCTAACAGGTCTGTGACTTTCTTGTACTGTGGACCCAAGAGCTGGATGCAGTACTCCAGGTGGGGTCATATGAGAGCAGAGGGAGAGAATTACCAATATTGACCTGCTGACCATGATTCTTTTCATGCAGCATAGAATGTGATTGACTGGCTTTCTGTGCTGCAAATGCATATTGCTGGATCATGTTCAATTTTTAATCCGCTTGTATCCCCAAGGCCTGCTCCACAGGGCTGCTGTCAATCCATTCATCACTCAGTCTATATTGATACTGGGAGCTGCTCCAAACCAGGTGCAGGACCTTGCACCTAGCCTTGTTGAACCTCATGCAGTTTGTATGCACCCACTCTTCAAGCCTGTCAAGGTCCATCTGGAAGACATCCCTTCCCTCTAGCAAATCAACTACACCACTCAGTTTGTTGTCATCTGCAAACTTGCTGAGGATGCACTCAATCTCACTAGTTGTGTCTTTGATGAAGATGTTAAATAGTATTGGTATATAGTACAGACACTAAAGGGACACCGCTAGTTACTGGTTTCTACTGGGACATTGAACCATTGCCTGTAACTATTTGAACACGGCCATCCAGCCAATTCTTTATACATCTAATACTCCACCCATCAAACCCATACCTCTCCCATTTACAGGCAAGAATGTTGTGGGGAATGGTATCATAGGCCTTATAGAATTTTAGGTAGGTGACATTAGTTGTTCTTTCCTTGTCCACTGATGGAGCCATTCAACTGTGGAAGGTTTGACTTACCTTTAGTGAAGACATACTGACTGTCTCTAATCATGTCTCTGTCTTACATTTGTTTTGAAATGTCTTCCAGGAAGACCTGCTCCATGATCTTACCAGGCTCAGAGGTGAGTCTGACGGGTTGGTAGTTCCCAGGGTTCTCCTTTCCACCTTTTTTAAAAAATGGATGCAACGTTTTCCTTTTTCCAGTCACTGGGTACTTTACCTGACTGCCACAACTTTAAAAATATGGTAGAGAGTAGCTTCATAGCTGCATCAGTCAATTCCCTTGGGACCCTGGGATGTACCTTGTAAGGTCCCATGATTTTTTTTATGTTCAGATTCCTCAGTTGGTTTCAAACCTGATCTTCTTCTATGATTGGAGGGGCTTAATTTCCCCCCAGTCTCTGTCTTGAATTTCAGGGGCTTGAGTAATGTGAGAAGAGAGATTATCATAAACAACTGAGGCAAAAAAAATTATTGAGTACCTTTTCTTTCTCCACATCAGTTGTCACCACCTCTCCTGTCTTATTTACCAGGGGGCAGTACATTTTCTCCAATCTTCCTTTTCTGGCCAATACACCTGTAAAAAACATTATTATTATTATTATTGTTGTTGTTGTTGTTGTTGTTGTTGTTGTTATTGTTATCATCCCTCATCAAACTCAGCTCCAGCTGTGCCTTAGCCTTCCTAATGTCATCCCTACACATCCATGCACTGTCCCTGTATCCTTCCCAGGATACACGTTCCTGGTTCCACTGCCTGTGCATTTCCATCTTATGCTTTAGTTTGACCAGGAGGTCCCTACTGACCCATGCTGGTCTACTGCCTTCCTTGCCTGATTTCTTACATGTGGGAATCAAGAGCTCTTGCACTCTAAGAAAAATGTCCTTAAAGAGCTGTCATCTCTGTTCATTTCCTTTGTTCCTAAAGGCAGTTTCCCAGGTGTCCTATCCACTAATTCCTTAAAAAACTGAAAGTTTTCTCTCTTAAAATTTAGCACCCTTACTCTACTCTTCAGCTGGCCTGTTTCCCTCAAGATTGTGAATTCCACCAGTGCATGATCACTGGAGTCCAGGCTACCACCAATCTTATCCCTTGTTCTTCCATGTGAGTGAGGTCCAGTAACACTTCTCGTCTGGTCAGACTGCGGTAAAGTCTTCAAATTGGAGGTTTTCATTGCTAAAAATGGGAAGAAAACACTTAAGGTATGATTTTAGGCCGATTCCAAATGGGCCATGTTTTATAATAGAGTTTGTAACATGGAGTAGATGAAGGCAGATTTGGGATTTTATTTCAGTAAAAATCTATATATACAAAATCTCTTGCAAAACGTTATATTGCATTGGCCATCTGTGCTTTAAGTAAATGGATTAATGTTTTAATTTCCATTTTCAAGTTCATGGAAATTGTAAATCTAAATTTTAAGATTATGGGTTTCCCTGATCTTATTGCAGCTATTATTCACAGAAATCACAGATGTTTTGGGCTGACTGACATCTGATTTGCTGAGTTAGAGGGTCTTTTCCAAGTCCCTTGCTGCTACAGAGAGTCCTTCTGGAAAGTATGGCCTCAGGGCATGTACCCTAGATGTTTCACTGCTGTTAAAGATGGAAGTGATACCGCGTTCAAATTAACAACCTTCTGGCAACAGAAACAAGATAAAGGCAAACATTTTGTTTCAACAGAATTTTTTTCTAGTGGCAATGCAACTTCTTTCATGAACAACAAAGGCATAGAGTCAAAGTGAAGTTCAGTCAGCTTACACGAATAAAGTATTTTACAGTTTCACAATGACTTTTCTTATTTTTTGATGCCTGCAAGACCTACTTGCTGCAAAGCTTCATGAGATCTGCTCCACATAAGAACTGATGCTACAGGGACAATAGGACAGAACTGTGGCTTCAGAAAGAGTACAGAAGCAACAGCTACAAAACAGTCTCTTGAGACAACTCCTTCTAGAAGGAAAGCCTTTCACTGACGTTTGAAGTCCCTCCTACAGGACTTTACAGAGCTGTTGAACAAAAGTAAGAGTTACTACTTATCTCCACAGAATTCCTGGGTGAGAAAAGAGTGTCAAGAGAGATGAAGGTTTAGGCTAGAGGAATCAAAAATCTGCTCTCTTCTGCATTGTTTATCTTTTTCCTTGTCTTTATATTCTTGATTTCATTCAACTTGTTTATTTCTACAGTAAATATCCAGGCACATGCATTTTGAAAATTATGAGCATATGTGTTTGGATTGAAATGAGAAGATAATAAAGAAGAGATATATAAAATAGCAGTTATTGTAGGATCTACATCATTATGTTCACAAACTTCTCAAGTCTAGGAGGGTCTCCCATTTTTGTGCCCACTGGATAGTCTCCAAATAGTCAATTTCAGCACATATTTATTGGAGAGCAGCAAGTCATCCAAAAATGGGAGGATGGTATTAAGTCTGAGAATCACATGTATGATGATCCCATTAAAAAAAACACAAAACAAAACATCTCCAGTCACTTTGTTTCCAAATGTGTTCCCCTTTTTAAATCATTTCTAGGAAAATCAACTGTAGAAACCATTGCTACAAGTGAGACTTCCTTCCTCTTTCTCTTTCTTTCCTCCTGCCATTTGGAGGTTCATTTATGGCTCTGTGCAGAGGGATGAGAGAAGCTGCAGCCATGGAGCAGAGGTTGCTGAGGGTGTTCTGCATGCCTGGGATGGATGATGGCAAAATGTTTTGGGGGAGGATCAGGGAGAGCGTGACTCCTGCTGTTAGTGTCTGTCCCCTCATAAGGTACACAGCAGCTGCCAGTTGTTACAGTACAAGCAGAGGGGCTTGACCATGTCTCTAAAGATCAGGAGCCTCAATGCCAGTCTGAGAGGGCTTTATCTTCCAAGGCAGAAGAAAAATGCAAAGTCTGCCTGTGCCCAGTGGTGCAGGAGTTGAAGGGGAGGGAAAAGAGTCATTCTGGGAGCTCTACATGTCTTGGTCACATCATACACAACAGTTTTCTTGGATGTGCCTTTTTGTATGTACCCAGTTGTTCTTTCTTCTGTAGGACAAATTAGCTGTAATTTGAATTGATCATTTAGACAAACAGAATTTATACTGAATTTTGCTCTGAGCTTAAATAGCTTCAGAAAAATAAAGAAAAAAAAAAAAAAAAAGAAGAGGCTATGTGTTAGATGACCATTATTATATTTTCTAAACAAAACATTTCCATTTCTTGAATTTGAAAACAATTTTCAAAGTCAGATTATATTTATTTTTAAGAAGTGTTAAAATTGAAGAAATACAATGCCTTGTTTTATTTCAGATTAAATACAACATTCCTATTGGATGATTAAATTTCTCCTTGGCCTCATTTGTTTATATTTAGTTCAGTCTGCATCACAAATAAATAAATAAATGGATTTGCATGGATCTTGAATTCACCATGACTAATTTGGTTATGAAAATAAGTCTTTGGCATCTTTCTTGGAGAACAAGCACGCTAAATGCGATGAATTCACAGACGTGGCTTGTATCTGATTTAAATAAGAAAAAATACACAAAATTTAATAATAATAAAAGGACTTGCTATAGCTGTGATGGTCTAAGTATAAAAATGAGGTAGGGTTTATAGCCTTGGTAGCAGAGATGCTGGAGGAATGGTCACAGCCCTCTTCCCTCCCTGCTCCTTCCACAGGACAAGAAGTCTCCAGCACCACAGTGCCATCCCAAGAACCACAGTAGCCTGGGTACCTCTGAGAGCCATCACCAGGGCTTGGGACCAGGGCAGCATTTGGGCAGGTGAAATGCCTGTGCCTGGCTGGACTGACAGCCTGGCTGGGCCTCATCTAGATAACAGTCTATAACGTGCAGTCACAGCAGCGCACCTCAAGTTTGGGAGCCCCCAGTACTACCAACCCCCTACCAAGACTCTTCCATTGCAATTTTAAGTTCAGCAATAAATCTGCTTTTCATTAATGAGAGAATTAACAAGAGAGACAATCTCGTTTCAGACCTATTTAAAACAAGATTAGATATATTAAACAAGGTATATAAACTGATATGGGAAACTTTTTTCACCAATAACTATGCCTGCACTCAGAGTAATCCAATTTAAATTACTATTGAAAAACTGCATCCCACAGTTTTCCTATTTCTGAAGGTCACTGGCTCCCCCAGCCAAACCTTACCTTAATTTCACTGACATTAGTTTTACAACAGTGCAAGTGAATGGCCTTCGAGAGAGTTACTTCTTTCATAAACTCATTTTAATAAAATCAGGATCTGGTTAAGTAGGTTTAATCACACAGATGCAGTTCTTGTCTCATTGACTCTGGTAAAACGTCATGGTGTAAAGTAATCCAAGAAAAACCAGAATCAGCGCCTCTCCTTGCACTGTGGTGCAAAGCATGTCTGATTATGTTGAAAAGGCTTGTACTTAGGTAGGAAATGTTAGATTGTAAGCGGAATATTATGTCTAAACATGACATGTAATCCATTGCACTTTCCTGTATCTCACCTACATCTGTTGTCAGCTCCTTTTTTTTTTTTTTTTTTTTTTTTTCCTAGTTACAATAAGGAATAAAGATGTGATAAAAGTCAAAAGTTTGAATTTTAAAGTTACAGCTTATGCAGATGTGCTCATTTGTTAAAGCTTAGTATTTAACCACAGTCCATGACTGGAATTTATTAACTCACTAAAAAACGATAGTGTTAGGTCCTCAGCGATTGTGTAGTGACTGCTTGCTTAATTATCCATATCTAAAGAGTTAAAATGGTGGCTTTTGCTTAATATTCTTCCAGCTTTCTGCTAGTGTGCAGTGTATTGTGTATTAACAACACAGGTCATTGGGTACCCACTGAAAGCCCACTCTGGAAATACCTGAAGGACACATTGAACTCTTCAGAAATCTGTGTCATAATACTTCATGTGTTAAGAGAATATGTGGCACGGTGATGCATAGCAAAGATCAGCCTGGGGTGGGCATCTAAAGTGCTCTGTCTTTCTGCTGAATGCTAGAGTGAAGCATTGTAATTTTATTCCAATTATACTTTTAGTGCCATGATGTCACAGCATAAATTTGTACTTTTGCATGCAGCTCATGCTGGTGTGATGACAGCTCTTAAAATATTGAGTGATTGTGGGCCCGTCAGCATAAAATTATTCTAACATGGTGCCTTTATTAGTGCTTCAATAAATGCCTTTCTTCTCGTGTTCCAAGGTGGCATTTGCAAATGAGCTAATTTCTCGGAAGCAAATAATCGTGTTGCATTTATTTTGTGAGGTGGGGTGGAGGAGGGAGAAGAAAAATGCTGTTACATAAAAAGGGTTCTTTTGCCATCAAAACTACACTCACTGTAGTTAGGCAAATTTAAAAAAGAACACATTAACTAAATGACTGTACAATTATTTAAATTAGCTCGGTGCTTTATAAAGCCATAGAAGGGTATAAACACTTTTTCAAGCCATATATCAAAAGATGTGACAGCCCTCTCACAAAAAACATTTCCTGAAAGTCAAGTGCAAATTATGTTTGCTGACTGATGACAGATATGTTGGGGTTCAAAGTGCATCTCTTTCAATAAACTAAATCCAAACCGGATGTCAGCTAACGTAATTCACAGGGCAAACCAGGTAAGAAATTAAGATAAGGGGAAAAGCAAGCTCTAAAATGTACCTGTTGTCTTTTACTGTTTGTGTCACCTAGAAAACAGACAAAACAATGCACAGATAATGACTCATAAATGGAACTGTGCAATCATAGTGTTAACTTAACAGGAAAGCCTCATATTCACCATTTCCTTGATGCATACATCCAGCAATTTATTTTAGATTTCCTGACATGTTATGCTTCTCATTTCTTGTTTAGTTTTTTAGCTTTATAAAAAAGAACTGACTTCCCAAGTGGTACTGAGTATGCATCACTCTGTGTTCACAAATCTGAAATCTGTTCAGTCATTAAGTACTTAATTTTAAGCATATCATTTAAAAAGATCTCACCATATGCATTTTTAAATCATTTCATGAGCTAAGCTACAACTGTTTGAATGCCATAAGTCCCCCTTCCTTTCCTTCTTTTATCCCTAACTAAAAATAAAAAGGTTATTAAACTTAGAATTTATTCAAAGTCAACAAAATCTTCTACTAAATAAAAATTAAAAGGTCTTGAAAATCCTTTACTGGAAAGAGACCATTATCCAGCATTTGAAAATAAAATATTTAATATCTTCTCAGCTGTTCTATGGGTCTGAGTTTCAAGGATCTCAGTGTTTTTAAGCCACAGCTACTCAGAACATTCTGCAGCAAATGTTCAAGTGCTTCATATGGAATACATCTTAAAGAAAGATCTTAATTAAAACACATTAAAGAAGAAAGTGGAAGTTCAACAAGTGAGATTTGTTTATCTCTTCATGATCTTAAGATGTGTGTCTTTACTTAAAATATCAGATGCTGAATAAGGTTGGATTTAACCAAAGCATACAACAGTATTTTTGTGAGAGTCAATTATGATTAGACACAACCAAGCACAGACATAGAAAGCAAAAAATTAGAAAGAAAACCAACATAGTACATATATTGCATAACCCCCAAAATTGCAGGAGGCATTTTGTGAAAGAGCGTAGAAGTTAACTACCACATTTTAAGTACATTTCTTTAGCCACCTGGCATATCTAGCTACAGCTGAGTATTAGAATGATTTACAGCTTGTAAATGTCTAGGTACTATAAATATAAAAGCAAACTGATCAGGAACTTACATTATTGTTTAATTAAATTGCAAGACTTTTGCTACAAAACTTGCAATAACAGAGGATGTTACTGATATCAGTGAGAGGATGTTACACTTGTATACATCTTTTATAAAGAATTTAGCTTTCAAAGGAGTGTATCTGTTTCATATAGAGATGAAATATTCTGGTTGCTGATAACAGTAATCCAAATGCCTCCGTAGGATACAACAACTGGCTATGAATCAGTATCCTAAAACTGTTGATTAGTGACTGATATTGCTCTAAAAGTCTTGAAATACTTTTAGAATCTCAGCTACCAGTAGCAGAAATATCAATAAAGAGTGACCTTTTCTATTAAATATGATGAGTAAAAATACATAGGTAGCTATCAGTCAGTCCAAATAAATCTGTCAAGGTTGCTATAGCATGGTTAATATCTCCTATGCAAAAAGGACAAATCTTACTGATTAATATGCAAGCAACCACACTATATAAAAACACAAAACCACTCAGGAATTTGCTTTTGACAAACTAATGAAACAATGGATCGTCTCACCCCAAAGATCTCAGTTTAGATGCTTCTTAAATTATTTTTGTTGATTTCCCTCTACATTTCACAATATTTTAGAACTGGACTTATGTACAAGTGTTTTAGTATCCACACTGACAAATTACCTGAATAGCAAGTAAATTACCTTTTTATTACCTGGTGAAAAGATCAGAGTAGGTATTGTTCCCTTCTGTAGCCAAGGAAGACTTGAAGATGGGGGGACACAAAGAGGAACAAAGCAAAGACAGAACATCTCTCAGGGGCAATAGAGTTTTATTAGAGACATTTTTGATGTTATTATTCATATCCTCTACTCTGCAAACTACTTAAAAACAGGCAAGGGAACATTAAGGTCATCAAAGAAACATAGGTAGAGCTTCAGTCTGTGGCTTATTGCAAATAGGGAACAAGGAAGAAAACAAATGCATAGCATATATGATTGGCAAGGCAGCAGGATAGAAGATTAATAAAGTCTTGGTTATGCAGTAATCAAAAACGTAAACATAATGCATAATGATGGTGTATATAGAAGCGATAAATAAATGAGATTTTTTTTTTAAATTAAAAATTAACATTTTTCTTGGACTTGGAAGGAAAAATATGAAAAAAATCTTCAGATGAAACTCTATATTTTAATCAACCTTTAAAGAAATGTATCGTTTAGCTTTCTTTTTTAAACTTCTTATTCACAGTTAATTTCTTCTCAAACTTTATTTGAAAAAACATGACGTTTGATTCTGTAAATGCTAAAGTGAGATTTTCTGTCCTTTTCAAAAAAATTCAAAGCAATTAAAACAATTTACATTGATTAATATGCCTTTGTGAACATATTTTCACAATTTTTATATTTTCAACATATTGTCCTGTTGAAAATGTTAGTGAGCTTTGTTCACAGGAAAATAAATCTGTAGCAGAACAATCATAGAATCATAGTATGGTTTGGATTGGAACGGACTTTAAAAATCATCTAGTTCCCACCCCCTTGTCATGGGCAGGGACACCTTCTACTACACCAGATACTCAAAGCCCCATACAACCTGGCCTTGAACACTTCCAGGGAGGGGGCAGCCACAGCTTCTCTGGGCAACCTGTTCCAGTGTCTCACCATCCTCACAGGAAAGAATTTCTTTCTTATATCTAATCCAAATCTACCTTCTTTCAGTTTAAAACCATTACCCCTCATCCTATCACTACACTCGCTGATAAAGAGTCCCTTCCCATCTTTCCTGTAGGTCCCCTTTAAGTACTGGAAGGCTGTTATAAGGTCTCCCTGGAGCCTTCTCTTCTCAAGGCTGAACAACCCCAACTCTCTCAGCCTGTTCTCACAAGGGAGGTGCTCGAGCCTCAAGATAATCTTCATGGCCTCCTCTGGACCCGTTTGAGCAGGTCTGTGTCCTCTTATGCTGGGGGATACAGAGCTGGACGCAGTACTGCAGGTGGGACCTCATGAGAGCGGCATAGAGGGGTAGTGTCACCTCCCTCAGCCTGCTGGCCACAATTCTCTTGATGCAGGATACAGTCGGCTTCCTGGGCTGCAAGCACATATTGCTGAGTCGTAGTTAGTTTTCCATCCACTACTACCCCCAAGTCCTTCTCCACAGGGCTGCTCTCAATCCACTCGTCACCCAGCCTGTATTTGTGCTTGGAATTGTCTCGACCCATGTGCAGGACCTTGCCCTTGGCCTTGTTTAACTTCATGAGGTTTGCACAGACCCACTTCTCAAGCCTGTCAAGAACTAAACTGAGAGAGCTGGGACTGTTCAGCCTGGAGAACAGAAGGCTCAGGGGAGGAACATATCAATGTGCTCAAATACCTGAAAGAAGGTGTAAAGAAGATGGAATCAGGCTCTTTCCAGTGGTGCCTAGTGGCAGGACAAGAGACAACTGGCACAAACTGAAACAGAGGTGGTTCCCTCTGAACATCAGGAAACACTTTTCACTGTGAGGGTGACCAAGTACTGGCACAGGTTGCCCAGAGAGCCATATGGACATGATCCTGAGCAAGCTGGTCTAGTTTGCCCTGCTTGAGCAGAAGGGTTGGACTGAACAGCCTCCAGAGGTCGTTTCAAACCTCAGACATCCTGTGGCCCTGTGATTCTGTGAAGGTGGAGAAAGGGAGTCCACTCCAAAGCTACTGCATGATGGTATTTACCAGGAAAGACTTTTGTTTCACTAACTTTCAAAAAAAATACACCTATTTATGACTTTCAGATGTTAAGGCTGAAGTATGAGGTTTCCTGCAATTACAGATTAAGCCTTTTTAGCCCCAGGGTTGAAGATATTCTTAAGAAGTTAGAGGAAACTATAAAATCCATCCATGTACCTCTTACAGAAATCTCATGCTTTGAAAATTTCCCTTGCTTTGAAAGTCTGATGTTTCTTACTATTCAAGAGGAAGAGATACTCTGAAGTGAGAGAAGTAAGGTGACGACCAAAGGCCCTAGTGATGAAGTGGTGGCCCTCTGAGGCCAGAGCAGGCCATTTACAAGCTTCCTTGAATTGAGGGAGGGCTGGAGCTGTGCCCAAAAACATCAGTGGAATAGCAGGAGACTTCTGGGAAGACTTTGCACATGGAGAAGGTAGAAGGCCAAGTCATTGATCCTCAGAAACTGGGGACTCCTTGCTGGTCACTGCCAGCTGACACACATGTTCAGGATGGGACATTCAGGTAGTGAATAATGGGCATTTTTATGTGACTGAAAAATACTGGATAGAGGAGGTTGCTGGAAGAAAGAATTTAGATAGGACAGCAGTTCAAGAAGGAGAACAGTGTAAGCCCTGAACAAGAACAGATGTTTATAGTTCAAGGAAAGAGTGGTGTGAAAACCTGAATTTGTAAGGATCTACGTGTCCCATCTTGTAAGAGATTGTCAATATTGGTTTAAACAAACAAACAAACAAGTGCACAAAACATTGTGGCAGCTCAGACATGAAACACAATCCCAAACTAGGAGGGAGAGTCTAGAATAGACCTCATCTATAAGCCTCAGCCACCTGCAAATATACATATAGCCCTGTGTTTGCAACTGACTTACTGCATACAAGGAACAGAGTGATTTAGTAATGTCACTTAGCAAAAGAAAATGAAAACTTCAGCTCCACAACTTCCAGGTCAAATGCAAGTGGAGGAGCAGTCTTAAGGCACACAAGCCCAGATTCCTTGGTGTTAGTACAAAAGCCACAGAGACATTGTCTGTTTTGAAGACAATATGATAAGCTAATTTTTTCTCTAATGAGTATTTTGGGCCTACTTTTTCTAGCAAAGTATATATTTAAATTGCTTAGTATTGCAAATAGTAGGAGGACAACAGGAATCTGGTTCTCAGTCAAATTCTTAGTCTCATCTTCCCACCAGAACCTCTTATGGATCCACAAGTGTCTACTTTCCTGACCTATTGTATTTAATCCTTAAGTTATTTTTCATTTAAATGGTAATTATTCCCCTCTGATACAGTTATGAAGGATTGTCTTCACAGCAGAGTTGTACATTTCTAACCTTTTCTCCCATCCAACATGCAGAACTTGCACACCCAGTTTACAGGTAGAATACAAGAATGTCTGCCACTTTCTTTCATGGTACCAAATTATCCTCTATGAACACATAAACTAAGCCACCTGAATGATGACATCTCCTGGTACTTTCCAAGAGTTTTATCTCTACTCTTTTCCCCAGAACAAACCCATTCTCCCAAGGCTCACAAGGAAAGAAATACTCACAGAAGCCACTGAGGCACGTCAGATAAAAGTTCCTTTTAGCCTAGCAATATTTCTCTGACAAAAACCAATACTAGATGTCCAAGGAAAAGCATAAGAATGGGGCAAATACACTTCATCACAATAATCCTCTAGTTCCCACTGATTTACAGTCTCAAGACTTCATGAACCAATGATGTTACTTTACTCTTTAATAACCCACATTGGATTTTTTTGTGAACTAGTACTGCAAAAGGACTCATGAAGCTACTCCACTTACCATACCAGCAAGATTCATGAGGTATGACCCTCAAAATAAAATTTAAAAAAAAAAAAAAGTCACAAAAACCAGGAGCATGGGATCACTGAGAAAAATGTAGTTAAGATATGGTTTCTTATATCCGGACTAAGTTGTTTTGACAGATGACTGCTCATCTTAAAAATGTAAGGTAAATGAACTCTTTTGGCAGCTGCTATTAAACAAACAAATAATTGTGACATTTGAAATAGACTGTGGCATCTGTTTAAGGTCTATTTAAGGCTTGATTTTTAAAATTTAGAACATTCATAAATACCATCCAAAGCAGTATGATCTACAGTTGTCCATAATCTACAGAATAAAAGGGTCCCTACCCCTTCAGTCTTTCAGACCAGATGCTAAAAAACAAGCAGACAAAATGCAGACAACAGTATGCAGAAACACAGTTGAAAAAGTGAGGATCAGCAGCAGGCAGAGAGGAACCTGACTATTAATTCACTAATGAAAGCCTTTGATGTGCTATCTTAGAATCCATTTCAGTCCTGTGTCTGGAGCAGTCTTCCCTTTCGTAGCTACTAAGTGCCTTCTATCTTCTTTTTCAAATTTCTCCTAACTCATACCTCTTTATGCAGTTCTTCCCCTTTAATTTAAATCATGAATAATAATCCTTACACACTGCTTTTCCTGAACTGTTGTCCTGTGTTTTGCTGTGAATTTCTCATATCTCATCTAGACCATAAGCTTTTCAGATAAGGCATGCATCTTGTAAATTTATGGTGCTGCATGTGTGTCTAATGCTAATAATGTGCAGTGACAGGGCAGGGCAGATTCATAAGCAATGCCCTGAAAAAGAGGCAGCTATTGAATTCATAATCTGACACTTCATATTCACAAGAGAGGAAAAAGTTGTCATCTCAGAATAGGGGATCTGCTATAAAAGGATTGGGTTTTTGCACTAATGGTTATCAAGAATTCCTACACTCCACTTCATTATCACTTCCATACAGTAGTGACTATTTCTTAATGTTCCTCATACCATAAAGCTGTTGTTTAAGTCCATTTGATCACTCTTATTTGTTAAAAGAAAGGTTTCCCAAATAAAATGTAAATTAGACCCAAGGCATATATGCATAATGCCCACATACTCCTGCCCATCAAACTTCACAACCTGGTATGTAGACAAGTACCTCAGTGACACTTAAGAAACTGATCTGAGTCATACAAAGAGGGAGAAAGGAAGCAGAGTTCTGGGTAGGCTAAGCAAGGGAAATGCTTGGGAGCTGTAATTTTGGAAGATGAAAGACATCATCAAACAGAAGGAGGACTTGTAGGAAAAGTAATCTCTTTAAAAAATTGTTGAAGGCCAAAATACAATTTTTGAAGAGCCTGTTTAATTACAGCTCTGATCTTACAGTAAGCTGAGTGCTCCTGGCAAAACATTGACATTTTTGCTCATTTTCATTAGAGTTGGCAGCAGCAGGCGACTGCCTTTTCTAAGGGCAATCTAAGAATTTACTTCAAGGTACTGGGATACCTTGCTGAGTGTGCTCAGATGCTTCTTAAAAGCAGTAACTAAAGACAGCATTAAAATGAATGACTACCAGAAAAAAAAAAAAAATTAAGAAAAGACCTTCACTGATCTAGAATAACATAAACTACAATTTACATGGGGACTCCATGGCAGAGAACATGAAATTTGGCATGAAAAATATCCCAAGCAACTCTGTGTTTCTTGCTTCTGCAGGATTGCTTGCAGACTTGCTTGCTGGGGCTCCAGAGGCAGCAGATACAAAGATACCCTCAGCTGTCAGCTTGATCACTTGTTTGTGAGACCACAGAAAACCTTCCTCCAGGCTCCCCACTCGTACCACCCTCCCAAGTTGCCTCTCGAAGAACTTGTGGGAGGGCCCCATAGACCATATTTCCCCCAACTTTCTTTTCTAATCACAGCATAACAAGGATCCTGAAACTGAGTTAACAGTAGACAAAGCTGTGATAATGGTATTGGACATCAATCTGTGGCCTTAACATAAGTTATTTTTCCCATTTCTTTTCATTCCTTTCTACTCTGATTATAGTCAGTCCTCTGGAGTAACCAAGTTACAGCCAATTGAAATTTTTGTGCTGTGGGATAGTGCAAGCCTAAAGAAACATGGAATCAAGTAGAGCTTTTTTTTTTTTTTGGTTAGGTGAGGGGGAGCTCTCAAATATAAATCTAGTATAACAAAGCTTTTCTGGTGTTTGTAGTCAGATTTTTTTTCATTCCCCAGATCAAACTAATAATTTGAATGCTTAAAGAATCCAAGGACAGTAATTCCAACATGTGATCAGTGGACTGGCATCACTAACCAGTCTAGATCATACTGTACCTCATAGGTACAGTTTTTATTCCCATTGCATACCATATGTTTTCTAAGAAAAAAACTATACAAGGCTAACAGCAGCAACAGGGGGGGAAAGTATAAAAATAAATAAGATAAAGTAACAAAGTAGGAATACAAGCAGTGGATTGCAGAGGTAAAAGAATTAAATCTCATATTTGTCCCAATATTTTCACACTTCCTAAGATATTCCTCAGGCTTTCTATAGTCATTGTAGTAGCCAAATACCCATAGTTAAATACAGAAACTATCTAATATTGCCTATCTGTACCTGTGTTTGGTACAGGGAGACTTCATTCTTGGCTCTTGCTCAGGTGTCACAGTAATAAACATAACAAATATTTGTAATAGGTGAGTAGTTTGTCAAATCTCCACCATTAACGATATATTCTTCATGCAATATACAAAGTACATCATTTAGTCCCAGAGGTATAACAGAACATGAGTAGAATTTTGTTTCAAAATATGTCTTCAGGAAGTCTATGTGTCACCAAAACCAGGCACCACAATCAAACTTTAAAGAAAATAGTTGCCCTATCTCACCTTTATGGGTAAAATTCAGCATCATGCAATGGCTCTCCAAAAGTGTCTTTGCATATCCCATGAAAATATGTCCAGAAATGTCCTTGATTATAGATGTTGACCACGTCAGAAAAATGAAAAAAAAAACCAAACTAACCTATTTTTCCATGAAATAAGGAGTATATAAAAATATTTACATCAAAAGCAGAGATTTTAATTTGCAACAAACTTTATCAGAAGAAAAAGAATGGTATTTTTAAAAATACTGTACTTAACACAAATGAACAATGTATCAAAAATATTTTTATGCTGAAGAATACACCAGCATACAAGAAGCTTAAAGCCATCTTTACAAGATTTTTTAAAGTAATATTTTTACACCAGCTAAATTAGTAATCTCATATCTACACTTGTGAAGGAAATATGGAAGCATTCTCCCAAAGAAGGAATAACTCTGCTATCATCCATTTTTTACTCCTTCCTGAGGTTAAATAATGCTATATGCTACAGTCTACCATCTCTGTGTCATTTAAGATGGAATTTAATTTTCCCAAAGACAATACTTAAGTGAGAATACTCAACGTTAAAGTTGCTTATCTGCAAAGGTCTGCAGATGCCAGGTTTGTGCCCACACATGACACATCTTCTGTTGATCTAACTCTGACACAACCAAACCTGTGCTAATGGCTACCTTGGGCTTAGTGCTGTACTAGGAACAATTCTTGTCTTCCAGTTCAGCTTAGCCAGCCTGTACTCTTGAGCATAACAAAAACAAACTTAAAATGCAGCATAAACATAGCTAAAGAATGAGGTAAAAAAGAGCAAATCTGTTCAAAAAAAAAGTCATAAAAAATACTTATTTCAAAATGAGCCATTCATCTTTCCTTGGCTGGGCGTTTAGAGCAGGCCAATGAAATGCTTTGTGAGCAGGAAAAATACAGCAGGCAGTGGAGAGGGCCCTGGACAAATCCCAGTTTATGAGAAAGATTTCTTTAAAAGGGGTAAAGCTTAAAGACATGTTTTAGAACATGTTTAGGAACTACACTAGGATGAGTCTGTAGCACTGGCCAAGAGAGGTTTGTGGTCTGAAATATAAATCAAGCAGAAGCCTCTTGACATCCTAACTCTCTTCTTTTGAAGAATAAATGAAGATAAAATGGCTGAGGTTTAGTATATGTGACAACAACTATAGGCATTTTTACTGCTGAAAATTCCATATGAAACTTTTATGACCCTATTCACACTAAGGGTTTTTTTTTCAAGGCTGTGGGCAAGAAATTAACCATGTAGTTTTAGTTAACATCAATGACAGCTGAGAAGCTGCTAGTAATTTCCAGTTAGTTCTCAATAAGAGTTGTTTCTGTGGAAGCCACTTCCATCTGCAGGAGACCACAGGAAAAAACAGTTCCTTTTAAACTGCAATGGAGCAGGAAATGCTGTTTTGTTTTCCTCTTCTCATGGAAGGGAATTCTCCCAGAAAGTTAGAAAAGGAGTTAAGGCTTCTTGACAGTCTCTTTTCCCACTCAGTTAAGACTCACTGTTACATAGCCTTGGAAAAACTATTTCAGAAAAGCTTCTAAAAAGCTAATCCAGCCAAGTGTAGATTTCAGCAATTGAACATCTTCCTAATGACACAAACTAAAAACATTGGGTAGAGCCAAAGTCTTCTGCTGCAGTCTACCAACATGGCACAGTTTGTGCTACTCCCTCCTGGTCCAGCCACCTATCACTGCAGCTTTGAGTTTCCTTCTATAGGGAACAGCTTTTTCAATCTCTTCTTTCTACAAGAAGTAGCCTCACTGTGACACTTTTTTTTTTACCTCCATCCCCACCTCTTCCTTCATGGAAATTTACCCTGGCATTTTGATTTACACACCATGACAGTATGATCTGTGGGCAATACAGATACAAAATGTGATGGATCAGCTGCCCCACAACTGAAATGGTCACGTAAGAACTAGCAACTGATCAATAAACCGTGTTTCCTAAAAATAGGAATGGAGCTCCTCCTTGCAATAGAAACAGACATCAACTACTGTTGAATGTACTGCTCTGTTATTTAGAAACACATTCTATATGTGAGAGGAAAATGTCATGTTCTTTCAAGCAGGTATAGAGATGTACAGTCATCACTGTCATTAGAAAATAAATGTACATGTGGACAGGTTATGCTTTTGCTAGAAACCACCTATGGTTCTTATATTTTGTTGTGTCTATATTTTTCAACAACTGTTTAAGCTGTTAACCAGGCTTTCCTTTTGAGTGAGGGAATCAGCTAAGAAATCAAAGTGCAAAAATAAAATATGTCTAAGGCCTTTTCAGTTCTCTTCTGATAAAGAAAAAATATCTGCAATGCTGCAAAAAGTAATACTTGTAGTTAGCAATTGACCTCATCAGGTTTTCCTAAACAAAATGAGAATACATACTTATGAATGTAGTTGATACAACATGAAGAAACAGCTGAAATATTTTCTTCTCTAAAAAAGTGTAGTTCTGACTTTATTTATCACCATGTCAGAAACTTTGGTGTATACTGTCTTTTTTTGCTCCAGAGTTATCTTCATGGATGATGAAATGAAAATTCTGCTTATAATGTACAAAACAAGTCATGATTTCATTAATTTTTATTCTCAGTCATTGCACTAAATGAACTAAAGCATATGCATTTAGGACATTACAACATAGCCTAGTATTAAGTATAGTGAAACTTTAACTGTCTTCCAGATTCAGGGGTGTTCTTTATCTGGTTGCAAGTACCATAAAAAAAAAAAAAATTAAAACTTTTTCTTGAAGCCATAATGAATGGTAAGTATGTAGTAAGTAAATCTGAGGTAAAGTGGGATGACAGGGTGCTTCTGAAATCAACAAAATAAAGATATGTTCATATAAATATAAACAATCAAGTAAGAATATATTTAAGAAGTTTCTATCCCTTAGTAGAGATATGGTAAATTTTTTGAGAGTCTGTTATAAAAAACAATCATGATTTAAGGTAAACCATTTTATTTTTTAGCCTCAGTAGACAGGCACACATGCTCAGTCATATAATAAGTATCAGAACAAACCTCCTAAGGTGGGTAGATGAAGAAGTCTTGTGATATGAACTTTGTTGTTTGTAGTTATGTGACTGTTCATGCCCTCGTAGGAGGATAAAAACCTCTACCATTATGAGTAGTGTAGGGTTGAATATCATTTGTATTATTTTTCCTTCTTGTTATTTTCATAACTTACTTTCTCTTCTCTGTAGTTCTACCTGTGTCTATTTTAACATAAGCTATGCATCCATGAGCTCATTGAGAGAATAAGATTGCACCATTATAAATGTTTGAGAATCAGCATGGTTATAAAACTGGTATTAACAGTTATTTGAAAGCTGTGTTGAACCAAACACTAAACTTTTCCCTGCAGACCCAACTAGAGCATTCCTGTGTGTCCCACAGGAAATGGCATCATATTTCTCATCTCATTAATTTCATGTCATGCAGATTCTTCGAACACCAGAAGGCTGGTTTACTAACCTGATGATGAAGATGAACAATATAATAAAGGCTGTAATACCACACCAGTCTAAAGAGATGCCATTCAGTAAACTTGCCCAAAACCAAGTTTGTCATTCATATGGTCTGTGCAGGCAGTGAACTACCCCAGCAATGCTCTGTTATTACGACAGAGCAAAGCTTGAGCCACAGATTCAGGGCACAATCTTCAACTCATCCCCACTAAAGATGCTATTTGTTGTCAGTATGGCAAATATGATGATTACTATGAGAGCACCTTATGCTGCCTTGCTGCTCCTGAAAAGGGGCTTCTTTCCTCTTTCCTGTGCATTCTTCTCTCAGACAGAAAAAAAAAAAAAAAAAAAAAAAAAAAAAAAAAAAAAAGTCGATGTACAACTATCTTGAAAGTAAGCATGTTTCCAGTGTGGCAGAGTGAATTGCACCTAGGATTATATCTGAACTGAAACTGTGGGAGTCGAGCCTTGAAGTAAAGCCACTATTCTGTCATTTGCCACCCACCTATTTGTCACCTGTTTGAGTGCAGTGGTTAGTACTGAAATGTGTTGTTTCCCACTATTATCAGCTCACTGCAGGAGTATTTCACTAAACTATCTTAACTGCTAAAAAATTGCAATCAATCCCTCATAAATGCTGCCTAAAATCAATTCATTGTCAGGCAACAGCTGCAACATTCACTATAACTGGTTCCCAGAAAAATAGTTAATTCTGAAAAATGTTAATAACTTCATCTTTCAATTGAAAGACTTAATAATCAAAATTTTAATTTACTTCCCTTTCCTCTCCTCTAAAAGTTTTAAGACAGGTTAACTTGTCAAGAGCAGTATCGCAACTGATTCAGCTGAGGCAGAGAAGGAGGTTGTATATCCTCATTATTACCATAATTGGGATTTGGAATCTGTTCAAAAATTCTGATTTACCTTGTAACAGAGGATTATGGCAAAATTTGGAGTTCTTTATGGTCTGCAGAAACTTGTGAAATTCAAATATAAAAACTGTCAGTTAAACATTTCATGAAAAGCCCTACCTTATACTAATCCAAAGAAACATGAACAAGTGCTTGAGGGGATGAAAATCCATAATATGTTTTGGTAGCTAACCACTTACAGAAACATTAACATTCTTGGGCAGGGTCGCTCTGTGAGCTTCTGAAGCAACTTAGAAGCCAGCAGGATTCAGTTTTTAGCAGACTTCCAACACCCTGAAAAAAATAGTCAGTCAGAAGCCTCTAGTATTTATGAATTATTAATGCTGGCTTTCTCAGTTTTTTCCTTAGTTTTGCCTTTGTGTTCATGTTCAGTTGAGTAACTCAATAGACTGATAGAGACATGAATAGATATGCTAACTAGCACCAAGGCTAACCTTTAACGTTCGTTGAAGCTGTCAGCTTTCAATGAAGTATTTTCATTTTTCTTTTTCTGCACTGGAACACAAACATTATTTGTACACTTGGTGCCAGCAGGGGTGCCCCCAGGAATCAGCTTTTAAGATATTTTTTGTCAATGTAGAAAACAGGTTCCAGAAAGGTGTCAGTTTTACAATCCTCATTTACAGTTTCTGTCACAGGAATGAGTTCATGTTGTGCCAGTAGCTTCTCTCAGTTCTCATTACAATCATTGTCATCTAAATGAGGTATAGAGATTTGAATATCTCACACATCATCTTCCTGAAATAGCAAGATCTGAAGGCGGGGGGGGAAGAGAGGGAAAGGGAAGGTTTGAGCACCTGAGATACTACACTAGTATGTGTGTTGGAAATGGAAGGAAAATTTCTTACATTTAAACAACAGTTCAAAAACATTTTTGGCCAACTGAAGAAATGTCAAATTCACTTCACAGTCCCCACTCTATTCTTCTGATAAGTTATTTCTTTCAAAGATTTTAATGTGTGAGAAAAAGAAAAGGATCTTGACAATCCAGCAGTTATTGTGTTGCATCCTTACTGATCATTGCTAGACTATAAATATAGACAGCCATGACACCTAAGTATTTGAACCTGGAATCTAAAGAAATCCCAATATTAATTCATATTTGGCTGAGTCAGACCCCAAAATTCAGGGAGTAGAAGCAATGGGAACAAAGTTACAAAGACCAGATTCCAACTTCTAGTAAAAGATAACTGATCTCTTTCCCTGTTTTCTAATTTTTTCCCTTCCTCCTTTTTCATTACATTTGAGTAAGTGCCACCAAACTTCTCTGAAGTTCAACAGAGCGATTTCTGCATTCCTATTCAAATGAATGGGTATTCTGAAGCTAAATTCACAACCTGCTGCAAGATTTGAAGTCACTCAGTCCTGTGAGAGACTCAGACCCAGCTGTTTTGATAATACCTATACTTTAAGACCATCTAAAATTACAGCTGCAACTCTTGGAAGGAAGTCTGAATTTTTCTTATAAACCTACACTTCTGTTCGGGTTCACACATAGACTGCCTAAAGCAGCTACTGCTTGGACCTGTTTTACTTGATTTTGGCATAACAATTTGATCTTTGTAAAATGGAGAGCTTGTACTCAATCACAGTGATAAAAATTGTGGGTGTCCTTTTTTTTCTTTTTTCAATAGAAATTATTATTATCCCAGCAGGGTAACTACACCAGAAAACTGATTTACTACTTCAAATGAAATAGTCAGATTTTCAGAATATAACTTACTTGATTTTGATCATAGTTAGGCACAGCAATCAGACCTCCTAGGGCCAGGTGCTGTAAAGACCTCAGTACTAACATATCAGGCAAGAACTAAGATCAACGCCCTAATTAACAAATAAATTTAACAGGCAGACGGGCAAAGCATGGGGTAAGAGTAAGCCTTCACTGACCCCATTATAATCTTTGTGCAGTTTTCCTGTTGCAAATATTTTTATGTTGTTTTCTGAGAAAATGGTTCAAAATTGAATGCCAGTCTTGGCTATTTAGTAATTTGATAACCAATCGGCACATTTTTACACTAATAAAAAACCTGTCAATCCATGAACTGTTCTATAACATGGAAATGAAAAATGTACATAATATATTACATAGAAAAGAGGATCTCGGGGGAAAAAATGCCTGCAATACCAAGCATATTAAAGATATCCTCCAGGTCTGAATTCTTTCGTATATACGAAGAGACAGTGGGACAGACCCCAAAGAAATGAAAGCCTTTCTCATGCTCAGGTAATAAACTGATGTTACTCTCACTGCTATTCATAAGAAATTTACTGCTGCAGTGAAATTAAGGTTTATAAATGAAAGTTATGCAATACTCAGCTAGCTTCTCTCCCAGTGTTATTTGTATCACAAAGACTTCTGTTTCTCAGCATAGTTTGCACTTCATCTATCTGCTGATCAGATCAAGTTTGTCCAGTAATTTGTTCTTGACCTTTCCTCCAAAACAATGCAGAAATGTTCTTTCCTAGTTGAATATGTCATTTTGCTAGATGCATGGCAGTTGCTTCTGATGACTTGTTTGTAAAGGACTTCCTGACCTTCAGTTTGCTCACATTTACTGTGGTTAATCGAACCAAGCTAAAAAATCTGGAAAAGATAGCTGTCTTTTCATAAGTGATGTCCAGTGAACAACACATCTGTCTGTACATATGTATGATTAGTCGGCAAGTTCCACGGGAATATTTTCCTCTCTTCTTCCCACATATTTCCCCTACATCAGTATGAACAATTCTGAACAAAACAGTAAACCTCAGCCTCTTTTGACTACAGTTGACACAGGCACTTCTTGGGAACTAAGTCTGGGTAACACCATGCAGGCTTTCTAGAGATATTCAGCTGTCATACTAGTCTTTTCTTGTCTGGTCTTCTTTTTTTAATGAACACGATTTAATCCATGCTCTCTGAAACCATAAAAAATATCTTAAAATATTGTATATTGCAGGATCAGCTAACTGATTTATAATAGCTTCTAGGTAATTATCTCTTATTGTCCCTTAATTTCCCTTTATATACAGAAAAAACAAACAAACAAACAAACAAACAAATCAACATTATTTTTCAGTAACTCCAACCTAAAAGTTGCTGGTTTTATAATAATCTTCTGAGCATCTCAGGCTGTGGCCAATTTTCTCTCTCCACTTTATTTATTATTAATAGTTCCAACAAACAAATGACATTTTGCATTATGCTCTTTCATCCAGTCACACCAGGCTGGAAAAAAATATTAATATTTGAAAGATGAGAGTATCTTCTACAAATCCCACACTGTGCAGAAGACCCAGCAAGGTCTTTAAAACTTCTTCATGCCCCTGCTAGGAGAGAAGAATGAGAATGGAACTAGAGACACTAAGAGCTATCACAGTGCAACCTACGCTTGTGCACAGGTAGAATATAAGTACATTTGAAACTAAATGTTACCACTTTTTTGATCCTTCTCAATTCACAACATTAAAAGAGTCTGACAAAACTCATAAGATAGAAACCTTGCACAAATACAGAAAAACAATTTGATCAAGACCATACACTAACTAACTGCAAAGACAGGAATACACTGAACAATCTTGAAATCAAACTTCCCCATTACAACCATTTCAAACCACTACTCCAGTCAGACATGAAATACATTTAAAACTTCCGCACTGTTCTTCCCAATGAAAAATGTAAAAGACTTATGTATTTCCTGTACAAAATATAAATGTAATCTCTTCATGTAAAATGATAAAGTTCCAAAGTTGGAAAGTGCAAGTTACTATTTTTCCAAGTTAAGCAAGATCAAACGGTACATCATGTCTTCGTTTATTATTTTAGTTTAGTTAACTACTATGGTTTTTACTATGAATTTACAACAATGACAGGAATTTCTGTTATGGAGCGAGGAATAACTCATATTTCATATATCTGTGTGTGATATCCATATGCAAATCTTATGAGTTTTATGGTAAGAACCGCATGTGTCCATACTTTATTTTGGAGAAAGGTTTCCATACTTACAATAAGACATCTAAAGTCATTGATGATTCTCTAACATGACTTGAACTCTTGGACGTCCAGAGGTCATCCAAAGCTATATGAGTTAGGAAGTGGGTAACAGTGAGATTATTAAGAGTCATGAAGTCATAAAAGTCAATACTGTTGTGGAATGTTGCAAAGTCACATAGATATATGTAGGGTTCAAGTATCCTCTCTTATGTCCTGCTGCATTCCTGGAAGGCTCTAGACCATGTTAGTCACCAAAGCTCTAATTTTTAAGGACTGCAGTCTCTTGAACAATAAGTCTGAGAAATTTTCTCCTTCTCCAGGCCAGCATGCAATAATTTCCTCTATTCCATAAAATTTACACAAGACATCATCGCAACAAAAAATGAGTTGAGGACAGGTTTGTCAAGACTGAATGATTCCTTCTCACTTTTCTTTTCTCAACCTTTACACGTCTGGTCATATCTGGGAGGGTGCACAAGTTGTTTTGGATTTTGATTTCTCACCTCCCAGGAAAGCATTTAGCTTTGGGAGTTTGTTCTTTCTGCTAGAAATGTTATTGAAGGGAAATTAAAGAATTCACCTCTGTCATCTGTGATCAGGAATTTGTGTTCAAGCAGAATCATTTGAAATAGAAATCGCTAGTTGACTATGCATAGTTATGAGCAATAATTTTCAGACCCCACAGTAATCTTCTCCTGCAAGTTCCAGATGGGCACAAAATATTGGAACACTATGGCTCTAATACAGAATTTGACAGGTTTGTAAATTACCAAAAAACCCTACATATACTTAGTTCTATGAATATATACCGCATTAGGGGGGAGGCAATGTATAAATAAATATATTACACTTAAACTCCATCACAGCTGTGAGACTTCACATAGCAGGTCACAAGAATGAGCAAAAATGTTTGATTGCTAGAATGCTGCCAGTATTTGAGTTATTCAAGAAATTGCCTATTCACTTACCTGTCTTGTTAACTCTGACCTTCCAGACATTCATTTCAAATCAAATTGTGTCATTCCAATTATGCTATCAACATCAACATTGTTACTAAAAAGAAAAGTCATTAGTTTGACAAAATCTCAGCATTAAGATCTCCAGTCACACTTGCTTTCTATCCCTCTAGTGTGTTGAATATGATTTGTTATCATTCATGTCATATATAACAGTCATATTTTGCAATTGATATGGACATGGTTGCAACAGACAAGATGGATTACAATAAAGGATAAAAACATTCCAGTATCACTAACTGAAAAAAGTAATTAGAAAAAAATTATACATAGATTTTTTTTCTCTTTCCAAAACCTACACATCCATAATCCTTTCCTTAATGAAACCTTCTGCTGCCTGTAGTGGATAGTCATAGAACAGGGTGGAGCAAGTTTAGGAACAGACTACCAATTAAGAAACTGTATGGTATATTTGTCGTAGGAGGGCTGTATTGTCAAGAAGAGAGGTTTGGTACTTCATTCTTAAATGAAAAACTTAAAGAAAATTTCTGATCATGGATCAAGAGGAAGCCAAGTTTTGGCCTGAAAAAAAAGGGTAAAAAAACCAAACCAGTAAGTTAGAGGAAGACATCAGACAAGAACAATCTCATTGAATAATAATCAGTGTCACAGCTGAGCCTCTATAATGAAAGGGGGAACCTCTGCTAGTCAAGCTAAGAGGGCTTTCTCCCTGAAAAAGGCTGTAGAAGCTGGGCTGAGGTCAACTCACATCCACAAAACTATATTTTGATCTTCACATATCCTCTGGTGATGTTTGGATAGGAAGGTAGACAAATTTTAGGCTGAATAATTACTTTTTGTCTTTCTAAAATCCTCAAACTGTAGTTTCTATTAAATAACATAGTAATCTTCCCGTCTTGTCTCCAGGAGCAGAGTATGCTGGTGAATAACTACTCTGTTCCACCCAAGTAATGGTTGCATTTCACTGATCAGTTAAGGGAATTGCTTAATGTTCCTTATATTTTCCAGAAGAATTTTTTAACATTTAGGTTGGTCTTGTAAATCACTTTAAAATCCTACTTACAAAACATACCACTTTAACGTATACTAATACCTAAATGTCCCAGGTACATACAACTAAGAACAAAAATGTAATAGATGACTGTACAGATCCCTTTACATAGAAAGATATTTCACATTGTATACATTAATGTACATTATTCAGTTTCAAATTCCTAGATGTAAAGAAAAAATAAACTTTGTAATAAATTAAAATTACATATAAACAACTTAAGTTACATATCTAATGATCCTAGTGGATTTATCCATAGAAATCTCTCAGTGAACTAGTAAATAGTAACAAAATACTGCCTAACAAGAATGGTATAATTTATACATATTTCAGTTCTTATACTATCTTTCTCACACTCTTTTTGCATAGGGTAACAAGAAATTGAATGTACAGAGATTAATTTAGGTAACAATTACTACAATTCACAATTACATTAGCACCTATTAAGATTCATTGTTCTGTGGAAATTTTAATGATACATTCCAGAGTGAATAAAAGCAGAAGATGATTAGGAATAAAATTGTTTCTGTGTATGCTGACAGGACTGCTGAGCATAATTATACATTTCTAGGGCGACCTGTTTGGAGTTTACTCCATAATTTTATGCAAATTTTGAATAACTTCATTTTTTCAGGTTAAATGCTAATATGTTATTTCATTGCACAGTTGAGTTGTATGAGTACTAATGGACACATACTGCAATTGATGGACCTGGCATCAGATAAAAATCTAGAGCCTTTCAGAATGATGGACTTTTAATTCATTGTTTTCTTCTGCCACATTTCTGTTCCTGAAAGACCTGCCAACAATTTTGATCAGTTACTGGTTATTAGCTATATTGTCTATATTCAGAGCGAAAACACATTCCAAGTAAAATATTCTTTAAGTTTGGGGTTTTTTTTATTTTCCCCCTCCTTTTCCTCATTTATTCACTGCATGATGCAGGCTTAAATCAGCTTATATGCTGTACAACATAAAAAGACAAGCAAAAAATAAAGAAGAATCAAATACACTGACCATGAATGTGTGAGATCAGGGTTGTGCAAAATCTGCCTGTTTAGATTTGCCCAGGTTTCAATGAATCATACAGCAGAAATCCTGTGAGAACTGGTTGATTCTCTTTTAGGTTCACGCTGGAAGCCAAAACTAAAGCAAACTTCAAGAACCTTGCAGGTTATGGATATGATACCAAAAAGAGGAAAAAAAAACAAAAAAAAAAAACCCAAAAAACAAAAACTAAACAAAAAAAACCCCAACCAACCAAAAAAAAAAAAAACCCAAAACCAGAGAAAACACCCCATTTCACACCTATTTTCTCCAATGCTTTTTTAACTCCTCACCCTATCTTCACACTTTTCTTCAATCTCCTCCATACTGGGCTTAAATCTGCTCAAACTGAGCATGGATGTCCACTGTCCACAACCTGACAGGAAGATCACACTCTCACCTCCCACCAGAAGAGCTGTGTAAGTTTTTTCAGTGATCAGGTAACCTTCTTGTTTCTCCATATCTACCTCAATTTGTTCACCTTGTACAGTTGCTTTCAGAGATAAAGAGGGAAGGGGAAATTCGCAGTAATGGACTTGAATTTCTCTGTTATTATCTGATATTAAGATGTTCCAGACGAAGTACAATATCATTGCTCAATCCCTGTAACCTGAATTCTTTGTTGGACAATATGAATTAACACACAGGCTTTCAGCAACATAAATTTGACTACCATGAACAAACATAAGGGAAGTGAGTTATACCTCAACAAAAATCTACTGTCAGGAAAATAAGACTTTAAAAACTGTAAAATATTAGACTAGAAAAGGACACCATGTGAAGTTTCCCCAGCAGATGCTGGAGAGGAAAGATCAGTCAGCTGTTCTTTAGGCCTTCATGAAAAAAGGCTTGATCAAAGTCACTGAACAAGGAAGCTGTTGGGAAGTGGCCTTGTGCTGAAACTCAGTGATTTCTTTGCAAGATTATGCCCTACAAGCTGTAGGCTTCTGATGTCTCCCAATTATGTGCTTGTCTTTCTTTCCCCTTTTGCTACAATGAATCTAAGAATCTTATCTGTCCCAGTAGCAAACAGGCAAAGATTGTGGGTTTTTAAGACTCTCTAGGTTAGATTATCTATTTTACTGGAAGAGATATCAAGAAGTGAACTAGTTTGATAAATTGTAAGTGTGAATGAATAAGCAAGTGTACAAGTGTAAATATGATGCTTACTACAGAAATAAACTATTTCCCCTTAACAAAGGAAGAAAAATAATCAGCAGCTCAGTCATCAATGGCTGCTCAGCAAACAACAAAGTGTTTTTTTTTTCCTAAAGCATCTTTTTTGCCTTGTCACATAGGGTGGATCTGCAGCTAAAATTAAAAGTTGAAATCTAACTTTCTTCAGCAATTAGTTTCAACCCATCCACCACTCACAGTTTACCATTACAAATGTTTAACATGGCTAAGAGAGGTCGTCTGAAAACTAGAAAAGGAAAAAAATAAAAGGAGAAGAAAGTTTTCCGTGCTTCTGCTCAAGTAATTTTCAATGTAGTCAGATACAATACTAGGTAAAGGAGAATATTGTTCGTATACAAGGTCTCTTTTAAGGGAATTAATTTCAGTTCAATCACTAAATTTCAGATCATTTCTTGTTCTAAAAATGTTGTTTACTGATATCACAACAGGCCCATGATAGGAATTTCTAGCTGAACTTCCTGCCTCTACCCCTTACTGGTATCCGCATGTAGCAAGACCCTTTCTTTATTTCCATCTCTACTGTACTCCACAGATCTTTAATTCTAAGTAGTAAAGCATATTTATTAGCTCTGAGTATTTTTAGTCATAATTTGATTTTACGGTTAGTCACAAACAGAACAGCTGTATTGGTATTGCAGTTATCATGGACCTTAAAGAAAAATCAATTTTTGGTGAAACTGTTGGTGGAACTGTTCAAACGTAAAAGATTCTTTGTGGACTAGTAGGCAGGTGATTGACTGGTTTGAGTGGAAGCACAAGGACACCTATCAGAAGAAGCTAATGTTCCTAGGACTTTAAAAGACACAAATAGCATTTTGAATTATTTCACAAATACTCCATCACAATAAGAAAAAGAAAAAAAATCCAAATACAATAGCCTGAATTGCTCATCAGAAACCTACTTATTAAGCAACAACTTTTATTTGCTTTTTATGTGGATTCTAGTTTAAAGTATGTTGAGAGAAACTGATGTTAATAATTGAATTTCTGTATAATATCCTTATCCTTTTTTTCCCTTTCCTCCTCATTTCTGAAACCTTACCACAATACAAATTAAAAAAAATGTTCTTGGTTCCATTTTAATTCCATAAACAATTTCCCTGTATTTGTTGCTTTGATCATTCCTTCTTTGCATCTTGTTTGGCATCCAGGAGCAGAGTCATCAAACAATCCCATCTACTCCATCCCTCTTCTTGGTGATAGAATCAGCTATATTATCCCTGAAAGACATTCTTTAATGTAAGAATAGTCAGCAAAACTTCCCAGCTTCTCTAGTACACAGTTTGTTTTTTCTGACGTCCAACCTGAATCTGCTTTATTCCAATGTTAGTCTATTTTTTCCTAGTCTGTCCTTCATGCTCATGTAGAATAGATTATTCAGCTTTAGGAATATTTCCTTAGCCTTCTCTTCTGTGAGCTAAACAGACAACCTCTCTCTGAAACCTGATGCAGTGTTTGATCACCTTCACAGTAAAAAAACAATCTCATGTTTAAATAGAATTAATTCTATTCGACTTGAACCTCTTGTCTTGTGTACTGCCACTGGGCACCATTGAGAAGAGCCTTGGTACATCTTCTTTAAACCTTCCCATCATGTATTTATGCACTCTGCTATGATCCCCCTGAGCCTTCTCTTCTCCAGGCTGAAGAGTCCCATTTCTTTTGACTTCCTATTATGTCAAATACTCCAAACCTTCCATCTTCATGACCCTTTGCTGGACTCACTCCAGGATGTGCATATCTTTTTTGTACTAGGGAGCCAAGACCCGGACACAGCAGTCAGATGTGTCTCACAAATGTTGGTCAGAGAGAAGGAATCATCTACCTCAACCTGCTGGTGAGGTTCATCCCAACAAAGCCCAGGAGGTCATTGGCCTTCTTTGCCACAAGGATGCATTGCTGGCTCATGGTCCAGTTGTTGTCCACCAAGACCCCAAGGTTTTTCTCTGTGCAATCCTTACCATCCAACTGGACCCAAGCTTGTATTGGTGCACGGGTTTATTTCTCCACAGGGACAGGACTTCATATTTTCCCTTCTTCAATTCCATGAGGCTCCTGACAGCCCATTTTTTCAGCCTGTTGAGATCCCTCTGGATGGCAGCATAATCATCTGGTGTATCAGCCACTCCTCCTGGTTTTGTATCATTTGCAGATTTTCTGAGGGTGCACTCTGCATCAGCATCCAGCTCATTAATGAAAATAAATGGTAGTGGACCCAGTATTGACATCCAGGGCACACCACTAGTACCTGGCCTTCATCTGGGCTTTGGACCACTGACTGCAGCCCTTTGAGCCCCACAGTTCTCCAGTTTTCAGTGCACCTCACTGTCCACTTATCTAGTCAATACTTCATCAGTTTGTTATGGGAGACAGTGTTGAAAGCCTCCATTTCAACTTGTGATCGGTTACAACCCTTCCTCTGTTTAATTATTGCACTCTCCAACTTTTCCCATCTTGTACATGTACAGTTGATCATTCCTACCCATTGATTTGCACCTTATATTTTCTAGCTGTTCTTCTACACTGACAGAGGTGTATTGGTCTCAGGTCACAATTTCCCAGCAAAGTTTACATCTCCTTTCACTAGTGTCATCCAGGCCATGAGTACTCAACTTTTTTATTAAAATGTGATGCAATATGTCCAAAGTCTTACCATCTCATTTTCTATCCGGATTTAAGAGCAAATCATTGCAGGTTTGATCACTACTCTCTCCAGATAGACAGAATCAAAGACTAGCAGCTCTGTTTCTCTGTAGGATAATCTAAAAAAGGGAGTCAAACTCATTTTGGTGAGACATTTAAATTACATCTTCAAAGACAAGCAAAAAGTAGGTCAGGGAGAAGGACAATGGGTACAATATTACACAATAGAAGTGAATACTAATTATGGGAAGATGGTGTTCTTTTTTCCATAGACAAAATATAACATGGATAGTTAGAAACTCTGCTTTCTTTTTGTAAAACCTTACCTCATAATACATTTCATACACACCTTGATGGGATGACATTGGCAAGATGCAACAAAAACAGGGCTTGACTGAGGCAGAAAAATCACAGAACAAGCTTGAACTTCAGCTGCAATAGTGAGAAAACCAAAAAATTAAGAATGTTCAGAAATATTCAGATGCACTATAATAAAACCACTATTTCTAAGTGCTGTAAAACAAATGAGCACAACTGCACATGCTGTCACTGCTGTCATACTGAGTCTCTGTACTGCTTTTGCCTAGGCTATATACAAGAGATGATGTGCTAGAGACAGGGTGAAGAACCATCTTCAAGTCTGTGATCATTGTACAGCTTCAGCTACTGCATACCTAAACTTAGTAGAGTCACAAATCAGGGAAACCAATACTTCCTAGAGAATAAGGGAGGAAAGTTTTTCTCAAGTGTATTTTTTTAGTTTATTGACAGAAAAAAAAAAAAAAAATCAAAACCAAACCCTTAACTTCTTGGTTTAGTCAATATGATGCTTTGGGCAAAGAGGTAAGGTGTGATATTTTTTCTGTAATATTTACAACAATACAGCCCTGAACACATATTCATGAAAAGTACTGAGCAATTGTTTATGGTAATGCCACTTATTGCAGAGGAAAGCTGTTGTAAACGTCCTTCAGTGGACTCAGAGTGAGTTAGCTGCAGCACACCTGTGTTGTGGCACTGTGGAAATTTCACCAAAATTGAACTTCCAGTGATTTAAGACTTTTCTGTTAGTGAGCTTCCTCTCATGTCTAAATGGAGTATATAAATCTGCACACTTCTGAGTAGAGACCATTGCACCTGTGTTGTGGAGATAGGCATTTGTTGGTTTTGCCAAAGAGCTTTATAATATCTTTGTGTTTTGTAATGTTTTTTCAGACTGCCTCTGGACGAAAACTGTTGATTCTGACAAATAACACTTCACAGGCAGTTAGGCTGAAAAGTAAAGCAAACAGCTGCTAGTATTACAGTACATATTTAAATAGCCAATTCATCTGAAATGCAACTATACTTAGAAACTGATGTTTTCCAAATGTAATGCACATATATCTGAGAGGGCATGCATGAATAATGAGCAGAGGAGATCAAGGGAGATCACTCTATCTTCTATCAACTCCACTTGCATTAAAAGGCATGAGATGCCTCCAGTTATTATGGAAAGAAGACCCTCCAAACAGTAAGTACAAGCCATCCAGGATTATTCACCTTGCTTTGCAAAAAGGCTGAATCAGTAACCCTCAAACACAAACTATCAAGTTTGTTTCACCAAGCCGTAACACAAATATCATTACCTCACATCATTAGTGCTAACTACTCAGCTGATTAAAGCATGATGGTGCAAAAGACATTATTATATTGTTACTTGTGGAAAAACTGCAACAACAAGTTGTAGAGAAGAGTGGGAAGATATAAATTATGCTGACTAGACCCTGAGTGATATACAGTGGATTAGCAGGGAGTAAGGGAAGAACAGCTTCACTTTTCACAAGCTTGAAGCCAGGAATCAGCTTTCAAACCTTGAGAAAAAATAAGGATATATTTGAGCTAACATTTCCTACTGAGGGAGGACTGTACATCAGCATCAGGTGTGGCACTGCAGCATGCCCTAGCCCGCACAGCCTCGTAGCTAGCAGTTCCTGGTACTCAAGACAACCTTTAGGAACATATTCTTCCATGAGTTTCTTTGTGAGATGTGATTTACCTCCTGATCATTGAAGCAGAACAGCTTAATACAGTTTAATGAAAACTGCAAACACATTGTTTAGCAGCTTGGGGATTCAGGTTTTTGGAGTGTAGGTAGCACCGACTGAACTATTTCCCTGTGACACAGGCCTGCTGAGGATTTTGGCAGGAAACTGCTGGTATTTGCACTTCAGTCTAATTTACATTACCTGGCAGCTGCGTCGTGTAAGAGCCCAAGAAAACATTATATCTTGACCTTGCTCACACTGGAGCTCAGGGTGCACAACCTGAAGAAAGAAAGGGCTAAGCTATACCGTCACTCTGTGTAAAGAGTCAAGGGACCAGACTCTTCCTCATGCTTTCACAATGTCACTTAAACTTTTCCTTAAGAAAACATTCCTGGGAGAAATGAGTGAAATGTCTGTTCTCAGTGTTTGCAACCCGGATATTACTCCAGAGCCTGAACAGTCCACTTTTGGTCCCTTTCCCATACTGTTTTCTTTACAGATTGATGAAAGGGAAAGGGCTATCTCATGCATGAATCAGCATGAATCCCTCGCTCCCTTTCCCCTGCTCCAGCGTACACAAACACTAGACAATACAAAACATTAAAAAGAAAAGAATCAAGCAAGTACAACCACATTTCCCTACCAGTTTTCAGGGTGCTCCCATGCCTTAGCATTGGCTGTGGTTCAGGGGTGTGGATGGAAAAGACTAGGCTAACAGAAGATGTTGGGGCAGGCAGTTTTTGCTGTAGATGGTAGGAGTTGGCAGAAACAGTTGATCACTCCTCCAGCAATGGGAAAAGGGGGGGATGTGGCATATCAGATTTCCTTCTACAGGTTCTTTAATAAACAGACATGTCCTTGTGTTGTCAACCAGTAGTAAACATCCACTTTCTCTGCTTCATAAAGGGCCTTATTATGTTAAAATAATTTAAGCAAAAAACTCGAGGTTTTTCTTTTGTTTTGAAGAACAATACTAAACAAAGCAAAACACAAAAGCAAGAGAGAGACAAGAGCTTTGCTGCAGGCACCCGGAGCAGTGCGAAACACAGTGAGAATACCAACAAAGCCTCACTCAGGTTTCTCTGCCTGCATTTGGTGACAGACAAGATTTCGGAAGCCAGTTCAGTGAGGATGTGAAAGGGATGTTTTAAGATCCACACATTCCAAACAGTGCTATCTTTTGTCTGTCTAAGGATTACATTACTTTAATCCTAACCTCATACAGATGAAAAATAGCAAATTCATCATCTTCATACAGGACTAGTGTACGTGCGTGTGTTTTCTGTCAGGAAATTTTATTGAGGTCAGACTCAGAATTCACCGGTAAAAATAAATAAATAATCTAAATAAATAAAAATAGATGTTGTGGCTTTTTGCTGGAAGATTAATTTCACAGAAGTAGAAGATAAACCGTCATCTACAAAATGAGGGAGGAAAAATAGTAAAAAATCCCACAGAACAGGAAAAGCAGAAATGGAAAACAATTATTAGGTTTCATCAGTATGCCACTACAATTGCCTGACCTCACTTCTGCTGTGCATCTCTTCTCCATATTATATCTTGTATTTTTATTATCAATGTTATACACAAAATATTACATGCAGTATAATTTGAGCTTCTAAATGTGTGCTTGAGTAGGATGACTGTGTCTATTGAGACTCCTAGATTACTCCTATTAGGGGGTGAATGTCATACTATTTGTCATCCAAAAGGTAATTTTCCCTAGACTTATATTAAGGTCTCATATTTTATGATAACCTCTGTATTATGTTGATCTGGGCATTTTTCATGAACCCATTCATCAGACAGGTATCTCCAGTGGTAACTGCAGCCTTGCAAAATTTTGCTTGCTTTCAGGGTGAATAAAATACTATTTTTTTCAGCTTCATCAGTAATACCAAAAAGAGCATTTAAGTCCCTATAAGCATGCCAGTAAAATTCCAGGACAAGCTTTGCACATATTAACAAATATATATGTAGAAGTTAATTTATTGATCTTAGAAAATACTGTATCAGAACGGAATCAAATTCAACCTGGACTAAATGTTATTGTCTGGCAGCTGTCCTGTAGCCACCGATCTCTAACTGGCCCAGAATTCAACACCAATACAGCCAAATAGTTAAGAGGCACAGTGTCTGGGATTTTTGATGCGATTCACTATGAAACATTTGTACATGGGTGAATGGGCAACTGTGTGAGAAGGATGACCGGGTTTGAATTAACTGTAAATTCTGCTTTACACCTGGCATAGCATGAGGATGAGACCCACTGAAAGAGAAGAGCTTGCATATTCTAATTAATAAGCATTAAAACAATTTGCAAGATGTCATATATTGTTTAGAAAATGCACCAAAGCTTCATAGGATAAGGGTCAGGGACTGGCTCCAAGGATGGTGTGCTCAATGATAATTAACCTTTTGGATTCCTCTTAGGTTTCAGAGCAACTTGTGATCCTAATTGAAATTAAATTGAGGGAGGCGGAGAGAGACGGCTCTTGCCAAACTATAAACTGCAATAAAACGCAGCAGATTTAGCCGTGCGCACTAATTTCTTCTTGTGGAACACTCTGAGGAGCTGATACAGGCACTAAATCAAATCCACAGCTTTATCTGACTAGGTGAGGCCTCAGCACTCCAGTCAAGAAGCAAAACAGATGCAGATCCTTTTGCCAACAGCATGCATTTCCCATGGATAAAGGGAGCAATTTTCTATTCCCTCAGGTGCCGCTCTATGCTAGCATTCAGTGAGCCTAACAAAAAATCCCAGCTGCTCTCACCTCAGACGAAGAAAACACAAACAACTCTAAACAAATCAATCTAACATTTCCTGTAGCCTCTAATGTGGAGCACAGTCAATTCTCTTCTGCCTCCTCCCCTTTTTTTTACATAATAAAAATCTACTGTTCTCATTGTTCCCAATATGTCAGAAGCCAGCAAGTGTAAATGTAGCCATTCGTATAATTTGAATGATAATCAAAAATAAGCAGAAAAGAAGGATAAATTTATCAAACTTGTGAGAATATTCTAGGAAAAAAGGAATTTCCTGAGGTAACTGTCCTTGACCTGGCTCTTTAATCGAGTGAAATTTCATCACTTTATCTAATATCATGCTTCATGCTTCAGGCTCCCAGCAATTCTATTTTAGTGTGGTCTAATGGGCAGCTGACACATCCACTCAGCACCAGACTGCATAATATGTGCTGACACACTGTGTGGTGAGCACCCTATTGAGAGCTGTTTATTTGTGCCTGGCAAAGAAAAATTTTATCCAGTAAAGTCTCTTCACAACAGTTTTAGTCTCAGTTTTCAGAGCCTCCACAGACTCCACATTTCAAGAGTTTCAGAAACACTTGCAGGGAAATTCAGTCACTTATTTGGGTGGCTGTACATTATCTGACTTTAGGTGAGAGGTTGTGAAAGCACTGGTTATGGTTGTCTGAAACCTGAATCTAGATAGTGTAATGAAGAGTGTCATTCTAACTGCTTTGGAGCCAGCTCTTCTCAGAACCCCTGATTCAATTTGATATTCTGAGGTTAACGCACTGTATTGGGACTGAAAATAGGAATGCACACGAAAAGCTTTTATATTTATTCAGTTCAGTAAGCATGGCAAACTCATCAACAGCTATTTGTACACTGTAGCATGGTGGGACTTACTTTGATGTTCTGATTTATGCTTGCTATTTTTCCTGCAGTATTACTTTAGAGTAGATATGGACTAAAAAAAACAAAAGGAGACATGGCTCTCAGCATAATAGCAAAGGACATTATCATAAACAAAGCAACATGAGAAAATAAAGAAATGACACAATCACAGAGGTTCTGGCCTCTCAACCTCTTGTAGGAATCAAATTCACTATATAGAGACTAAGGAATACATCTATACACATATGGAAAAGCTAACACATTAAGATAGTTCTATTATTTATTATCTATGGAGAAATAGGTAGTCTGTAAAGCAAGTTATATGTACACATAGATAACAAAAGAATAAGTGCACACAAATAGAATCAATTAAAATTCTCATCCACCCACTCAAACTGAAAGGTATAACCAAATTATATCTAGACATAAAATTACTGGTCACCTTAGTACTTGCAGTGGAAACAAAATTTATTTCAGAAACATTGTGGGAAAATGATTCCATGCTTCTATGAAAAGTATTTCTGATCTTTTATCTAACCTTAAGGTAGATCACATAACACATACATTTTGTACAAGGAAATACATGATGTGAGCAATAATGAATGTATGTGTATTATAGAATCATAGAATCAAAGAATGGTTTGGTTGGAAGGGATGAACTCCTCCTACAAGCTCCATCTAACCTGGCCTTGAACACTTCCAGGGACAGGCATCCAGAACTTCGCTGGGCAACCTGTTCCAGTGTATCACCACCCTCACAGGAAATAATTTCTTCCTAACATCTAATATAAATCCATTCTCTTTCAGTTTAAAACCATTACCCCTCATCCTATCACTACACTCCCTGATAAAGAGTCCCTTCCCATCTTTCCTGTAGGTCCCCTTTAAGTACTGGAAGGCTGCTATAAGGTCTCCCTGGAGCATTCTCTTCTCAAGGCTGAACAACCCCAACTCTATCAGCATGTCCTTATAAGGGAGGGGCTCCAGCCCCCTGATCATCTTTGTGGCCCTTCGCTGGACCTGCTCAAGCAGGTCCACGTCTTTCTTATGCTTGGAGGCTCCACAGCTGGACACAGTATTCCAGGTGGGGTCTCACAAGAGCAGAGAAGAGAGGTAGAATCACCTCTCTTGACCTGCTAGCCACACTTCTTTTGTTGCAGCCTGAGATAGGGTTGGCTTTCTGGGCTGCAAATGTGCATTTCCAGGTTGTTTTGAGCTTCTCATCAACCAGCACCTCCAAGTCCTTCGCCACAGGGCTGCTCTCAATCCACTCATCATCCAGCTGTATTTGTTCTTGGAATCATCTTGACCCATGTGCAGGACCTTGCCCTTGGCCTTCCTGAACTTCATGAGGTTTGCACGGGCCCAACTCTCAAGCCTGCCAAGATCCTTCTGATGGCATCCTTTCCCTCCAGCGTGTTGAGTATATTCGCTGAGGGTGCACTCAATGTTGTCGACAAAGATGTCAAACAGCAACAGACCCAATACTGACCCTTGAGGAATGCCACTCATCACTGGTCTCCACTTGGACATCAAGCCATTGATCACAACTCTTTGAGTGCCACCATCCAGTCAATTCCTTACCCACCAACTAGTCCATCTGTCAGATCCATCTCTCCAATTCATAGTGTTTCAAAAGTAACCTTGGCTTTTTCAGTCTCTTTAGAATATTCAAAGTCAGCACTTTTAATAATTGGCTATTTAGGAGAAAATTACTGGAAAATTCTGCAAATAGGAAAAAAGTCAAGCCTTATAAAACTTACAGACATCAGTTATATTCACTGTTGATACATATATTTTTATAGAATCAGAATTGTTGGACTTAAAAGCTATTTTACTAGAGACTGTCTAGAGACTTTTGGAAAAAAAACCTGTGTACATTCCTAATACTTCAGAACTGCAGTTAGCAAGGAACCAAATGTAGAAAGACTGTTTCTTTTTCTTTTCAGAGAAAATGAAACTCTGAGGGGCCAAATCCAATTTTAGTGTTACAGATTGTATCAAGTCAGATTCGTTATTATCTGTGTCAAATTTCATTTGTTTGTTTGCTTTACATAATTGAGCACTTTCTTGAAATACTTTAAATCCTCCTTTTTCCCCAAGTAGAAAACAGAAACCAAGAAAAAAATTTGAACCAATAGTTTGTTCCAATTTCCACTATCACCTCCCATATTTCAGTTATTGACATGTAAAAATAGATTGTATAAAGACTGAATTTTCTTTTAAAAGACAATAGTATTTATCATTTACTATCAGTATAGTTGAGATGTGCACTCAGTAAATATAAGTTAATTTGCATGAACACACATATGCATATGCATATGCAGGTGTATGTTTATCTACTCACCTGTATATAAATAGGCTAGTATATGTATATATACAAGCATGAAAATTCTATCGTGAAAAAGTAAAACGAATCTCTTAAAAATAAGAAAACATTAGAAATACAGCAGTTTCAGTCCCTACAGGAGCATTAACTTTGTCATCTTGTACAGACTGGTAGCTGTATTTTCAGCATATGCAAAGTACTTGCTAGTCTTCATCACAAAATAGACAGGGTGCACCATGAGCCAAATAATAATGTCAAAAAAAAAGCTAAGTTTCTTAATTTCTAGACATTTTATTTTACCTGTGTAAGCTTCCTTGCAAATTAATATCATTTCATTTCAGTGTGTTCTCCAATAATAGAGGGGATCCTTTCAGGGCGAAAGGAAAACCTAGCTTTTAATGAAGAATGAGACCATATGCCATGAGGTCTGCAGCACTTTTTCTGTACGTGCTGTGGAGATAAGCTGCGTCTCTCCCCATGGTCCTTGGTCTCACCTTTGCTTCACAGTTGTCATGCACAAAATACTGCAGCATCAGTATGGCAATTGGTATGTGATTGCAATAGTAGGGTGAAGCAAGGAAAAAAGTGAAAATTATCACCCAGAAAGAGAATTCTGGGCCATTTCTGAGAACTGTCCCTGCTTCCAAGCAAGCATCTCCTTATCTGTAAGAGGTAGAGATGGCTTAACTCAGCCCTGGAGGTCAGACCGCCCTTTCAGATTAGGGGCAACTTTGTTCCAGCTGATCAGCTTCAGGACAGCAATGTGGGATTTCACACACTTGAGCAGCAGTGTCACTTCCTAGATACTATTCCTAAACACTGGGATAAATCTCAGACACATGAGAAGCAGACAAAAAAAGTGAAGATGTAGCAGCTGAACACAAGGCAGCTGTACACATGTTCAGTGTCAAACAAGGCTGACCTTGAACTCACCAGGAGGAGTCATATGGCCATGAATGTAGGCTTTCATCACCACCTAAAAAGATAAAGAGTAAGAGAAAGTACTGCCCATGTTGCAGCTTCAGCTCTACAAAGTAGCCACCAGTGATATCAAGTTAGTATCTCATGAAGTAAGCTTTGCCTTTCCACCTGAGTATGTCAAAGAGCAGCCTTCTGCACTGCACTTCAGATTCTCTGGAGTCACAAGCTAGATGGGAACTATTTTCCTCTCTGAAGCGATCGTTTCACAATTGTTCAGACTTACATGAACTGAGCAAATCTTACCAGGAGAAGACACACAGAAACTTTCAGAAGATTCCTCAATAGCTTTCCACTAGAAGAAAGGTACAATTTTTTCAGATTTCTTCATCTGTAAAGGTGAGTCACAGCATGTTTCAGCCTCCAGTCAGACAATGTATTGATCTTTGCAGCTCAGCCAGAGTAAGTATTTAGCAGTAAATTCCAGTTTTCAAGGTAGAGAACAGCAATCGTGCACACATGGAGCAATCTTTGGAGGATGAGGTAATGCAGAGAGGTCTTTTAATGAGCTTGGAGAAGGAAAGAGGAACTCAGAGAAAGTAAAGGTGTTATTACAGTTCAACAGTAAGCCCTATTCATGCAAAGAATCCTAATAAAATCTGCATGTCATTTATCCAAATGCAAAATCAAGAAACATAAACTGTGGAAGGAGAAGAGCCAAACCAACAAAACCATTTCTAGTCTTGCATGCACATCTCTCTCTAAGTCATCATCCAAACAAAAACAAAGAAAAAAGACAGAAGATCCTGTCACTCTAAGACAGAAAATTCTGGTAGTATCTTCACATGAAATTGTATGTGAGAAGTAGAAATGCCACCTAGTATTAATATACTTAGAACGACCAGGAGGGCTTGCATAGAAATTTTGATATATGTATTTTTGTTTGTGTATATATGCATGTATATACTTTATATATGTGTATGGATGGATGTATACATTTAATTTATTTGTTAGGTAGAATTTTTCCTCGTTTTGAAGTTTACCTACATCTAGTAATTTCAAATGTGTTACATAAAGCAGTTTCTGATACCTGATTAACCTTAAAATGATAGTTCTCTTGCCTTTTCCTGAATTCCAGTCAAACAGGCACAAGGATTATTTGCAAAGCTACATCTATTTCCTCCTAGAACAATTAATAAAGCAAAAACCTTAAATAATGCAAGTAGGACCTTCCTCCAGGAACATACAGCTTAACAAGGGCCAGTGAAAAATTCATTTATTTAACATTGAAAACATGTTTCACAGCAACACACACATATTGTATTGCTTCTGCTTTTTGGCTAACTAATTCCATAAATAATGAATTTAAATTACACAATTAATTAACAAGGCCTAAGGTTCAATGTGGAATCAATAACAATCTTTCCTCTGTAATGCTTTAGGTTAAGATCCCCAAATAAACATTTAATTTAGATTTTCATAAGGGAGTTACTGTGTATATACCAAATGATTATTAAATGTTTTTACAGAATGAGAGATTAACTGTATAATAGATGGAACATCTGTTAAACAGGTTTTAATTCCAATATCCATTTCTCTCCATTTTTAATTCGAATATCCATTTCAAGGTACTACACTTATTTTATGGGAGATGTATTAATCAATTTCACTTGATATGTAATTGTAAACAGCTATTTAACTGTATAGTTAATAACAGCCTTATATGAATAAGGCTGTATGAATGAATGTGGTGTTGTTACAGAAGCACACACAGAAGTACCAGGCACTCACATAAAACATACCAGAGGATGGTGTAGGGGTCTGTGCTCTGCATTACCTGGCTGGAGGCAAGTCTATAAGAGGCTCCTCAGCCTTACCCCCTTGGGATTTTGCCAGGGGTCTGCACAGAAGAAAACAGAAGCACAGCATTAGGTCAGACTGTGGCAAAGCACAGAGTCACTTCACAGGTTGTTTCGACCATTTGCACCTCCATTCAATGCAAGCAGCTCTCTATAGTGGGACAGGATTCTGTTTGCAAAGACAAAAGAAATTAGACAGAAATATATTTTTACCTTTGTCTAGGTGGTCAAAGAAAGCTGCATTTTGGTAACTGCCCCCTTTGTCCTTTAAGACACACCACCACTATTTCTTCTGCCCTAACAATAAGAACATGTCTGTTAAAGATTCTTGAGTATTACTGGTAAATGATGAAACAGCAATTAAACAAGGCAGATATTACATGATTTAACAACTGAATAAGCTGAATTTTTTTAATGTGGAGAGGGGAGGAACAAAACAGTTCCAGGCTCTTAATCAGACAGGTGGTGTTGCATTTTAAACACCAGAAGACTCAAGCTACAGAACTCCAGGACACGTTTAACTTTGCTTTGCATTAAATTGATTACTGAAGATGTGGAAGCAATTTGTGTTAAATTAAAACATTTGGACATGGGTCATGGGTCTGAGTGCCCTAGCCAAATGGTTATTTCATAATTGTCCACTGTGGGATTTCTTGCACTTTCCCTGAAGCATCTGGTACTAGCCATTGTCCAACGTAGAATACAGGGTTGGATGGAGCTAATATTCTTGTTAGGTATGGGTATTTTTCTGTGCTAATTGAAATTATCTTTTAATTTAAATTAATTTCAATCCTTTACCTCCATCCACACCCAAATTTTGCTCAGCTTTTCCAAAAAGTTCAGTACAGCCTAGTGGCTCAGGAAAGGTGTTAGAGGTGGAAATCTCTGTAGCACTTTGGATAAACAAGCTCACAACCATGAATATTTCTAACAACCTGGAGGGGCATCAAAATTTGTTTGATAAGGAAATATAACTCCTCTCTTAATGTAAGTGCATTTACAGGACATAAAATCTTGACCTAGTGGAATGCAATAGAATTTAATTGTTTACTTCATCACAATACGTTTAGGATTTACCCAGGAAAAACAAATTATTTCCTCAAGACATTACAGTGACAGAGACCCAAATGGTGCACAGTTAAACAAAGTCCCTGTGTGTAATGCTTGAATGACAAGGACAAATTTCCTAGTGCAGCTGTTTCCTGGCTCTGGGTGAAGTCCTTGTCCTCTAGGTTTTCTCTTACTCTGGATCAGCAAAATGCACCTTTCCTTCAAAGGCTTGATGGACTTAATTAATGAATGTTCATAAAATACCTCAAGTACCTTTAAAGAAAGGTACTAGATAAGCATAAAGGGTTACTGTTTCCCACATGCATTCTGAATGAACACAAATGATTCTGTGGAAACTGACATTTTCACATACATAGCGAATTGCTGAAAATATCCTAGCTTCGTTGTATTAAATATTTAGCAGGGATTTCTTTTCTTTTTTTTTTTTTTTTTTTTTTTCCCAGGAACTCAGTACACATGTGAAAATGTCAGCTTCCACAAAAGTATTTCTATTTATTTTTGACAGATGTTTATCCTATTGCAAGAGACAATGGAAAGGGTCAAAGTCCATGAAGAAAACCCTTTCTCTAAGATGAGCTCTGTGACTTACAGTATTCTAAAACTAAAATAAGTTCCATTCCTCAGTTAAGCTCATGAGTTCATCTGTAGAGTCACATACTGATAGGGTTTTATGGAAAATTACATCTCAAATTGAAATTTAGCAACTTAAAGCCTACGGGAAAATGGTTGAGACTTCAATCCTGTTTATGTCTGTTTGCCTGTATAACAGTAAGGGCATATAATTTGGTCACAAGTTACCTTGTAACATGCAAGTGTTCTGAAGACCATTCTCTGTACTGAGATATATTGTTATAGGTTGTCATCGTTTCTTTTTTCATTACATAAATTCTATCTTAACCTATCACCTAGGATGAGATATCCCCTTTGAAAATTTTACTAAAATTTAAATGTGGTGGAGATTTGGGAAGAGTAGTGGGTGAGGGCCATTTGAGTGCCTCTGTAATTTATTTCTGCTTCTAGCATGCTCTTTGTAATTCACAGCATAGGCTTTCTTTTTTTATATTACCACACATAAACCTCCATTTACCTGAAACAAGATCTTCAGAGCAACCACACAAATGCTACATTCTTTACACCCATATAAAGTGACTGGGAGAAATAATTAATTGTTACATTGTCATTCACTGCAAAGTTTTACTTTTTGACTGTCCTCACCAGTTACAACCAGATACACAGAATATACTCTGAAGATATCTAAAAGATATAAGCAAGCACAAAATTTTACACTGGGAATGTGATTCTTCCCTCTTACTCTTTAGGGAACAGCTCATTTTAAGTTCTCTTGAACTTTGCTGTATTTTATGATGGTTTTATTTTAGAGATACACCAGTGAAATTATCTAAGATATATCCCAAAATATTAAAATATATCTTGCAAAATAGAGAGGAGGCAAAAAATACAGGTTCAAATCCCTTATCTGCCTAAAAGCTTCAAATCTACATGTCCCAAGAAAGCTTCTAACCAACATACGTTGAAAAGGGTGTGGAGTTTTCCAACTCTCCTGGTGACATGGTTACATTTGCATCAAATGCAAGGGGCACACAAGGAGTACAAAATTCTGTGACTCGGTGGCTGCTTGGTACCTGCAGGCATCAGGATGTCTGGGTTTTCATGAATATACCATATTTTAGATGAAGATGAACAAGCCAAAGTAGACCATCCAGAGCAGCAAGTTAGAAATTTCAGTTAGGGCAATGTCTCAGGAAAAGGTAGGTATACAAAACCCCTCAGTCAAAGAGGGACACATCTTGCATCTCTTGTTTTCCGAAAAAGTTGCTGTCATTTTTTCATTCTTATCTAAATGGCAAAATTCATCTGTTTGCTAATAATTTGGGGACAGCTAAACTACCTTCTTGTTCCTTTTCAGTTAGAAAAAAAAAAAAAGTTCAAAAAACATAACCTCTGAGATAAAGAGGAAAATAAACGGCACTGAAAAGTAGCTATGAAACATTTCATTTAAGAAATCAAACCAATCTGGATATCTAGACCACAAAGCTAGAAATCAGATATAGGTCTCCCCAAATCCCAGTTTCTCAGCCAGGACCCAATCTTCTCATATATCAAAGTGAAAAAAAAAAAAAAAAAAAAAAAAAAAGTGGCTCAGCTAACTTTGTCATCTTCCCAAAGCCCTTCCTACATTTCTCAGCTATCCTTACTGTGGTTGTTGAGGGTGGTTGAGGAGGTAGAGTTAATTGTAGACAGCCTGACACATAAAAGGGACTTGCAGAGATGTTGGTGGGGCCACAGAGAGAAACCACACCACAGATACAGGTTTTCATATGTCTATGTTCTGTGGTCAGGGACACCTTTGCTGAGGGGTTTGACAAACTGGCCTGTAATAAGTAAGATATCCAAATTTTTAAAAGTGGAGAAATTACATTACCCTAACATTTGTTAACCCAAATATTTTGAAATTTCGCTTTCAGAAACAATGAGGTTTCTTAGGCTGGGACAGGGTTACGTCTATTATTGTAGCTTACACAGAATGTCTTCATTTGTGTATGTGGAGAGAGATAACTTGACCTACAAAATCAAGAAAATGTGTGAAACTTTACAAGTGATATGTTGTGCAGAAAAGAAAGAAAAGTGATGCCAAGAAATGAATGCTTATGTTCTGATAACTCCTAATGTGTAAATGGTTCGGTGTGGTGGGAAAAGATGTGGAGAAGAGGCATAAAAGAGAATTCAACCTTTTCTCATATGCCTGAGGTCACTTTAAAGAAACTGGAATCAAGCACCCAAGGGGTTACACCATGAGCATAGGAGCTCATGAGAAGTTTAAGAATTCTTTAGATAAATTCTTAGGAATGTCCACTTTATTTTAAACCCTGGGTAAGAGTCTAAAATCTTTAATCCAGACAAATTACAAAGCCACCAAAGAGACCTATAATCTCCATCAGGGCTGAAAAAAGCAAAAGTGAGGATCTTTGTTCTACTAAATGTACATAAAATGGGTAGGATTTGATAGACACACTGTATCCCTGCTATACCCTTTTCTCTCAGAATACTTCAATACTCATCATGGCTCTTTCCATGCTAAAATAATAACAATAAACACAAAGCATGATCAGCTACACTGGCATTTCACAACACCCATCAGTTACAGAGCCTGAAACAGGAAGCACCATTTTCCAAATTGAAAATGTTTGAATGGGCTGTCAAAAAGCCTCTCAGTAAATGTGTTCCATCCAACAGAAACAAACCCTGTGCAAACAAATCAAGTGGTGCAGAAATCCTTTGCACAAGATGATAGGCAAGGTCTCCATGCTGACACTGTATGTAAGCCAAGTTTTCGTGTACTTTGATGGCTGACCTCCAACTCCTGACATATTCATTATATTCCAGCATGTTGGGTGCAGATTGCGCTGAAGTGATGACAGCTACAAGACAGCCAACAAGGAATATGGGCATTTTGGCAACAGGTGGCCTTTCATTTGTACTGGGAAAGTTAATCTAGTTTATCATCAAAATATATTATGTTCAAGGAGTGTCATGTTTTGAGAAGTCTAGTGACAGATCAAACAGAGGAAGCATTCTTCTATAGACTGTGACATTTTTTGTAGACCAAACCTTTCAAACTGTTCTATTGTTTATGCTTGATTTAGGTCAGTTAAAAGTTATTCCATTGTCTCCTGGTTTACATTGCTGGCTCCAAATTACAGTTTCTGTCCCATGTCAAGGTTGATGGAGCCATGCCGTAAAGTATGCAGCCCTGGGACCACCATCAGCCACATGCTGGGGAATACTTGATTACCTTGCAAAAGGTGATTTTAGAAAGATGATACTCTTCAAGGAAAAATAACAGATAGAAATATTTCTGTCAATGTGCGTGTCTTTAGCTCTGACAACCACATTAGTTGCAAATCCAGTCCTGAAAGATCTTACACCCCCGCCCACTTTGCTTATCTATTTCAACAGATTGAGGAAAATGATGTGTAAAATTGAAATCATGTCAAAGTCTCATAACTCAAGTGGTTGATGTGAACTCTTGGTTTAATTTCACTTCTGCTTTTGGAGGTGGGTCAGAGAAATATCGCACCACAGTTAAAGCAAACTATTGATTTTACATGCGAGAATACAGAGCTGACACTAATTTTTCTGTTGAAACTGTTTTCAGGTAACAAAGTATTTTTTAACTAAAGAGATTTTCCACAAATAAATCCACTTGCTATGGAAATTACAGAAAAATGTAGTCAGGAGATATAAATGAGCAGAAAAGACCCCAACCCCAAAATATTTAAACTGGAAATGGAAATCTGAAAATCCTGGTGCAGTCTCCAAATATTGCAGATTTAGTATCCTAAATCACTTTTTCTTCTCTAGTGACCACTTTCTGGGATACAGACTTCCTTGAGGATCTTGGAAGTAAAACTAGACACATAAAAAAAAATGTGATCTAACCAGGGAAACTGAGCCACCAGCAGAACTGGCAAACTAGCAAGGTTTGAACTACAGCTCCTGTAGGGTACCATGGCAACATTTCCAAATCAAAATATCAGGCTTTCAGATGAAATACTTTTTTTATGAATTTCTATCAAAAATAACAGCTTAATGGAAAATTTAGACAAGTGGCTTCATTTCATAAAATAAAATTTGCCAAATAGAGGAAAAAATCATCTTTTATAGCATTTGTTGCTAGCAGTGTAGTTAAGCTTAAACTATTGCCGAATAAGGATCCAAATGTAGTTTGACAGAAGAGCAGGCTGAAAAATCCAGGCATGTATGTAAATATTATTTTTGTAAAGGTGAATGTTAATCAGAAATCTCATAAGAATATTTGGCTTTTGCATTCATTGAACATAATATTTGAAAGATTTGAATCAATACAGATGCATTGATGTTTTAGCTGAGGGGAAGAATGTGTTCCCTGAAGTCATCCCCACTTCCCGCATTCTGCCTTTCACCATGGAGTTGTCTTTGAACACATGAACAAAATTAATTTGAGGGGCAACTTTATGAGAAAATGTGTTCCAGAAAAGCACAGGCCAATTACATCCTTTAGTCCTTGCAACCAGACCAGAGGTAATCCAAAGATATTTGCAAGCAGTTTCTAGCTTTCCAAACAAATAATTTACTGGCTTCTTTTTTTTTTCCTTTTTTTTTTTTTTTTTTACTGGATAAATGCTAAGGAGATAGTATCTCCTTTAATACTAAAGAGATAATTTCTCAGATAACAGTGCCTGTAAAATATCTCAGCAACCTCTAGAATCTGTGACATAAGTATATAAAGTTTCTGACACGACCAATAAGAAATTTGAATCATCTTCTCATATGGCTTTCATATATGTACTTGTAAAGAAAGTAAAATATTTTAAGATGAGTCCCGAGAAAATATTGGGGTCTGATAATCAAGAAGTCTTTTAAGTTAGGAAAAAAGAAAATACACATCATCTTGAAAGGTAAAGCCAGCTAGGAAAAAAAAATCTGACAAATAAATTATACAAATTTGCAGATGAAATGGGGCTCAGAGCACTATCTAAGGAAAAACAGACAAACTAACATCAGGTATGTTACATTTCATAGATGAATACACCCAGATCACCACCTCTCATTATTACAATGGCCATTGACATCCATTAGTTGACAGCTGTGAATATCTTTACTTCTGTAAGTCCTTTCCTGCATACATAGGAGTAGCTCCTGGTTCATCGGTTTCTTGCCCCAAATGGTCTAGTGGATTTATAGCTTCTGATTATGATTTTCTTTACAACGTTGTGCAGTTAATTAAGATATATGTGTATTCTACTCCTTGTGTGACTGAGAGCAGAATCATGCCCACAGGCTCTAATTTCTTTTACATTACAAAAACAACGTTTCTATCATTTTTTGAACAAAGATGCCTGGTTTTGCCTCATGTTCTTTGCCTATTGGTCATGTTGGCCTTACAACTGATTTACAAATGTCTTGTAATTAAAAAAGATGTTATGTAGTTCCTTGTGTTGCTCTCTTATCTTTCCTTTGTGATGGTAGCTGTCAGAGACAGAATGTTTTGGAATTTAAATTTAATTTTACTGGAAAGTTCTTCCTAATTCTGTTCTGAATCCCTGTGACCAGTTATTGATAGCTGGAAGTAACATGTAATTTGGCTAAGTAGGTGATTTTGCAAGTCTCCAGCATCAAAGAACATATGACAGAACTATGCCATAGAGTGTTGACTGAGTTAAAAGTTAAATAATAACCATTTGAAATAATATTTTCCTTGCTGTTTTACAGAGAGATTTCCCTTTCTCTGCTCTTATGATGTTGCTGTTAGTCACTAGATCCATGGAAAGTAACTCCATGGAAAGGAGGCTTTGTAATGGCTTCCCACCTCCTGGAAGGGGAATAAGAATGGGCCCAGATATGAAGTTTTATGTCTCAAGCCCAGAGTGGCTGTTCTGCTTAAGGAAAAAGGCTGATATAAACTTAATTTGATGTATGTGCCTCCTTCAGCTGAAAGCGGTGTTGGAGTCTTGATTCAAAATATTTTAAGAAGAAACTTAAAGACTACCTTTGCTTCCTTCTTCATAGTCATTATTCCTCTGAATCTCTGGATGCTTAGTGCAAGGTGAGAGAAGATCAAAACAAGAAGTTCTGCAGTCTTACAAAACCTAAGGGTAGTGCTGAATGACTTTCAGTGTTGCATATAAGCATATTAGCTTTCTGTGCACCTAAGCTCTACAGAGTACTTACTTTTGCAGTGTTCTACCAGCAGAAATGAGACAGAGAAGAGTAAATTGTTATACACATCACATAATTTTAAGACTTCTAATGCTTTTACACATGGACTAACAGAATGGGGTTCTTGTTTGCAAAGATTTGTTGACACTATTCTAATAAAAAAAATAAACAATAATATTAAAAGACACAGGTAAATAAACTGCAGATGGACAAAATAATCATGGCAAGTTCTCAAGAGAAAAGTACTGCTAGAGTCAATATGGTTGCTGTTTCTGTCACATTTGAGTGAAAACTTTTATCCTTACCCTTATTTTTAGTTGCCTTAGCTTAATTCATCATTAAAACCTTTTTTCTAAATTATAATTTCTAAGAATAATGATTAAACTTAAAACAGATCAGAGCTTCTCACTCAGAATACTTGGAGACTGAGACACCCTTGTTAAGAGGACAGACACATGTCATGGATTTCGATTATGGGAAGTAACACTTAGCCACAGGTTTCTAGTAAAAACTTGCAGGATTGGAATTATGTTTCTCTGTGTTAATTCTTTTCGATGAACACTTCTTGTATTTGCTTAAAAATCACTTTTGCAGAAAATGTTTCAACCAGCAAATTCCTCTGAGAGTGAATTTGTAAAGGCAAACACTAAGTCTCCTCTGGACTGACTCAAAGCTATTGTTTTTCTATAACTAAGTAACAAAAAAACAGTGTTATCTCACTCAAAAATCCTAACAGCAGACAAAGCATGTTCACTGTTTCCTGTGAAGTACCCAGGTAAGGTCAGATCTGTACTCTACCCCTGCAGTTGACCTCATCTGATTCACCTTGTGCTAACTCTGAAAGTGCTTTGTTTACACCAGATTTTTTGCCCAAATCTGTTAATGCATGCTAGGTATCTGTGTGTAAAATACATGTAAGACAACCACTGAAAAAAAGAGCTTATATGACTCATCCATTTAGGGATGCTATCAGACTGCCCCAAGAGCAAAATCGTGTGTTAGATTATATACTTGTCTGTCTCATTTGCTGTTGTTGTACGGAAGGTGTCAACAGAAACACAACTACTGTTGCAAGACTATAGGCATAAGTAAAAGCAAACTTCTCTGACTACACTGTGGGGAAAGAATCCAAAGTGGCTTGCCTTTCCCAGTCATCACAGAAGCAGAAGCAATGTGAATTATGGAGAAACTATTTTCTCTGCAGAAATTTGTGAGGTTTGGCTGACAGAAGCACTGATTTACATCCTCACACTGCTACACTACCTGTCCCACATTTGGCCTATGGTAGATATTAATTCTGTAGAACAGTGTTTCAGATGTTTACATATTTGTAACACACATCCCAAAAGCTTTTATTGCAGCCTTCTGCTGATACTGTCACACGTCAAGTAGTTAAAACACTGAAGAGATTAACAAAACATATATCATGTAACTAAAATGCATTATACAATATTGTCTTTTATAGAATAACAGTTGAGAAAAAAAGGAGCATTAAGATTTTCACCCTGAAGTGTACATACATCCTGTTTATAAAATGCAGTGCAGGTATCAAAATGCATACTGTGTTGAATGTCTGCAGTAATTTCATGGCATGAGCTTCCAATGAGCTTCTGTGACATTGTCACTAATTTTTCTTATTAAGAATAATTATTTCTACATTCCATCATGCCAGTTTCAGGAGGCATGCATTAAGGAACTAGTGTACAGTAACACAAATTAGATACAGAGTGTCTCTGCTTAAGTTACTTCATGCTGTTAATTACCCATCAGAGAGATTTTAATGATCCCACATTGAATAATCCAGATCTGTCTATGTATAAGCACATGTTTAAACTGAGTGGAACTTATTCTTTTTTGGTACATCACTGGCAACAGTCACCAGGGAATCTCATGTGAGAGGATGTTGAATAAGCTGATTTTTCCTCCTGCCAATAACAGATTGATGATGTAGACGACTTCGCTAGGAGGCACTTTTTCCTGGCCAGACACTTCTGTGGAGAGCAAAGTCACTTAATCCATAGGTTCTTTTCATTTTGCAGTACAGAACAAAAGGTCCAGTCACATGTAGTCATAAACTTAATACATACTCTTCAAAGAGCTATGCTGCAGAGGCAGTTCCTACATTTGTCTCACAACCCATCCTTGGCTGTATTTCACCATCCTTTGCTGGAAAAAAACATACATTGTTCAGAATAAAAGGTATCTCCTGGCAAAGGACTACTAGCAAGCTACAAGGGTTCTGGCAGGGGTGAGAATCCCCTGCCCTGAAAGAGGGTAGATGTATACATTTTCAAACCATATTTCAATATGATGATGCAGTTCTAAGGGGAGTCCCATGTTTCAAGTTAAATACATATTCTGGTACTTGCTGAATTAGAGACAAAGATTTTGTCTGTTTATAAGCTGTTTCACAAATTCACAATGGTGATGATTTCATTGACCTTTCAGATAATTTACTTACACCTGGTGTTCTACTGCTAGTACTATGGGTGCAATAAGGATTCCTGCTTCAGCCTGTGCTCTCCACATGCAAGAACTGCAACCCAGAACATATTTCTTCAGTCATGTCCAAAATGGTCTGTTACCCTCCATATGTGACCTGTAGACCAGGGACAATTGGTTAAGTAACGATTCCTGCTACTTTCTGTCACATTGCAAGATTTCAACCTATAGGGATATTTTTAAAAGATAAAATAATGCATTTATAAACACAGATTAACTGCACTTAAATGAAGAAGCTGATAGTCCTTCATCTGTGTTTTTAGGGGCTTAGCCTGACAAGGGCAGAAAACTTGCTGACTTTCTTTACAGTGTTTTTCATCAGTCATGAAAATGAAGGTAAAGACTATGCAAAGAGCAGTATTTTAATTACTGTTAAAAGGAAATGTGCTCAAGTTTTTATTGAAATGCAAATAAGCAAGCAGTAGGAAGGTTTGCAATTGATTTTACAAATTTTACAAATAACTTCACAAGTAATTAATAGTGTTAATCTACCCAGTTTTCCTCCCATCATGTCCTGTACTTTAGAGTCCTATTTAATGTTCTGAAATCCATAGGGATAGCAAAGTTTTTGAGCAGGGGAAAAAAAAATGTTAGGAGTTTAAACTGAAATGATGCCAGTATACATGAGGGTTGTGCAAAATACCAAGAAATCATTGTAATTTCTTTGTTCAGAGTATTGACACTGCAAACATCTTTCAGTACAAAATGTGCAATTCTTGAAAGCAATGAGAATGATTTATTGGAACTTAATTCCAAACTCTTATTAATCATAATAAACTGACCACAGAAACTGTCAACAAGAATGCAACTGTTTCCATAATAATTTCTCACAATACCTGAAAAATAAGACCACAGTCTAATATGTGTTACAAACAATTACATTTCTTAGTTCCTTTATCTGTGTGTTAGGGGAAAAGTTACTGTTCCATCATTATTGAGTAATATTCAACAGCTTTGATTTTATATTTCTAAGATAATAATTTGGCTTACATCAGTTTTGAGACATTTAATTTTTCCTTTTACATGAGTTGGAACATCTCCCTTTTAGTTCCTTATGATGACATTTTTTTGGTCTCCTGAGGACATGAAGTAGAATTTTTATTCATATACTTCCTCTTTTGAAATAATATGCCTGTATTCATGTTTCATATCTGTGAATATTCTGTAACCTGTTCCTAATAAACTAGGCTCAGTTTCACATGTAACAATAGTTCATTGTGTTGTTCTTGACTTTGCCTACTGAAGTGTCCCTTAAAAGTGCAAAGGAAATTTACGTAGTCAATGAACAAGATGCTGTTCTGTCCTCTGTAGCTTTTTTTAAGATATTAATTCAGCACTTATTTCAGGACCCCTTTGACTAATACATTCATACATTCTGCTTGTTTAGTTGTCCATTTGTATTTGAGCAATAAAGAGAAGTTATCTTATGGATTGTACCACTCACAGGAAAGTCGTCCGCTAACTTTCTGGAGTTCAGTAGGAGTTCACTGTCTCTTACCAGTGTTTAGACAAACTTTCCTTTTTAAGGGGATGGGGAAAACCAAACCCAGACAAAAAACCCTGGAACCACTAGGTAGGAAATTATGTGACAATTTCCATGCTAGGAAAGATTAAACCAATGGTCTGGATATTTTAGAATTAGGCTCCTCCAGAGTAATGATACAGTGAAGTTCTCAGAAAGAACAAAATATATACAAACATATCCATAGTTACTTTCTTGTCCAAAAGTATTTGAAAGTACCATAAACAGTGCAATGTTCTCTTTCAGCATCTATTTCATTTAACAAAATAAAAAGTGTCAAATTTTGCTACTAGGTCTTGCAGTAGCTTAGTATTATGATTTCTTTCATAGATACAAAGATGAGACTCAGGGATATTACACATTTGTAAAGGTAGGGAACAGATCCATATTTTATTGGCAAGAAAGAGCTTGACATACAACCTAACTCTTCAATTCATCAGTTGCCATCATACAACTAAAACCACTTTTGTACAATTACTCCAGTTGGGAAGCCTGTTCCAGAATCTCATTTCTTGGGTGAACAACTCAAATGAAGTAACCAGGGAGGGAAGTTTGGTCGATATATTTCCTCAGCAGTATCTTATACACTAAGGGCAAGATTTTTTTTAAGTAAAACTTAGGCAAAATTTCCTTTAAATTTAATATGGGCACATTTTCACATAAAAGGACAACCTAACAAAACTCTTAATTCTTTCAATTGTTTATTTTATACTCAGACTCCACTTAACAAATGGGAACAGGCTTTCACTATGTTTCTAAAACTGTCACATTTTTAATAATTTATTCTTCAGCATCCGAAGGACTTGACTAGATTGAGATATAAATGTCCTAGACATCGTGCAAAGATATGTTAAATGAGAGTCCCTGCCAAAAAGAGCTTAGCCTTGTACATCACAGCCATAAAAGAGCCTGTAACATTGAATATTCTGAGCTTTGTACAACCTTCAGCTAAAGATATCTGATTCTGTGTGGACTATAGACCCAAGAGATTGAAGATGTCTGCCTCTGCTAAGCTGGCAGGAATTAATTTATTCTGATAAATGCAAAAATGTCAGCTTTTTAAGTCTTCAAGGCTATACCACTACCAGGGCATTTGACTTTGATCCAATATAAATGAAGATACCTGTTCTGAGGAGTAACATAATTTAATTATTTATTCATTCCTTACTCTCCCTCTTTCCCACAAATGGCTGTTAACAAAATACAGGATTTTTTAAAAACTTTACATAAAATATGAGTCTTTTTGAATAAGGACTTGCTTGCTTTGAATATAGCAAAATGTCACTCATGGTTCTTCTAAAAGCATGCAGCTTATGAAAGAAAGTCTGTCACTGTGAGAAGGTTCACACTGTCTACACCAGCAGCAACTGATAGACTACCCCAAATGACAGGAGATGCTTTATATTTTGCAGTGTCAGGACATATGGACAACATTTCAAAAACATATCTGTACCAAACTAAGTTGTCTGTAGCGGTTGGCACAGCAGGAAGTAAAGAAAGGTGGACTAGTTCCAATCCTGTGATTATGAGAAACAAATCTTCACTTTTCTGCATCTCCTTTCACATGATGCTCTGCTGACAGACCCCACTAAACTGTGGTGTTGGGAATAAAGACCTTCATATTTTCTAAACCATGAGTGCTTAAGAGCGAAGTTTTGCCTTTCCTCATGCAGTACGCCCTATTGCATAAATGAGGGTCAAAATCCAGGGCCAAGTGTCACCAAATTAAAATTTCCTTATACAGAAAATCCTCTCCTAGACACTTGTAGCCTAATTATTATTTCTTTCTGCCAAACTGCTGAAAAGTTTTGACCTACTGTGTTTTTTACCCCTTTGAAAACAAAAAAGCTCCTACAGAAACAAAGGTGCTTTATCAGAGTATGGAAGATTTGTATTGCTTGTTTTTACCATACCAGGTGGGGTTTTGAGTGGAAAGAAATACAAACTATTTGCAATCACAGTACAGAGAAAAGTCTTAAAGAGAATAACACACTTGCTCACAGAATGCAAAACAAACAAGAAAAATCACTGGGTTTATGGCTTGTTACAACTTCTCAGATGTTTCACATAAAAAAAGCAGCTAAGTTGACCTATGATTTCATGCTGACATCATACAGATGTAAGAGTTTCCCATGAATGAGAGAGCAGATAAAACTCAGCACTGGCAGATCTGACATTCAACATGCAAGTTGTGGGAAAACACATCCATTTCCCCACAAATCAAAGAAAATGACTGCACTAATTTTTGGATCATGAAGCTTCTGAGTTATGCCCAGTCTGATTCAAAGTCCATTACTTCTTCCATGTCAGCCCCACTTATGATTTTGATTCACCACTGCTGTCCCAGAGAATGTCATTCACACATCTTTCCTTTTCAGTCAGTTATTTAAAATAGCATGCAAAATGGGTTTTGAAAATGAATGTTATATCCCAGTTATAACAGTAATCCAGGGACAGGTCACTTATTTTTACCAAAATAAACAACAAAAAAACCCCACTGACCTTGTGGTAGTAGATTTAGGAATGGGTGTCTCCAGTAGATAAAGTGAAATAGACTGAATGGTACTGGGGAATATAAGGCATGTTGCTTTCCAGTCTCTCCCTGCCTTCAGGATCTCTGGCCTCATGAAGCAGGAACCATCTCTCTCATTCCATCACCCCCTGGAAATCTCCCTGGTGATCCTACCACAAAATTCCTGGGGAGAAGTTTGCCTGCAGTGGCACGAGTTTTAGCTAGTGGTCCAGAGGCACCCAAAAGATGAAAGTACTTCTTTGCCACCCCAGTGTTTCAACAGGAGGCTCTTTTCTCCACTGCTTATTTGCTCTCTGACAGATAGTGCCTTGCTGTCTATGTGAGCTGCTTGTGGCATGACAACTTTGCTGGGTTTATTCCAGAAATGAGGCAGGTGAAACAAATTGAAAATATAGGGACCAGGGCTGACCCACATCCATCGGATCTTTCTCAGATCTTTCTACACATGCAATTTACAGACCCATAACTGTCCTATGGACTACACAACAGTCAGCAGATGAGTCAACTTCTCACTCATGCTTGTTGCAGACATAAATGATCTTTTCATTATGAAGAAAAACCCAGTATCTGAGCTGAGCCAAAACAAGTCACAAAACCTATGTAAGTAGTTATTTCAGCAAGCCAGACCCAAAATTTCTATTCATGGTGAGACAATAAATTAAACTAAAGCAATAATTAAAGTCTTTTTAATTCATTAATTGCAGTATTGTTTTGCTGTCTGTGTAGAAATAGATTTTCAACTATCTGGAGAGTGTAAAACTGCCATCTACCCCCTGAAGGTCAGTGAAGAGTTTAACTTGCCTACTTTTCAGAGACACATATGTCAACATATTGCAACCATATTTTCAAACTTCAGTGTTATAACATGAATCTCACACTTCATCTGCTGCATCAGATGATTTGTCATTTAGAAGTTTTTACTTTTATTTGCCCATATATAACTTACCTAAAATATAACTGCTCAGTTGTACGTTGTACAATCCACAAAAGTAGAGTAATATTTTCCTAATTTGGAAAAACTATTCTATAATCCTGCTGAGATTCTGCCACAGATTTTTAACTCAGCTTTTGCCTATCAAACAGAAATAAAAACCCTGTAATTTTCAAAGCTCTCATACATAATTTTACCATTAACAAAATGTAAGATGTTCACATCAGTTTGTCAGACAGATACTTTGAGAGAACCTTTAAGACATTTTGAAAAGCTTAATTATCTAACAGATCAGTGGGGAAAGAGGGAAAAGAAACTATTCATAGTTCATAGCTATGTTCTATTTCTTTTCTATTACAGTTACTGAGGAGCAGAAGTCCAGCCAGAAAACTATTTTGAGCAGAAGAGTGAACAATGACTCACAGACCATAAACTGAGCTTCTGTGACAGCTTTGATGTCACCTTGACCTAAAAAACTGACAGATTTTTTAAAAGTCATTTCTCCTTTGTTGTTACAGAATCTTGAATCTTATCCTTTGGACTACAACACATTCATGTTTCATGCCATCATGCTGTTTTAAGTCCTTGGTTTAGAGAACAAGTTACATAGTTAAAACAACAAGTTTTTTCAAGTTTTTCTGGAACTTGTTTTCTACTGAAGAGAAATAGAGTTCAGACTCCTATATATTTAAATAAAAAAATTTTTTTGTGACAATTAATATATTCTTTTTTTGTACAAAACACCTCTTGAAAAGACAAGAATTAATATTCTGTATTCAGTTGAATCCATGGCACAGATTGTCAATTCTAAAGTTTATTTTTTAATTGTTTTAATTCAGAAATTTCCAGTTCATTCCCATTACTTACAGATCTGCTAGGCATTTGAAAGTGAGGTATATTGGGAATGAACAAATTCATTGGTTGTTTGTAAGAATTTAAGCTGAGTCCCCCTCCCTACAATAGGACGCCTGACTCCAGAGATCGGGTCCCTCAATGCAGTATGAGGTTTTTTTGCTTAAAGATGCCCTTACTTGTATAAATAGACAATTTAGCGATTGCAATACAAGAAAATATAGTTAAAATAAAAAAGTCAGTAAGGATCAAACTTACTCTGAAATCTAGGTAAGGCACTAACACTGAAATAAAATTGTCCACAAAGGGATTTTTTTAGCAAAAGAACAGTAGTTCTTTCTAGTCAGCTGAAGTAGTTAAAATATATGCACCTTTGACAATAGCAAATCTTAAGTAATGCCACTTTACAGTTTGCAAAATAATGAAGACAAATTTAACAAATGATTCTCCTTAACTGATGACAGAAAACATGACTAAATTATTTCTCTATTTAGTCAGTCTTGATGCATAAAAGGGAAAATGTTTCCATTTATACTAATAATAACAAAAAAGAATATTTAAATATCATCACACATTTCTTCTCCTTAACTCTCTGCTCTGTTTTTATTTCATTTCTGAAAATTGGTATATCTTTAGCTTTCTTTTTGGTTTTGCACCCTATTCCTACAATGCATTGTTGAGACATATCAAAACTAACATTAGCAGAATACCTGAAACAATGTGTTTCCTGCAGCTCATCTCCTACTTCTTCATATTCAGAAAGTACAGTATTTTAGCTGTTTTAATGTGGGGGATTTTTTCATGAAGTGGGATCCCCAATACTGTAGTTTAAATGATAGATACAAGTCTGTATCTCTTTCCCCAATTATGGTACCACATTTAGTGATTTCACTGAGGACAATCGGATTTTTACACACTGCAGATTGGAATCTGATTTTAAATCACACAATGATGTTTATTCACCAAACTAACTACCTGCAGTGCCCCACCCTAACCACCCACTCTCCCTCCACTGCATAAGACTAGAAAGGGAACTGGGTCACATATCCCTATCAAGTCTGCTGCCCATCACTTTTAAGACAGTCTCAAGGGATTTGTCTGTAAAGAGAATTTCTCTACAAATATTGTCATATTAGTGAAATACATATCCCCATGACCAATATAGTGTTGCTAGCCTGTTATAAAATGGTATACACTGATGTAATTTATTCCTGTTTATAATTAGGATTATTAATAAAAAAAAATTACTCTTTACTTTGCAGCAGTTTACCTACTGTGTACAAAGTAGTGCAAACAGTCACGATGTTTATAATTACAATTAATCTTCTGCTTCAGGATCACCTTTATTTTATACCCAACTGACCTATAAAGCCAGCTTTTACTGGATGCAAGTTAACATGATAAGACTGAAAATATGGCAGCCAATATTGCAAGCTTTCAAAAATTTTTCTAAGATGGAAACCAAATTCTCACAATCGAAAAGTCACAGTATGAGTAAAGGCCCTGTACTTCCCAAAACAAAGTATTTGGAAAAAAGACAAATGTTTAATAAAGGGAAGCAAAATGAATGAGGCTTGGTGAGCTACAGAAAAGGAAAACATGCATTAAAAAAGATTGTTCATTAAATAAACATACTCATGGACGTGTATCATGAACCAGATTCAATAAACAGTAGAGCACATGTTTAAATTTAAGCACTGTCTGCAAAGTGTCTTAGATGCATGTTCAAGTGCTATGCTGAACAGAGATTTTGCAAGTGAGGTTATGTTTGTCTGCTTCACCACTCACAACCTGTTATATTTTCTGCAAAGAACAAGAATATCTTACTATTTTACACTCAGATACATTCCTTATTGCCATCATTCCTTTTTAATGCTGGAAATGAACGATTACAAAGAAAATATCCTTGACATAGATAAAATATTGGGCCCATGCATTCTTTAAAAACATCCTGTCATGCTGCTTGGAGAAAACCTAAATGAGGACAGTAACAGTAGCACTATACAATTCTGCAATGATTAACAAGGCTAAAAGGATTAACATTTAGTATTTATTTTATGAGGGACACAGTGGTATTCTGGAAGATCACATAGAGAAATCACTTGCAAAAAAGTCTGGGGTTTTTGACAAATGAAGGTTTCCATTAGCACTATTTGTAGTTTCAGAGTATATGGCTACTGGCAACCATTGAAAAATGACATCATCTTTGACCCCAGAAATACAAATGATAAATATAAGAGGATTATAAACCATTTTTCATAGTGCTTTAATGCTACTTCCTAGCTTGTCAGAAATGATTGCCTTAGAAGTAAAGTAGTAAATATTTAAAAGTCTTCGTTGTTGGCAGATTTAGCTTGTTAACTGTGAAGGTAACATTAGCATAAATATCTTCTAAATAGTACCATTATCACTCTCTGGCTGTTCATACGTTCAGGCCAGAGCCAAGCTGAGCTCATTACCAACCCACCACTGGGAAAGAGTTAGCTGTATGTTTTAGAAACCACTTATTTTCTGTGGCCACGGCTTACCCTCCCAGCTTCTCTTTTCTCTAGGTTACCATTCCCATTTCCACCGTCCAGAGCCTCACAGCTCTGACACAGTTTACTCTTGACGCCAAACAAGCACAGGACCCTTTCCTCTGAGGGCCGTACCCCAGTTGTCCCTGGAGGCATGACTCCACCATGGAGCCACACTTTGCACATAACAGTTTGCCAGTGAAAAGAGCTTTAGCTCCACAGATAATGAACATTAAGGAATAGCTGAATATCTGCATGGTCTGTCTTAAAGCATTTTGAGGGTGTGGGCATTGAGTTTTGCACACTGTCCAGAATCCCTGGTCTTTTTTGCACCTCCTACGAGCTGTAGAGAGCAAACAGCAGCAACATTAGAAGACAGCAGTTGCCTGTTGTAGTTCAATTTACTAGTTTAAGGCATTAGTGTCATCCCGTGAACTGTTATGCTGAACTGTCAGGTGCATAGAAACACCAAGACCATTAATAAAAAAAACAGTGCACTTCATTAATATATATTTCTAAAACATATGAAGTATAAATAAACCTCACATTTATTTTCCTTTTCATAGGGTGTTAGAATTAAAACCAGAGATATTTTAGAAATTTAGCAGCAGGGTATTTACATTAAGGTAGATTTTCTCCTGGGAAAGAGAGAAAAGCTAATATATTATTTCATTCTTGTGTAACACTATTTATTATTTATTTCATATATCTGAAGATAGTGTCTGTAATAGCACAATGTTGAGGACTTAAAATTTCAAGCGTGTAACATTTTGTGCTGCAGTCCTATATGCAGGAGAAGGGCCGTAGAATCAAACCACTAGGCTTATTTACTGTATTTGGCTACTGTACATTCCATTAGCTATATGGCTGTCCTGTACAGTGAATATGATTGAAACTAGGGAATCTGTTACACACTTCCAAGTCCTGGAAACACTTACTTTTACAAGGAGCATTTGGAGTTTAAAGAGAGCCTTATAACATTGGCAGCACTCACATAAAAGTAAGAGCAGGATCAAGCCTCATATCAGGACAAACCTAAGTAATGTACTTGCACATCTGCTCAGGCACACGTAGTGCCCCTGCATTCAAAACTAGAAGACGATGCATAAAGCACATTTGCAGAACTGGCGTTGCATGGGGTGGACTCTCTGCAAACTAAAAACATCTGCCCTGTGTCTGTCCCTGTTTAAAGATAACTTGTATAAGTAAGGTTGCACAAGGCTGAATAGTTTTAAACCCAAGACAAAGATTAATTTTAAGTAGGAAACATACTGCTCAAAATTCAATTTCAGTTGAAGGTGATTTGAAATAATTAATTTTCTCATATTTCATGTTTGAAACTGATAAGGTATTGCAGTTTTTCACAGAATTATTTTAAATAATTGAAGATTGTTGACCAGTGTCAGCTTATCCTTTGATGTTTGTCGTATTATTTCTCTTTTAGAAAACACTTAGAGCTGCATAGTAAGATTGTTTTAGCATCAGTAAACTGACATATCATAGATTATTGCTTACACAGAGCTCCAGTCCTGATTTCACTAGATCAATAGTAAATATCACATTAAATTTAACACCACCAAGATGAACTTTTCCAGCTTCTTTCAACTTTCTGGTTAGAAAACATAGAGGATCCCCATATCCACATTCACACAGCCCTGGGAAAGTAAAACTCTGCATTCTGACTCATAAAACTAACAATATGTCCTCCTACCTGTTAAGGGGAAGAGAAATCTCACACTGATGGAACCACCATTGCTATGCTCTTAATTATATCTATATCAAAAGAACTGGAGACTCAGATGTCAAGACATTATGCAGTCAACTGCTCTGTACTTTCACCTTTTCTACCAAAGGAGTACAGACTAGAAACAGCTTTGATAATGTGGGGTTTTTTTGTTTTCTTTTCTTTTCATTTGATTTTAAAGTCAGCATACCTTAACACCAGTCACTGAATAAAAACTCATGTCATATTTAAGAGAAATATAAATTTTTAGTCACATTTTTACATGGGCCAAGACTGTCCTGGGAAAAAAAAAAAAATGCCCAAACCCAGCCACCACAATGGAGAAACTAGAAAAGAAACAAAAATAAGTTAGTATTAACTACTCAACATTTATCACATGGTACTTTGGGGTTTATCTTATTAATTTCTTTAATCTTTGAGAAACTCAGTGCTTTATTTTTATCTAAAACATTCCTCAAGTCTGAAATTCTTTTTTTCTTTTAGGAAATTTAAGGCAATTTGTGGAAATGACAAACAATAATTTTACTTGTATAAGATTGTCTTTTCCTAGAAGAGAGGTGATTATGTTACAGGGAGGGCCCAAGATCCACTAAGGGGAAGATACTGTGCTCAGCTTCCCCTGGCTGGCCCTCACCTCCTCCCACTGAGAGTTAAAATCACTTCAAATTTTCCAGCTGACCTTCTTCGCATGTCATTTCCAAAATTATTCAGATTAGCTCCTTTCAAGCTACCCTTTGTACTGTTTTAACTACCTTGATGCATATGGACCAAAGCAGTTTACAGAACATTCATAAAAACAGCTTTTCTAGCGATATGGGAGGTGCAAATCTTCAGATGGAGGGGAAGGAAAGATACAAGGCTGCGTACAGGCAGGAGACAACTGTGTCTCTCCCTGTTAGAGCTGCTCATAGAGCCTTCACATTTGTCTTCCTCTGTCTTTCACTCATCCCTCTCGATGTACAACATCTCAGAAAAATAAAATTCTTGAGTTTTATTTGGAATAACCAATTCTGTAGGTAACAAATATAGTAAAACCTTAAAGAAAATGACAAATTTTAATTTAAAGGGTCTGAAATAATAATAATGAAAATAATTAATACGTGTCAAGTTAGTTTCTAATTGGAAAATATACACATATGTGATCCTTTAGATAACTGAAAATTATCCATTAGTATTAATATAACACTTTGAACTGGAGCAGATCCATCTTTGGGTCTGTGCATGATGTACACTTTCAAGCTCGCACACTTGAGTACGTGTTTGCATCTCCATGATCAGCCATTGTGATACGGAGGAACTGCAGACTAGAGTAGATGGGAATCAACCAGATGAAGAGGAATATCTAAGGGATCTGAAATCTGCATTTTCTACATCGTGTAAAGGTTTGGAAACTTCAGAAAAAACAACATATGATACAAAATATAGTACACTCTTGAAGGAATTTAAATAAAAAGTTATCCCCTCAAAGCTAAGAAAAGTAGTGTGCATGTATGTCTGTACATAAGTGGTAGCTGTAAGAAAGTCAAGAATTGTAAAAGGGAATAAGCTAAGAACAAGTTCAATGGTCAAAAAAATCTAAACAAAACCAAATCCTAGCAGCAAAGAATGCACTGAGACAAGTGAGAAAGATCTGATTCTGCTGCCTGATCTAAACTAAAAACTAAACTGAAAACGTGCAACAGCAATGCCTTGTCAACACTAAAACAGAATATGGAGCAAAATGCAGAGAGATAATTAGAGGTTTTCAACACTTTTTGCCTAAAGATGATTTTTAGTTGGCAATACCAAAAAGGCAGTGGTGATAGCCAACCAGGCCTATGTATAGATTACCATCTGGAATGCTAAGGCTGGTAGAAAACTTGAGAGCAGATGACTATGCTCAGATCTTACATAGCAACTTTAGAAGTGAGAAGCAAGAATGTTACCAACCTTGTCTATTATAAGCTCAAAAACCATCAGAAATCTTCAAACCAATTTCTGCAAAGAGCTTCAGCTGGAGAATGAGATGAAGGGTCTGGCTCAGGACAGAGAGAATGAATGAAAGAAACCAAGAGAAACCTATTTCCCACACATCCTAGAAATCTATCATTTAGTTTAATTTCCCATTTCAAAGGCTAATGATACAAATAAGAACGCAAATGGGGATCTACATGAAGAGCAGATCCTAAATCTGGGTGTAACTACAGCAAGGACTATTTATGGGTTGAGGTCTCCTGCATGCTCCATTCAGCTTTCCTGACTTTTCAGAACATAACTATGCAACCTTATGCTGTTCTTAAATATCTTTTTTGTATGAATTACATTTTTAAATGATAAAATATAAAGCTAGTAAAACTGAAAATGTAATATTACTGTCTTGGAAGAGCAATTGGCAGCTTCAGTCACAAAAATGAAATTCTAGCTTTTCTGACATTTTTATTTTGATTGACTGACAAATAGCTTCTTATGGCTTTAAAGCAGAAAACTATATGTATGTTTTTGAGATATAAAATACTCTGGCTAGGTGTTAAAAAATAACAAACATGTAAATCTGCCAAAATCTCATGTGTCCAAGTATAAGGTGTACTGTAAACAAAGAAAAAAAACCCCATTCAAATGTAAGAAAAAAATAAAGATTTCATAAATGCAGCAAAGAAAACTAAGACTACTTCACTCATCTAATGACAGATGAGACATTAGAAAAGAAAGCATGACAGACTTTTCTATAGCTGTACTATTTGAGGATCTCTTTACAAAGAGTTGCACTGTGTTTATCTTGGCTACAAGAGAGCTCTGGACCCATAAAACACCATGCCAGTGCCAATAGAACACACAACGTCTCACTGCTTCTCAGTACTACATGCTGTCAGATGATATTGCTGCTCCTGGATGACCATCTCATCTGAGCCTAAATTACCCAAATTAATTGCAAAAACTAGGATCAATAATAGGTCTTTCTGTCATTCGGCTGAAACAGGTTAGAGAATACTCACCCAAACAGCTGTATCAAGAAATTTCAGGGAAAAGTCATGTCTGCTAAGGAGGCAGTGATGACAATTGATAGCATGAACCAGTTCAGCTGGCAGACATGCATTACAAATTGTATGTATTTTTACAGAAAGAAAATACTTATGCTGGAAAGATGACAATGAAAGTGGACCATGCAGAAAGAGAGAGATCAAAAAAGGTTGGTATTTTTCCTCATTCTTTACGCAAGAAGATAAGTAGCAGTGGGATTATTCTCTCTGTTTCATGAAACGCATCTTGCAATCATTGGGACATAAATCTGTGCTCAAGCTTTTTGCCAATATGTGACCTTAGCAGTCTGCTTGAGGTCGTTCCTGGCACCAGTAAGAGCAAATATTGTGTCCAAGTCTCAGACCACTGTAGAAACACAGACTTCCTCTCACCAAAGACGTGGTTGAGCATGGAGCAAAATGTCTGTTAATTTGATTATCCATACTCAAAAAAGCTTTATCATTCTTTAGAAATGTTGACATACTTTAGACATGCTTTAGACTGATCTTCACTTGGAAAAAACTAGAGGCCTGTCTATTTTGGGAAAAGCACTGGAGTAGTTACTGCAGGACACCTCCCTCTCTCCCTCCCTCGGCATTCATTTCTGGAATGCCATGTTTATTTATCTTACTTTATTCTGGAAATACTACAGTTTTCACAAAGCAGTGGTAGAGTGTCCACAAGGGGCGCTATATTCCAAACACTACTCCAGTAGCATGCAGTATTTTGAGACTATGTTAAGTGAACACAGGCTGAATAAGAAAAAGAAACCCCAGACTATTCAAAGAATATGCCCATCTGAATCTATACTAAGAATTACAAAGTCCATTTATTTATCTAAATATTTAAAAGTCTTTTCTTAAAATCCAATCCACACCCTTTTCATTCAGAAATATTGCATTATCTACAGGAACTAGACAGAGGTATATTCTGTGTTAGCCAATTCTTGGTCTGGCAGGCAAAAGTAACATCTGCTTCATGCTCATATTTTTCATTCTTGTTTTAACAGTCATGAACACTTTCTAAAACTGAAAAAGAACAGGGCTGCAATTCAGATAAATTAAGATTTCTGAACTCTGAAAACTGCACTTAGAGTTATTCACCAAATCAGAAGAATATTGATTTTATTCCCAGAATGTCACACTCTATACAAGTACTAGACAATGTTTCAGCAGTTTTGCTTTTGAGTTTTGCAATCCCAGGAACACTAGTGATGATAAGCATTTAGGACCATACAGTTTAGTCACCTCAACCACCTATATCACATAAGCACTCCAAAGAGCTGTTGAAAACCAAGAAGTCTTCATACTAAAAAAATTAACAATAGTAAGTTGAGCACTGATGTCCTGGGAGTAGAGGACTGTCAGGAATATAGTCAAATCTTAAATATATCTTCTTTTAATATTCACACTGTTGAACATTATAAATGGAGATATATTTCCAAATATAAAGGAGCAAAGTAAAACCTTCTTCTTCAGTTTCAGGAGATTTTTATGTCTCATGTTGTCCCACTCTGAGAAATGAATTACATACATTTTCATATAGGGTATGCAATTGCCAGGCAAATAGAATGCTATATAAAAGGACAAGTTCTGTAGAACATATAAAACCTTTCTTCACATATAAATACATGTTTTCCCTGGACAGAAAAGGAACAATATATATGTTTGCATGATTTCATGAACTTGAGCTTTAGACAACCCTTATTAAAAAAAGATAGAGCACAAACTCTCTTCTACTACAACAGATATAACACCAAAAATATTTTTTTTTAACATAAAGAACCTTTCTCTCTCCTTTATCAAGCCAGCAATATTATGATTACATGGTTTCATACAAATTATAACAATGAAAACAAGGGTGAGTTAAAAAAGAAGAGTAATAATATTTGCTGATTAAAAATGACATAAAATCAGATCTCAGCCAGTTTAGAAATGTATCCTGTAATGGACCCCTTTAAGCAACTGGAGGGTTCAGGTTCTAGTTAGTTTGGAAACACCAGTCAGAGTGACAAACAAAAATTCCTCCCAGACCCATCTCCTTCTTCACACAGCTCCAGCTTAGCCGCTATGGTAAAGACTAAACTAAGTTTCCAGCTTTGAATCACTGTTCTTCTGAACTAGTATTTGAGAACTTCATCTACCATCAGCATTCCTTCCTGTATCTAATTAATGTAACCAATTTGATTATCAGGTTTTCTGAAGCATTAAAAAACATTCATCAAGGAGCCAGGATTAATCTGCATTTATTGTACTGTTAAATGAGAAGGCCCTGGAAGCTTCCAAAGATTCAAAGGGAGAAATGGGATGGAAAGAGTAAAAAAAAAATTTGCTTCATAAACATGGTATATGATTTGCACAGTATACAGATCTCACAAGACAACAAAACTACATTGCTGCATACATGAGCTGGATGAACAAGGACTAGATGGTAGGGATGAATCATATCAAGAAGTTTACATCTTAAAAAACCTTTGATGACATTTGCCAATAGCCAAAAGCAAAAAGACAGCCATCAGGAAGGCTGAAAAAGGCCCCAGAGCATGCGCATCATTCTGTGGTGTGAGAAGTCCATGTTATCTAATCTAATCTATTCCTTAGAGATAGCAGTCAGAAGGAATATCACTGCCATCAAGACTAGCACATGGCTGCATTTACCTACATAGAGACTATATCTGCAATGCATCCTGCTTGATGGCCCTGTTAAAGACACAACTTTTAATGAAAGCATGGTTTCAGACTATACAGCTGGCCTGATGCAGTTCAGCTTTCCAAAGAAAGCAAAGGCAGTGTCTGTCAACTTTAAGCAAATGTCTAATAATTCTCTTCTAGACTGCAAGAAAAGTTCAACAATGCAATAGAGCATACATCTCTGGGGAAACAAACAACAAAAAAACCCAACAACAAAACAACCAAAACCCAACCATATCCAGCAAAGAAGTTTATTGCCCTGAGTAAAGTCAACACCTAAGGTATACTGGAAGTCTCTCCAGCCAAGGTGATTTCAGATTTCTAAAGTCCAAAAGGTTTGAAATACTCAAGTGAAACCATTCACCCTTTCACTTTTATCCTGGTATTGGAAAAGGAGGGAGGGAAAGAGTCTCAAAGCACAATTTAGTAAGGTACTCTAGCTGCCCAATTTTCCATTGTAAAATGATGAGACTGAGGTGGCCAGGTACCTTTGATAGTACACCCCCCCCCCCCCCCCAGTTTCTTTCTTTCAATTAAATCTTATAGTGAGTAATACTTCTTATGTCTTATAAATGATTAATACTTGTTATCAAATTAGCAAGAATTTAAGCTCAGATAAAGGACTGTTTTCTTTGTTTCACTTCCAGAGTATATTGTAAATATTTTTACACAATGTGAATAGCATGAAGTAGTGCATGACCCACAGTAGGTCTGAAGAATCTCATTATTTCATACCAGCAAAAAAAAAAAAGTTTTACACTTTGAAATGTTGTTAATGAAATTCATGCAAATAAAAAAAAAAGATTAAAAAATTAAAATAAACCAAAATACTTAAAGAATTCAGTGACTGTATTTAATTGGTTTCCCACAAACTAGGATATATTTCCAGAGGCAAGTGTTAGTCTTTCTTGTGGTAGTAAACTTTCTTTCGTGGATCGTTTTCCTGAGCTTCCAAAAATATTTGCCCCTTGGCAGGCAGTCAGCACTGATTTTAAGACCATAGCAGGAACTGTTCTCTAACGTGGTTACTTTCACTGAGAGGAGCTTTCTCAGCATTGTACTGGTGGTTTCTGCAACAGTCAGCGCATTCTTGGAAACATGCTTTAGCTCTAAATTAGGGATGAGATGCTGTAATACATTGCTCTAAATTTTGCTCACCTGTCAGCAGTAGCTTTTGAAGCTTTGAAAGTGCTGCAGGATAATCCTCCTTCTCCATTGCCTTCCTGCGACTCAAGGTCTCCTTGAAAGTGGCAGCAAATGGCACCAGGGCCAGGTACCCACTCACCCAGCCCATCTTCTTGGTGGAATGCCTCTTCCTGCTTTTACATTGCATTTCTCCTAACAGTCTCTCCCAGCCAGCAATACTGGCTGAAAATCAAAACGCCAAGTGATTTTCACACCCACGGTGGATTAGTAAGGAAGAGACTTCAGATATTTTTTTTTTTTTTTTAATGCAGAAAAAAGTGTGAGGCAGTAGTCGGTTGAGCTGGGGAAAAGAGATTCCTTCCCTGGCAGTTAAGAGAGATTTGAGATAGAAAATACTTTTTACACTTGTTTATTGCTCTTCCAATGGGCAGATTACTGCTGCAACACATGAGCCAGTGTTTGGTAGCATCTGGTAAGAGTTCTATATGCTCATAACTCTTTGAGAAGACAGATTACCAGAATTTCAGTGTGACTTCTAAAGCATGTCTCTGTATTTTGGGAAGATTGCACAGCATTTCTTCACGACCACTCAAGCTCACCTAATCACCCATCACTAGCAATCACTAGGTCCCTGTTGTCCCAATACAAGAAAAGGACAAGAAATTTTATGAAATACCCTTTTGTTAATAAGTGTAGTTGAAGTCAAATTCTATTCTCTTAAGCTCCAGCCACTTGTACCACAAGTGTGGTTTTGCATGCCTTAACTCTTGGTCTGCTGTTTCTGTGAATTACTTGATTTGACCTAAAAGCATTTCAGGTTAAGTTTCTTGGTGAGTGCACGCAACAAAACACCATATCATAATGAATAAGTAGACGTCTGAATGCTGAGAAAAACCTGAAACTACTCTGTTTAAGACCTTTGGCAGGAATTCTCAGGGAACAAGATCAGATAAGTGGCATTTATCCCTTCTCCTTCTGCTGAAGAAAAGAACACGTCTGTGAAATCTCTCAGAGAAGAGCTATTCACATTCCTCTTTTTCTTCCCCTGCTTCCATCACCACAAAAAAACCATTAAAACAGCCTATTAAAAAATGACTGCTTACAATACTGCAGGGGGAACTGAGGAAATGAGGCCTTCATCCACTTCGGCTTGTCTGCAGTATTTATTTTAAAAAGTGAATGTTTAAAAAAGAAAGGCAGCTTCAAAACCACATTCATATGACAGGTCTTTTTGGACATTAGAAAGAGAAGAGCACATAAACAGGATAATCCTATTCCAATCTTATTTGGTTTAAACCTTCTTTAACAGTGATTGCCCTTTGTATTCTGTGTTTCAAGTATTTCATGGCAAGTAGTTATACAAATCAAACTATCTTGAAGATAGTTGGTAGCCTTACAACTGGTCCAATTATAAAAATTATTTCTAACATCATGAATATATCCTGTTGTTGCTTGTAATTAAACATTCATTTATTTTCTAGAGTGTGTAGACCTAGTTTTTTGTATATAGGTATTATCTCCAAGTTTGTATCTTGGCATTTCCAGATACATATTTACATAACATAGAGATTATTTTTTTGAGCACTTCAGCAACATATTGCTTATAAAAGGGTTTTTTATCATTACCTTTCCCACTGGTACTGTACTTTACATTTGACTTGCTTGTAAAGAAAATAAACAAAAGCTCAGAGTCAGTTTTCTACCATTTTTTTGTTCTGTGAAGATGAAAACAGGTTGGGTTGTGGGGTTGGGTTTTTTCTGACAGTTCATATTAGAATTCAAAGGCGGCATTTTTCAAAAGCATTTTCATACCCCAGGTCTTAGTTGCAGAGAGCTGTATGAGAAAAGTTGTTTAAAAGTGTAACTACAAAGCCTATAACTGTATATGCTAATCTTGACTCTAGACCTAAGGCTTTCTCCCTAAGCTAAAATACATGGAATTAAAAGGTAATTTGCCCAAGCAAGACTAGATTAAAATCAAAGGACTGTCCCTTTAAGAAAAATATATCATCCTTTATCGCTCTGAATGGTTTCATTACAGCTCTGCTACTTTTGTGCTTCAGTTGAGCAAGTTACAGATATTAAACAGAATGGCACATCACAATAGGACATGAAATGAATTATAGCATAATGAGTGAACACATCTACTGTATTATTATACATAGTCACCTTTTATGTATCATGTAAAAGAACCCAACTTGAGAGATCTAGCTCATTTTTCACTTCAAAAGAATTTTGTAGAGAACAGTTATAGTGTCAATTACTTCAGTATGAAATAGAAGATTTTTTGAAAGCTCTCAGGTGAAGGAGGGCCAAGCAGAGGTAAGTACATCACCAGTTACTCGGATAGCACTTAACACACAGCAGTGAAAAGGAACAACAACAAATTTCAACCCTGTTTTGCTATCCAGCAGCATAACTGCTTTGCTTGGGATAAATGACAATGCAACATCAGGACTCTGACAGGCTACACAGAGGTCTTACCAGTGTCTTGGGAGGATCTTCACAGTTATACCCACCATCCTATTTTACAGGTAGCTGCCTGCACTGATGAGGGGTTTTTATTGCATAGAACAGATGTCCTGTGGAAAATTATGTAAAGCAAAGTGGAACAAAACATTCCTTTACAGGAGAAAATACCATTCCCAGCAGTATCTTGCAAAAATAAGATTGCCTCAGCAAAGAGGGAGTCAGTTTAAAATTGACTGCATCTTTAAATAGAGATTACAATTGTTTGGGGATTTTGTTACTTCTTCTTAGAACAAAGGAGCATCAGATTCTTCGACTGTAGGACACGTGCTCAGGTTAATGCCCAGGCCACCCATAGACCATCCTGCACAAGCTCAAACCTACGTCCATCAAAATTTACAGATGCTTATACAGAAAATAATATTTTACCTTAACTTCTTGAATTATAATGGCTCATACAACCTTGAGATGTTTCAGTTATTAAAAAAAATAATAATTCAGCCATAAATAAGCCATCAGAAAAAAGTAGCAAACAATGGAAACTGTAAGCTATACATGGTGTCTCCAAATTAAAATGATAGCTTTTTTGTTATTCAAGATAAAATGTTTGGTTTATTCATGTCATTCATTTGTAGCTTATCTGTGTGTAACCAAAAGAACTATTGGGTAGGTGAAACACTTAAATAGGCTAACCATTTTTATACAGCTGATAGTGATTTAACAACTGCAAGAAATATAGTTCTCTTCAGAGGAATAAACATAATTTTTTATCTACTGAAAACCAAATACATTTTAAGGAAATTATAAATATTCTTTTAATCTTACCATGATAAAGAGATTTACTGCAAGCATTAACGTACCTACTCACCACACATAATTTATAACAGAGGAAGAGCTTGAAATATTTTTATGTAAACAATCATAGATTTTCCTGTGGTTACTAAAAGGCTTTTTAAAACTCTTTAGTAGCAGGGGACCTTGAAAAAAAACTGTTTCTAGCAAATCTTAGGGTTTCCTTTACCTTTTGCACAATATTTATCCCACTGACACTATTTTTGTCTCAAATCCTTCCATAAACAATGTCTGTAATAAAAGTATTTTTACCAGTTTCCTATAAAGCAGGCCTTGGAATAGAAATGCAAACAGATACTGGTGTAAATTAATGGAAGTATCTTCCAACTCTTAGAGCTCACCCAGTACCTTCAAACATCTCCTTTCACAGAAAAGGCCACACTTACCCTAACAGAACAGAAAATATACAAGACTCCAAATGTCATACAACAACCAGGCCTCCATAACTACCACCACCTGTTATTATAACTGATGAGCAAAGATGCACTCGAAAGAAAAAAAGAGACACATTTACACACTTCCTCTATGCCTTCTATTCACATAACAATGTCTAAAGAAGGCTTTCAACTACAATGCAGTCTTTTGTCAAAGTTCACCCATGCAGAATCTGGGTTCAGAAAAGGAGTCACAAACTCCAGCTGTGATAATCTATTTATTAGAAGGATGTTTACAGACTCAGAGTAAGTTTAATATTTTAAGTTTCTGGTCTGCCTGGGAAACTACTACAAGCCTCCCGGTTACATTAAGTCCTCCTAAGAGACTAGTGCTTCCAAGAGTAACAACATAGTGTACAGCAAGCACCAACTGATAGACATTATGATATCCCTCAGGGAAGCACCTCATTTTATACATGATTCTGCACAATGAGACACAACGTGCAAGCATTCTGGATTCTGGATTATCTATAGATGTGTCAGGTTTTCACACTAGCCTGTCTTTTGATCTCAAATTTCCTGAAGCAGATATGTTAAAAATATATCTCTGTCCTTTATGTAATCTTTCACAGAAATAATGTTACATAGTTTATAAATTAATCCATAAATTATAGTAGTTGCACTTCCCACTTCTAATCCATAGATATCAAAGTTTCTCATAAGCATATTTACCAACTATATTTTAATATGGGATAAAAACTAAGTTGAAGTAGCTTCATAGAAAAATTTCCATAGATTTCAATAGAGGACATTAACAGAATATTTGATTAGGAGCCACTGTGGAATAATTGATCTGTTATGGCTATTACAGAAAAAAGAAACATGATTTACATAAGAGTCTAATGTCCCATACTCCAACTGAAGTCACAGTTGTAGGCATATGTAATGTAACAGAAAGAAACATCAAACATGCTTTTAAGATCTTCTAGCTTGGCCAGGAATGAAGCAAAAGACCAACAACAGAAGGACAAACATTCATCAGGTTGTGCTAGTAAATAGGACTATGCAGCATACACACTGTGAGTAGCTTTAACAGTTAAACTGGAACACAAGCTCATTTTTTTCCCTAGAGAATATGTTGCCACAAACCAACACTGGACTAGGGCTACATAAACATGTGGATAAAAGGCAGAGAGATGAAATATTTTCCTTTACCTCCAACCCTTTTCAACAAATTCAGTAACATTCTTACAGGAATTAGGTCTCTTACACTTGTTGTGTTGTTCAGTTATGCCCATCCTTACAAAAAGAAAAAAAAAAAAAAAAAAACAACGAAAAGATTTCTACTTTTTGTTGAGCTGCAAGTACAGCAAACACAGAAATTGCCAAGCTGCTGAGAGGCTTTGGTTGGACACAATAGAGAGCTGTCCCAAGAGGCTGAAGGGCCTACATGAAACTTTTTTTTTTTTTAATATAAAAATATTATCAGGAAGAGATATAAAAGACAAAATTCCTTTCCTGAAAGACTCACTGAGACTATAGCTCAGAGAAAGGGCATACCTCAGATGAGGTGGCCATGGCCTAGAGAAAAGCCCTTGCAAGGATTCAGAATGCTCCCATTTTACAAGCAATATGGGCCACAACTGTTTGAGATGCTTTAGGGCAAAGGCAGACTTTCTTGCCTCTCATGCCATTACCACAGGCATGGGAATGCCCCTAAGGCTGAAAGTCATAGAGCTGCAGATGAGATGCAGTGGGAGGAGGTCATGTGAGGGTGAAAGCCACACAAACAGTATGTCCCTGAAGTCAAATTTCCTCTGTAATCAAATAGCTAGGACCACTGGGCAGAAAAGATGTTTCTTAAGTCTCAAACATTTCAGTGTCACCAAGGTGGGTCAATATTTCAGTAAGAGATAGCAAGAGAAACTTAAACACTCCATGATCATTTCATGTCCTTCCTTCTCAAGAAATCTTACTGCCACAGTGTGAATGACTGGGTTGGGAAACAGATGATAACCACAAGGGATTATCAAAACCTGCTCATATGACCAAGTGCATCATGGAACACATCCCTATTAACAAGAAGTAGCTATCCTGTATTTTCAAAAGAATATGGAGTTACTAATCTCTCAGTGTGCATGATTCCTCATCTAAGTAGCTGCCTCCCACCAGTCCAGGAACAGGTGGAATTCAGCAATAAAATTTTCCCTGGAATCTGCCTGTGGTTTGTCAAGTGCACTGGATGAAGGTGCTATATAAATGTCACTAGTTCTTTTAGGTGATTCCCTAAAGCAAAGCTGCTATAAATGATGTCAGGAATAAGTGTTACCACATAGCTAGCAGTAGTCACATAATCCTTTTAAGTCCCCAGAAAAGTACTCAGCAGTCTCCTCTTATAAGCTATTGCAACAGAGTGACGAAAAGTTACACAGGAGCAACCAAGCACAGGTACTTGTGCTCTATTATGTACATTCAAGGTGCAGGAAAACAGAGGGTTGGTCTTGTCTTTTGATTTGTTTAGAGTTTTTTTCAGTACAGCAGGTACAGTCAGTCTCATCACTATTTTTTGCATAAGAAAATCAGCCATTCATTTGTTTCGTTTTCTCTGGGTGTTCCTCTACTGATCTGCTGCATTCAGTTGGGTACTGTTCCAGGTACCTAACTTCAATTGCATCAGACTCTTTTTTTTCATGCCCAAAACTGGTGTGAGGCCACAAAAAACTCAGTTCACAATTTTCTTGAGTTGTTACCATTGCACACCGGTATATTAAACAAGTTCTTTCAAAAGCTCTGCAGGATGGCCAACAATAATTTCTCTGGTGAACTGATGTTCAGCTTCAGAAAATACTGTTTGAAAAGGGAAAAAAAAAAAAAAAAAAAGATGGGCAAAAGAAAGAAAAGAAGTTAGTTGATATGAAAGCACTCTCATGGTGATGCATCAAGCCTGTACATGCATATTCACATTCTTCCAGCTACAGACTTGCCCCGCCTGAAGTATACAAATACTTGTGGCAGGATCAGAAATTTTCCTTTTGCTAGGCATTAAGAAAAGAAATGCCTGCTCTAGAAGACAAGGCTGGTAAACCTTAGCGTTGTGTGAGAAGGCTGCCTGTGTTTTGCATGGAACAGTTTGGCTTTTAATACCATTTTCCTCTACTCTTCCTGACATGGTAAGCGAAGGGATCCTTGACAATCCTTGTCCTGAAGCCACAGCTGTCACAGCAGTGCACAGTATCAGCCCGTACAACTGACTACACCATACTGTAATCATCTTGCCTCCTTCCTGTGCAGCCAAAATCATCTTTCCTCTTTTCCCTTGCTGTTATTCTGAGCAGTTTACAGCTATCAGTCTGCGTAGCTGCAGTCTGGGATACTCCACTGCACCCAAGTGCTACAGACATGACCAGCAACAGACGTGGAGGAGAAACACCTGCCATTATCTCCAAACTCAAAAAAATCCACTCACTTTGATTTATAAAAGAAACCAGATCACCTGTCTGAGCTGATGGACTACAAGCCCAGCGAGTCTAAGTAGGATGGAACACACTGCATTAGAGCTTGAATAATGCACAGGTTTCTTTTTAACTATTGTTTTAGATAAGCAGTGTCATAATAAATAGACCTAGGGAGAAGTGCTCATTTTTCAGCTGCAGAGAAACACTCCAAATGAGTGTTTTTTGTTTGACAGTCCTTCTCTCTCACTCTCTTCACCCATCTTCCTCCTCTCCCTCCTTCACACCAAACTTTTTTCCAAAATAAATACTCTTTCATTCCATTACCATTATACATCCTTTATACATGCAGGTCAGGGCTGTAGGAAGGACTGGAAGAGATCTATGGGCTATGGATGCCCATGCAATACTACCACATGCACATCTTTATAAATGTATTGTGCTCCATCTTAAAAGTAGTCTGCTTTTTCCTCATCAGTGTCTGGATTGGAAACATGCTCTAGGGCCTCCCTGCACTAAAGGGAGCCTCTTTAATTCCAGGCTACTGTTTTCCTCACTTGCTTTTTTGTGCTAGCACTATCTTTCAGTTGTAATACCTTTTCACCCTTGATGAACAGACATTTGGAGCATTTTTAAACATTTGTATCTGCTCTTGGTCTGCTAGATTAAAAGAATGTAGGCTTTTCTTTCATGACACGTTCTCCATCCCCTTGATTTTCCAGTCTGCCTGGAAGGTCCTTCTCCCTATCAGTCCCATTTTCAATTAAGTTTTTAGAACATGGGTGACCAGGTTTGTACTCTCTATTTCAGGCAAGGTCTCGCCAGTGCCTTGTATAATGGCAGCAATATTTCCCTATCTCTGCTGCAAATGCCTCTCCTGACACATCCTAGATCACATTTGTCTTTTTCATGGTGTCTCCTGCAGGCACGCTGAGCTCAGCTAGGACTCCCAGATCCTTCTCCTCCTCTGTTATTTTCAGTTGATGAGCACCTGTGAAACTTGGTAAAGCAGAAGGGTCAGCTAGACAGAGGATTGCTCCTACTGCATCTCTTTATTTAAGACTGCTCAGAGGAAGAAAGAGGCATAAATGAGTCTGTAACAGCTGTCACAGCAGTTGTTACAGCCAGCCAAATCCTGTGAATGCTTTCCATTCCCATTCACTGAGCAACCCCTGAGATCAAGACCAAGACACAAGCAACAGCATCTCTTGAGTGCTGAACACCAGCTTCAGGAAGGTTCTCAGTGGGGGAAGAACGAGTGAGAAAATAGCAGTGGAGTCACACACGACCCTAAAAAAACCTGAAATTGATATGACATAGAGAAGCTATTCTGATTGTTTCTTAGAAGCCTGAATAAAATAAGCTAATTTGCAATGGAGGTGGGAAATTTTTAATCAGCAAAGACGTGTGCACAGGTAAATGGGAGGATGACATTAAAGTTGCTTTGGAAAAAATATTTTCATTGAAATATTAACATTACTGTCCACATTTGGATTATACTGTAAAATGAGCAGATTTTTTTGTATGATGTTGCTTTGTGTGTTGGAGAGGAGAAAGCCTGGTAACTATTCTTTCAACATCAGTATTTTTTGTAAGATGGTTAGCCATGCCATCATTAATATCACAAGAGGATTCATGTTTGTTTATTCTAAAATGAATGTAAATTGGACTTCATACCTAATACATTAAAGCCATGCTGAGACACAAGCTAGTCTATTATCTTTATACCATATATTTTAGGATTTTTTTTCTCCCCACTCCAGCAGAAGACTGACAGTTTATAATGCAGTGGTGCAACTGCCTCATTTGCACATTTACAGTGCTTGATAAGGGCCTGAAATGCTTGATTCCCCAGAGATTCTCCTTGTTCTTTCCCCAGCAGAAAATGTCTCCCTATATTTCAATACAGCTGTGACAAATTTTCCTAAGTAACGGATATCTAGCCTTTAGATAATGCTTTTCACGCAGAATAACATAAAAACACTTTACACAGGGCTCATGCAAATCATTCCACTACACGTCAGGCAGCACAGACCAGAGCCTGGAATCGGAAGTGGAGCAGCCCATTCCACGTTGTACCTCCTGCCTGTGGCCTTGGGACCCAATTCATCCTTACACACCATTCCTTGCATGAAACACATCCTAAATCGCAGTAGAAAAATAGACAGAATTGTTTAAACCCCTCAAAGTTTCCCTAAGCCATACTGGACAGACATCCAAATGCATTCAAATACACTGACAAAAGTCTATATGGCTTTTGCTTGGGAAATGAGGTAACACCTTTGACAATCAAGTCATGTTGACATTTTTTTATGTCAATAGCACCTATAAAACCTGGCTTTTAATAGCAGCTGTATCACCTACCCCCATTTATAGCATGACTGTGGATTGTGCCACAACATATTTGTTGTAAAATTCTTCAAGAATAATGACAAACCCAAGACAATTACTCCTCTGAGCACTAGCAATGGGGTATTTCTTTAAAGAACAGAATTGATTGAAAGGTAAAGATTAGCTTTAAATTCCTCCACCTCTTCTTTTATTTGAATATGAAAAGAAGGTATAATACAGATGCTTACCTTCATATGACATTAAAAGACAGTTGGGTCAATATAATTACTGTAGAACAGCAGATTTTTTTTAAAAAATGCTTAAATATTTGTACTTACTGATTTTACCCTTCAGATGCATTTTAGCATTCTGGGGTAATCGGCTAAATCCAAACCACAGAAGCAGAAGTAACTACTAGGCAGTCCCTCCCTTAACGTGTATACCATGCACAATATCACAGATTAATCCCCCTCAAAAGAAGAAAAAATATATTTTTGCAACAACATTTTAGAACATAACCATGTGAGTCAAAGTGACCCCCCAGAAGAGCTTCTTTGCACTTGACAGCAGGTTTATGGACATGTTGTAAATGTCAGACTACACCATTTTTAATAATAAAAAAAGACACTATAATACTGTTTCCTTGTAACCAGGACAGAAAATCATTTGGTAAGAGTAAGAACATTTATTGGTTTTGACATAAAAATTTCTTGCTGTGAGGTGGAAACGCTGTACTCCAAATACCAGAAGAAATGTGAAATCTCAAGGGTTATGTTCAGTAACTCTTGGTTCAAAAGCAGACGTGGCAGGTGCATTATTTAAGAGCTTGTCAGAGATGATCTTCTACAGCACACTACTTCAGGATTCATCTCCTGCTATGTCTTAGAGGGGGATTCTTATGTAAATATACGGCAGAATTGGCTGATGCACATCAGGCCCATACTGCCCAACCCTTTCAATACCACTGTAGTCACTACGAAATGTTGGTATCAGAAAAGGCCTTCAGTACTGAATGCAACTACTCCTCCCACATACCCCATGTAAGAGCAGTTCTTTGGCTGAGCTCTTCAGAGTGCATTTGCTCTGAAAAATTCAAAGCAACATTTTTCTCAGTAGCCATATTTGATATTATAAAGCATATTTTGTATTGTTGTATTCAGTGCTAATTTGGTGCCACAAGATGTAGTATATTCAATGCAAATGAGAAATAGTTGCAGCCCAAGATACTGCTTTGAATTTCCTGACTCCTGCACATATAAAAACTTGAGCATATTTTATTTAACAATTTACAAATTAACAAATATTTAAGAATTCTTTTTTTTTTTGCTTTTCATTCTTTCAGGGCATAAATCCTTGAGTAGAAGCTAGTCATATCAGGATTTCAGTAGATGCTAGTAGAAAAACAGAAGAGGCTCGAAGGACCAAACTGTTAAAACCAAACCAAAACAAAGAAACCAAGTCCAAATGGATTGATTGGGTCCTCTATGCCTATAGCAGTGAGCTAGATTTACAGCTGTGTAAGCCATAGGAGCATTGTTGTCTTCAGCACACATGAACACATTTGTGCAAAGGATCTGACCTGTGTTTCTGTAGAAGATACTCCAGACAGACATAGACCTGCATAGCTACTCTCCTGTTTCTCTCATCATTATTTCAGGAAGAAGGAATTTCCTATGCGTTTCATACAAACACAAAATCCAATTTGAACTATTCCAGTACAGACTTAAAAAGTCCTCATATAGGAAAATCACAGCCAGTAAAATAATTTTTTTTCTTTTTTACGTAACCTAGTAACTTCAAATAGGAGAGAAAAAAATCACTTTTGGCTAAGAAGAAGGAGAAATATAATTTAAAATTGTGCATTTTTTAGAAAATACTATTTTGATGGAAAGTGCCCCCTTTAAACTTGTCTATACTGGCCTGTCAGAAAGGATACAAAGATTAGAAAGAAATGTCTTTCCTAATGTATCATTGCACTAAACATTTGAGAGAGGAATAATAATACAGAGAAAGCAATGGCTGTACCTTGAATATGGAGTATGCCTGCCACATGTCTGTGGCACAAAAAACACCTGTAACAAAACATTTTGCACAAAATTGTGCTCTGCAGTGGTGAGAGAAACTAAAGAATGAAAAAGCAAGGTGACCCAATGTATGTTTAACTGAAATACAGTAAGTACCATCTCTCACTTTCATTGAACCCTGAAGGGAAAAAAAATCAGGATGATTACCCATTTAACTGCAGTAATCCTGGATTAAAGCATTTAATTCCTAGACTGTTTACAAGCCATCAATACAAACAATAAGCAAATATATGGCAGGCTGCTTTAAAAGTATATCACTTTGCTGTCAAAACTAGCTTTGGATAAATTCAGATGAAGGCTTTATCTTAGGGGTTTTAAGTAATCTCTTCTGCCTGAACTACTACATAAAAATATAACATCCTCTGCAAACATTAAGTAGGTGGTTTCTCTTTTGTTAGCAAATGGAGTACACCCTAGTCTTTTAAATTTTTGAATGCCTTTGAAAATAAAAGGTGTTGCCCAAGTAATATTTAGAACAGGTAAATTATATCTCTTCTCTGAAGAGTAACAATTAACAGAAAGCATCTGTAACATGTTTACCTTTATGAAGCATTCTTGTACTAAGTAGCACAGAACCTCAATACCAGTGAAAACTTACATTATTCACAGAATCACAGAAACACAGAATCACAGAATCATCTAGGTTGGAAAAGACCTTGAAGATCACCTAGTCCAACCATTAACCTAACATTGACAGTTCCCAACTACACCATATCCCTCAGCGCTATGTCAACCCGACTCTTAAACACCTCCAGGGATGGGGACTCCACCACCTCCCTGGGCAGCCCATTCCAACGCCTAACAACCCGTTCTGTAAAGAAATGCTTCCTATTATCCAGTCTAAACCTTCGCTGATGCAACTTGAGGCCATTCACTCTTGTCCTATTGCTTGTTACTTCATTAAAGAGACTCATCCCCAGCTCTCTGCAACCTCCTTTCAGACAGCTGTAGAGGGCGATGAGGTCTCCCCTCAGCCTCCTCTTCTCCAGACTAAACACCCCCAGTTCCCTCAGCCGCTCCTTGTAAGACCTGTGCTCCAGACCCTTCACCAGCTTCGTTGCCCTTCTCTGGACACGCTCGAGTAATTCAATGTCCTTTTTGTAGTGAGGGGCCCAAAACTGAACACAGTCATCGAGGTGCGGCCTCACCAGTGCCGAGTACAGGGGTAAGATCACTTCCCTGTCCCTGCTGGCCATGCTATTGCTCATACAAGCCAGGATACCATTGGCCTTCTTGGCCACCTGGGCACACTGCTGGCTCATATTCTGGGGGACTTCTGGAAAACTCTTCACCATTAACTCTAAGGAAACTGGTATCTCTGAGGGAAACTTGTCTCTACACTCTCCATCAAGTATCACCCAGTCACTCACAGTACAGGTAAATGACTTCATCAGCTTAAGCCTTGTTTTGGCATTTCAGAAAAAACAAAAAATTTCTCAGCCTGGGTTCATGTACCAGCAGTCACCACGAGCTGGCAAGTCACAGCAAGACAGACTTACCTGACTGGGAATTTCCAACATGCGCAATGTCGCTTTTCAGAAATGGGTTATGGGAGAAAGATTTAATTCCAATTTCCCCTTGGATTTTTTCCATTTCCCCTGTTATGAATAGCACACCTCCCACCTACCGTCCCCCCCCCCGCCTGCCCTCCAGTAGTGTATAAATTAATTTCCCTTAGTTCACTTTAACCTCTGTCTTAACTCAGTGGAAGCTTGGTTAAACTCTTAATCTAAAATCAACTGTAGTCAGAAGCAGTCTTTCCATGGGCATGAACAGGTTTTGACTCTGGATGGGGAAATCCAGGCGCAAAGCTGCTTTAATAATTTAGCAGGCACAGGAGCAGGAATCGTCCCCAGTTTCACACTCTCCAAGTTATGGGATAAGGTAAAGCTTTGTATCAGATGGGGAGGTGGCAAACTCCTAGGTGACACAGCCAAAGTCTTCTGGCTGATGCCTCCAAGAGTTCAGAATCACTGCAGTCAGGTAACTTGGGAATCTATTAGTTCATCGATTTTGCTAGCTCAGAGGAATTATGTGAAACTCTACATTGTCCCTCAGTCACAAAACCGCAAAGTATCTGTAGTGGCATGGTCTATGACTGAATGCCTGTTGTCCTTACAGACAGCATTCTGCACACATAACTGAGATCATCACATACAAAAAGAATGAGGGAGGGGAAAACAAAAATAGAAGAATGCATCTGAGAAGTTACTTAAGTTTAATGCTTAAAAGTCTGAATGCACAAACAATAATCTACCATTATAGAAGTACTGGTGGTCAATACAATGCATTAGAACTATGTACAATGACACAGTTTAGTATCAAAATCTTTCTACAATGTAGAGTATTACGAAACTGTTAATGACATCGAACACTAAGCACTTAAGACACCATTTTTTGCTACCACATTTGGAACTTCAATGAACAGTCCATTTTAACTTGCAGCATCAATCCATTTCTAGTATGAAATTAAGTAATTTTCTACTTATACAATAAGATTTATCTACACGGGTCTTTTGATTTTGATCCATAGCAGCAAAGGCACTGTACATCAGCAGATCCACAGACTTAAAGATTTTTTTTTAAAGCATTCAAAAAAAAAGTCACAGATCATAGTTTAACAGCAACAACAACAACATAAAAAGATAACACGTTGTCTCTGGCACAATGGCTCAGTCTGCGTCCGTTTTAGGGACATCCAATCAAGACTTGGATTGAACTGCTGGCGAACAAAGCAAGTCCTTATCCCAATAAGAAACCATTCCTTTTTGTATGTCGGAATGAGTACTCTTGTAAATCCTACCTCAGAGGTCATTGCTTTTGTGGTTTGTATATTGGTAGGCATCCATTCTTATTTCAGTGCAGTTTCCAAAGAACATATCAAATATTTTTCATAATCTCTTGTAATTGAAAAATTGCCCAAAGACACATATCCCCATTTTCAAGGAAACATTGCAAAAGTTTCCAGAAGTAACAAAGGTGATTCTTTGAGGCAACTTATTGTACTCTCTACAATATAACAAAGAGAGGTGTTTATATTAAAAAACCTAGCTTGACACCAAAATGCTTTATGCTTATCAACAGAAAAGCATTGAGAACAAATCTGTACACAAGATGCTATATTAACATTGCAAATATATAAATTAGCACATTCTTACTTAAAGTGAATTTAATTTAGATGTGAACTGAATTTGCCATTCATCACAGGCATGTAGATTACTGGCTACAGTTTGCAATTTCCTAAGTTTCCAAGACTGTCTAAAATAGTTAAGATACAGCATCTTCCCACCAAATAATTATACTGTAATAACACTTAGAGGTCTCATCCAAGAACAGGACTAAAAAATATAACAAAGTTTATTTTTTTAAATAGAAACTACAAGTCTATTTAGTGTAACTTTATCTCCTGAACATCCTTCTCCAAGATCCCCAATTCATCCACCTGAAAAAAAACACAAAGTATACAATGCACCTTTCAAACTAAAGCCGGGCCAGACAGCTTTATTTAGTCAGTTCATTGTTAGAAAGCTTTCTTTAAACAAAATAAATACATTACAGCTATAATACATAATGAAAGAGTCGAGTTCACTGTTAAGTATGCTTATTCCATCTTCTCCCAAGTAGACATCTGACAATTTGGTATCACAAGTTCTTAATGAGCATACACAAATCAACAGCAAGTTAAGAAGGTAAAAATAAATCCCACAAGTGTGATGAGCATTTAAGTTCTCAGTTTAGAAAGAAAAAAAAGGATATACAGCAAAGTGCTAGGAGAAGGAGTTCTGTCTGCATTCAGATTTGTCTCTAATAAATAACTTCGTAGACTGTAGCTTTCTTGTCCCCAGAGCCAGTGACAATGTATTTGTCATCCACAGAGATATCACAGCTAAGCACAGATGAGGATTCTTTGGACTATAAGAAAGAAAAATAAATAAATAAAATTACATCTTTACAATCCCTCAATACAGAAGGACCTGAAGATTAATTGGGAAGAGTTTATAAAGAGGGAATACACTGAAAGCTCATTTAAATATCAGTACTGTAGTGGCAGCTTTTGTTACAAGACTATTTCTCCAAACTTGTTCCACCTAAAGCTCTATGGCAACAAAAAACAGCAGTGGAAAGGGAAGTGAATGTTACAGGCCTAGAGATAATCTATCAATCAAACGAAAAGGAGCAGTCCTTTCTATACACTTTACAAACAACAAGCATTTATCAATATTTTATACGTTAGCTTTTGCATAAAAATGAATGAAAAGCCATCTTCTTCCCTCCCTTTTTTGTCATAAACCGGAAATCCATACAGAGAAACACTACAAAGCCCTACCCACCCACAGGTATAAAACAAAGAGACTCCACAGAACTAACTGTATTTCCTCTCACTATTTCCCCAACAGAGAAGACAAAAGCCTTGCACAAAGGAATTTACATTATCAGGGAGGATGTAAATATTAAAAGATACTGTGGTGGAATAGGATGAGCAACAGTGTACAGCAGGTAAAAGACAGACAGGATACACCAGGATGCAGCAGCTCTGTCTCTTCCCAGCTTTTCTGTCTTTTGTGAGATGATGTATACATATTGTCACCTTTTACTTGCTGTTTTAGTGCATGTTTTCTCTACATAGCATATGTCCATTCTTTTCTGCCTGTCACTGCAAGAGCTAAATACTTACCAATCATGCTAAGCTTTTGACAAGAAATCTCTGCTGCAATGCACGGGAAGTTTCTTTCTCTACCCCTCATTAAGCAAGCTGCACTGGGGTTTTAACATCACTTTTAAGGCAGATGTGTTCTTGTTAGGATGATTTGGGCTTTCTGTGGGAGGTGGTTCTGGAGCTGAATAGCCTCCACTCAGAAAACTCAAGAGCTCAGCTTTTTCTTGTCAAGACAAACTGTACTGTCCCCAAAGGCAGAGACATGGCAGGTATCAGTACAGGGGAGACCTGACCATTTAAACCAGAACATCAGTTAACTTAATTTAAAAAATTCCCAGCCTAGAGATACCTGTAGGGGAAAGAAGAGAAGGACATGCCAAAAATGCCACTTTTCTTTAATGGCACTGAAGTGCCATTAAAATTGCTCACAGATGGCGTAAAGACATCTCCACAAGGCTCCTCCATAAGGAGACAGTCTTCAGCTTAGGAGTCTGCTTGTCCAATCCACTGACTTTACACATCTCATCCAGGCAAAATATAGATGTTGAATATGACATTCTCTGTTTTAGTGACTTTTAGTGACTTTTCAGAGCATGCTCAGCTAATGACATGACTTGGGTACTGTATTACAGCAATACGCACAAGAAGGTGAAAAAGAAGGGTATTAAAAACAATTTCGGGTTAAAGGGCTACTTTATTGTAAGAGCTAAATTATTCAAACATTAGAAAGGACAAAAGCATATCTCTAATTACAGAAAAAGTCTAGGAACATAGTAATTAACCAAGAATTTCCATTTAAAAACTCCTTAAGCTAATGACAGACCCTGAGATGTGCAGCTCTACTGCACTGCAACGTATGTGGAAAATAGCTTTTAGGAGATTATTACCTGGAATATACTGGCTCCATAAGGTGTTCTCCAGGCATTAAGAAGATTATCTTTTCCAGTGCTTACAAACCATTTGCCTGCAACAGATTGTTTAAATGTTATTGTTGCATTTTGTTTTTGAGGCATGCACCCCAAGAAACAGATTAATCATAAAAACAATACATTCACACATTCATGGAAAACATATCCAAAGAACAGTCACATTTTCATCTGGCTGCACTATGTTTGATCACAACATAAGCAGTTCATAAAACAAAGCAATCTTAAATTTTGTCCTGGTTTGAGTGTGTGGCAGGGAGGGGGCTACAGTGGTGGCCCCTGTGAGAAGCTTCTCAAAGCTCACCCAGCTCCAAGTCAGACCCACCTCTGGCCAAGGCCGAGCCAATTAGTGATGGTGGCTGCACCTCTGTGATAACTTATTTAAGAATGGGAACCTGGGAGGAGTGGTGGGAGTTGTGAGGAGAACATCTGTGTGAACACTGACGTCAGTGGAAGAATGGAGGAGAAGGCGGGGAGGAGCACCAGAGCAGAGACTCCCCTGTATCCCGTGGTGAGATGGCAGGGCCGCCCCCCTGCCACCCATGGGGGTCTGTGGTGGAGCAGATGCTGATTGGCGGCCTGTGAGGGGCCCCACCCTGGGACAGGTGACTGCACCCGAAGAAGGCCGGGACCCTGTGGGAAGAAGCCCCCGCTGTTGAAGTTCAGGGCTGGGAGGATTGCAACACGTGGGGGTGACCTACACGCCCGTGGGAGTGATTCTTGTTGGAGTTGGTTTGTGGAGGACTGTCTCCTGTGAGAGGGGGACTGCGCTGGAACAGGGGAGGAATGCCAGGAGATTCCCTCCCCCGAGGTGGAAGAAGCAGCAAGACTGACTGCACCCCCATTCCCTGCCCTCTGTGCTGCTGGTGGGGAGGAGGTAGAGATATGGGGAGAAAAGCTGAGCCGAGAAGATGGGATGGGTGGGAGAAGATGTTTTCAAGATGTGGCAATGCTTCTAATGGTCCTACTTTGTCTGTTAAGCATTGTTGTTGTTGTTACATTCTTTTTTTATTTCCCCTAATGAGTCTGTCTTTTGCCTGTGCCTTAAAGGATGAGATCATCCCTCTCTGTCTTTATCTCAAGTTCTTGGGTCTTTTGTTTCCCTCCTTCTCAGTGCTGGGGATGAAGGGGGAAGTGAGCGGCTGCATGGTGCTCAATTGCCCTCTGAGCTCAAACTATGACAATTTAACATCCAATTTTTCACTATACCTCTACTTTCTTTTAAAAGTAATCTTGAAGGAATTTCTCAGGAGGGAAAACACTTGTATAAAAAGATCTGCTTACCACAGTGAGCAAATTTGAGTGACAACACACAGCTCTCATGAAGATGCAGCTGATATTTGTCCGGTTTAGTAACATGCAGCACCTCGACGTTACTGTTCTCCATTCCCACCGCCAACCACTCACCAGTTGGGCAATAGCCCAGTGAGAAGATCTGAAATTAGCACAGCACATGCTTCAGTCACTAAAGGAATGAGCTTGAGATACTGAAACCCAACTCTTGCTACACTGATGACACTATGCAAAAGCACATTTTGGTCTACTACAGTTTTAAAAACATGATAATCCAATTACTACAGTAATTAAGAAAAATTCGGTCATGTAAACAAAGCTCAATTAAAACTGTAATAGTAAAGCACTGAATCAAGCTATAAAAGTTAATGTCCTAGCTTATCTGACAGCATTTAAAAATATTTTCATAAAATATTTTTGAACAAGCATCTATAGAAATGGGAAGAGATTGCACACAGGAACACTTTAATCTGGCAATTCTTTATAAAACGGATTCTCCACTGCTCTCATGGAAGTACTAATCTGTCAAATAATCATAATCCAGAAAGATGTTTAGCTACCACATTAAAAAAAAAAGAAAAAAGAGCATGAGACTAAGTGAAAAATTCTTTGGAGTTCTCTTTGAGCCTGCTTTTTTTGCTTTAAAAAAAACCAAAACCCAAAAGTGCTTGTTTTAGAAAACCATGACAGATTTTTCTTAACATGCCAAAACCTCTAAAACTGAACCTGTGATGTGAAGTCATGTTGCTGTAGCTGTCTCCCTTCTCTAAGATCCCAGGATCTGACTGTATTGTCCAAGCCTCCCGTCCATAGTTTGGTGCCATCATTAGAAATGTCAATACAGCTCGCTCCATCTGTGTGGCCCTGGAACTGCCTAAAAATATTGAAAGCAGACATGCATGTTCTTACACTGGAAAAAGTTGGTTCTGAGCATGTATACAAAATACCTCCTTTTGCTTTCAGTCCCTGACACGCAGCCATTAAAGACAACAGTAACGTAGATTCCAATAGCAATCTGAGATTAATACAAACTCTGGGATGACCACATGAGTTTTGTGATGAATTGATGAAGCAATCAGGCCAAACAGCCAAGCGCTAATTTGATTTCAAAAAGCACACTTTATGAGTCAGATACTCTGGGGATCTTTGCTGCTGACTGTGCGATACCCGCTATTCGACTGAAAATACCCTAATCCCCCCAAAGGAACGCAGCATGATCGTCAAAATTCACTTAGTTTAAGAAGAATCTGCAGGTCACCAACAAAACTGGAAAAAAATAAAGAGCGGTCTAAATGGGAACATCAGGGAGTAAAAGCCTGCCTTTACATGCAATACTTATATATTACATATAACAACAACCACACAGTCCAGTGCACAGAGGACCTCTGTATGACTGGCTCCTAGCTTACTCTACGTTAGTGCTGAGCAGCAACTCCTAAAATGCTAAGTTTGCAATGCAGTAATTTACACACATCTTTACTCAAGATGTATTTGCTGGAGCACCAGTTAAAGAGATTGGAGTGTGAGCACCACGTATGGCATGGAAACAAAGAAAACCATCTGTTCAAAGAACCTACAGCAGTGTCAACATCAGCTGAACTTAGGAAATTATAGTTACGGGCTGCTCAACAGACCTGGAATTATGAAACTCTCAAAACCTATAAATAATTATATATACTTTTGTCAAGGTATTACCGTAGGTATTGCCTAGCAATGAAATACTGGAAGCAGCTATGCAGACACCAGGGAGAAAATAGCATATGTATGCAGAAGAGTACGTAAGGCCATGTCTAATTAATTCTTCACAACCTGATGATCCAGTTCTGTTGACCTACCTTACTAAAGTCTGGTTATGCAGATCCCATACTGCAATGTTCCCATCGCTACAGCAGGAGAAGCAGACCTTGGAATCGGGGCTGATAGCTAGGGCATAGCAAGCTGGAGCAGAAGATGTCAGCTCTGCTTTGATGCGAGGAGTTGGAGCTGCCAGGTCCCAAATGGATAATGTGCTGGCTTCCCCGCCAACAATCAGGGTGCGGCCATCGGGGAGCAATCTGCAGGAACGGATGTAGTTATCTCTGTTCTGTAGAGACAGAAGCCATCAAGAGATTACTCATGAGGAAAGGAAAACAGCATTAACATGAGAGCAGAAATCCATAAAAGTATTGTATTCCCTCCTGGTTTTAATGAGCCATTTATACTTATGACAATGATAAAGTGTATTAATGCCAGAAAATTACATGACATTAGGGAAGTACTTAAACTTGATCTACAAAATTCAGTAGTGAGAGATATTTAATCTTAATTAGCATCAAAATGCAAAGACCTGAACCCAGCCCAAAACAATTCAAGATAGCTGTATTTGACAGCTTGTGTAGAAAGTTACATTTTCATACTCTGTTGATTTCAGTACATTAACCTCTTGGCATGGGGGAGTACCAAATTCCCTGCATACTCCCCCCACCTCTGTTCCAATGAGACTTGCTGCCACCATCTAGGAGATGTCAGAGGAAAATATTTGGGCAATCTTCTTCATTTGTGTAGCAACCTGTGTAGCAATTCATTGTATGTCTACATGTGTTGCAGAGTTCTCATTTTACTGCCTCTGTAACAAGAAGCAACATCTTACCAAGAACTGGTGAATGACACGAGAAAAGCTGCTAACAGTGGTTCATCTTGTTAGCACATTCAAATAATTTGTGAATAACACTCAAGGATATTTTTAATTGTCACATTAAGACAGGGCAACACATTCACACACATGCACAGACACAAAATCTGTGACACAATCTTCAAATATTCTTGGAGAATACAGCTGCAAGACAGCAATTTTTAGCATGACAGGATATCAAGCTTTAAGATTGCCAACAAATGTCAAAGTTTATAAACAATATTTGCTGTGTTGTCTTTGATCTTTCCCCATACCAATACAATTTTAGGATATTGGGGAGGAAAAACCACAAGTATGACAAGGAACATACTTCAAACAACAAAATTACAAATGGAATATCAAGCTTTGATACCAATGACAGCACTCAAATAGCCACCGCTTTTTGTACCTTAATGGTATAATTTCAATCTTAACACAACCTGCTATCTTCTTCCACTGTCAAATGCCGCTGTTCACCTACCAGGCAGTCCAGCTGAGAGACAGGGCTCTTGTTGCCAGGGTGACTGATGTCCCAGACTTTGACGCACCCCTTCCCACCCGTGTACACGTGTCTTGTGGGGTTGCTGATGGTAACTGCACACACAACTTCCCCGTGGTTCAGAGTGTTGATCTGACGGGCATGGCGAGGGATTCCTGGACCGATGAGGGCATCAGGAGGGAAAGGAACTGGCTGCATCTGACCATCCGCACTTACATGAAATGAGTAAGCTCTGAGGGGAAAAAAAAGACAGGGGGTGATTTAAGAAGTTTTTCTTCAAGCCTATTTAAGAAAACAGAATTAAAGGTGTGTTTCCACTGCAGGCATTCAGATTGTGCACTCAGCTCCTTTTGCAATCTTTTTCATCATGTGAAGAAGAAATTACTCATTTATATAGCCTGGCTGTCAAAGCATAAACTTAGGTACTCTTAATGTGAAAAGTCAAGCACTGTCTACAATCAAATGAGCTTTTACAACTCATGCAATGATGATTTCTGGCATGAGTGAGGATACACGACAATACTCTTAAACCTGGGGCACAGGGAGACCACTGTATGCAGAGAAGGGAAGGAAGGTCAGGTCAGGGCTCCCCGGAACACAGAAATAGTTGGCTGGCTGCTGCAGAGCATGGCAGGTAGCTGAGTGTCAGATGTTTGGTTGCTCCCTTACTGACTCTAATGTGCAAACTTTAGCTGGACTGTTGCCAAGCTGCTCCAAATGCACTGAGGGTCCCACGCCCCTCAAGTGAAACTGCTCAGCACTGTACCTAAGATTGCAGTGAAACCTCCACTGTCAAAGAGTTAAGTCCTCCAGGCATGGTTGCTGACATCTCACATGACAGACCAGCAAAAATGCACTGGAATTTTCTTCCTTCTTTTGGCCTTGCTTTTTTCTTTTTTTCTTTTTTTTTTTTCTTTCCTCTGTGTGGACCTGACACAATGACTACAAATCCCAATTTCTCTTGCCAGAATCAGAGCCTTCACTGAGAAAGAATGTGTTGTGTGACTGCCAGTTATGCCACCTGTGAATAACCTATCAACAGCTTCATCTCAAAATATTTTCCAGGGAGAACAGTTAGGTTGTGAAATTTTCTTGTTCTGAGATGTTACCTGACACGTCACATCTATTACAAGAGCACAAACTTTGTAAGAAGATTCACCTACACATACCAAGGTATGCTTAAAGGAAGGCTTTAACTTCCTTAGACCCAAAAAATCATCATAGTACTGATGAAAAATCCACTGTCACAATGGTTGGATTAGAAGAGCTCACAAAAAAGAAATCATTTTATGAAAATACTTAGGATCACGTCCTTAGTTGTTGCTTCAAAGTCAGTGAAGAAGGCAGTCTTCAGAATTCAACTACTGAATTCGTATTTAAGATTCATAGTGCATTAAAACTAGAACAGTAATTTTCAGTGGGACAAAATGCAACTGCATTTTCACCTTTCTGCCCTATTCCCAGAGCTTTACACACTCTTCTCATCCTGCGCTCCGTTTCTTGTTCTGGCAGGTCTGAGTGACAGATCATATCATCGTCCTCCATTTTTTGACATTAAACACATTCAGGAGAGGGTAGGACAGATTTCTGTGGCTGTCAGAAGCAGCAAACTGCTTACATGAGTAGAACTACAGTTCAATTATCACTGCAGAAATCTGAAATATCTTCCTTGTTATCTCCCTAATTCCTGTTTGCTGCAGTAAGGTACTGAAAAAAGCAGTTGATGGTCACCTGAAACCTCTAAGAAAACACATGGATCTTCATTATCATCTTTTCTAATTTCTGTTATGCAGACACTCTCTGCAAAGCCATGTTAAGCACTGAGTGTATGATACTTTTATTAGCCAAAGTGAATTCTAGCATACTTATAAAGTATACTTATAAAGTATAGAGAAATAAAGCTTTGATCTGGAGTGATCTGTGACTACATTATTCTCATTCTATTCATTACTTCATACTAGTATATGTGATTAAATTGTTGCTTTGTTGCTTGGTTTGTTTTGGTGATGGTTGAGTGGTTTTAGTGGGTTTTTTTCTTTTTTTCCACTCTGAGAACTAACACTGCATGTTGCCTATTTGAAGTTCTCCAAATATCTTAAAAATATCTGACACTATAGACATCTAGAGACCACTTTTTTCTTCTTTTCACATTAGCTACCTTTTCTATTTATATATTGTACCATCCAATTGATATATCTCCAAAATGAAAAGAGTTATTAGGGGCCAGATCCCTGATGTGTCACACGTTGCCTGCTCCATTTCAACAGACACTCAACAGTGCATAGAATTTATACAACTTTTGTTCTAAGGGAAGAGTAAATGAGAAAGCAACAATCCTGAATGATAGCCGTGAAAAGTAGTGCACTTAAGATGAAGAAAAATCAATGCAATCATGCTAAAACAACAACAGATTTCGAAGGTTTCAGGCCCTACGGCAGACAAATGACAGTTACATTTAAATGTTTAAAACAGTCATCAATATGAAAACAACATTCAAAAACCTTGGAGATGCACCAGAATTGAAATAGTCTGATTTCAGTTTGCCTCACATTTTATTCTCCCCAACTGTAACATGAGTCAGATGTGAGCAGGTAGGTCTCTGCAGCCCAGGTATTGCCATTTCTCAGACCACCGCAAGCAAAGCCTGGTAGAGCCAGTCATCCTCCACCAAGGATGAACTTGAACCCAGCGAACATTCAAACATTACGTCAAGACATTTCTAAGTGCCTGCTGCATGTGGAGGCTTAAGATCTGTGCCCCACAGAATTTTTCATGCAAGCAGCTGGTCTGGCAGCTGCTGCACACCAATTTCCATACTCACCTTATGCAGCCACCTAACAGGGTGGCGCAACTATCAGGAAAATCAACTTGAGGTGGTTAACTAGTGTGTGATGTCTGAGAGAGCTAGACATGGTTTATGACTTGTGTGACACGTAGGTACAAGGGGAGTTACAGGCACTAGGACTGATCGGTTGTTACCATGCTATTAATCCTGCGTGTCCGCAAGCTCACTGGCAGGTAAGCATATGTATTTAATCGCAGCCATGCAAGTGTATGACCACCCCCCAACCACTCCTCCAAAAAGATGTTCATACATACAAGAATGAGAGAAGGAACGGCACAAACATCCCCTGGCCTTCAAACTCTCCAGTATTAGCTGGTCACAGTTTCCCAGAAATGTTACACAAGATGTGGAATTGGAGGACCCTTACATAATATCTGGATCAATATGGTTTTCATTGCTGTTTTATTTTCTCCCCTCTCTAATTCAAGAGGGATGTGAGCAGAGAGTTCTTCATATCTGTGTAATTCTTTCTCCGAGGCTCACAACAAGCAAAGCTTGGTAGAGCAGATGACCTTTAACGGTCAGTTCCATCAAGGATGAATTTGAACATTATGATACAATAATTCTTTCCAGTATTTTCAATCAAACAAAACAGTTCAGTGTTCCTTTCTCTGCACACTGCTGTTTGTAGCAGCTGATAAGTTTGCAAGTAATTGCAAGGCTTTTGTGAACAAATAATTAATTTTCTTAAACCGAGAAGCAGAGTATAGTAGACATGGAAAGCCAAGATCTTGTTCCATTTGCATTGCTATATAAGACCAACCAGTAAGACTCAGTATGTAACACCTTGAAGTTCAGCTCGTTTTTCCACTTATTTCTGTCTCCTTTACTCCATATCACCCAGTCCTTGTTGGCTCCTATCAGTCTTCAAAACAAATTTACAAATGCAACTTTAAAATTAAACAGTGTTTCTCCTACTCTTCACAAATAGTTATATTTATTTCTGTTCACACGATAGTTTTCAGTAGCTAAGGGGAATTCCAATTGGCAAAGGAACACAACTTCAACAGATGACTGACTTTTAAAGTTGAATGTTTGATACTCACGGTTTTCCTCCTGGAATGCCTGTGAGACTGGGAGGGATTCCTGGGACTCGCATGTGATGATGTGGATCAAAACCAACCTATAGTTTCCCCAAGCAAAACAAAAAGGTGTATTAAAGATGTAGTTAGGCAAAAGAAGACTGTTTAATTCATGTTCTCTGTAGCATACTCCCCAAATTACAAAGAGAATGAACTAGATTTAACCCTGCAGGTCTTACATTCAATATAAACTGCTCTGAACACCGAACTCACCAGTGGCAAACACTTACCACTGGGGATCTCCCATAAGCTGCCGCTGCTGCTGCTGCTGCAGCTGCTGCACTCATTTGAGGGGAAATATTGTGTAGACCGGCGTAAGCAGCTCCAGGGCTGGTCAGCTCCCCATTCATACCAGCATGTGGCACAATCCCAAATGGGGTAGGATAAGGACACGGCACTGCCATAGGTGTCCTTAAACCTGAAGCTATTGAGGGGCAAAAATAAGAGAGAAGTCACGCAGCCAGCCCAGACCCATCCGATAAAATATGAGTTTGGCAAACAGTAAAATATATACACGCTGTATTAAAGTGCTGAAGAACCAGCTCAGCATCCAGTTTAAGCAGCTGTAATATATTGCCTCGTCACTGTAGATTTAAAGGGAGCCTGGTTAGGGAAAAACGGCCACCATTTCACACCATCAAAATATACAGACACTAACCTAGCGGATCCACACCTGGGGGTTTGCCAGGCACTGGCCTCAGTCCAGGAGTGGAGTTGCTGCCTGGAGTAGGGGCATCAGTCCGTGGAGTCGGGGTATTTGATTTAGACACAGGAGTGGTAGATTTCTCATTCTAATCACCAAAAAGGGAAAAGGAAGACAGTTTGTTAGTTATTTTACTTTTTTAGCTAGTGGTTGGAAAGAGAGCCGATGACACCAGAGTGTGATTAGTGATATTTAGCTTTTGGGTCTGGGTGTCAACAGTCCCTGGCAATAAAGAGAAGCTGCAGAGACACTGAAAAAGATGGAATGGCTTTGGGAATTAACTACCTTCACAGCTTTCCTCTTTGGGAGCACCCGTGTGATTCAGAATGAGTTCAATGACTGAAAATCATCACTGTCTGACAATTACACTGGTAGCACATGTGAAATCTGTCAGAGGTCTCACTCTGCTCATTGTGGACCTGCTCCCATTACAACTGGGTGGACAAGAAGAGCAGGAAAAGACCCCACAACTGACCAACAACTCATTCCTCAAACGTGGTGCTGGAAACACAGGATGGGGGCAGTGATGGGTATAAAGTCAGGAACTGTGCAGTGCTGCTCTTGTGACAAGCTTGTTCATCAGACAAACCACTGACTCGCGGGCCTGAACCTGTCATTCCACCACCTTCCCTGAGCACTACATTCGCTCTCAGCTTTCTTTTTATTTATTTTATTTCTTTAAATAATTGCATACCCTGACCTATGAAGAACTGGGAGGGTAGTTACTGTGCAGCTCTGGAAGGTGATTAACTGTGGTCACAAACACAAAAGGAAAGAACACCCCCGACTTGCAGGTAGCACTTTTTTTTGCATTGTTATTTGTGATGCATGTCAAGGAAGGCTCTTGTAAATGACAGATTACTTTTTAGATAGAAAATAAAAATTACTGTTGTTGTATACAGCCTGGTAATTCAAACAAAGCTAACAACCAAATCACATCCAAGCAGGGAACTGAATTTGCCATAAACCACAGCACAGGAAAACAGCTCAAGGAACCCCTGTGTACTTTTATTTATTCTCAGAATGACAGTTTTTCATATGGGGGAGGAGGAAAACATCTCTCAGCACAGCACATTTATCATCTACCCACACCACCAGTGAAAATAACCTCTTACTATCCCAAGAAAAGGCTGTGGACTTCCTCCTTACTATTTTATTAAATTCCCTTGAAGAGATAAATTAAACAAATTTTAAATTGCTGCTTCAGAGTGCTTTACTGATAGCTGAGGAAATCCAAATCATGTCCAGAAATCCTGTAAGCCTGTGTTTCAGCATATGATCATGGGTTAGCAGCATTCTGAAGCACTTACAAGGCTAAGTTCTTTGGATTTGGAGGAAGGAGTACTGCTGGAGGATGCAATAGACGCCGGACTAATTGGTGCATCTTTCTTCAGCAGTCGAGTCTTGTCCAAGCCATTCTCCCGTGGAGAGTGTGCTGGGCTCCCTCGGGGAGAGGAAGGATCCTAAACATCAGCAACGTGGGTTAGTATAAAAACTTCATACTAGCCATTAGTGCTTGTCTTGAGCAATTCTCACTTTGGAATGAAGATCTGTCACAAAAAGTGAATTCTTCCTTCAGTTCTTAATTGATTTAGCTGATAAAATTGTAAAATCAAGATGGATAATGAAAGACAACTTTTTTTTTTTTTTATTTAAAGAAAGTCTTAAAATTTGATGCCATTAACCATGAAAAATAATGTTAAAATTCTATGGATATTGAAATAGGCATGTAAATCTCATTTGTCAGGTGACAGACTGAAAAGGTTTGAGGCACTTGGCAGACCTGATAAAGTTCACAAATGAAATCATGGCCAGAGTAAAAGAAAACACAGATACCCTTACAAGCTGCATCCTATCTGCTGAGCTGAACTGGCTTCAAATATCTCAAGCATACTTTTTGCTCATACAAGAAACAAAAAGGTCCTTTGTAGAAGTAAGTGTTACAGATCTGATTTACATTCTAAAGAAAGACGACCTGACTGGATTCCCTCAGGCATTTCAAGCTCCTTTATGAAGTCAAAGGCTGTAATCTTATTCATATACCCAATATGCACAGAAACCACTGAAGACACCCCATCACCACCATGTAAGGTAGAAAAACCACCTTTGTGTATACCTCATTGGAAACATCAACTACCAAGTTGTCATCGCTCTTTTCACCATCACTGTCCTGCAATGACAAATCATTATGTGTTACAAACATTTATTTAATATCACGTCTCTTAAGTACAAAAAAAAAAAAAAAAAAAAAAAAAAGAAATTAAATGAAATGCAAGGCTTCTCACAACTATGCAACATAGCATTTACTTTTACCCAGCTTTATGTGGTAATACAATTATAATATTTAGGTCACGATTAGGGCTTCTGCTTAACAGGTTGCCACAGCTATAGCACTATTCTCTGTTTTCACACTGGTGAACATGGACACAGGATGAAAATCTTCATCCAAAGTTGCACTGCACTGAGAAATGGAGCCAAGCTAGAGTCCAGATCTACCAAGTCCCAGTCTAACTAAAGCTCAGTCCTCTTGTCACATGCCTTCCAGGTGCTCTGTATGTATATTGTTAAAAATACTATCAAATCCTACCCACTGAAACCTTCCACCCAGTATAGATGTTAGAGGCAGGCAGTAAGAACCTGTTAAAAATTTAACCCTCAATTTTAAAATTAGTTATGTGGCAGGAATCAGGTGAAATTACAGAGGAACACTCAAGTTCAACAATGCACAATGTAGACAATTTACTCACGTAACGAGCTGCTATTTCCTTCTCTTCCGTCTTCTGTTTTTTACTATCTGAAGGATAATCTGTTGAATTTCTGTGCTTTTCTGCTGTTCTGAAACTGGCTGAGGGAGATACAGAAGAGCTCTGCAGTCAGAAAACAGATGAAGAAAACATCATCAGATGCTCACTCAAAACAGTGGTTCGTCACTATCCTTCAATACAACTTAACCCGGTACATATGATTTGGAGTTGTTCTCACAAATAGCACTTTCGGTTTTAATCAGTGCTAGCTACCCAGTAAGTATCTTGTATTAAAAATGCACAATGCATTGCAAGAGACAGATAAAGGTGATCAGCTGATGGATCCTAGTTGCTATCTGCAGTGTCAACAGGATGAATGTAGAGCTACTTTGGACCATTTTACAAATACTGTGTATTGGCCTGGTTTTGGCTTGTTTCCTCTACAAATATGCAGAGTTAAATCAATACTCCCAGAAGAGGGAGGGTGGGTGCGCATTTGCCTGTGTAAATCAAGAAGAACAAAGCGGCTCCAGGTAAGTCACACTTTAGCATGTTTGAATGAAGATTTCTAGCAAAGAAAGCAGCAAGCTCTGAACAGTCTTGAAGCAGTAAAGAACAAGAGAAAACACCTTAAACTCATCTTATTTTGGCGCCTTTTACAATTACAGGCTGTGCCTGCAGTAGACAGAAACACTATGCAGTGACTCAGTGAGTCTCTTGTCATTCTGCAGCCCTCACTTAGTAATGATCATTAAAGATCATGTGTACAGGACAGGAGAGCAAGGAAGATAATATGTAGTTTATGCACTGACATCCAACAATTCTGCTCTACTCCTTTAAACAAGGCAGGCAACATTTATCAATTTCTACCATACTTCCAAAGCTTGGTGAAGCCTCTATCTTAGTATACAAAAAAGGAAGTAATGAAAGATGCAAAGTTCTCCCTGGGATTGATTTTAGCAGCAGCAGCAACTTTTGGCCCTAGTTCAAGAAAGCATTTAAGCATGCGCTAAGTCAATGGTTGAATGTACGTAAGGGCGTGTTCAGGCATTCTATAGAATTAGAGCTGACAGGAATGAAGATGAAAGCAATTCTCAGTTGAAACCCTGCTGTTTCCATATATCTGTCCTCCTTACACAAGGGGGTGGGAGGAACAACCACCAAAGAAGTCCCTACTGTCGGATTTTAGATCCTCCCATTCATCCAGAAACACTGGTTTTATTGTTTTCCCTCCACACACTATGGACAGCTGTTGTTCCACATAAAACACAGCAATTTGGTTTTGGAGTTTTCAGTGCATACCTCCTTAAATTTATTTTATAGCTACTACCAGGAACACAAAACAAGAAATTAGCATTTACATTGTGCAATTTCTGTTCCACCCCTATGACCATATTTCTTCTTTTCCTTAACTTATTACACCACAAACTTCTGGTAAGGATTAAGAACACTCAACCATAGAGGTTAAGGTTAAGCTGTGGTTGTTGCCCAAGTCACATGAGAGAACATTTCTCCCTGCTGGGAACTCAGGTCCTCCTCTCCACTTCTCCAAAATTTCCAATTCTTGTCAACAGCAGCTCAGATTAATGAGTGGTGGAATTTGCAAAAAATCTTCCATCCTTTTAGAACAAAGTTAGTGCTGAACACAGCCTGTACCTTTCCCATTGGCCTGTCTGCTTGCCTCCCTCCCTCTCTCTCTCTCTCTCTCTCTCCATGACAGTATAAAATAGGTAGACAAAGATTTCCCATCCTGAGCAAATACTACTTAAAATACGTTCACTGATTTAGCTTTAAAGAGAATCAGTAATACACTATTAAATGACACAAACAATGCTGTTTTTTTCTCTGAAGAGACAACACACGTTAAGACATTTGGAGATAGTGGCAGGAGGCACAGAAGCCCTCAAAATAAAGGCAAAGTAGAAATCCAACATTAAATGAACTGGTGGCTTGAAAAATGTATTTGTTTACTGCAACAATACAGCCTTTTTCAAAAGATTTTAATAGTATGCTCCTATTATATTTATATTCATTTACAATTTGGAGGCAGTAACTTGTAATGTGAATTCAATTCATTATTTCTCAACTTCACCCTACAGAAAGCAATTTGCTTTAAAACGAAGAAAAATAATCACCAGTAAACTACAAATTAGAATGGTGTCTAAAGAATTAAACTACTGCACTTATTTAAATAGAAATATTTATTTTCATAAATTTGAAACCATATAGTTTCATTTTTCACAATCTAGTTAGCTATGTGCTATAGATACCATTTTAATCTTTGATTTCACTGCTTAATAAAGTAATAAATTAAAGCTCCCTACTAGAATGATAAAGTAGCTAATTATCACTAGCACATAAACGATGAGCATCACATTGGGCATTGGGGCAATGCACACTGCTTAATGATTTTATTGCTTCAAAGATGGATCAGACCTGATACCAATATGAAAAGATATTGCTGCAGTACCTCACATTAGCAGAAAAACAGAGACAACTCACCTGTTGACAGCAGGCACTGAACTGAAGTTTGGCCAGTGTATTAGGACTAACATTATTTTGCCTCAAGAGTCAATTACTACAAAACAAATCTGAACATTCTCACTTTAACTGTCCTACCCCTTTTCTTGCATGGTGCCAGTCAACCAATACCCCTGCAACATGTAATGCACCTGTCATATACAGATCTCTGACTTCATGGGATATCTGGTACTGGTGCTGACAGACCTAAACGTTTCTCTTAAGATATGTCATGTACATAGCCAATGAGCTATGATCTAGAACTTCATATAGACCTAACACCTACTTACTTTCAGTGTGCAAGCGACAACATTATTATCCATACTGAGTTCCCACTATTGTTTGCAATAGCTTTCCAACCCATAAGCACTTGTAAGGATCTATCTTCAGTGAAAAATAGCAGGATGTGACAATGTCTGCATGGTTTCCACTGTCATCGGATTCCTACCCATAATCCTGTACCCTCCCACACCTTGGTTCTTGAGTGTGCAAGCCTACATACTCCAAGAGAGGCCCTTATATTTGCAGACTGTGCAAAAAAACCTCCACTGAACCACACTGTTCAGCTGTCAGACTCTGCCCCGTTCCTTGATTAAAACATTGGTGCTCTCCTAACAGCTGCCTTTAAGAAGCTGCAACAGGATAGCTACTTAGAGAAATTAAGTGATTCAGCATTATGACTTGGCAGGCTGTAACTTAATGGGCCGGAGTACTCATTTTAGTAACTATTAAAATTTATAGAGAAATAAAGTCTCTTCACACTGCTGTTTTCTTCAGTAAAATGCATTAATCTACGAGAGAGTAGCACTTTCCTACTAACACTGAGTTTGCTCACATATAATAATTAGATCAGACATAAGAAAAAATACTCTTTGGTGAAAGTAGGTTATATTTAGTTTCTGTTTTAGCAAAACGTACTGGTTTTTCATATTGTCCTTAGGTAGAATATTTTTATTCATGTTAAATACACCACAAAATGCTGACAAAAATAACTAAACAGACACATTTACAGAAAGGCTGAGCACACTGTCTTGTACACGTAATTTGCTTAAGAAGTGGAAGAGTGTGTTTCGAGTGCTGGACCCACAGGATCTTTTGCACTAGTCCGTAAAGCATGGCATGCTATGCTTCAGCCTCTGTTTTGGGCAGTGCTGAGCACAGTGCTAACCGTAAAGATCTCCCACCACAAGGACCACTCTGTTTTCTCTCCAACAACGGCAGGGCACAGCTCCTGATGGAGTACCAGTGCCACACACACACAAATTAAATGAACATAAAGAGGGCCATACAAGCCTCTTACGAAGCTGTAAAATTCTCACTGGTAACAGGGCAAACACCAGTGTGCTCGCTGTCTATTTGGGATAATTAATACTTCAAATTGCTAGGAAAAGAAATAAAGATTTCACCATTTTACCCCCAACTTCCACTGAAAGTTACTTGCATGGATGACTCGCACTGTAACATGGCAGAAAAGAAATCAACATGGTCAGATTGCACAGCCATCCGACTGCTCTCAAACCCTGCAAGCCCCAACTCCTCATATGCTAGCTCCTGTAGATGAAGGCCTGGCCTGAGCAGACTAAGTGATAATTAAATGAAATCAGTGTTAAAAATAATGATTAGAGATGACAGGATGAAAAGCCCTCCCACATGATAAAGCTGGTAACTCTTTAAAGCATTCATGAATATGACCATTCCCCAGCGCACCCTTACTACTATGCGAAAATGATGTATTTGGAGTGTAATAATTAAAACAATAATTCCCAACAAAGTGGGAATTATGAGATAATTGACCATCTTGAAGTATTAAGCAAACTGCAGTAAAAGCCAAGGATGTTCAACACTAAGGTCAATTACAGTATAATTATCTGAATGACATTATTGCTGTTATAAAGTCTGTTGCAAGTATAAAAGAAACTATAAAAATGGATACAATATGCATTGCAGGGAAATGACCAGGCAGTAACGCTGCTTGGTTGGCTGGTGCCAATGTTATTGATGGATGTACCAGTGCTGGAGCTTGGACTCCAGCACTGCTCCAGGCTTGGCCTTGTAGCACTGAAGTCTCCAAGATAAAACGATACGCTTAAATCAGAAATGACCAAAAAAAAAAAAAAAAAAAAAAGTGCTGTGCACCTGCCAGGGATGAGACAGATACTGCTCCAGTAACAAGTGGTACAAGGTGGGAAAGGTCCGTACCTGGGCAAGAGTAAGGGGCAGTCCAGCACAGCCCATCAAGACCACATGGTCAAGGAGAAAAACTGTAACCAAGAGCTCCCACACAGCAAACCTTCTTCATGGCTCCAACTGTAAGGCAATACTCATCTGCCTAAAAGAATGCATTAATTTACATACACTCGTAGGCATAGGTGAATTACTTTCATTAAACTGAGGGAAATGGTGTAAAACGGTGTGGGATGCTCTACAGATACCATATGGAGGGTTTCTGCTACTACACCTTTTTGTTGTTGTTATTATTATTATTACTATTACTACATTACTATTATTGCTATTAATATATCCCAGTATCCACTCCAGCCTAATGGATTTTGTGCTCTTTGCTTTCATTTTCTAACATTCCCCCCGCTTTGTTGTCTTTACTTAGGCAAGTGGGTTTTCCTTACCATGCCTCTCCCTCTAGGTATATGCAGTGGGTTGTGATCAGGCTGACGCAGTCAGGCAGTACAGTCCAATGCGCATCTCTTCCGAAATGGCTCCCCAAAGGAGGGGAGGTTGATAGCCAAGTATTGTTCCCACATATCTGACTGGTCATGGTGAACTTTTCTAATATTTTCACCTCCCCCTTTTCCAACTTGTTTCTCTATTCATCAAAACTGAAACCCAACTTCCACGCAGCCATACCATGATCAAATTTGTGGGTTTTTTCAGTCTTATTCACTGTCTTTTCCCTGTAGCTGCATTTTCAGATACCAAAGTCTCAGTAATCATCAGTGAAAAATGCTACTAACTAGCTAGGAAAGATACAGAACAAAGCTGGTTTTAATATCACATGACCCCGTCTGAGCTAACTGGATTGAGTTTAGTAATCAAGCATGTGATAATTATTTTTAATACAAACTATGATTAAGATGCAAACTTTGAAGTTTTATATAGCATTTTTACCCACTGATTAACTTCACTAATTGCAAAATTAATGAAGTTAATTAGTGGATAAGAGTGTCATAAAAAACATCAAAGTCTAGATGTGCAGGGCTGCTGCAAGAGCAATGAGATGGCCATAAAGAAGTCCAGAATAAAGAAAATGTGTAGGCTCAGCAGTCAAGTCTTTGAAACACAAGTGATCTCAGAAGTTTTATGTGCACAGAAGTATAGATATGTACGTACATTATGTATATGTATGTGCAATTTCTTTAAAAATACCCATGTAACTGTTTACACTGGTGATCTGCTTGCCCTGGTGGTACCACTGCGATATTTAATCTGAGCTAATTAAAAGCATCAAAATCTAGATGTTTTGAATTGCGTGATAAATTGAACAATAAACCACTACAGTTTTACACATTAACTCCAGTCATGTATTTCAACATACACTTATCAATTTGCTGGAAAAGCTAAGCAGGCCACACAGCAGAAGTTGGAAATACCTAGCAATTTTGACGTATAATCCTATCAGCATGTGCTGTTGTTTCTCTGGCCCCTCCTGGTGTACAGGTGCATGGCGGTAGCAAGAAAAGTAGGTGTTTAAAGCAATGGTGAGGGCTGCTGGCTAGCCTTTCACAGATGGATTTTTGCAATAAATCCTTTAAAATACAGCTTCTCCAGTAATCACTGGCTGAAAGACATAACACACATAAGGCCTAATCACTACTGACACTGTGAGGGTCAAAGGATGGAGAGAAGAACCGATACAGCTTAAGTACAAGCAGTGAAGCAGCAGAGCAGTAGAGGAACACAGCTGTGAGGCAAAAAGGAAAGACAGGTTTAGGTTAAAGTATATCTTAGCACAGGCACATGAAGGTAGTGAAATCAAGGAGCGTGGCAAGAATAACAAGCACCCTTTGGTAAGCAAGACAGTTTGAACAAAGGACTTGGTTTCAGCAGGGAACAAAAGAAAACGAAACAGATGGGCAGGAAAAGGAGTTAAAACACTTCTGATACGTTTACAGAAGCTTCAAAGTTCACAGATTACATTTACCATCAAGTCTGCTCTTGTCCACATCTGCCAACTCGTAAATATTGAATTTAATTGCTGGTAACACAACCCAGGCATTGTCAAACATCCTTCACCTTTAATCCACAGAGCAATTCACCTGATCCACTCTCCATTCACCACCGTGCTTCAATCTCCTCCTCTTTGAACAGACCCAGACCCCAAATTAAGACCACAAGCTTCAGCACTGACCAGGTAATTTGGAGGTACTGAAAAGATTTGCAAGAAAGTGTTCAGGCACAAATTGCAACTAGTATAGGCAATATCACAGGTGAGCCCCAGGGCATATGCAAACTGAAAAGGAATTTTGTCCCTAATGATCCCAGAAAAGAGAAGGGCTTCCCGATAATGATGGCAAAAGCATGGAAATGCTACCACAGAAAACCGTGCTGCTAGCATTTTAGAAAATACATGCCACAATCTAGGACAAACCCACATGTGGGTCATCACAGCATACAAACCCCTAAACGTTACTTTAACCAGAATCAGACAAACTGAAACAGAGGTGTCAAAGGCCACCAAGTTACAGATATTCACAAGAACTGAGGGTAAATATAATCCCCTTCAGAAATCTGAGGAACAGCGCAGTACCAAAGAAAAGCGGAATCACAGCTCTCCTCTCCTCAAATATTTATTTGGGGTTCAAATTACTGATCTTTCATGCTATTTCCTTCAGCAGAGATTTGAAACAGAATATCTCTAGCAAAATAGAAACAGAAACAGAAAGGATAGTATCGGGAGTTAACTAGGGAGAAAGAGTGAGGGAGAGCGGGCAATCACAGGGTAAGAGAAAAAGCTCAATCAGCCTGGAGCGTTCAATGCAGCAATTTAATTGTGGACTCACCACCATGAAAGGGATGAGAGCAGGATAACCACCAGCCTGCATTATGGGTTTTGATTCAGTGACATGCCACAACACAAGGAAAAGCAGCAGTGCTTCATAAGCGTTCTTCAAAAGCTGATAACAGACACGCACAAAGAATTCCCAACATCCAACATATCTCCAGAATATTAAAACTAATTACATTTTCATAGCGACTGAGTTTAAAGAGAATGCACAAGGTAATTTGGTTAGTTTTAGCATAGTAAGAAAACACTGAAGAGGGAATGTTTTATGATAGCCATTGAAGGCCTGTGTCAGTACGCTTTACACTTTGTTAAAAAAATACCCACAAGAATCACAAAATCCCTCTGAAGAATAACCCGCTTTTGCTTAGAGCTCTCTTTTCAGACTGAGTACCACAGTAAAACTGTTATCCTTTCACTTTGCACAGTGATTAAAATGGACTGTACAGCACTGAGCCAAGCTGAACGCAAACACTTTCCTGAAGCGGCTCAAGCCACAGGGGTTATAAAAATCTCGTCAGTACTGGCAACAGAGGTTAGGAGGTAAAAAATACACGCACCTACGCCCCCCAGATTTTCCATGTTAAAGTAGTAATGATCAGGCTTAAAGCATTGCCTTCTCCAGGGATAGCTAAGTGGATTCAGCTTTCATGTGACAGGTCCTAACAACTTTCTCCCGGGATTTATGTTCCCTATGTAATTTTTCATTTCAACCAGAAGGATATAACCTAGCACTAATTAGGTTTTTTTTTGTTTTTTGGTTTTTTTTTTGCTTTAAAACCACAGAGCTCATGTCTGAAGACAGTCCCATGAGATACTCCATTTAGCTGCTTTCAATTAGGTACTGTGCCCCGGTGTCCCACATTTTCAGTTCTGGTTCCACCTAACATAGGCTATATTCATGGCAAAGGCATCAGTTTTGAGTTTTCACATTTCTGTTCCCTTCCAATCTATCCATATGTATCAACCCTTCAGGGAAAAACACTTTCATTTTCTTTCCTTCTGCCTGTTTGTCTCTAAAGGATTTTATAGTTGTTTTGCTGCAGAGATGACCTAGGAGACGATAAGAAAACAAAGCAAATTATTGTTTTAACTGAATACATCACCGATAGAGCTTATGAACTCTTTCCACACTTTCTGAGTTTTTCCCTCTCCTCCCCCCATTTTTAATCCTATTTGTTCCTGACTTGATCAGTGGAAAAGTGATGGGAAAAGAGGTAGCCTTCAAGAGGCTACCATGATTACAAAAAGCACCCTAAAATTCAGTAGAAACATTCACTCTACATCCCAGTTGCTTCAATCAGCAGAAACACATTCACATGTTTTTCTCAGGTATTAACTAAGAGACTGGCAATTCACGCATCTCTTCCCCTCTCAGATCTTATGTGCCTTCTGAAGACTCGATATATTTTATGATTTTCTAATACCCTACGTGACCTAGGAAGCCAGAGCCACTCCTAAGTGCCCAATGAAAACAGAATTCATTATCCAACCAGTCTCTTAATTGGGCAAACATGGCTGGGTGCTACTAAATATCTGCAAATTCCAGTTCATGCTGATTCTGAATCAAAACATTCTCTCAACCATCTTCAAAAATATCTTCCAGAAAGAAATCTTTGAGCGCTACTGTTCACCTCTCTGCCCAAATAACATCCAAGCCCATTATATCTGCCTCACTTCATCTACACTCACTTACTTATGTTGCCAAGACTCTTGTTCAGGAAATTATCCCATTCCCTATTCAGGAAAGCACTTGAGCAGATGCCAGATTTGAGGCATACACTTTGATCTCAGGGAAGTCACAAGGCAGATAAAGAAATCAGAGGTGTGTACGTATGTGCTGAACTTTAGATGCCTACTGTGCACTACCCTGAATCTGGACCTCAGCCTGCTGCAAAAATAATTGTCCCCACTTTCATTCTTCAAATCAAGGATTCTGGTAAGTGGAATGGATGGACAAGTGGTGGGAACACAGATCCAGCAGTCAGCCTTAAAGCAGTTACATCAGTATATAAGAGCACATTATATGTACAACACCTACTTTGAAGACTGAAAAAATAAAACACACAGTCCTTTCTGCCAGATTTTTAGATGCAATACAACTCCTGAACATCCTAGAGCTTTGCCAAGAGAAGCAGCAGTAGCTTTTACTCTTCTGGGCCTTTCATTATTTATATTATACAGGTCACACTGTTAATTTTTTAAACATTAAAAGCACAATCAAATACTAACTTCAGGCTAGCTGGAAACGTTTTGATGTCAGCAATGAGCAGCCAATACATTTTTAATTCAGGCTAGAGGAGAGAAAAAGTAAAAACCTCCCTCTTGTACTCCCCCTACACTCTGCCAAGTAGTTAAGTGTGATAACTGGCATGCACGCACATGACCTTCTGTTCTATTCAAATGAGTTATCTTAGATAATTTGTGAAGACTGTTCTCTCTCATTTAAGTACTTCATAATGCGATCCATCTTTCCCTTTGCTTTTGTTAAGGGAAGACTACAGTAATCCCCCTAAAAGAGCGTTTTGGCAAATGCTCCTAAATTATGTAATTCACTAGGTTCAACTCTACTGTTACAATCATTTTCAAGGAAGACGGGTATAATACATTATCATTATAGCTATACAATCCTGAGTTGAATTTTCCTTGGCTGAATTTCTAACACTTTAATGCCAAAATTGATCTGTTTTAAAAACATCATGTGAAAGGTTTTTTAAATACCATACATGCTCAAGCTCTTTATTTTAAATGGTTTAGAAATGAGCTGGTGGAAATAGGAGACAAAAAAAAAGTCTTATGTTCTCTAATCTAGCATTAAGTACATCTTAAAGAACAACAGGCATGTTTCCAAACAAACTATTGCAGTATACAAATTACCCAGCAGGGATGGGGATAACAATGCCTATCATGTGGGTTTAGATCTGAGAAGTTGACATTTCATCAAGGTTGTCTAGGAAACCATTTTTAAAATTTATTTATAAAACAAAATGAAAGATGCTTATTTCCATTTGGGATGCCTCTAGAGAAGCTGGCAAGTAACAAGTTTATTAAAATGACAAGTTCAAGGTACTTTTCTTGTTGACTGTAAATAACCTCCCTGTGAGCCAGTTAGAGTGTAGAGATCAAAGGCCCAAGCAGCACTATAAAACCAGGAGTTACAGGGTTAAGGGAAAGCCTTCCCAAGCTTCCACAATATGGAAAATTTCCACTAGCCACCATTCACTCCGGTAGTGCAACAGCAAAAAAGCATTTTTGGACTTGCTTTGGAGTACATTATAAATCAACACCCATATTTGAAAGGACACCTAACAAAGCAGCTTGATTTTATGCACAGTGAGGAATTATTTTAGTTGTAAAGACTGATCCAGATGAGACTGAAGCAGCTAGATGGTGAGAAGGCAAAAAAGGAGCTGGGAAGGATGCATGGGATAACTTGTAAAATGGGTTTTTCAGTTGGGAAGAGTTATTAAATCCCAGATTGCAGCAGTTTGTCAATGCATTTCTTCTCCTTAGTATCTGACAAGACCATGACTTTTCAAGGCAGAAGTCAGAATAGCTAGCAAAGTGTTTCATAATGCAAGGCTTGGCTACTGTGATGCACTCTGCACATAACATCTTCAAATTTGACATCCACATAGGGCACACTTGTCCTGATGAGTGTCCAGTGACTTTACACTGAGTACACAAAGCACTGCCAGCAAGTCTCTACCTAGAATTTAAGAGGCTGAGTTGTAAGTCACACCACCACTTCCTAACCAACATCTGGACTGCTTGAGCAACAGCAGACTTGCTTATTCTCAGTAATGAGCTAAATCCTGCCCTAAGACAGAGAAAGTCTTGAATTTTAAAGCAGGCTTTCGTTACTGCTTTGTACTATGATGGGGACAGATTCTGAACCTGTCCAGTCCATCCCCCTCCATTTCACTGTGCTTCCTTGTCGCTTTTACTACAGGGTGGGAGGTGAAGGAAAGGCTTTCAACATTTGTTGTGACTGCTAAGACCATCAGGCTGTTGGTTGTGCATAGACTTTAGCTCTGACAGTAAATGTAAATTTCCATTTAAAGACACCTAGAGCACCAGATGGAGCCCTTACAGTGAGAAAGTGTAACAAGCTCTTTCACAGCAGGCCCAATTGTATCTGGAGCTCCAGCCTGCAAATGGAAATCCTTCTTCCCTGCCTACACACTCTCCCCACAGGGTGCTTTCACTACTGACAAAAGTCACATTCCCATATCCACCTCAGGGGCTGCTCCCTCCGCAGCAGCCTGCGAGAGTCCTCCAGTCATGTAGCAGCCCGCACTGGGCACTTTGTTAGCTGGCAGCAGAGCACTGTGTGGACAATCCTGATCCACAGCTGAACAATCTTACTCCATGCATGGAAAACAGCAGAGCCCTGCTAGAGTGGCCCCGGGGCGGCAGTTAACGTGATGGGGAACCGCTGAGGCACAGTGCTGGACTGTCAGAGTCATACTGCTGGTGGGTGGTGTGCTACCAAGACGGGTTAGCATTAGCCCCCGGCTTTTTGCGGTGTGCTTTGTGGCACAGAGTATATATGCAGCGTGATGGCTCGCTAGCCCGGGGCGGGCATTGGATGCGTGCTCCCCTTGCTGTGACCCTCTCAACAGCACAGCGGGCTTCCAACAATTCTGCTATATCTACAACCCCATGCAGTATTAAAGGATCCATGCCACGCACAAGAGCAATGTAATCAAACCCCAAGGAAGGATGAAAATTCAACCAAAGCCTCTCCTCTGAAAAAACATACAGAGATTAGGTAGTCAACCAAAACCAGAATTAGCCCAAAAGGTTCAGCTGGCAAATTAGCCCACATGAGCTACCACCAGAAAGAAACATGCATGCACCTGCCAGGAATGGGACTCAAATCCTCTGAGAGGTTTCAAAAGGAAGAATTAGGTAAAAATGGATCACAAGGTAATGCTGATGCCTGAGTAAAAAACTAAAACTGGGAAGGATGGAAAACTCTGTTTATATTTGGGAAATCTAGGCTCAGTAGTCTGCTCCTTCGTCTGATCATGTGAAGTCAATTAAGCTTCTTCATGCCTCAATTCATTATCTATAAAATAGGGATAATTTCAGAAGCTTAAAGAGCGTTTCTTTCCCTTACAGGGTTGTTGTGAGGATTAGTGTATTGAAGATTTGGAGGTACTCCAGTATCAGAGGGATGGATCTATGCTAGACTGAAATGAAAAAATAAGGGGGGGGGGGGTGTGGAAATAATCAGTCTTCCTTGTATCAGCAAAACCAAAACTAGATGAATAGAGCAATCCAACTACTATAACAGAGTGCCTATACTAAACTCCAGAAACTAATATGTCTACAAATAATAACTTTAGCCCATTTTTAGTTTGCATAAATCTGTATCACAAAGACACAGGAAATGTAAAAGAGGAAACACTCCTGCATTGTATGTAAAAATGTCACCAGCTAAACTCACAAGAACCTAAAGCCACTACATATGAGATGTAACTAACTTAACACTCTGAACAAAATTTCAGGAAGAAAATACTGCTGGTGGTGGTTGTTGTTTTTTAAATTACCCATGGGTAACAGAATTAACCAGGAAATGTGCTACCAGCAAGATTGTCTTTGAAATTATTTTTCTCAAATTAACCTATGTATTTGAAATGTGAACAAAGCCAAACTTGGGGCTGCCTACTAAACTCAAACCTGTACTTCACAATGTGTAAGGCCTTCTCAAAGACAGCCAGATGTCAGATAAACCTGCCCGATTTCAAAAATGCAGAGCCAGTCTTCCCATTGTTACTCCCTTTACTATAACCCACCAAGTACACAGTCTTTTATTGCTTTGTGCTATGCAGTGTTTGCACTTAGAGCACTCCATAAATAAGAAAAACAAACAGAGTGTGTGCTTAACTGATTAAAATCCAACATAAATTATATGCAAAATAGGTGCAGCCCACTGGCTCATGGCAAGTTGCCAGTGAAGACCTTCTGTGCTGAAGGTTGTGCACCACTGATTTAGGGCATCATCTCCCTGTCCTGCTTCTATCTCATTATTTTACAGTTTCCTATGCTACGTTATTGAATTCCCTTTCCCACCTCCACTCTTATTCCTACCTGGCCAGTTTAGCACTCTGTTTTCTTACTATCTGACACCAGACTATGAAAAACAATCTCCCACCATGATGCATAATCTCTTTGTGATTTGGGTGAGTCCAATCCAATCTCAGCCTATGTAGTATGTTACTTCTCTCTCTCCTTCTTGCTCCTGTAACAATTCAAAACTATTTTTACTCCAATGCAAATTCTTTCCAGAAGCACCTTCCTGCTTCCAGGTCTCAGTTTCCTGAATCTCGTGCCTTCTCCTACTAAAGCACAGCTTGGGGCCCTTCTTACAGGTCTGCAAGCAAAGTAGATTAGCCCAAAGAGCTAACTCTGTGTGACCAAGTACAGGGGAAAGTGCATTTCACATGAAATCAGAAAACCATCCAAGCTTGATTAAAAAGCATCCAGACAACGCTGCAGAACATTCACGAGTTATTTTTTCTGAATTCTCACACAATTCAGATGATCCAAAACTGGATTTCCCAAATGCTCTGTGGATATGATTATGGAATATATTGTTTTGACTGGACTTCAAGTCCATACTTTTCAGAGATTTCTCATTTTTCCTTAATTCAAGGTTGAAATCTGCTACGAGAACTTCTTTAGCCCCCTGCAGAATTGTTCAGGGTATTCCCCAAAGAGAAAACCAAAAAGAATTGGGGATTCATTGTGCACAAGTTGATATTTACAGTAAGCACTTCCACTACATGTTTGCTGGAAATAGCTTGATATTTCTTCACTTTCTTATAATATCTGTAGGATTAATAACAAATTCAGGCCTTGATCCCACAGTATGTAACACCTGGGCAAAACGCTTCTTGCTGATGTTCACAGGGCTGTGGTTTGGCACAACAAACACGCTGCATGGTACAATAGCGATGGCAGCAGTAAAAGGCTATTTCTTTCTTATCTCTTTTTGTGCTTCCCTTCTTTTCCTATCGTGACGAGACTAGGAACAATATGGTAACCATATCAAAGGGGAATAAAGAAAATGCTCATGGATGATTGCTCAAAGTGGGCCCATAAATACCACGATTACCTTGCTACTATAGTGTTTGTTTTTAGGACAACTTGAAGCTGTGTGAAGGCAGGTGACAAAAAAATACCTGCAATATGACAACTTTGATGCTCCAAAACCCTGTGGGCACCTCAGATACCACCAGACACACACGCTACAGCAGAGGCAAGAAATACCTTTGTATGCCTTCAGACAGCAATGCAAAACCATGTCTTCTCCTTTCATTGCAGTGGTGTCTTCATCCCTGTGAACTCTATTTGCCACTTTCCAGTTGACCTTGCACAACACTCTGAGGTTGATTGCTACAAGAAAACTATATCCAGAATAATAGAAATTAAGCATCAATCCTGCCAAGTGGTAAGACCTTCCAGATCATACACTAACTGTCTCCATGACTGGCCAAGGTAACCATATTTCACAACACATTAAATGCATTAAGGATCCCAAGCAAACAATGTTCAGGCACAAAACTCAAAAGTCAGAGATGGCTAGAACAAACTTGCAGCTCCTTCAGGGCCAAAACTGCCTTTTCAGCAAAGATATCCTAACGTGACTCTATTCTTCTGTCTCTATTCTCTGCCATCCCTCAAGACAGGCTTGAAAAGAAAGTACAGCTGGCAAAAAAGAAGCAGTGACAAAACCGTGAGTCAGACAGAGGTAAAAAGGTTAGCCTCCAGAAGCCAGAATCCACAAGGATAGGCATCTTAGACACGTATTTTTAAATGCTTTCTTTCTCTCTCCTTATTCTCTTCCTGAAAGACTAAATGCAAAATGAAATCATCTTGCAGGACAGCCGCTTCCCCCCTGTGCTCAATCATTCCAGTCACACTATGTTGTCCAGTAACCTGTATTGATAATTCCTCATGAATAAAATGCCAACATTATCATCCACAGCTATGTTGTTGACATGCTTTTGCTATTTCACTAAAAATACCATTAATTTTCTGGCTTCACAACAGCTGAGCTACTCCCCATTTGAATATACAAAAGAGTATTTTGTTTAAACCAAATTAAAAGCGTTCCAGTAAATGACTTCAATTTTGCTGGCTATACTACTTAGTGTATACTGTTCTATTTAATCCTCTCTTTTCTCAACTCTACCCCTTCTACCTCCCCCTCCTTTTCTTTCTTTTTTCCCCTCCCCTTCCCTTTTTATACTTAATCCTTTCATGCCAAGAACTGGATTTGCCCAGCAAGACATCCACAGTCAGAAAGAGCTTCAAAAATATGTTGCCAAAGAGTTAAGACAATGGTGAAATTGACTCCACTTTGTTTTTATTCACCTGTGTTTCCCAGAACATATTTAGCAGTAAGGAAAGGAGGGGAAAGGGGAGGGGAAAGCACACAAATGCTGAACACACCTTCCATTTTCCATCCAGATAAGTGTCGACATTCCCCATTTAGATCAGAATGAAAACCACCATTACTGCCAAGCCCTCCTGGCATCTCACCACTTTATTTGTTCCCATTTGTATCTAATGCTTTTGTCAACAGTTCAACAAAAGTCAAAGCAAACAACCCACTACAAACACTGGGGGTAACAGCAACAAGCATGAATCCTTCACAATTATCCAGCCCAGCTGCTCAGTGCCTGTCCAGGCTGCTTTCATTTACAACAGTGTCAACAAAAGGCTGAAACCCAATAACTAGGTGGGTCAATACTACCGCCCTAAACCCTCCGGAGAAGGAAATGATGTTCTCCTGCTTAACTGCTTTAGCAAACATGCAGAATAATTCAGTTAGATAGACAAGTGCTTGCCTAATCATTTGTTATGTGAATTATTCAAGGATTTCCCGTAAACTACTACACAATGGCTCTTCAAATATTTCAGAGGAACCACCAGATGCCCAACAAGAGAAAAGGAAATATTAGGCCAATTCTGACATAGCAGAGGACAATGGTAACCTATGATGTTGGAAAGAGTTAACGTTCAGAGGATTAACGCCTTCCTACACCTTTCTTCTGGTGTCACCATATAGAGAGCAAACAGCTTTCAACATACAAGTGCTAGGCACGCATTGGTCTACTAGCTGCCTGATCTTTATACAGCATAATCAAGGCTGCTGCCTACGATTTTTCTTCCTCTTTTTTTCATGTGAGTTGTAAAAGAGTTCTCTCCAGAGAATATGTAAAATGTGGATAAAAATAAGCACAGTAGTTAGGTGGATCCAGAGAGGAAATATGCATTTATTCCCACGTCTCTCCCTTCCCTCCCACCCATGCTCATTTGATCTCTTCTTAATCACCCACCTTAGCGTTTCTTTCTCTGCAACCACAAGGGGAACGTTCAGTGCTTTTCTCCAGAGGTTTCAGGAGGGTTCACATCTACACTTTCAAAGTACAGGGCAAACTAGTGACACAGCATAGAACCAAGTGCTAAGCATTACATCTTTTACTTCAGTTGCCTCTTTAGTGTGGGAAACAGCCACCTCCAGATGTCTGCTTCCTCGTTTTTGTTGGCTTTTGTCACAGCTATATCATTACATTAACACATTCCTTTTGTAAACTTTAAGAAAACGGGAAAATTAGGTAACAAGTGGTGCTTGTTTTGATTTGACCTCACTTTTGGCAAGAACAACCCTGAATATGGAAAAATGTTTTTCCTAAGACCAGTTTACATATACATCACAGTGCAGTGTTGGACAGTTACATATCTTGAGCCAGAACACAATATCAAATACACTTATAAATATTTTATTTTTGACATCTACTGTAGCAGTTGTGTATGCTGAATAACTTGTATTCCAGAGAAAATCCCTGGCAGTTTTAAGACTTTTTAAAATAGTAAGGGAAATTCTGTCTGTCAAATTAAAGCACATATTTTTGTTTTCACAATTAGAATCTGTAACATTTTGTTTGTAAAACAAGTGGTTTTTCAGTGATTGCACTGTAGCAATCTCTGGAGTTGTGTGTTGTCAACATAAAGATCCTTCTTCAATCAAACTAAGTTTTCTTCCTCTTTCTGTCCAAAACAATTATGAAACACTTGTTTACTAAGCAGCTCCATCACTTTGTGATTGCTGCAACTGTTAGTACTCATTTCAGCCCTACTCACTGGTAAACTTCAGTTAAATTTACTATTATAAATGAAGTCAACGCTATTTGCAACGCTAAGCTTATCAGTATTAGCAGGACTGTTAAGAGTCATTAGCAGTATTTGCAAAATGGTTGCGTCCACGGAGACCAAAGGCACAACACAGAGGCACCATAGCACAGAAATACAGATACTGTACTTCAGGGAAGCAGCAGAAAAGGGGTTTCTCTCACCCCACAAGGTTTACTGTAATTGATTTTAAAAGGGATTATTTTAAAATTCTTCAGACATTGAATTCTTCTCATATTTTTCAGTATGGGACAGTAAAGCTCATTACAAAATATTTGCAGGTCACTGCAAGAAACTCTTTTCTTGAAGCAGGGAAGGAAAAGCAAACCATTCATTTCCTCAAGGGCTAAAACAAATTGCTGCTTGGTATTTTTAAAAGAAATAGAGAGGTGGGACAGAAATGCAGCATCAACAGGTATGGTTTCAGCAAACATACTAGGGAGAGAAAATATATAAACATACAGCTATAATTACTTCAAGCCAAATACAATGATTTCCTAATGTCTGGTGGTGTAACATTAGAAGACAAAGCTTTATTTTATTTAGGTCAGCCTTGGCTTTTCGACTGAATGAAATTATTTCCATATAGTCTGGTCACTTTATTATTAAAATAAGATGAGCAAAGCACTCAGAAATACATTGCTGTAGCTGCCAAGTTTTGTGTTGTGTGTGGTCTGCGCCAAACTCAAACCACTGACGTGCGGAAAACAGACTCTACAACTCGAATAGAGTTATAAAGCAGGTATGTTTCCTCCGGCGCCGGGGTGCAAGGGGATTTCTCCACAAAGCTTGCACACCCACAGCACATTTTACCAGAAATTTATAGAGTGTGGATATGCATCTCATTGGATTACATAACACAAACATACATATGCATGAGTAAGGCTGGGTTAGTTCGACAGGCTGGTGTCAGCAGTTTATGTTCTCTTTGCACCTGCGCATTGCCTCCTGGGGGGCGGGGGTGTCTTTTGAAGGAAGGCTCATAGTCTTTCTCACCTTGTACTTTTCCCCGGAGCATGCGCAGATTCTCTTGGCCAATTTCTTGAGTAACAAGAGTGTTTTTCAGCTGGTTTACTCATTCTATCTTAGCTAAGAGAACCAATGAAACTTCTACCGTCCGTATATGGCTACCTTTACTCATTACCAAGACCCAACTAGTTAGAGCACATCTGTTTCCCAAGGACAGAAACATGATATTTTGCTGAACACTGCAGTTCTTGGTAGATTTTCATAGTAAACTGCTTTGTTTTGATGGACACAGCAGTCCTTGGTAAAATTCCACTGAACAGTCTGGGCAAGCAGGATTCTTAGCAATATTCAAAAATACTATAAGCTGCTGTAAGTAAGTAAATAAGTTGCTAAGCAGTTTGCTATAAAAAAATAAGTCTCAAAACAAGTAATCATTTCTCTGTATCACCACATATGTCGCCTTCTCAGGGTAGCTGTGATCGGGAGACACCTCTCCTGGCCCTTCCTTCATACACCTTACGCTGCACCTCTGCAGCACACACCGGTCTGACAAAACAGGACACTGCCAGCAAAATCAGTGGTATTATTTACTTTGACGTGCCACGATTAATATAGCAAAGAAAATACTCTATGTCCTCTTTCAGAAAATACAGTGGCTTGAAATATGCCAGCTTCACTGCACGGAGAAGCTATGATAGATGGCTCACCCTGCGAATGAGAAAAGGAACAAACCGTGTCGAAATTTTTCCCTTCTCCCTCCCGCCCGCCCTACTTACTCGTAAATACACATTAAGGAAACTCCCACAGCTGCATTCACTGCCTCTCAAGAGGCAGAAAAACAGAGGTACAGCTGTGCCTGCTAATATTCGTATGCAAACAAGTAGCGTCCGACCGGCTGCAATACCTCACTTAAAAAGCACCTCGGTACTCTTTGATAAGCTCGCAGCTCAAAAAGGAGTGACACAGAGCAATCTGTCGTCCTCTTAATGCAATTAGCAGATGAAAGCGGCATTTCACTTCCAATACTTAATGAGAACCCTGACTGCATCCAGCATCCGCTGGCGATAGGACATACCGAGTGTTCCCCCTACAGTCCTCCCGGGGACTCGGTGCAGAGCGGCGGGGCAAGCCCTGCGCTCGCAGCCGGCGGCCCGCACGGCCCGGCCCGGCCTCGGGAGAGCCGCGCAAGGCCCGGCCCGGCCCGGCCGAGCCAGGGCGCCGGGGGGCCGCTAAGGGCCCTCCCGCCGGCGCGGCCGGGAACGGCGCCGGGAGGCGGCGGGAACCGCCGTCCCCCAGGTTGCGTATCTCTCAAGCGCGGCCGCGGCCGGGCCTCTTGGCGGGTCGGCGATCGCGCCGCTGATTTTTCTTACACGTCTCCATTTTGCGGTTTGCGCGAGACCAGCTACCCCTTGACTTCTACTTCCACTACCATCCGGTGACAGCAAAGCACGGGAGCGGTGAAGTCCCGTAAACTGCGGTGCAGACACGCAGATTCTCCTCAGATTATTTTTTTCACGGCAAACCGACAAGCCCAGTAACACCTCAACTTAGGAGAAAATTTTTTTTATTCGTTCCCCCATGCAGCCGAAAAGCGGACTAACAGCATCCCGGCGCGAGTGCCACCAGGCCGAGTCCTTCCACTGCGGGAAGCCCTGCTGGGAGGGACTCGGCTTCACCCCCTCTGCCGGGCAGTGGGGGCATGCCTGGGGGACGCTCCAGATCAGTCTCGGCCATTGCCAGCCAGCGCGGCCCCGCCGGTGCCAAGGAAAGAACAAACTAAAAAAGATTAATTCGCAGATGTTCATGCATTTCACACACAGGGTGCCCTGTGGTCCGTTGCCAGGGCAACGGGAGACCACCGGCGCGCGCTTTATTGGCTTTATGAAGTGCATCTCGGGGGCTATAGTCCGAGAAATGCTGCATGATAATCGTCAGGCTTTTCAGAAGCCTTGTTTTGTGTTTATCCACATTTAACCCTCTGAGTGTTATTAAGAGCATCACTATGCACATCTGGCGCACTGAGTAAAACAGAGATTGGGACACACACACACGGTCTCCACTTCCAACCTAGAAACCCTGGAAATCGCATCCTTGGCAGCTGCTCCCGCCTGCCCTGTGTTGAAGTTTTTGCCCACAGGCAAGCTGGTCCCCAGGCTGTGGTAGTGCAGAGCTCAGCACAGCAGGGTCTGGGGACAAAACTGACACTGGCAAGTCCAAAGGCAGCACAAGTGTCGCATTAGACTGCTGATGGCAGGCACAACATGTTTTCTCAGTAACTTTGAAAGAAGAGAAAAAAAAAAAAAAAAAAGGCCCACCAACTTCCTGGACACATTATGAGAAAAAACACACTTGCATTTTGAATCCCAACATGTGACACCAGCAAGTCACTACACCGAAACCTTTACCACAGCCCCTTCAAAGCTGTGGTCCCGGTGAAAAAGAAAAAGGAAAATCCCATGTCCAGAAGATGCTTGGTCTCGCAGTGACAAGGGCTACAACATCATCTATAAATTCACACAAACGACCCGGAGCAATAAGCCACCCAGGACTCGGCTGTTCTGCCTCCCCAATCGCCCACTTCCCCTCCTTTCCTCGCTTCGGGCTGATGTCGGGCATCTCCCTCCAGCTGTCCTCTCACCGGCCAAGGCAGGGCCGGGGATGGAGGGATTGGGGTTAAAATCACAAATGCCACAATGCCCCAAGCAGCAGCCGCTGCCACCGACATCAAGCACTAATCCAGCAGGAGAAGAGAGGGAGAAAGCGAGGGTGGCAGAGGGGATCAATAGAAGAAACGGCTTGCATTCAGGCTCACAGGAGAAAGAGCACGCAGAGACAATCATTTCCTGGGAAAAGCTAAAGCCTAACGAGAATTTACTCTGCCTCCTTTATTCAGACAACCAACCCTTTTGTGGCAGGGGCTTCCTGACTGACAGGAACCCAGGGCCCCTTAATAGGATTTCCATATTATTTCCAACACCTGCCTAGAAGTTATTTGTTTACATTGAAGAAGGCGAGATTCTCAAATCAGACATCTGCTTCTGGTTCAGGCATATCTTAGGAAACCATCTAGAAAGAAGCTTTGTTGCTATGGAGACATTTTTATTTTCTTCCCTTAGTTGGCTGAAAAACATTAGCATTTCCAATTTTTTGTTCTTCAAAAGGGCAAATGTCACTCAAGAAAACACAGAACTTTTCAAATTGCTATGCAGAATAGGCTAATCGCACTTTAGATATTTAATTAATTATTTGACTCAATTAGAGCTGTACTGGAGAGAGGCGGGAGACACAGTGTAACTTTCCCGCAAATTCCCCTCAATGGCCGATTCCTGCTGGCCGGCTTAATTGCTTCTTCCCTCAAAGCACAGCTAAAACTTTGTAATTCATGATGCACTCAACAATCTTGCATAATAACTTGGGAATCAGTCAGACGACTCATTTCCTTCAACAACTTCTAAAATCAACCTAAGAAACTGACAACACTTCAACTAGGAATATGCTTCTTTCCCAGTGCCAGGGAAGAGACAGGAAAAGCAATACAAATACTAATACAAATATTAACCTACTACTAGCATTCAGTGACTTTAGCCAGAGGACTGAAACTTCCAATGCATCTCATCCATTTCACTGATTCCAGAAGGTGATCTGTCCTTCTCCCCTCCTTTTAGCAGACAGATAATCAGCATGCCCAAAGGAATCCTTTGATTTGCAGAAAAATAAAGTATGTTTCAAGTTACTTTGGATCTAAGGTTTTGAAGACAACTCAAAATCAAAACACTATGTGCTTAATACAACAACAACAAAAAAAATGTATCACAGTGCCAACAGAAATCTGTAAGGCAAAAAGCAGTGATCATCTAGTTTGTGTCCCACTTTGACAAAAATTCATCAGTATTGTTTATTTTCTCCTATTACTTTGACTAACACCTATTTAACCTGACCTGCAAACATGCTCTTCATTCCAGACACATTCACCATGACTAAACTGGTGTAAGCCATGAATGCCAGCATCTGAAGTATGGTTTTAATCGCACACTTACAATGAGGAGAACTTCAAAAGAAATAATAAACAAATTCATTCCCTCCCTTTACTTCTTCTCCCCCAGCTATTACACTGTCAAAGCCTTTGCGCTGGAGAAGACCTTTCCGCCCACCTCCTCACCCCAGCAAACTTCCTCTTCCTACTCTACGATGTGAAGTCATAATCCTGTGTTACCAACATCACAGTCTGTTGCCATGGAAATAATTAGACATGACTGTTCAGGTTAGAAATTACAGCCCATGTAAGTGTTTGCCTCCTGGGTGAAGAGAGCATCTGGAGAGGTAACAGTTCCACTAAATCACCAAGAGGCAAAATAAAGTTTGATAGTGACAAGCACTGCAAGAGTTTGTCCAAATGCGGGCACACCACTGAGTAAGAGTCACCCTGTGGTAACTGGCAAAGGGTGCAAGGTAAGAAGCCAGCTAATAATGCACAGAAGCAGGAAAAAAAAGCTATTGGGTAAAGGTGGTGAAGCCATCAAAAATGGCAGAAGCAGATAAATCTTTGATACCAGAGTACCTCCTGTTACTTTCATATGAATACTCTACACTAAATTAAAATTCCTTGATGACCTAATTAAACAGGCAAATGGTGTGACACTGAATTAAAGAAAAAAAATGTAAAACTCAGTTTGGGTTGGGAGGGAGAAAAGACGTAAAAAAAAACGCATCAGGGAGATACATACCTGAGGTACAGTTTCATGTTCTAAAAATCTGTTAAAAAAACACAGGGATTGAATGACATGCTACAAGTCCAGCCATGAAAAGGTTATTAAGAAAAAAAAGCAGTGCCAAAAAATCACCTCTGTAAGATAGACTGAGACAACAAACAGGACCCTGCTAATTAATATTTGTTCTGCTTCAGCAGACAGTTACTGGACGAGACTGCAACAAACAAGCATGTCTTACCCAATCACATCATTAATCCATTCACGTTCACCACCTGAGGATCAGCTATGCCCCACAGATATTTATTCATCTGTTCCACAAACAAACAATTACAACACATTTTCTGGAATTAGGGCACCTGTTTCATTCAGCACAGCTTATACGCCCAGAGGCAGATATCAATTAATACTGAAAAAATTACTGTATCGCAAGCCAACAGAAGTTACTCATTATATTTTGATAATGCTATCCCCAAAACACCTACAAAGATCAAAACCACAACTCTTGCTGAGCAAAGTTTAGTTCAAATATGCTCAGCTTAAAACTACCACTTCATCATCATGAAAAGCAAAATACACGCAACGCCTCATTTCCAAACGGAGAAAGGAATGAGCAGAATCCATGACATGAGTGTGAAACGTTTGGATTTTAACAAGCCTGTGAAGTGCTTTTCAGCTCAATAGTATTAAAGTGGCAAAATAACAAAATGATCAGGAAAAAAATTCTGTAAATTTCTTTAGGCATGTAACAGATTAGTATGTTTCTTTGGCTCATTAAATGCATACTGAATGCAAAGACATTTGGCGGGACACTCATTCCACTAGAACAACTCTCATTTAAAAGAAACCTGACAATTAAGACAAACTCTGCAGTAGTACATCACAGCAGTTTATGTGGTGTTCCTCTACCAGCAGAAGAACAAAGTCCGAGCAACGTAATTTTGATTGTAAACTACCTTGTTCTTTCCAGAAGCCTTACTCATACAACTTTCTTTTAAAAGTATCAAATTACAGCTGCACGAGTAAGCAGCTTATTCTTACTTACATATTGAACGAACAGAGGCCTAAACACTTAATAGCGGCTAACAGCCTGAGAAGCTAAATTGAGCAGCACCGGAGCACCTGCCACCACAAATGTAAATGGAATGTGGGAACCACACCCGTCCACTTTCCCTCTATCTGCCACACATGGAATTATTAGCCTTCACACAAATTAAGGAAAAAGTAATCTTATTGCTAAATCACTTGAATTTGCCCTGACAGACTTCTCCTAGTTCACTAGCACGTTGGACAGAAATTCACCCCAAACCTGCACTTGATGCATTATTTCAGATCTTTTCATTTAAAACTCTTTCTTTTTCCAGAGGAATCTCAAACAAGCTATTTTATTCCTGCCACAAGACTGCAGCTTTTAATTACTGGCACTTGTTGCTGACAAAACAGTAACCCCAAGCATGAAAATGAACAGTCTCCACCGCGTTGGCAAGTACCTTACTATGGGTATGGTCTCTGCCCAAAATAATTTACAGTTCAGGTGGAAAAAGAATAAAGGCAACACATCACATGAGTATGAAGAACAACACACCTGAATTAATGACAGGTGCAGTAAAAAGTTACACAAGTTGAATCCTGTGCACGAGGCAGCTGATTCAGAGGACTGAGATTCTTGAATAACCTGCTCAGGGACATCCTGGCTACCTCTGGCAGGCCCGCAACCCAGACAGCATGTGGGGGCTCCTTCACTCCAGCTGCTGCAGCAAGGGCCATGGGAAGAGACTGCCAGCACTAGACTACTTCCTGACAGGTGGTGCTTTTGCACACAAAATGCTTTCTTAGCTTCTTCACAGGGTATGTTTTACAGGAGGGACTTTGTTAGGGACCAGAGAAGCTTTTGCCACATCTGTCCCAGAGAGGGTACCAGGACTGGGAAGAACAACATGCCTCCTGCATCAGCAGTTCTTGCAGGAGGTGGAAAAATCCTTCCAGAGTGCAATTAGCAAGCAAGAATTCACTTCAGAATAATCCTTTTTTTTTAAAAAAAAAAAAAAGTTTTACTGCTTTGAAAAGGGGACACACCAATTCCTCTGTGAAAAGCTGCTCGGTTAACTGCAGAGCTGTTTGTCTTTCTGTCTGAACACATTATATTCCCTCAGAGCCCTTAAGCCAGGGCTGCACTACTTTGAGCACAGCCCTGGCGCTTGCCACCCTTCCCTTCCCTTTGTCCGCTCCACAGCCTTGCTGCTGCACAAAGAGCGCTCCCATGACCCAGTTTACCATGTCTAGAGTTTTCCCACACTTCAAACTTTGCAAAGGATTCAGGGAACTGAATCCAACACAAAATCAAAGAGCTCCCAAAGCCGCCCGTCTCCACAGAGCTTGCTGTGCTGATCTATTATTTAGGAATAGCTCCTGGACAATCTCATGTTATCTGGAAGGTGACTACTCGGTTTCAGCTTGCTCCAGGGAGGTGCTGGGAAGAACGTGAGCCCGGTCCAGCTTACCAGGCAGAAAATGTCACATTTAGAAGAGCGATGCAAACCACCTTTTCCCTGGCCTGAAGCAGGAGGAGGGTCAGGACCAGCACAGCTAGACAGTAAGTTTCACAAAGACAACTGCCCAGCAAAACCAAAGCACTGGAAGTGGTGGCAAGAAATGGGACACTTCAGCCCAACTCCTTTCTTTGCAGAAAAGGGTAGGGTACCTTCATTATCAGAATCGTACACTAAAGTGTAAATTTACACTTTATGAGCTATTCTAAAATCTGCCCTGCTTAATAATCTGCATCAGCAAGAAAACACTTTAAAGTGTCTCTCACAATTAAACCCAGGCACAACCTTGTATAAATCAAAATTTTGCTACCATATCAAAACGTTACACTGGGGCTGTATAACATTGCCCATATCCTCATTACATGCTACACTAATTACTACCAGCAGATTCAGAATTTTCTGCACATTAGAGGCTTTTAGAGGAGCTATAAAAAATTTCAGGCACCATTAATTTAAATTTGTATTGAAATTTCCCTTTGACAGATGGCCAAAAATTACTTACTATTTAGAGTACCAGAGCTGCCTGTTTGCACATTAGAAGAGGAAAGGGAAAAATTAAAAGCAAGAAGGAAATTTATGTCACGTTCATTACCTGTTAAATGTTAAGGAGCATTATCCTGCATGAATAAATTATTTCATACAAGCACACAGACTCCAGCTGCTGGCAACTGGCACGTTCTGGCTGACAAAAATCATCTCAAGTCACACAGCAGACAATCATAAAAAGCCTCTCTTAACCAGGAGCCACTTAAGGGAGGACAGATCGATCGAACAAGCGACTAACTGCTACTCTGGGCATCACTGAAAACATTTAAGGAAATTAGCAAACTATTTCACCTTGCAAAGCTGGCAGCAAGCCCCATAATGCCGACAAGCCAACTCGCAACCTGAACACCATGCAAGACAAACATCTACTTATCATTTCAAAGTAAATTGGCACAAAGTAGCAACACCTTCCTCTCCCTCTCGAGGCTGTATGAATAATAGTGCCTTTGATTTATTCCTAGACAAAATCAGCCTTTTTGGTAAAAACACTCCCATAACACCCATGCCCGCATCAACACCCCAACATCCCACAGACAATACAGAAACAAAACTAGCATTTTTTGTTTAAAAACAGCGATTGGCATAAAGTAGCAGTTCTCCTCATTCACTTTCTTGAGTGAAACGCTTGTTGTTCCAACTGTACAGGTATGCAAATGCACTAAAGAAACCAGGTGGGTTTGTATTCCCACGTTTAGGTATCTAGCCTACTCGTACTTGTTTGGATGCAGGAAAAAATGAAATGGACTAAACCTATCTGTTCACAGCAAACAGGAGGTGTTCTAGGGAAATAATCATTAATCTGTGCCCAGCCTCACCACATAAAGGAATAATCCCAGTTTCTAGCCTTCATGACAAGGAAGCTGAAGTGGAATCTGACGTACTCTTGTCCTGTGTCAGCAGATAGACAGCTTCAGTGCCTTTGCTGCTCACAGTAAAAACTGACAGTTCCTGTCAACTCCTGGTTGTTATGCAGAGCCATGTGGGTAACGGTAAAACTGACAACCATCAGCTCAGTTGCACTCGGCTGGGATGTGGCAGAGTTGCCAGTGGCAGAATTGGCACACTGGGGAAGGCTGTGGGCCATGTCCCCACCTGGAGCTGCAGGAGAAGCAAAGGCATAGCCCCTTGCACAGCAGTCCAGTCCAGACAGGTCTCTGGTGGGGGCAAAGCCTGTGCCTGGCACCGTGCTCCTCCCAGCGCCATCTAGGGCACACCAGTAACATCTGCCTCACAAGCTCCTGGTAATCTTATCTAATGCACCCAAGACTCACCTCTTCTGCCATTTGGCCAACCCCAAGAATAAATTACATCTTCCTAAGAAAGGCACCGCTGAAAACTTGACAAATTGGTTGTAAGCGCTCAGTAAGGTGGGCATAGGTCTTGCCCTTCATAAGAGAAGCGTATCTTACATTTCACACTCACCGTCATCTAAAAAGGCTTAATCTTATGCTCCTGAAAATTGTGCAAGCCACTTGGGCTCTACTCTGTAACTACATGCAGCTACCCGAAGCTGGGCAGGTAACTGCATAGCTGGCAAGAACTGGGTCTGCTGTGAGCTGGTAAACTGCCAGCGACAGTGAGGAGAGCAGACCAATCCAGGAGAGGGCAGGGCCAAGATGCACCTCCCCACTTGCAGCATTAAAACTCCACGAGCCTCTGAGAGACTCTGGTGGCTACCCAGTACAGACAAACATCCACACATGCTGAATTGTAGTCGTATGCATCACTGAATACTCAAAGTTACGAGAGCCACAAGGTGTGTATTACATCTACTTATATGCATAGGATGGTGCATACATGTACGCTGCGGAGTCACTAGAGTCTGAAAATTAACTTTTGGAAAAGGAAGGTGGGATCCTCAGTGCGAGTACCACCTTCGTTGGGGTAGGGAACAGCAGCTCACTCCTCTCCAACTGCTTTGGCAAGGACAGCGGGTAGCACCCCACCTTTTCCCTGTGAGCTACAGAGCTCTCCTTCCATTACTGCCTTATTAGGATATATCAGAATTATAGTTTACAGCCTCCATTTCACTTAAAACTACTGGCTAATTCTTTCTGTCTCATAAGCTTGGGCAGAGACCCCAGGCAGCCCTTCCCTTATATTCAAGAACAGCCTCAATGCTGTTCCACCAAACTCAGTGGACGGCACGTCACCTGCAATTCTAGCTGCTCCGCTACCAGTCACTTTCTAAGTGTGATGCCCAGTCTATGTAGGGCTCTGCTATTCAGTGCAAGTGTCACAAACCAGTTTCACTTTGTGACTTTTTCCACCACTCTGGTCCATTTCAGAAAAACACAGTGTGCAATGCTTTCAAGCCACCCCTTACACCTACGAAATGGAGTCTTACCTTGATGGAGTCTCTGTCTGCATCAGCGCAGCCCCCATGCAGGAGGGGAAGAGGCAGTTGGCAGGGGATGGGGAGGTGGGGCGAGAGAGAAAGAGAAAAGTACTAGTTAGTTTACATAAAATTATACATCTATCATACTCGGAAGAAAGAATCCTGATGTCTGTTAAATAATAAATTACACAGATGTTAACTTTTCTGTATTGTCAATTATTAATACTGTACCGCCAGATTGATAAAACTGGATTTCTAGCATTTGAACACAATTTCTGGCTACCACTAGATAAAAAATACTGAAGCAATTAGCTATGAATTCTCGTGACAATTCCTTTTTTTGCCCCCTCCCCCCCGCCTTTTTTTTTAAAGAGAAGAGGTCAAAAAAAAAAAGGAAAAGAGAGAAATGAATGAAGCCACACACTCATCTGGCAGCCCTACCTCTTTGGTGATCATTATCATGGTGCTTCTTCTCATCTTTAATTGGGAGGTGGGACTGTCCCCCCAGCGCACTGGACAGTGCCAGGAGACCAGCACTGCTGCCAATGGGCGGGATGGCTGGAGGCTGCAAACCCGAGGGGTGCGGAGTGAGCGGCACGGGAAGACCATGTCCATGTGACAAATGCTGGGCCTGGAGTTGTTGCTGCTGTGAAAAACGAAACACAGATATTGAATTTGTTCAGGTAGACAGGAGTTGTCCAATTGATATTATACATGAAACATGGACTGATCAGAACAACCAATCTATTTAATCAACCCAGATATCAGCTTTCACAAACACTCTAGCATTTTAAAACTGTCCATAAGTTTGGACACAACACAATTGGGAAACTTCAGGCTGAACTAAAAGGAAAAAAAAGAATAAAGAAGAGGAATTTTACAATTTTGCTGAAATTTTTATTTCTCTGACAGAGGTATTACATTTTACTCTTTCTAGCAGAAACACACCACATACAAGTCTAATCAAAACATATGTAACTATAAAAGCAGTTATATAATGCAAAAAAAAAAAAAAGCTGAAAATTGAGAAAATTAGTGTTAAACAGTTCTCCCAGCGCTACTGCACAGCATGCAATGAGAGTTAATTTGAAAGAGAAAACCTGAATTAACAATCCAGAAAAGGAAACTGGTTGCAGCCACCGTTTTAAGCCCTTTAAGTGTCCTCAGCGGTACTTGAGCAAATTACTAAAGAAAATGTAATGTAGCAAGGCTTGGGTCCTCCTGTAGGCTTGCTCAATAATGCTGAAATAATTGGGCACTCTGTGCACGTTTAGTGATGCTCGAATGAAAAGCTAGAGGCCTGCCCTTGTACTCTTCTCTAGCTGCTGAGTCTGTGTTGTGACAGGTTTATTTGAGTGGGACTGTGATGCATGCACCAGTAACTGCGCTGACAAGAGTTTAAAGTCATTTTTACCAGTACACTGGCAACACATAGAGAAAGCCCTTGAGAGGTTCAAATTGGAGTGCTTGACCTCAACCAGGGCTGCGTCAAGCTCTGTGTTATACTAACCATTGTGGGGTACATAGATTGCCGCTACTCAATGGGAAGGCAGGGGAGCAAAAAACAACAAACAAACAAACAGGTGAAAAGGTTATGTTAAATATGTCCCAAGAGACATCTGTTCAGGTCTAAGGCTTGCCCACTAACTGTCCAACTAATTTCTGTTCACACAGTAACTTGATTAGCTCTGAAATTTTCTTCTCATTTTCAAGCAGTCACTGCTCAGATTTAGGGTAAACTGAATCAGTAGTCCTCTAGGATTGCTCTCTCCTCCCTGCATGTCTGCATACAGTACTTTGGAAGAAGAAGAAATAAAAAGTTAACCCACTTTGCATAAAACATTCCATTTTAAATTCCTAATTGCGAAGATTCAAGTCCTAATTTTGTTTTTCATTTGAACCTAAATTCACTTCCCACCCCGCAACCCCGTTCTTTAACTAATCAAGATAAAATATGCTGCTCACTTGATTTTTCCCTCCCCTCCCTAGCATGAATCTTTATGTAAGCTGAAAGTAAAAAACTGAGAGTCACATACAGCATGCTAGGTAACTCATGCAGCACACTGCATGCGCGCCTCCCTCAACACCCCCCTGTGAAAGTACAGATCCTTCTCTTATTCTTGGAAATTCAACCCAGGCAGTGGAATCAGACTGGCAATGGCACGCACATGTCATCTGACCCAGATCAGTGCCAGGGAAAGGAGGGGAATGATCCAAAAGGAAGGTGAGAAGAAAAAACCACAAACAACCAAAGAATAGGGGGAGGGGAGAAGCACAAAAAAAAAGAAAAGCAGAAAGAAGATTCTTCCAGGTGAAAGAGGGAAGGCTCAACCCTTTCCTGGCTGTGAACCCATGTCATTCCAGCAGGTGCTCCTTCTTGTAGAAGTATCAAAACACATTTTTCTTGCATGATGCTCTTATGGAAGGATGCTTCATTTCTCAGAATTTTAAATTAACTACTATGAAACGAAGCAAGAGCCAACAGTGTATTGTTTAGCTTCAAGGTTTGAATGGGGCTGCTTTACAGCAAGGGAACAATCTGGCATGCCTGATTTGGGGACGGAGGAGGAGAGAGAAATTAAAAATAGACAAAATAATCTGTGTTCTGGAGTCTCATTTTAAACAAGGAATTTCCCATTCCTGTTCAAGAACATGCTATAAACCACTGCAAGATGTCTACCTGAATCTGCCAGTGGCTTGAAGCAAAGGCTTTGAGAAGATCCTGAGAATATCAACAGTGACAGAGCTTTACCCTTGTTAACTATTTCACTGTCGACCAAAGTGCACCAGGTGAAGGACACTCATTGCACAGCCCTGTATAATCTGTGGAGATTTGCCTCCTGACCTACGTAATTTGCATTATATGACCACCTCTATGGATACAAGATGGTTTCCTAAGAGTTTGAAGAAAACTGCACTGCAAATGCAATCCCTTTTTTACTGCTCTTTGTTGGGAACCTCTCTAACACAGCTCAGCAAGACAGCAGGACAGACTGCACCTTGGAGTTGAGAACAGTCAGTGTTAGGTTAATGGTTGGACTAGATGATCTTCAGGGTCTTTTCCAACCTACATGATTCAGTGATTCTGTGATTGGATGTACCGAACATTGATAATGCCTCCCACACATAATATGGGCATTAAGAGTAGTATGGTAATGACACATTAGTGCCTAGCGGCTTAAGATCACCTGGAACAGCATGGCTGGCCCAGTCCGTCTTAATCAAGAACTGATGCATTTTCACTGCAAGCTGAATTGTAGGGAAGCTCTGAAAATAACTGGAGAGAGTAGGAGAAAAAACCCAAACCCACAGCCTTCCTGCTGTGGAGAAGTCTTCTGAGGAGACCAAGCTCTTCCATGGAAAATGATGGGAATGGGAAACCCAGAAGGATCATGGCCCCCGCTGTCAGAAAACTATCATTCACTGATACAGCAGAAATTTGGTGCAATTTAGTCACATTGTAATGGCACAGAGAAAACACTTTTGTTTGAAAACCAGGCCATTAAATAAATCTAACACCCAAAATTCCAATGTAGCTCCACATGCCTGTGCCACACAGGCATGGATAACATGTGTGTGTTAGAATGGGATAAGACTAAACTAAACTAAACTAAACGTTCAACAACAGGAGGAGGATTGTGGACTAGGATTGCATTAGTACAGGAAAGGACTATGAGCTCCTCCAACATGGTAAACAAAGTTGTACGGCAAAAGTGAGGCACAGGTTGGAAAAGAGAAATTACAAGAATTCAAGCAAAACACTGGGCAGGCTTTTGCTCTCAGAATACAAAAGAGCAAAAGGAAAAAAGCATATGAACACACAATTAAGCACTGTTTGCTAACAGGCATACTCAAGAAGGTAAAGACAAAGTGACAGCGCATCTCTAACTGCCATTTCTGGACCTTTGAAATCTATTATTGTATTCAAATGCCCATAACATTCACAGCTTGGTTTTGCTTTTCCACTGTCCATGGGTGTCACTGGTGAGCATCAGATTCCCTGGTGGCCTGTACAGAGCTGCTTGGTTACAGTGAAAGTTATAAAAACATGGGCAATTGCTTAACCCACTGGGCATCAGGTTAGTGCTACAAGTGGTAAAAAAAGGTGGTCTCCTCTAGTCATCAAAATGCCAGAGATATGGAAGAGTAACCCAAATGACAGATATGCTCCCCACACAGAAATATTCCAATGAATTTAGATCATAAAATCTGACACCACTTAAAAACTTGCAAGCCTAAAAATGAGCCAACTGAGCAACCACATCATTTTTTTTTGATGTTGCTGTAATGCTTTCACTTCCCACTCCTCCATCTTCTCTTTAATTTGTTATCCTTAGTCATGTTATTTATGAACTCTTAGCATGTGGTTAACTTTAGACAATCACATCACAGTTCACTACCGTATGCGTAAAGTCAAGCATACATTTTCAGTATCAATGCATTATAGGTGAAAATTTGCAAAGGCCATACACCAGCCTTTATTATGCTGTAAATTTTCCAGAACTATTTAAAAATAAAACCAGCAACAGTTAGCTACCAAGAAATGCACTCTACAGAATAGCAAAATAGATTCCAATGTTTTTAGAAAACACCCAACATACAAAAATATAAGATTAAGGGTAAACCCAGCAATCAGAAAGAAGCCAAAAAAGAAGGCTGTGTTCTTTTTGGTATTAAGTTTAGGAAGATGATCATTTACATCAGCTCAGTAGTAAAAACTGAAGTAAAACTTTCAAAACATTTTAACACATGTCAAATCAACATAACATCTGGTTGCTATTAATCTCTTTGGTTTTTTTTTTTAAATTTTCTGTATATTCTTCTAGGCAGTCCACAATAAGGAGTAAAATAACTCCAAAGCCTTGTCTAAACAAATGGGTAAAAATGCTTTGCAAAAGGTTCTTATCTGAGTATCACTAATTTTTACAACTTCAATTCTAAATATTGATGCTTAGCTTAATTCTTTTCCCAACACATCTTAAGAGATCAAATTTAAAGTAAAATGTGATAATAAACCTAGTAACAAATTAGCTTCTAATGCTCTCTTGTTATAGTCAGCACATTCAAAACCTATTTTCCTGGAAAAGGTTCAAGTTTTTACTGGATACTTTCCAAGCAGCTCTGTGTTGCAGTAATCTACCACTTTTCCTCCTACAGACCCTGAAAGCTCACAGCCATTATCCACACAATCTGAACATACTTCTCTAACCTGAAGACATTTCTAATGTTAACAAACTAATGTCTCAAAAAGATATTTTATACCTATAGACATACGTGCACTACCCATACCTGCAATACTGCTGGGAGGTAACCTCAAAAAATCTGGATAAAACAGCTTAATTTTTTGTTTGAAATTTGTTAGATGAAGTGATTGATTGCCTAGAGTGAATCATTAATAAGATAGCATAGAGATAAAACAGTAACCAAGATGAAGAGGAAATAAAGACATAAAAACAATGGCTTGAGAGTACACAATATCAATGTCAATAGTTTAAAGACCAGCAAGAAAAGGAAGTCTTTTGGCACACACAGTTGTAAGTGTGCTTAGAATGATATGAATTTTTATCTATCAGGCCTGTTTGCGCCCCTGACATGATGTGCACTGTTTGTACTTACTTTGTGCAGTTCTCTCTCTGCTAGCATACCATTACAGAAAAAGCTTTTTCTGATGTTAAGACACAACATAGTGAAACAGCCTACAAAGAGTCATGCAGCAGTTCCTCCAGTGGGATGGTCCTGGAGCTATATGCATATATATCACATGACTGGTTTGCCATAAAGACACTGTGGTACATACAGATGTAGGGTAGAGCAACTTACTATCCTTACTGTTTTAAGGGAGAGTGATCATTTTGCAAATGAACGTGCCCAGTGCGAAAGAAAGGAATTTGGTGGGAACTCTAAACACTTGGATGCAGCTGATCTACAGGAAAACACGGACGTCATTTCTGTTCACAAAGGGGAATGAATGCACAGGTTAGACAAAATCTGTGAAAAAGAATGAAAAGGAATAGAAAAGCAGAGAGAATAAGGAGACCACCACCACCAACAACAATAATAATATAATACCACCTATTAAAAAAACCCCAAAACAAATACCAAGCTTTTTAGTCTCTGAGAACCAGTAATTTCTGCCTTTGAAGATGCTGATTCTACAGGAGGAAAGCAAGCTCCACTGAGAAAACTATGGGAGGAAGGAAAAAAAATCAATAGCTGTCATTAATCAGAAGGGGAGCATTTAGAACTCCTACATAAATAACAAAGAAACTATCAGAATTGTACCTCTACAAATTGCCTCAAAGATCTTTTAAGCGATCTAGGAACAAAAAGTCATCTCCCGAATCATATTGTGGGATGAAAGGCAATATATGCAGAGCACATTTCCGTTCTTAATCATATATATAGGAACATCTGTCAGGATACATGTTTCACCATTTGTCCTCCCTTCCCTCCTTAGGGCTATTTTTCACTCAGTGAAACAGGGTAGAGAGAGGACAAAAGTAACAAAAAAATTAATACAAGAGTTGTAGTTTAAAAGGCGAGTATTTTAAAAAAGGGAAAACCTAGTCCCCTGTAAAAGACCAAGTGCACCTTCCCCCAGAATCTTGGAGTCCAGTAGTTCCTTCTTCTGCTTGCAGGACTCCTCTCCATCTCAATTTCACACTGGAGGGTGGAGGGAGGAAGAATTAGGCTTTTTAGAATCACTTTCTTTTATCATTTATTAAAGGGTAGAAATTCTTGCATAAATAATGCCACTTAAGCTCTCTTTTTCATCTCCCCCATCCATTGCTAGCTAAGGAAAAGAAAATCCACATCTCCTGCAAGAGAAGGCCAAAAGCACTAAATGCAAGAAAGCTCAAGGTCTTACCATATGGAATGCCAGTGGTGTGAAACATGCCACACATACCAAACCTCCACTTCTAAACCTTTTCACAAAGACCAATGTGGAGAAAAGAGTAATGATGGCAGTAGATGTGTGTCTTCTGTTACAGATGAACAGATAGCAAAAATCAGCTCTAAATAGGTAGGTGCACACTGGCTGAAGTACCTTATTTCCCAAGTGATTCACTGATGTCCTACCCATAGACACTGGGAAGAGATTTCTTTTCCTCTGGACTGACAGTAGGAAAATGGTGTCTCTGTTGTGACTGTGTGAATCTTGGTCCTTTTCTTTAGAACTAGAAAATGAGAGCAATGCCTATGCTTTTCCCAGAAGAGTCCTAAATAACATTCTAGGGTCCTCACGTGAAAAAGTTTCTGAAACCCTGGGCTACATAAACATGACTGAAAAATGAAAGAAGTATCATCTGAGATGTATAATGAACCAAACAATAAAAGCTAGAAGAAAAATTAAGTAATGCCATTGGTCACAGAGAGACCTGAGTTGCTAAATATATAAGCAATTCTATCACCAGAGCTTTTAATGTGGCAACTGTAATTCACTTCTAAGGTTCCTCACAAGGTATAGTCTAAGAGCCATGTAGTCTTAGCATGAGATGAATGTTACGCATCTCACGGGTGCATTTCTTTAACGTATCTTTTAAAGCCAGTCCTTAGCAAGTCAAATTTCTGGATAGCAATTACTAAGAGGCACACCTCCATAACTCTGTTAAGTGCTAACACTATGTTTAGTCATGCTTACGAGACACCACAAACACACACTGTGTTGAATTTCAGCAAATTGTCTTTGCTTGGGATAAAAACCTGGGTTGCTTGGATTGATCCATTCCTTCCAACCCATTCTGCGTCTTTAAAGACTGTCATTTCTAGTGCAGCTCTGGTCCTGTGTAGAGCACTGTAATGCCTGCTCTTCTCAGTGATGAGCAGTCTCTTCCCACAGGTCAATGTTCGGTGTTAGGACACATGGAAACCATTCTCTCTCTCTCCAAGCAGATTTCACTGAGAGGTGTAGTGTTCTGTCTCTTTAACGTAGTGCCCATTAGTCAAATACTTGAAACTTAAAGTGATTTCTTTTGCTTTAGTGCAGTTTCCCAGTTACAGCAGCTTTGATAAAGGAAAGTCTTGACAATCAAATCACCTGGATTTAAGTTACAGATCAGAAACTGTGGAAGGACCACTTGCTCTTTTTGCCTCAGCCTCTTCCAAAGGTAGAACAGGGAAAGCAGTACTCCTTTGTTTCAGAAACATCACTTGCGTAAGTTCATCAATGCTTGCGCTGCATTCATGTACTAAGTGTCTGTGAAAAGTTCACCAAACAATAGCAAGGAACTGTCTCACTAATAAAAGTCGCTCACTAACATTCTTCAGACAACTTACAAGATTTAAGACTTCTTAAATTCCTTCTGCATGGATGAACTTAACATCTGGAAATACTTTCCTTATGCAGTACTTTAGTTTCCATCCCAGTTAAGCACTAAAGCCCTCACTTTAGCCTGTGTTTAAGATTGAAGACACCAAAAGACCTCGTCACACACCTGAAAAAAAGCAAATGCTTAACTGATCCACTGTATGGAGTCCTGGTCCTCATTCATAGCTGTAGGCAACAGCCTATGAAGTGTGATTGGGAAGAAGTCGAGATGACAAGTGTACAACCCTGTTTAGAGTTGATACCAGAACTCTGTGGTATGAAACCATGACACAATAGTAACTGTCTTTAGGCTATACTGTACAGTAAGGACACATATTTAAATGGACTGCATCTCCACTCTGTACATAAACATTGTTGATTTTGTAATGAAGCATTTTTTGGGAATCCCCTGCCTCACAATACTTCAAAACCAAACACATCCTTTACACACTTTTTTCTTCTTTTTCACAGCACTGGTACACAGTCATCACTGAAGGTAATATATAGCACATAATGGACTAAGAGTCTGATAGAGTATGGCAAATCTTTATTTGGTTGGAGACAATTTCCATATACTGGAGTACAGACCACCTTGGCAACAATATTTTCTCCTTTCTACTGTGTGTGAAGTGAGAACATACAAAAAAACCTCATAAATTAAATATTGTGTATGTTCATGCTGCAGAACATGATGAAAATTCTCTGTAGAACTCCTCATATCTGCACTGATTAATTCTAATTCAAAAAAAGATATGGTGGTCACATAGCTTTGGTGCCAGGGTTTGGAAAATCTTGAGAAACATGGAGGCAGAACACAGCTCTCCTGCCTGATCAGATACAGTATGTAAGCCGTAACACTCATGTCATATGTACTTACTTAAACATAATGAGCAGGGCCTCTGGCATCAGCATATCGGCAGTGAAATGTAGTGAGTGGTCTGCACCTCACACTGCAATGTTATTGACTGTTCATATAGTGATAGACCAATATAAATTCAGTAGCTATCACAGCTACTCAAAATAGAAGGAAAAGAGGAAACAGTGGCAGCCCATTCCAACTGTAGCAACGGTATTTAAAATCCATCCTCAGAGCATTTTTTTCCAGGAAATACGGAAGCTGGAATTATTTACATTCTAATTCCCTCAAAATCCCTAAAAAGATCCTGTGCTTCATTTTCAGCTTCTTTAAATCAGGATAATGCTGCATATGGAAGAGATTTATTTAAATTAGGCCTCACCTGCAAGGCTCTCTCCGAAGCTGGCACCTGGGAGTAAGGGGAGAAGAAGAAAAATCCCTACAAAACACCTCTTTCCCCAAAAAAACAAAGTGTCTTTAACCTGGCCAGACTTCAGATGAGTAATTCAAAACCAAAAGTGCTCACCCAAAAGCCTTCTGTATCTACAATTCTTTCTACACTTCAATTTCAGGCACTAGGCAGCACCAAAAACTTTGCAGGACCATATCATCACATAACCTCAATACACAAACAGCAAACAAGAGTAACTAAATGGGGAGGAATGAATCCCAACATTTCTTCAGGGTACAGAAATAAACACAACTCAAAGCACGTACCCATTAAGTCAACCTCCTCTGCCACCTTTCCACTGGAACAACCTGTGCACAACATACAGCAGGTGGCCAACTTGTTTTACAGCATTTAAGCTTCAACCACCGCTTAACACATCTTTGAACAAGCAATACAGAAGGGTCGAAGAAACAAGTGACTGTTGCCCCCATGCTACAACACACTTGCTTATTCCACCGCCCTTCCCAATCCTCCCTGAAGCTTCCATGTCTGAACACACACACTGGGCCAGAATGACTTTACTATACAAACTGGAATCAAAATACTTCCCCTCAGCATCATTGGTTCAACCAAAACCTCCTTGCTCTTTTTCACAGTGCAAGCACACACGAGAGGCAGAAACAACCCACCCTCCGTGAGGAGTGGGATATTCCTCTGTACATTAAGCACCAATGCAAAAAAGCACCTTGGCATTTGGCAGCAGGAGCCCCAGACCACTGGCACCACAGCAACCAGAGCCTGCACTGATGCCAAGTTTTTATTACAACTTGTGTGCACTTATTTGTACCACACCGCTTTCAAAGGTCTCTGCACCTGTAATGGCATACTGTTATTTTTTAAACAGGGGGTGTTCTCCACAGCAGTAAAATGGACTACTGGTTTGAAAGCAACCAAAAATTACACACCGTTTGAAATGGACCAAACAAGCACCTCAGCCTCAAACACAGGGTAGAAATTGTGACAAGCAGTGTACTGAAGAGGGAACTTTACAGCTCGTTGATTATACGGGACAATACAGAAAGAGACCTTTCTTCCAGTAACTGCCATTTGCTTATTTTTAAAGAGGATAATAAAAGCGACATAGTAAAACAAAATGCTTAAAAATTAAACCAAAGCTATTTTTTTTCACTCAGATGTATAGAATGGTAAAGAAAAAATCATTTAAATCATTTCCTTAGTAATACAAGTAATATTTAAATAGATTTAATAGTGCTGCTCCAAACCAATGAATTATGAGTTTAAAACCTATTAAAATGTAATGTTTTTTTCCTGAGCTGAGGGAGAGAGATTTAAATCCACTGAATTTTAATATTTCAGCTTGAGCTGCAGGAGGTAGAGAAAGTCCAAATGAACTATTCCATCAGCACCATTCAAGCATGAACATTTTAATCAGTTTTACTTCCTTGGAGTTCTCCAACACAGTTTACGCTGTCATTCTGAAAGCACTTAACACAGAGGGTGTGAAAAACCACCAAGGCTTGTTATTGCCTTCACAATTGATGGCAAATAATTTTGCAGACTTCCTATCATTAAAATGTCACTGCTAAAAATTGAGGTTCAGCATTTCTTGTGCTAAACTGCATTTTCTTTGAGCACCATCACATACCTGTTCTTAAGTTTTTGGTACATTTATCTCTCTCCGTGTGATAAACAGCCATACAAGCAGTAGCCTCCACTTCTGCCTTACTACCCAACTGCAATTGAAAACTGACTATTTTAAACAGAGGAAGAAAAAAAACTCTGATAAAATTCTTATAAAGCTACAAGTTAATTCCCTGGTTCCCTTATTAAAACGTAACCACATTCACACAGCATGTTCCAATTATCCATATAACGGATTAAATAAATAAATAAATAAATAAATTTTAAGTGAGTTAGATGACTCAATTTAATAATACAGGAAATGAAAACATAATTCCTAATTAGATCATATTACTGATTTAAGGCTACAATTTGTGTGTTGTTCCAACAGTGTGATCTTGCAGATTCTAATTTAAAAACACAGCAGCTATGACACATGACAAGATCAACTGGATACATCACACTGCTCATCCCAATACACCCAACCTGCAAAGCAGCTCTGGATGTGCATTACAAATTGTTCCAAGCAAGAATGCTGCACCATACCATCCATGGCAAACACCAGATGCAGGGTCTGGATGCCTGCAGATTTACAGTCCTCCTGCATCATGCTTATAATGCCTAGTTTTGGTTTAGTGTTTCTCCCTGCATCTCTCCAGAAGATAGATGATACTTAACTTGTTTCAGCCCGTCAACAGTTTTAAACTGAACATGACCTGTGAAAGAAGTCATTATAACTGTGTTTCATTCCATTAAACACAACTAGTTTATTGTCAGGAGAACAAGCAGTCTCTCTGGGTTCCAGGCTCACTTCAGTATTTTGCATTTAAACTGCATGGATCAGTGATTTGGTTCATTTACCAATGAAGATAGAATAATATTGCAAAGTTAAAAGGTGCTTCATCAGATTCCATTAAATCAGAGCACATTCATACAAAAATACATACATGTGAAACACAAGGAGAGACATGATTTGTGCACATTCAATTCTTCTCTTGTGCCATCCTCCATTCTGATAAAATCTATTTTAAACTCAAACCCAGGGTTCCTCTGCTCAAACAAAAGGGGTTTTGCATGAGTGAGGTGAACTGAATAGGGCCCCCAAAGCACAGAAAAACTTAAGCTACAGTTGTATTTCAAAAACTCAGACACTGCTTATGTCTTTATCTAATACACAGCTCAATGGGTAACCAAGAGATACATTTTTAAAAACTGTAAAGAGCAAACGAACTTCAGAAGCTTTTAAAATATCACAAGGTTAAAAGAACACAAACTCTGTCAGACTTATCAAACAGCAATATAAAATAAGACAACATAATTAGAGATATAGAAAAGCCATGATTTCTAATTACGTTCTTTGTTTTATTTTTATTGGTATTCACTTTACAAAGTATGACATGCCTTTTTTAGTCCCGCACCACATTTTCAGACTTTAAATCTCTCTAAGTGCAGACATAACGTTATTGTGGGTATTCATGCAACTAGAACTTAAGCTTTTTTGATACCTTGCTATCCTATTTATTCCATTCTTTTAAATGAATCTCTTAAAGACTGGATTAGATAACTTCTCTTTAAACCAATGAACACAAAATTTTCAGTCTGTATTGCTTTTGTTTCTCTAAAACTAAAGAGAGGGCCACACAGCATTTCCTAAGTCAGCATAAAACAGGAGAGTGAAAAAAGGCAGTAGAGCAAGGTAAAAATCAGTCTTGTAAGGGAGGTGAGAGCTGCCCAATTTTAATGCACAAAACCAAAATTCAGGTATGAAAATTTAAGGCAATAGAATTTCAACTGACTTGAAGACATAAATTCAGATAGCAACAAAAAAAACCAGAAAATATACTTCTGACTGGTAGGGGAAGACCAACAGAAGCTACTGCCAGGCTCCCAGGCAAGTGTCTAGTCTGTTTATTCTGTATGGTTTAGTGGTTCATGAAAGCAGGATAAACTTAAATAACGAGTGTAATGGCCGGTATCTATAACATCACATGTCTTACATCAGTCAATTTATTCTTTACTAGAAAGCAAATTGCTTTTTGCAGTCTTCCTAATACATACAAAGATGAATGGCAAAAATGTACACAAGTAGACTGTGAAGTATTCATACACATGCATATGCATGTACACACACAAACAGTACATGCACATATACACACATGCTACTTAAGCATATGCAGACACCTTTAACAAAGAAGACAACCTTTAGCTACTTACTTTATGCAAAGAATGTTAATAGAAGGCAATATTTTTGGTTAGGTAATGAAAACTAATTGGGAAATTATTCATCTCCCACTCTCCCCACTGGAGCGTAAAAGACGTACAACAAATGTTATTCATGATTCTACACGACTCGCTCCGATTCACCCCCTTCTTTCTAACGGGCACTTCAGAGGAAATAAAGGTTACTCTTTTCCATTTATATCTTCTAATTGACTACTAGTGTTTTCTTGTGGTCAGAGGGATACAAAATAGTGTTAGAAACAGCCTATTAAAAACAAGCTACAATCAGACCGCTTCTCTGCACTACCGTCAGCAATGATCAGAGAGTCCTGATTTCCTTGTTAAAAGACAGAGGCATAATTGAAGCAATATCTTCACTTCAGATTGATTATTCGGCGACCCTTATCCACATCTTCACTCAGCAATTTGAATTTTAATGAAAGTAAATGGAATAATTAGCATTTCAAAGTCTGTTTGATACACTGAATAAAAAAAAAGGAAAAGACTTTTATGTATAATCTATACACAAAAGAAAAAGCATTTGGGAGGGTGCAGAAGATGGGAAGTACAGTTGTAGTGTCTTCATTAGAATAACTTAAACAACTGCTTGCACCAGCTGCATAATTATACATGTGAATAATGTGCTATTAAGCTATGACTTCTCACCTTCATTTTATGTAGTGTGAACAGCCACAGCTTTTGTTGTTATGCCTTTCCTCTCCAGTTGTAAAATGTAAAACGTAGCTGCCCACACCCATAAAATCTCACAGGACTGCTATACCAAGCTAATACCATTGGTAATAAAGCTTTTACAAGAGAGGCTCCACACACCTGTATTTTTAGATGGCTAGGACCAGGACGCCTATGAGCACACTGGTGATGAGTCATTTTGCAATCGATTTTGGTTGTTCGGGTTTTTTTTTTAAAAAGTATCATCTATTTTTTAACGTAAAAATAAAAAACATGGTGAATATTCACAGTCTTGAGCCACCACCCAGAAAAAGATGTGGGCAGCAGGGATGGGAAAAACCCTCCTAAAGCACAGGGTGTCATACAAAGGGTAACTGTTACTGTGGCTGCAAAAGCAGAAAGGCACAGGGTATGCAAAGGAAGAAATGTTACTTAAAAGGGACAACAAAAAACCAGATACTGACCCAGCTTCAGGGAACGGATACAACACAGACATTAATTACCCCATTAGTCTTCTCGGCACAGTGCAAGCAAATGTTTTCAGGTAGTAACCAGCTTTCATGAAGATCAAGCTACTGAACTTCACCACTGCCCACAACTTTTGCCTATCTGATGGAAATGAGTTCATCAAGAGAGAAAGAAAAAGAAAAGCTATTTACAAATACTATTAGAGCTAAAATGGAAAGACCACATACCCCAATGATTGCGTTCAGTTCTGCCATGGTCACTTGCTTGGCACGCTCCACAGCCTGCACCACTTGTTGCTGGTGCTATAAATGAAGATCAGAAACAGAATAAAATTATTTGCTTTCTAAATTATTAAGCACAGATTCTTCCTTTTATCTTTTTTTTTTTTTTTTTTTTCTTTTCAAACGCATGCAGGGCTTGAAATAACTGTTCTCTAACAGTCACGTTCTGTGTTGATCTGCAAGAGTATCAGATAAGGGGAGGATTTTTTTATGCCATTACTTGCCAGGAATTACACCTTTGCTCCCCAACAAGCTATTTTACAACTTGTCGAAACAGGGAACTGTCTTCCTTTTGTTCATCAGCACAGTGTGCTCTTCAATTTACAAGTCAACTTAAAATGGAAGCCACTTTCCTTACAGCCCCAGAAACTTTTGAGATTAAAAAAGAACAAACACCAAAACATACTGAAAAATAAAGGTATGTATTTTCAACAACCACATGGCACCCACATCACTGAAGGATATACAGATTCTCCTTCTAGGTACATTTCAACGCAGCTCAACCATAACAAAGAAATTTAAAATGCCATTCACAATTCTGTCAATCACATGAAAGAGAACTAATTATTTCAATCCCCAACATGTAAATTTTAATAGCTTTAAAAGTCCATCAAAAACACATGGTCTAATTAACAACACAGTTTACAAGCTTCGGTGGTTATATTATCTCAGTTTGAGTGATACTCTATTCCTGCAGTAAATTCAAAATTGCTGTATGCTGAAAACTGATTGATATTTACTTGAAAACACCAACTACAGCTAAAATAAGGTCCTCATCTTGCAACCTGATCTGTGCCTGTTCAGAGCTCCACCAGTGGCCAATTTATCTGCACAGGCAGTCTCGCATGATCAGGATTACATGCAACAAATTGGTGCAAGGGGGTGTCAGGGAGAACTGCAAGTAGGTTGTGTGATCTGCACTGGAAGTGAGTCATCTCTGATTTACAGCCACAGGTTGAACACAAAGAGGAGTGAGGTCCTGTCTATCTTGAGAGGTGCTGAAACCATAACAATGAGACTTTGTATTGAAACCAACATCTAGATGTTCGTTGGTGCTAAGTTTAATGCAAGGGCTGAGAGGGTCTCTTTAAAGCCTCCAGTTTGCCCTGCCATGGCTCTGTATCCAGGAAGAACAAAGCCAAGGTACAGACCATGCAGCAACACCTCCTGTGCATCCTTACCAGGAGCAGAAAGTTGCATAAAATAAGGTGGGGACCCAAATCCTCAAGACTTCCTCTAACACAAGAGTAGGTAAAGAGCATCAGAAAGACTCCCCAGGCAGCACCCTGAGCCCCACTGGGAGAGGGGGCCATAAGGAAGGGCTCCTCTACCTCAGGGGCTTAGCAGTCTCCAATCTGCCGGTTCTCAGTGCAATGCACAAACAAAAATGGCAGTTTCACTTATAAACTTTCTCCCATAAAAGCCCTCAGAAAAGCAAGACTAAAAATCCACCCGTAACTGCAAGAAATGCTGACCTGAACTACAAAAAATGGATAAATGCAAATAACGAAGGAGGTAATTTAGAAACACTCCCGGAAGAAAGAAAATGGTTTTAAGGTTTGCTTGTTTTTAACCAAAGAAGAGTTAAATGAAGAAAATGCCAGGAAAGCAAATAACACACTGCTGCAAAGAGAATCACAGCAGTCCTGTTTAGAGTTTTGTACAGCTACAGTGCTAACATAAACCAAATCAGTCACTTATAAGCAGACAATGTAAAGAACAAAAAGCAGTCCGAACACGAGCAACCGTGTTCTTGGCATTCAGAAAAAAAGAAATAAAACCACAGTGGTGTATCAATATCACAGATAACCAGTAAAAAGGAAATTATGGTATTCAACCCTCAAGTTTCTGACCGATGTGTTATCATCTCCAGGTCACCACATGTTAAGAACAGGTACAGCTTTCATTGACTATGTAGCTGAAAGCCTGGTGACACCTGGGTCTATATGGCAATGGGATGATCATAAAAATTACACCACCATTTTCTGGTGGAGGTCAGTCACACCAAAAATGGCTCATAGCATTTTTGATCAAGTAATCAAAAAAAAACCCCAAAATGGGTTTTACAGATCTTTAAAATTATTTTCCTTGAAAAAATAAAATAATTTACTGATAAGTTTACAGTCATCTTTGCTTTCCTACCATTTCCCCAGGTAATATTTTTTGCACTGAGGCAAAGAAAGGAATAGCTCTTGATTTGTATATATGAGCGTTCAATTCCAACACCCATTTACTTAAATACTGTTCCCAGGGTCACAGGTAAGAGAAGAAAAAACTTCTGAGGGACCTACAGAAAGCTGGCCTGAAAATATCAAAGTTATTGTAGAAGTGGAGTAATTCACCCACATTTTTGAAAAGTAAGTCAACTCCACAAGAGTTTGAATGTTTTCCTTTTCTTTATAGAAAACATAGAAAGAATGGCTCTCAGGAGTATTTGAGAAAAACATTACTTCATTCCCAGGTGAGGGGAAGAGAAGGTGGAGGGGGAGAGTACCAAAATCTCACTTTAAGATTTCTGCTGGAAAACACTGTAAGACAGAATTTCCCTAAGCAGCCACACAAGGCATCTTTCATTGATTCTAATAGGTTTGGGATCAAGCCTTCACGGAGAGGAGAAAACCAATGGGCCTTGTAACACTGAACCTAAATTAGGTATGGTAGAGACAATTAAAACTGTCCTATTGCTAGCTGCTTTAACACTGATTTAATCTTCAGCAGCATAGTATGCAAAAGACCCAAAATAGATGGTCTGTAATTAGCCTCTCCATCACTTCCACCTCGTTGAAGGAACTGAGCAGACTCTCACTCAGCTCCCTGAAACTCCACGGGGCTGCCTGCCCCAAGTGACCACAGGGCTACTTCGAGTTACAGGTGCAAATCACACACTCCAGTGGATAAAAGACACAGGACGGTAGAGTCACGCCGTGGCATGGCACAGTGCTGTGCAAGGTTTGAAGAAGCCCACTGGCTGCCCCTGGCGTTTCTGAATCCAGGGCAGTAAGGGGGGCTCCAATATCAGGTGGAGATCTCTACATACAGAGAAGGAGCCAGACCCAGCTCAACGGACCCGCTGCAACCCGAAACCAAGGTGGGGCAGGGAGCCCATGGGACTGTCGAGCCGGACGGCAGCTGGTTGTCCCAGCCCGCGTGGGTACCCGAGGATGAATGGCTCCAGTGCTTACTGTGTGCCTGGACGCCTTCTCTGGACAGTGTGCCAGTAACAAGCAGCATTATGTTAAAACCATACAGTACATATTAGGCTGCCCATCAAGTGATCACGTAGTGATTTACCACCAAGTAAAAACAGCAACAACAAAAAAAGAGTTACTTTTTACCAACCAAATATAGACACAGGGTTGCAGCTTTCAGACACATTTAATGCTAGCCTTCCTCTGTGCACACAAGCAAATGACAGACCCATTTTCTTCAGTTATGGGAAAACAGTATTTTGCATTGCATTTAACAGGCCAGAGCAATGAACTCAATACCCTGCCCTGCCTGTCAACACAGACTAGTATCATTTCTCCTTTTTAACTTCTTCCCCATCTCTTCTCTTCACCACTTTTTGCTTTTTATAATGAGAAGTGTGTCTGCACTTGCCTTGTGTTGGAAAATCACCTCCTTTCAGTCTCACAGTGGGTAGCAACAATGGAGACCACAAGAAGGATGTAGGCTTTTCCACCATCACAGTGTCTCACCACACTGTCTTGTCACCTAGCCCTGGCTCCTGCACAGGCCTTGCAGCATGGTGGAAAATACTCTGGCTTTTTATACCATGTCAGAGCTCCTCTCAGCTCCCAATGACAGGGGAGCCATGCTGACAGCAATCGAGCAGCTGAAATTCCCCCTGGCATGCACGCACAGACGCTGGTGTCAAAAACACCCAATTCTAGCCCATCTCCAGCACAGCCAACAACATCCAAAGCAAAACTCACTGAGCAATTCACTTCGCAGAAGCAAGCAGGCTCTGCTATGTTTTATTCATATTATTTTGTTGTTGTGTTATCTGTTTAGAGGGAGTACAGTCCAGGTCTTGCTTAAGAACTGCAGCAGTGCCATTCTGAAAAGCCTGATCTAGGGCGGGCATAATGAGATGAGGCCACGCCAAAAACACTAGTGAGAACTGGAGAGCAAATACACATTTACCGTGGAGTAGAGCACACATTTAGAAAACTAAAAGGGGCCAGCAGGGTCACTGCATCCAGGCACTGTAACTCAGACAAGGTATAATAAACCACTTCATAAAAATGTAAGAACATAATTAGCAATATATGCATAAATTGCTAATAAGATGCTTTCCTTGGTAGAAGGATTAAAGATATCTGGCAGCTTCCTTGTACTTACTGTTTCAACTCTAGTCTGGGGCAAGTCTAGGATGCATGAAAATAATTTTGTCTTCTCAGCCTCTCAATCTCAGACCAACTACTTGCTTTTGAATAGCATTTAAGGACTCCTGCTCTGCTTCTATATAATGGATCTCACACTCTTCACCCAAACTTACTGAACTTTAGAAGCACCTCTAGGGAATGTACAGAGAAGAACAAGCACATTATGGCCCATATCTTGTAAAAGGAAAACCATCAACTAATATTGAAATGTTTGAAAGGAAAAGACTGCATGCAGCATTTCCGTTTTCTATGTTTGTTTGCAAATATGCATGCCAGTGCTGGGCATTTTATAGTACTTCTAACTATATTTGAGCACCTTATCATGCATGGGGAACTGAAGATCCCTTTTAAAGAGCAATCCTAGCTTATTATTAGCTGGTTCACTGGCAGTTGGAAGGGAAAGTGTGTCTTCTGAAAAAGTTTATTACAGCCTCCTCCAGCCTACATAATGCTTGTGGTGTGTGTGGCATGAAACTTGACAGGGGACAATACTGTGAACATTTGTCTGGCTTCTCAAGCAGCTTTTGCAGGTTGTGCTGAGCTCCAGGTTGCCACAACTACATCGTTAGCTGTAAATCAGCCAGCTTGCCTGCGTCTCGTGAATATAAACACAGTCAGTATTTACTCAAAAGAAAGTAACCGTGATATATGAGTATCTCCAGCCACACTGAACAAATACCACTATCCAGCACATGAGGTTGTTCAGCACTCAATAGCCTACAGGATCCCACAACGACAGCCACAGGTTGCAATCAGCCACACAGGTCACCTTAACCAGGCAGGAACCAGCCCTAACTTCAAAGCCACAGGGTTGTGCAAGTGTCACGCTGTGTTGCAACTGGTAAATTCTGTTGAGAAGAAGCATAAATTAGCTTTAGACCCAAAATGAAATGCTTATTACTGGCTAGATCATTTGATGATGTGAATATCACACTATCTATACCAGCTGCAGCAGATCAAAACTAAGTTAACTGAGTGCTAACAACCTCCAAGAATTTACTTACAACCCTGCATGCACCCCCTCCACCTTCTGCAATACTTTAAGCACACTGGTATTTCACGTCACAGGGAGATGGAAAATGACTGTTGCAACACAGGAAGCCTGCAACCGCAGCAGAAATTGAACACACATCACCCCTGAGGTCCATCTCATGCCTTGACCACAAAGTCACTCTTTGCTATCGAAATGGGAAGCTTGTATTTCTTGGTGCTGTTTTTTACAGTCTGCTTAAATCAGAGTCAATGTAAAAAACATGGTAACACTTGACTGCGTATTTAGATGGGTTAGGAACTTTATTTTCAGTATATGCTTAGATGATGTACAACACAGTAAAACTGACTGAAGCCTGGAGAATTTCCTGAATACTGAATTGTCCCCTGAAACAAAGCAGACCCTAGTATACAGTAGAGTGATGTATTATGATTGCCTCCTTTTCACAAGATCTCTACCAATTTTGGCCATGATTTCTTACTTCTAAGTGAGTTATCACAAGCCATTGATTCCTTACAAAGTTAACAAGCAATAAGACAAGTTAACCTGGTGCTATTATGAGGTAATAATGTTGCCATCAGTGCATGTAACCACTGTATTTTGTTCATTTTTCCCTCAGGCACAATACCAAGGAGCCTGATCACATTTTTCAGCCACTATTCCACAATTAAGACTGTATGCAAAATGCATAAACAGCAAAAGCATGCTGCAGTTCAATTCTCTATTAATCTAGATTATGAAATACAGAGACTTCCACTAAGACACTAACTTTTTAAAGACACAAACCAGAAACCAAGACTAGAATACTCAAATCTGGAGACCAGTTCTCTTGCCTCATCAGCATATGCCAATATAAATTGATTTAAATAAGTGTTTCTACTAACAGAGGTCAAACAATTACCCAGATTTTCCTAACTCCAATATGAAAACTATCACGATCAATGGTACTGTTGAGACATGTGAAAAGTTTTTTTGTGCTTCCCCTTTCAATCCCTCTCTGCTGTCTAGTCCCCCTCCCCTCTTGCTAGGTAAACTAAAAAGCACACTTGCCTCCACACAATACAAATGTGTACACTGGCTTTTTGGAATTGCTCCCTTTTGTCTTTGTCAATGCATGTAAAAACCATGAAGTTGTGAATTTTTTGACCTTTCCATCTACTCTGTAGTCCAAACAACTTTGACACCATGCAACATGCACAGAGGAGGAGCTGTAACACTTGGTAAACAAAACTCGCAAACAAGTGGAGGAAACTATGGGCCACAGATATAAAAAGCTGAGGCTCACTAGCATAGAAGCTGTAAGAGAGCCTGTTTTCAGGTCTAAAACTGCTTAACTCAAAACTCTGATCTAAAGCCTAAAACAGTAAATAGCAGTCATTAAGCACTCTGACACTGGTGCACTTAAGCACTCACTGGGTGGCACTGTACCCATGACAGAAGGAGCACAACATCATTTTCTAAATTTACAATCTGGATCATCTCAGTTGAGTACTTACATAGTTCTTACAGCTAGTGTATTAATGACAAGCTACTGCAATGGCAAAGTCCAGAATTACCTTAAAATTGCTCTCCCTGCCAATTTGATGGCCAGGAGGTTGTTAAAACAGTGATCAGGGCCCTTGGCTTATAGTTCACCATACTGCATGTCAGCATCACATAGGAGATTCTCCTCGATAGAAGAAAAGAACAAAGTACAATGTGCAGCCTTCAGAGCTTCTTCTCCTCTAAGGCAGGGATTTAAAATGTACCAATACCAGCTTTCAGGAGAATGGCTCCAGGGCGATTTAGCTCCAGGGACAGGAAACCACAATGCATAGGGGAGCAGAGAAAAAGGACAGAGCCGTTGCTTACCTGAGTGGGATACCACTAATATCAAAGCTCAAAAATTTACAGCCTTTTTTTTTTTCTCCTTTTATTTTTTTTCCTCAATTCCACATGAACATGTAGAGGGGGTGGAGGCTAGGATTTCCAAAATCAAAGGCCAAAATCTAGCAGTCACTGTGAATCAAACACATCTTTCTTCAAATGTATTCTAAACCCATGTAATCCCTTTGCTTGTCTAATTGGTAAGAAACACCTACTCCAAGAAAGCACATGCACTGGGTTTGTGGAAGCAGAGCAAACAGTGCAATGTGACTTACTTGTGTATGGTAATAAAGCTTTGTTTAGCATTTCAGCTGAAAATAGCAGTACCAGTACCAGCAGTAGTATACCGGTACAAAGTTTTTAAACACAGTATCACATACTCTAGAGAAGATGTCTCTCGTGGAAATGCCGGTCACATGTCTTTGCCAAGATCACATCTTTGTCTGCCAAGTACTCACCCCTGCCTTTGTTCCAAAATCATGTCATTTTAGTGCTCACTTTATCATGAGTATGAATCAGCTTTACACCTCATTTTTATAGGCGGTGCTATTCCTGCACAGCAAATAAAACCCTGGACGTACAGAGATTCTGTAGCAAAGTACAAAATCAGCAGACACTCATTTTAGATCCACACAGGACTTGAATTCTGGTCCCCCAGCAACATTACTAAATCATTACACATCATTTAGTTTCCACAAATCCGTCTTTATAAGCAGAATACAGCAGCACTCATGAACATTGTCAGGTTCCAGTTTTGATAGTGTTATTCTCATTTCAAACACACACAGATGCACACACACATGCACACATGCAGCACATTAACTGAACGCGAGTATCGAGCACACAGCCTCTTATTTGCAGCAGGATGAGCAGCTCTCTCAAAAAGCAGTGGCATTTTATGGAACAACTGAAAAGATGGGAGAAAGAGCTTCGGCATGTTCTCAGACATGATGTTTTACAGATGCAATGCACAGAAACACATCTTCCAGCTTTGACTTTCTCAGCTACCAATTCTACTGAAATGAAACCATGCATTAAATAGATGCATGCCAGACTGTGCTAGCAGACCCCAGTCTCCAGCCCCTTTCCTCCAGTGGGTGGGCAGGGGAAGCTGTTATGCACCCGAGGTCTCCTTTCATGAACCATGCTTTCGTTTTACTTCACACATGCCTGTGGCTCCAAGGCTCCCTTGTTAGCTCCCATCAACTCCCCCAAATCCCAGTGCCCCTCAAAGTATCTACAATGCACTCAAGATAATAGCAGCAAATCATAATTTGGAAAAAATCAGCGCTTAGAGAAATTAGCTCACAGTGAGTTTCAATCTTCTATCTATATTCCCCAAATACACAGAAAACATAAAAGGATTTAAGGTAATGAGTAGTCTGGGATGCAGAGAGAAAAAAGGCAGAAAAAAGCTGCATTTGTATGCCTACTGTGTTGAACATCACTACTTGGTATACCAAAATAGAAGTTTCTGCTGAACTTTAATGCCCACTGCCAAGAATGTAGCACAAATCATGCCTTTCTAGCATTTCTGCAAGCTGTCCTCTGATTTCAGACCGACAAAGTCATAACTGTGAGAAAAACTGCATTGTACATGAGAGCAAAATATTTAAACAACTACAATTTTGCTTAGCACATTACAACACATTCAATTTCATAAATATATTTAAATGATATTATAATGGACTTGGAGGAGATAATGCAGTTACAGTGACAACAGCACAGTGGAAAGACATCTACAAGCACCAAGAGATTCATAAGGAAACAGTCTCAACACAAAATCCCACTTTTGTAATAGATACGATGAGGCAATTGTTTAGATCAGCATCGGTACAAACGACTACCTACCTCTTGGGAGAGGAAGGGAATGACTTGTGCACATATAGCATTCAGCCTCTTGACAATTTCTGCCTGCAAGTGACAAAAAGAAAGAAGTTCAGTTATATAAATTCTCAGATGTGATTGTCACCCATGAACACAGAAGATACATCTGTTTGGGTTTTTTTCATCTCTAGTCATCCTCTGGCCAGGACAGATTATTGAAATAACAAAAGTACTTGGACACCAATTCAACAATACCTACAAAGCTAATAATTTCTGGCTAAAAAGTTTTCCTTAAAAAACCACTCAGAACTGACACAAAAGTTAATTCTGATTACACAATCAAAGACATTTAAAGTAGAAATCTTCATAAGATGTAACAAAAAAGATAAAATACTGTGTATCAAATTAAACTCTCTCCTTAAGAGACAAGAAGGATCATTTCCAATTACAGCAATGCCACTGTACACAAACAGAACAAATAAACCAGTTACTTCTATATTAATATTGTATATCATGAGAACATTAGCAACACAATATACAACTTCACTGATAATCATTCTACCGCATATTTTAGAAAGGAATACTGCAGTCTTGTATCATATTTATGCTGTTATCAAACCCGAGGTTAATACTAGTTACTTTTATGTTGCAATGGTGATCAGAAATGAAAAATATAGAATGTTTTATTCCCATACTGGAAATCAATTCTTATTCTGTGTATTTAATCTGCAAATCTCAATAGAGACAGAGGAAATTTGGAGAGATAACACAAGAATTACAGTTCCAGAAACAGAGTATTTAAAGCTACATAGTCTTTCTTACAATAAATTGTAACTTTCTTAGAATAAATTGTAACCAGGATCAGTTCCTCATTATGCTCTAGGACAGAATGCTCTTCCTCTTGCAAAATCACTATTGTATGACGAAGACATATACACTTGTGCAATTTAGGCTTCCTTCTTTAACAGCAAACCTTCCAGCCTTTTTGCTATGCTGTCTTTTAGATTGTAAACACTTGCAAAAGAACCAATAGAATAGAAAGGCTCAGAACTAGCAGCAAAAAATCAGAATCACATCTGGATTCAAGGAATATTATGGTTACACAGCTACGCAACCAGATGACATCGTACACTAGAGGTAAGGGTACATGTGAAACTAACTCTGCCCCCTTGTGTATACTGCGATACACTCGAGTGAACACACGCTACTTTGCAATACAATTTCTTCATCTCTCTGAAATCCATCTAAACTCCCATAGGTTATTTACACAGCAATTTCTACGTTACACTGCCCCAGTATCTTCTCACTGGTCTTCACTGTTTATGCACATCCTCATCTTATTAAAGTTATGCATTTTAATACATTTTTTATGTTCATCTACTACACCTTTTCTGTTTCTTCAGCAGGATACACACCTTAAAGGACACTTGAGAATATGTTCTGTTCACCACAAGGCTAATCTACCTGCTAATTTTGAAGGTCTATATGTGCCTATAATATCAGGTATCTCACAATGTAAAACTTAAATACCCCTTTAAATAGACAGTGTTCACTATGCTAGCTGACGCAGAGATTTACAAACTGCTTGTTACGCAGAGCAGTGCAGGGAGCGACAAGATGTGTGCAACTAAGCTTCAGTCAGAGAGGCTGCATGATCCAATATGGCATTAGTTGAGAAACAATATTTGATTAAGGAATTGTAGACCATAATATAATGCCCAGCTGCATTATATACAGCACAAGTACCTGTGCTGTAGTGGTTCAAGCACCATTAATAGTAACTTCCAAATTTTGGGTTCCAGTCACGCTGCATTTTTTTTTAAAAAGGAATCTCTGGAGTGCCTTAAAACTGAAGAGAAAACTACACATTCTGCTCTTCAAGGCTTTTCCATATGAAGAGAAAACTCTGAAGTGTCACCTTCCTGACTTGAGCCGAATTCCCTCTGACCTGCCATTTAACACACATACATGCCTTAGTAAAAAACGATGTGATGCTTTTCGCCGCTGCAAAACAACTCCTTTTACACATCTTTAAAATGCCTGTTGCAACCTTACCACCTCCTGGGAGGAGCTTCTGCCTTGGCTGTGCTCAGCAGACCACCCTTTCACCACAGCTACATTAGCAGGATGCCTCTACCGCACTGCTTAGGAACTGAGAATAAAACTGGCTTGAAGTGCCATGCAGGAGCTCAGCATGTAATTTTAAAAGGCTTGTAGATTCACAGATTTTAACACCAGAAGAGACTTACAATTGTCTTATCTGACCTCCTGAGTAATGCAGCTGTAAAACTTCACCGACTTCTCCATCAAAACTGTAAATTCTAGTTCCACTAGAATATACCTTACTGAACAAAAATAATTTTATTCAACTCACTTTGAGGCATTTCTTCTCAATTAAGGTACTCAATCCCAGCTATTTCAAGCTATTTCAGATAGAATGTTTTTCTTTTGATCACTTCTCTCCCCCCACCCCAACAGAAGAAGTATGTCTCTCTTCTACTGCTCTTCTGGCCAAAAAGTGTTTGAAACATACTTGCTCAGTAATTATACAAAAATTCACCTCTGGCAGATTCTGAGCCTGGGAAACATTAAGCTAAAAAGCATCTTCCAAAAAGCTGTAAGTAACTGAAAACAGGTGACTGAATATGAATGGTTACACAACTGTAATAAACCTCTTGATATCAATCCCACTGGAGTGCAGAACAGCGAGTCTTTTCAAGCCGTACGCAGGAAAACGAGCTGATGGAGACAGCACCCAGCTCAACCTACAGAGAAGAAAAAGAGCTCGCTAGCATCTTCAAGAGATACCGAGATGTTCCCCAGCAGCATTTCTCAGCTAGGCAAGAGGCCTGCTAGGCCAGTCACAACAAAGCTGAGAATCCCTTGCTATGCTGAAGCAGCTGTTTACACTATTCCCTTATTAAAATGGTCTTCACTTCCCCTAACAATGAGAGATCCTAGTTTTGTGATTGTGCACACAGTTACATTTTATCACTCTCAACACTTGGGCAGCAAGAAAACAGCCCAGCTGAGCACCAGTGGATGGTAGAGGCACAGCATGACCAAGACACAGACTGCCTACCTTTGGAGACTACAGGCAGCAGGAAGGCATTAAGGAAAACACTGTGTATGTACACAAATGATTTAAAGGACATGTTCTGTACCAAAAAAACCTTACCAAGACATTTTCATGTAGTAAATACAAAGTACTTTCTGCATTGACACTGCAACTGTTTCTACAATTAATTATACAGGATACCACAGCAACAAGCTTGATTGTTTACCACAAAACATTCAAAGAGGAGTTAGCTGTCAGATGTTAGCCAATGCCATAACACTTGAAGCTGTACGTACTGATGACAGAGGTTAGCATCTTGGTAGACTTATTCTTGCCATTGGAGGGGGTCTGGAAACTCATTCCTCTTTGCATAAGGTACAAAGTCAGACACAAAATAACACCCAAGTCCACTTCACATTTCTACCGCTCATACAGATTTTTAAAACCCCACATTAAAAACCACTTCAGGATCTTCTTTTTGCTCTTAGATGTCAGGCCAGTGGGTTTTTCATGATCAACCTAATTGGCAGGAGAAGGAAAAAGTATGTTTTCATAAAATCAGGCAGTCAATTCCTCAGTGGAAAGCCAAAGTTGCCTCGGAAACACGGCTGTTTCTGTGGTCATCTAATTTTGCCTCTTTTGTCCCATGGGACCAGGCTTTAGAGAGGCATCATTTATTTACGGGCCTTTCCACTAGGCTTCAGTTATCAGCCAATAATACTGTGGACACACACACTTCTAATGGCCTATGTTTTGAAACCAAGTCTAATCTGATGGCACAGCGCCCAAACTCCTTTTCCAGCATAGCCATTAAAGGATGTAGGTTATTGCTGTTGTCACCATTGATATTTGTCATTGTAATGTAATTAGGGACCTAAAATGATGCATTACAGCCCTTGGCACAGCTTCTATTAAAATCGTTTCTTCTGCTCACTGAACTGCAACCTGCTTTCTGATGAATAACAGACAGACAGCTTTAGGGTGAGGAACAGATTCATCAAAGAAGTATTTCTCAGCTCTGGAAAGAAAATAAATAAATAAATGAATTACAGGGAGCAACCTAAGAAGAAAAGCACAAGGAGGGGGGCGGAAGGCAGACAGAGCATTTGAATTTCTTCTGACCACTTGAAATTCTGATTGCATCTGATGAATCTTTCTTAGGACAATATATTCCCAGCCTGTGAATCACATGGTTAATCAGGGCTCTAATCTGCTATCCATCAGCCTATGCCAGGACTGTTACTTCCAATCAAATTTATAGGTTATGTGGGTCACGCATCCCTGAACAACTACATTCACGGATATCCCATTTAAACCAGCACAGATTCTGAAATGCTGTTGTTAGGGTTACTGAATGTTATAATACTATTCAAAGCTTTATGAAAGCTCCTGATAAACAGCTGCTAAATTATTGCCTGTGGATACAGAGTGATGCTCTGAAATAGCATTAATGGCCCAATAAAAGGGCGATTGTTCATGCCAAAACATAAAAAGGATAGCTTTTGCTGCCACAGTTTGTCAAATATGTTAACAAACACCGACACTTCTATTACTCCTTTCCCTAAACACAAAAGATGTTTGGTTTTGCATAAAAACACACCAGCATGGAACCAGAAGAGATGAGGGAGAGACAGGCAGGGAAGGCTCAGGCTGGAATAGTCTTTTTAGTTATCTAATGCAAGCTTGTATTGTTTCCTTCCTTTAGGAGACACCTACAAAAGACACTATATTAATAGTTTTGAGCTCTTTTCATAGCCACTTACATGGCATCTTTTTTAAAAAGAGAGTGAAAGATTAAGTATTTATTAACTACAATGTTAATAAATTTTTCATTCTGTTATGCCTATAACGGAACAATAATAAAATCACTGTGCCAGAATCTGATACAAGTAAGGGAATGAAGACCCATGTCAGTTAACAATCCCTCAGCATTACTTCGTGGGTACAAGAGCAACAGCTGATTTAGCCAACAAAATCTTTTTTACCAAAGTTGATGGTTAAATGGTATATAATTGCCTAAATATGCCTAAAAACTAGACCCTTGAGTTCGTAATACAGCATTCTGAAAAATGTTCAAAGATAAGCCTGTGGGCAACGCTACACCTCAGGTCCTGCGAGATAACCCAGCCCCTGAAGGTAACCCAGCCCCTGAAGGGGGCTCAGCAAAGCAGGGTCTTGGGGTACAACCATTGCTCTGCAGCTAGCAGCTGTACTCAGAGGGGAGCATGTGACGGACCATTAGACTCCTAAATCCCTTTGAGGATGGCAACGTAGGGGTTTAATTCAATAAACCTTGCCACACACAGCTAAAATAGGACATAAGCACATGGTAAAATATGGAAATGTGTTTAAGTGCCTTGATAAGTACTTTAGCATATGTCCGAATTCTTAGCACAGATGGGGACTAAAAGAGAAGCAAGAGTCATATCAACTCCAAATATTAAAATACTCAGAAATGTTCTAATACTTAGGGAGTTCAGAATCAATTTGTTGCTTAAAAATCCCCATTTGCATTCCTTTTTGGCAGAGGGAAAAAAGAGAATTGGGATTTTATTTATAGTATATAAACTTCAGAAAAATATTTCCACTATATTTCACAAAGTTCCATAGCTATTACAATTATAAAAAATTGCTGGTAAAGAATTACCACTGGAGGCTGTAGGTCTGTCAGTGGAATGGAAACAAAACTACTATATATGTATTGTTGAAATAAAAGAGAATAATAAAACACTATTGGGAAACCCATTTCAGCAGCCAGTAGGAAAAAGAATATATGCAATTACACTTCCAGAAAAATAATCTGAAACAACTGTTATTTCAGGTTTAATTTGTTCTACACAGTTCAGCCTTTGCCAAAAGATCAATCTAGTTTATTAAGTGCTTACCAAGAACACATGCACACACCCATAATATCTAAGCAAGCATTTCACAAATTAGTGAGAACAAAAGACATTATTACACTGTATGAGACATATCACAATTCTGAATAAAGCAAGCAAAAAAGCTAATCTTAGTATTTCACAGAAAATTAACTCTTCTTTCATAAAGAAGAATGTGTTTTGTTTTAATCACAGACTGTTGTCTGGAAGTGCTTACTCCAGATCTATGGAACTGGAGGAAACACTGCAAGCCCTAAATATAAAATTTCTCTTGAGCTCTAAAGCAGTGGTGTTTGAAAACTGAGCCACAAAGAGTCTAGTCTTGTAGTCAAAGAGAGCAGAGAGAAAAGTTCTCTGGTGAGAAGGATACTAAACAGAAAACTTATTCTTCACTAAGCCAACTGCTCAAGTTTAGGAGATTAAGCAATGCATGTACGAGTTGAACACAAGAGGGACCACCAGACTCTGCTGAATAATCTCGGGTACATTCTCCACCTCACTTTCTTTACAAACATCCCAGCAAAGCTCAGGAAGTACTGTAAACTTGATGCTCACCCTTTGTAAGTTAATTTAGGTGCTTATTTTGCACAAAATACTGCAGACAGCAACATGAGCAATAAACTGGAGCGGAAGAATTTTCAAAATCAATTTTCTAATGTACATCCCGACGCATGGACTACTGAAGAGAACTGATATGACATGGCTTTTATTTAATGTCTCAAGAACCACGTGAAGCTCAACTGAGCAAGAAAGGATACATATTGAATCATTCATGATTAAGACCATAAAAAGCAAGTCAAGTAAGGTGACATAAAAACATGCTTCAAGCCTGTCACTTGAGGAAGTCAATGTTTTTTGTTAGTATCGACTGTTACCAGAAAGTAGGGGAATAGAAATGCACAGCCTGGAGATCCCCATACCCCTTCAGTTGTTCAGGCTGCCATCAGGTAGCCACCTGAATCCTGCCCTGCCCTGCCACAAGCACTCACAGAACATCCAGAAAAAAAAGCTGCAAGTGGAACTTGAAATGGCAAGACTGGCTTCAATTTCTTTTCCGCAAAAGCAGCAGGAAACACTTGCTGAAGAAGCAGAGAGAAACAAGTAAAAAGGGGACACTGCTATAGGAGGTGCTGTTTCCATCAGCAGAGCTCTGAAGTTCTCTATAAGGTACTATCCCTTCACCTACCAGCAATCCTCCGCATTTCACAACAATACTTGTTTTGTGAAATATGGCCTCATAATACAGGGATAAGAAGTTTCCACCACTCTCCACCAACTGAAGGAATCTCACTTCATAGTTCACAAAAACAAAACCTTTTTAAGTGTATAAACCTGTGGCATCACACCAAGGCAGCTTCAGCTCCAAGTTCAGTCTTTTGCATCTGTTTCCTAGCTGCAATTAGGTCAGAATTTCCCATTTTAATCTTTCCCACAACAGTTGAAACACAGCAGCACATGCACAATCATCAGTCTCTTACTACTCAAGTCCTCCCATCACACATCCTTCCAAACAGTCTGACCACAGTTGTTCTGCGCCTGCTGGAAATGACACAAGCTGGTCTGAGCCTGTCATTGCAACTGTATGCATGCAGTGGTTTTAGTATGCAGTTTTAATTTAATTGAGTGCAGAAAGTCCCCTATTTATTTCATCACAAGTTCATACTCTGTTTCTCTGAGGTAGCAGGAAAAATAGTCAGGAATAAATACTGTAGATCAGTAATTTCAATGTATATGTCACAAAAAACTAAAAAAAAAGGGTGAGAGATGGTCAAAATGTGTTCTTGGTATGCTTATGCTTAAGTTGAGGTGTCCTTAGCTGCCCTGGAAAAAAAAATATTAAGAATGCAGCATTTCAGGAAAAAGCTGAAAACCTCTAGCAGTTGAATCTAAAAGAAACCATGCTTTTAAAATTTACATAGGTAGTGCTTAGGAAAGGGGCTTCTGCTGATCTTTTTAAATGTTACCATAAAATAAACACTAAAATCGTTTTCCCTCTACAAAATAGAGCTGTCAGTGTCCACTTCTGATCCACACCAGCACTTAACCTTTCATTTGCAAATACACACAAAGGAAGACTCAGAAGTAGCTATAGGCACCCATTACCCTGCATGCACTCTCTGTATCATGGCTACAGTTCTTCTTACTCTGGAGCAGTATGCTCCAAATATTAATCACCAAGAAGCTGATAGCTATCATGGTTGAGAACTGTGAAGATTATGCCAGACTTCCAGTTACATCTACAAAGTCGTACTGTTCAGTCTTGAAGCTTGCAGAAAACGTTGCAACCAAGGGTAACACGTACTAGTCTGACAAAAAAAGAACAAAGTTTAGTTTCTCCAGCAAGTGTTGTGTTCTTCCAGGTTTTAATGAACTACATAAATGTGATCAATAAATTTATAAAAGCAGCGATCAGAAGTCCCCTATAAAAACAGGAAAAGCAATGTGACTGCTGAACTCTATTTCCTTCCAGATTCATCTGGAGGCCAGGAATCAGTCCTTTTGCATCAGGAACAATATTACTTCTTCTCTTCCACCTCTGATTTCCTTTGCTTACCTGCCTCAGCCCTGCAGATCATGAAAGGTGGAGCCCATAGCCTATCTGATTCATTGATAATCACACTTGATTATGTTTGCTTCCAGAAAGCATACTGATCTACATTCAGTGGATTTGTTAGGTCTGGTTACAAGAATTCTTACAGTGTTTGAAAACTTCGTCATGTTTTGCCTTCGATCCCTTGTTTCTTCTTTCTATCCAGCAATTTCACACCACATGGTGAATGGCAATCAATTAGCTTAAGAAATGCAGCAAAAAAAAATGGTATTTGTTTCAAGAAAAAGTTGTCTACACAAAGGAAACAACATTTTAACTCCTTCTCCATTGCAGCTTCCCGTTGTACTATGAAAATGAGCAATACTCAGATGCAATTTCCATAGATTAAGGTAACCAATTTTTATATTTGATATAATAGACAAAAATCCTACCCTTTTTAAGCCAGTACACAAAAGTGTCATTTTAACAACACCCCAAAAGAGATGAAAGAATAGTGCAGTGGATTTTACAGCAATGCTGTAATCAAGCTTCAGTTTTGGATCCTTGCAATGACACTAATTCAAATAAGGCATGTTACTATCTCAATTTTTAAACCAAGTGGAAGTATGATACCCGTTAATTCTTTCTGAAGATAAATGTTTCACACTTCTTGGTGGCACTTACCAAGTCCCAGTTTCTGGAATAAAGTGATCATCTGAGAATCAGATTACATTTAAGACATGTTTCTTCCTTTTCCACCTTGACAGTCTTTTTTTTTTTTTTAAATCAACACTCAACATGTGAAAGTTACCTAAATTACTAAGGGGGTATAAGTAGGGCACATTTTCTTTCACATTGAATTTAAATGCAAGTTTCAACTTCAGGTACTGACTAATTAGTTCCTCATGCTTTGAGATGGCAATGGCACATTCCTACTGAAGGACCAGCAGTGTACTTCCATACTAAAGCACCCTATGGATGGGTAAGCTAGGATGAACCACCACCAGCCTTGCCATTCGGGGCTTACACTGTACCGCATACGATCACACAGCCAGTCAGAATCCCAATTGCTTTCCCCCGGGGCAGGCTGCCTTCAGAGTATGAAGGACAGTACCAAGGAGCTGGCAAACAGAGCACACCCATCCAACTAGAAAAGACTGGAAGTTCCAGCATTTCACACATCGCTGCCACCACTCAGATGATACTGATCCATATTCATATTTTTTTAAGTAAAACACTTGCCACGACGACTAGCTCAACAGGAAGGGATTCTTGATGGCAGCAGAATGCTACTTTCCTGACAGCAACAACAAAAAAAAAAACCAACAGTCTGTAGCTCTAACTTCTATTGAGGAGAAAATATTGATATGAATTGTCATTGCTCATAATTTCAAACATTGTGGATAACTGCTTCTGCTGAAAATAATATTTGGATTTCAGCATTTCTGCAACTGGGGTTTCTTGCTATTTTTCCCCTTAAGAGAAGGAGGACAAGGGAAGAACATGTAATTTTATCCTTCAACATGCAAACAAGTGGTAGTTTCACTAGCAAAGTACATCTAAAATAATCAAGCAGTTTACAAGTCTCTTTTTAACCTCCCTAAGAAGATACATTTGCAAAGCAAGTGCTACAACATTTTTAAGACATGCATGCTTAATATGTTCAGAAAATTCACTTGTCCAAGACAGCTAGATACACTAAGTACATCTTGATGCTCAATTCATTTGAATGGCATTCCCCCAGTAAAACTGTCAGGACAGACTCTGAGTCAAGCAACACTAAACAGCATTTATCTTTACATTACATCAGCATTACTGAAGTTTTCAAATACTCTTCATCCAAGAGGGATTTCAACACAAAATAACTTTTTAAAGAAACACAAAGTTTAAGAAAATGCCATAAAAAGCAGAACAGGAGGCATGGCGCAAAGAAGAACTCTCTGGTTGGGAAATGTAGATTTCATGAAACCTTTTCCAGTGCTGTAACTCCCTGTGAGATCACACTTTGTGTGGAGAGCTACTATGAACTGCATTAATTTCAGACAAATGCTTAAGATGCACCATATGTTAAGTGCACTCTTCATCATACTGCACCTACAGACTTCAATAAAAACATCTAGAACATGGAAAGTAGGTCAAATGTAAGCAACTGAAAGAGGTAAATAATCGACTCTATACACTTATTAATCATGTCATAATCACGTTGATAATAATATCAATGCATTTCTCCTTAAACATATTCCTAACAGAAAAGGCATCAGTCAAACAGATTTCCTTCATAAAGTTGGTCCAGTTTCACATCCATGACACCCTATAAAGATGTCTAGGCCAGAAATACGGACTATGCACCTACCAATTATGCTGTATCTGCTCTTGAGATAGAGAGGCTTTCACTGTAGCTTCAAGTGCACGTTAAATTGGTATAAAAACAGGTAATGAAGAGGCTCCCCTAATCCAGGTACTCCTGCTCACCCCACCCTTGTGCTGCTAGCATTTTTGTGGGTATGTGGTGAACTAAGCAATTATCTTATCCAAGTCAAAACACAGTCCCCTTCCCCAATTTTTTTTTTTCTTTTTTAAAATACAAACCCCATCCCAGACCCAGTTTACCATAGGGTTAACCCTAATGGGGGATCACCCCTTTCGTTACCAGTGCCATCTTCTGCCTGCTTGAAGTGCACAGAAAATGTCAGTCTCAGACACACAAAATCTCTAAACTGAGACCTTTTGTGAACATTCCTTTGAGTCAGAAAACGAGAGCATGGTTAAGAGAACAAACCACACAGCAGCACTCCTGACAAGCTGCTCATCTTGTTACAGATACCGATACTTCTCTGGGCATGGGAAGGCACTCCATTTCACTCCCTCCACTACCCTGCAAACAAGACATATTGCTATCAACCACATCCTAAACTTTTCACCTCTTGGGTTAGCATCACAATCTGGTTTAGCTGCAAGTTTTGACTAGTCTTTAGAGTCACCTGTTAGATCATCTGGTAAACCAAATCACCAATACCCAATTACACAGTGAATTCAAAACAATAAATAAATAAAAACTAGAGTACATTAGTGGTGGATGTACTAGCTTGGTAGTGATCAGATGAAGAAATTAAATGCCGTGGCCAAAACTGTGAAAGAAACCACACTCATAAAACAACGTATGTTTTTTCAGTTATAGCAGACAGCATGACAGACAGAAAAACCACACTTCTATGCCTGGTTGGGTTTTTTTTGTTTTAATGGATCTCTGGCTTTTTGCCATGGACTAATTCTACGGTTTACCAAAATGCAGTTTCTGGGTTTGTTAATTTCATTTTCAGTTTGCTAGGTCTGTAATCTTGCCACCCTTTTAATCAAACAGGTTTCAGGCATGCATTTATATGAAAAATACTCATTCAAATCCTAACATTTTTACCCACAAAAATACAGAGGTTGTACCAATTTTGGTTTATGAGAACCCGTTTTGCACAAACTATTCTAATTATTCCTTTTAATAACAGCTTTCCATGACAATTAGAGACTTAGTTGTGCTATTCTGCATTAGAAATCTGCCAGACTACAAGAAACCTTAAAATCACTACATACTGACTGTTTGCAAACCTGTTTGTGTATAATCACTATCTGTTTTTCACAAAGACAACAGAAAAAGCCAGGAGGGGAAAGAAGAGAAATAGGTTTGATGACTAGTGGATAGTTCAGACTGTGTTTTCTTTGTGTGACCTTCACTGAAGATAAAAGAATAAGTTAGAAAACATTAACCTTTAATATAAAGGAAAGGGAGTTCAAAATGACTAATTCTTTATTGAAATAAGTCAGTTTTCACTATGGTAACATACCATGTTGTGTAGGTGAAAGCAAAGAGAAGTGAGAAAAAAGTTTATTTTTTAACAGTCACCAACAAGGGATACAGTGACTTTAACACACAAGCGTAACTTCAACTTATGAACACAAAACTGAAGTGGCCTTAAATTAGCTGCAGAACTGCCCAAGAAGCTGGAGAAATACTCTGCAGAGTAAAACCTTCCTGACTCCTCAGTTAGCAGGACCTGAGCGAGCCTGTTCAACAGTGGTTAAAGCACACCTGCGAGTACTTCAGTCATACTCTTGAATGCCATCCACGTGCACCAAAAAGCACTTTACCTTAACTCTGTACCTGTAAACACAGTTTTAAAAATAAATGCCATTTTCTGCCAATGCAGCCCAAAGCAATACAAAATTACTCTCAATATCCACTGCAGAACCTGTGTAGAGCTCATTTGATATGGTTGTAAATTAGGCTTTCTCCAGCTCTACTGACTAAACAAGACTGTACACAGAGATGTTACAGTCTTGCTAAATTCACAACTGTTCTGCCTCCAAAATTGGCACCCTTCTGAGGAAGGGTAACCAAGAAAGGTAGCAGCAAAGTGATGTTCAGATAGAGAAAGTGACCTACTTCACCATCTAAATCCCAGTGCTTCACCAAAGTGGAAAATTACAGCAGTGTTTCAGTGGAGAGCACGAGATACCAAACCTTTCTCCTACATTATGCTGAAGACAGTCCTCAGACTAGTATTTCTTTCCCAAAGTCCAACTTGCATTTATGCTCAAAACTACATTTACAGCTTCTCACATGTGTGGGGTATTCGTATGCTGAGGAGTGAAGACTCAACCAAAGCTGGGATCCTCACTGTTGAATACTAAGCTGGTTTGCCTAATCTGAAAACTCACATTGTCATTATCTTCCTTCAACCTCTGCAACAAATAAATCAGGAAAGAGCCTTGTACAGATTCACTGTCTAATGGGCAGGTAGAAATCCAAATGAGGTTAAAAAGAGACTGGGAAACTAGCTACTTGAGATCTACACCAAGAGCCTACCTCACATTAATTCTGTATAGAACCAGGAGGCACAGAAAGGTTTAACAAACCTTGTATTTTCCCTAACTTTAAAATGTAATTGCTTGTACCAGAAAATCAAGATTCCACTTGCTGCAACCACTGCACGTATAGCAACAAGTCCCACCCCTCACATTTGCCAGGCATGCAGGAAGAAGGCAGGGACCCACTACCACAAGGTAAGAAAGTTTCAGTTTTCCCCAAAATATCCCACCCAGGAAAAAAAGTAGTATTATCCCATTTTCCAGATGGAGAACAGATGCTGAGAAGATAGATTACCAAGGGCAAACCTCCTGAATACAAATCAAAGTATTGACCGCATTACCTGCTGAAAGGTACATCACTGGAGCACACTAATTGCAGCTGGGATTGGAAAGACAGAAGAACTCACATGGGAGGCAAAATGAGGACAAAACTGTCTTGGGAAAGAGCACCCCATCCCAGCATCTTACAATCTAGAGAGATAAACACAGCCATTTCTAAGTGACTCCCACGTAATAATATCTCACCTCCCATTTCTTAACATACTGCTTTTCAAAAACTCCTCTGTGGTAAGGGTTATGCTTCAGGAAACAGTATATATACTTCCCAGACAGAGAACTGAAGCAGTGAATGCCAGAGGTAAAGTCTCCAGAAGGTACGTAATGGGATTTTTAAAAATGCCTAAACAGACTAGACGTGTAATTAGGGCAGAAAGTCAGCAACAGACAAATGATCAAGATTTTCAAGAATTCCTAAGCACAGGAAGAGCACCTGCCCATACCTAGATACATAAACGTACCTTTGCATCTTAAAAAAAAAAAGGCACATCAAACATAAAAGCTGGAGCACCACAAGAATTTAGGCATGAAAATCCCAAACTACAATCTTCACTCTCTTGCCTCCTCACTCAGGAATGACGCAGTGCTGAAGTCACCAGAAGTGCATCAGGGTCTCGATCTCCAGCACTGAAGCTCCCCATCAACTCTGCTGAGTCCCCTTTCAGACATGTTCAGGAAAGTCTTTGGCTCAACAAGACCAAGCTCTTTGGCATCCAGCTCACAAACTAAGCCTTGTAAATACCCTCACCCTGCAACTCCCCCAGCTCAATGCTTCCCCACCCACATCCCCCAGGGAGCTGAGAACCACTGCCAGAATTATTCCCACATAAAATACAGCAGCAGCATGTTAAAAACAAAATAAAACAAAAAAAGGTGGAGAACAGATAGACTTTTATGTAACAGCCTAGTGGTTAAAGAGTGTAATCAGAGCATTATATACATGACTTTAATTCTTTCTTCACTTCTCCTTCTTACCTACTAAGAGAACACCCTGTCTAATTGGCTTCTGTGAACTCTGGAAAGGAAATACTCCCAATTCTTTCACTGAAGAAGGAAAGTCCCTTTTCCAGATCCTGCTCAGAATCATCATACATGAAAAATCACCAAGGGCTAAAACATGTAAATAGAGGCAGGGACTGGAACCCAGCACAACTCCTTCCAGCTGGACAGAGTCTTTCCAGGGCGACAGCACAGCATGCATCTCTCCTCTTTCAGCTCTACTGAAGCATTAAGGATCTCATGCAGACCCGACAGCTTTCTGCTGGGTATCCCAGTCACTCTCCTGGGACAGAAGAAACGTGGGTCTCACTAGTAGACAGAAAAGTAGCTGAACTAAGATGAACCAAGAGTGTTGCCTTCTTCAGCTTTAAAATAAAGTTTAGGTGCCACTTTTCAAAAAGTGATTCTGAGACTGCCAAGCCAAGGCATGTCCTGACAGCACTAACTTCAGTGTCTCAGCCCTCAAGCAGGGAGAGATTTAAGACACACCCGTGACCTCAACATTTCCCTGAGCTACCCATACATGCTGGTACATGCTGGTTTCTTTGGCTCTGTGCTGAATCACTTTACTCACCCCACACACCGCAAACATCGCTCTGACCTCATTCAGCTGGCCCTGCACCCTGGTGGTACAAAAGCAGTTGCAGCATCACTCCCACCTCACTGCAGTGGTCAAAGCAGCTTGTCTTGAGGTCTCACAGGAAGCCCTTGACAGCACAGTCCAGAAACTTGCACCTGGATCCTCTCAAGTCCCAGACCCTGTCAGCTGCATCTCATCCACCTGGGAGCTTTCTGCTTTGCTTCACATTAATACAGAGAGGCGTTGCCTGTATCTACAGATTTTTCAGGCTCTTCAGGTTCTGTCGCAGGCTTAAACAAACTCATGACCCTTAATACAGTACATACTTACAGCGGCATTCTTCTTTGAAAATGTGTAAACTAAGATTATCCCAGGATTCTTCGCACCCACACAGAAAGACTTGTTAAAAACCAATGCTGTAGAAGAAATACATACCTGAGATCCAGGCAGAAAACAGAGTTAAGTAAATAGCAACTAAATAAAGGACAAAATAACATAATTTCATACATTCACAAGGCCTATATGTCCATTTGGCTGAAGGCATATTTGAAAAAAAATGTTACATATGCAAAGAAGCTGGCTGTTTGTATCTGCAAAGGAAAGTCTCATGTCTTTCTACAGAGGTAGGTTTTGAAAGTGTGTAATAGCAAGGCTGCTAATGGCAGTTTGAAAATCATCTTGTATACATGTTTGAAAACTCGTCTTCAAGCAGAAACCTACAACCTCAGGAAAAAACCACCCCCATATGGATGCTTGTACAATCTTGTGGTGCTGTTGCTCCTTCCATCTCTATCTACATGATCAAACCAAAGAACAAGTCACCCTCAGTCAAATGTGGTTTTAGAAAAAACATCACAAACAAACCATTCCCCAGAAATTTCCAGGATGCCACAGGCACAGAATTGTAAGACAACTTCTTATGCTGCCAGCAAGTGAAACAGGATGCATGTTTTGGTGTCACCAGTTTGTAGGAATAAACTAGGGAACATTGTGAGGGGGAAGAGAACTAAGTGTCTTGTAGAGATTCATGGAAAATGTCCTTCTCCTCATGTCATCCACGTTATATACATGTTATTAGCTTTGTTTTCCTTAACAGCCATCTCTAGAAGCACATGGAAGTAGAGAGATGCAAAAGAAGCAGGAAGTCACTCCTAAATAAATTAAACCAAGAGCTTATATGCAAGAGTAACACCTCCTACATATGGACAAATACATAACAAGTAACTCTTGACATAAAATGTCCTTTGATGTTTGCAGAAGTCAGTGTCTCTTCCACCGAAAATGTTTTAGAGCAACAAATAAGCAAGAATCTCATCAATGCTTGGATTTTGTTGTTGTTGTAGTTGTTGTTTAGGACAAGACTGAGAAAGAAAACATACAGTTTGTCCCCAGAAATTAGGAAGTATTGACAAAAATCGTAAATAAGCAACATGCTCAGACTGCAACAACTTTCTGCAATTAGGACAGAAAGCCTACCGGTTAAATTGAGTATAAGAATACACAATCTATCCTTTGTTAACACGCTGACACAAACATACGGGGTGTATTTTATGCACAAAGTCTTTCCAATCTTCTTGTGTTATTCAAACACTATGGACTGATATTTTAAGAAGAGGCACCTACTTTGTATCTAGTCACATGCTTTATAAAATTACAGAAAGCAGACAGTAGTGGTGTTGTAGCTGACTCTCTTTTACACATCAGCACAGTGCCATCTTTCAAAGGGGGCACTGTGAAAGTGGATGGTTGTCATACAGAGTGAATGGTACTGCAGGGAAATAGGAGACGTGAGAAGAAAACCAACTAATGAGCTTCCCCCAATCATTCCTTGTTCTCCGCCTCCTCCCTCAAACCAAAAATCTAGCATAAGCACTTTGGCCAGCTTTGACATTATTCCCTTTGTTTTCCTTCTCCAAATGTTATCACCAGCCCCCATTATTTCCAACTTTTATCTCCAAATACAATTAACAGAGTAGCAGGCAGAAGGACAACTCAAGCATCTCTAGTGTTATCTCTTCGTAACCTTTGGGGCATAAGAACAAAGGAAAACCCACAGCAGTTAAGGCACTGCTGGACCTTGTTACCCAGTGAACACAGGTTTGGAAGAAGTCTTCTTCCCTCCACAGCAAATACGTATTCATTCAATATTCTGTGATTCTCTAGAGCCTCTCATCTAATAATGGACATTGACAAATTAAATCTTAGATCACTCCCCAACATGTAAATATCATCACCATTTCAGAGAGGGAGACACAGGCACAGAAATCTTAAAAGACTTTCACAAAGTGCTGCAGAGCATGAGCTCACAGTCAGAAGAACCACAACTGATAATTTGTCACATGCTTTAAATTTAAGATGGCCTGTTCTCCAGATCCAAGGCAGTCAGGCCCCTAACTGCAGGTATCCAGAGCAGGGAACAGAACAGATATCAACACTGACTTTTCTCTGCAGACCCATGGTGGTTCATGAAGGATGAGTACTGTACTCAGAACCCCTCATCCCACGGCCGCCATAAAAATCCAGTGGAGCCCCACATCCCTTTCAAAGTCAAAACCACGACATAGTTTGCCTCAACTGCTGGATTCAAATGCCCACTTGGAGTCCATGATGCCACTGGCTACCTGGCTGTCAAGCAGATAGATAGTAGCTTGTCCATCTCAAACCCAACATAGGATCTCCCAAGACAGACACCACCAAGCTACTGACAGAAACCCGGCCCTGCACAGCTCTCGATGAAGTGGCTTTCATGAAAACACATGAACAAGCATTGACAGGTCCAAGTGTGCACCCTTCCCCAAGCCTTAGCTAGGCTGCACTACAGTTATTTTGTCTCCCTTGCATTTATTAATAGGAAAGCTTAATAGGAAAACAACATTTGAGTTTTCAAAATGAAGTCCAGAAGTGTTTCAGCTATAAGGCATGGCTGAAAACTTTATTCATCCCTGCAAAAGGTTAGAAATGGGAAAAAGTGCTTGTCTAAGACAAAAACTTTCCTCAACGATTGCCCCACTTTCCCCATGGTTTTAAAAGGTAAAATTTGAATGAAATGCTAAACAGGAGTAATTGGTTGACCACCAAACAGAAGTTACTGAGATAGACAGGTGAACCAGATATCCAAATATTTTAACGTGGAAGCCCTCAGTTAGCTATCTGCATTATAAAGAATGAGCAAAATTGAAGTTCCACTTCTCCTGACAAGAAGCAGAGACACAAGAAGGAAAACAGGTGATCAAAATGCCTTTTTCTTCTGCAACCACCAGCGAAAAACTCACTCCAATTTGCCTTATGATTAATTTTAAATAATGTTGTCATGTTAATGTGGTAAATGATGGCGTCAGCCACTGAGCAACTGTCAAGAACATCCTGCAATCCAGACTTTCCAAACACTGAGGTCCATGCACCATGTGCAAGCTTCCTCCCAGCCGCTGCAAGAGGGAACCCGAAGATCACACCACCGTGCCAGCTGAGTGGGCTTCAGGTTACCTCCTCTTCGCTCATCCTCTGCTGAGCCTGTCATTGTAACCCCATGGATACTCTATAATGAGTTTTGAGGAAGTTCTCTGCACCTTGAGGACACAACAGACTCAGGCTAGGCCTTTCAGCTGTTGTTCTTGGGTTTTAAATTGTCAGTGTTAAATTTCAATAGCATTTGCTGCCATTGCCTATAGGTACCACAATGTTTTGTTAAGTATTTGCAGAGAGTATGTGTTAGCCCTGCTGTGTTTTGATTTGTTGATTTTGTGTTCAAAGTCGGAAAAGACAAGGGGAAAGGGGCCCCTTCGCTTTCCAAAGTACTGTTCTGCCATCATCCATATCACTGGCTACACCCATAACTGAAACCCAGGTGATGTCTTAGCAGCAACCTCATCATGCCCTCTATATGGTGCTACTCCATCACCAGCTACTCAGTCCTAGGGCAATCACTTCTCTCTGGGGTAAGCCAGGACGGAGTCAGAGAGGGGTTTTCACATTTGCAAATTCTCCAAACAACTGAGACACTAAGAGAAGCCATGCGCATAAGCAGACAGAGTAAATATGAGATAAGTTTATTGTGTTTAAGATGGAGAAAAGCACAGCATTTTTAAAAATTAAATGCTCTCAGTGATCATACACAACATCTGCACAGTACACAACATGACACATGCCAAACAAAATCTAGTGGCAGGATCTATTGTTATGCAGTCTTTATAGCATGAAGGGGACAGACTTTGACTTCTGCTCAGCTGTGAGATGCTCTGCTGAGGTTTTTAAACAAACATAAGAAAAAACAAAAGTACACGTTCTCATTGCCAGTGTTCCACATCCCAAACATAACACGTTTTTCTCCTTTGAAGAAGTTGAATCTCGTACAGCAAATGCCAGAAACCTCTGGCAGCATAAGACCCTGTGGAGAAACCATTTAAGTAGAGCAAAAGAGAGAGGCCAAGTTAGAAGACCTCCACTCAAAACTATGTCCTGTGTTCCCTTGCCTTCTAATACAGAAAGGGGAATTGCTACCAGCATATCTGTGCCATTTTATGACACATAGTCCACAAAAACTTAACAAGCAATTCCAGAAAGAATATGTATATATTTTTTAATTTGGTATTATTTTTTCTTTCAAGAGCACACCTCATACGTTTTCTGAGAATCGGAAATTATTACAAAAGTTGCCAGCTATATCTCATACCCAGCTCCCTTAACTTTATCATGAATTTTGGAACATTTCACTCCTTACTTGTGAAAAATGATTATGGAGGAATACTGGAGGAAAAACTGAGAAGCATGAGCCAAGTGCAGTTTGACAGCTTAAAATTAGAAGGGAAATAAAAAGAACCCTAAATTTATTTTTATCTCATGATTAATTTTAAGCCAATTTCATGATTTTCTGGGGACTGGCATGATTTAACATTTGGAATTGGCAATACAGCATGCCATACAAATACATAACCATAAAGAGACCAATTCAAGTTTACTGTGGGGACTATAACTTTGACTTGCCTGACATTTGCACATTTAAACACCTTAGCCATAACACCACAGTGTTCAATACTGGAGCATTACGTACCTGTCCGAGGCTAGGAAAAATGATTTCTTATGCCTAAATCCTATCCACGCAGGCAAAAAAGCACTATTTAGAGTTCTGTTTACTATTTGTGACATATTTCAGTTATATTTAAAAAACATTATTAAAAAAAAAAGTTATGGACACCTGCTTTTGACATTGTGTCAAAACACTTGCTGCTACACAGAACTACAGGGTTTGTGCCACCACTAAGATAAACAATATCAAGGGAAAAAAATTTACATAAGTAGTACTCAAGGTACCAGTGAAATTGTAAAAATATAAAAAAGACAAAACCTGTAAAAATATGCAGATAAACAGAGAGACAAATAGGTATTCTTAAAAACCACTTCATATTTTTGTATTTTAAAACAAAGATTCATTTTTAATTCGGACATTCAATTTATTTCATAAAATAGTGTTTCTTGAGTATAGATAAGTTTGGCTTCAAGTATATTGTCATCTGTTAGTTAATGCAAGCATTGGTTTATACATCCTGTTTGTTCTTTGTTCTGTTCCTGCTATGCCTTGTGGCTAAATAGGTTTTCTGAGAGTCAGTGGCAACAGATGTGCTCAGTCTGCAGACAGGAAAAGAAGTGACTCCTGTAACAGCTATAATCACACTGTTCACAAACTGACCCACGTCTGTGATAAACCAGCTCTCTACTACATTCACAAACAGTACATCACATCTTCTCATTAAAAAACTAATATAACACAAGACCAAATTGATAACTATTAATTCTCAACGTTTGACAGCCTTGGTGTTAAGAGTCACAAAACCCGTTTCCCAGCTTTAATGCACAAAATCCATGGTATATACTGAGATTGCCCTGTGTGAGCACCCTCTTCACTTTTCGTAACATAAACCAAAATCAGAATCCCTGCCTTGAGGAGCTTACAATGGCAATAATTTCACATGCCCGAATCCTTATGTTTAATGTTATTTCAGTTGCTGAGCCAAGCAGCCAAACATTTTCAATCCAGATTTACAATCGCTTCCGCAGCCTTAATTCTACTTTCCTAATGTCTATTTTGTGCACTGAAAGAGGTCCTCTAGGAAAACTGGTAATGAGATCAGCAAGTGTATAACTAAAACCAGCACCATGATGCACATACACAATGGGGCAGGATCAAGCTTACACAAACACTGTAAAGCTTGGGCATCCCAGCATCCCGATACCTCACTTTGAAACCTATCTGCTAATTAATGGTATTTTCCCTGTGCTGAAAGACCTTGGCACTTCTTTTTTGCCTCCAGAACGAAGGCAAATCTCACCACACAAAATGGTGCAAAAGTTCTTACATACAAAATGGTGACACAGCTTCCCTCTCCTGGCAGGTAGTAAAATCCAAGTGCTCTGCAGGAGCCTTATGCAGCAGCCCTATTTCCAGCTGTGCTGGCTGACCCAGAGAGCCAGCGGAGTGGAGGGCTCTGCTGCTGATCAGGGCCCACAGCACCTCTCCCCCTCTGCCTTCCCTCACCCTCTGCCCAAAAGGGGCTGGGGGTTCTCACCAGAACGGTGTCCCTTACTGCAAACAGCAAACGTGATGGAGTTTCTGGAATTAAAAAAAGGGAAAAAAACCAACCAAACAAAAAAAAAACAACTGCAAGAATTTTTTTATAGGGGAAGGTGTTGGGCAACCCTAACCACAGGGTCACCGCTGGTCCCCTCTGTAATTACAAGTGGGCCCATAAACTAACACAGTTGGTGAGGCAGCATCATGGCAATTAGCATCTTTCAAAGACAGCAAAATGCTTTTATGTTTAAGCACGGTAGAGCACAGCCTTTTGCCAGTAAAAACAGAGCATATGTCTTAATTTAAAAGTTTGCTCAGCATGTTTTGTGCTACTTCCTGCGTCTTAAGCATCTGTCTGAATTGCCAAAACAAGTGACGGAAAATGACACTTTCTTTTGCTTATGAACAGCAAAACCAGGGTGAAAGGGAAGTTCTCATCCTCATGCATCTTACTCTGCAGTTCCGAGGGGAAAAGGTTAGTTCAACAGTAACTCAGGGGGAAGCAGCAACAACAAACTTCCTGGTAATTGACAGGACCTCATCACAGAAAGGCTGTCTTAACATCTATATCATGAGGAAAAGAAAGCACAGAATCTTGTTTCAGAACTTAGCAGCTATTACCAAGTAAAAGGTTTCTGGTTTAACTGCAGAATAATACATTTTCTAACTTCTCATAAGCTTCTAAGCTTTTCTGCTGGCTTCAGAGGCTAAATAACCTGAAACTGGGACAAACAAGCCTCGGTTGTCAAACTGATTTGACAGCCTATTTCTTACATTTTGCGACTTTGATGGAAAAGCCACTTGTTTTTCTCTTCCTCCTTAATAGTCCTGTGTGAGCTACAAAATTTCACTTCTAATCTCTCTCATTTTGAAGTTTTTCAGTTCAGTTCTGACTACTCACTGCCTGTATCTCTATTAAATCTTTCCTACTGTTTATAATGGAGAGCAGATTCAACTGGCATAATTTTAGCTGGCTCTCCAGCTATTCTTTAAATGGAAGACAATATACACTCAACTACTGAATGTGTTAAAAAAAAAAAACGTGCACACAAATGCACACACATTCACGCCAAGCCTAGACCATTGCCAAAAAAAAAAAAAAAAGGAAAAAAATGAGTATTTTTCTGTTACACAGGTAGCATATATACAAACCACTTCTCTGTGATATATGCGGTTTATGGCCATGAAGATGAAAAACGGTCAAAACTCTGCCTTAAATTAAACAAATTGATTCCCATCTTTACCCCTTTACCAAAATAATTTACTAAGGCTTAGGAAGCAAGCAGACTCAAGGCTGGGATGTCATACAGCCCATATATTAACTCAGTCAGCAATAAATCTCCCCTTACTCTCCATACTACTTTCTTAAATAGCTCACTATAAAGCCCCAACCTAATTAAAAACAGCTTTCTCGGCAACAGTGGCCTTGATTTCACTTATTTACACATTAACTGCAGCCTCCGTTTGGCCAATCCAGTCTATTCCCTGTACCACGCAGGGCCTTTTATCTGCCCTGGACAGCATTTTCTCCAGCAGATGAAGTAGATGCCGATTGATTTGCTGTCGAGCATGGTAAATTAATAGCAACAAATTGCTGAGGGCCCCATCTCGCTGCTCCACCATGCTTCGGCAGTTTTGCTTTATTTGCTCCATGATGGGCAGCAGTCAGGCCTCTTCAAGTCAATTTCTTCTTAACAACCTGCAATACTTTTCAATGGTGAAAATAGAGCCGTTCCTTGTAAGTCAGAAATCAATATCCTATTGCCCTTAGAAAATGCTAAACAAGCAGTATTGGCAATCCACTTGGTACTAGAGGGTATCAGATATAATGCAAATCCATACTGCTTCCCTCCTCATAGTTATTACAGTTTGCTAAAAGGTTCCTAATGCCATTTATCATCATTTACCATCAACTACTGCAGCTATGATTATGATATCCTATCAGCTAGCAGAGCCCTTTCATTTCTATCCAATTAATATTTTAGCAGCACTCAAATGGTTGTTGCCCAAGTCTTGTAATAAAATTTACATGGATTGGACTGAATTTTATTTTTTTTACTGTGATCTTAAAAAGTCATTTATTTTTTAAAACCCAGCTTCTTAAAAGACCTGAATTTTCTTTCAAAAATGCTGAAATCCAATATTCTAGCATGTGAATTAGTTCAAAGACAGAGGTCTAACCAAAAAGAGTGACTCAGAATTTACATATTGCCACCGCCAAAAAGCATAATTGAAGTAAAAAGTGAATTTTGTATCCTATTTATGCTTCCCATCAGTCCCACTCACAAATATCTGTTGCTTGTAGCCAAATACAGACACTTATTTTAAGCGATAATTACAATTCTGAATTAAAACCTTCAGCAAGCATGTTTGATTACAGCAATTTAAATAAACTGTTTACGATAACATTAAAAGTCTAATTTCAGAAATTAAACCAAATGACCACCACCACCAAGTAGCAACAGTATATTAGAAACAGAGCCGCACGTCAACTACTCATTCATAAACTATCAGTTGAGCCTCTTAAAAACAAACGTTAAAAATGCAACATAGTAAGAAATGGGCATCTTCAGACCACACTCAAATGTTCCTATTTCTGTTAATATTGAAATTTAAAACTGTAGGGAAGTATCTGTTCATACTGTGACCCAAAAACCCCCAACTCTGTGCTTTTTTGGAATATGTCTATTTTGAAGCTCTATTGATCCTAGTACAGAATGTCAAAAATTAGCTTAGTATTTTAGGCTATAACGCCACATGTCACAACACACCCCATACTTGTCTTTAAAAAAAAATACAAATGACTAATTCTACCAGTCTAATGCTATTTACTCAGTTACCAAAATTTAAATTAATTATGTTCTCAAACATAATTGTTAAAAATTGGCAACATTATGCAGGCTTAATTAAGATTAAATCCAATTTACTAAATGTACTTTAATTGGTACTAATTACATTAGCTTTCCTTTCAGAATGACAAATTCCCCATAGGTTTCACTTTAATAGTCTTCTATCAAAATCAACACAGGATGACTGATGATGAGCATCACACAAGGGGTGGGAAAAGAGATGCTCTTCCCCCCTCTCCCCCCCCACCCCCAACACACAGGCACACTCACTACCACTGCTCTCTGCACGTTTATCCTTTTATCAATTTGCTAAGTCACAGAGTCATGACTCCATCACAGCCATCATTTTCTGTTCCAGTGAAAAATTTCTCTAAAAATAAATACTCTGTGGCTGGGAGCAGCCAAGAAGAACAGAAGCTTTAACAGAAAAATACACAAAGGTTTCAAATATCAGGGCCACCAATTACTAGGGTACTTCCAAGGACTCCAGGGAGTCCTGCTCTTGAACCCTTTGAGACGCAAATCTAATAAGTGAATAAGACTAACCTGATCTTGAGAACTAGGCCCAATTATGCCGAAGGGCAACTTCACTGCATTATTGCCTGCTTTCCATTACAAGGGCATCCAGCAAGTACATCTGGAAAAGAACCTGAGAGGAACCAAGGCTGTCTGCCCAGAAAAACAAATAAAGACAGATATGCCTCTGTGCTAAAGTGAAAAAAAGAAAGAAAATATAATAAGTAGGTGGTTTGCAGGGCTGTCTGTATTTCATAATGTGATAAACTGCCCTCAGGATTTTTGGTATGATTGAATTTAGAAATGGGGGGGGAGGGGGAGGGGGGGGGAAGCGAAGGGAAAAAAAAAAAAAAAAAAAAAGAGGTGAATCACTCAATTCCAGCCAAGTAAAAATTCAAAGATGTGAGAGGAAGACAAGGGAATTTAAGGCAGAAGACTAAAAAAGCTTCACACACGGTAAATGAAGCAATCAACGCTATCTATGTAATATACCAGATTGGACCCTAACACTGTGATTATAAAGACGGGAAATATTTTGCAGTTCCTGAAGCAAGAGGAGAAAGGAAAAAAACCCAAAATGCTGTGACAATAGAAGGGGAGACATGAGAGATATGAAATTGATATCAGATTTAAGAATGATAACAACCAAGTTTCTTAGCCACAGCTAATTTGAATCAACATCTGACAAAATGTTTTGCATGAGAGTACAATACTTAAACTAGTAATTTGAACAGTCTGAACAGTAATGGCAAAAGGTGGTTAATTAAAACCCAGTCCTTTCTAATCCTCACACTTAGTTGTAACTAAGTATTTAATTTCTCCCGAATATCACTGACAACTCCATCCCCATAACTGTATAAAATTTCTGAAGTGAAGCATTTAGAAATTAAAAGTTAAAAGGGCTTTCGCTGTGGGTTCCCCCCTTCCCCGCCCCCAGCTTAAAACAATTTAATTACACATTGCACTTCCAAGCTGATTTTGTCACACAGAATTTTGTGGAGTCAGTGTAAGTTTTTATAGCTAATTGCTGTAAAAACAGGGTACCTTGAAATATAAACAAGTTTGACTGCAGTGCTTGCTTTCAAACGCCTGTAAGAATATGCTACGTAGGTGGCCTGTAAGGACTTCAGTCTTTGTGAACTGTTTCTGTATATACTACTTTACTGCTTGGAGGATTTTCTTTGGTTTTTTTGTTGTTGTTGTTGGTTTTTTTTCAAATGGGACATGAAACAATCCGGCTATTCATTTGAGAATAGACCCAACACCTCTGAGAGTCAACGATCAGTCTTTCCACCAGCATCCGCAACCTCAATCAGCTCCAGAGAGCTATTACATACATACAATATGATCAGCTGCAATCACAGCCTTTTCCTCTCAACCGTTTGTCAAATGCGCTTGTTGAGTCTTCACGGTATCTGTGAGGAGGACATCCAAATTCAACAGGTCTATGTCTATGTCCATAACATAACACATACGTACAAGGTCCCATAAATTCACAGCTGTGGATACAAAACGCTTTGAGGCAGGGCAGGAAATCTCACCATCATCGTATTTGTATGCCATCTAGCGCAAATGACCCTAATCAGTACTGTGGCACTGGGATGCTAATGGAATATAAAATATAATAAATAATAAATAACACGAACAAACATTTGACTTGTATGTCTGCTCTCAACAAGATAAAGAAATCCTATTTCCACAACCCAGAGAAGTTCCAAATCCCTGACTTTGAACAGAAGTGCGTACAAACAAATTTTCAGATGGTCTTTCTTCTCCCATCCAATCATTTCTTTATTTCTGCAGTTTACACTCCCCAGCAACGCTGGCGAATTGCTCAGCCATTTGCTAAAATGAGTTGTCAGTATTAAACTTCACCATATAAAAAGTTCCCTCACTGGAAAAGAGGTCAGATGTTTAATTCATTCTCCTCTAGAGAAGGTTAAAAACACACATTACTGAGTAAGAAACCCTGATTTACACTACCATGCTCCATCTGACTAATCTCCTGATAATCTTGGCCTAAGTGCTAGACTTCAAGGCACAAAACCGAGCATGCTAACATCCTTGTAGAAAGCTCATTTATTCTTTCGTGTTTGAGATGCTAAGACACTGGTTTTGGACAAAGGTCCATGTAAGCAGCCTGAGGGATAGCTCCAGCTTAAATCAGCCCAGGTTAACCGAACAGTCTTTTCCACACACAAATACAAATCCCTCGACACCTAGTATGCATTTGTGATGTACCTATCATCCCAAAAAGTAAACGCCGAAGGTTTGAGGTCAGACAGATCTGAAAGTACAACCCACAACCCCACATACACCTTCCCCGTGCAGTATAGGACCGCTTGCATGTGCGGAGATTGCATGTGGAAAGTCAAACAAATAATGCGCAACTGGTAGCCAAGACCATAACCTACACAGAGCCCATATACCATACACAAGATGGAAGTTTCAGGGCCAGATTAAGTACAAAAAAAATTTCCAGTGCACTCAAGCATGCAATTAAAGCAAGTCACACAGAATACACGTATGTTTTAAGACTGATGGGAGAAATTATAGAGTATTCTTACACAAAACAAATTATCTACCTACCTGTTTATGCATCTCTATATTCAGCCCGTAGGACATTTCGTAATACTAAGAAAGAAGAAAATGACTCTATTAGACCTTGCAATTGTGAGAACTATTCCAAAATTCACTTTGACTCAAACATCATCTGTACAAAGACATTCAGACCTAAAAACATTTCTTGGCCTTGAAGAGCTCCTGGAATTCAAAACAGCATTTCACAGCAACCTTTTTTTTTTCTTTTTTGCTTTAGTTACATTGCTTCATGTCAAATATACAAAGAAAAGCCACAAAACAAGGAAAAAAACAGACAACAACAAAAAAAAAAAAATCACGAAAAGTAATCACAACCAGACTTAAAGATTAGGAGCAGAAAAAAAGCCACACAGAAAATGCTTAAGATTTTATTCCCTAGCACACATAAAAGATGTCAAAAAAACACACGAAGTGCTTCAAGCCAGACACACATATAAATCAGCAATATCTAACAGACCGGTTATTCAATATTTTAAATCAAAAACACAAAAAAGCTGCAATTAAATTTCAGGGATGCAAAAAACGAAAAAGCATGGAAATTCAGAGCCAAAGCAAATACACCAATCTAAGTATGTCCTGCTGTGTCCGAGTACTGCGGTGAACTCAGTTCAGTGTGTAATGTTGTACCAAATAATCTCCAAGACTTAGGCATATCAGGCATGACAAAGACAACTGCGAGCCTTAACACTTGCTTGTCCTCTTGGTTAAGATTTTTTCAAGGTTATTTACTTTTTCTGTGAACACAAGAGTGTTATTTGTCAAGTACATACGGAAAACAGCTAATCCTTCATAGATGCACAAGAGAACAGATAGGAAGAGTTCCTCTGGAGTTATCATGATCCATCACGCAATTATGTATTTAGAGATGTCTTCCTGTGCATGTTATTTAACCAGGCAGACCACAACCACTGAGGAAATCCCTTTCACAGCTGAGATCCCTGCCATTCTGAATTTAGTGCAACAACAAACCAGCTGTCCAGGTTCTAGGAAGCAGGCTTTGGGTTTGTATGGACACATGTATAATTTTGGCTTACTCCCATCACAGAAAAAAATACTGCCCTGAACCGTTTTACGGAGATACGATCTTTGGGAGAAGTCCACGAAAGTGAAAACATCACCCCCAGGTACACTATGAAAGTTGTACATGGCTTTAAAGGGCTGATAAGTAATCTGCTAGCAATTGGAACGAATATTCCCAATTGCTTAAAAGGTTAAAAATCAGTTTTGTGCGGAAACTAACTGCTGCAAACAAGTTAAAAACCCCTGAAACTAAGGATTTATAGTGGAAGCACTAATGCAACCTCAACAACAGCAGCACTACTATAATCTTTCTGTTTGCCTCCAGCAATATGAATGTATTTCTGTCTCAGTATACTCCAAGCTAATAGACATTTTGAATTTGTTACGCAGCTTGCTTACCATGACATAATGTCGCTGCATCTCTGTCTTCTCACTGGCCAGTTTTTCACATTCTAGCTTTAAACTGTTCAAGACATAAAAAGGAAAAAGCATGGGTACTTCATAACACAAAACTGACATTATTTGGAGCACAGGTTACTCCCCTTTTCAAGCATTTCTCCAACATACAAATAGAAATGTGCATTCCAGCTCTTGCCTGGGAGTTCAGGGTGGAATTTGTACTTTTCCTTTTTCAAAAGATGCTGTGCAACATCCTCATCACCTAAGCGAACTCACACAGTACAGAGGATAGTATTTTTCTCAGAAAAACGAACACTGGTTCACAGAATCAGCACGCAGGGGCTCATACCTATGACACTTAAGCCTGAGAAGCCACTTACAAATCCATAATTTAGGTTTTCCAGTCTTTATTTAAAAGAGTTTTAGAAACACCTCTTGCTTTTGCTCAACCCACAGAGGAATCAAACACGTATCACCACCTCACGGAGCAAAAAGTTACTGGATTATTTTTTTTTTTGCTGTTACCGATGACAGAATTGCAAGGAAAATACTGCAGGTAATTTAAGGAACACCGTGGTAAACATGAACACCTCCGCTGGTTTTTTTGGTTGTTTTCAGAAGCCCGCTAAGCAATTCTGCCAGAAGTCCCTTGTCACTTTGAGGACACGACGCTCTTCCACCTAAGGATAATGAAATAGCTCGCCGCCTCACTTCCAGGTTATCAGCACTTGACATGTCAATGAAAACGCGAGGGGGCCGAGCCAAGACAAGATGCATGTCCTGAGCGGCATTTTGAAGAATGGCAGAGGACGAGCCCAGCCAAACACATATTTTTCCATCAACCCCCACCCCAATCCACTCTCCCACCCCGCCCCCCAAAAAACCCCAAAATAACAAACCAAACACAAACCGGAACGTGGGGAAAACAAGAAAATCCGTTCACACCGTTCGGCTCGGGTCCCTGTGAGCCCCCCGCCCCGAGGACCGGGAGCGGTCGCGGGGTGCGGAAGGGCCGGCGGAGCAGCGCCCGGCTGGGGGGGGTGGGTCCGCCCCGAGCCCGGGCTCCGCCGGGGGGTCCCGGCGTCCCCGCCCCGGGCAGCAGCGGTGGAAGGCGGAGAGAGGCGAGCCCGCGCGGGGCTCGGGAAAAGTAGGCAGCGTTACCTGTGGTACTGAGCCTGCAAAAACTGAAACTCCTCCTTAATCCGATCGCAGGACTCGGAAATGGTGAATTTAAAGGGCTGCGCTGGCTGGTGAGGAGCCTGCAAGCAAGCAACAGCGGGTCTTTTAATCGCTCCCTCTCGCCCGCCCGCGGCTTCCCCCGCCCGGCCACCACCCCCCTCGCTCTAGGGGCTCCGCGGAGGCGCAGCCCGCTGGACCCCCACCCACCTGGGGCCGGCGGCGCGACGCCCGAAGCGCCCCGGGGCCGCTGCCCCGACGGGGCCGCCGCGGGGGAAGGCGTCGCCCGCTCGGACCCCCTGCACCGACCACAGCCGCGGGACGCGGGGCGGGCGCCGGGACCGCCGCGCACCGGGAGGGGGCAACTCGGCGGAGCCAACCCCGGCCCGGGGCGGCGGCGGCGGCGCGGCGGACAACAATAAGAAAATGGCTACAACTCCGCGGTGCCCGCGCCGGAGCGCTGCCCGCGGGGCCGCCGCCGCCACTCACCGGGTGCCGGGTCTGCGGGTACATCTTGCTCAGGTCGCGGATCATCCACGCCGCTTCGGGGGGCGCTGGCGGCCGGAGCGGCGGGGATCAGGGCTGCAGGCGCGGCGGCGGCGGGCAGGGACGCCCCGGCCCCGCCGCCCCGGGGCTGGCGGGGCACCGCCGGCAGCAGCGACGCGCGGCGGCGACGGCGGCGTCCGCGGCGCGCGGGGGCCGCTGCCACATCCCCCGGGGGCGGTCAGCGGGCGGCGCCGACCGGCTCTCCCGAGCGCCGCCGCTCCGCGGGCTCCGGCGGGCTGCTAGCCCCGTGCGGCGGCGGGCGAGGAGGAGGAGGAGGAGGAGGAGGAGGAGGAGGAGGAGGAGGAGGAGGAGAATGAGGAGGAGGAGGACGACGAGGAGGAGGAGAAGGAGGAGGAGGAGGAGGAGGGCGGGGAAAGCCCCTCCGCCGGCGCGCGCTCCGCCAGAGATCCCCGCCGGCAGTTTTCTCCCCTCCTGCAAACTTTTACTGCTGCCGGCGGCTCTCCCGGCGCCGAGCGGAGCGGGGCGCGAACGGGCGGGTGCCCCGCGCGGCGCTGCCGCCGCGGAGGAGAGGAGCGGTGCCCTTTTGTGTGGCGGGCTGGTCCTCGCTTCTACCGGCCGGACCGCATCTCCCCCGCTCGCGCTGCTTGGTCGCTCTTTTTTCGTTCTTTTCGGCTGTTTGGGGTTTTTTTTAATTAAAAAAAAAAAAAAAAAAAGGGGAGAAAGATGAAGAAGAAGGTACGGTCCGGGCTGCTTTATTTACGTCTTTTGATTTTCTTTTTTTCCCTCCTCGCCTTTCGAAACTCCGGAGAAGTGGCGGCGGCGGCGCCGCGCGGAGCGGAGCGCCGTGCCCGGCTGAGCTGGGCCCGCCGCGCCACTCTCGCCGCCCGCTCTGGCGCGGTGACTCCTTTGACCAAATTTAGCAGCGCTCGTCATTACCCTCCCGATACATATTCACGCCGCCGGAAGGCCGCCGCCCGCGGGGCGCGCTGGGAGCCGCAGTCTGCACGGCGCTGCCCCCCCCGCCCGCGGCCGCGCCCGGGACTTCTCCTCCCGTCGGGCACTGCGGCGCCACCCGCCCCTCTCGCGCTCCCCTGCCGCCGCCCCGCCTATGAAGGGCGTCGCCGACGACCAATCGGCGGCGGCCGCACGTTAATCGCCGTTCTGTATTAATGCCCATCATTTCGCCGCTGACAAATAGGCACATGGGCCCGGGGAGGGAGGAAAGGGGGGGTGGGCGGCCCCGGGCTCAGCCCCCACGTGGGGGCCTGACGCCACCCGGGGCCGTAGCCAATCAGAAGGCTCTCCCTGGCTCTCTGCTCCGGTTTGCCGGCCGCCCGAGGCGGAGCCTCGAGATCGCTGGCGTTCCGCGGCGCCGGCGTTCGAACAGGGGAAACATTTGTTCAGCCGTCAATCAAAGTAACGTGGGACGGTGTCGGCTGTCGCCGCCGCCGCCGCCGCTGCTCCCGCCGCCTCCTCCACGCGGGGCGGTGGAGCGGGGGGCTGCGGGGGGCTGCGGGGGGCGCCCGCCCCCGCCTCCCGCCCCGCCCGCGGCCCCCGCCGGCCGCCAGGGACGCGCGCTAATTACGGGGCAACGTCTGCTTAAAGAGACAGGCGCGGTGTGCCGATACCCCCGCCGGCCGCCGCCGGGCCCGCGTTCTCCGGCCCGTCGCGGGGCTCGTCGGAAGGAGCGGCGCTGCCCCCCGCGTTGCCTACCGTGAGGGACGGGCGATCCCCGAGAACGCCGCTGGGCCCCGCGGCGTGGCCTGGGCCGGCGGAGCGGGGACGCGTTGTAGTCGCTGAACGCGGGGCGCTTCAAGGCTGTTTTTTTCCGGCTGGCTTCATGTAAAGGACTCAGCCCTTACTTTGGGAATCGGTTGTAGCGAGAGGGTGTTAGCTACTCGCAAGAGTAAGGCTTATAGACCTGACCTTTAAGTGATACATTGTAAAGGTACGCTGACATTCGGCGGGGCACTTTCTGCCGGCGTCGGGTGGGAGGAGGGCGGCTGGTCCCGAGCGCCCGGTTTGGGAAGGTTCAGTAAGCGCACCTGGGAATTCCCTGTGGAGAGGAAGGGACGGGTAACTCCGGCCGCATCTCCCGAGCAGCTTGGCTGCAGCTGCCGCGGCTCGTGTGGTCTGCGCGTTGGGGAGCTGGCTCCAGAAAGTGTCTTCCCAGGCCTGCACGTTGCATGCTGGCTGCGCTGCTGCCACGGGCGAGCTCCAACGTGAATGCCTGATTTCCCCCCCCTCAAAAAAATTACCTGCACCTAGTGAGGCTCTGTCCTAAAAAGACCCCAGAACAGTTTTTCTGCCGAAGCCCCACTGCAGACAATGCCGTGTGGTGATGTACATGTGAGGAATAGGCTCAGACTGTTTATTTTTTTCTCTCTCTGCCTGTCATGCTTAGATTTGCCTTCAAGCAGTTTGTATTTATGATGAACTGCAGTTTAAAACCTGTATGCAAAATAGATGCAGTTTAGTCACATCATTTTTGATACCTGTATTCCAAATCTATAGTCTCAAAACTTGCACTCAGCAATTAGTGCCCTAACAATGGTTACTAAATTATATATACCTAGATTTTTGGTCATAACTTTCCTTTACTGCCCACAGATCTCTGACTAAGGCCTGCAGCTGCTGAGCACCCTGAGGCCTCGACGGCACATGCCGCCCAGGTTCTGTCACCGTGGTTTTGCCTTGGTCACGTGACCTCTGAGGACTGGTCCAGTGGTCAGGAGCTCAGGACTCTGAAGCAGAGTAGCGGTGGTGCTGATGGAGATGGTGATGGCATCCATCTTCTGCCACTGCCCAGAGCTCAGAGCTACAGGAGGCACGGGATGGAAATTCCTCCTCTTTCTGAGTAGAGTTTGTAACCAAAATCTGCTTCTTCTGTGATGTAGTGCTGTAGCATCTGGAGGGGTTTGTGGCAACTGATTCTGAATCCTTTTGAGGCAATTTTTTTCTGTAAAATGGCAAGTGGTCCACTGAGAAATGGACCAGGACATGTCCTTCTCACCTGTTTTTATACCACTGAAAATGTCTAAATGTTAGGTATGACAATACTCAGCCTTCAGGCTACTTGCATATTCATACCTGCTGGAATTTTCGTATTTACCAAGTTCATAATCAGTGTTCCAGTGGGATTTAGACCTATAAATATTGTTTAAAGATTTGGAGATAAAACACCTGCCTAATTACGAAAACACTGCTTCTCATGTGTGTAAATCTTCCAGTACCAAAAATGCTTTTGAAAGATGGGTCCCTTCACAAGGCAGTGGAGCACTTGCAGCTCCTCTGAAATAGAGGACATTCACCATGTGCCAGGATCAAGTCTTGACATTCAGAAGTATGGCTGCTAAATCTGCAAATGCTTAAATACCTGTCACCCACGTGCTTGAAAGCTGTGCAAGAACAGAACAGAACAACTCTGCAGAGCCACAAGCATCTCTGGAAACAAGATGGGCGAGCTCAGCAGATTTTACCATTAAATCCACAACCTGGAGAAGGACGAGTCCAGTTATTAAATAAACACTGTATCTGAAGAAATTTGATTCTGAAAATAACAGCAGCATTCATTGTTCCTTGTCGCCTTGCATGGGTTTGGCATGAGGTACAGAGCTCCAAGTGGAAAGGTATTCAACACCTTAGAAGGCAAACACATACAGCTTTTTGATCAAGCAGTCCCTCTTCTTCTTTTGGAGGGCAATTTACCAGCAATGTTCCTCAAAGCTTCAGCACTGCTCACTCCTGCTTGCCCATTACCCTTTGGTGAATTTGTGTGGCTAGAAGTAGGGCAGAGTTTGGTTTGCTAAACTTTACCAAGATGTGTATATCTCTATACTTAACTCTTTATGTAACTAACCACTGTGTATTTCTGCAGTTTTGCAACATTCTGGCAAGATCCCTGAAACCCAGAAATTTAAGAGAAAGTGCACTATAACTTGCCACTTTTAAATTATGTGAATTAGGATCAGAATGTCAATGTCATTCTATTTTCCTATCTTTTGTCACTTCTGACAGCCTTGATGGGTTTTTAAATATAGGCTGTTTTGTATTTAAAGTTCCTTGTTTTTTCCTTCTTTTATGAAAAATCTTTTATGGTAGGTTATATAACCTGTACTATTATCTAGCAAGTGCAGAAGGTAGCTTTTAAATGTTTTACACATCTTCCTAAGATTTCTTATAAGTGAATCGACTGCAGGAAATATTTAGGCAGTTTTATATGCACTGTAAGTGTGCTGAGTTTTGACTGGTGTAGAAAAACCCTTATGAAATATCACAGATGAGACAGGGGTTGCAAAACTTCACACCCATTGTTTTTCTCCTGTTATCAAGAAAAGCAACTGGTTATTTCAGTCTTATTAATTCAGAACTAGTTTGCTTTTGTTTACATTCAAAGTCCAAGGTCTGAAATGAACAGAACAATGTGTGAAAAAGAAACTGTTTTCCAGCTAAGATTTTCTAACCCACTTTCAGACTCTGGTGATTTTTTCATAGTCAAATCATAACCTTAATACCGAGATTTATCAGTGCCAGAGGATCTTTAATAAAGGGTCCAATCCTGAGGCCATTTTGTATGTAACCCCACAGATTTCCTGTCTGGAATGACCTTAGCTGAAGACCAAGAGAGTTCTGCCTAGCACTGCAACTTATTACGGTTTATTTTGGGACAAAGTTACTAGGTCACCATGATTTGTCAGCTAGTCATGCACATACACACATGCACACGTGCACGCACACACACTCAGAATAATCAAGTGTTAAACTGATAATCAGTTCAAAATGCCTCAGAGTAAATCTTAGTACACATATTTAAGTGCGCTGTGTAACAAGTGTTCTTATCTTTCAAAAAGATAAACTCAGTGAGGTTTTCAGTTGAATTGGCACCAAGTTCTCTCTGCTTAAAACTTTTAATTATGGTGTTAAGCCAGGTTTTACTGATAGAAGAATGTAACAGCATGACACATGGTTTATGTTGTTGTATTTCAAAAGTGCTATGGAGTGGTCCTGTCTCAGTACCTTTTTAAAACACTCCCTACCTACCAGTGTCTAAATTAGTCATTAGTGACCTTAGGGATATGTTATAGATAGTAAGCACAGTAAGAGAATTTAGGATACTATGTATAATACAATTATTTATACGTCAATTTATTTGTAGCACTCTCACAAAACCAAGAGTTTTGCATGTTCCAGACTATTTTGGAGTGAAGTCTTTACATTCTTCTTTAACATGACCAAAGTCCCATTTTATTTCGTTCTTTTATAGGCATTCGTGTTTTGGATTATTCATGGTCTTACTTGGTTTATTTCTGTTTGATTCATTACATGCAGAATTCTTGCAATGACACAATTCCGCTTATAAGAAACTCACTTGGGATGTGGCAGGAAAACCTCTATTAAAGTCCACAGAAGTTTTTTCTGCAGGAAGGATAATAGTTTAGGGCCTATCATATACCAGGACCTGGATTTGCAAACTTAGGCAGTGAAGAATGGCCTAGGCAAATATTTGAAATTAAAGTAATTTTTCCTAGACAGTGCTCCCTTTGTCATTAAAATCTATGAACTAGCAGTAAGGAATATTTTTTTCCATGGCAAATGCGTGACAAATTCTTTGGGAAGAAAACTTAGGTCCATTGGAAAACTCTGGTAAGGTCCTATGCTGTCATTAAGTTGCGTTAATGACTTTTTATCATGTTTGAGATGTAAGTGCTACCTACTCACCCCTCATTTTTTTCAAGAGAATGACTTAGTCTTGAGCCCACCTGCACCATTTGCTAAATGGTTGTAGCCATAAAGCTGTTTATCCTACATTTTGTGGCAACATTCTTCCAGCTTGCAGTAAACATGGAATGAGTGCAATACGGCTTGAGCTGACAAAGCTGGACCTGAATGAAGAATTTGCACACAGTTACACCTTGTAGTCACATTGCAGCTAGGTGACAAGTTATATGCCTGATAAGAATACAGTATTTCTTAGTACACTTTAGTCGTAGGAAACACATTAATCTCAGTAATTTAAAGTCCACCAGTTCATTTGCAGCATTGGACCCAAAATTTTCTTAGCTTTCAAAAAATAATTGGTTGGTTTCACAAGAAAATGTGTGGGCTGGTCTAAGTGCTGAAAGTCAGAGTTATAATGAGGAAGAAATCACCCACTCGCACAACCTCCCTTACGTTCACCCCCAGTGTAAGAAGAAGAACAAGGATTTCCCTCTCAGGAGTGATGACTGTCTGAAAACACATGGCTTACCATTTTACCCTGCCTTTCAACTTCTCTAACTAGGTTTCAGAGCTTACTTCAATGTTAGGAGTCTGCTAGCAATATTAGAAGATAAGGAGAATGGATTTAACATGGCTTTTTGCTACCCAAGATGCAGTCCATGCCCTTGAAGGTACAAAAAGTTCTCCAAGCTCTTGCAACACCATTAATGAAAGTCACTAGCCTCTGGCACATATTAATTACTGAATAAATCCAAATCTTTGAATTAAGTCTTTGACTCAAGATTTCTTAGGTGCAACAAATACTATTCCACATTTTTCAAAATTTTAGTTTTTCCAAAGTAAACATTAAGTTGAAAGGGGGATTTTTGTCACATAATTTTGATAGAGAAAGTATCACTGTTTGGAAATTAACACTGTCAAATGATTTATATTTTGTCGTGAAAGAAAACTATATAAACCAATTTAATTTTACAAGTTCAAGGTGCGTTAGGTAGGATGAGGAAAGCCATAGTGAAGGGTAAGAGGCCAAAAGAAAGAAAAATAATTTGAAGTGAATGTAATTTATCTTTAGTTTGATGTTCTTTATATTGACCCTATTAATGTTTCTGTACTTTGGCAAAAGTGAGTAAACTGAGCATCACAAAAATGTTATCTAGGGCAAAAACTCAAAAAAGGTTTTAAATTTACTTTCAGAGTGTAAATAAGATTTTTAACTTCTCTTTTTCACATCATATACTGCATATTTCCTGGTTGCCCTGAAAGGGTAAAGACACCATTTCTCTTTTAATCTTCAATTATATATTGAAGTTGGCTTGCATGCTGTCATTGTAGTGCAAACTCAGCAAGCACAGGGAATCGGAAGTTTAGCTACTGTGTATTGTGAAACAGGTTTATTTTCTTTACACCTTCCTTAGGAGCAACATTCATGAGTAAGATATACACACCTCTTTTAGTAGCTATGGAGTTACCGTATAAAAAGATTAATGTGTTTAGCAGAGTCTGATTTCGACAAATAGCTGCTATATATATATTTATTCTTCTAAAACAATGGAAAACTCTAATTCAGTGGCAGTGTGTTTTCATCTGATGAACAACTAGGGTTGTTCTCTAAATACACTTTTCCTTCCTAAGGAATAGGAAGAATAATTCCTCTCTGGTTATTATTCAGAATTGGAATAGTAGAGATGATGTGCTTCAAGTAAATTTATTAGTTACAATGTAAACTTCTTGCTGTCTTACAGGAGTCCAGGCAGTTTTGAACTTTTAGCGTATTTCAGCATTTAAACTTTTAAACAGTAAATAGATTTTGAGAACCACTGAATGCCTTCTGCTTCTATTTCTGTGTTTAATGTATTAACGTACAATGACCCTATAAACTGACATGGACATTTCCATGGAGTCAGCAATCCTTTCTTCAGAAAATGGTTAACATTAGGTTTTTGTGCATTATATGCATATTTTGGGGTGATGTGAAAAGTATTGCCAAGTCATCAGATTATGTTAAAGCAGCGTATGAGGTTACCTTTCTGTTATCCCAGTTCACCTGGGTCTGGAGAGCTGAGAGTTCATGCTTTACTAGCATGAATTACATCATCATGTGGAAGCCTTGCTTCCCTTGTCCTTGACACGTTTTTCTTTCCTGCCACCAGTAGCAGAGAGGACCCCAGTGGGAAGTCCAGAGTATCTTTCGTGGGATGGAGTGCTGCCATCAGTCTCCTGGAGTGGAGCAAAATGGATTCTCAAAGTGGTGCAAGTCTGTCCTATGTTCTAGGTATGATTTATAGTAGGGATCACAGTCGGGTCTCCATGAAAACTGAGTGCAAACAATACAATTCTCTTCATTGGGTGCTGGCAAATGGACCTTCACAAACCACAAGCAGAGTAAAGAGGGAATTACTGTTATCTGAAGGGCGGTTTCTATCTGTGTAACTGAATATACATGCAGTGATCCTCACTCCATGTACTCCAGGTATCAGCCAGTCGTTTAACCACACCTGTCTCAAAGGTAAACAGTGACCTTTTGTTCCTGATAACTAATCCTTTTGATAAGGCAATCTCATGAACCTCTGCAAAGTTTACTTAAGGAAACGGTGAATGGGGATTTATTCCCTAATTGCTTGTAGCTCAAGTGACTTCATCAGGTTTAATGGCCCTGCTTTGGATGAACACTGGTATAAAACAGAGAAGGGATACAACTTACAGGGTCAAACTGATTGAGAAATAAATTTGACGGTCAGTCAAATCGCTTGTTTTCTAAACAAACTGCAAAATATATTGGGTTGAACTTGACATGAGCTGGCTGAAAACAAACCAGGGAATAGTTTACTAAACTAACTAACTTTTTTTTTTTTTCTTTTACATATTGAAAAGGTGCCTGGCCTAACAGAGTCCCTATCAGAAATGGAGGGATAAAGCTGAAGATACCAAATGAATAGTACCCCCTTTAACAGCAGTCAGTCATTTCCTGCAATCAAAACCATGCTAGCATGTGGCCTGCTCAAATAAAAATTACTGGACCAGAGCCAAACATGAAAAAGTAATTGATAATGTGGTTTTCAGAACACACCCATCCATCAGATGTGTCACCCTCCATAATATTTTATTGCCCCTTCTGAAGAAAGATCTTTAAAATTCGTGAAAATGAACTTAAAAACAAAGTGTCCTTGTCCTGGTTTATAATGATTCTCTTTTAGTTTGGGTTTGTTTTCTTATTTAATTTCATTCCCTTCTATCATGCATTTTTGTACAGATAGTTGCTGAAAATTTCTGCTGCTCTTAAAGAATCTTTTGTGATGTATCAGCTTGCATTTTCCTTGAATTGTGTTGTGCTGGTGTCTTTTCACTGACTTCAGCACTGGAGTATTGTAGTCATAGCTTCACTAAGCAGACTGTAACAAACAGATTCATTGGCCCTTTCTCTGTGCTGCATCTTATTAACCGATCCGTGGGAAATGCTCTTTACATTGTTAAGGCATATGCACTAATACAAACAATAAATTAACCTTAACTGGATGAACCTTTGAGACTCCTAATAAAGAAACCTAGCAGAAACCAGAGCTTGTAAAAGATTTCTACCTACCAAATTTCATGGATTTTTTTTTAAGTGTGCTGTACCTATTTTCTACACCAACCTTTTACTGTTGCCTTTACCAAACAGATATTATGAATAATGCCCTGTAATTTCTTAATACAAGATAGCAAGGGAGAGATAAATACTAGATGCATTCAATTGAATGGATATATTTCTTTTTCCCCACAGTTAAAAAACAACAATGAACACAATTCTAGGAAGATTATTACTCTGAATTAGAGGGCAGTGTTCACAGATCTATTGTACCAGTTTTATAGGGGCTGCTGATGATAACCCTCAAATTACAGACCGCAATTTAGTTAAGAGGTCAAGTACTGTGGTGCTAATTAATTCATAAAGAAGTGCTTTGGCTTCTAATGTTTAGACTGCTTTTTCATATTATATAGTGTTAGAGCTCACAACTTGTGTACTGAGAAGAATGTAGGTACTAGTGATGGCACAGGAGTAATAGCATCTCGAGCAGGCAGAGATGAGGAGGGACATGCAGTTCTAGTAATGGAGAAGAATTAGGGGCATACTTGAATGACAAGAGACCCTCCCCACTCTCCTCAAATGAGATGTGCATGGTCTCTGGATCCGGGAGGGAGGAGTTTGTACTCACACACTGTCTCTAACCCATCTTTTTACTTTAGGGAATTCTTTAGCTATAAATTTACACTGAGTATGTTTCTAAATGAAAAAATGGTGCATCACCTACTTCCCTCCCTGGAAACTAAAGGCCAAAAAAGAATAAAAAAGAATTTTACAGCTCCTCCACCTAGGACTGAGTAGCTTAAATGCAATAACTTCAGCCCAAAGTCTGATTTGTTAAATGGAGTGTCTACATTTTTTAATCATACCAAATCAAAGTAGGGAGCAAATAAATGGGTATTAAAAGTGTGTTACCAGCTCTGCCACTCACTGCCTGGCTTTGGACAATTTATTTTCACTTTTGCTAAGGAAGTGTGATAAGACTTAACTGTAATTAATATTTGTACAGGGCTGTGGAATCTGTAAACTATTTATTATATTTCAGAAAGAGGCTCCAAGGTTAGTACATGTAAATCCAGGAACCCCTGCAAAGACATGCAATTCTTGTGCTCCTTGCAGGGGTTTCCTTGACATCAAGACTTGTTCTAGTCTTACACTAACTACAAATCTGGCAGCATCTGATGAGCAACTCCAAGAAGCTCTGATCTAGTAGTTGTAACTGAGTCAATAAAATGCTTTAACCATTTGTTTAACTTCAAGCCCATGAGTTGTGCTATTAATTTAGTGGAGCTAGTCACTAGATTAAAATTAAGCTGATGTCTAAATGTCTTGCTGGACTTTTACCAGATTGTTAGGTTTATGATTGAGGTATCTTTCTTAAACTTGCTGAGATCAGATCTCCTGATTTATGGTCCAGCTGAAAGTAGTGGTGGACTTAGATTTCTATAAAAGTGAGTTTTGAGCAAGAGATCTCTCAATAGTCACAGTTACTTTTACTTATCTAAACATTGACAGATTTCTGGTTAGTTATCTAAACGTTCCAAATACTACTGTGTATGACTCATACTCTTGTAGCTCATATTTTGTCATTTTATTTCTCTCAACACAAGGCTAAAACCTATAGTGCTATAAACCATCATGCTCAGGCAATTGCAATAAGGGTACTGCAGTTTACATGTTTGAAGATCTGGCTCCTGCTCCATACCACTTTTAATGTCATGTGTTACCATTTGTAGTACAGTACTTAAGTAATGCATGTAGAAACATACGCTGCATCTTCCACTTATGGAGCAATCTCAATTAATTGCAAGAAGCCTATTGCAGATAATAGGCACTACTGAACAGTGCATATTGCCTTGCAGAATCAGGTTTGTAATCTGTATTTTAAAGCTGAAAAATAAGGCTTTTACTTTAAAGTAGGTATTTGGGGGCTTATCTCCATAAAAACAAATCTCTGCATAGCCATAAGATTGCAAGGGATAATATAAAACAATATAAGGTAATAAGTAGCAAGAAGTGGTTTTTTAGGTAAAAACAATCCTCTGGTGTTTTGTCCAGCACCATTCCAAGCAGTGGTCTGAAGTTTACTGTCACAGGTCAATATTCAAAAAATGAGTGATTCATTTGTGCTATGGGTTGCTTTGTTTCCTATTGAATAGGTAAAGGTGTTGACCACTGAACATCTGTGATATGGTAACATTTGTACTGGAAAGGTGCTGCTGCTTTTAATTACCACATTAAAATATTGATCACTCAGTATGCTGTAGGCAATTTCCATTTCTTTCCGATTAGCTTATGGGAATATGTTATTTATGTTTGATAGGACAATTTAGTATTTAAGAAATGTGCAGTATGGCAACAATGAATAAAAATTCGTTTCAGTCTTTTGGGATAAAGGGTTTTATTATTATCCTAAACAATAGAATGCCAGTTAAAAACAGAACAGATTTTTTTTCCAATAGTAATCTCATTTGAATGTTTTGATTTATCAAAGCATTTCATGTTTACTTAAAAAACACATTTTCTGCTCCCTGGAGAAGTCCATAATGCACTCAGTAAAGATTGAGCATCAGGAAAAATGTACTCAAATGACAGAGTAAAATTCAGGAAAAACTGTTCTGGTTTTGCTTTGGTAGATGTGCATGTTGTTGAACATTAGTGATACACATTTTATGCATATGTTACACATTTCCTTTTGTGGTCATCTGAATAATGTACCTGCTTTTATTAAAGTATAGAATGTATACTCTCTCATTCGAAGATACTACTGCTGTGCATTGTAGTATTAAAATCTTAGATATTTCAGCAGAAGAGAAGAAGTACAATTTTGGAGAACCATAATTCTTTTAACCAGTGAAACTAATTGAGATGTTACACATGACTAAATGGGAGTTAGGGCATTTTCTTAATAGTTAATTTGAGAAAATCCAGATAGTTTATGTATGACTTAAGCTTTGCCTGGCTGGAAAATGGCATTGTTCATTAATGAATAGCAAATCTACACAACAGCTTAGGACAGGAATTGAAGAATTCTCTACCTATATGAAATTACAGAGGGAATTTAGAGAGCTAAAATGCAATTACTAGAACTGGAACATGGCCAAGATCTTTGGGTTAACTTCCCTGTTCTTATTAGAAGCTATATATTAGATCCCATTTCTTGTCTGTCTTTGCTGTACATTTGCTACATTTTTTCAGAAAACTCTGAAATGTTTGGGGTTTTTTTCTCTTTTCATTTAAAGAGAATGCCAGTTTCAGTGGCTGGATGTAAAGTTTTAAAAACATGTAGGTATGCTTGGTCTTCAGCAGTTAAGCAGCCTGTATTTAAACATTGGAGACAGTTTAAAAACAGTATCACTGAGAAGTTTGCAGGGCTGTAGTAGACAGGCTGAAATGAGTAGATATGGTCAAGACTTACATAGTTTTATATTGCCTGTAAAAACATAGCATGAAGTCCCTAGCCTGTCAGGTCCTCTGTAAAACTCTCACTGACCTTGGTGAAGGGAGGATTTCAGCATGTCACTTTCTGTACTTACAATTTTAGCACCAATGTTGCCATACATGGTATTTTTATTATATTCTCAGCTCCAAGTCTTGTTTGTCATGAAACTCTCAACTTCATTTTAAAAAAGTCTGTGCAAGGGCCAAATCTACAAAATAATGTTGGCCCCAGACTCAACTAAAAGGTTTGGTGCCCTGTGAAGACGTGTTTGTGGATCTTAATTTTAGACAACCACACCTTGTATCTTGCTCCCGTTAGTCTCTAAGTCCACAGTTGCAATTAGGAGAGCACTTGCACATCTAAAGCAAGAGGTCCTCAGGTCCCCAGGTCGCTCTGGCTGTGGTATGCACACTGTCTGCTTGTAGTTTTGCCCCAGGTGTACCAACCAAGACCTCTGTAATGGCAGATCTAGACAAGCTGACATGCACTGTCCACCTAAACTTGAAAGTTTCTGAAGTAACTGGAGCTGTAATTTACCAAGAGAAACAATACTTAGGACATTTTGAGCATTTCCCACTAATTTTTTTAGACAGCTTTGTTTTACTGGCTGTTGTGAACATCATCATGTTGTGAATATCTCGACTGTAGGCACAGAAACAGCCACCTTGTGAAGCCAGAACTAGAACTATAAACATTTAAACAAAGCATTTAAACAAGGACCAAAATAATAATTATTTTTAGTGCAAGTAGAAAGTCCTGATTTTTCAGTGCTTAGCATGCAAAATATGGAAGATAGTTATCTCCATGAAGCTGTTCCTTCTCCCTGAGCAGAAAGTAGAAGTGTTCCAGTGCAAACTATCTATAATGAATACCATTACCTGTAAGCATCCCTAAGAAGTTTTCCATCTTAGTACAAACTATTTTATGCGGTTTGACACGATCAGGAAAAAGTTGGTACAATATGTCTCGTGGCTGCATATTTATTGCAAAAAACTCTATTTTGGCACTTGCGAACACTAGGAGATTTTACATCATTACAGAAAGTTCTTTAAAAAATGAAGGTGCCTTTCATCTTGATGCACTATTGTGTTGCTCAGCCTGATAACAGAAGAACACAAGTCTACATAATAATGTGTACCTCTAGTTGCTAATGAAAGCACAGAATATGTGCAGAAATTACATTACAGGCTCAGTTCACTAGGCCAGAATTAGTTGCTTCAACTTAATCCAGTTATCTGTACATGTATTTTTCCTGTACTAATCACTAGACCACTAAGTCTGAGTGTTTCTGTGGTAACTGAGAGTACTCCCTGGAATGCAGTCAGGTCCCTACCATTGATATACATATCTGAAAGGTCCTGAAGTTTTTAGCTTTTCTGTAGTAAATAGTTCACTTTTAATTGATACACATCTTAGCCATGAGAACACTCAAGGTTTCTTGTTTAAAGAACAGACAAAAATGAAGGACTGAAAACTAAAGAAAAATAGAAGCACAGATTTCTTTATACCTTATTTGAGTGAATGTGTGTGGTTCTTTGATCATATCAGAAGAAAACTGTTGGTGACATGTGCTGAAAAATAAAACAACATAACATATGGCTGAAAGCATATCAGCATAGTACTTCTGTTTTTACACCAATTTCTACTGAATTTTCCTGAAACACGTTTGCTAATATTTCACAAAATATATTGAACTGTTTATATTTTTGCTATTTGCTGTTATGACAGCTTTAGAAAGAACTAATTCTTTTAAGTAGTCTGCTGTTGTCATACATTTTTTTTAAACTTCTTTAACACTGAACTGCTGCTGGGTTAATTGCAGAAAGTACTAATTACAAGCCAACATTTGTAAAATACAATGTATGAGTTTTAAACAAGGTATATGTCCTATACCATATTCCCAGGAGCGGCTGACTACAAAAGTACAAGCTAAATTCATACACAGTGATATTCCTTTCTGTGCCATCTTTAGAAGTGTTTATGTGGTAAATACCATATGATGAGCTGGGGTGTTTCATACTCTGACACTGGAGGTACTAATTCCTGTGAGAGTGAGAAGAAGTAGAGTGTTCCCAGCCACTGTGGTTAAGGACATCTTTACCATTTCAAGTTGAAAGACATATCAGGAATCTCCAAACTCTGTGTATCATAGTTTGGTTTGTGACTCTTAAAGGCTATAGGTTTTTTCATTTTTATATTCTTCCTAGTCTGAAGACCTTAATAAATAATAATGTGTAGGGTAAAAATCACAAACATACTATATTAACAGACACTTTTTAGAATCCATCACCACACTAGCAGAATTTCAAAGACATCTAGCTTTCAACAGGAGCAAGTTTAGATGATAAATTCATTTGGCTTTGCTGTTAACTTTAAATGAACGTATGTAGTATAAGTCTTTTATACACTTAAGGGGAAGTGCTGATCTAAATAAATTGTGCATAATTATTTGCATTTACATTCTTATTAGCAGTAATATTTATTATTATGAATTATCTTCCAGTAGAAGTACTCTTACAGATTTCAGTCTTGAATTTTGGAATCAGTCTAAGTTTTTAACAAGTAAATCCAAGTTTATTTCCTCAGAAGATTTTAAAACATAGATGAGTGGTGGTGTTTCTATTTACATAGTCAGGAACCAGCAGTAGCCAAACGGAATGACCTGCTTGTGGCAACATGAGGAGCTAATGGTATAGCCTGGAAAAGAAATGGAACATCCCAAAGATCCATATCCTGCCCTGTGGACTCTGTTGCCTTTCGTTGTTATATATTCCATCCATGGAAACTATATTTTCTTCTGATTGTTGGGTTAAGTAGTAGTTGGGAGATATTAAATAAGGAAATTAGAAAGAGGGAGAGGTTAAATTTTGCAATGATTGTGCTTAAAGGCTGTATGTGAAGGAAACACATCTACTTCATACTCTGCATTTTAAAAAGCCACTATACAATGACAGCTTGTACCTTTGTGCAATGCAAGAAAAGTAATAATTGAAAACCTCTGAAGGGCTCATGTCATGTTTTTAATGTATTCCTGTTCAGTGTTCTGAGTAGAAGTTTTGTTGTTGCTATGGGTAGGGGATAGATTGAACTGATTACATACTGTGTTATAAGTAAGTGTATTTTGTTCCCTGAGAAATGATTCTTTCTTCAGTAATAGGAAAAATAAACAAAGGGAAAAGGGTACATTTAAGGTTTCTGTCAAGCCTTAGCTATTCTTAGACTTTCAGATTTCTATTCTCAGCTACAGCATTCTAACTATAAAATATTTTCCTTTTAGTTTTAAATCCAATTTCTAAACGCTTTAAGAAGAGACTTCTCCAAGTTAACCTGCAGCTATACAATTGCTGTGTAAGCCCTTTGTCTGCCTGAACTGCAAGGAAAGGTGGGGAAGATGTGGCTTGAATCTACATTTGCAGTCCTGTGATTTTGACACTGGCAGAAGCCAGATTGGGTTTGGCATAAATTAGAGCCATCTAAAACTGTTCTGTCGTTGCTGACTACCTGAGACTCTGTGGGATCACTCATAACTGAAGGTCAGGCATAGTGGACCATGCTCTGGAAAGGTGATTTAACAAATGGGGAATCCTCAGCAAGCCAGCTAGATTAGTTTTCCAGATGGTTTGTACCACTTGAACAGAGGCAAAAAATGTCACACTCCAGGTGTGACAGCAGCATTAGCAGAAACGCACAGTTCTGCTTTGAATAAACTTGCTTGAGGAACAAATACTGTTGCAGTGGCTCTCTGGAGTTCAGTGCAAGGTGAAAACCACGGGCAAATGAATCTGGTTAATGCCTTTTACCAGTTGAAGTTCACGTTGCTGCAGCTACACTGCCATTGAGATCAGAGTTAATTTAAATCTAGCTTAACTGTGTTGACACAAATTTCAGTTGCATGTTGTACGGCGATGTAGACTTCAGCACTGGTCATGCGATATCACTGCCTTTCAACTTTTTTTTTAATTTTTTGTTTTGCTAGACCACTCTTGTCTCTTCAGTTGAAATGAGCAATTGATCTTGTTATCTATTCTGCCACTAAGAGATATATCACAACTCACAGAGTGGCTGGTAATGCCCATATCAATTTGTGTGACAACCTTACAGTTAAAACTTAGCTGCAGTCATCACTAATTATCAGGGGAATTTCTTAGTGTCTTTTGTCTTATTCAGAATTTTTAACCTTGCTTGCTATGTAAACAGCATCTTCATGGTGCCAGTAATGATAATGAGTAGGAGAAAGTTGAATTTTTACAGCCCTGTTATCTCAGTGAGCTTTTAAATGTGCATAGCACTTCAGGAAAAAAACTAACAAAGCAAAACAAAACCAGGAAAACATGGAGGGATATTATTCATCTTTAATTTCTCCACTGAAATGCAGCCACATATAGCACAAGACAAAATGTGATAATTATTAGACCATATGGAACTGCACTACATGGCCATCCAGGAGAGAAAAGGAAGCAGAGAACAGCATCAGGCAAACCACATGGGGAAGTTTAGGTAGACCTCAATACCCAAGCTGAAATTTAGCCATGACACTGATGTTCACAGACATCTCCTTGGAAAGTACTGTAATGTCTTTAGTGACCAAAAATACATAGATATATTTTTCTCTCGGCTAAAAGGCAGTGCACCCAAAGCAACTGTTATGAAGGTGAACAAAAGAACTGTTTACATAACCAACTATACAGCTATACCAGCTGCAGCATTTCAGTTTCTATTGATAGCTCCTTCAAGGATTATGTTTATCAAGTTGAAAAATGGTATTATTTCATTATAAAGAGGTAAACTTTTGTATCTCAGCTCATATTGATGTGTTTCTGGAAGAGAAAGAGATACCATTTATTCTCTGCTATATATTTGTTACATATGCTCTTACATATACTATGGTGATGCACACAACACATACAGTTTGGGCATAAAAGATAAAGAAAGATGGTGCAATATTCACAGGCAGCATGAAACTAAATGCTCATTTTTCAATCATTTGGGCATTTCCTTCATAGTATTTTCCTCAGTGGACCTTATGTGGCATTAATGTGATGTGTTCTCTGCCTGTGTCTTTTCCTCTCTTTTCTTACATGCACTGCCAGAATTGACTATTTCTAATGCACAACCATACTTTACTTCCTCACTTGCCCGTTTGTCCACTTTGGGCTAATGTTAGTAAACATCCCTTAAAGACAATCACTTTTAATCTTGTCAGAGATGCCTGTGTTGTGAGGGTGAAAATTAGTTATTAGCTTAGCTTTTCATCCATGCATAATAGGATGTTAAAATCAGAGATGTTTGCTTGGGGCCATGAGAAGCATCCTGCTCTGAGCTTACAAGTTCTGAATTTATAAAATGCAACATATTTAAAATAAAAAAGCAGAAGGCAAATGCCAGTTTAAAATGAGAAAAAGTCTGGTTTGTATGTATCAGTCTTTGTGTAAGGATTTAAGACATCTTCTTGAGTACAGCAAAAGAAGGAAAACATGCTGAATCTTTGCTGATTCTTATCACTTCCCCCCACCTTTGTTATCTGATCAACAGAAGAAACTATGCCATGCTCTTCTTACCGTGAGGACTTTCCCCCTGAATGGGGTTGTCTTCAGCTTGGTGCCTGCAGTATTAAGTGTCTTCAGTCCTCATGCTGTACCTTATCAAATTAAGCCCTGGAAACAAATAAAACCAAGACAGCCTGAAAAAAAAAAACAACAAATGAAAGTCTCCCTTACAAAATAGTGGCAAAGCCTCTCTTCACACCTGTATTGCAAGGTAAAGCTGATGTCATTTAGAGAACATACAACCTACAGGGCCCTCTCTTCCCTCTGCACTGGAGCATCTGTGGCAAGATGGGGAGCCAGGATCTCTCTCTGCACATACTGACAGAGCAGTGACAACTTCCCATTTTCCTTCACTCTTATTCCACTTTAGTTAAATCAGCCAGAGGAAAGGATGTAGAGTAAGTGATAGTTCCCTTGGGAATACCTATTTTAGAATCATGGTAATTGGCAATGAAAGCAATCAGTGACATCAGACACTTTCAGAGAGACCTCTGAATGTCTCAATGCTCTCCTTTGTCATCCCCAGTACATGCATAATAAAAATGGCTACTGTAGAAACACAGGTAGACATCCTATCTCTAAATGCATGTATAATATAAAATGCAGAGACGTAGACCAGTCTGCTGGATGACAGGCTGGAGTATTTGGATTGCCTACCAAGTGTTGATGAAAAGCCACACAGATTCTTAATTCAGAAACTACAATTTTTCCTCTGTTCCTGTGTTCATTTTCTTTATCAGCAGGGGATGACTTACACTTTCAAAACTGATTAACATTTTAAAACTGTGGAAGCACTTTGTGTCGCATTTTAAATTATTTTAACCCTTTAGCTCTTTGCTAGAGCTCCTCTTTGGTTTTTTCTCTTTTTCCTTTTTTTCTCTTTGGAATACAGTTTGTGTCAGCATGTCAGCACTTCCAGAAAGTAAGCATTCTGCACTATGCAGAAGACACTGGAGACATCAGTTACATTAACTAAATTTTGGGACTACAAACAGGTGGAGGTTTACGAGCTTTCACCTTGTTGTCTAACCTACCCACATGGGTGAAGGAATGGGTGAAGGAAACAGCCTTGCCCTAAGGTTTTGAGAAACCCAATAGTTTCCTTAATCCTTTCCCAGATCCTGTTTGTCCTCAAAATAATGTCTCTGATATGGCTGTTTAAAGTCAACAGGACTTATCCTTTTCAGCACATTTTCCCCTCAATCTCTTTTTTCTGTTATGCCCCCTCACATGCTTGAACACATTGATACACAGGCAAAGCAGGGACTTGCTGCTATCCAAAGATCTATCTTCCAACTGTGATTAGCTTTGCTCTTAGGCAGTCAAAGCTCATTCTAAAGCATGGCTGAGGAATACTATTCACTTAAAAATAAATGCAGTACTTGAAGGCATTTTTCCATACCCATAGACAAATGTGTAGCTGCATTCTACATGGGATCATTTGCAGCTGAGAAAAACTATTAAGCAGTGCCTACAAACTTGTCTTTACTCCACTCACAAGTGCTGCCACCTGTGAATTAAAAAGGTCAACATCTGTTGAAGTCCACTAATTGGGCTGATAACATGGCTAAAGATATGTAGAACTGATCCAATTCCAATGTCATTTGAGTAAGGACAATCCCCATTGACCTTGGTGGGACTTGCATTTGAGCACCCGCTTTGTTTCATGACTCCAAACACGAACAAGGACACTACTCACCAGTTGCTGTTCTGCAGTGCACAGTAGCGACACTTAACACTCTAAATATTGGTTTATTTTACTTCTTACTGTTTTTCAGCAAACATAAGTCCAGTAATAGGATGGTTTTCCTACCCTCTTTTAGTTAAGAATGCAGGAACAAAACAACATTCTGTTTTTCTATAAGATATTGTGATAAAAAGCTGGGCACAGGTACCCTCTTTTCTAGCTTATCAGTTTTAGGAATTCAGAAAATTTGTGCATGGTCCAGCAGTCAAGAACAGGAAAGAAGAAAAGACAAAAAAGTTACATTACGTTTACATCTGAAGATGAAGTATCCATTTCTCATGTCTTTTAACCTTTCCCTCTTTCACTTTCCAACTCTGCTTTAGCTGACCTTCACTCCCGAATGCCCAGATTCTTCCTCAGAATTCCTTGCTTTGGAGATTTCTGTTAGCCCTGTCCCTGTATTCAGTGATGGGGGTGTTAGTTTTAGTATGCATTTTTGTAATTAATTTGGTAATGACCTGCTACTATTCTTCAGCATGTGTTAACAAACAGATATGTTAAAAACTAAATTTTTTATAGTTGTGCCAATAGAAAATGAAAAATGGAAAATTCAAAACACTGGGGAGAACTGATAAGGGATGTACTTAGTATTTTTAAAATTCACATGTGCTTTCTAAAAATGTAACTATTTTGACAATTAGTTTTAAAAAGAAAACTCCTTTGGTTTTACTCTTTTCCCTGTAAGAATATACAGCACAGGACATTTCAATCAGTTTATTTTTGTTTCATTAAATAGGGTCAGGCAGGAATGAGAAGGAGTAGAAAGTCATGCTTGTAACACTGGAAAAGCTATTGACTTGAAAAGTCTTCTAAAATATGAAGACCTTGAGCATTTATCAAAAGACTAACTATTTAGTCTTTTTATTATTTTATCACACAATCTGTATTCTGAAATATTAGCTTTGCTAAAATTAGATTTTTTGGACATTTGATTAACAGGTGTGAGCAGCAGTTTTTCAGATTTGAAGGTAGGTAATTTACAGCTTATTGTAGGGGAAATGGAACAAGAGGAAACAAAAATAGGAATGCTTCATCTACATTTCTTCCCCCTTTCTTTGAAAAGTTTCATGTTAATAATCAGGAACAGTTTCCCTTTTCTAATGTTCTTCCACTAGCTGTGTTTTAGTTAATTATCTTGGTTGTCCATTGCCAATAAAAAGTTCCCTTTGATCATGGTTCTCTTCTTCCCCTCAATGAAACTCAGACACAGAGTTTTTTCTTTTCCTTTCCTTCAGAGGTGAAAAATGTTCCTCATTAGGAAGAGCAGATCCTATGCATAGAGGGTTGAGGGCTATAGATTCTTTCAAGCAGTTTCCTTTCTCTCCAGGTATAAATTGTTTAATTCCCAAGCACTGTCAGTGTTCTGAGTGTTCATGTATATAGAATACAGTGTCATTGGAAGCTCAAGGCAAACCATGTGTAAGAACAAAAAAATGTATTAAAGCATAAAAGCTAATGAGGACATAGTGCAAATACTCCTCATAATCGTTGCCCTGCCAGCTTCCTTAGGGGAGTTAGACTAAAGAGGTTACATCGGGAAAACAGGTACACTACAGGTGGGTGCCAGTATTCTCCCTTCATCCCTGCATAAAATAGTCAAGAAGAGAAATACAAAACCCACCAAAAATTCTTCCTGCACCTTTTTGATAATTTTAATTTGTTTGAAAGAAGATATGAACCCATATTTTTTTTATGCTCATTTATATTTTGAAAGTTTGTTCTAAAGTACTTTTTCTCTTAAACTTAAACACATTTCCTGGGGACGTACATACCAATTATTTTGTAACTATAAAAGCCAACAGTACAAATATTGCAGGCAATTAATAAACAGAAGGTTGAAATGATATACCAAAATTACTTGTCATACAAGATCTTGAAACAAGGGAAGAGTTATACTCTATTTAGAAAATGTCCTCTTGAAGTTTGCATATACACCCTTTTATTTCTTTGTGAAGTTTTAAAGTTCTCCACACACATACACTTGCTTGGAGCCTTATAAAACTGAAATGTCAAGTGAGAGTTACTTTATATCATGTTCTGTCAATCAAAGTAAGCGAGGCTTTATGCATCTGTTGCTAGTATATTGGCACTTTTTGAAGAGTGTTTCGGAGGGAGCGAGAATAAATAAAGATCCTTCAGGCACTTTCTCATTTATGGATGAGGAATCAAAGCAGTCTGAAACTTCATTTTCAGCCTGATACCCTGAAGATTGTTGGTTGATAATTCTGGATGGAACAGCTTATCTGGGAGGATTAGGGAGAACATGGGCTTCCTATTACTGCTGGCTTCAGCCTATTCAGCTGGGCAGGCTCTGTCACACATTATCTGTGCCTTTACATATGTCACTAATCTTATCTCTATCTTTTCAGCTCCTTCTGTTGGAGCTGTGGTTTCCTGTACCTAAACCTCCCATTTCTTCATTACACCAGCTGTATAGGCATTAGCCTTCTCTAACAGCCTTTCTGCACCGTGTCATTCAGTAATGGCTAGTAATGCAAAGGTATGAGAAGGTAATGGTAGTGCTTTATCTCAGATCTTATAGGCCTCACATCAATATATTAAATGCACACCTCCCTTTCTACCAGCATCCTCCATCCTCCCCCCACTATTTTTGACCAAATCTGCTTAACAAAATAAAATTACCTCAACAATAGAGTATCTCTGCAATTATTAGAAATAATGGAAGCAGGTGATTTGGGGGCAGGTACATATGCTGGAAGGGTCAAAGTAGTTTGTAACCAGCAGAACAAAAACATCAGCACCAGAAATAATCCGGAGCTTCTGCTATTCTCTCCTGGATTGCTAATTCATGTTACAAATTTAGTGGTGCTGGTCACTAGAACAAAGTAGCTCAGAAGAAAGAACTATTAAACACTCAGGGAGATCCTACCCTATTTAAATTTTAGAGGGAAGCCCCTTCCCCACACCTACTCTCAAATACTTCCCTATATCCGGCTGGCTCCTTGCCTGCCAAGTTAAAATGCATCCTTCCTCTCCCGTTATGGCCTTGCCTTTCAGTCTTCCTGCCACACAGCCACTTTGGTGTCCTCTTTCCTTCCTAATTAATTTTTTGGTCTGTCTTCACCTCTTTCAGACAATTTCAGCTTACCTCATTTGCTATTACTGTAATAAAAATAACAACAAATTTTTAAAAGTGAAGGAAATGGAACCAATGAGATACCACTTTGCCCATTTATTTTCTCTCTAATATTGTTTTTGTCTGTAAGATCTTTTGGGCAGGGGCTTCTCATGTGTATTTTCATTGTGCCTAGTACAATACACATCAGAAAAAAAGAAAAATGATCACTTGGTCCTTATCTTGATGGCTTTTTTGGGTAACAACAGAGTGCAGACTAGAAAATGCACGTCACATTTCTGACTATCTGGCACTTTATTTGCAATTAGTAATGCAGCCAGTCTTATATATTATTAATTTTAAATACATTTAAATACAATTTAAATATTTTTAAAGCAGGAACATTTTCCTTTCTGTTTTTACTGCCTTTGCATTGTGTTTTACTTTAAATTGCCAAGTTATTAGGGATCTTATCTATTCTCTCAAGGTTGAAATAATAAGCTTTAGCTGAAACTGATGAACATAATTTCTCCTCATCATAAATGAATGCCTTGAATGTCATGGTTTCCCCATCCTGCAGCCACAAGCCCAGTCAGTGCCATGTCGTTTAACACAGATCCACTTTTTATTCTGTGAAAAGCAGAAGCAACAAGGGTAACCTATATCCCATAGCTATACAAATGCTGCTGTATTATACAGGCAAGACAGCCACAGAGAGTTGTGTTTGCTCCAGCAGTGCTAGCAACTGGAGAAAATAATGTGTTGAAGCAGTGGAAGATTTCCTTGACTACTTGCACTCTTTCAGAGATTTGGAAAAGCTTCTCACTGCAGACCCTGGAAGAACTGCTGCTTTTTGGCATACACAGGACATTCACGGTCACTCAAGGACGTAAGGAAGAACTTAATTTCAGGCACTCTGAGATAAATTGTTTCCACTCTTCTAATCCCATTGATTTGTTCTTCCCTAGGCTCTTGTACATGGACCTTTTCAACAAGCACTGGGATAAACTGAGCATTTGGTATAGCGTTCACTTTGCCCATGCAGTTTGGGCATCATGTCACCAACTGAAAAATATAGACCTAAAGAGGGCAAGGATAATTCTCAACACTACAGCAGAATCCAATGTTTCATCAGGTGCACCTGAATACCTTTATGATACATACAGTATGAAGAGATACATAAAGAATCTCTTAAATACTTAATTTATAGTCAGCCCTTGTCTGAGTATGTGTCATTTATGAAAGGATAAAACGTGGCATGTGGACTCATCATTAGCCCAAGGTAACAGAGGTTATGACTTCTAATTCTGTTCGCAGCCCTGCTACAGACTTACTACATGACCTTGCACAAATCACTTAACCTTTATGTGACTAATTTTATCCATCTATAAAATGGGGATAATAAAATTTTTAGCTACACACAGCAGGATGATGAGAATTAATTAATGCTGTAAAACTCCCTGAGAAAGAAGGTTTAGTATACAGGACCTAATTCCACTAGTATTCACTCTCTGGCTCTCTGTCTTGAACAGTTACTTCTGGCTGAGCAAAATTACTGTAAAAAGCTACCATCTGGATTTGTTAGCATTGTTCAGATTCACTGCACTTAGATACAGAGCTCACACAAAACACTCTACAGAATCAGCCCAACAGAAACCTCAAGTAACTCATTATTAATATTAGTTGTATATCTACATATACGGAGTACAATCAACAACACTTGAGCATTCAGAATTTCATAGCAGGGCCTCCAAGTCAGCATATGTAAAAATAGACATCTGATTAAAAGCACCTGCCTGTGTTATTGAAGCTGCAAGCACCAATTTGGTGGCCATATGACCTCGTGCATACTATAGAAAGAGTGTGCATTGCTCATGTGGTTCTTTAGCTTCTGGTTTTTAAAATTTGACCCTAAAACTTCACTTCTTCTGGATTGTGGAGCAATTTTCTAAAATAAAAGCAACATAATTTTCATTAGAAGACTCAGGTTGGAAATGTAGTATTGTGCCACCTACCAATATATTTTAATTTTATGGAATATAATATTATAAAATACACAGCATGAAAAGCTAGCTAATATCTATGTCTAGTAGTTGGAATGAAGGGGGAAAGGTAGTCTGAAGACATCCATGCTCTCTTCACTCTGCTACTGGCATGCTATTTTACAGTGGGCAGTCTGAATAAGTCCTCATCCAATTTCCATTCCCCTACATTGACACAGAAAGAAATCACTATATAGTATAGAACAGTCTTCAGTATCCTAATCTGTTGTTTTACTTAAAGTTTGCATGGGTTTATGCTCAAAACAATCACTTTATTTCGTTATACTGCTAACACAGATTTTTCAAGTTACTGTTATCATTGCAAACTTCATTAAATTAACAATATATCTGCACTCAAACCAGAAGATCAGCCCAAAGTTATAAAACTAAGAAAGCAGAAAGCACCAGTCTTGTCTGTAAGTATCAGTAATATAATTGCCTTATTCTAGATTAGCAGCAAACTAACAGATTAATGGTTCAAGATCATGTCTGGTGCAACTTGAAGTACTCCATGGCAGACCCTATCTCAAGTGCCCTTTCAAATTAACCTCAGAAGATTCTTCATCATAAGGAAAAAATAATTCTTTATGCAATAGAAGTGATTAACCTTGAACCTTCAAAGTCAAGATGATTGGAAGGTGTGTATGTGTGGGGAGGGATTCGACAATCTCCAAGATGTTTTAAAACCAATACATTAGGGAGGCAACAAACACAATAAATATGTTAGATTGTTGTTGCAAAGTATTCCACCATGTTTTTCTGTAAAAAGATTTTTTCTTTTAAATGATCAAAGCAGCATGTGATCCAATCAGGTAAACAGCTGCAACAAGCCAGAACAACACAAATACGCTTAAATGTCCTGTTTACTGAGGATGTTCATTGAAGATAATGATGCACAGGACCCAAGAGATTTGGAGAAAAATAAGTAAATGGAAAGTAAAACCAGCTTGATAATTTCTAAGATAAGGTGTGTGGAGTGGAAGAGGGTGGTGATGACATTTTTCTCTTTTGTGTTTTATTAGGACTAAGAAATTTAGGGCTTTTTGTTCTAAATTTTCTACTTTTAAGGGCTGACTTGCTGTTATGAAAGTCTGAGGGCTATATCGGTTGTGACTGTAGAAATCTTTATTGTGAGCCAAGAAAACTTTACTTGCATACTACTAATATCTTTTTGCAGCTTACATGTTTATGTTAATATCAGCAGAGCAGAAGAATATAACAGAAAGGGTTAAACAATGCCAAAATATCTTACCTCTAAGCATACTTTTCCCTGGGTCAGATATAAATAAATGTGCTGTTCCTGGAAAAATAAAATAATAATAATAAACTAGTAGTAATAATAATGAAACACAGACTATTTCTATAAGAAACAAGCAAACATCACTGATAAAGAATTAAATGTAAGGTATTTTTAGGATGTTTTGGTTTTGTATGTTTGTTTTGATAAAATAACCAAAGCATATAATTGCACTGAATGATTTCTTTGGCTTTTCTATTTATTCTCTCTGGCATCCTTTATTCTTTCTACACCTTGACCCATTTCAAGAGAGTATTTAGGGAGGTACTGATTATTAAAGCGGGTGAATTTTCCCATTGACTCACATAAAACACACAGAAAGGTTTTCTGATGCAGGGCATGTCATCCGTGAGGTCACCCCAAGGAAGCACCCACCTGTTGGCCTTACATTAAATTCCGCTGCTCCCTCTCTATCATGCCACAGCCTGAGTCAGTCTTTGCAGTCATTCATACTGATTCACTCAAGATCAGTGAAGCAGCTGCTTTTAGGTCTTTGTCTGGTAATACCATCAAAATGTACTTCCTCCAAGCAAAGTCCTGCAGCTCTAGAAATTCCCCTTTTCTCCAAAATGCAAAGAAAGCAGTCCATCTCTTCTTACCCTTCCCTTGCTCAGGTTGGTTTGCAGTCCCACACACTGCATTAACCAGACTTCTACAATGTGGCCTTTAGAATGGCAGGGAACTCAACAACTTTGTTCATGCAGGTGGTGATCAAGAGACTTACCACATCATGCAGCCTATAACATGGACATGGCTTATCTCTCCTTTGTTAGGTTCATTTTTAAAACCTCTAATCATTTTAAGGGCATTTTCCTGTTCACTTTGATCCTGATGTAGTCTTAGCGGCAAGTCTTTTGTAGTACACTGAAATACACTTGATGGGAGGACATGTTGTTTGTAATATCGCGAGGTGTATTCCAAGGTACTTGCCACTTTATGTGGTGAGCCAGAGAATATAGATGGTGCTGAGTATGCCATTCAGTTTTTTATTTTTATCTCAAACCAACATTTTCTTAAGTCACTACCAGTCAGCCTTAGTGAAAATGAATCTATCTGAAATGATCATTTATATATGTACATGTGTCTTGAATCCAAAATTAGTAAGACACATTCCTGTACCATTAGATGCCTATATTCAAATGCCTTATTCTGATAATTGGGGCTTATTTTTCTTATCATGAGTCAAATAGCAGAATCACTGAAGGTGGAACAGGATAAGGCAACTCATCCTACCTGAGGTCTCCACATGTACTTGGTAAGCACTTGGTTTTTATAGATGACAGTAATGAAAAAAATACCTCTGAATGCATGGGTGAGTAAGAGACCAACCCACTCTGTGCTCAGGTGCCTAGAAACACTACGGCTGGCACTTAACTATGATGGCTAGGAAAGATGCCCTTTCACCAGTTAGAAATCCTGAGTGTATCTAGGAATGTGGCCTGCTTCTGTCCTAGTAAAGGCAAACATCATTGGAGTGATCCCAGATGCCAGGACGTTGTTGCCATGTCAGTAAAATGTTAGGACATCTTCAACAGACATAAGTGAATGACAAAACACCCAACTCAATAGATCAACCCTTATAAGACTTCTTCTTGTATCCCCATCTGGTAAGTTACTTACTGTTGCTTTTGGGTTTGTGTACACAATATCAGTGTCTTTCCAAAAATTTAGATAGAGATTTTTTTCCTGCCTCTTCTTAATGTGTAGATTTCAGCAGTCACATTTCTGAAGAATGGGGGAAAGGGGGGGCTGGTTCTGAAAAATTCTGTGTTCACAATGGATTGCTTTAAAAAATATATTTCCATATTCTGTAGCACATTTACTATCAGTGTTTCACCACATGCAGGATTTCTTATTAAAGAAGTAATCTTCAGAATGATCTGCTGGACGACTTTTCTAAATAAATCCATCTAAGAAGGCTATCTAACCCCCCATAAACCCTTTTCTAGCCTATCATAAACTACTATCGCTTCCTATAAAGAGCTCAGGAAATTATGTAGCCACACTTTTTGTGGTGAAACTTCTGTTGCAGAAAACAATCTGAGTGCTCTTTCAGGTCTGAAATGTCAGCAATTGTATATTCTACTATTTAGATATTAAAAAATCACCAAAAATAAGTATTCTACTTATTACAATGCAGCCAAGTTACTTGCAGTAAGGATTATCTGTGTAGTTGAGTCTTTACACAATTAGATTCCATAGGAAAGTTCCCAGCTATCTTTACATATTTAAATTATAGAGATCTGGGTAAAGTTTTGTTTAAAGCAAATAGCCAGTTACCCTGCATGAGCACAGTGCATACCCTCAAATCAGGACTTAGCAGAATTAACAAAACGTCTATCTGTGACTTGAAATTGTCTTCTGTCAATATAAGAGAAATTCATCCAAAAAAATTGAAAGAGCGATTAAATTAATACTTTTATAATATTTCCTTCTACTTGCATTTTTTTTACTGAATATCAGAAGAGCTGGATAGTTTTCTCCTTTGTTATTGGAATGATGTGTATTGGGAAGAAATTAAGCCACATGTTCTGGGGATTATTAAGCTATGTGCAACACTCATATGTCTTTGAAGCAAAGCAAAAGAACAGAAGAGCACAGATCTACTGGTAATATAGATTTGCTTTAACTGCTGAATAATTGTTAATTCAAGAAAGTAAACATAAAGTGTGTAGAATCTTTCAAATTCGTGAATATATTTTCATAGGCAGAAATGCCATGACAAAAAAAAAAAAAAAAAGATGTAGCAGGCTTGGTGAATTTTGTTGAATGCTTGATGAGTTTACAAATCTTTTATCTTAACACTTACTACAGTTTGAGACTGGTGAGTAATTCACAATGAATATTTTATCAGACACATGTTGCCTTCTTTTTGCAAACAGAATATCTGCAAACAGCTCATTGTTTTCCAGATTCATTTTTTATTTGAAATTTTTTTTTTTTTTTTAAAGTAACCATATAGATTAACCCAAAACCATTATCTGCAAATATTTGACAACTCAGTTGGACTGGTTATTTGTGATGAGCCAGATAAGTCACAAGATATTCTTTCTATTCATGCACTGGAACAACAAGCATATACTTCTAGAATAAATATTTACACATGTGAATATGACATTTAGTTTCAGTGAATACCCCTGCATATGATAGGGGACCATGTGTTCAATGACCATTTGTGCCAGTAAAAGGCCATCATTCAAATGTCTGTAGAAAGCAAACACAAAAGGGGATTGTGATTATCACGTAGCCAACACAAAATACAATCTCATTTTTAAACAGGGGAATGAATTAACAATATGCTGTTGGTAGGGCAGATAAGTGACACAAAGACAATCGCAATGGCAGATTTTTGCATACTATTTGTCCTTCTCCCCTTTCTGTAATTGTTTGATGCTCTTGGGTAGCTTTTGTTAAGATGAAGAATAGTTCCTAGGCAGTAACAAACTAGGCCAATGACAGTAGCAACAGATATCCAATAGTCGTCCTCAGAATTGATTTTGTTCCACACTGTGCTGGTTAACCATTGTCCTCAGGGTTGCCTGAGAAGGCGGAAATCACTTCTCACTTTGTAATATACTTCTTCTATGACAAAGGCTAAAAGGAGCTGGGTCAGAGAAGCTGTTGTGGGGGCCTTAAATAAGTGGACTATGCTTCTAACCAAGGAAATCTCCCATAACTGGATCCAATCAATTTATAACCATTTAACCTATTAGGTGCAAAATGACTGTAATCCATCTTAGAAACTGGCATCTGTTTTCACAGAACAGTAACACACTGAAACCTGTACAAGATTAAAAATTTCTCCCTGCCTCCCACACATACTTTTTCCAAGTAGCTGGTCCAAAATGGGCAGTCTTTGTTGTTGTCTTCTCTTTATGCAGACTGGCTTCTCACTTAAATAGTCACACCTAACACCTAACAGCTAACGTGTTTTGTCTGTGATGGAAATGGTGAACCCCACAGAGTATGCCGTAATGAACCAGATGTACATAAACAGAGATTAGGAAGACAGAGATAGCAGTCAGCTGTGCCTGAGCTTTATCTAGAGACTCATCAAAACTGGTTTTGCTAGTGCTACTTTCCTCACATTATACTAAAAACATGCTACTGTCACATATGTTCACCCCAGACAGAGAATAAAGGTATGATAATAGCAGGTACTAGTATTAACACATTTCAAAAATCCATCATGGATAGAAGTACAAGCATCTTGATTTACAGAGATATTTGAAGTACTGTCATTCAATTTCAGTGGGAATTAAGTACCTGATCTGTTTAGGCATTTAGGTAAATCTTACTAAACACCCATCTTCACCTCTAGGCAGCTAAATACCCCTGTGTGTTTGATTTATAGCATTTAAAAGAGGTTGCTGAGGCTTTAACTCAATTCTGCCAGCATGTTAAAGACAGATCCTAGCCTGCATAAGACTGCAAAATAGTTAGGAAGTATTGGCTAACATGGGCTATTACCTTAAATCTTAACCTCCAGGGGTTCTCAGAGTGTAAAACAATTTGGCCCCTCAATAGTGGTGGTAAAACTGTACTTTAGATTGTCTAGGAGAAAGAAGCAGAAACCACAAGATCTTTTCTCAGCCACACCAAAACTAGTGATTCTTTTGCCTGTAACTAATTCCACTATAAAGCATGTCGTCGAATAAACCTCAGCCAAACTTGAGCATGTTAGGCTTATTTGGGGATTTCTCATTAATGACTATTGTGCTGCATAGCTGCATAGACAAAGTGTGCAGATCTGAAAATATTCCTGTGTATAGTTAAATAGAGTCATTAGAACCACAAGAGAATACCATTTCCCTTGCACTGACTACCCTCCGAGCGAGTCCCTCATTCCCCCTGGTAAAGAGAATGGCTTTCAATGAATTCCTTAAAAAGAAAAAAAAAAAAAAAAGAAAATTAAAAAAGCAGCTGCAGTGCGCACATGGCATAAGCAGTTTACCAAGGCATTACAGTACAGTGTCATGCAGGCTGTTAAAGAAAATCTGGTACTCTGGTGATAATGTGTATATTCATTCTGTATAAATGACTAAGTTCAAAAAACCGTACAATGAATCATGGTTGCAAGGCCAGACTTGCTTTGATTAACTACACTGGTATAATGAAATCCAACAGAGCAATCACTGAAACATTTAGCTCCAAATGTAAATCTTCTCGAACTCTGAAAAAAGCATGTTAGGCAATGAGAGGTGGTATATAATACAGCCATATTTCATATAATGAAAGTGAAAGCAGTTGTAAAGAAAAGGGAATGTTAAAAAGTTGTTATGCTGTGTTTGGCAAGAATGAGTCATTCTGAATGTGTCAATCATGATAATCCAACATATTTTTAATCTAAAGGTCAATAGAAGCAGTTTCTATAGTGGTCCAACAGTTATGCCAAATATGAAAGCAAGCATTTATAAGACGATTTCAAGTATTAATACAGTAACATAATGTGTCTTGGAGAATTAATCTTAGCTTTAAATTGAAGGGCATAGATTGATCAAGGTACGAGAATTTTATTAAAAACGTACTGATATAACCCATGACACTTTCATTTCAGCAAGACTGCAGTGTTGAATTCCCATATCTCAGGCATGTCTTAACTGCAAAGATGAAAGGTGTCTTTTCCACCAAGAGGCAGAACTTGCTCTGTCTAGGGGAAACCCAGGATCTACCATTAAACTACAAAGCATGAAGATTTCTTCATATAGATACTGGTCACGCATCTGGATACAAAGGCATGTATTTTTTTCCTAGGAAGCACATCTGCCTAAGTGCCGTTAATGCTAATAGAAGATTACCTACCTGCACCAGGGGAAATCTAGTCCTGAGGAATTCTTCTCAATGCACATTTCAACTCAAACACCACTGGTCTTCCTTATGTCATCATTTCCCTGCTGTTCTGTTCCTTTTGCCCCTGCAGTTGACTACAGCCCTAGAGGACATTTTTTTTCAGTGATCAGGAGAGTTGTTATAAGCACAAAATACAGAGAATGGAAAAAAAGCCCAACCAAGCCAAGCAGCTCTTGACTTTGGGTTGTCTGAACAGCACAACCAGAAGGAAAATATTTCCCTTCCACTGTTGCTTGTCCAGAAGATCTACTGGGGAAAGGACAGAGAACAGAAAGTGTGGTGAAGAACTCTGTTGTCATAGCAAGGGAAACTAAGGTTGAGGGCATCGCTGCTGCTCTTGGGATGTTGTCCACAAAGCTGTGTGTGGCCAGAATTAGAGAGACCCTGGAGGACAGGTTAGAGAACCCCAGGAATGGGGAAGCATCCTAGTGGTTGTCTGGTACTTTTTGTCATGTTAAGTGAGCGAAAGGAGGGAGTTCCTCTACCTCTCTCTTTCAGCCTTTCCACCACCAAGTTAAAATACTGGGCTTGACATAGAATAAATGTGTTCTATTACCTACAGATTACATATAGACTATAGATTAGCTCATATAAAGAGATTTCCTGTTATCACTATGGACCCTGGTCAGATTTGGTGTGAGTAGAAGCAATTTCCTCCAAGTCAGTGAAGCTCTGCCCACTTACACTGGATCTCAATAGGTACTACAGGATTCACCACTCCAGTATCTATACTAATGTTGATCTTGATAGACTGAAAATGCTTGTATAAAGCAATCACACAGAACATTACAATAGTCACTGCAAAATCCATAAAGTTAACCTTGGTGTTTCAGACTGCTTTTGTAGAATATTACAGCACTTGCTTTAAAACAGGAATCATAACCTAGACAAGAATTCTTCTTCAAAATTATTCCATTTGAAGAAGTGAAGGCCTGAATAATAATGTGCTTTCATCAATAAAATACAGCATTTTGTGCAACAAGCCATAACTGTCACAGCTGTTCTGAAGACTACAAGTAAGTCAATTAATTTGAAGGCAGATGTGCATACTAACTTGTAAGATTCAGTAGCCTTTGTGTTGGCCCAAAGGCCCTGACATGACATCAGCAGGAGGCTTCACACACTGAATAGAGTATGAGTTGGGACAGAGTGAAAATTGCTAACACCTTGCAGTGCATAAGAGGGAATGAGACTCTACTGGAAAAGATAGAAATTTTTTAGAATTACTGTTTTTCTAATATTAAATCATCTTTTTACAATGAAATATCATAATGGATTCAAGGCACAAAGAATATGTTTTATCCTGTTTGCAAATCACAATCAACTTCCAAGCCCCAGTGTCCATTGATAACCACTAAAATCCATATTCCAACACCAACGTAAGTATCCTGATCAAAGTTGCTCCTTCACTGTTGGCATCAATTTCTTTCAAAACACTGAGTAGTAAATGTAAAACATGCCGCTTACTGCTGCTAAAATATTTTCTTTTACGATTGTAAACTTCTCATTGGGTTTTTCTCCTCATCAATTCTCATAGTCAATCAGGAGCTTGACACTGACAAGAACTAAAAAGGTCTTTGATTTCCTCATCTCTTCTCCCAAGCTTCTGCAGAGAGTTGTACAAGTTTGTGGTTTAAAAGGAAAACAGTGAGCTTCATCTGAAAATATCTTTTCCTTAAACAAATTTTGTAAAATGACACTGGCTACAGAATGACCTGCATCTATATGCAAAATTCAACCCTGTCACTGATTGCAAAATATTATGGAAAAAATTAAACACAAATAGATTTGTTGCACACTTTGAAGAACAGATATTCTATATCATATGGAGTTTGTAGCTTTATAAGGTATATACTCTGGAGCTCTACTCACAAGATACAAGTTTTCTTGACCCCCACAAAAACCCCTCTGACTTGTGGGAGTGCTGTGTGCATGTGGAGCCCTTCCATGAGCAGGGAAATAGTGGGAGCTGATTCCCCAGGGCTTGGAAAATAAGTCAGTCAAGGAATCCTCCTTATGCAGGCTGAGTGATGTCCAGCTCTGCTCAGTAAAATATTTAAGCATGTTATTAAGTAAGAGATTAAAGCACAGGTGTAAGTGCCCTGCATAATTAGGAAATACTATGAATGAGAGAACCCTGGGAAGATGCTTTTGCTTTTGTTCCACTCAACTGTTTCTTGGGGCATGTGATTGTTATTTATTAGAAATGAAGAAAACCAACTCAGTCAGCCTGTCTTAACAATTTGACTAGTCTGTTTCTAAACACTACAGGATTTCTTCACCTGCCTCTGATTTGTATAAATGGCAGCATGTGATGAAACTGAGCTGCCTACGAGCTAGAGATAGAGTTGATTTGGAACATACATCATGGGTGTGCTGTGCTTTTACCCTTTGGTATAGCACAGAGGGGAAGGCTGAGACCACACAAAGGGGGTCGCCCTGCACCTCCTGCAGTACTGAGTCCTACAGAGACCTCTCCTGGCAGAGCTCAGAAAGTCATGGTTAGCACACTCCTCACCTTGGCCACGGCGAGCCTTTACAGACTAACTCTTCTGCTTCCCGAAAGACAGATGAACCTGAAAACCTCTTTTCTACTTTTTTAATGGCCTTTTTTCCCTGGGTCTCTTGTGGAGGTATTTCTACAAAATCCTGATCGTTGCTTTAGATGTGATGGTAGTTGATGATAACTAACAATTCTAGATTGTAAATTTCCATAAATCACATGCTAGTGGTGGAGGGTAGGTAGATTAAGCCTGTTATATATTCTTTGACATATACCCCAACCAGTGAACAGTGAAAATGTGTCAACATTTGAAAATTAAAAGAAAAACATTGAGAAGTTTAGATCAGAGGATTGCAGCAGTATTGAGGTAGAGCAGTCAAATGAATTACTGCTTTCCCGTTTTCTAGTGACAGCAGATTAAAGCAGTGGGGGAAAAAAAAATCCCAGCAGAATAACATATCTGTGATAAACCTCCAAGATCCCCAATGGCAGAATAATCTCAGATCAGGCACCAGTTTATGGGGTAAGTTTGAGAAACCTCAGAATTTGTAATAGGGAAAAAAAATCAGCATGAGAAAGATTTAAGTAGGTAACACTGTCTTCTGCCAGTATTACTGTTGTGTGTATGTCCCTCAGGTCCCTTGAGTGATTATACCAATATCTTCAGCATTAAGACTGGACACCTATTAATCAGGATGAGCAAACCTTCACATCTCTTCCATGAAGAATCATGAACTAAGGAATGAAATACAGGCAAATGGATCTGATAACTTTATCCTTACAGCAGAGTGACATAAGCAAATATAAATCCCACTAGTGTTAGTACAACGCCTGCTAAGCTAATTGAGAACATATTCATTTCTTCAAGTAAATAAATTACTCTTACAATTGTATGACCCCAAGGTCATCTCCTTTAGGAGATGCCTAACACTTGAATTAGCTATTCAACTTTTCACAGTAAGTGGCCTCAGCCAATCAACGCCAAATAAATACTGCTGAAATACGCATTTAATTGTCCTAACACTTTAACTTCTGAAACTTTTTCTTTGCTAGCAGTTTTTTTTGTTTGTTAATTTATTCTGGAAGGGTGACACATTTCTGAGTCTAGTCTGAACCTAGTCTTTGTAGACTCTGGTCCCAAAAGAAATCACAGCTAACCCTCACAAACAAAACTGGTTACAAATAGACTGTTTCTTTGATATGATGGAGCAACAATTTTTTATCCATATTCTTTATTTTATTGATGGCAAGAAACAAAAACAGCTAGCTAACTTTTATGAAGTTTCAGAAGTATGCCCCTTCAATCTCCTTTGCCAGGTTGGCTAAGGACAAATGCCTCCTCTAATGAAGAATCCAAGTTTTGCCAAACCCAGAGTTACTACCGCTGAATTAAATCTGGCATGTAAAATGTCAGTGAGCTCACTACAAATTGCTTTATTTTAGAAATGATGTGGTTCAATTTACACATCAACTAAAGCCTGCTACAAAAACATTAAAATATAAGTTCTTCTAAAGGCTAAAAGCTGCTTTCCATCCTCCTGACTTACTAAAATTAATCCTAATGGTCTAGGTATTGTAAAACCTGTGACCCATACCTACAAACCCAGCTTAAGTCCTGTGCATAGGCATTGCATGGGATTCTTGCACTGGAGCACATCTATCCTTGAGGAACAAACAGTAAGTTACAATTTAGGCTACTCACATTAATGTATTAGTCCCTAGAAGTGAGAAAGCTCCTAACCACTCTGCTGTAAATTGGAATAGAATTAAATTTGCCATTTACTTGCACCAGTGTAAATAAGAGTCCAACTTGGTCCTGTGTCCAAAATAATTCCTGCGTAACTAAAAATGACTGTCTTTTATTCTTGTATCCTTTTTTGGATTTTGCATGGTGTTCCATGTAAATAAAAAAATACACCCAAATTGCAGTATAAAAAAGACTCTCATTTTGCAATTATTTGGAATCTAATTTTCATTAATATTAATTCTTTTAAAGGAAAATAAATGTGAGGACACCCTGAAGACTAGTAGACTTTGTATCTTCATATCTCATATCAAAAAATGTTTCATTAATCTTTAAACAAGAGACATTCATTATTATGCTTTCTGTGACAAGACAGATTTTTGTGTAAATGATGACCATAATTAAGCCTCTCATAATGAACATTGCTATTACTAAACAGTACAATTTATATAATGTCTCCACTCCAGGAGACTTTGCTTTTTTACCAAGGAGAAAAATCACATAATGGCTGAGATCATCATTTAATACTACTATTTTTAAGGATATTACACAAAACCTATATAGACTATATTAATCTTTAACCAAAACTTAATCAGACTGTGGCTGTTTAGCCAGAAAAAGAACTGAAGGATATGTCATTACTCTAATGCAATGTTGATGTTTCTCCTAGTTCTAGAGAAATGTACAAATTAAGTCATAGTCAAGTGACATTTTTACACAGTGTAAAACATTTCCACATCATTCATGTCCTTAAACTAGGGCTGGCAAAACTCCTATAGACAAAAAGTACTTGAATCTGCTACTAGCCAAATAAGGAACATCTTCACAATTACTTGTAGTTCTATGAAGCCTTTTATTCAACTGCAAATACAATTTTCAGCATTGCCTGTGGGCATCTTTGGAGATGGCCTGGTCTGGCAGTCAAACACACATATGTTATCAAAGAAATATATTTAATCAATACACACTCTTGTTTTTCCAAGCAGAGGAAAAAAACAAATGTGACATAGGTGACCACTTTCAAAACTTGAATTTTAAATGGCAACACCTGAGACTTCATGGGAAAAGGTACCTAAAGAATGCTGATAATTTGCTTGTGATATTGCTTGAATGTTTTCAGCTGGGTTCAGAAGTGCTTCATGAAACAAAAAGAGGCAAATTTTGCTGAGTTTAAATACTGCTCAGCCAATGACAGTTTCTAGGAAAATGCTGATTTAGCCACAATTCACATATGTGGCACATTCCCTTTCTGTTTCTCTGCTTAAATATGTGGCTGCATATTCCTATTTATATTAAAAAATGTGTTGTAGAATTACACAAATTCAGGGGTTTTTGTAGTGCTTAAGTGACTTTGGAACAGAAGTGTTTCTTGTGTTGCAAGGCATCTATCCTCCTAAGTTATCTTAAGGGTAAGGATTTTGGAAATCCCGCTGAAGACGTTTGTACTGCAGCTCTATGATTTTTCTCCTACTGCAATTTTAGTGAAGAGCAACACTATTATCAAGCCTGTTTTGAAGAACAAAGCAGTGTAATTTGGGGAGGACATTCTGGTACGTGGATTTGATTCAAAGTGGCCTTTTAAAGTTATACCTGCTGAGATTTTGGTCAAGCTGTGCAGGTCAGATTATGTTCTGTGGCATCAGGAAGTCAGAGAGGGCAGAGTAGAGGTCTTTCCATCATCTCCAAATGGCTTTCCATCATCTACAGTCTAAACACATGTCTTATGATGGCGTTAGTCAGATATTTCAACAATTAAATAACCGGATGTGGACAGGTATTTTCTTTTAAACTGTTTCTCTGCAGGTGATAGAAAACAGGCTGAATAAATGTCCATAGCAAAAAGTCCCGGAAGTTGCCATGGAAGGAAGAGAGATTGTTTGGTTTCTAGTGAGAAAAATTAGAACAGAATATTTTGTTTCAGGCCAGCTCAGACCAAATCAAAAAGTCATGATCTGACAAACTGAGAAGAAGCTTTTCATTTCACATCAGTTTGACATTAATCGATGGTTGTTTGAAGTTACACGCCATGAGATTTGTGTGCTTTGTGGTGGGGACCTGAAAGCATGTTTCAGCTGCAAAATCCAAGTACATGTCCCAGCCCTACCGCTTTTTGCCCCTCTTCTTTGCCGTGCTTTCTCTAGGAAAGAGATCGAGCTCACAGAGAGAAAACTCTGACACAGAACCATCTCATCTTGCCAGCTGTGGGAACATCACTGCAGATTGTGCTATGGAGAAAACTTCCCCTTTGGTCAGAGCCATAGCCTTTCCAGCTAAGCAGTACTTTGCCCTATGTCCATTAAACAAAAAAGAATCTCTTTGGGAAACAGGATCATTTTCAATGTACCAGAATATGGCCTACTTGTTTATAAAGGATTGTATTCTGATGTTCATTTTTTAACCTATAAGTAACTCTGAAGAAGTTTGTGGGACTACTGTGGGACAGGAGGTTCATGAACTATGTAATGACAGAATAATGGATTTCACCGTCTCCTAATCTATCCCAATGATATATTTTGCATGTTAACTGCCAAATTCATATTACCTCTTTGCTATACCTAAAGCATTTTTTAAGTCAAATCACTAATTTCAAAAGGCAGTTCCCTACAACTATAAAAGAGTTACTGCTACATGATATTTGGATATGTGAACCCAAATGTTAAATACTAAATCTGAAAAAAGATGAACTGGCATTGCAATGCATTTTTGCATTACCTGTGTTTGCATAAAAACACAGTCACAGCTGGAATGAAAGATCTTTCTTGAGAAATATTTTCTAAAATGTTTTACATTTTGTGTAACAGGCACAGTTTTATAGGGAGTCTAAGGAGGTTGTAGATTGTCTGCCACTAGTGTCTCTTGTTACAGAGCATGCACGCCAAGTTACTCAAATGAAAATGAACATGCAGCCTCACAGTCCCCAAATCCTGCTTGTGGCTGCATTTTTGTACATGTTTTCTGATCAACCTTGGTTCAACTCAACAGTTCTTACTTGTCTCCTGCAGGATAAAATAAGTTAAACATCTTTTATTATCACCTAGACACATCCAAAATATACTCTTGTGTGTATTATAAAATTATGAGAGTGCGTGGCAGTATTTTAGGTGGAAAAAAAGATCCAGCATGCATTATATATCATACTGAATACTTGCTGCTCCTTGCCAATGAAATATGAGCACACTTTGCAGGAGCTGTCCTCTGTTAGGATTTAAAGTCAAGCAGAGAGCCACAGCCTGGACAGGTTGTAGACTATTTCATTCCTGATAAGAAACAAACTTGTGCTGAACAGGGTAGGACCCTTGCTGAGGGCTGTAGTGTTCATGGAGGCAGGCTAGCTGTAAGCACCTCTCAAAAATACAGCAGATGCAGGCAGAAAAGTTGTGTGTTGGTGCCATGTATCTTTGACTCAAGTCATGTATCTATGGGCCAAGGCATGGCTTTCACAGGGAAGTAGGATGTCCTAAGAAGTCCTCTCATTCCTCTGCCAGTTAGGAATCAGTAGAGTGGAGAAGAACCCCTCTGGGGTTACCTTTTCCTAAGGAATGGGTAGGGAGAGTTGACAGGGCTTTCCACAGCAGCAGGTCTAGCTGGGCCAGGGCTGCATGAGTGGTGTGATTAGTGAGGAGCACTTACCCCAAACTGGGGACAAACAATAAAATGTAGTATGACTCCTATCTCCACTGACCCTTTTTTAGGGCTGATGGGCTCTGTAGCACTGTGGACACTGCTGCTTCAGAATTGTTCTGCCTAGGAAACTGAAGGTGGTTCATGTGAAAAAGCAGAGGGTATGATAGAAGTAAGAATGAGCTGCTGTAATCAAAAAACCCTTGGCAACGTTTCTTTCAGTGGGAGGATGGGAGCCTTTGTGATTTGCAGAACATGATGTTCTGGAGGTAGTTCAGAGTGGGGGAAAAAGAAAGATTTCAAAATTTGGCTCAATTGATTAAAAATTAAATAAAATCTAAGACAGACATAAGGATCAAAAGCAAAGGAGTACCTGACTTATATTCAACCAGAAGTGCTCAGCAACCTTTTTTACACTTGCTGGGTGTGATTGCCACATTAGCAAAAGCTCAAGGGAAACATTTAGAATTAAATAAAAGACAAGAAAAACCATCTATTTATAGTCTCTTTATGGACAGTACACTCAGGACAGTGTCAAAGAACACTCTTGTTGATGGCTTGGAAACCAGGACACATATGCTTGCAGCACTCTTTCTCTATTTTTACGGAACAAAGGCCTAGATAAAAGTTCTAGTCTCAAACATCTTTTGCTATATTTTTTCTGGTGACATCACAACAATTCACTCTACAGCATTAGCCTCAGTCTTTAGCAGTGGAACTGTCTGTTCCCTGGACACCCAGCCTCATGAGCTGGGAGATGGGGAGGGGAAGCAGAATGAGCTCAGCACAATTAAAGAGGAAGTGGTCAGAGACCTGCTACACCACTTGGATGCACACAAGTCTGTGGGACCGGATGGGTTACACCCAAGGGTGCTGAAAGAGTTGGCAGATGTGCTCGCCAAGCCACTTTCCATGATTTACCTGAAGTCATGGCTAACTGGGGAGGTCCCATCGGACTGGAGGGTGGCAAATGTGACACCCATCTACAAGAGAGGCAGAAAGGAGGATCCAGGAAACTATAGACCTGTCAGTCTGACCTCAGTGCCAGGGAAGGTCATGGAGCAGGTCATCTCGAGTGCCATTACAAGTCATATAATGGACAACCAGGGGATCAGGCCTAGTCAGCATGGGGTTATGAAAGGCAGGTCCTGCCTGACAAACCTGATCTCCTTCTATGACAAAATGACCCAACTATTGGACGAGGGAAAAGCTGTGGATATTGTCTACCTGGATTTTTGAAAAGCACTCGACACAGTTCCCCATAGGATCCTCATAGTAAAACTGGCTGCTCATGGCCTGGATGAGCAAACGGTCTGCTGGGTCAAGCACTGGCTGGATGGATGGTCCCAGAGAGTGGTGGTCAAGGGGGTTATATCCAGCTGGCGACCGGTCACAAGTGGTGTTCCTCAGGGCTCGGTGTTGGGACCATTTCTGTTCAACATCTTTATTGATGATCTTGATAAGGACATAGAGTGTATCATCAGTAAGTTCGCAGATGACACCAAGTTAAGCGGGAGTGTCGATCTGCATGAGGATAGGGAGGCTTTACAGAGAGACTTGGATAGATTGGATCAGTGGGCCAACGTTAATGGGATGAGCTTCAACAAGGCCAAGTGCCAGGTCCTGCACTTGGGCCACAACAACCCCATGCATGGCTACAGAGTTGGGGAGGTGTGTCTGGAGCTGTCTGGAAGAGAAGGATCTGGGGGTTCTAATTGACAAGCAGCTGAACATGAGCCAGCAGTGTGCCCAGGTGGCCAAGAAAGCCAACGGCATCCTGGCTTGTATTAGAAATAGTGTGACCAGCAGAAGTAGGGAGGTAACAGTCCCCCTGTACTCTGCACTGGTGAGGCCACACCTGGAGTATTGTGTCCAGTTTTGGGCACCTCAATACGAGAGAGATATCGAGGTGCTGAAGCGAGTGCAGAGGGCAACAAAGCTGGTGAAGGGCCTGGAGAATAAATCCTATGAGGAGCGATTGAAGGAGCTGGGACTGTTCAGTTTAAGGAAGAGAAGGCTAAAGGGAGACCTCATGACTCTCTACAACTACCTGAAAGGACATTGTAGAGAGGTTGGTGCTGGTCTCTTCTCACAGGTAATTAGCAATAGAACAAGAGGGAATGGCTTTAAACTACAACAGGGGAGATTCAGACTGGACATTAGGAGAAAATTTTTCACAGAAAGAGTGGTCAGACAGTGGAATAGGCTGCCCAGGGAGGTGGTGGAGTCACCATCCCTGGATGTGTTTAAGGGTCGTTTAGATGAGATGTTGGGGGATATGGTGTAGGGGAGAACTTTGTAGAGTAGGGCTGGATGATCCCAAAGGTCTTTTCCAACCTGAATGATTCTATGATTAACTCTGGGGGTAAGTAGCTGTTGCTGAAATTCAAATATTTTTTGGATTCTGGAACATGTTTCTTTGGTCATGGAATAACAGTAAGATTTTACTTTCATGCAAAACCCAACCAGTTGTAAAACCACTAATACAAAAATCAGCCACCAGTTCTGCTATCCTGGTATAGATATATTGTACAAAAGAACTGTCTGAACCTCTTCCAACAGACATGCACTTGAAGTTCAATATAGAAATAGCAGACACTTATGTTGAATGCTACAAGGATACAAAGATCAAATGGAGGCATCCCAAAATGAATGAAAACACTGGTGGCCAGAAGTCTGGAAATACTATTTGTCATAGCAGATGATCTGACCTGAATGACATTATTTTGGAAAAACTTCACAGACTCAATTACGTTTTACAGTTGATAATTTTGACATTCTTGTGGCAGCCCATGCTGAACAGAACAACAAATTGGTACTAGAAATCAGATAGTTCTAGGACACAGTGTCAAATTTAATGTTAAATCTACTTTTGTAAGGAGGAAATACAACATTCTTGCTTCATACCACCTGAGTAACCAAGCTTTGCTTTGGGAGACTAAGAGGATGAAAACTTCAATTCCAAACTGTGTAAGACTCTGTATAAAGGTTCCCCTGAAATAGCTTCAAGCAGTTCATTCAAGGCTTATGGCACACTGACAAAAATCTGCTCTCCTATTTACCTCCTACCCTTTCTTGCTGTTACCTTCAAATCCTTCCACAAAACTGTGTCTGAGGGCAGCAACCCAGAATCAAATATGATGAAACATTTCATTAGCAAAACAGCTTTTCAGTGGAAAAATACCCAATACTCACATGAAGATCGTCCAAAGAGTGTAGTGGTTTCAGCTGTGCTTTCTACCAGATAAGTTGCTCAGGTCTGATGTAGAATTTCTGATTAGAGGGAGCTAGCCATGATTTAACATACATCTCCAAATCAATCAGGGAAGGGATTTAGAGCTGCTCATACACAAGCTAACAGCCAGCCTGAGAGTTCTGGATATCACCATCGTCTTGTATTCATATGGTTACACAGGATGTATCCCACAACCCAATGGTAGGGAAAATCTGGGAGATAAAGTGTATAAGTACAAGTCCTGTGTGTTCAAAAAATCCTTCCTGACTTTGAGCTACTTCTTGAAATAAACAGGCCACTTGTCAAAGATGCTAGTGTTACCCTGGTAAAGAACAGAAGATACTGCTACTGTTTCAATAAGATGCACAGGAGGGAAAATTTTTTCCAGTCTGGTTTACTTGCAATGTTTTTCATAGATTGCAGACTTCACATTTGTTTAGATATTCAGATTTATCCCTTAGCTAAAAGGTGTGAGGAGGGGGGAGGATTTGTGAAGACATCAGGGATGAACATCACTAAACAGAAAGATGATGAACACTTCACTAGCAAAAGAATAGCCAGGAACCTTGCAGTAGAAAAGCCACACCACTAGACAAAAGTAATTAGAAAATCTAACCTTTTATATTACCGAGGATAAAATAAACTGATGTGGGCTTAGCTTTTCCCTTTGTTTCTGATGAGAAGGTGTAAAATGCCAAGAGTGTCAAAAGTTGCTTTGAAATCTTACGACACAGAAGGAGGTATAGTAGCTTTTAAAATCTATTATTTCCAAACGATGGACTTTCATTTCAAATGCCTGTGTTATGCAGGCTATGAAGTACACTTTGCTGAATACGAGGATTATTATCTTTAGCTAGGTTGGAAAGTCCTTCACATAGAACTGTCCTGGTTTCAACCAGGATAGCGTTAACTTTCCATGGGCTAAGAGAGAGCACAGCTAGAGGGCTGGGCCAGGATTTGTCATTGGAGTATTCCATATCATGTGACATCCTGCTCAGTATATAAGGGGATGCATGCTCTCTCATTTCTGTTTTCTGGTCAGTATGACAGGATTTTTGGTGTGGTCGGGATCGATGCTGGGGGTGGACTGCATACTGGTCACTGGTCAGTGAGCAACTGCATTGTATATTACCCATTTGGACTTACTATTGTTACTATATCTATTGTGAGTAAATTTTTTTATTCAACCTATGACTTTCTTTTTTTGTCCCTCCCCTGTTTCACCAGGTAGGGGGTGGGGAAGTAAATGACTGGCCATGTGATGATGGGCTACTGGCCAAGTTCAAACCACAACAGTCTATTTTGGCACCCAACGCGGGGCTTGAGGTTTGAGATAATGACAGATCGGATCACAATGTCTATTGCTTGGCTCCTTAAGATTTTATCACCTCATTAGCCGTATGTATTCCCCATGCTGTTGCTCACTGTATGTGAGAGTTGGGTTAGGATTTTGTTTTTGCTGTATTACATAATGCAAATATGCATTATGACACGATTCAGTTGTTGGTCCTGGGGCTATTTACAATTGTGTTTGAGAATTTCAGGAATTTCAAATATACTTGGAATGTTGACATTAACATGGTCATCTTACTGCTAGGAGCCAGTGTGTTCCTGCATGTGGTTCAGGTTTTGTTTAGGGTTAAATAACTATTTAAGAGTATTACCTGGAGATCTACCCCAAGGTTGGAGAATTATGAGTGGCTGGGGGTGTGGAGTAGCATGGGCAAGTACCTAGAACAGTGGACACCTCCAGTGTATTGTAACCTCATTCCCAAAAAGGTGCAGAATCCTGAAGAACTAGTAAAATATTTGGAAAAAGTATGTTGTCACCCGGGTAATTCCAGAGAGGCACAGCTCACTGCAACGTGCTGGGGCCTAGCCCACGCTTACCGAGTGCTATTAAACACTGTTCAGCACCCTCAAGAGGAAGAGAAGGGCTCTGGATCTGGTGACAAAATAACAGCTATTGCAACCACTCCAAAGCCCACAACAGAACCTGCAGCCACTACAAGCCCGAGGACAGGCGCTGCAGCTGAACCAGAGAACCAACCCATGACAGTGTCAGTTGCTCCCATACATAAGAAGAAATACACAAGAAAATCCCCTCACAGTGTACAGGGTGATGATGAACCAGGTGCATCACAAGAACAGAAGGAGGAGGCAGAGCCAGTGATAGTCACCCAATCCTTATCTCTGAGTGAACTGCGAGACATGCGAAAAGATTTCAGCCTCCATCCAGGGGAGCAACTCATTACCTGGCTGCTCCAGTGCTGGGAAAGCAGGGCCAGTAGTGTGGAATTAGAGGGTAGGGAGGCCAGGCAGCTGGGATCCCTGTCTAGGGAAGGGGGCATTGACAAAGCCATTGGAAAGAAGACACAATATCTCAGTCTCTGGAGGCAACTCCGGTCAAGTGTGAGGGAGAGGTATCCCTTCAAGGAAGATTTTGTATGTCATCCAAGTAAGTGCATCACTATGGAGAGAGGCATTCAATACTTGAGGGAATTAGCCATGCAGGAGATGGTTTGTTATGACCCAGATAATGCACAGATACCCACAGATCCAGATGAAGTCCAATGCACCCGGCCCATGTGGAGGAAGTTTGTACGGAGCGCACCATCACCATATGCCAATGCATTAGCAGTAATGGACTGGAGAGACAAAGAGGGACCAACGGTGGATGAACTGGCTTGCAGACTACGACAATATGAAGAAAATCTCTTTTTCCCCCTCATCGCAGCTGTAGAGAAATTATCTCAAGAATTCCAGTAATTTAAAAGAGAACCTGTCCTACTCCCCACCTGCACGGACTAGAACCTTGGCTATTAGGAGCAGTTGTTTCTCTACTCGAGAGAACCGGTACACACCATGGGGGAAGCTGTGGCATTGCCTGCGTGACTATGGAGAAGACATGAAGAAATGGGATGGAAAACCTACCTACCTCCTAGAAGAGCAGGACTGTGAGCTGGAAAGAAGAACAAGTACAAAACGTGGTCCTTTCAGGAGAAATGTTGCTCTAGTTTCCAGTAATCAAGTGCCCAAACAGAGCAAAAAAGGTCAGCTTTGCTCATGATCCAATGACAAGAACTTCTGACTTGTATTCACAAGGAGTGATCAAGATGAGGCTGAAACCCGTGCACACCACACTAACCCATTTGTTGTTAGCGGGTATTATGACCAATATTAGAGGGGCCCTGCCCCCAGCCAGGCGGAGGACAGGGACAACCGAGTTTACTGGCCCGTGTGGATTCGATGGCCTGGCACATCTGACCCTCAGCAGTATAAGGCTCTAGTGGAGACTGGTGCTCAATGCACCCTAATGCCATCAAATTTTAAAATGGCAAAACCCGTTTATATTTCAGGAGTGACAGGGGGGTCTCAACAGTTGACTGTGTTGGAGGCCGAGGTGAGCCTAAGTGGAAAAGAGTGGGAAAAACACCCCATTGTGACTGGCCCAGACGCTCCATGTATTCTTGGCACAGATTATCTCAGAAGAGGGTATTTTAAGGTCCCAAAAGGGTATTGGTGGGCTTTTGGTATAGCTGCCTTGGAAACAGAAGGAATTAAACAGCTGTCTGTGTTACCTGGTCTCTCAGAGGATCCTTCTGTTGTGGGATTGCTGAGGTTTGAAGAACAACGGGTGCCAACTGCCACTACAACAAGTGTACCAACGGCAACACTACACCAATCAAGACTGTAATCCCTATCCATAGACTGATTCATCACCTAGAGAGCCAAGGAGTCATCAGCAAGACATGCTCCCCCCATATGGTCAGTGTGAACATCTAATGGAGAGTGGAGATTGGCAGTGGACTATCGTGGCCTGAATGAAGTCACACCACCGCTGAGTACTGCCATGCCAGACATGTTAGAACTTCAGTATGAACTAGAGTCAAAGGCAGCCCAGTGGTACACCACGATTGATATTGCCAATGCATTTTTCTCCATCCCTCTGGCAGCAGAATGCAGGCCAGCCACAGTTTGCTTTTACCTGGAGGGGTGTCCAATACACCTGGAAACGACTGCCCCAGGGTGGAAACACAGCCCCAGCATTTGCCATGGACTGATCCAGACTGCACTGGAACAGGGTGAAGCTCCAGAACACCTACAGTACATTGATGACATCATTATATGAGGTAATATAGGAGAAGTTTTTGAGAAAGGGGAGAAAATAATCCAAATCCCCCTGAGAGCTGGTTTTGAACCATGGTAAGGTCAAGGGACCTGCACAAGAGATTCAGTTTTTAGTAGTAAAATGGCAAGATGGACGTCATCAGATTCCAATGGAGGTGGTTAATAAAATAACATGGCTATTAATAAAGTTATTAATAAAATAACATAAACTAACTCCCTACTGACTAACAGAAAGGAAACACAAGCATTCTTGGGTGTTGTGGGTTTCTGGAGACTGCACATTCCAAATTACAGTCTGATTGTCAGCCCTCTCTATCAAGTGACTCGGAAAAAGAATGATTTTGTATGGGGCCCAGAGCAACAACAAGCTTTTGAACAAATTAAAGAGGCAATAGTTCATGCATTAGCCCTCGGGCCAGTGCGGACAGGGCAAGATGTTAAAAATGTGCTCTACACTGCAGCCAGGAAGAATGGCCCTACCTGGAGTCTCCGGCAGAGAGCACCAGCGGAGACTCGGGGTCGACCCCTGGGGTTTAGGAGTTGGGGTTACAGAGGATCCGAGGACCACTATACTCCAACTGAGAAGGAGATACTGGCAGCATATGAAGGGGTCTGAGCTGCTTCAGAGGTGATCAGGACTGAAGCACAGCTCCTCCTGGCTCCCTGACTGCCAGTGCTGGGCTGGGTGTTCAAAGGGAGTGTCCCCTCTACACACCATGCAACTGATGCCACGTGGAGTAAATGGGTTGCATTAATCACACAACGGGCTCGAACAGGGAGCCCCAGACATCCGGGAATATTGGAAGTGATCACAAACTGGCCAGAAGGCAAAAATTTTGGAATGGCGCCAGAGGAAGAGGTAGCACGTGCTGAAGAGGCCCCACCATATACTAAACTACTGGGTAATGAGAAGCGATATGCCCTGTTTACTGATGGATCCTGTCACATTGTGGGGAAACATCAAAGGTGGAAAGCAGCTGTATGGAGCTCCACACGGTGGGTTGCTGAAGCTGCTGAAGGAGAAGGTGAATCGAGTCAGGTCGCAGAGGTGAAAGCCATCCAGCTGGCCTTGGATATCGCTGAGCCAGAAAAGTGGCCAGGGCTCTACCTCTATACTGACTCATGGATGGTGGCAAATGTGCTGTGGGGGTGGTTACAGCAGTAGAAACAGAGCAACTGGCAGCGCAGAGGCAAACTTGTCTGGGCTGCTGAATTATGGCAAGATATTGCTGCTGAGTAGAGAATCTGGTTGTGAAAATATGCCATGTAGACGCTCATGTACCCAAGAGCCGGACCACTGAAGAACATCAGAACAACCAACAGGCGGATCAAGCTGCCAGGATCAAGGTGGCTCAAGTAGAACTGGAGTGGCAACATAAGGGTGAACAATTTATGGCTCGCTGGGCCCATGACTCCTCAGGCCATCAGGGAAGAGATGGAATATATAGATGGGCTTGTGACCGAGGGGTGGACTTAACCATGGGTGTACTTGCACAGGTAATCCATGAATGTGAGACATGTGCTACGATCAAACAAGCCAAGCGGTTAAAGCCCATTTGGTATGGAGGCTGATGAGCAAAATATAAATATGGGGAGATCTGGCAGATTGATTATATCCCACTCCCACAAACTTTGCATGGCAAACACTATGTGCTTACAATGGTGGAAGCAGCCACTGGTTGGTTGGAAACTTATGCCATGCCCCATGCCACTGCCTGGGACACCATTGTAGGCCTTGAAGAGAAAGTCTTATGGCAGCATGGCACGCCAGAAAGAACTGAGTCAGATAATGGGACACATTTCTGAAACAACCTCATAAAGATGTTTGGGTCAAAGAACATGGCATTGAGTGGATATATCACATTCCCTACCATGCACCAGCCTCTGGGAAAATTGAGCGATACAATGGATTGCTGAAAACTACACTGAGAGCAATGGGTGGTGGAACTTCCAAACACTGGGATGTGCATTTAGCAAAAGCCACCTGGTTAGTCAATACCAGAGGATCTCTCAAGCAAGCTGGCCCTGCTCAATCAAACCTCCTGCATACCGTGGATGGGGATTAAGCCCCCATAGTGCGCATTAAAAATATGCTGGAGAAGACCATCTGGGTTACTCCTCCATTGGATAAAGGTAAACTCATGTGTGGGATTACTTTTGCCCAAGGACCTGTGTGCATTTGGTGGGTAATGCAGAAGGATGGAGAAGTCCGATGCGTGCCTCAAGGAGATTTGATTATAGGTGAGAATAGCCAATGAATCAAACTGTCAAATAACCCTGTTATTGCAATTGGTGTCTCGCAACATTCTCCTGCCACATCCAAAGCCTCCACTGACTGAGCCAACTCCACCTCACTCCTCCAGCCTTATAGACTGTCATGACAGATGGGGCCCAAAGTTATGGACTAAATGAACTCAGTAGACATTTTGGAAGGATGGCCCATAGACTGAGGGAAAAATATCTGTGAGACCAAGGAAAGCAGTGGTGATTCCCTAGAATGTATTTGGGACCTGAGCATAGCATAAATGGTATGAAATAAGGGGTGGAGACTCTCCTGGTTTTGGGCAGGATAGCGTTAACTTTCCTTGGACTGAGAGGAAGAACAGCTATAGTCCCAGGCCTAGATTGCTCACTGGAGTATTCCATATCATGTGACATCTTGCTCAGTATATAAGGGGAGGCATGCTCTCTCATTTCTGTTTTTCGTTTTCTGGTCGGCGCAGCGGGATTTTTGGTGCAATCAAAATCGCTGCTGGGGATGGGTTGCGTACCGGTTGCTGGTTGGTGAGCAACTGCATTGTATATTACCTGTTTGGACTTACTGTTTTTACCGTTGTTTTTCTACTGTTCCTACATTTTTTTTTTATTCAACCTATGAATTTATTTTTTTGTTCTTCCCCTATTTCACTGGGGAGGGGGCGGGGAAGTAAATGACTGGCCATGTGGTGATTGGCTACCAGCCGAGTTCAAACCATGACAGGAACCTACCTATTTAAGCAGTGATATCAGAAGATCCTAAACAACAGCTAATATCCCAAACCAAGATTAAAACCTACCAGATGAATTTCTGGCTTAGTAGAATGATTGTTTTGAAAAATGAGAATAACTGCTAGCCCCACATCTGAATCCCTCACTGATGCAGCACTTCCAGCAGTCTCCTTCCAGGGAGGCTCCAGTATTCAAAGAGGGGTAAATGCCAGAAGCAATGGCCAGAGATAAAGGCATGGGGAGTTACAGTGCTGCAAGACTTGCTATGGAGCAAGCTACCTTCTTCTCTCTCCCCCTTCAAATGTCTCTTCTTAATCTTTAAAACTTCACCACCGGTTTCTTAATGATTTTTCTTTTTCTGACTCAAAGGTCATTGCAGAGCCTTTCTCTGCCAAGTCCCTATCTTTTTTCTCCCTTTACTTCTCTTTCCTCACTCAAACTTTCCTTCCTCAAACTCATCCTTATGCTCACTGTAAGGGGAAGGAGGAGGACTGACCATTGCCACATTGGTGCCCTTCATTTGACTCATGTGGAGCTTGGTCAGCAATAGCTCCAGGACCCTAAATCTCTGCCTAGGAAGTTCTGGCTATGTGTAAAGGAAGGGGAACGATGCCATGAAAAGCACCAGAAAAATATCATCTTGGCCTCTGACTTCTTTCTTTCACCATTTCATGCTTTCCCTCTACCACTTTTTCAACTAGGCTCACATAGAAGTGTATTATGTATTTTGAGCCATGAGAAATAGGGGGTGAACAGTCATAGGCCCATGTGTGGCTCAAGGTGTGGTCTGTGTATGAAAGAGACCTGGCTGTATGAGCCAAGCTTGCTTCCTCTCTCCTGCACAACAGCATCCAAGGGCTGGGGTGGGGAAGAGGGAAGGAAGGTGATGGATAATCATCTTCATGGAGGGAAGGATGTACTGCCCCTTTCCACAGGAGTCCTTGCTCATGGAGAGGAATTGCTACACCAGGGAAGTAGGTGTTGGTGGGAAAGACTGGGGCTGGAGCTGGGCTTGGGAAGGGCTCTAGGAGCACCAGCACCTGGAGCAACAGGTCATGCAGGGAATTCTGACCAAAAGGTCTAAGAGGCAAGGGGGCAGTGAGAGTTTTTGAGTGTCCATGCTGGAAGCCTGGTACAGGATTTGGGAAGGGAGAAGTGTGAAGGACTCTGAGGTCACCTTTGCTACAGGCAGATTTATTCCAAGTGGAAACAAGTATATTGAAGAGGGAGTGGGGGCTGGACTTTGGACTAGACCAGAGATTGGAAGGAAATGAGTATTACAGAGAAGAAAGGATATTTTTGGGGAAAAGAAGCTGAAAATTTGAGAACTAGAATAACTGCCTCATTGCTGGGGGAAGGAGGGAAAAGAATCAGAAGTAAAATTGTTGGTCTCTCCTTGACCCTTGCGAACATGTCTGTTGGAGGCCAAGGGAAGTAGTAGAGAATATTTTGCACTGAATAACCTCAGATACTTCCTTTGCTGTCTTTTATCCCTCCAAGGATTAAAAGGAGAAAGGATAGACCAAACAAGCATTTAGAATCATAGGATCATAGAATATCTCAAGTTGGAAGGGATCCATAAGGATCATCAAGTTGAACTCTCTGCTCCTCACTGAACTACTGAAAACTAAACCATACGAGTAAATCATTTAATGCTTGCCAATGAAGCTTGAGAAATACCAGCAATTAGGCTGGTGGCCGCCATAAACATACATAACTCTCAGCTTTCCAAGGTCCAAATGAGAAAAACAAGACATGTGTGTTGGGTTTGTGTGTAGTGGGGGTTTTTGGTAGCAGGGGAGGGGGCTACAGTGGTGTCCCCCTGTGAGAAGCTTTTTGAAGCTTGCCCAGCTCCAAGCTGGACCCTCCTCTGGCCAAAGCCAAGCCAATTAGCAATGGTGGCCTCATGTCTGTGACAGCATATTTAAGAAAGGAAACCTGGGAGGAGGAGTTGGAGTTGTAAGGACGGATTGTGAGGAAGACACCTGTACAAACTCCAAGGTCAGTGGAAGAAAGGTGGAGGAAGAAAGGGGAGGTGCACCAGAGCAGAGACCTCCCTTGCAGCCCATGGAGGACCCCACGCCAAAGCAGGTGGCTGCACTCAAAGAAGGCCAGGACTCTGTGGGAAGCTCCTGCTGTTGTAGTTCAGTGCTGGGAGGATTGCAACACGCAGAGGGGGACCCACAGTGGAGCAGCTCAGGAAGGACTGTGGCCTGTGGGAAGGACTCACACTGGAGAAAGTTCATAGAGGACTGTCTCCTGTGAGAGGTACACCATGCTGGAGCAAGGGAAGAATGCAAGGAGTCCTCCCCCTGAAGAGGAGGGGGAGACCACAACTCCCTTTCCCTGCCCCCTGTACCACTTTGGGGCAGGAGGTAGAAAAATCAGGAGTAAAGCTGGGTCCCAAAAGAAGGGAGTGGTAAGGAAAAGGGGTTTTAAAGATGTGGTAATGCTTCTCACTGTCCTACTCTGTTTGTTAAGTGTTGTTGTTAGCGTTTGAAATAAATTGATGTTCTTTTACCTTCCCCTAATGAATCTGTCTTTTGCCCGTGACCATAAGGGGTGATTCATCCCTCTCTGACCCTATCTCGGTTTCCGAGCCTTTTGCTTTATTTTTTCCTTCCCATTCTTGAGGAGGAAAGGGTGAGCAAGTAGCTGCTTGGTGCTCAGTTTCCCTCTGAGTTTGAACCATGACAATATGTAAAAAACTTTGATGGGCACAAGACTGAAACACACTTTGCACTAAGAAGTGTGAAGTTACGGTTGAAGACATCAAAGACTGCCCTTCATTTTAGAGGCTAAAAGCTATGAGCTGCTTTCAGCAGAAAGCTCTGGTCGCTTTTGTGTTATGAAGTAAAAATTAAATTATTTAAATGTTAAATACAGATTAATTTTACATTAAAAAAAAAAAAGTGGCAGACAAAAGTATCCATAGGAAAGTTACAATATTGTCAGAATGATATCTTTATTGCAAATTACTCTCCAAAATTAGTCACACATTTAATTACTCTAGAAGTATTAAAAAGATAAAGAGAAAGACTATGAAACCTGTGCGTCAGTGGCCAATAAAATAGCTGCTTTTTTTTTTTTCAGATAGACTTGCATTTTCCAGTTGGTGACATTTTTAACGTTATTTTTCTTCACACCAAGTTAAAATCACAGTCAAGCCAAGAGATGTACATCCTTCAGGAGAATGCTTATCCCCTTCATAAGAGAAGTTAACTCTGAAGAGAATCCAGTGTTGATGTTAAATTAAGGCTTCATCCACTGAGTGTTCTATTACTGAGTAAATATGCACTAGGTGTATGCTTTGAATACTGAAGCAGTGAATTTCTTCCTAAGGTGAGATATTTCTGTGCTCTTTTTATTAACATATTGTTGCTTGGGTTTGTATATGCTGCTACCTCAAGCTCCTTTTCAAAGTATGTTATAAAAAGCTCAACAGATCTAGGTTGTATACACAATCTTTTAATGAAGAAATAACTTTAAACTCTCCTGACAGATATTTCAGGAACTACTTTTGGTAAACTCCTCTTAGATAAAATATGCTAAAGACACTATCCAAAATTGGAGAAACATCAATGGATGAAGACATAACCCACAGTGTCATCAATTTTCAATGTAACAGAAAGAAAATTATAAACAGAAGACTGCAGACACAGCCCAATACAGTACTAAGGAAACTCCACGTGCCAAGTCATTAGTCTACACTCCAGCAAAAGTTACTGCCTCAGAAAAATAGGATTCTGGGCTTGGATCCATATCGAGATTAGGTGAACCTTGCCCAGAGAAGGACCTTTCTATTTCTTTTTCATATCTGTGAATTTGGAATTGTGTCAATCTGTACTAAAACCTGAATTTCTAAGGTAATGTAACCAGTTGGCTGTGGAAAGAAATCCCGCATGTATGAATTTGTAGGTCATTAAAGCTGAAACTCTTGCTTTTACACTGAGAAAAAAAGGTACATTACTGACTATAGGTTAGAGTGCTGTGGTTCTCAAACAGTGGCACTCCCATTCCTTGTGATTCACAAAGACTTTGTTAATCACAGATTGATACATGTAGCAAAAAAAAAAAAATAAAAAAAATAACAGCAGTTAGGAAGGGAGCTGTTCTACCAGCATCACCTATTAGAATTCTGTCAGACTAGAGGAAAAAGGGTCAATTAGAGAAAAATGTAACCTCAGTATTGAATTTCATGCTGAAAATAAACAAAAAGCGACAGTATGGTATGTGAAGTGTTTATTAAACTTATGTTAGACATAGTCTATTAGTTTATTGTTTATTATGAAATATAGCGTACTATTAGTTTGTTAAAACTAATGTTTTGTGGGGCACTGTAGCATTCAGAACCAATTGCAGCTTTCAGGTATCAGTCTGGACCCATTTAAAAGCTTGCACCATGGTCATGATATAAATAGACAGAAACCTTCAGTCAAAACTTTGGTCCTTTCTTTAAAAGTTCCTGAATCTTTGGGAGTCAAATACCAGATTATCCCTTCAAATAGCCACATTAGAGAAGAATGACAAAGGATGAAACAGAAGAATGTATTCCAAATACATGATTATGTGGTTCAAATAAGTAAGAACAAGTCTTCCTTCCTTCCTTCCTTCCTTCCTTCCTTCCTTCCTTCCTTCCTTCCTTCCTTCCTTCCTTCCTTCCTTCCTTCCTTCCTTCCTTCCTTCCTTCCTTCCTTCCTTCCTTCCTTCCTTCCTTCCTTCCTTCCTTCCTTCCTTCCTTCCTTCCTTCCTTCCTTCCTTCCTTCCTTCCTTCCTTCCTTCCTTCCTTCCTTCCTTCCTTCCTTCCTTCCTTCCTTCCTTCCTTCCTTCCTTCCTTCCTCCCTCCCTTCCTTCCTCTCTTCCTTCCTTCATTGTCTTTCTTTTTCTTCTGTTCCTCCTTCCTCTTTTCTCTCTCTTCCTTTCTTTTCTCTCTCTTCCTTTCTTTTCTCTCCTTTTCTTTCTCTCCTACTCCCTTCCCTTCCCTTCCCTTCCCTTCCCTTCCCTTCCCTTCCCTTCCCTTCCCTTCCCTTCCCTTCCCTTCCCTTCCCTTCCCTTCCCTTCCCTTCCCTTCCCTTCCCTTCCCTTCCCTTCCCTTCCCTTCCCTTCCCTTCCCTTCCCTTCCCTTCCCATCCCTTCCCTTCCCTCATCTGTCTGTTTGTCTTTTCAAAGAAAGGAAGGAAGGAAAGAAGAAAACAGTATGTAAGTAAACAGGAAATTAAAAGATGAAGAGGGCATGAAAAAATATAGGCTGTCTCTGTAGTTGGTGCTTACCGTTTAGATAAAAAAATAATAGGTCTCCACAACAGAAAAGCCAGATGGATTTAATTTGAAGACACTGAAATGTTACAGGTTCTTTTGCAGAAATAAGATCTGACTCTACTGACTTCTGTCTTCCTAAAAGTTATGTAGCTAAGGACCTATGCTGTTGGAGGAACTGAGTCAATATGAAACTTGTGCAGAGAGAATTAAGCTTGCTTTCCATTCATATACAAGAACAGGATAGACAATTTTATTAACGGCAGCAATCTTTCCTGACACAACACACCAGATTCTGCCCCTGGTTGCACGCACAGATCTATACTGCTTATTTAGTGAATGAATTTGACCCAATGTTTTCAGTTCTGTTTTCAGTTACGTTACAGGAAAAAAAAAAAAAAAAAAAAAAAAAAACCAAAAAAACCCCAAAAAACCCAAACCAACCCCACAAAAAACCAACAACCTTCTGAATTGTATGAGTAACTGTTCATTCATTTTCCTTATTCTGCTCTTGAGATAACTTGTTAAATTAATCCTGTTTTCATTTATTTTATGGTGTCTTCATGTTTAAATGTTGATTTTGTGAACATCTGTTTCAATCAGAGTTGCAAACCCATTATTTTTATGAGTCTTACATATTTTAGATAGATTTATTGTTGACCTTTGTTGGGAAAGTGAATGTTTTTGTTGTTGTTAACATTTCTGTAATTGATATTGTTGTTAGTGCCACCAGGACACTTCTTTTAAATCAAACACTGAGTCTTGGCTGATAATCTTGCTTAACCATACGAAATCAGATAAATATTGTTTAACTTTTCTCCGCTTTGAAACAAAAAGTATCATTAAACTTTTCAGTATTAGACAACTATAAATTGCCACTCAATTCAAATACACCACTGGCATAGTTTTTAAGTTTCTTGTTTGATTGTTTCCTGTTATTTCCTCACTTTCACCTATGATCAAATAATAAAAATCAGACAATTATGCTGTTTAAGTAACTGCTGAGAAATCCAACACCTAGTCTAAGATGAATGAGGAAAAATTTTCTAACTCCTGAAAAATATTTATTTCTGGTACAAAAAAAAAGTATGGATGAATTTGATTTCCAGTGTGCCAAGAAATTATCTGAATCAGAGGAACTGTCTACTAAAAAGTTTTGCTCCGTGGCATATACAGCATGGCATACTGACTATGGGGCATTCTAGTTTTCTCTAAAGCACAAATAGTCATTTCGTTGTAAATCTAGGTTCAAGTGCATAGCTTCAGAGAAACAGTATGCATCACTGACAATTTTCACCCTGAGGCTGAGTTCAACTCAGTCATCCTTAAAGAGAGCATAAACTCAATGTCCAGTGAAAGTGGAGAATATTTTAAAGCCCTCAATTTAATGAGCATGTGGGATAAATTCTCTTTGCATCCTGCAGCAGGAAATCCTAGTTTAACACATGGGCTAGTGCATCTCTTTGGTGGCGAGTGGAGGCTGCTCCATTTAAACCATGTTAGACAATACAGAGTAAATGCCAGCCGGGTGAATGATAGGGTCCCATTTAACCAACTGCCTCTTCCTTCCTATTTCTTTCAGTAAATCTGCGGGCAGAATCACAGCACAGGGATGAGATGAAAGAGCCAGAGGACTCTTATTACAATTTCCTATTGTTAGAGTTCCTTAATACTTCTGAGTATAAAATCATGTTGATAATACTGTCCATCTTGGGGCTGAAGTTCTACCCTGACTATAACAATCTCATGATGATCTCACTGGCAAGCAAATTGAGACAAAATACTGTGGGTGTTTCTGAAAAAGTATTTTGTTTGTGTTAAAAATATTGGCGATTCTTATTTTAGGAAACTCTGAAAGAACAGTGCTTTGAGCCAGATACTTGAAATATGACGGGTGGAAGTGTCTGCACTGAAAACACAGCTTCTAGCATCTACAGAGAAATTCATCTAACATATCTGATCAACAAATAAACCTTTGAAAAATTGATGTTAAAAGTATGCAGAAGAGATTTTTTTCAATATTAGAAGTTAAGATTCCCAAAACCCAGGAATGCTTGAGGCATTTTCCATTTACTCAGGATGTTCAAGGCTCTCACAGCTCAATCTCCTATGACTAAGAAACAGAATTAAGGAAAAAATAGTCGGAGAATTCATGGAGAGCTATGAAAAGGGAGTCAGCACTGCTAGTTGGCCAGGATGGAGCAGAAGAAACATGAACAGTACAGATGAGAAAAGAGGTTTTTGGGAAAAAAGGGGCAAGACAATCATTAGAGACCACTTGGAGAAAAAGCCTGTGACTAAAACATTGAAGAAACATTGAAGAAATGGTTTTTCATTGAAGAAACTAGAAGAAACAACAGTATGATGGGGGAGCACAGGCCTGCAATGAGGAGGAGCATCCACAGGATTTGAAAGAAACTAGGCCACAAGGGAGAATGTGACAGTGACAATTAAGCAGTAGGACTGAAAGAAACAAGCTGGAGTGTCTGTGACAGGACTCAACAAGGCAAGGAGGTTGCAGAAGAAACTGTGCCTTCTCACCCTCTCTGAAGCCCGAAACAGACCCAAGATACCTTCGCTGTCAGCAAGTGCAACAGACATGATGGTTATTGCTGCCACTTGGCTCCAATGATGTAGGTCCAGGAAGGCAATGCCCTTCCTGCCTCACTTTTATATCATGTGATTTTCAGGGAGTGAAAGGACAGAGGAGTCAACGCTTTAGGGTGCACCTTAAAACTTCAGAAAATTGCATATAAAGTACTCTCTTAAAGAATCATTGGTGGGATTATGAGCACTCAGAAGCAAAGAAGTACCAATATTAAGGTTACCAGAGTAATTTAAATTTAGGTCACTCAAGAACAGTTAGTAAAAGACCACATGCTTATTTTCACCTCATTCTCCCTCAGTATAAAGAAAAAGCTCAATCTGGGTGTATCACTCAAGTTGTCAGGTAATGAAGGGGGTGCCAATCAGATCTTTGTGTCACCTGTTGCAGGAGGTTGAGGAGGCCACTGAATGGATAATAGGGCTAGTGGAAGACTAAAGACAACCTTAGTTCTGAAAGCAGTGCTTTGGCAGTATCTGTTTCCAACATGTCCTCTCACTGCTGCAGCATCTTTGTTGTTCTAGACAAGTTATAAACCCAAGTTTTCATAGGTAGCTACTAATTGTGCATTGCTATTTTAATTGTGGTAATTTAAGTCTATACTGAATAAACTGTAAAGTCTTGATCATTCACAGGTTTTTGTGAGGTCAGTGATCCAATCCTCTGAATCTATTAAATGATAGAAAATGCTAATTATGCTGAAAAAGACAGCCAGATATCTTTAAATGGGATATGTAAAATGAGTGTATATTTTATAACAGGATTCCCATTGCTCAGTTGGACATCTTAGAGCAGGATTGATGACATTTCCAAATGAAGAAGATAGAAGTGAAGCCTGAACACCTACACCCTTCAGGTCATTTTGAAACAATCAACATGTAAGTGGTTGACTTCGTGGTGTAGAAAGTTTTGCTGTGACTATTGCAAAAGGTAAGTCTGCAATAATAAAAAAAATGAGAAGCATGGACAGAGGTGCCCAAACTGAAGTCTGCAGAATGCTTACCTCTACAGCCAAAACCTGTCTAATGAGATGGATGAGCTTTCTCAACTGTCTCAAATTACATTGAAGACTGGTAAAGCCAGTCATTATCTTGCTGATTATCAGTGTTTTACATAAGCATTTGCTTCACTTTGCCACCATGAATGTGAGTGTGCAGGTATAGGAAGAGAAGTGCCAGGCCTATCTCTCTAGTAAACCAAGGTTCCTTTTTTGCAAAATGCTTTGAAAATTTTGGATTCTCTGGGCTCAAGCCTGAGAAATGTTGAACAGCCTCTGCTGAAGAATAGCATGCAATTCAAGCCTACAATTCGCTTTGCATCCTTAAAATTAAATACATGCCCTGAAAGGATTTTCTCTCACTTCTTGAAATTTCATGAGAATTTATTTTTGAAACATATAGACCAAATGAAAACCACCATGCTACCAAGAGCTTTTTGCAGACAGGGAAGGAACTGGAAATGTGGCAGAGCTCTACCAGTATGGAGCTCTTTGCCACATATAAATATATTGGCACATCATAAAGTATTCTGCCAATTAATTCTGCCTGCAAGCAGGATTTCTTTGTAAGCTACCTACAAATGTCTTTATTTCTTCAATTAGTTTTTCTGTTAGAAAAAGACAGCAAAGTTTTTATATCACATGCATCAATCTGAATTTTATTGCTTTAGTTTTATTAAGTCAAAATATATTACTGTTAGAATTAGTTGCTTTGTACTTTTGAGTAATGGTTGAGCTGCATACCTGAAATAATGATAACACTAGAGAGAAAATACATGCAGGCATTCTCTAGTTAATATTGCAGTGCTGAAACTGCCCGTCTGACCAATACATCAACATAGCTTTAAGAAATGAAACTAGGATTAGTAGCAATATTGCCCTTTCAACACACACACACACACACACACACACGCACACACACGCAAAGAGAGAGGAATAGATAACACCCATTTGCCTTCAGTAATTTCAGTAGATTGGGTGTTCAATACCTGAATCAAATGCCTACATACAGCTCTGCACAGGCAAGCCCTATCTGATCACACTAGAAATAATCATCAGTATGACCAAACAACCACTATTTTTCACTGATAACTTCATTATGGATTTCTGTGGGGAACAGTAATCTTCATATAATGATTTGTCTATAACTATTCATCATAGAGCTTTTCGACAAATTGGTTGATTTATAGAAAGCTCTTTCTAGCTTTAAGGATAAAAGTTGCTGCAGCTCTTCAATTAAACAAAGGTACAATTCTTCATTATTTTGCTTCCCCTTGAACTTTGGAAATAGTAGACCGTAGCCCAGCAGAGACATTTTCTCTGCAAGGTACTTACGTGTGTTTCTGAAATTCAAGAGACACAGTCTGTACTCATTATGGTATTGCCTGTAGTTAAATATCCAGGCAAAGCAGTGAGAAGAACAAGTAAGAAAGTCTCCCACAGTGGGGCAAATATATCTGTGAAGCCTTAAGACAGTTGCTTCCAGGGAGGATAGAAAGATAAACACAGTGTAGAATAAAGAAGAAAGTATGGTTATACTCTGGTATGTTTACAACCCACTTACAAGAGGAGAGGAAATTATGCCCTAGGGGCCAGGATACCTTGCTATGGGTTGCTTAGATATTTATTTTGATTCAAGATCCAGTCTCTTCTGTTGGTGCCTCTGACTCCAAATATGTGAACCCTCCAAGATACATTTAAAGTGTCTTCCATTTCAGTGGGGTCCATTCAGGGATTTTAATGGCCTACTGGAGAGGGAATGGGGGTGAAGGTGTGAAGGTGTTAGCCATCTGACTCAGAGCTGAAAGAAAGTGCAGTATGGGTTTACTATTACTAAATAAAATAGTATCTAAAAAATTGATAAATTACTTTTTTTCATTTTTATTACTATCAGAGAAATTGTCAACGTTACAGTATTTGAAAGAACACCAATAGGTGAATGAGGTTTTGACTACTACAAAGAGTAAATAAGTCACTATTTACTCTGTCCGTAACACAGGAAGGATCCCTGCAGTCTATTTTCTAGTATTTTGTCCTAACTAGTTTTAAAAATCTTATGATAAATGGTTGAAGCTCCATTGGAGAGGGTAATAAGGTTTTATGGCTGAGCTATATCTCATTGTCTGAATAAAAAATAATTATGGATTTACTCCATCTTGATGTTTCCATCTAGTATTTATCATCATATGTGAGAATATATCCTATTCTTATATCTTATTCTAGTAATTGTTTATCCAACTTACTTCAAAAAATTAGATTAAGATTTTCAAATACTGCAGGGAGTTTATCCACAGAAGTGCAGTTAGAACTCTTCCCAAATCTATTTTTTAAATGCACTGTACTGCTTTGAGAACTTCAGTCTTGATTATTATCAGTTTCTGTGGCTTGACTAGTTTTCCTACACTTCTCTGTTTTCTCTAATGTCTCAATATGTACAATGTTCATATAAGACTTTCCAGATCTATTCCCATAATTTCCACTATTTCCTCCTACTTCCTCACTCCAGGGCATCAGGCTTTGTTCACACACATTAGAGCTTCATGACACCTTATATTTTTCATTTTCATTAGTCTGAAGTTTACTGCTGAACGGCTCATTTGACTGATCAAGTCAACCTGCTTATAACTACCTCCTTCCCCCATGATGGTCTTCAAAACTGATGAAAATGGGGACAAGATCCTCACATGGTGTCTAATTTACTACTGAGGTGGCTGAGTTGCACTTAATGACAGTCTGATGCTAGAAGACAAGATGGATTTTTCATCTTTGCATTTGTTTCTATTACCTTCTGAAGAGTATGCAAGTACAAAAGTGCTGTCCAAATTGTATGTATTAGTCTAAAGTACATACATTTTTCTGAGGGCATTGATCATCAGTTTAATGATTAAAGATACATTTAACAAAAACACGAGGGTAAAGCACATTAGACTACATTCTTGATTAAATAAGTTAAAAATGTGGTGCCATCAGCTGCTCAGTTGAGCCCTGTGAAAAGCCTGTTAGCAGGCTACTGTACAGTATTCAGAATGATCTAAATGTATAAACTATGCAGTTTGAAAAAGTCCTATTCCAGAATGGTGCTTTGCCCCTTGGAAGAAAAAAGATAAAAGCAGTATTAAGAGAAATTAAAAAAATTATGTCCATATAATGGAGAATTTACATCTAACATCATGTAGTTTCAAGAAGTTATAGCACATCAGAATGACACCAGCAATAATATATAGCATGATGCCAAATCCTTTTAAAAACTAGTAGAAATACAGTTTCTAATTGCATTTCAGACCGTGTACAACAAGGTACTGTGAGTGTGGCTCATAGGAACATAGCACTGTCATAACAGCTTCCAGAATATTCCACACTGAGTTTTGAATAAACAGAGGAGGTAGAAGAGAAGGTAAAAGATTGAGAACCAGCTGAGTTTTTACAAAGCTGAGTTTCAGACCATCTCACTTCATCCCCTGGCAGATATTAGAGTAAGCAGAGAAGGGAGAGTGTCATCAGCACTGATACCATCTCAGAATTACAGGAAAAGAGGAACATTTGTAATTTTCATGATACTCAAGGAAAGACTCAGTCTTAAAAGACGTCAAGGACTTCCTGAGAAGTACTACTTTCTTTCACTCTGCTGCTTTAAAAAAATTATCTACATTTTCCAGGTTTGTCTCTTTCTAAGGGAAGTAAAGAGGACAGGAGTTGAAATAATATTTATTTTCCTGACAAAAACAAAATAAAAATCCCACATTGAATCTAAGTTCTCCCTATTAAATGTCGTGGTTTACTCTTGGTATATTGCAAAGGCATAAGCTCCTCCTATTGTCCCCAATAAATAAATGTCCAACTCCAAATCTCACCTCAATTTCTGCTGCATCGGATGTATTGGGAGAAGCTGGTTTTGATAACCATGCTGATGAAACAAGACTTGGTCATAAAGAACCAATATCAGTAAGTTAGATTAACACTGAAGTACTGGAAATATCTCTCTAGTTCAGAGAAACTCCATTTCCCATTTAATAACTTACAATTACTTCAAACCAGCAGGGATAGAGGGAGAACTAAAGATAGAGATTTCTTTTTTTTTGCATAAAGCACATTATAAGATCACACAATCAATAATACTCAGTTCCCTGAACAGGATCCACTGGATGTGCATTAAAATTTAAAGAGAGCAGTGAAGGAGCACACTTACAAAGATCAACTCCCCTCCATGGTCTTAAACACTCTGACCAAAGAGCATAAGGGCAAGTGAGGAAAATCCATTAGAAAATGTGTTGAATGAGTGATGATAGAGAAGTGATAAAGACTCCAAGAACATCAAGCATAAAGATTGACCCTTTCCAGGCACCCAAATAAAAGAAAATGGAAAACATCCAGAAATAGATAAGAACATCTGCGGCATAAGAAAAAAAGGCCGGGATTTTTAGAGCTGCTCTGAAAGATATAAATGCCTTATTCCCATTCAGTTTAATTAGGTGATTGACTCCTTTGCTGCTGCTTGAGAATCTCGGCCTCTGAACACACTCACTCCTGATTGCTTCCCTGCCCAAAGTGTTGGCAGTTGATTAGGAGGTTTTCTGGACTATATTTTGTTAAGTATCAGTGAACTATGTAACAATTATAGCTAATAAATGTTCAATTTAAGAAAGCCAGAATGTGCAAGACATGGAAAATGTTTTCTAAAATACAGTGTATCTCCTAAAGAAAACCTACTGCATCTTCACCACTGTGATTTTTAATTTACAAGTGCTTTAGGATATCTCAAGATTTCCTTGAAATGAAAACTCTCCACATTAACTCCAAGGAGCCAGGCACAGACTAGCTACAAGCCATGCAGCCCTCTTCACCAGGAAGAAGTCATCACCAGACAGGGGTACAGAACAACTCCTCCCATCCTTAAAAAGGTGAAAAAAACCAAAAAGGAAGTCATTGCTCCAGGACCAGACAGCTGTAGGAACTCCACTGCAGTGATACAAGCTCGCCTGAAGGAACAGGGCACTGCCCTCCTTTTCCAGATTAATTCTGTGATTAACACCTCCTCCAACCTTCCCTTTAGGATGACAGGTGTTTGGGTTAGAGAGGGAAATAGTCTTGAGTACCTTTTTTCACCATAAACAGGAAGAGAGAAAGAAGCAGAGAAATGCAGCTTTCCACTGTGGTTTTGTTTTCAAGTTAGGAGAGTGCTAATGCTAGCCCCTCTGTAATCGATAGGAGGATATGTACAATCCAGCCACTAACCACACTCTATAGATGCTTTTCTTTTCCCACTGACTAATGAGGACCTCTGTAGCATGCAGGCTCCTATTTGAATCATTCAGCTTGAATGTCTAAAATTAAGCAACAGCTCATCTAGCCCTATGTCTCCTTTTTGGCCTTCACTGGTCTTTCACTGGTAACAGCCTGCTGTGGATTAGTATGACTTTTACCTTAAATTATTTTCTGTCTCAACTCACTCTCTGTGATAAGGTTTGCGTTATACTCTCTGAACTTACTTCCTTTAAGGATATTCACTCAAGATTAAGAACTTCATCTTCCCCACCTTTCTTCCTCATTCATTTTTTCTATTAAAATGTATATAGGATCAAGAGTCAAGAGAACAAACTAGGAGAGAAAAATTCTTGCTTTGTATTCCACTTGGAAAATGTTCAATTTAAACAAACCTTACCCCATTCTGAAACAATAGTTTCAAAAGTCATGTGAGATGTTCTCTTCACAAGTCACTTCAGTGTCGGTAATGGGTAAACAAATGCTAACCCTTTTCCTGGCACCCTTTTTCCTCATCAGTGACAAAGAGTGCCAGCTGATGTACCACAGTAGAGATTCCATCCTTTCACAATATCAATGTATGAAAAGGATAATTACATGGAATGGAAAAAATTCCAAACAAACACAAAATCAAAACCAAAGTTCTAAAATATGTCATAGTACTTGAAGGAACTACCAAGGATGCATCAAGAAATTACATGATGGGAATTTGAGCTCTGTGATACCAAACAATGCAATTTTTATTATTTTAACCCATCCTTCTCCCTTGATGTCATGACAGTTTTGTTTAGCAACAAGTCCTGAGATAACAGAATAGTCTCTGGGAATAAATTTCTTCTAGCTGAGCTACACAGAGCTGGTGCTCAGCCCCTTCCCTCAACTGGAGGGTGACTTCTCTGAGCCTAGCTTCTGACAACAGCAGAATTCTGGATTTTCTGACTTCATCTTACAATTTCTTTAAAAAAATGGTTAAATTAAAATACCTCTCCCCAGTTCTTATTTTTCTAGAGCTAAGTTTGAGGATTTAAGGACAAAAAAAAACCCTACCTCTCCTTGGTCCCAAGATGCTCCTTAACAAAGGCAAATATAATTCCTCTTTAGGATAAGCTAAATTCAGAGAAGCTGAACTCAGACACACAAAAGGTCTCTTATCATCTAAGAAGAAAGCTAATGTGATGGTGTTATCTGCACCTCATGCAAATAAAGAGAAAAATAACTATTAAGAGGTTAAAGCTTTAAACTAGAATTCAGTATGTTGCTGCTCAGCTGCCAGTGCTGTCAAAGACTTCCAGTGCAACTCTATACAAGTCACTTTCTCTAAGCGTCGCTGCCATTTTCCTTTTTGAAGAAGAAACAGTTTCTCTTCTCATCATTCATCTGTCACATCTATTTAGTTTGTAGGGTTTTGAGAACAGGGATTCTGTATATAGAATAGGACAGTGATTTTTTGAAGTCTTTTGTCACTACTGTGCTATATAAATATTTAGTCCATATGCACTAGCTTAAACTGACTTGGTTTTTTTTTCTTACACATATCATAGAGTTTGCAGTTTCACACTCTGACAGTGTTTATAGACTACGTGTGCATGTGTGTGTGTGTATTTTCCATATTAAAGTTGAAGAATCAGTCAAAAGTGAGAAAATGACAGAGTTAAAGTTGTCTCATTTGTTGTCCCTGTGTTCATTTACATTACAGTATTTATGTTATCCTCAGAAAGATTTTTAGGGTCCAGCAGTGCTAATTATTAATAAAACACTGCTAGTTTTAAATTCCATTTAGGAACAAAAACTAGACCTTCTGAAATAAAAACAGGGAGAGAAAGAGAAAAAGAAGGAACAGATTTCCAGTGCTTGAACGATCTCAGGTCTCCTCTGGGATGTGGAAAGCAGGATGGCAAGTGTCAAGATAGTGCACAGGTAGCATCAGCTCTGCCTGTAATAAATAGGACACAATAAGAGAGGTACATGATGCAGAAGAAGGAGGAGGGCTGTTGCGAGATGCATGACCTCCAGCCATCATCTACTACTGCCAGACAGCTGCATTCTCCTACAGTGACACCTCCTATAGTGTTGCCTAACAACTAAGCTGGTGGCCACTCTGGATTGGGTCCGCCTCTGTGGGTTTATCGCTCTCTGACTTAGATTTTGACAAGAAATTCTTCTCTGGGCTGTGGAAGACCTTTTGACAAAAACATCATTCAGATGAATGTGTTTCTGTAAAAAGTTGCAGGTTTGAGAAACTGGTATTTTCTGATAAAACAAAGGAACAAGTAAAAAGTTTTTGTCAAAATTCCTATGTAGCTGACTTTTTTTTTTCATCACAGACTACAGCCTTACTCAATGTATAGATAGAGGAGGACTGGCAGAGTAAGCAGCTATTCACTATTTTGCTTTATCTTCATTCTGCAGTGTGCAGTCCAAAGCTTTGTTTATTTTCCACCATTCAAACTTTACTCTAAAGCCAGACTCATTAATTTCTTCATGTGCTTTTTATGTAGTTCATGAAAACGCTTGACAAACAGGAATTTATTTTTCTTGCATTGTGCTGACAAAGAGTTGAGACAGAGGGATTAAGACCAAAAGGGCCATTCATGTTGGGTGCTCAATCTCATATCCCAAAAACCAGATCTCATCTCATAGGCTACTTATTGTTATGCATGGCTTTTTTTATTTGCAGTTCTGTCCCTCCTGATTGCAGATGTTTCCCAGCTCAGACCCTCTTTGGGCACCCAGCAAATAAGGAGCACAGTTAAGGACCATCCATAGAAAGTACTTAGCCTGGACAAGGAACACAGTGCAGTCGCCTGGATAGAGAGTTAATTACCACCGGTGTCCTGAAGCCATCCTCCTGCAGCCTTCTTCCCAGCACGTACTGATCCTTTCACAGGGCACAGCCCATCTGCAGCAGTGTGTGAACCCTTACTGCGATCCCCCTGCCAGGGAACTTTTAAAGACTATATCTACCATATTTCCATCTAACCTCTTCTGATCTTTGGTGAAATGAAATTGTGTCAGATCTTGTAATTTGACAAACCTTACCTTTTGTTTTCATGAAAATGGTGCAAAACACTGCTCTGTCATGTGGATTATCTATTTTGCTTAACTTAAAAAGTTTTTGTTTGTAAGCACTAAAGGTTTTTAGCTACAAGAATCACATTTTTTAGCTGCAAAAGAATGTATTTTGTTAGTTGGGTTTTTTCTCCCCTGAAGCAGCAAACTGATTTTTCCTGGAAATTTCTGAAAACAAAATTATTTTATTTAGGTCTACTTAATATATGGAGAAAAAATGTACCAAAATAGTTAAACTTTAGTAAAGTTTTAAACCAGTGTAGATAAGGTGTTAAGATAGGACATACCAGGGAAAAATTTGTTCTGGCTGTAGCAAATAGAACTTGAGAGCAGAGGGATGTGGGACAGAAGGGAAAAAGACTGTCACCAAACTGTCATTGATTTGTTACTTCAAATCCTTTCATGCACACCTATTAAATAGCTCAACTCCTACGCTACTGCTGTAATGTGCTTACAGAGTGGCACCAGCTAATCATAATTACACAATGTCATTTCCCCTGCCTCTCTCACCTTGCCAAGGCTCTGAGTGCAGAGAGCACGCCCTTTGCCAGCCACAGAGAACCTGAAAATCATATCCTCACCTGCCTTTTGTATCTGACACCAAGATCAGCTAATGGATCTCCTCTGTGATCCTGTAATTGCAGCTTTCCCTATCAACCACACATCCTTCAGATGTAGAAGGATGGACATGCAGGTAGAAGTCACATTGGTCTCTCTCTACCCAGTAATACTATCTACCTAAATTGTTTCTACAATTTTGTTTTATCTACAGGCTACACAACAGTTGTATGCGTTGCAAGATACCAGACTTATCTGTCTTATAGATAAGAATAACATAGATGTTAAGACCCTCTTGACTGCATTTATAATGTTGAATAGTTTCTCCTTTTCAGACACGGATAACCTTTTCTGCATCCTGTTAGCAATTTCTTGTTTCCCCCCGTTATCCTTTAAATGGAAACACAAGTCTGCCATTTAATAAAACCCCAATAATGATCCTGCTTTAAAGGACAAGGGCTAATCACTTGCTGCTTAACATTCCAGACACATGACAGTGGAGGAGAATAAATCAGTTAAACAGCAAGATGCAGCACAACTAATTTTCATGTAAAAGGGGGTGATTGCCTTTTTTTTTTAACCATTGTGATTTTTTTTTAAGCTGTTAAAGCCCAAACATTCTCGTCTATCAGTTTATGAATTATTAATAAAAAAAGAGAGAAAAGAGGCTTTCTTTTTCTAAATATCATCTGCTAAGCCACCACAGACTGAAGTGCCTCACACTGATTCCTGATTTACATAGTCCCAGTTGGAAGTTAATGAAGACTGCTGAGCCACCTTTCAACATGCAGATAAACCTTCATGTATTTAAAAGCAGGGAATATGTGCTTGTTGCTGGCAAATTATTCATCTAAGATCTGAAGTTTCTGACACCGCCTGCGTCAGATAAACTGTCACCCAAATTGCAAACTAATTAGTGATTCAAACATTTTCGAGCTGATTGATGACAGAATAATTTACGCTTGTTTCTCAGTTTCCAGCTGGCATAGGCTGCTGACTGGAGCCCTAATTAACGCTAGTACATCAGTCATGTTCTGCCAAGGCAGCACATACAATTAAAAGGCAGTTTAAATGGAATATCACATTAAAAAGGCTGGTAGATGCAAATGTGAGGAAACAGCACTTTAGGATAAAATGACAACAGAATCCCACAAACCAAAACAGAATGGAACAGGGATATTTTTTTTTTTTCAATGGAGAAGTAAATTGTGTTCCACGTAGTCTATTTAGCAAAATAAAACAAGAGTGGAGGCAAAACACGCACACTAAATTCTTCATTAATATTATTCTAACAAGTTTTAACTACATACATTTCTCTTAATATTTGTTAGAAAAATTATGTATACTTGTATTTTGGATTTCAGCTATTTAAAAATGTAAGAGAGGACATCAGTGATCGCTGTGAAATTATTTACACTGATAGTATAAGACAAAACAGAAATATCACTATGTGTACTTGTAAGGACTGTGTACTGGAGCAGCCTTCAAAACTAGTTTTAAGTAACAAAACATCTAATCCAAAGCTCATTGAAGTTAAGGCAAAAATGGTCATGGGATGTGTAGGAGAGTAGTGCAAATATCCATATACACCTGATTCTTATTTTCTCGTGAAACTGCTAAATTTTGAAAACAGCATTACTATATGGTAAATGTACAATGGTTTCTAGTGACATTCCCCTGATCAAGTCGTAAAATACTCAGGGAAAGAACAGTTATTGTATGGAGTTATAAATGATCGTTATTGCTGTGGGTACAAATGCAACCTGTGACCTGATTCTGTATCGGGCACATATTGCAAGCTACAGCTATGGAAAGACAGTCCTCTGCAGCGCTGCTGTCTGGCAGCTCTTTTATTTTATTAGGCCTATTTTATTATATCCATATTATAACCACGATATCTGTATATCAGTTGCTCTCTAGCTATCAAGCAGTCAGGTAGGAGAAAATGCATGTTGTCATCTCAGTAATGAGAAATGAGGATAGTTGTAACCTGTGTTCTCATTTACATTTGAACTACAAAAGCGTTGGCTGTTTGAAACTGATGATCAAGCTAAGGACAAAAACAGTCCTCCTTGACGCATCTCACAAACGGTCTTAAGCCTGCAGTGCCAGACCCCCGTTGCAATGTATGCTGCATATTTGATGACACTGGTTTATCTTACTCAATGTGACCTCTGTGGGGGGAAAAGTTTTCATGAATATAAACAGCCCTGGGGTTTGTACCTTGTCTGCTAAGGTGTTTTTGAGATTATCTATAGCACATGACAGATGAGCCCTTGACTCTTGCAGCACTCGAGCACAGAACAAAGAGAAGTCACTGTAGTAACCGCAAACAGACCTCGAGACAGGAGATGTGCAAAAGCACTCCAATTTGTTTCTAGGAGCATAGCAGACTGAAAGCTCACATCACTCAGTGCAGTCACACTTTGCTGTCAAATGACATTTTGCAATGCCATATATTTGCACCTTTAAAAATTTTAGATAAGTAATAATTTACATTAGTGTAGTGACGGGGTGTTCATACATTGGTTTTGACAGCTGAGCTATTTTAAGGAGCTTTACAAATCAGTGAATTGGAGATGAGGGGTGAAACTCACCTTAGACGTAAATAAGCCCAAGTTTTCCGAGTTTACTAGAACTGGGTGAGATTTTTGCTATGAGGCATGGCAAAGGCCACATGCTGCTGACCCTGTTGTAGCCATGAGGCAAGAGCCACCAGAAAACCTTGACTTTGGCTTTAGACGCCACATCACATAGCTTTGGCTGACTTCACTGAGGTTTCCGGCACTGAGCTCACCAGTAAGCACTGAAACACCCTGTAAGTGCCCAGGGACGCTGAAATCCCAATGCGCACAGCAGATGGGATGCCCAGCAGATGACAGAAACCATGAGATGGGGACCATCTGAAAAGCAACTGTGGGGAGGCAACAGCCGAGCAACAGTTGTCAGGATTGCTATATAGGATTTAGGGATGTACATTTTCACACTCACATTTCCACTCCAATGTCTCCTTTTTAAATCTGGTTTTCACAGCTTCACATACAACAAAAATATTTTCTCCTCAGCTGTAGAATGTGGTTTAGGACAACAGGATTATGCTCTACTTTCTAAAAAATATGTCAAAATCATCAGTCTATCAGAAAAAGCTACCAGTAAGAAAGAGAAACACAGAAGAGTTTTATTATTAAAATCTCACATTGAAGAAATAGGACAAAATAATAATATTTTGTGTTTTCAGTAAGAAAGCATATCCTGCATAGTGGAGGGCAGATTTTGGCTTTTATCACAAGGTCTTTCTTACAGATCTTGTATAAAGCCTTGAAATCTATAGTCAACAATCCTGTACATAGAGCATTGAAAAGTAGGGTCAGAGCTTGTGGGTTAAATGAGTGGAACAAAGAATCTTTCTTGTACTGTTTTCTCCTCTTGTTTCCTTGTTGCTGATCACGGCAATGGCTTGCTACATCTCCCCAGAGAGAAGTAGTTCCATAAGAGGAAGAATTCTGAATTCCCTATGGAAACTCAAACTTCTAATGTGCAATGTAAATAAAGCAAGTGCTAGCCAGTTTGTGTTTATAACATATTAACCAAGTGCAGTATCACCTCCCCAGTGGGGAACCCAGAAAAGCCTGAGTGCTCAGACTCTTATGAGCTCTCTCTAAAGCTCTCTAATGCTGAACACATGGAAATCTTTCCAATATGAAATATGTCTTCTTCCCTTTTAAACATGTTCTCCTCAGGTTTCCTAATGTGAAGGTTTGCTTTCTTTGATGAGAATAGAACCTACACAATTAAATATGTTTATAACACAATTTGCTTCTCTTAACTCAAGGGACAGGAAAGCATTCAGGAAAACAGGTTGGGAGGGCTATTTAAGGGTTTTGGTTTTTTAAGAGATTTTTTAGTATTCTCCAGGTTTAGAAGAAAATTTTAACCAGTGCCAGCAGAGATTAAATAAAGGCAATATCGTGGGAATAGAAATAAAGACAGTGTCGCACTGTCAAACTGTGCACCTTGGAGAGCCAATTTCAGTTCATCGTTTTGTCACAGACTTATGTGACCTTTGGGAAGTTACTTAATCCAATGGCACCTCATTAACCAATTTGTAAAGAGGGTAAAATGACATTTTCTCTCTCTAACAATCTTAGCTGTTCATTTGAACTTGCAAAGTACTACTGGTAGGAACTGTTCCATTCAAGGTGTGATTAACCATATACATGCTTTGGTGCTTAGCTTGAAAACTCTTCAGGATAGTCTCTGAATATATGAATACTTGGAGCCAACCTTATTTGTAATTTTTACCTGCAGCTACAAAAATGTGAAATAACTAAAAATTTCCACAGTTAAAGCCTAGACCATTGCAGTTGTTTTGTGAACACATAATATTTGAGCCTTGTTACAGCAGACTCTCTCAAGATTTCTGAAGATTTTTTAACATAATGAGTTTTATTCACATAAGGTGTATTTCAAAAATGCATTTTACTTAGGCTCATCCTCATTTTTTTCACATATTTCCTTCCCAAATATGGTGCCGTCCTCAGAAGTATGCATCCTGTAGTAGGAAGAAAAACACATGTGGTTCTACTTCAATACACATTGCCTAATGACCAACAAAATCTGAATCCTTTCTGGCCCCCTTCAACCTTAAGGAGTACTTCAGTTTCATCCTCCATCCTTTTAGTTTGTCATTAGGCCTTATTTCTTATTCCTCTATACTTCCAGAAGCAAAATGTTTGAAAAGCCCTATAAAACTCAGCCTATCCTCTGAGGGACTTCAGTCCCCAGTTATGCCAACAGGCGTCACATCCCAGTGGTGCTTGATTTTACAACAGGAGCTTCTCAACAAGAAGGTGATGAGGTGCTGGAAGTGGTGAGACACAAAAGTGAAAGCTAGCCCTGAAGAACACATCATGAGTAAAGTGGGAGAAAGATGAAGCATCCAGAAGCTCTCACAAGAGCGAGCGGCTGAGGAGGCTGGGCAGGGCCAGGAGTAACAGTGGCCACCCCCCACTCCCACCACAGGCAGCCCCAGGGAGCACCAGCCACCAGAGCAGGTGGGGTGCCTCAACCAGGGTGGCAGTCGGCGCCTCTTTGAAGGAGGGGCATTCCACTGACCAAGAGGAGAGGCTTGAATATCGCATAACCTAGTCACTGGGCACCGTTCTGTGGCCATCTGCACAGGCCAAGGGCACTCATCCTACCTGACCCCCAAGGCAGGCTGACAGGCACTCATCTGAGAGCAAAAGCTGCAGCTCTGGCTGGGGAGTCTGCACCACCTACCCCAGCAGTGGCCAATGACTCCACCTAGAGGGGGCTGCTGAAGGGAGAGGCTGCAGTGCAGACCTCAGACTGCAGGAAGGGCCTGGACCTTTCTCCTGGGGAAGGGACAGGCAGCAGATCTACCTGCAAAAGGTGCACCCAGGCAGAGGACCTTCTGCAGCAGGTGGCTGGACTGCAGGAGGCAGTGAGAAGGCTGCGTAGCGTCAGGGAGGCTGAGAAGGAGTTAGATAGTTGGTTCCAAGTGCAGTCTGTAGTGGACCCACAGCCCATGGCCAAGTAGACAAAAACTCCCTCACCAGCATGCGTGGAAGGGAGAGGGGCCAATAGTGCAGAAGAATGGAAGCTTGCAAAGGCAAGGACCTGCAGAAGGAAGAGACTTCCCCCAAAGCCTGAGGTGCCCCTGCAGAGCTGCTTCACTGCTCTGCAGACTGAAGAAGAAGGACCTGTCACATCAAGACACGCTGGAGCTGAGTAAGGCAGCCTGATCTGCTTCCTGTATAACAACCAGTGCAAGTAGAAAAGGTGATGGGTGATAGTAGTAGGTGACTGTCTTCTGAGAGGTACGGAGCCATCCGTGTGCCAACGTGATGCACTCTAGAGAGGCGTGCTGCTTACTGGGGGCTCGTATCAGGGATGCCATTGAGAGACTACTGAGCATCATACAGTCCACTGACTGTTATCCGCTGCTGTTGTTTCATGTGGGCACCAGTGATACATGTGGGAGCAGTCTGAGGAGTATCAAGAAGGACTACAGAGCCCTGGGAGTGGCAGTAAGATTCTGGAGCACAGGTAGTTTTTTTCATTAATCATCCTGGTCAAAAGGAAGGGGGATCTGAAAGGGCCAGGGCCAGTCAAATCTGACAAATCAACAAATAGTTATAGGACTGGTGTTCAACTACTTAGACCATGGGATTCGCTTTGAGAAACCTGGTCTACTGGGGGTTGGTGAGGTTCATCTGTCAGAGAAGGGGAAGAGCATCTTCGGTCATAGTCTTGTCAAGCTGCCGAAGAGGGCTTTAAAGTAAAGTTGCCAGGGAAGGGAACCTCAATCCATCCCACTCCTACCAGTTTGATGCCAATGCCAGCAATAGATGCCCAGAGTCTGGAGAGGAATCACAGGTCATCAGGAGAGCACCTGAAGAGCAGCACAAAGAAATTCCAGCCAGTAAGTCAGCTCCAAAGGGAACCCAACTTAAATGACTCTAGTAAACGTACTTAGGATGGGAAATAAACAAGAGGAGCTAGAGATGTGCATGTGCCTGCAGGGCTACAATCTTATTGCTACCACAGAGACATGGTGCAATGGTTCCTATGATTGGAATGTTGGAATAGTGGAAGGACAGGCAGGAGAGACAAGGGGGAGGGGGTCACCTTCTATGTCAGTGACCAGCTGGAGTGCAGGAGCTCTGCCTGAGGATGAGTGAGGAACCAACTGAGAGTTTATGGGTCAGTATTAAGGGGAAGGCAGGGACAGGTGATGAGTAGAGATCTGCTACAGGCCACCCAACCAGGAACACTGAGTGGATGAGGCCCTCTACAGACAGACAAGAGCAGTGTCACATTCACGAGTCCTGGTCCTCGTGGGGGACTTCAACCACTCCAATATCTGTTGGAGAGGCAACACAGAAGGGCATAAGCAATCCAGGAGTTTCCTGGAATGCATTGATGATAACTTCCTTCTCCAAGTTGTAGAGGAGCCAGTGAGGAGTGGTGCTATGCTGGACCTTGTTCTCACCAACAGGAGGGACTGGTGGGGAGTGTGAAGCCCAAGAACAACCTTGGGTGCAGCGACCATGAAGTGGTGGAGTTCAAGATCCTTAGGGAAACGAGGAGGGCACACAGCAAGCTTGCTACCCTGGACTTCAGGAGAGCAGACTTTGGCCTCTTCAGGAATCTGCTTGGCAAAGTACCATGGGATAAAACCCTGGAGGGAAGAGAGACCCAAGAAGGATGGTTAATATTCAAGGAACACCTTCTTCAAGCTCAGAAGCAATGCATCCTGACAAAGAGGAAGTCAGGTAAGACCGCCAGGAGGCCTACATGGATGAACAAGGAGCTCCTGGACAAGCTCAAACACAAAAAGGAAGCCTACAGAAGGTGGAAGCAGGGAGAGGTAGCTTGAGAGGAATACAGAGAAAATGTCCAAGCAGCCAGGGATAAGGTTAGGAAGGCCAAAGCCCCGATAGCCAGGGATGTCAAGGGCAACAAGAAGAGCTTCTATAGGTATGTCAGTGATAAAAGGAAGACTAGGGAAAATGCGGGCCCTCTCCAGAAGGAAACAGGAGACCTGGTTACCTGGGATATAGAGAAGGCTGAGATACTCAATGACTTTTTTGCCTCAGTCTTCACTAGCAAGTGCTGCAACCACATCGCCCAAATCACAGAAGGCACAGGCATTGACTGGAAGAATGAAGAACCACCCACCGTAGGAGAAGATCAAGTACAAGACCATCTAAGGAACCTGAAGGTGCACAAGTCCACAGGATCTGATGACATACATCTGCGGGTCCTGAGGAAACTAGAGAATGAAGTGGCTCAGCCACTATCCATCATGTTTGAGAAGTCAGTGCAGTCCAGTGAAGTTCCCACTGACTGGAAAAGGGGAAACATAATGTCCATTTTTAGAAGGCAGAAAAAGAAGACCTTGAGAACTACAGGCCAGTCAGTCTCACCTCTGTGTCCAGCAAGATCATGGAGCAGATCCTCCTGGAAACAATGATAGCACACATAGAAAATAAGGACGTGATTGGTGACAGCCAACATGGCTTCACTAAGGACAAATCATGCCTGATACATTTGCATAAATCTACGATGGGGTTATAGTGCTGGTAGATAAGGGAAGAGCAACTGACAATATCTACCTGGGATTTGGCAAAACATTTGACGATGTCCCACACAACATCCTTGTCTCTAAATTGGCGAGACATAGATTTGATGGATGGACCTTTCAGTGGATAAGGAACTGGCTGAATGGTAGCACTCAAAGAGTTGCAGTCAATGGCTCAATGTCCAAGTGGAGACCAGTGACGAGTGTCATTCCCTAGGGGTTGGTACTGGGACCAGTGCTGTTTAACATCTTTGTCAGTGACATGGACAATGGGATTAAGTGCACCCTCAGCAAGTTCGCTGACGACACCAAGCTGTGTGGTGCACTCAACATGCTGGAGGGAAAGGATGCCATCCAGAGGGACCTTGACAGGCTTGAGAGGTGGGTTTGTGTAAGCCTCATGAAGCTCAAAAAGGCCAAGAGCAAGGTCCTGCACATGGGCCAGGGCAATTCCAAACACAAATACAGGCTGGGAGATGATTGAGAGCAACCCTGTGGAGAAGGACTTGGATATGAGCCGGTAATGTGCTCTCGCAGCCCAGAAAGCCAACCATAGGCTGCATCAAGAGAAGCATGGCCAGCAGGTCAAGGGAAGGGATTCTACCCCTCTGCTCTGCTCTGGTGAGACCCCACCTGGAGTACTGTGTCCAGTTCTAGGCCCCCCAACATAAGAAGGACCTGCTCAAGTGGGTCCAGAGGAGAGCCACAAAGATGATCAGGGGTTCTGGAGCACTTCCCTTATAAGGACAGCCTGAGAGAGTTTGGGTTATTCAGCCTAGAGAAGAGAAGGCTTCAGGGAGACCTTATAGCAGCCTTACAGTACTTAAAGGGGGCCTACAAGAAAGATGAGGAGGGACTCTTTATCAGGGAGTGTAAGGATAGGACGAGGGGTAACAGTTTTAAACTGAAAGAGCGTAGATTTAGATTAGATATAAGGAAGAAATTCTTTCCTGTGAGAGTGGTGAGACACTGAAACAGGTTGCCCAGAGAAGCTGTGGCTGCCCCCTCCCTGGAAGTGTTCAAGGCCAGGTTGGATGGGACTTTGGGTAACCTGATCTAGTGGAAGGTGTCCGTGCCCATGGCAGGGAAATTGGAACTAGATGATCTTTAAGGTCCATTCCAATCCAAGCCATTCTATGATTCTATTTGATGATTCCACGGGTGGTGAAGGAAAAGGAAATAAAGGTCTATGGGAATCTATGATGCTAAAAAAAGCCTTATAAGTGTATCAAACATACACCAAAGACAGATTAAAGAAGTGCTGAGACATCCTGGAGCATAGTGCTGAAAAAGCCAAGACATAGCAGGTGGTAGTAGTAGCAAGGACATCAGGAGCACAAAAAGAGAGGTGTTGATTGTGAGTTGGAAACAAGGTTTGCATCTGAAACAGCTTTGGGATCACTCTGACTGACTTTGTGTCCCTTTTTTCCTTTAGGTTTTTTCAGTTCACGCTTCACTGGTACATTTCAGGATTATATTGTAATATGTGGATCACAGGTGAAAAGTAAGTACTCTGTGAAGCTGAAGGGGTTCATTAAAGCAGTTGCTGTTGATGAATCATCTCCTTCTGTGTCACTTATGGTGGTCTGAAGGTACAAAATTTGATTGCATTCTCACCCGCACATAACGCCAAGACAGAACAAGCTATGCTTAGTGCGTGCAACAGAGAATCCCAGTGCTAAACAGGAACAAGCATTAGCAATCACAATAGAAGTAACAAGTAGCCTAGAGGCTTAATATAGATAATAAGAAGATCAAAGAACAACACATATCCTTCCTTTGCAGGAACAAGGCTGTTTCTAACGCTCTGCAAACTAACAGTACTTTTCTAACTATTCGTTTTGACAGAATTATATTGGTTTTATGAAGGTGTAGCTGAGAAGAGAATTAAGATTGTTGTCCGCTTGGGAATAATTCACAGCATATTTATAAAACATAAAACCAAACATGCATAAAAAAAAATAAGAAAGAAATTAAAAAGGAAAGAAAACTCTCAAGAATGAAAGTAACTCTCTGGAAAAGCAGTAGTTTAGGTACATACACAAAAGATCAGGAAGAAGCTTCTGCTTCCTGAGATACTTCCTCTGATCATTTGACTATCAACCTCTTCTATCTTTTAATCCATTGCTCCTGAAATTCTACCAACAGCAGTTTTCCCTTCAGAAGGTATTGTAATTGGTACCAACTACCTTCCTTGTAAAGTTGCTCAAGGGTTTTCTTCCCATCAGTATCTTCTGTCCCTTAAAACGGTAGTTGGTGCAGGAAAAGGAGTCCCCTCCTGCCCCTGAGACCTGCAAGTTTTTGCAAAGTGGAGCTCTGTTTTCTTGATACAAACCACAGAGATGCAGAATTTATGTACCAGGCACCATGTATATACCAAAGCTTTATAAATAGTTTTTCAATAGCATACCATATTTTAAAAGTCATAATATTAACTGAATGTATTCTCCATGGACAAATTCAGTGAAATTAAACTTCCATCTTTCCTCCCATCCTAAAGTCTTTTATTTCTATCATTGATGATTTTTAGACAAATAACATTGCCGCTCTTTCCGCAAGGGAGACCCTAAAAAACAGGAGGGCTGTGAAACACTGTGTGCTTCATAACCAGAAATAATTAATCTCTAAAGTACATGAGAGTTTTCCATTTTTCCAGTCTAATGGAAAATTTGCTGGCAGAAGAGATCAATTGTACGTCATTACATAGTTACATGCACAAGTGATTTTATGTCACACACATGTACAGATACACGTGTGTGTGTGGCAAGTACATATACATATGTACTAGCATATGGCCAGAACCTCATCTGTTATAAATAACTGGCTTCAATGGAATCGCACTGATTTACATTATCTGCAAATCTGGTCTCACGTATGTGTCTATATATATACTTCAATTTCAAAGTGAGAAGTATTCTATATTCTAAAGCTATTTTAGATCTGTAGGGTGAAATCCCAGTCCAAAATAACAGGAATTTTGCTGTAGATTTAATACAGCATTTTATTATCTGTATTTTCTTCTGTAAATCACTTAATCTAGGAAAGTATTTATACTACTGTAACACTTTAAAAACTTGGTGAAAAATATGACAAATATGGTGGTGAACTAATAGGTTAAACACTGATATTCTGTGCTTAAAGATGGTCATGCTGTCTGGCTAAATTTTCAGGAATTGAGAATTGCATTGAGTTTCATGCATTATTGATAAAGTAGCCAAAAGGAGGTGCAAAACTACTATTCTTTGCATGGCTTTTAAACACAGTTAGATTACCAGTGTTTTACAATAACAGCATATCCACTTCAATGTATTGCTAATGGCCAGTCCATTTTCTCCCCTTGAAACAAGAATGAATAGTTGTTTCACCAGTGGAGGTTTATTATTCAGCCCAGTGGAACTGTGGAAAGAAAAAAAAAAAACAAACAAAACAAAACATGAAGCATGAAGGAAAAAATGTTTTCTTCAAATTCTAATCACAAGCACTACTTGTCTATTCAGCAAAATATTCAGGTAAATGAATTGGTCATCATTCCACAGAACTAATTAGAGCTGCAAAAATCTCGGCAAGTATTATAAAAAATTTTCTACAAATCTTAAGATATAAAAATCCCTGTATCTTTGTTGTTTCTCTTTTTTGTTTTCTGTTCAGAAACAAATGTAGGAATGTTTGCTGGTGGCAAAGTTGGAGGAAAACAGTGATTAAATGAAAACTGAACAATGCCCACGAAAAAGAAGTCTGAATGTGTTTCAACTAGAAGCCTGATTTTAAGGCTCAATTTACCCTCCAAAAAAAGCCTACATCTTTTTTCCCATCCCTGCCTCCCCCTCCCGCCCCCCAGCCCCTCTGCCCCGCCCCTGTTCCGCTGCTCCCTTGTTGTTGCCCTTGCACTAATCCCTACATTGTGCTGGTAAAGCATTTGCAAAGTAACAAGGTTGGGAGTCTAATCGAACTGAAAACATAACTAAACAGAGCGGGATGAGAGGCATTTTCAGCTGACCAGTTTCTCAATGTGGTTTGCTACAAGGCCGTGCAGTTAGTTGTGCCGGCACAATACAGAAGCAGGGCACATGATGAACAAGTAGTAGGGAGAAGAGATGGGATTGAACTGCTGTTTGGTGATAATGCTGGTTTTGATGAATATCAGGTAATGACTACAGAGTTGTTCTCATACTATCAACAAAAATATGTCACTGGCATTCAGCATAACTATTTGCATAACTAACTAATCATAGCTGAAAATTTAAATACCCTTTATAGTAATCTTGTTGAGATAAGGCTGTAGCAGTAGTTCCCAAACTGTGATTCATGGGTCTCAGACAGATCAAGAGAAGTCACTTATGATTTGCAGAGAACTGATTTAAAATGCTACATTTTTCCCGCTAATGCATTCAAGTAAACCACTGCTGTTACCCAGATAGGATACAAATGTCAGGAGTGCTGGCAACCTGCCTTCCATGCATAAAGTGTCTAGGGCTCATAGTGTACTAATCCGGCAGATTTAGTAGAAAGACCTCAAGACATTGGTGCTGTCTGCCCTGTCACACTGCCAGATATTTTTGCTTCCATGTACAGGTGAAAGAGTACAATATGTACTTGTAGCAAAGGTACTCTGGCTCAAGATCCAGTATATTAACTTCAAATGGACCACAAACTTGAGCTTGTACTAATACGATCAGCAAGTACACATATCTGCTATTTCAATGATAACATCCACGGCAGGGCTGACAGCCTTCACCAGAGGAACAAGTTTGCTGATGTTGATATCGTCTTGAGTGTGCCAGTGTTATCTATCCAGTCCTTGGGGCAGTTAAGAAAAGAACTGTAGCATGAAAGAGAGATGCTTTCACTTACAGTCAATTAAAAAAGAGAACTTATTCACAGAAATGACAAAGGAAGAAATTTGTGATTTTCTCACTCCCACTTACATACAATTATATGTATGAATAGTCCAATTGCAGTAAAAGTTACTGCTTGGGTGGTTAACCACTCACCAAGGAACAGACAGGATTCAAATAATTTCAAATTACAAGTGCTTTTAAGAAAAAACAGGATTTGCTCAAAACAGCTCCTCAAAGGGAAAGAAGATTCAGTTAAATGTGCTAGGTATTTTTCATGCTAAATTCTAAAGAAAAAAGGTAATTTTGTGGTTTCTTTTTCCCCCAAGGTTTATCAATGTTATCTACTATGTGTGGGAGTTATTTGACTTCAAATTTACATTGTTAATTTAATTTTGCTAAAATTTCTTTCTTTTCTCCTCCAATTCCTTAATTTGATTCTCTAAGAAATAAGTTTACCACATTCTTGGTTTTATCTCATCAAATACTCCCTTTTTTTGAAACACAGAACTAGGTGTTTAAATCTTCTAATTGTGTTGACATATTATAGTCAAAAAAAGAGCGGGATATATTTCAGGAAGAGGTGATTCATTCTTAATCCTCAGTCAATCCATACCTTTCCAGAAAACTGGGAGCACCTTTTCTGAAAAAATACATTTTTTGAAAGAACTGCCATGTGACTGTCATTGATTTTAAGTCAGAGTTACAAGGTCAAGTCTCTCCCCACTGCCCCAAGAAGTGGCATATAGCATATTATATAGGTAATGAAAAACAAAATCAGAGCAAGCTGTAGAAACCTATGTTTCTTCTTTCATAATTAAAATGCCACAGACAAGTATTTAAAATAGGGAGATGAAAAAAATGCGATACATATTCTACTCAGTTATCGCTACTATTATTTAATACCAACTCTGTTCTGAACAAGAATTTACTACTTTTGTTTTAAAACATGTTGTCAAAAATGTACTTTACTACCAAGATGTTTGTCTGAGCCAATATGATAATTACTATGGCCTGTTTAAGTCCAATAATAAATGGACAGTGCTTCAAATATGCTTTAGAGGAACAATTTTTAAAATCTAAAATTCTAGGATAACCTGTCCACAGTCAGTTGTTTCTTTACCACAGCCATATACCCTGAAGCTTATAAGTTTTTCCTCTCATTCAAAACTCATACCTGTGTGTGTGCACACGCATTTTGGAAAGAGAAAGACTCCCACCAGAGCCTCAGCTAATGGTTGTGACAACAAACCTCACACACTAATAAGCCCACACATTACTTTTCTTCTGAATGTCATTCTGTTCTCCTGTTGATATCCAGTCTTTTTTCCACTCTTTTATATATATTCCCACTAGTCTCATTTTTATGGTAAACAGGGCTAATTATCTTCAGTCCCTTTTCATATGGGTAGTTTTCTTTAGACTGATCTTTCAGTTTTCTTTAGCTGCCTGTGAAGTCCTTCGCTTTGACAGATCACTCCTGAGGTAGGGTGACCCACATTAGTTACTGCACCCCATAAATTTGCATCCTGCCATTGTGATATTTTCTACATCATTCTCCACCCCATTCTTCCCTTGCCAGAAAAGGTTAGTACCACCTACCTGAAAGAGGCAGTGTGACAGAGTACTGCTGTTGTCATGAAAAACACCACAGAGAACTCAGGGTAAGACAGAAAATTGTATCAAAACCACAGCCTATATGCCAGGTGCGAACACACTAACTCCTAGCTGTGAGCACTATAAACTGTTTTAGTCCTGCCGGCTGCATGTGCAGGACCAAAAACCAGACATGGACAGAAAAATGTCATCTACAAATGTATCAATTGAACTGAAGTGCTAACTGTGTGGGCATGCTGAGCCTAAGCCAAAGCTGTGGCACAAGAGCCTATGTCTTCTTTGTTTGCTGTGAGATTTTCGTGACGTGACAGCTGACAGCAACCCAGTCAAGGGAATAGGAATTCGATGAGTACAGATTCTCTTCTAAAAAAAAGGGGGGGGGGGGGCAAAAAAAAAAGAAGATTAAAAAGCCTTCAACCTGCAAAGTATGAATGCCCTGAAATCACATTATACCTCAGGCTTTCCAAAGTGAGAGCTGCCAACATTATTGTCACTGACAGAGCCTGATTGAGGAGGAGAATTTTTGGCAGAGAACAAGATGTTGCCTCCTATTTCCACTGCTCAGAGCAGCAGTGTCAATATTTCAAGAGCCAGTGTCCATCAAAGAAAAAGGAAAAAATCCATTGTAAAATAAAAGCATTGATCCGGGAGTCTGTAAAGGTAGAAGTAAACAATGCAGCTATCAATAAAAGATTCCTACCTCAAAGGTGTATTTAACCTGGAGGTAAATTATATAGTTTTTCCATTGTGCAAGGACAATATTCAAATGTTTAGCTCTTCCAGGAAGGGTTCAAGCTTGTTTCATGCTTCCACAGCGCTTTGCCCAATGTGAGCACTTCAAAGCCACAGAAGTAACAGTGTATCTCACGTACAGAGCAAACGTGGCATCTCACAGGGATCTCCTTATGTGCTACAGTCGTCTCAGTCTCTCTTGAACTACCTTCTTAAACCATTTCTCAACAGGCACTGTTCTTTTTCTAGTGCAGTTGTCAATAGCATTTACTTAGCACTTCCAGTATGTTGGGATTTTCAAAACTGTGTTCCCTGCAGTTACCCACTCTTCCTCTTGCTGAACTGTATCGAAACCCAGAATGCAGGAGCCAGATTCACAAGCAGCCAAGCTCAGTTCAGTCATGGTGTGAACATGAACATGCCGGTTGTTCAAGAGCAGCCAGGACCTTTCCCTCAGACAAGTCTTTCACCATGTCAGGCCATGGAGAGAAGAGAGGAGTGAGTAATGTGGTCAGAAAAGTATCCATCTTACTAGGGTAGCAGATGGCGGTTTTGTGTTGAACAGGAGGTAGCGTGAACCTCGGATGAGACAGCCTGAGCAAAGGCAATGGCATCCTGAAGTCCCTGGAGAGACCCAGTTATTGCCCCACAGGGCTTTCAGTGGGAAGCAGCTTGTCCTGCTCACCGTGAGGCACTGAGGTGTGAGCAGTGAACATCAGACCAGTATTTCAGCCTCTTTGAGGGAGCAGGGCAAAGCCTCTGAGGCCGGAGGCTTGGCAGCCCTTTCTGAGCCACCATGCCCAGCTAATGCACCGACATTTACCTGGCTGCTGGCCAAGCTCTAAAGCATTGGTGAATTTATCCAAAATGTAAATCACCAAGCTGGACAAAATGATGTAAGCTTCAAATATTAAATACTGAGTTGCTGAGGAGAGGGACTCTGAAGAGGAGGATAGCGGCAGGGGACCCTTCTGAAAGCATCAAAAACCCACAGCAAAACCGCAAGACGAGAAGGCAGAAGCCCAGGGAAGAGGGAGAGTCTCAAGTCGCCTCCGCCCTGAGTGGGAAGAGCAAGCTGTGACCGAGGGCAGCGGGGACTCAGGGCGGGCAGAGACTGGAGTGACGAGCCCTCACGTACAAGAGCAGCCCCCAGGACCATGGTGAACAGGGCGGGCAAACAGGGCGTGCCGCAGCAGTTGGCGCAGGCAGGGTGAGCGGACAGGACACAGTCCCACTCCTGGCTCTAGACCTCATCTGAACTAGCTGTCATCTTACCATCCTCCACGAGTAGACTGAACCGTGGTCTCCACTCACGTCAAAACCACCACCAGAAAGAACGTGGTGACCCAGACGGAGCTGCCAGGCAAACATGCAGCAGTCCAGGTCGCAGGCTGCAGGGAGTGCCTGAGCCCGTCAGTCCTGCCGGAGGGCAGCAGTGACAGCACCTGTGTGTGCTGCGATCAGCTGGGTGACCTGCTCAGCCTGGTGGCGGAACTCAGAGAAGAGGTTGAAAGATTAAGAAGTATTAGGGAGTGTGAAAGGGAAATTGATTGGTGGAGTAGCACCTTAGCACCTCTGAAGCAACAGGAGCAAATGGAGGCTCCAAACAAGGTAGGTAATCCCTCATCCTCTTGCTACCAGGCAGAAGGAGGGGACCTAAGAGATGGGGGAGGCTGGAAACAGGTCCCTGCTCAGGGAGGCAGGAAAATCCTCTCACAACCTCCCTCACCTTCCATGGTGTCCTTTCACAATAGATACGGGGCCCTGGAACTTTTGAATGAAGTAGAGAAAGATGAAGACAATGAGTCAAACAAGGAGGAAGATGAAAGTCCACCAAGGCCGGATCGTTCTAGACCAGGTATTAAAACCAGTTCTAAAGGGAACCCCAGAAGAGTCATTGTTGTGGATGACTCCATTCTGAGGGGTGTCAAAGACCCAATATGCAGACCAGACCCACTTCATAGGGAAGTCTGCTGCCTCCCTGGGGCCTGCGTCAAGGACCTCACGGCAAAACTCCCCTCTCTAGTGAGACCCAAGGACTACTACCCTCTCTTGGTTTTTCAGGTAGGTAGCAATGACATTACCAGGAGAAGTCCTAAATCAATGAAGAGAGATTTCAGGGCCTTGGGGAAACTGGTTAAGGGGTTGGGGGCACAAATTGTGTTCTCATCCATCCTTTCAGTTGTGGGAATGGATGAAGAAGAATACAGGAGAACTCAACAGATGAATTTGTGGCTCCAAGACTGGTGTTAACGTCAGGGCTTTGGATTTTTCAGTCATGGGGTAGTATACAGGACGCCAGATCTTTTGGCATTAGATGGGATGCACCTGTCCCAGAGGGGGAAAAGGATCTTGGGGCAGGAGTTAGCTGGGCTCATAGACAGAGCTTTAAACTAGATTTGAAGGGGGAGACGGGCAAAACATCAGCCCATCTGAAGTGCATGTATACCAATGCACACAGCATGGGTAACAAACAGGAGGAGCTTGAAGCCATGATGCAGCAGGAAAATTATGATGTCGTGGCTCTCACAGAAACATGGTGGGATGTCTCCCATGACTGGAGTGCGCCAATTGATGGCTACAAGCTCTTTAGGAGGGATAGACAAGGAAGGAGAGGTGGTGGGGTGGCGCTGTATGTTAGGGACTGTTATGATTGCTTTGAGCACAAGTGTAATGAAGACAGGGTGGATTGTCTTTGTGTTAGAATCAGGGAGAAGGCCAACAGGGCAGATGTTGTAGTAGAAGTCTACTATAGGCCACCCACCCAGGACAGAGAGGTGGATGAAATATTCTATAGGCACTTAGGAGAAATCTCACGATTGCTTGCCCTTGTTCTTCTGGGAGACTTTAACTTCTCAGACATCTGCTGGAAATACAACACAGCAGAGCCGGACCAGACCCGGAGATTCCTGGAATATGTGGAAGATAACTTCCTGACACAGCTGGTTATTCAACCGACCAGAGAAGGTGCCCTGCTGGATCTCCTCTTTGTGAACAGAGAAGGGCTGGTGGATGATGTGGCAGTTGGAGGCCGACTAGGGAACAGCAATCAAGAAATAATAGAGTTCTCTATTCTTCAAGAGGCCAGGAGAGGGCTAAGCAGAGCTGACATCCTGGACTTCCAAAGGGCTGGCTTTGTCTTGTTTAGGCACCTGCTTGACAGGATCCTTTGGGAGACGGTACTGAAGGGTATAAGCATCCGGGAAGGCTGGACACTCTTTAAGAAGGAAGTCTTAATGTCTCAGGAGCAGGCTGTCCCCAGGTGCTCTGAGAGAAGCCGGTGACAGAGAAGACCACCCTGGCTAAACAGGGAGCTTTGGCTGCAACTCAGGGAGAAAAGGAGAGTTTACAGCCTTTGGAAGAAGGGACTAGAGACTCACGGTGATTACAAAGATGTTGTGAGGCTATGCAGGGTGGAAATGCGGAGGTCTAAAGCCCAGCTGGAAATTAATCTGGCTTCAGCAATCAAAGACACAAGAAATGTTTCTGTAAGTATGTCAACAGCAAAAGAAAGACTAGGGAGAGCCTCCATCCCCTGCTAGATGTAGGAGGAAACATGGACAAGTGATGAGGAAAAGGCTGAGGTGCTTAATGTCTTCTTTGCCTCAGTCTTTAATAGCAAGACTAGTTGTACTGAGGGAATCCAGCCTCCCCAGCCAGAAGACAGAGACTGGGAGAACGACCCCGCCGCAATCCAGGAGGAGATAGTCAGTGACCTACAGCATCACATAGACACACACAAGTTTATGGGACTGGATGGGATACACCTGAGGGTGATGAAGGAGCTGGCTGGGGTGCTTGCCAAGCAGCTTTCCATTATTTACCAGCAGTCCTGGCTGACCGGGGAGGTCCCGACAGATTGGAAATCAGCCAATGTGACACCCATATATAAGAAGGGTCAGAAGGGTGATCCAGGAAATTACAGGCCTGTCAGCTTGACTTCAGTGCCCCACAAGCTGATGGAGCAGCTCATCCTGGGTACCATCACACAACACATGCAGGACAACCAGATGATCAGGCCCAGTCAGCATGGGTTTATGAAAGGCAGGTTCTGCTTGACAAATCTGATCTCCTTCTATGACAGGGCAACCTGCTTATTGGATGACGGAAAGACTGTGGATGTTGTCTTCCTTTACTTTAGTAAGGCTTTTGACACTGTTTCCCACAGCATTCTCCTGGCAAAACTGGCTGCTCGTGGCTTGGATGGGCACACGCTTGGCTGGGTAAAAAACTGGCTGGATAGCCGGGCCCAAAGAGTTGTGGTGAATGGAGTTAAATCCAGTTGGCGGCCGGTCACAAGTGGTGTCCCCCAGGGCTCGGTTTTGGGGCCACTCCTGTTTAACATCTTTATTGATGACCTAGACGAGGGGATCGAGTACACCCTCAGTAAGTTTGCAGATGACACCAAGTTGGGTGGGAGTGTTGATCTGCTCGAGGGTAGGGAGGCTCTGCAGAGAGATCTGGACAGGCTGGAGCGATGGGCTAAGGCCAACTGTAGGAGTTTCAATAAGGCCAAATGTTGGGTTCTGCACTTTGGCCACAACAACCCCCAGCAGCGCTACAGGCTTGGGGAGGAGTGGCTGGAGAGCTGCCAGTCAGAGAGGGACCTGGGGGTGTTGATTGACAGCCAGCTGAACATGAGCCAGCAGTGTGCCTAGGTGGCCAAGAAGGCCAATGGCATCCTGGCTTGTATCAGAAATAGCGTGGCCAGCAGGGACAGGGAAGTGATCTTGCCCCTGTACTCAGCACTGGTGAGGCCGCACCTCAATTACTGTGTTCAGTTTTGGGTCCGTCACTACAAAAAGGACATTGAATTACTCGAGCGTCTCCAGAGAAGGGCAATGAAGCTGGTGAAGGGTCTGGATGAGGCCTACATGTCTCATGTCGTATGAGGAGCGGTTGAGGGAACTGGGGTTGTTTAGTCTGGAGAAGATGAGGCTGAGGGGGGACCTCATCGTCCTCTACAACTACCTGAAAGGAGGTTGCAGAGAGCTGGGGATGAGTCTCTTTAACCAAGTAACAAGTGATAGGACAAGAGGTAATGGCCTCAAGTTGCGCCAGGGAAGGTTTAGACTGGATATTAGGAAGCATTTCTTTACAGAATGGGTTGTTAGGCGTTGGAATGGGCTGCCCAGGGAGGTGGTGGAGTCCCCATCCCTGGAGGTGTTTAAGAGTAGGGTTGACATAGCGCTTAGGGATATGGTGTAGTTGAGAACTGGCAGTGTTAGGTTAATGGTTGGACCGGATGATCTTCAAGGTCTTTTCCAACCTAGATGATTCTGTGATTCTGTGATATCTCATGAACTCACAGGGACAGCACCAAGCATGCATGTAGTACCTGGCCTCTGGGAGAGTGAGCGAGGGCAGGGACAAGTACAGCAGGAAAGGGTTTATTTAAGAGGATTGACAGAAACAGGCACAGAAGGAAGGAGAAATTGGTGAAAGAAGTGCAACAGAATTGGGAAGATGCTGAGTAAATGGGAAAAAATGAGTAAATGGAAAGCATGAGCAAGGTAAAAGCAGTCATAATAAGACAGTGTGAGGGGTCAGAAAGAGATTTAAGTGATAGATGACAGATTTTAGAGAGAAATGCAAACCTGTATATACTTACACTGTGAAATCATAGTATCTTACTCAAAGGATACTGCTGAGTATATGAGAGTTGCAACAAATGTAAGAAAATGGAAGGAAAAACATTAAAGCAAAGACAGAAGTTTTTTCTTCCAAAATCTTGCATCCACTGAAATGTTATATTTCTTAGTAAGATAGCTTTGGAGCATTATTCCTAATTATAATTGCAAATATTTTAACTATATTTCATAATATAAAAAAACTTATTTAATAGATGGATATTAATTACTATTATTACCATTAAGGATATCTATTTGTTTGTCAGATTCACCACTTGCACAGTGATGAAACACAGGTAAATCAGACTGAGTTGATGTAGTTTTACCAATCAAAGAGACACCAGCATCAGGCCTCTTCTATCAGAAGTTAACTGCATTGTATCTACTGTGAGAATGACTGTGGTTTAACTAGAGTTTGAGTACCTCTCTGCTTTTCCACAGAGGGAAGCATGGCACGTGTGGTCTCATCCTGAAGAACTACAAAGCAAGCCAATGTGAGAGTACATTACCCAACCAAATCTGTACTCTGCTTCATGCAAATAGTGCTTCAAGTTTGTCTCCTTGTAATGTTATCTCAACAGTCCAGTAAATATAGCTTACAATGGACACTTACCCCAATATGATGTTCTCCAAAGAACCAGGGAGACTGAGTTTTGAACAACAGAGACAAAACATATTGTTCCTGGTATGATACAATTACTAAAATTACTGTGCAAATCAATAGTTTTCTTAAAATATGCTTAGAAAATAACACAGCCTGGTCCTGCAGCTAGAGATAAGTAGTACTGCCGTGCACTAGGAATCATAGTGCAAGGCGTAACCTGGGAATGGCCCTATTAAAAATAATAATAAAAAAAAAAGTTCAGTTCTTCACTCAAATATCTGGTCTTTCACTGGCGTACATTTATTTAAAGGTTAAATCAGAAGTGGGAAGGGGGAGACGTTAATCTCAGATTGGGAAAAGCTGCCAAAATTGAACTATTGAAGCAAATGCCAGGCCAGGCAGTGGGCCAGTTCACTTATCCTTACTAGCCACCTGCAGGCTGTATTATCAAAGCCCCTGAAGTTTATTATTGCAGTTTATTATCCCTTCATTATGATATAGAAAGGAGACATTGATGTAAAACAATTTTGACACCAAGTTTCTCCCTGACACTCGGCACTGAAATCCATTCATGTTTGCAGGGGAACAGGTTATGGCACAAATTTTTTTCTCTATCAGTGACAAACCAGATGCTCATGCATATATGTAACTTCTCATTGTCACCATGGGGGGAAAAAAAATGCCTTTTGCATGAGAAATAGATAAAGTGAAAGAAAGAGGCATCTCATCAGATAACATATTAAATAATCACATTGTAAGAGGGAAAGTACCATTGACTTCAGTGGAATTGCACCAAATGGCTCACTTGCATGCTAGCCTCAGCAGCTGAGGAAAGGTCTCACAGGACAATGACATGTAGATGACAGTACCAAACTGAATCATTCATATTAATATCCCTCAAATTTTGAAACACAACCCAAGATAGTAGTCCTTGACTACAGTCTTTCCCAAGACAGAACGGTATGTTTTGAATCACATCCTATGGCATTGGGTGGGAATTTCTAATAGACAGAGATCCTCTGAAAAATCTTGAAGGTTTTCTCAGACTACAATACTCAAGTGCAACAAAGCATGTGAATCTGTGTGTTTTGTTTGTTCTTATTTTAAATACAGTTTTTTTGCTTTATAGCTAAGGGATCAGACATCTCATATTTTATGGGATTTTTTTTTTAAATCAGATGGGCTGTTATCATCTCTAACACTGATTTAGTACTGTTATAGCTGTAACAATCTGAGAATATTATTAGCACAAGTTCTGTAAGGAAAGATCATATCACTTATGTAGACTAACTGACATGTTTGGAAAAAAAACCCAGACCAGCTGCAGATCTGTCTTCCAAAAGGGCTCATCTGTTATTTCTGACTATACCAGCCACTCTAATGAAAGACAAAAGTTCTACAAACTTAGCCTACTGTCACTTGTAATTTAAACACTGGAAGTCTAAATTTCTTTCCTTTGACAAACAGAAAAAGTCAGAGGGAATAAATGCAAAAATGCCTAGATTGATAAGTATTGATTTCCCTGAATTGGGGCATGAACATCTTCCTTTCCTACTTTTGGGGCTATTTAAGTTTCTTAGTTGTATTTTCCATGTAAAATAAAGCTTGTCTCAATACTAGTATGAGGGACAATGCCCTAGAGAATACCTAGGACAGCCGGTTCAAACTCTGAGCTCCTAGTGAAAAGAGAAACAGTGAAGGTGAACTAGAGGCAACTCAACATTGATGTCTGGGGTGGGGTTCTTTTTTGTGCTACTCTTCATTGTTCCCGGGTTGGTACATTCAGATATTTTATATAATGGCTGTAATTAAGAAAAACGAAATAATGAGTACAAAGGATTATTGCCCAGGAGCGTGACTAGGTCAAGAAGTCACTTGTACCATACACTCTGTCCTCTGTTAGCAGCTCCTCCAGTTTGAGGAACATTGTTAGCACCTGCATTCTAATATTAAGAACATAGCCTTATAAGGATCTTCCCCAAGTAGGTAAAAGTAACAGTAACAGAAGAGAAAGCAAGGAACCTTGCTTGATCACAATGAGATAGGATAATGCACCCCAGGATCTGCTTCTTAGAGGAAGCTGTCTTCACAAGTAGGTTTTCACTGCAGTGATAAAAGTTTTCTTAGCCTAAGGGTTACTACCCTTTGGGTGCACAAAGTATTTTCTGAAGTTGGACAATTCTAACTACATTTTCTTGTTCTTTATCATGCTAATTTTTTGTAGCAAAAAATCAGACAAAGCTATTAAAACCAAAAAAAGATTCTCAGAGCTTCACCAGATTGTACCTATCTGCAAGATTAATTGTGAAATTTTTTGACAATTAAAGAGATTTTCATGGTATGAACAGCATAGTCCAAGTTAATCTCTGCTGTAAAAGGACGCAGCTCCATCAGCCTCAGCAGTGCTACCTGTCATTAGACCACGGCTGAATTTTCCGTCACATCTCATTTAGCAAAAATGCAGTTATACTTCAAATTTTACTGGTGTGGTTCTATCAAGAGAGACCTAAATATATGTTGTTAATGTATATTTATATATATTATCCACAAAGGCCTCTTCTTGTTAATTTTGTCAGCCCAGACACTGCTTAAAGCTGACTTTCACAGGGATGTGTGTATTTGCAGGTCAAGTTCATCAAACATTCATTGTTCAATACTGTGACAGCTGGTAGCGGGCGTACATACTCTTCCCTTGTTTGGTTTTCTGATAGAACCTGTCAAGTACTCATTGTCTGTAACTGAATTTGTCACCCTCTCAGCAAGGCTATATCTTTTCTTACTATCAAATAAAACAATAAAGAAAAACTATACAAACTCTAATGCTATTTTTTAACCTCAACTAGCAATACAAAAGCATGTTTTTTTAATCAAAACAACCACTAACAAATAGCCACAGTTCATTTTTGTTTGTTAATTCTAATAGATTTTAAAATCAGAAAATCATGCCTGTGAGAGCAGTTTCTGATTCCTTCACTAGTGATAAAGCAACCATTTGCTACAACAACAATTATATACTCAGGTATGGTAGCACTGTCAAGGTAAGATTAAATACTTCTGGCCTGGTCACATGTACCTATACAGTGGGACCAGTCAACGGACACTGCTACAATGAGCAGCAACCATTCAGCATAGGCAGGGTCAGTCTTTACACAGATTTGGAGGCTCTGCCTGCATTTCAGTCCCCAAGCTTGAGTACATTATGCACTTGCTAAGTGCAGGAAATCTGCACTGAGCTAAATACTGAAGTATAAGTGACTTGGGAGCAGGCAGATCAAAACTTGGGGCAGGATGGTACATGTGGAAATGGTTTTCATACAGAGAGAGCAAGAGAAACGTGACCTGTTTGGGACAAGCTGCTCTGCCTTGGCAGAGACCACAGCTGTCCAATGCAACTTGGATGTGATGAGGAGGATGACACCAACACAAGTAAACTTGCCAAGTGAGATATGCCTTTCCAAACGCAATGTAAATTCACAATTTGATCCATAGTTTAACCCTACATATAATATAGTGATAGCAGTAGTTATAACAGTGGCTTATAGTACTGAAAAAAACCACCTATAACAAAATCAAGAGATCAAATTTAAAGTGCCTAAAGCTCACACAAGTGTCTTGGAAAATTTAACGAGTGCTGAAATTCCACTGAAGCCACGGAGATGTACCTAGGCTATTTATTTGCTTTTGTAAATTCCATGTGGCACTTTTTTCCTTTTTCAAGACAACTGTGATACTTCAGTACATCAGTTAGAATTCACCAGGACTTCTCTCCATTTCTCTGTTAGCATCCACCCTGCAGCCACAAACTAACAAAGGCAAAACCAAAGATAGAATAAACAGAGCACCAAGAAAAAAAGCATACTGTAGTTGAGACAAGCGTAAATTAGGATTCTCTTGGGGATGATATTAGAAAAATATTTTTCAGTGTACATCTAAATACATGCTTAGAAAAAAAAAAAAAAAAAGACAGTTACATATTTTAATCAATATGAAAACAAAAAATAGAAGCTATATAGTAATACCAGGAGCTGGGAGACCAACAATCCATTTTAGGTACAAAATGCACAAGAAAAGCATTTCTTTCTCATTCATGTACTTTGAAAAAAGAAAAGAATCACACAGTCCTACTAATAAATAAAGAGAGAGAGAGAGGTGTATATATATAATTTGTGCAAAGTCTGATTGGTGGGAAAACCTTCATTTCAGTATCTTAGTTTAGCTGAGTATTTAAAGCACAGGACTAAAGAATTTCTCATAAGCTCAAAACTAGACACAGGTTTAAGTACCTTGTTAAACCTAGACATCTGTTCTCTTTAACATAAGACTACAAAGAGAACTTTCTCCTTTGTTTTGTGAAATGACCCAGACACAAGAGGGAAAGCTATTGCCTCTAGAAGTCCCATAATTTCACTCTGTAGTCAGACACTGACAATTTCCTTCAAAAGTCGTTCAGTTTTCATTCTTGATCTTGAACAACTACAGGTCACATTCTGCTTTCAATTACTTCATCGCCATTGTCTTCTTGAACTACTTGAACAATTATTCTCCTAAGCATTACTCTAAAACTTCAGGATACGCTAGTGAAAAACAAGAAAAGAAAGGCATACTAAACTTTGAAATCTCCACAAAGTACAAGTATCATCAGAGTCTTGTTCAGAATTAGGTTTCAAAACCTAAATGTAATGTTCCCACTGAACACCTGCAAAATCCCAATTACTGCCTCAGGTTTGAATAGCAGCTCTATTGCGACTGTTGTTGAAAGGACCTCTGTTGCATTCTGAGAAGCAAGGATGACTTTTGAGATACCGACGTATGTGCCGTAAAACCACTCTCCCATGTACTGTGCTTTATGCATGGAAACAAATGCGTTCATGTTTGATGTCTTCAAGAGCACGTCTCGTCTCCGCAGAGAAAGAAAAGGATTTCACTTTCTGTAAGGGAGACTTGAAAGCAGAACAGGTGGGTTTTACAAGGTCTGAACCACATTTTATTTTTGAGTGTTCCCCGCTCCAGCTAGAGTTAGATTATGATAAGAATTTACTGTGCCACCAAAGCATTTTCATGACCTACAAATTACCCCAGGTTTAAGAGATGGTGTATCCTGTACTGCAAGAGATTCTGAGGGAAAGTGTGCCTACAAGAGACATCCAGGCATTTTTATAAACTCTTTAGGCTTCTGGTGTCTTGTGGTATCATATGTGAACAATCAAATCAGTTCTGATTTGAACGCTGTCACTTGGATTAGGGTTTATCTATCGCATGGTAGCACTGAGTTAGCAGGCCGCGGAGATGAATAGAAGTACTGATTGCTGAACTGACAGCCTTGAAGATGAGTAGCATTATTTTATCACATCCTTCTTTGCAGCATGTGCCAGTGGGTTTTAGCTGTCACATTTTTTAAAATTATCAAGCCTCAGAGTAAGTAAAAGGGCTGGTTCCTTAGTGCATAAGAGTCCCCTTCTCTCCTTCAGATCCTACCAAAGCTGTTGGCTTTTATTTTGTGAAATTGTGTACTTGTAGGTTAATTTGAATAAACAAAAGACTTTGTTCTGCAAATCACAACACGGCTACTAATTTAGTGGCTGTTAAGTGTCTTGCTTTCCAGTGCACTTCTTGTTATCATTTTGCCATTACAAAATAAATAAATCACAGCAGAAACATTTAAACTCATTTGTGAAGGTAAAAGCCCTATGTGTTTTTAAGCCACCTTCTTCATAATGCCTATTAAGTTTCATTAACTAGGGACACATTCAGATTGCAGTATGGTTTCTCACATACCCTCCTGCAGCTTTCCCACACATGTATGTTATGTGCAGTTGTCATTTCTCATTCATCTTTCCCTGATGCACCTAACTACTTTCTGCCCTCAAATCTCAGACTCTGAAGGCTACTTTTGACAGTGTTTTGAAAGGCTAAAAAAAATTGCTAGAAAGATGAGAGCACTGATTGAATGACCACTGCCTGCTGGTTCTGTCAGAGGCTAAGCCTGATCAGGACGAGAAGAGAACAAGGCCATCAGCAGCAACAAGCGATTAGACCCAGTGATGCCAGGTGCTGTCCCATCCTCTGAACCTATCTTCTTCCCATGGTGGAGCCTTACACCTCTTCCAGCTGAAACAGTCCCAGGTCCCTGGAGCCTGTGGGACCCATGTGGTGGCACACAAAGGCTGCAGCAGTGTGGCATGGCTCTGCACTGTGCCAGGGGAACAGGCACCTTCCTGCGACCTCCAACTGGATGCATGACCCACTGGCTCTGTTCTCCAGGTACAGCGCAGTGAGATGTGGAGACAAGGCACTGGAAACCCCACACAGGCCTCAGCCCAGCGCTCTGCCCTGCCCTGCCTAATTAGTCAGACTGACAGCGTGTTAAATCTGCGAACGTTAGACTGCACAGAAAGGATCTGTTAAATTAATCAAGTAATTTTCATGGATGTGTAATGCACTGCTGCTTGCTGTCACCTTATCCAACTTACAGCAGCCCACCCTGAACCTGTCTGCGTGCAAGTACACACCAAGGCCAAAACATCTCCTTTCCTACTAAAGATCCATCACAAGTCACTAGACTGCATTCTTTAACAAACAGACAGTTCTTGGCTTTCAAAAATGTTTGTGAATATACCCTTCCTTCAGCTACTGCTTTACAATAATAAAAAGTACACCTTCCAGACACTGGAGTTCTGGATGTCCCAAGAACGAGAAGAGAAAAATCAGTGGAAATCAGGAGCACTCAGCCCCTGCAGGATTAGACCCTTGGAGAACTTTCTCTCCACAACTACTTATGAGCGGTATCCAAATATTCAACACCTCAAAACATAAAATCTGAGCAGCTAATTACTTCATTTATCATTATTTCATTTTCTGTAGAAAGCAATTTAATTCTTATCCTTCCTAATAAAAGAAGTATTTTATCATCTCCCTCACCCATTCTGAATTAGACTGCACAGATGCCTCCATGGCAGTAGATCAAATGTCACGGTATTTCTTACCTAAAAGGGCACTGCAGCTAAGGATATCAGGAAATGCACTCACATTAAAATAGATTCTTTTAACATTTGTACTCAAAAAGATAGCATTTTAAAAGATTCTGTCATTTTTGGAAGCTTCTTAGGATTAGATCTTACAATATGGGTAATGATTTATATAAAACACTCAGAAAGAAAATCCCTCTGATGAGGAAAGGAAAAAAAATGCCACAAGGCCACTTACCTTTTAAGGACAGAAGAAATGCCTAGACAAGGGATTTAACAAGATTTCACAAAGCAGAAGTCTCCTCACAAAGTGAAAATAGTTTAGCCAATGTAAAAAAAGCAGTTTTTAGCTTCACCATCATAATTGTCCGCTGCAGAGCTTTACACAGGGACAAAGGGAAGCACCATTTCTTTTGGGCTGATGTGGAAAGAAAGTTTAAAATAGGAAACTCTGATACACTGCGAGAGAGAGCTGAAAAGTCCTAGTACGGTAAGACCCAATTTTGTTTCAAGTTAATTTAGTGGATTGCTGTCATCCATTTCCTTCTGAATTAAAACTAGGAGCAGTAGTATTTAAACCTATTTCTTAAAGTTTGAGGCACATATTAATTCAATTGCTGAACAGAGGGCAAACATTTGACAAACTAATATTCTCATGGGTCTGTGATTCAATGGAAATTATACATTTTTGCCTTGGAAAATATTCTATGATGTAATTTGAGAAAATAAAACAAACACAAAAGGGAGTAATTCATAGATGTGGAAGAAAGTAAGAACAAACATAAACTAGATCATGATTTCAAATGACAGGAAAAGTCTTAAGTGCTTTCTAAAGGCCTGTCCACAGCTGCATGCAGAGGTACATGAGATTGGGCCAGACCATGTGTGGCGGTGCTGGAGAACGATGCCATGCTGGGGAGGCATTAAGATCCAAATAGGCAAAGCCATCAAAGGTAAAGATGGATAAAAAATAGAGGCTGACTATAACAGAGGAAAAGAGAGCCAAGAAAGATGAGACCTTCACAGGCCTAAGCCTCCAAAGGTCTATAAATGACCTCCCCTGTACAAGGACTGTGAAGGATCAGGGTGGGGAAGAGAGGGATCTCCCTCTCCAGCACTGAAAACACAAAGCCCCTCACCTCAATTCTTTCTTCAAAGCTGCATGACCTGGTGAAGATTGGGTTTACCACTTAAGTGTGAATTTCTCTTGAGGAAGCAGCAGGGAAAAAAATCAAGTGGGGAAAAGGATAAAATAGATGTCCCACATGTTACCAGTCCTCAGGACTACCACTCCAGTGTAGGTATATCCCTTTTAGATAGGGCATATGGTGAAAGAGATAAGCTAAAATTGTGGGAAGAGGGAGGACAAAAGCTACTTAATCTGCCTGATTAATTCTTAACGAAGAAATGTGGCTTAGCAAGGAGCAGTACCATGGGAAACTGGCTTCAAAGATGGCTATTTTAAACCCACAGCATTCGAACCGATTTGCAGCCAGACTGCTGAGAAAATGGTAAAACAGATGAGGGGGCTGCAAACACAACTGACGTGTGTGTGTCCAGGTGGAGGGGGGAAGGCTCATCCCTCATCTGGGCCTTGAGGCAGGAGCAGGGAGACTTTTTGGAAGTCATCACAGGTCATCAAAGTGAAAGTGAGGGGGGACCACAGGTCTGGGGAGACAGCAGTTTCCCTATTGACCTTCCCAACTAACTCCAAAAGCCCTTGTCATGCTCGGCAATGACTTGCAGCACTCATCAGCCCCTGCCCCAGCTGCAGGGGGGCTCCCTGGGAAAACACATGCTCAAATATCTTACTGATCCAAGACACCAGCTGCTTAGCAGCTGTCTTGGGAGCAAGATGCTTCTTACCTTGCAGAACTGTGATGTTTTTCCTGTGATAAGATATCACTATTTCTTACAGTACAAATAAAATGATTTTTCAAGTGATGAAAGAGGATTCACCTGTTTAAGACGTGTCGGTTTTGTGAATAATAAAATCTGTACATGACATACCTATGTGGACACACAAATGCTTAGGGCCTTATAAAATGACATTTTCAATATTATTGCTCTTTGTTTTATTTCAAACTCTGAAATAACTTTGGCTCATTTTTTCTCCCATCTCACTTTCTAAAGCAGTGTTCTAAAGTCTAAACTGTGTATGTTTACAAGAGAGCATAAATTTAAAACAAGCCGGGACTGGAAATGTATCTATACTGAATCTTTTTCTTCTTTTTTTAACCTGTAAACAAAAATAAAAAATAAAATTCATATCCAGACTAACACTCAGTGTAGAAAATATTAACCCAGAGCAAAATTTTATGCAGGCAAGTTATAAATCCCTGGAAATATTACAGTAGCAAACCACACTGACCTTTAGCTCTAGGATTGCAAATGGTAATGCTATAATAATTGTGTATGTCCTTTTATTGTGTGACTCCCCACTCCCCCAGCCCACTAGGAAATGGGAAATTATGGCCTTTAGCAGTCCTTTAAATTGAAGGTATAGGGATGCCTTAAGTTTATTCCCAGTTATATATAACCATGTAGTAGTATTATTATTTATATCTTGCTAGCGGCACTTGGAATGCAGCTGCTCCTGTGGGTAGCCTTGTAAAAAAAGGTGCTATGTGTTTTGAACAAGTATTAAATGTGTACAGAAGATGATGCTGCATAAATGCTTTCTTTTCATATTTTTGTGAACTAACACTGTAGTCTCTGAAGAGAGGAGGATTCCACGCATAATTCAGCGATATCAGAAATAAGCAAGATTTAATGAGGACATTTATATAGATGTAAATACCCAGCATTGCAATAGTTAATGTAAGATGAGAAACAACTAATCAGAAAGTAAAGCTGGGTGTTTAATGTTTAAAGCACTCTCTAGCTAAGGTGTTTCAAGAAGATCTTGATTGCCTCCCATTGGCACAATGTGGGGATCTCTTTCACCCTTTTCTGGAGAGACTGGTGCAAGGACTGTAGAGGAGGTGGGCAGGAGGGCTGACCAGCGCAATAAATTCTTCTGTTCATATGATTTTGCTGAGACTGGCATTCCTAAAGATTAAAGGTGCAATGAAAGTTTGCCAAAGTCAATGAACAAACAGAAAATGACAAAATGCCAGGATATGCTTTCTTTGGTTTTGAAAATAACATTTTATATATTATTTTAAAATGCTGCTTCCAAGTTTGAACCAGACAGATACTGAATTCAATAGGTTTCTCTCCTCTCGAGAAGACAGATATCCAAGAGGCAGTCCTTTCTAACCTGGTTCCTTATGCAGGGGTAAGATTAACACACAAGTATAAAATAAAACTATTGAGCTATTTTAATACTGTTTCTGTCATGCATTCAGGACCCTCTAAAGTTGTCACCAGCTACTGTTTCATTTAATTCCCTAGCCTTCAGGGTAATGTAAGAAAATTGAAGAGATTAGGAGCTCTTTCTTTCCTGTTCAATGCATTTGTGTTGCAGTAAATTGGTACCAACCTTCAATCTCATGGTCAGGGCTCTCTAGGGTCCTTCCACTGATATGACAGAGCAGTCAGCTTGATAAATGGTGCACACCCCCTCCAGCACAATGGAGAAAGCTTTTTTCCCTGTCTCCACTATTGTGTCTCCCACATTAGTAAAGAGGAAACACCTAGCTGTCTCATTGCTCTAAGGAACATCACTATTCTGTTTACATTGTCTGTGTTAATTAGAAGATACGGTTTTTGTCCCCCTTGATTAATTATTTCATGAACAGTGTCAAGCACAGGATATGTCCTCGTCGTGAACTAGAGGGAAGGGAAAATCCTTAGCTTGGAAAATAACTTTTAATGCAGCACTCCCTGGCCCCAAAATAGGAAAAAAAAGAAAAAAAAAAAAAAAAAAAAAAGTCCCCAAATTAGAACTCTAGAAAATCTTAAATAAAATATATTCACTAAAGATACATCTCAGTAAGGTAGTTAAATATATGCTTAACTTCAAGCATAGGAGCCATTCCTGATGAAGTAGGGGGACTGTGCAGTGTTACATTATGCCAATACTTGATCACCTTGTTGAATTGCAATTGCAGCTAATAGATATGGAGTTAACACAGGCAGTAATATAAGCACTGCATTAAAATGCATTTAACAAAACATTTACACAAATGCTTCTTTCCTATTTTGGTTCATTCTGCTTCAGCAGTTCTCTAGCACTCACTCCCCTGAACTGGCATTGGGAATGCTTAAGCACTGAAGAGGGGTCATCCTGGTCCTTTTCACCGTGTGCAAAAATATAAAGGTGGAAGATGGAGGGTAATAAAAGGGCTTTAAAATTCAGATTTGTAAACTCTTCTTTTCCTAGAAACTTGGCCTTGAACAGCCAGGCATGTTTATGTTTGCGTGCGCATCCATGTATTTCAAATTTGCTCATGCAGACAGATGATCTAAAAGGATATCATGTGAAATTTATAATAGATGTTCAACCAGAGGATTTAAATAAACAAATCTTAAACCACCATTGACAGCAGATAAACATGTGGAGGATCAAGGTGCAGTGGGACAAGAAATAAAAGGTCAATTCCACTAAATAGTGCATTAATCAATTAAAATTCATATATGTTGAAGATCAGGCGGTATATGTCTTAATTGAGGTTTGATGCAGTTCCTTATTAAAAATCTATAACAGCTTTACTCAAAATAACCCACAGTTTTAAATAATACTATTAAGCAGGCTAGATGTGCACTAAAATCATAATTCATTAAATAGTCCATGCAAAAATGACAAGAGAGCTAGAAAGACTGAAATTAAGGGGTTAATATAGGCTTTGCTTCTCAAATTGAGTACACTGAGTACACAAAACATATCACATGTTGCACACTAAAGTCAGATTTTCTACTCTGGCCTGTTCTAAACCCACAGAAGAACAGACATGCCATTTCACTTCAAACTGTGAGCTGATCACCTTTCCCTATTTCTTTCCATTGTGCCTCTGGCATGTCATAGGTCTGGGAGAACAGTGTGTGATACAGACCATACAGTGATTAATAGTTGCTGGTAAATCCAATGGGGTGAATTAAGGACAAAAGGAACAATTTTATCTTTAAAGTTCCTCACTTTAGTGCATTTGTCACAGCCTTAGGGCTAGATGTTCAAAGAAGTGTGTGCAGTCAGTGCCTGTAGCCACTCTCCAAGAAGACAAGTTGGTTTTCAAATTGCTGGGAATAGATCGTAGGTGCAAAACACATAACATGCAAGATTCAAAAGGAGTTGGAGAAATCCTAGGAATTTGGATGGAATTATGATTTGCTTTTCTAAAAATGCATGTTACCTGTTTCAAGCTTACAAGGAAACTGTGGTGGGTTGACCCCAGCCAGCAGACAAGCACCCACACAGCTGCAGGATGGGGAGAAAATAGAATGAAGGTGAGAAGGCTTGTGGATCAGGATAAAGACAGTTTAACAGGTGAAGCAAAAGCTGTACATGCAAGCAAAGCAAAATAAGGGATTTATTTAGTACTTGCCATGGGTAGACAGGTGTCCAGCCACTCCCAGGTAAGTAGGCCCTCAGCACACTTAACAGCTAATGGGGAAGACAAACACCAGAACTACAATATTCCCCTTTCTTCCTCCTTTCTTTGAACTTCTGTTGCTGAGCATGACATCCTATAGTATAGGATATCACTTTGGTCGGTTTGGGTCAGCTGTCCTGGCTGTGTCTCCTCTCAGTTTCTTGCCCACCCTAAGCCTATTCACTCTGGGGACAGAAGGTAAAAATTAGAAGGCCTTGAAGCTGTGCAAGCACTTTTCAGCAATAGCCAAAACATTGGTGTTTCAACACTGTTTTAGACACAAAACCAAAACACAGCACATTACAGGCTGCCATGAAGAAAATTAACTCCATCCCAGCCAGACCCAGCACAGAAGACAAGAGAGCTGAAATACAGCAATGAAGCCTCTTTCAGTCAAGTCAGCCCTTGTCTCTGGGGCAGACACTTTCACAGATGACAGGAACCAACATCTGTGTGGACAAATCCAGTCCATCACTAGTCAGCTGATATAGCTGCTTCCATTTTAATTTTTATTAAGGAAAGTAATTCTCCTTGGCTGCCTGCATTGATTACCTCAAGATCATGCTGTCTTCTGGTCTTCCTGCCAACAACTGGGACCACACTGCCTCAGAAATATGGGTCAGGAAAAGTGTCTGTTGCGTGAAGTGGTGACTTCCACAGGCAAGTATTTGATGCCTGAATTTGATCTTTTTCTGTATTTGACCCTGTTTGAGAACAGAAAAAATACTCAATTCATTAAGCTTGTGACATTAGGGAATAAATAAAATATTTGGCCTAGAAAAGGAAAATTGCATGTCACTAAGGAAATTCTACTCATTTACTCAGATGTCTAAAGGCACTGTTACTCATTGCTGCTACTACTGAGATCTGCACATGGTGGATGATTTGGGATGGGAGTTTGAAAGAATTCTAAAAGTGACACATACACCGTCTCAAAATCCTGAAAAGCATCCCTAAGTTTTCTATACCCACTCTTGTAACACAGAATGGTAGTATGTAAGCATATTACTGAAGAAACTTATCATTCAAGTATCACTGGTGGCTTCAAATTCATTGTTTGCCTAGTAAAAAGCTAATAAAAATTTTTTGTCTTCTGCTTTTTTTTGTCACTGCTCTTACACATCATGGCATACACTCTGTTCAACACTCACACAGTAAACAAGCATGTCCTCTGAGTATCATAATGTCTTTTCGAGGCACCTCATCAAACATATATGGCCAGTGCAGCCAGCTGATGACAATGGACACTTGATCCTGAAATACACTGGACTAGGTCCTGAAAAAATATTGATAGATGGAGTAAAACTTCTAGACTCGTGAACTAGCACAGCCTGTTTTCACTCACCAGTGCCAGGTCACCATGGGTGCCTTATTCAAACAGAGAGAAATTTTACATGCAGAACAGTTGCTGCAGTTTTATACTACCTGTGTAATAATTCATGACCTGAGTAATAAAGAACTCATTAAACCCATTTCCTGCTTTTCCTTTACACATAGACCTCCCAGCAGTTTAAGCCATACATAATGAGTCCAAGTATTTTAAGAGATAGTGTTAAAATTATCTACTATTCTTTTATATCTGAAATCATTCTTTTATTTTCCTCTACTACATTGCTAGCATAACTAGGAAACAATATATTACCCTAATTACATGTTATTTATTAGGCAGCAAGCAAATAAGTCATTCAAAGACAAATCCCTGTAGTTATTTACAGAACTGCTTTAGATGACAAAGATATAGTAAACCAAGCAATCTTTCATTGTATTTATTACATACTCATTGTACTAATGAACAATAACAGGCTTTGCTGAAATAATGGCTTCTGTTCTGAGTTGTGGTAAATGTTGTACAGGCCATATTCATCAAAAGCACGTCAAAGCCATGGATGGCCTTTATTTCTTTTGCTTGCACTTGAGGAAATTGGGTAGCTGGTAAACAACAATGATTTGGAGGACTTAATAAGCATAATGTAAAATAATTAGTGTCTTTAAAAAAACAACATGCATAATATACTAGTGGCAGCTCGACCCCTGAGAAACACACAGTGGTGACGATGCTGGCAATTTATCTTTATAACCCTTACTTTTGGAAGAGCCTGTGCATTCTCTTTGCTCTCAATATGAGACATTCTTTGTACTGTTAAGCAAGCGTTATATCTTCACCACAGTGGGATGAAAATTCCTTGTTAACTTCACTCATCATTTGGAATTAATGAACACTGTAAAGCAAAAGAAGTAAATTTGAATATGAAATCACAGAATGAAAGAAATATAAAAAAATTAAAAGAAGAAGAGGGCTTTGGACTTGACTGATTTAAGTACTCTGGGTTAGGTTTTAAGTGCTTTTAAGAGAAGAAATTGGAATCCCTATCTTCTTCCTCCCACACAGAAGTCCTACACATAATGATATGAAAACATACTCTTTCTCCTCCTGGTGAATATTTATGGTCCAAAGAAGCTGACACGTTACAAGACAATGTAAGAGTATCCTTGAGTGTGATGAGCAGGGTCATCTGATAGGAACTGTGTTCAAATATCCTTTTATGATTGAGCTATAAGAGAATCTGATCTCCAACAGTTTTGGTAGAAGTATTACCCTTCTCGGGCATTGGGTTAGAGCTCTAGTTGTCTTTATGTTGCTCTAGGCCTGACCTGGGAAAAATATACTAAGAATATCTATTGGATAACTCCTTTCAAGTGGGACAGCTAAGAGACTGCAGTGAAACATGCACTCAGGTGCTTAATATTACCAACCTTTCAGAGTCCTGGGTAACCACAGCAGAAACATGTAAGAAACTTGGCAGAAAAACGTTGAGGGAAATAAATGCTTTCCAGGGTTGTACAATGTCCGTGCAAAAATTTGGGATCTACATTTTGAAGTCAGGTACCCCAATGGCAATTAGCCAAAGCTGAGGTTCTTTTTTGAAATGAAATAGAGAACAGCGTTTGGCATGAATAGCATTTGCTATCTCAGCTCAAAATAAGGACTCTCTCAGTCTGACACCTAGCTTTTGGGGACAGATATTTTGAAGTAATTGTACTTCTTCAACCCTAATTCCCTGTATGCATTCTTAAATGAAGAATGCTGTAAATGTTCATTGGCAAAAGAAAAATCCAACTGACCCTTTCAGGAGTCTTCCATAAAAATCAATTAATCCAGCTCATTAAAACCAACATTGTGTGTATTTTTTAGAAGAGTTATCTAAGAAGAACATCAAGCTCCTTGCTAACATTACAAAAAGAGTGCCCCAGTCTGTAAACGCAGTTCAATAAATTCAGTCCAACAAGTTTATTTATCTTTTCTTATCTTGAGCAAACCAAATTAATTTACAGCAATAATTACAAATTTGTGTCTCTAATTCTTTTAGAAACTCATGTTCCTTTCTATAATTGCGCTTATGTTTGTTCTTAATAAAGATACCTGAGTCTGCTTTACAAGAAGACTCACAGAGTTTGGATGGTATTTGGAGATTTCTTATCAGGATCTAGCTGATGGATTTCTTCTGCTAAAAGGTACAAAGTCACATAGGGCTGGATATTTGCATCCCAAGGCAAAAACATAGTTCATATTTATAACAGGAAACTGTAGAATCATAGAATGGTTTGGGTTGGAAGGGATTTTTAAAGGTCCTCTAGTTTAACCCACCTGCAATGAGCAGGGACATCTTCAATTAGACCAGGTTGCTCAGAGCCCCATCCAACCTGACCTTGAATGTTTCCAGGGATGGGATGTTTACCACCTCTCTGAGTAACCTGTTCCAGTGTTTCACCACCCTCATTGTAAAATATTTCTTCCTTACATCTAATCTGAATCTATCCTCTTTTAGTTGCCCCTTGTTGTATTGCTGCAGGCCCTACTATAAAGTCTGTCCCCATCTTTCTTATAAGCCTACTTTAAGAATTGAAAGATCACAGTAAGGTGTCCCTGAAGCCTTCTCTTCTCCAGGCTGAACGACCCTAACTCTTTGTCACAGGAGAGGTGTTCCAGCTCTCTGACCATTTTTGTGGCCCTCCTCTGGACCCACTCCAACAGGTCGATGTCTTTCTTGTGCTGAGGTCCCCAGAGCTGGATGCAGTAATCAGGTAGGGTCTCTCAAGAGCAGAGTGGAGGGGAAGAATCACCTCCCTCGACCTGCTGGCCATGATTCTTTTTATGTAGCCCAGGATACAATTGGCTTTCTGAGCTGCGAGAACAGATTCCCAGCTCCTGTCCAGTTTTTCATTCACCGGTACCCTGAAGTCCTTCTCCGCAGGGTTGCTCTGAATCTCTTCATCCCCAGACTGTAATGATACTGGGAGTTGTCCCAGCCCAGGTGCAGAAGCTTGCACTTGGCCTTGTTGAACCTCATGAGGCCCAATTCTTGAGCCCTCCAGGTCCCTCCGAATGGCATCCTGTCCCTCAAGCATGTCAACCACACCACTCAGCTTGGTGTCGTCTGCAAATTTGCTGAGGGTGCACTCGATCTCACTGTCTGTGTCACTGGTGAAGATATTAAACAGTATTGGTCCCAGTACAGACCCTTGAGGAACACCACTTCTCACTGATTTCCATCCAGACATTGATCTGCTGACCACTACTCTCAGGACACAACCATCCAGCCAATTCGTTATCCACCGAGCAGTTCATCTGTCAAATCCTAATGTCTCCAATTTGAGAGAAGGATGTTGTGTGGGACTGTGTCAAAGGCCTTACAGAAGTCCAGATGACATCCATAGCTCTTCCCTTGTCCACTGATGTAGTCACTCCATCACCTAAGGCCACTAGTTTTGTCAGGCAAGACTTGCCCTTGGTGAAGCCATGCTGGCTGTCTCAAATCACCTCCCTGCCCCCATGTGCCTTAACATACCTTCTAGGAGGTTCTGTTCTATGATCTTCCCAGGCACAGAGGTGAGACAGACAGGTTGGTAGTTCCCAGGGTCCTCCTTTCTACCTGTTTTAAAAACGGATGCAATGTTTCCCTTTTTCCAGTCATTAGGGACTTCATCTGACTGACAAACCTCTCAAATATCATGGAGAGTGGCTTGGCAACTACATCAGTCAATTCCCTCAGGACTCCAGGATGCATCTCATCAGGTTCCATACATTTATGTATGTTCAGGTTCCTCAGGTGGTCTCAAACCTGATCTTCTCTTACAGTGGGAGGGACTTTGCTCCCCCAGTCCCTGACTGGAGGTCCATCCACTCAAAAGGTGTGGAAAGAGAGATTGCCAGTGAAGAGTGAATCAAAAAAGTTGTTGAGTATCAGCCTTCTTCTCCTCCATTGTTACCAGTTTGCCACTTGTGTTCATCGGGAGTGTACACTTTCTTCAACCTTCATTTTCTGGCTGACATACCTACAGAAGCCCTTCTTAATTTTTTTTGTGTCTTTTGCTATGTTCAGCTCTAGCTGTACCATGGCCTTCCTGACCCCCTCCCTACACAACCGGGCAGCATCCCTATACTCCTCCCAGGATACCTGTCCCTGTTTCCACTGCCTATGCATTTCCTTCTTTCCCTTTAGTTTGACCAGCAGGTCTTGACTCATCCATGCCTGTCTCTTGCAGTCCTTCTCTGATTTCTTACACACGGGAATTGAGAGCTCTTGCACTCTATGGAAAGCACCCTTAAAGACCTGACAGCTCTGTTCTGCTCCCTTGTCCCTGAGGGCAGGGAGTTCTATTGAATAACTCCTTAAACAGTTGGAATTTTGCTTTTGTAAAATTCAGGATCCTGATCCATATCCCTCAGGACTGTGAACTCCACCACTGCATGATCACTGCAACCCAGGCTGCCTCCAATCTTGATGTCTCCAATTAGCTCACTTGTGTTGGTGACCAACAGGTCCACTAACACATTCCCTCCGGTAGGGCTGTCTACTACCTGGCTTAAGAAGTTATCCTCAATGCACTCCAGGAGTCACCTGCATTGACTACACCTCGCCTGTACACTGTATTGGATTTGGTGCAGTGGTACAGTACTGTTTGTGTGTATGAAAACTATGCAAACATTATAGCATGCAGATTACAAATGGGTAAATTCTGTTTAACCCAGACTACACTACTATCCAATGCTAAGGTCAAAAAAAATGAAGAGAAAAAGAAAAGGTTGATTAATAAAATGTAACTGGTTTTACAGTTTTTCAATTGAGTTTGGGCTGACATGCTTTCAGCTTTTTGATAGTGGGAAGTATCTCACTGATGAAGACCATGTTGCCAGAAGGCTGATGTAAAGTGAACTTATTCCATACAATGATCACATTAACATGAATGCTGGTTATCTCCAAGTAACCTGCAGTCTTCTATATAATTTCTTACATCACCTTAGTTTACCTTTACAGAGGACTTCATGTTGATTTTGTCTAAAAAACCTTGCTGTCTCAGTCCATTAATGTTGCAGAGGTTGTGAACCTCAAAGTGCCACATTTGGAAGAGAGTTGTTCTGTTCTGAGATTCCTGACATGTAAACAAGATACACCTATGATGTCTTTCTTCACTAGCTGAAGTAATTTCAGCCATCTCTTAGATTTTGGAGTAGTCTTTAATCTGAGGCAATGGTGATGAATTACGCTATGCAAATATAATTACCTTCATTTCCTCCTACTAGTAATTAGGGCCCAAAAAACCTAAAACCAAAACCCAACTACCCCCTCACTCAATAAACATACAAAAAAGAGGTGGACTAATGCAGACAGAAAGTGCTAGCTGGTAGTATGGCTAGTATGCCACTTATCTGAAATATACCATGTTCTATATATTTACAAAATTTGTTTCATCCAAACACTGTTACAGGAAAATGTTCTCCAAAGTCATGTAATTCCCTTGATCCATTCTTCTGTAAGTCAGCTTGGAAGTTAGGCAGCTGTCATACAAACTGCCATATTCGTCTCCTTATATATGAGGCCAATGGATCATCATTAGAGGAAAACCTAAAAGAAGAGCAATGGCTCATTCACCTTTCACCCTGTAGAAGGAGTGTGGTCTCAAGAGTAAGGGTGAGTGCATCTGCAGGACACAAAGGAAGCCTATACTGTGATAAATGGCAGTGAAGATAGGGCCCTTGGAATCCAACACCATGGATGATTAATGCTTGTGAACACAAAGAGTTACCACTAGGTCCCAATCATAGTGAAGAAAAACCCTGCAGTGTTTTAACATGTGACAAAGCATATAACCACATTCAGTTATTCAAAATGCACATAGAGACACATGCATTGCCTAAACTGATATGAAGCTTTTTATGGGTGTAAATATTCAGAAGGGGCTCTGCTTATGAGCTAAGGAATATAGTAAATGCATCATTATTAATGTATATCTTGCTGCCTAACATATAAGACAACTGCATCATCATGTACCTAGTAATTCTCCTTTGAAGTAATGAACAAGTAGCACTGACGAATGCTGCCATCACATAATTGGTATAATGAGCTTCAATGGGGATGAGATTCTGACAGTGATTTCTATTTCCTTAGAGCTGGGGTAGGTTAAGAATAAATCATGGAAGTTACTTCAGATTTAACCCTTACATCACTGAGATAGAAGTCTGACCTGCATTTTGTGGACAATTTTTAGAATAAACCAACTGAAAATAAGAAATTTTACCAAAGCCTGACCAATAAAACCTTGTAGATCAGATGTTAAGCATCTTACAAGCTGCTTTAGGAATAACAAAAGTAGAAACTGCCACCTGGAATTAGAACTACAAAAGGTCTTGTTAGTTATGGCTTTCATTTGGTCTGCTAAGCTGTAAAGGATGTTCTGAATTAAATTGTTAGGGCGAGCTTGTGCTCTCAGGGACATGCAGGACAGCTTCACCTTTCTAGGTCCAGCTCTGCTGTGATACTGTTCAATAAAATAAGATCAAGGCTCCTTTTATCATAAAGATGATATGACAAAAAACCCCACATTCTAGCTCTATCCTAAACTCAGCACTACAAACACGTATAATACTTGTGAAATGTAGTAAAGATTGTCACCATTTGCATTTACTACTTCATACTCAGCAAAGGATGGTGAAATTGCTTACCTGTTTCAACAAATAAGCACTAGATACTAAGTTTTACAGTGAGTTTTTTCTAAAAGTAACATTAGAATGGAGTCCAGGAGATCTTTACTCCAGGTCTTCTTGCCTTAGGTTTACTTTTTTTTTCTAGAAGCCTATTCCCCCTTTCTTCACTGAGGTGCTTTTAACAACCATTTCTTACTCAAGATAACACTATCCAAACATATGTAGTGGAGATGTCCATTATAAGGCAGAGATGCCTCCAGAGGGAGATAAATAGAGAGGAAGGACAGTGAAGAATACGTGATATCTGGATGGTATGATGCCAGTTAGCAGTCTTTTCAGAAGTGATGCAGAGGCAAGAGTGTGAGACATCCAGTGCTGACTATAGAAAGCTACAGTGGACAGAATAAAGAGATGCTAGGGGACTGTGCTTTTCTTTTTCTTTTTTTTTTTTTTTTTTTTTTTAATTTTCTGCACTTTTTTTAAATCTCTTCCTTAAACATATTGAAAAAATAGATCCTTCTGAAAGGAGGGGGAGGATAATTGGATGGTAACTGTAGTGTCTGTGATGGTTATATCCCAAGGCAACAGTTCAAAATAAAACACAGACTCTCATATTTAGTCAACTGCTGAGGCCATCTGACAAATGAATGTGAAAACCATTCTGTGGACAAATTCTTAGTCACCCAGGGACAAGGGAGCCCTGATTAAGTGAATGTGGAGAAGCAGTGCTCTTTAAAACACAAGAGGTTTTTCACCTCCATATTGCCAATTATCTATTATCCTGAATAAGCACCCAGACAGAAAAGTCGAGGAGAAGCGTCTGGATAAAACAGAAATATGACATGTGAAATACATATAAAGCAGAAGAAAAGGCAAGGAAGATGTAAAGGATAAAAGAAAATTGGTGACAGCTGACTGTGGGGCACAGATTCCTGAGCTAGTGACCATGCAAACAGATGCGTACACAGGACAGATTGACTGAACATGGCTATATTCTCCTTTTTACCAAACGGCTTATACAGACCCAGCCAAACATTTTTGACCCACAGCTGAACTTCGCAAATACTACATCTACAAATGCTGAAGAACTGACTGTAGCAACCAAATGATAAAATACATGCAGGAAAAATGTATTAGTAGCATGCACATTAACCTCTGTGAATTACTGTTTCCCAGTCCATGCAATAAATCAATGCAAGCAAGCACCTGAGTTGCTAATAGTCCATTTAAAGATCTCAGTTGAGTACGTGTTTCAGTAATCCAAATGGAAGAATAAACACAGGTACAAGCAGTCAAAAATTATTATTTCCTGTTTTCTCTCCATATTCTGGAAAATGACGTGATCCTCAGGAGTAAGAAAAATATTCTGAAATTCTATACTTAATACTTCCACAAATTATTATCACGTTGAACAAGCCACTAAGCCTTCAAGTCTCTATTTCTACCTATAGTAAGCAAACAGTTTAAGGACATCATCATGCCTTTCCATGACATTCCAGAGGTACTCGAGAATTAATTCAGACTGACAACCAGCTTGTGAAGAATTTGGAAAACAGTGCATGAGCATATGTATCAAATTCTTATACTTTGCAAATTAGTCCTTCTTGATCTTGATATTTGGATCAACTTTGATCTCCTCATTTATGACAAAAAGAAAAAAAAAAAAGAAACTAGACCATAATATTTTCCATTAACAAGGTTATTTTTAGATAAAAAATGAACTCTGATGAGAAAATTCTAGAAGAAATTCTCATTTCTGTAAAGTTTTCACAGTTTCACTCAGATCAGAAAACCTCAAGACCATTTTTTCTGTGACTGTAGCAAGCATTTTGAGCCTGCTAAAAATAATAATTCTATTTTTAAAGAAAATCAGAGAAACTCAAAAGAAGGGTATTTTATTGAAAAAAACTGATAGATTACTTCTAGATGGTAAAAAACTATAATTTACCAAGTCATCTGAGAAAAAGTTATGAGTAGATAGTAGAAAAGTATCCTACATAGAATTTCTCTCCTTTCCCTGTTTTATCTGAAACTTCAACAATTATTCTAAGAGCATAATTCAAAAGCAAGCTTCAGAAAGCCTACTACAATTCCAAGCTTTTGGGATATAGAATAATTTCAGACATTATTCTGGACACTGCCTGCCACACAAGACTAGAGTATTTTAGCGATCAGTAGTCACTGTTAACAAAGTCGGTGTCAATGGAAACTTCAGATTAGTGGTACTGAGCAAAAGTGTACCCATTCTGTCAATCACCAGACTAACCCAAGCTCAGATGCTCATGTGCTGACAGGCCTTTCACTGGCAGTAAGTTTTCATCCTAAGTGATTGTGCTGAAAAGCATGAGATCAAGAATTGGCAAACAGAAGTAGTTTGGGGTTCTCCTTTTTAGATCTCAGAATACATCTGAAAGCTTGTTCGAGCCTAAACCAGAAACCTCATCTTTGTTAGTTCAGGCAAGTAAGATATGAAATAATGCCAACACTTTTCACTATCTAGAAGTGTGCTTCAAGTTCTTACATACCTGGGATAAATAAAATGCTTGATCTGTAGCTCTGTCTCAACGATTCCCTTTCAGTCACTGAGGCTTATCGCATCCATGAGGTATACATGAGTCTTGTTTGGCTTTCTCTTATCCCTTTAAAAATGCTTCTACCTTTCAGGTTCTTATTTCTTCTGGGTGTTCTCAGATTCATTTCCTCAACATCTGCTTCATGAACTCAGACAGCTGTTCATAGATATAGTTGATCTATGGCCTGATATTATTAGAATGTTTGCACCAATACAGTGAATACAAATGTTTGAGTTCAACTTATAGTTTATGTAAAGGAGGAGGGGTAAGAGTATACTATAATGATATAAGCCACTACAACTTCATGAGCAGTGTGAAGGGAAGGTGGAATTGTACAGTCCATCTTGCTGGGGGGAGCAATGACCAACAAGTCAGTCAGAAAGGAGGTTTCTGAAACTGACTTTGAACATGCCCTTATCTCCCCTTGGGATATTTCCCCATCTCTTCAACACCCTGATGAAAACTCTTAATTGGGAAGTTATCCCCTGGTCATGCTGGCTAGTCTGTTGTAGTTGTGAGAAGGTGGTGAGCAAAGACAGAGCTAGGGGATTGACCAGCACACAAGAAACTTCTAGTCAGGGAAGACAGCTGGGGACCCTGTTTCTGAGAGCCACGCTGCAATCTCTACAGCATTTACCATTGTCACCTTCTGCCCACCAAGAGGAGACAATGCATCCCTGCCCATCTAGAGATGTCACCCCTCAGCTTTGCTCCTGACCAGTCATGTCTCAGCACAACTTTCACATTTAGATAAACTATATTCAAGTGACATTTTCCCACTGTCACAAGATCCTCAGTATGCAGTCTCTTCAACAAAAGCCTGCAAGTGACAGTAAAACTGGCAACAGTCATGAGGAGAAACCCTGAAAATTGGATGGAAATACCTCACCACTGAATTTCCACTGGGAAATTCAGACCAGCTCCAAGTTTTGAAATAACAGAGCTGCAGTCAGCTGGGGTGTGACTGGTAGAGACAAGTGAATCAGAGACACAAAGAGGAAAACGTGAAGAGCGTGCCACACAGACAGAGACACAGACTATATGGAGAGCTTTGTTTTTGAAACATCTTTGGAGGGCCGGAAAGAAGGAAACTGGGGAAAGAAAGAGAATGGCTCAGGTCCTTAAACATTGCTTTTAAGGGCTTTTAAGCCTCTTAAGCATCTATGAAACTAAGAGAAGAGCGAGCACAAATCAAGCACCAAAAACACTTCAGAGCAGGAGCGTTTTTATTGTCATTCTTATTAATGCTAACCATTGAGAAAAGAAGAATAAAGCAGTTATAGTGATTTAAAACTAGTTCAGCACAATAGTTCCCACCTGCCACCACCCCCAGTGCTGCAAAAGGGAAAGGATTGATTGGATAGACCCTCCAAGCCCTCTTTCTGTTTCACATGCAACTTAACCTTTCTTGGGGATAGAAACTGGACAGGAAAGGATAAGCAGGTACAGGCACTGAACTTGGCTTGCTGCTGCTCTCTCTGCCTAGGCTGGATGCCCTTCATTGTGATTCTGGGATACTTTCAATTCTGGGGAAAGAGCCATGCATTTCTAAATAAAACTCTTTCCTCTCTCCTCCCTCCCCTTTCCACCTCCGCCTACCCATTTCTCTGTGATCAGTCAAGGGGAGAAGATAAAGACTTTGCATTTTGAGCACAAGGATGGGAAAAAAAAGAAAGAAAAGCAGCAGAAGAATCTCTAAATGTTTTGCTCCACCCTCAGAATTCTTTATTTTATTCTGCTCAAAATTAAAAGCTCAGCTCTTGTGAGACTAAAGCTTATGGCTAAATGCTGTTTCTTTTAATTGAAGGTAAACTTTGTCTTGCTTATGTGTGAAGGCCTGTTATACAGAAAACAGAAAAACTTGACCCAGAACATAAGAGCAAAATTGCACAAGAACCTTAAAAAGACCAGTATGTGAGTTGGGAGAAGAGGAAGACCTTGTAATTTGAAAGAAAATAATACAGACACTTATGCGATGCAGAGCAACTACAGCACCATTAGCATAACAGTGAAGAAAAGATTGAAGTAAAGTGTACTATTGATCATTCAGGCTGTTTAGGAATCTTTGGGATTGACCTGCAACATGGGAAAGTTCAAACACTTTTGTGGAATCTGGGAGAGCTCAGCACCTTGAAGGTTCATGCTTATTGGTATGAGGTTGGAAGGGAAACATGACATTAGAAGAATCAGTTATGTGTTTGTGTCTATACATTTGTTTGTGTATAATTTATGTTCTTTGTGTATATTTTATGTTCTTTGTGTTTTATGCTTCCATCTCTTTGATGCCTTTGATTCTTTAAATCAATGATGAAGATTAGACTTTCCAAGAGGGTAAATCTAAACTAATTTTATAATTCATGTACATTAAAAGACTTATGACACAAAACCTGTGGGAGAAGTTAGAAAGGAATTATTGTAAAATTAGTGTTTAATTTCTCTGGTGCTCTATAAACATTACTGTAATGCTGCTCATGTTTTCAGACCCTGAACTCCCTATCTCCCCATAATTCTGTTCCTGGACGGCTATATACAGTAATTTTCAAATACAGCAGATTACATTACAGGTTTTGAAACATGAAATAGTCCAAGAATACAGGGCAAGTTGTCACTGAGGCCAATATAGACAATCCTACTCAGCTGAGGATAAAACCCTTGGGAGAGATCGCTGTATTAATTTCCATTCATAGCCTAAGGAAAGAATCCAAATCAGCAGAGGAAAAATGTTCGATGTCTTCATCTTTAGTGTTATCTTATTCCCATGTATTTTCAACCCATGTTTTCACAAAATGTCTCTAGCTGTATCTATTCAGTCTTGGAGACCACTGATTCTTGGTTTCTCTCTCTCCATCAGTTCTTGAACTATGCTCAAGAAGCATTACAGACAGTAGGAGAGCAGGGAGGAATTAAGCTTGTTCACCAAGCCAGTTTTCTCAGGTTCACACAGCTCTGCACAGACATGATTCTGAGGTTCATGACAGATGTTTTTGAAGAATGTGTCATTGCAGGCTCTCCATACATTGTTCCTCCCTTCCTGTCACACTGAGTACTCTCTGAAGAACTCTCAGAGTATTTGTTCTGCACAATGCTTAATAGCATTCCCAGACAGCCTTTACAGAGCTACAGCTACAGGCCACCCATCTTGTTTAAAGTGCTTTAACAATTCCTGAAGATTTTGGTTTCAAAAGTTTTGAACCCATTCATTAAAGGTCTCTATGGTTTTTGCTAAAGAATTGTACCAAAGAAGAAAATATCTTTTGTTTGAAGAAACGTGAATATTTGGATTTTTTTTTTTTTACCAGCAACTGCCAGAACAGTGCCATTGTCTCTGACCCTTATAAAGAACAGGCTGAATGCTGCCAACTAGGAATGCTCAGGGAAAACATTCAATGTGACAGTAGGGAGGGGAGAAGGGTGCACATACCTGATTTGTGGTATAGAGCTGTCAGCAAAGGACTGCCAGTAAAAAGATGTCCCTCTTTTACAGGCTTTTCAAATTTTGAAGATTATGCATGGACAAGTATGGGGGGGAAATGCTCCTAGCTAGTTTCAGAAAGTTCAGTCAAATGGTTGAACAGATCACTGGGATGGTCCAGCTATTATGCAGCAGTCTGGCACATACAATCAGGGAAAAAACAGCTTTCTCGCCAGTGGCTGAATTCAACATAAAAATATGTCCAGATCTCTGTACTGTGCCAACTTAGACTATTTCCAGCATGCAGTTTTGAAGTAGTAATGTTAAACCATTGAAATTGCACCTTGCTTTGCATCTTCTAAACTTTCTTTTTATTCTAAATAAGGAAAAGTTTGTTTCCTGAAAGAAACTGTATTTTTTTCACTCATTTCTATATGACATGATAGAAGTGAAAAAATGCAATCATTTTAGCCTTTTGAAGAATGGGTGAGTATGCAATTTGGGCTTATTCAATATGAATCACTTAGTAAAACCAAGGCACTAACTGAAGAGTGAGTTATGAATACTCTTAATGTGTGTTCTTTTCTTATAGATTACCAAGGTATGGACTACCTGAACCAGACCAAAACTACAGTAAATATTGCTCAAATGCCTGACTTCAAGTGGAACCTGAGACACAAAATTAAGGCAGTTGCCTGTCTTCTGAAATACATTGCCATGGATTCTCACTGAGCTAAAAGCCCCAGGATCTGGTGGAGGCCGTAAAAAGCTAAAAAGCCAAATCTGCGAGACAGAAAATTAACAAAACAGGAAATTAACAAAAAAGATCTACTTTGTCTGAAGTTCAAACACAATTTATTCTACGAAGTGGAATGGTGTAGTCAAAGAAATACTTGTCAGCAACGTTGAGGCTTGTGATTTATGGACTAGTTGTCATGTAATACAAGATGGGAGCTTTAAAATTATGCCAGGTGTAGTAGTAATTTTAAAAGTTAAAAATAATTCAGATAATTCAGTTTGAAGAGTATCATAATCTAATGTACACACATAGTGGTCAAAGGTCATGTCTATATGTCTATTAGAACTGTCTATATATAGAACATGAATAAATAATTTACTCTGTCCTCAGGAGACTACAGGATTAGAATCAATTATCACAAAGCTTTGTTGTTGCTGTTGTTCTGCACATAGCGATAAAGATGCTACCCTGCTGGATCTTCAGATTAGGCTTTCATTAAATCTCTGTGTCTTTGAAGGTGGTTTAAATCTATCACCTTGAGTGTGTATGATCTTATCACCTGCAGCAAAGTTCTTCAGCATCAGCATTTCATGAACTAACACAGTATGTTGTGTAATAATTTGCAGTGTATTCCATCCCCGGGCTTTCTGGCAGTCAGGTCCTCAATGAAAAGTTCTTGACATGATCAGAAATGATGAAGGAAAAAAAACCCAAACAGATATGGAAGAGGAATATATCCAGACAAGTATCTTTTTTTTTTTTTTTCCCTAGAATAATCACTGATTAAACAGTAACTAAGCTTAAGATCTGAGTCAAAAGCCAAATAGCTGAAATTGTTCTGGATTTCTTTTAGGAAAGTGGCATTTCAGATTCTTGTGGAAAGAACATGAGCAAAATGAGAGAAACACTTTCAAACTGCGGGATATGACACATTAGAATTCCAAAGCAGACACTGATCAGTATTAAGCAATGAGATTTCATTTGCAGATCTCATGTAAAATTAATTTTCATAATTCTCTTAGTTCCTGTCTACATATACATATTTTTTCTCATTATCTACTTTATTACCATATTTGAATTCTCCTGTTCTATGTCTGGGGATCAAAGATGAGAGATAGGTATTTTGCTATGACTCAATGAAAAATGCACTCTTGAATCTCAAACCGCTGGTCCCATGAACTGAGGCAGAGTTCCCTCTAAAAATGTTAGCATGGCATAAAAAAAGGGGACAAATTATTAACTATTCCATTGAATAATCAATTCAAGTGAAATTACTGCTAAAGTTATGTTGGGATGTGACATTTAAAGTACTTCTTATGCAATGAGATTTCCCATTTAAAGTTCACAATTCAGTTTGACACATTCTTCTGAGTATATTTAGAAGTCACAGACTGCAAGATAACGCCATTAACTCCATAAACCCATTAACTCCATATCAACAAGCAAATTCAGCACAGCCACTCCTACCAAATACACCTGTGTTTCTCTGTTTGAGTATTAGGAAATGTCTGACTGCTTAGCTAGCAAAATTTAGCCCAAGGAAGTATGGCTTCAGTCTGTTGTCACATTCAGTCTAACTCATATTCATAATGTCTTCTTATCTATCTCTACTCTCATGATGTGCAAGGGGAAAAAAAGCCACATAAAGATTGTACTTTTATGCCAGCTTTATAGCTAAAGAAGAAGAAACAGGATCTGTATAAGGAATTTATGCCACCACTTCATCAGTTCGGGGAAAGGCGGAAGAACCCGTGTGTAATCTGTGTCATATATAGGTTATGTGAGTGAGGTGCTTACCTGCAGAGGAATTTGAACATCTTTTGCAAACCATCCCCACCCCATTCCCTAGGGCTAGCAACGTGTTATCAACGGGCAACCAGACTTCTAAATAAGCTAAATATGAGCATAAGCATGGCTTAATTTTGTCAAGTCCTTTTATTTTCACTTCACTTTGAAAGAGGTACATGAAATTGGAAGAACTTGACTTAATGATGCTGTTTATACACACATTTTCTCAGTGGCAAATCACAGACAATTTCATAGTATACTGCAAAAGTACTGGACTTTTAGCAAGGTCCATTGGACAAAATAAAAAAAAAATTCCTTGAGCTCATTGTGTATTATATATTTATACCTTACTATACCTGATGAAAAATATTTCATATAGTATGTATATCCTAATGGGCTGTCAAATGGAAAATATTTCTAGATTTAGGGAAAACACTTAGAGTTCTTCAGAAAGAACTCAGTTCTGCCCTCTCTACTTTCTGTGAAGTGAATAAAATTTCTAACATATGCACAAAATCAATGGGTCTGTCTAGAAAGGTTTTTCTAAAGAGAAAAAAATAAAGGGTTGTATAGGATTTGCTATATCAGAAGACATGTTAACCAAAGTTGTTAAAACAATGATTAAACCACAATCTGAACCTCAGAAATTTTGTAGGCAGGGGTCAGTCAGAACAGTGGAAGTTTCCAAGAAGTTATCCATCTGTCTCTGATCCTTAATCTAAACTATCACTGAAATATATATATATTTCTGTGATATTCAGGATTCAAAAAAGAGGAGTCAGGGAGGGAGAGAGTACAGTTTTGTTATGTTTAATTTTTCTCCTCATGGTCCTCAGTTAAATCACATGAGAAGCAAGAAGTATGGGGAGGTAGGGTGACAAGATGACAAATCTACTCATTGTCTATATTTCAGAGTGCTTACATTTTTTTCCATATGAGTCTTTTAACCTCAGATAAGACCCAGAATGCTTTGGTTTTGCTGTCCACAGTGAAGTAGTGACACAGGCATGAAGTTTCAAAGCTGCAAGAATAAGTTGGACTAGGAAATTCTAGGTGAGACACTTTCATTGATAAAACTGCAGTTACTCACTACTCACTTTTTTAGTCAGCTGAGTCCTATGTGATTATTCAAAAACCTAAAAGATTTTGAAAGTTCTAGCCCACACATATGATGTAACTGCAGGATATGTTTCTTCTCAGGAAGTTAAAAAAGCAGGCATACACTGTAGGATGTATCAATATCTCTTAAACCTAGTCACACTTCAGATCATTATTTCTGGCCCAGAAAATTCAGTGACCCCAGACAATCACACAAAGTTTCTGCCAGGAAATTGAAGGGTGGCCATTGCAACCGTAGAATTTGGCCAAAGCAGTGCAAGCAGAAAGGAAACAGATTTAGATATTGATTTAGCAACTTTCCTTGGCAGCATCTGACAGCAGGCATTCCTGTGAACCCCAAATGGATTTTGAAAGCATCCTCCACAATGGAATGTAAATGTTTCCTTCAGTGTGGCAACACTTGTCGACACAGAATGGTGCCAATTCTACTTTTTTGTAGAAGAATAAATTGCATTCAGTACATTTGCCTTAAATCTCCAAGGCTCTGGTGCAGAGGGCAACACTGAGACCACACTCAGAAACATTCTTTGGATGTCTGATTTCAAGACCATCTAGCATTTCCCGTAATTACCAGAAAATATCTATCTGACCAACCTAGACACAGTTGAAACTCCCACTCAATGAATATACCCTTTCAGTGACTGAGGGGGGAAAAAAAGTGCAACTTAATTATTTTGCCAGATATCTGAGAAAAAGAAACACATTGTTCTATGCTTGGCCTATCCTCACGCTAGTCTTTCCTTGATTAAACTTTTAAAAATACTAAGCAAGGCTCCAGAGGAGAAAAAGTTTTCTGTCTGAGGAGAAATATCACATATTGGAAGCCAATATCCTTTACATAAAGTACTGATCAAGAAAAATAATTTCTACCAATTTATCAGCTGTGTAAATGTCTGAATGTAGATGGATTTGTGCTCAAGCCTTGAGTAAATTAGATACTCTTTTTTCAAGCAGTGGAAGACGGCCGATTCCCTTCAATATGTAGATTGGTACTGAGAGCAAAGCATGATAGTGATGGGAAAAGAGGGCTCTGCTGCTGCATGTAGCAATAGGATTCCTGCCTTTGTCAAGCTGGTGCCCTTGTTTTATAGCACACGCTCTGCTCTGCCATTCAACAGCTGCAGGAAGAGATAGATCATCTGAAGAAGCTGAGACAAATATTTGATTTGGATGATTATCCTGCAGGTGTCTCATCATCACCATGATGCTTAGAATTACTAATTATTTTCCTTCCATTTATGCATATCTTGTCGTGAATACATATGTCATGGCATAGGTAATAAAGATTCTCATCAATGTGACCCTTGACCACTCTTTCAAGGAGAACCCACTAATAGGGAGTACTCTGTACCGGAGGGGAGAAGAAATGCCAGAGGTGATCCTAGCAGAAGGCTTGCTTCATCTGCATTCCCATCTCTTCTTTCCCTCTAATGGAATACTACTTAGGTAATGATAATGAGGCAACTATCAGGTTTCCTCAGTCCATTTCAGTGAGCCTTACACCCACATGTGGCTAGCCTTAGTGGCTCCTGAAATTGTACACAAACATAAATAAATAAATAAATAAATTAAATGCCAGAACAGGTATTATTATTTTTTAAAGCTGTTAACAGTATTTGATATGACCTCCTAAGTATGAATTATTGTTTAATTGAATGCATTCCTTGTCTGGACTAGATGGTATCACTCAAATCCTAGTCTGTCCCTTCATAAAGGTCAAAGAGGGTGCAGTTTTGTGTACACATAATGAAAATCATTTTTCCTCACAATACTCTCTACCACAACCTAGTTTCCTGCTAGGTGAAACTAAAAGAGGCAGAGGTACCTTAAAAAGTAATAACTCAATGGTATTCAAACAGCTTACCATGTTCGATCTATTGTATTGATTTTTACACTACAAAAAAAAGAACATAGTTTTGTTTATTTATGGAATGTCTGAGTACAAATTGAGATAGAAAAGCAAACTGTTAGCATCTCACCTCTTTTTTAACAATCAAGTTAATTTTCAAATGACAAAACCAAGTTGTGCTAAATAGTTTTATTCCATTAGAAAACACGCATTTTTTTTTTCCTGAGACTTTTGGCTATTCCGTTGAACAGCGATGGAGACAATGTTTCACATTTATCAAAATTAAAACATTTTATACATTAATTGCTGGTACGTCCTAGGTAATATTCTGCTCTGGGAAGGTCCTTGATGTTCTGCTGCCTTTAGCTCAGCTCAGAACAAAGCTAGTTTTAAGGTACTGGGTAGTCCCCACAGGAAGCAGGTTATGATTTTTCAGCCACTTCTGAAAATTACATTTGGGAGAATGCAGTACTGTTCATATTTCCGTGGGTTTCTCTGTACAAGTTTCACAGGAAGAATTTTTTTTACAGAGTAGTGACACACTATGTGATTACATCTATGTATATAATTAAGTGGTTACAGTATAGACATGTTACTGCTTTCTAATGTCAGCAGCAGAAGCCTCTTCACCAGGAATTGAAAGTGCTTCACTCTAGCAATTAGAAAAAGTACCTTACGTGACTCTGTATTCAGACTTTACACGTGCTTCAATCAGGTTATTTGAGAGGTATCAGAGTTACAAGATAACCTGTGGTTTCCCAGCAGCCCATCTAATATCAAAAATTATATGCTTAGACAATCAGCACATGAAAGTTTGTGCTCATTTTGTCAGATAGACACAGGCATGAATACACATCACTGAGGAGGCTTAAGCAGAGGAAAATCAAGAGGTTTCCTGTTTTCTGAGCAGGCATCAAGTGTCTAGGGAGACACAAGGGTGCCTGGGGCATGCCCTCCCCTATTTACAGGCTGTGCTGGGTGTTTCCAACTATTGCTCCCAGCCCTGTGAACTGCAGCTCTTCCCTTGTAGTAGCTGTAACTGCTGTGGGAGGGACCTCTGAAGTGCTGCCTGTTTTGCTACTCTTGTGCTACAGTTCTTGCTGAGCCAGCCGCAATGCAGCCAGGTGCAAAGGGGAGGCAGAGCAGCAAGAAGTCAGATTTGAAGGGGGGGGGGGGGGGGGGGGCGGGGAGAAGAAGGACCTTTCTTCCTCGTTAGCTACACAAAATTGCCTCAGGAAAATGGACCAAAACCACGTGTTATTGAGCATCCCTGGGACTCAGCCTCCAGCCTCTGTTTCTCAGGCTGGATCTCTGATCAAAGATAATGGGGCCTGGAGGGAAGTGGCAACATCATAGCTGAAAAATACAGACTTAATGAGATAACTTGAAGGCACTCTTTTTTAAAAAAAGAGAAAGCAACGGTTTAACTTTCTATCTAAACTACAGTAGGATGTGTAGCTGCTTCTGAAGCCTTGCAAATTTAGCAGCAGCTGGTGGAAACAGTTTAATCTGATGCTAAACAGAAATAATAAGGCTTGCCAGTTGCATAGTTAAAAGACAGTCAATTCCTTCCTTAAGCCTGTTTTCAGATGCAACCTAGGTCCATCAGGTCTGGCTTGAAAGGATACCCAGTATGAAAGCATATTTGTTGACTGAGTCAACAAAGGCAGTCAATAATAGAAGTCAGTAGTAGGAAAGAGCATACTGTTATTTGGGATAATGACATCTAGCTTTAAAAACAAGGTGGACATGAATCAGACTGAATTCCATTATTTTAATCACAGAAATGTCCGTTTGGCTAGGGGACTCTTCTTCCTAAACAGCATAGTAGACACTAGAATGCAGATGTTTTCAGGCTCCATAATGCAAAGTGATTTCTATTAATTAATCAATTTTATCAGCTTTTGGTTGGTTTAAAACTGCACAAATACTTATATCCCAATACTCAGAAATATCTTCTTGCATCCTGTTTAAGCAGCAGGCAGATTGCAAGCACAGTACAAGGTACAGAGACAAGTCCTCATTTGTGGCAGGGACAGGTTTCTGGTAGCTTGACCCCTTTCTATCTGCTGTCTGGCCCCAGGACAGGCAGCGCTAAATAATGCCGCAACAGCAGAAATGCTGGAGGTATGGTCACTCCCAAGCAACCCTAACTTCCCTACCAGGAGAGGCAAAACAGCATTTTCCCATCTGTTGTGGGGAATAAATAACCCATTGCTGCTTCTTCTCACCTCCACTGCAGCTGCAGCTGCTTAATTTCCTCCGACATATACCTGGGTGGCCCCAGCTACTCACAGCCCTCTGGAGGCTGCCCAGCCACAAGCAAGCAGACATTGACCAAATACCACCTCCATCTCCACTAAGGGTCAACTCATATATCAAGGGGATGAGGAGAAGGAATACCAGGCCCTGGCTAGTCAGGGTTTACAGTAGATTTGGTTTTTCTACTGTGCTCTTGCTCTAGGAAGGCAGCTTGCATTTCTCAAGTACAGTCTAGGCAATCAATCTTCTGTTTCATTTCCCCCAGCCTAGCCAAGAAATCTCTTGGAATTGCTTTTCTCAAGTCTCCAGCTAACAAGGTGGTAATATATACTTATATATAAAAAAACCCCTCATATATTCTATATATGTATTACATGTATCTCCCACACCGGGAGGTAAAACACAGGTAGCAAGACACTGAAGTAACCAGTGCCCTACTGTGGCTGCTCAGAGAGAGCTGCCAGGCTCACACATATTTAGTTACCATAACTGCAATTCTTCACTCTCTGAGAAGTGTCTGAATGTTTCAATTAAATAAAAATAATTAATTTTATTTCTAGCTCAGAGTGTCCAGCTGGAAATGTTATCTTACTCCACATCGAACTGAACATAAACTGGACTTAAGAGTGAAGAGAAAGAAATATTAAAAATAAGAGAATAGGAATTACAACAAACACATTGGCATGAAACCCAAAAGAAGTAAATTAGAATACAGAGCCAATCAGAAATCCCATATCTATGCACACAAAGATAGAAATATTTAAAAATTAGGATTTGTTGAAAAGTGAAAATTTGAGATCTATCAGAGAAAACAGAATGTAAATTTTGAATGTTTTCAATTTTCAGTGCTCAAAACCTGATGCTTTTTACTACATTCTATGTTAAGAATTTTATGAAAGTTTACGCTTATAGAAGTTTTGATAGCAAATAATTTTTATAGGTAATTCATTGGTATAATGTTTACAAAGTAGGAAATCTCATATATGACAGTCATTTCAAAAAGTTCACACCATAACAGAAATGGATTCAAAAGCATTTTCAAAGCCTGCAGATTTGGCCAACCATATTTTCTTGTGAGAGAAACAAATTTAAAATAGAAGAGGCTGAAGAACAAAATAGAATCAGACATAGATCTCTATATACAGCAGAATGAGATTATTTAGTTCATGGAGGATGAATTCAGAGGCACACAGAACAATTTAGGGAAAGTAAATCATCAGCTCTGATTTATTCTTTTAAATAGTATGAGAGCAGGTGTAAACTGAAAGCAACCAAATTTCAGAAAGACTTTCTGTCTATAATTAATTTGTGGAATACATCACTACAATAGCTCACCAAAGTCTTGAGCTTGGCCACTTACATGGTTAATAAGAATAGCCAGAAACTGTATGGAGTATAAATGTATTCTTATAAAGATGTAAATTTCAGGACAACTACATTTTTTTACTTTTTATGGGTTAGAGAGTACAGGTTTTCTTGCTAAGAATGAAATAATGGTGTACTGAACTTCAATGAAAATTTTTTCCTTATATATATATTTTGTTTGCTTGAGATCTAAATAAAATTATCTTCTGACCTGAAGCAAGACTTTTCATATGTTTTTTCAGCCATTTTTAATAAAGTAATGCAATGTAAATGTAAAGAGGGAGTCAGTCACTGTTCCTGTGAAACTGTGGAGAGGAGGAGAAAATGAGGATAGTAGTGTTTCTTGCTGAGCAAGATATTCTAGCCGCCATCTGAGGAGATAAGAGGTGAGAAGGACCCACCTGTTGCAATCCATGTGGTAATTCTGCCTGTCTGTCTATCGGAGATGGTGCCGCTCCCATATCCTACAACAAGGAGCCACACTGCCATCGTAGTGGGGGTCTAATTAGGAGCTGTCAGTCCCTCCCACCTCCTGTAAATCTGTTATTTCTGGACCTCCATGCAACTCCTATAACCAAGCCCCAGTTAATTTTGCTGTCACAGCTTATTCTGTTCTCATAGAGCCAGCCAGCAGCTTTAGTCAAGGGTGATGCTGGCAATAAAAAGACCAGGGCAATGGAGTTGGTGCACACCATGGACAACAGGGACAGGCCAAGTTACCGCTTTTCCCTCCCTCCCTGTATTTGGGTATAGGGCCAATGATGTGCTCTTGGACCCCCGCATAGGACTTGTTAACAGCCAACACCAGCCAGAGAGGGCTAACATCCCTAACCAACAGAATTGGGAAGAAGAAATAAACATGTAAGGCTTTCCAATTCCATTAGAGTAAATTTAAGCTGAGAACCCAAAATATTTGGGGTCTAATATTTCAATTTCATCCAAAGATGAGACAGACAGGTCTGTCCAGCTTTGCATCTCTTTTCTGGACATCTTTGGAGGGACGGTGGACATACCCAGAGTGTCACCACCAATTGCACGCAGCAACTACTTGCCTGACAGAAGGAAAAGGATCATCTCCAACCCAGGTCTGTCCTCTCTGCCATGCATGTGCCAGATGCAGTGGTGCTGTGGTGGCGAGGAAAAGCCCCCAGTGGGGCTGCCCTGGGGGATTTCAGAGACCATGATCTCCTTCCCACTAGCTGCTCAGCAGGCCTGTATACATTGTTTGACCACTGGGTGCCAAGCAAATTCTTGTGCTCACAAAGCAGAAGTAATCCCGGAGAGAAGAGGGTGGCCGTGATGAGAATGCTGATGGGGGAGAGCCCAGCACTGCACCAAAATGAAGCCCAGAAGCATGCTGGAGAAGGGAAGGGCGCTTATCTGGGCATTCAGAACCTAGGACATAGCAGGTACTTGGGCTCTGGATCTCCTCTTGGAACAACAACCAAACGAGGGGGGAGTGAGGAGGGGCAATTGAGGGTCCCTGTGAAGCAGTAGCAGCCAGGCAGAGCCCCCCAGCAGGATGCCTGCAAGAATGCCAGTGTCGGAAAATAAGGGCTGTGAGACCAGCACTTAGCAAAAAGCAGGAATCAAAGGGAAAAAATCTTACACAACCAAACAGAGGACCTAATTATAGTTTTCTAACATAAAAACAGCAGTAAGGGTCACAAAGAGCCTGGAGAGCCACTGTTCATGTGTTCAGTAGCAGGCACCTCTGATTTCCCAGGTTTGTGCTCCCCATATTCCTATTGTTTTAAAAGCAGATGGGAAGGGCCAGTGTCCCTCCCTCTCACTTAATCACCTCCATCCCTCTGTGGCTGCTGCTGAGGGGAACTGCAAGAGTTAATGGGGGGAAATTAAAATGAAAAAGGAAAAGAGAGAGGGACTGGCATAGCACACAAATCAAAAGCAACTTGTGTCACCAAAGGACTGTTTGCAAGGTCCAGCCATGCCAACAATAGCCTTGCTTCAAGTTCACCTTGTAGCATGGAGAAAAGAGGCACCCTGTAGCCCCCAGGAGGGCAGGCAATGGAGGGGTGGGAGATGAGGATGGGGGCCGAGGAGAGAGAGGCAGAAAGGCAGGCAAAGGGAGGGAGGGAGAGTGAAGGGGGAGGAAAAAAAGAGTGCAAATCCAAATGTCGATTTGTAGACACAGTGAGGAGAGCCTGCTGGCTGACAGGCTGATTTATTGGATTCTTCCAGTTAATCACTGCCGGCCTGTGGCCAAACGGATCTCCAGCAAAGCTGAAAGGCAGCCGAGGGAAACAGGCTTATAAGCATAAAGCCGCATAATGGTGTTCAATGAAGTGTGAGACTTTTAGTTCAGTCTCAGTGAGCCGGCCGCATCGCCGGAATGTCAAAGAGGGATTGTGGGTGGAAAAATTATGGATTTAAACTGCTAGCTGTAAATGAGGTCAATATGTCTGGTTCATAAACAGTCCGAGCCTATTCCAAGAATGCAGTGAGGGGGAAAATTAGCGTGAAGCCAACACTGTAGACAAACCTCATTGAGATATAATTGCAGCTATAAATACAAGCGAAAAGCTTACTGAGTGCAATAAAATACAGACATGGTTTTTTATCTCCCCCCCCACATATTTCCTTCTTTCAATCTATGCATTTGTTAAGTGTTGTGCATCTATAATGTTCCCCCCTCCTCTCTCTTCTTTTCCCTCTGACACCCAGTGTTGAAATTAATTGAGTGTTCTTGATCTCCCATTCCATTTTATTCAGGCAAGATTGGAAAAAATCAAAAGAGCACATCTAAAGCATTTTCTTCCCTTTTGCTTTTCTATTTGAATCAGGTTGAAATGTGTTAAAAAAAAAGACATTGCGACTTTTTCATATTTAAAAAAAATGCAGTAAAATGTCTTTTTAAACTAATACATCTGTTAGATCATTTGAATCTCAATTTAATGAGGTGACATCAAAGACAAGTATTGGATCCTATGGAGAGTCTCTTTCACAAGATACCTGGCCTTTTCTCATGAAACATTGACTTTAAATTAATGTGATGTTTCAGATTTCCTTTTTTTTTTTTTTTTTTTTCTGTGGGTCTTTTATTACTGGGGGTGGGGGGAGGGGAAGCAGCACCAAAGGACAGGAGGACAGACACTGAGCAATATGCCTTACCCAGTTTAAAAACTGATACAGTAATAAATTGAAGTCTAATGACTATGGTCAGTCTGTTTTTTCCCCTAAGCCAATTGATTTAAATGGCAGTAATTTGGCTAGCAAGGCTAGTCCTGTTTAAATTAAACCCATTAATATAATAGCACCAGTCTTGAATGAAATCCATCTGTAGCAGAGCCTCCACCGGTCAGTGGTTTAATAACTGTACAGGGCTGTCCTGAAAACACCCACATCCGTACAAACAGGAATGACAGATTAAAAACAGGATCCAGAAAACCTCCTGTTTCACTAGGGAAAAGGAAGAAGGAGAAACACTGTCAAAGAAAGATGGAAAAATAACTTTTTTTTTTTCATCAGAACAGCCATGTAAGAAACAAAGAACTGTTATAATCAGGGAGGGAAAAATCACAAACCTTTATTCTTCCTCTAGTAGCACAATATGTAACTTCTGTCTGTTGTCTTTATGCATATGTTTTTGCAAACTCTTGCCCCTCCCTTTCCTCACCTTGGCAATTACACTTAAATTTGTTGGCCTGATGATCTATATACATGTTGACCAATGTAAAAAGTCTGTTTCAGAAAACATTATATGGAGCATTAGGCCCCAAAAGGACATTTAAATGTATCTGAGGATTAGCATCCAATATAGAAAGCTTATTCTTGGCAGAGGTCTTCACAATGTGGTTAGGATTGATCTTTTAACTTCCCCCATTGTTCTTTATTCCTGTTGTGACAGGATGCTGTATATTGTGAGCTAATTTCTTTCCCTGCTTGAAGGACTATGCAGGATTTTCCTCAGACCTATATAATGTCAAGCCTTGCCTGTGGGAACTTGAGGATGCAAGTCTTCCATTTTGAAGAAATCTTTGTGCTTCAGTTTCACCTTTGTGAGATCAATGGCACCTTCAAAGTAGTTCTTCTTTTGAAAACTGCCTTATAGTTTCCCTCTTTGGCCAGCAACTCTACTATATTAGAAAGGCTGACTTAATTTTATATTTTGCTTGGTTGTGTCCCACTGACATACATATGGCTGTTCTAACTTCTGATTCATCATGTTGGAAATGAGTCAGCTTCAGGTGAAGTTGTTTGCTCCACTAGACAGGAGATAAGTGTTGAGACTTGCGTGTAATAAATATTATATTTTTGTTTGAATTTAGTTTTGCACTTTGCAGTAAAGGGAATAAATGCTGTTTTGGATGAAATAACATCAGATGTATTCTGTATCCTTTTGTGTATATAGCTGATGAATCCAGGTCTTAGAATGTTCTTTGGGCTTTTAATAATTTGCAACAATCCCCTGCCTCAGCACCTCTGTACAGACAGTAAAAAAAGACAAGAGTGTTTCACTACTGTCTATGCCAAACACATCTCCAGTAATTCTGCCCCATAACCACATGCTCTTCTGAACTGAAAAGAATGAACAGCACATCCTCAGCCTGTTTCCGAGACAGTACTCATAAAGCTGCCTCAAGTTAAGGTTGGCTGACATTTTCCATTATGAGTCTCTGCTTTCAGTCACTTACCACTTTTCTTTCACAAAACAGAAAATTTTTAAATGTCTATGGAAAATGCAGGAAAAGTTGGTGAGGTCTAAAGGTTTTGTTATCCAAACATCACTGTATTTTTTGGGAGCACAGAGCTGTGCCCTCTTTGTCCAAACCTACAAAAAGCTATGGGAACAGCACTGGTCATATGTTCAGGAGAGACTTAAGTTTTGTATATATAAAATATTGATAGATAAAGCATGTAAAAATCACTGTGACCAAGAATGCCAGAGTCTGAAGTGTTTAGGAGGCTTGGTCTGTCCATGCTCTGCCTTGACCAGACATAAACCAGTGTGAATGGAAAGCCCTGATAATACTTCAGCATTGCAAAAAACCCAGTCTAATATGCAGGAATCAGAGACAGGTTTTATTAGCTTGGGTTTAGTCTTGAGCTAACCCATGCACAAAATATCCAGTCAATTCAGAGCTTGTGCAGAGCAAGCCCATATCTTCCAGAAACAGATCATGTGTACATAGCCTTAGACTGTTACCTTAAAGGAGGAAACATGATGAATTAGATCAAACAAAAATAAAATTATATTTAACATATAATCTTATCCTAGAGTGGCCACACAAATAAATGCTTTCACAGTACTTTATGAGTCATCCATTAGCCTCACAATGCAGGACTCCCCAGTCATCTCAGAAGTTCTTCTATCCTACAGTAAAACAGTTCTTAAAGAAATTGCCTCAATTGATATCAGGGCAGATATTTCCAGTCACATTTCATTTGAAAAGTCATTGTGACAAAGCAGATTTCTTTCCAGATCCTTGGAAAAGAGAATTGTATCTGGGTGTGAGTTTGGAAACATGAGCGACCATAACTGGCTGTAGCTTGTATGCTTTGGCTTTGGCTTTTATGTCATCTGTTCATAAACTTCAGTAGCTAGATTAAGAAACTGAGGGTTTAGTAGCCTCTGTGAACACTGTCAGCAAGTTACATATATATACATGCTCCAGATAGCTGCCCAGTAGTAATTTAGGGAAAAAAAATGTGGATGGCTTTTAGATGGAGCCTGGAAATATATCAGGTCCATGACCATATGTTCTTCCCATGCTCCTCAATTTCATTTAAGTTACCATAGAAATGTTGAAAGTGATCAAATATTGACATTTTATAGCAATTGATGATCATTCCCTGATCAGTCATTACCAAATCCAGTATATCAGAACATGCAAAACTCTGTGGAATTTGTACCTTGTTTCTGTTAAAGTTACATGATCTTGCAGATCTTACAATACAAAGAAAACTGGGTGATTTTACTAGTTACAGAGCTATCATTCCTGTCTTTTTTTAAGGTTTTCTGTATATTACACTTTCAGAAAATGCATAAGGTTATCTGGAGGAGATGGAAATTATCTTACAGCAAAGTAATGTAAGTAATTTTGTGATAGACCTTTTCTGTAAAATTTGCCTTTTTGAGTCTGTGTTGAGGGTGGGGGACAAAGAGTGGCCTTCAGTGTTGACAACCCCTTACATTAAATAATCTTTAACATATTCTCAATTATATGACAATAAAGCATTCTCTTCTTACAGACATTCTGAAAATTTTACTATTGTTTTCTCAACTTTACTTAATTTTGGTTTGCAGACCTAGCTGTAGACAGAGACCATGGTAGTTTGAGAGAGCTATTATAAGAAAACAAAAACATCTAATCCAAAAAGCTTTCAATCAAACCAATGAAGAGAAGGAAATTATTAAGCAGCTCACAGGAATATCCAGGGCAAGAAGTTGTAGATCAAACTCTTTCATTTGAGCCCATTCCTCTTCTTGACTTTTCCAAAGCTGAGACCAGAGAGTCTTACTATATTACTTAGAGGAATCTTTTGTAAGAAAAGGCACAGTAAATTTCCCTTGACTGAAAAAGACATCCTTTGTTTTCCATTTTCCTGAATCTTAAGTCCCAATGTCTACACTACTGTTATTGTTGTTACAAAGAGAGCAGTCAACACAACATCCCCACTTTCCATCAAATCCTACAAGACATCAATGAATGTTAAGCGAAATGCTGTAGTGAGCCCATTGTTGTATCTTTGGGCACGTTTACCACCTACTCTGTCACATAGTCTATCACAAGCTTCCAAAACACAAGAAATCACAAGATGCCTCAGCTTTACACCACTGAACTAAGTTGCCATTGAGAGCTAGGATATCTCTCCTGCTTTCATGCGCAAGTGGTAAAGAATTTGTTAAGAATATTCACTCCCTTCATTTTTGGTACTGCAATTGTCCTTAACAGATGGATGTTTTTGTAGTTTATGGTAGCCTATGATAGTCTTGAGACTAAAATCTTTCACAAAAAAAAACAGGGCTTGCTAAAGTATATGTATATGTATAAAGTATATATATAAAGTATATGACACATTTACAAAAAACTATACTACAGCATTTGGATCCTGTAACAGAATCCTGAAGACTATCCCATCAAATATCTTCTGTGTTCAGGGGTCCTGAGTGGGCTTAATATCTTGTAAAGAAATTAAAAAACAAGCACGGCAACTTGCCTCAGGAACTCAATTGTAATTCCCATGAACTCTTCTCTTTAAAGAGAGCTTAGTGCACAGGAAAAGTACTGGATTGACAAGGAACAAGCACCTTGCAGAGAACAACTTTATTTCTATTCAGTTTGTTTTTGGTATTAGAAAATCTCCTGTCACACAGTGTTTTAATTCACAAGAAATTACCAAATGAGGAAATGATGAATTCTTTCAAATGTTAGCCAGGATTCTATTTACCAAAAAAATTTAGGGAGCGAGGAAGAAAAAAGAGAGATTCACAATGCTATTGTCATTTTACTTTCAATTTATCAGTGATTGTGTCATGAAATGAAGTAATATAAATGATAATAATGTGTTGTTATGACTCTGTGTGTCATTTGCATTATGTGACATTCAGAATTTTTCAATTCAAGTGTTTAGAACAGAAAGTGTTGTCTTTGTTCATGTATTGGCAAGTACCTGCTGGCTGATTTCCCTGTAAAAACACATCTTTTGGCATATCTTCAGTTAAAATTATTCATTCATTTACTAGAAACTGTGCCCTCAAACCTATATAATTATATGTATACAGCCACACATTAGACCTATTCGTGAACATATTGTATAGGTTCACATGTACCTGAAGACCCACAGATGAGCCAGTACTATACACATTAATATATTCTGCATTGTGTGTATTCATAAATATAGGGTTTCTGATGGCAGGAAGGACAGCATACTTCATTTTCATGAGTTAGGAATGACTGCATAACTCACAGGTGGCAGAGCAAAGCAAAGCCACTAATGGATTCTGTACAGTCATCCCTACTGGATGAAAATAAAATTCCATTACACTGTCCACCATCACATATTATATTTATACCATATCAGAGACTTATGGCTACAGAGTAACTAAACTTTTTGTTACCCTTTGCTGAAGAAATTAATACTACTGAAAATATAAAAAGATATATTGCTGGGTTTTATTTCCCACTGGCAGGGTCTAAATATGTATTTCATACAAGTAAACACACACATACGCACACATTAATAATGTGGTGTTTTTCTTAGTCCATTTCTGAGAGCTACTGGAATGAGTTCATCTGTCCCCTGGATATGATGGAAATTTTAGTCCTTAGATTTATACATCTAGGGTTCTACATCTTTTCATTCTCTGAATGTGATTCTGGACTTTCTGTGGTGTGAGAATAGCTTCCCTGAAAAACAACACATGCAATCAGCTTACAATGAAACAGAATTAGGCCTTTGTCCCTGATGTAGCTGTAGAGCCATAGTTACCACCTTTCCCACTTAAAGGACAGCAAAAGCTAACAGCAATAATTAAGCCAAGTCCAAGACAGGTACATCATCCAGTCTGTGTGTTATTGCTGACAAGAAATGTTCATGAATACAATAGCAATCAAAACAGGTGAGAAAAAATCATCTATGCAATGTTGTTGAATAGCAGTATGCAATAAATTACATATAGAGATACAGAAAAAATTAAGCTATATCACTATAAAGCTCTTCTCTCTGTGCTTTTTGCTGTTCTCCTTTCAGATTGACTGTCCTACTACCCACATCAGCAACAATGCAAAACAGAAGCTCTTTTTCCATTTCTAAAATCTACATACCTATGTGCTTAATTTCCTTTAGAAGCTAGTAACCATTCCAAGAAGTGCCACAAAGTGTCATTATCTTGGCTAAGTAGATTCTGCAGGATGTGGGTAGTATTTCAATCAACATTTGGTGCCAATTTTTACATTTGAAAAGGAGCCTAATGATAAATAATCAAGTGGGACAGAAGCCCCAGTTCAACTAAAAGAAGGCAAAATGCAGTTTTCACCATGTTACTTTTTTTTTTTTTTTTTTTAAGCAGGAGCAGAAAAATAAAGAAGCCAGCTCTCTGAAACATCTCTGTTCATGCTGTCTTCATTTTTTTTTTCAAAAGTTAAAGGATTGTATTAAATTTGGAGATCTAAGCGCTTATAGTCAAAAAGTGCATATGCAGTCTTAAAAGCCACACAAATGGACAACATTGTATAGTAGAATGCACATCCAGGATTTCAGAATCTTACCAGGAAAGGGTATCTCACAGTAACTAATGTGTCACCACTGATTCTCTCAAGTCATATAAGTGCTTTGATGAAACAAATTTTAAATTGCTGCCTGCTTGTACTGGATGGATGCGCTCCAACTCACTGAAACACTGACTAGATAACTCTTTCAGTTAGTTACCTGATTTCTTTTCTGCTCATATGATAAGGTACAACAATACTGATTTCAGTGGGCTGCTCAGTATTTACATCAACATAAAAGAGGATAAACCATGTTTAGCTCTACAGAAAATTTTCAGACAATATGAAGAAAACCTTTTTAGCTTGCACGGGAGAATAAGACTACATATAACCTGGGTACTAATTGGCTAACCAGCATCAGAAGACACAGAAAACTACTGTAAACTTTTCTTTTTTATTTTTTTACATGAAAGATTCAGTATATGTAATCCCATATCTCACTCAGGTAGGAAGTGTCCTTTGCAAATTTGCCACCTTTTAAATATTAAAAAAAAAATACAATAAAAGCGTGCCACACAGAAGTATGTATGGAATCTTATCTACTGCACAGCTCTGGCATCACAAAGCACAAAACAAACACTCTAGAAGCTGATGCCACACTTAATAGCAAGGACTTTTGAGGCAATATCGAAGTAATGCTGCAACTGCAGAAGTTTTAATGGCAGCATTTGCCTCAATCCTGCAGAGCTTCAGTGATGTGGACAGGTTGGTTCTATGCCTTCTTTTCTAAGTGAGACAGAAAGTAACTTTCAGTATTCCAGAATATTCATATGAAGGAATGAAGTTTGGCATTAAAAAAAATCCAAATTATCCTTTATCTTTCTCCTTCTTGACCTTCCTTTCTTTTTTTTTTTTTTTTTTTTTTTTTTTGTCAAGAAACAATTTGGTTTGCAGAAATAGACTGGTTTAATAAAACTGGTCTTCTTCCTTCTACTAAAAGTTTACCTGCGAGAGCCCCGAACATAATAAAATCAGATTATGAAGGCAATCATATTTACTTGTAATAAATCAAATCTTGCAGACATCAGTTAAGTCTCCCGTACTGCACTGGGACAATATCGCACATGCATACATCAATACCTGATGTGTCAGAAATATATTTCATAAGTTCAGAAAAATTGCATACACACTTGCAGCACCATTATAAGCAGTGAATTTGTAATGTGAACATTATGATGTATAAAGTGGCTTTGTTCCTACATTTAATAAGCACCACATGTCAAGCCCACAAACATAATGGAATTTGCTGGTGATTTCTTACCATTAGATGTAGGTTATTGTTTTCAGGAAGAGAAGTTTTCCACACTTTATCAACAGTATCCAATTTTAAGAAGGCATCTTCTTTCTCTCCCCTGAATGCAGCAGATTCTTTAGATTAGTGAAATAAAATAAAATCCCAGCCAGTGGGATACTCAATTAAGTTGAACTGAAGTAAGCGCAAGACAATTCCAGTTGCAAGGAAAATGTTACCTTTGGACTACCCCTGCAGAATATATGTCTTTATTATTCTAATTCTGGTACAGGTTAGGATGCTGGAGAATTTTAAAAAATCTTTACATCACCTGAAAAAGTTGGGTTTCACAGAGAGCTTTTTTGCAGGACTCTTTAGGTCTTACCTAAGGTACACTACACCAGCCCAGCGTAAGAGCTACAGCATAACACTCATGCACATATGCAGAGGTATTTTCAGTTTTTTTCTTACCTAGTAAGGTTCACTGATGCATCACAGATATTTTCAGTCTAAATAATAGAAAAGTAGAACACTTTTTCTTTTAGAAATTGATAAAATGATACTTAGACTCTTAAGTCTCTGTTGATGGTGAGCCATGAAGCCCTCTGGGTGGAACACCTGCAAGGCTCCATCAGCCCGGTGACAGCATAGAGGTTTTCAGGAGCTCCAGGTCACAATGGGAAAAGTGAGCCAGGAACGTCAGAAAGGGGTGGGACTATCAAGAACATCCTGAGAGATGGCTGATCCAGCAACTCAGTTTGTCATTTTCTGTCAGTGAAAGACTGTATGGAAGAAGAAGAAAACCTACAGAAGTGATGTGTATGATGCTGTATGTTTTCTGTAGAGATTTGTCTTTCCTGAGGCTCAGGAAGTTTTTCTGTCTCAAGTAGGTGTAATTTCTGGCCCTCTGCTGCTGCATATGATCTAGTCCATGAAATAAAGAAAAGGACTGTGTGTCTGCATTGGTACGAATTCTATCTTTCCATGTGTTACTGTTCACACATTCATTAAAGGTTTACCTATTGACCTTTAGAATAAATACACCAGATTCCAGATCAGAATTCAGCTGAAGAAACATTCATAATTTGAATTTCTCTCTGACAATTTGTATTAAATGTTATTTCTTTGGATCAGGATAATCTCTGACTGTGCTTGCCAGGTGTCTTGCAGCGAAAGTCATCAAATACAGTAGGTCAGCAGCTGCCTTCAAAGGGGAAGCCTTTTGAAATTCTATCAATAAACAATAGAAAGAGAATAGAACTGTGTTATGCTTAGGTGAGGCAATGAAATCCTATACTTCCCAATGATTTTACATTATCTTGTATAATGCAAATCTATGTAAACTGTGGATCTCAAAAGTACATTATCAAGTAAGTTTTGCCACATGTTTCTCAGAGAATTCACTGAAACTTTTCAACTTACAGACAGATCAAGGTCAAGCACCTTCCTGATTATCCCAGAAAGAGTCAACAACAAGGAATTAAATATTCCAGTTGTTTTTGTGGATATTGCTCAGTGAACAGCTGGGGAAATCCTGGAAAATGTATTTGTCACTATTTTTACTTCCATATCTTGAAATGTTAAATAAAATCGAAACACTCTAATTATCCATATATATTATGCCCAGCAGTAAAAATGAGCAGAAGATCTGAGTCTTCCCTGTTGTACAGTTCAAGCAATCAGTCATTCTTTTGCATTTTTTATCATCTACTCATGTGCTCACATTACACAAGTGCAGGCAGTGGAGGATCAAAGTACCTGAGCAGCAACAAATGAAGGCTAGCAACATTGTTTCTTTAAAAACATCCACAATATCTCATCTTGCTCTCACCAGTCTTTTCCCTTACCCACACATGTTCGTCCTGGTTCTGCCACCCACAGTCCAGCTGAGACAGTTTGATGCATTAAATCCAGATACTCCATTTTCAACTGAAACTTGTCTAGACTGAAGTTGGAAAGCATGTCTGTAATTTATGCAGAGATAAGGTAACTATGGCTAGTTTGATATGGCTAATTTGTATGGCAGTAGCAACAGTAAAATTGGCTTCCAGTGCAGGCTGCAGTAACTTGCCTGGAACCTAGACTTCTGCTTCAGGCAGCTAATGTACAGACAAGACCTTAGTTATGTTATCTTGAGTACAGACAGCAATTAAATTAAAGCTAGGACTATATCTACAACTTTTAGAGTCATTCTGTGGAATGCACAGCAGACTCAAGTCTTGAGATCAGCCCCTTTTGGGGGCAAACTGATCATGGAATTGACTGGAATATAATCATAGAATCACAGAATCATTCAGGTTGGAAAAGACTCTCGGGATCATTGAGTCCAACCATCAGCCCTACTCTACAAAGTTCTCCCCTACACCATATCCCCCAACATCTCATCTAAATGACCCTTAAACACATCCAGGGATGGTGACTCCACCACCTCCCTGGGCAGCCTATTCCACTGTCTGACCACTCTGTCTGTGAAAAGATTTTTCCTAATGTCCAGTCTGAACCTCTCCTGTTGCAGTTTAAATCAATTCCCTCTTGTTCTGTCACTAATCACCTGTGAGAGAGACCAGCACCAACCTCTCTACAATGTCCTTTCAGGTAGGTGTAGAGAGTGACGAGGTCTCCCCTCAGCCTTCTCCTCCTCAAACTAAACAGTCCCAGCTCCTTCAATCGCTCTCATAGGATTTATTCTCCAGGTCCTTCACCAGCTTCGTTGCCCTCCTCTGCACTCACTCCAGCACCTCGATATCTTTCTCGTATTGAGGTGCCCAAAACTGGACATGATACTCAAGGTGTGGCCTCACCAGTGCAGAGTACAGGGGGACTGTTACCTCCCTACTTCTGCTGGTCATACTATTTCCCACACAAGCCAGGATGCCGTTGGCTTTAGTAGAGGCTGAAAATTACATGGAAACAAAGGAAGTAATTGAAGAGCATGTAACTGATGCCTGAAGATGACCACACTCATTTTAAAAATGTTTGGTACCTCAGAGCCAAAATTAATTGCTAGTGCAATTTAGTCTCTAGAAAGGTACTATTCCACAGGAAAATGATGAACCCACATGAAATAAACATTCCTTGAGATGAGTTTCTTTTCTTAATTGTGGGTAATACAATACCACTAGTACCTTTAAAGGAAGAATGATTATCTGTGCGCTTCAGTACTGCCCATTAGAAATATTTTACTGGAGAGAAGGTAAATTACAATATTTGAATATCAAGCTGATGGACATCTTGAATGTTGAACTGTGGAAATGACTTCCCTTCTACTGTGAGGTAAAAGGTCTTTAACATGTAAGTATAAAAAAAATCCCTTCAGACTCTAATCCTACCAGGTGACACAAGTCATTAATATTTACAAAGCAAAAGAAGACTGTGGGCAGTTGGGCCCTAAATTTTTGCTGGTTTTATAATAGGAATAAAGACAGTAGGCTATGCTATTTTCATTCCTTGGAAGTGCTGTTTTACATTCTCTACTAAGACCATTCATAGTACTGTAAACTTTATTCAATGTTGCAGCTTATTCTCAAGCAAGTTTACTTTGCAGTGTTTGTGTGTTCTCCAGCAGAGCTCATAAGATCAAATTTAATCAGTAGAGGTTCATATTGCCAATGACTTCTCATTTTGTTTTTGTTTCCCTTCTCCATATGAAATTGCCTGAGGGTATTTACAGCTCTGTTCTCTAACAATATCTTTTTTTTATTTTTTATTTTCCCAGAGTAACATTAAAGCAATCCATTATTTAAAAGAATTGGTAAAGTTTATTCCTAGAAAGGCACTTTCTCTATACCTCGCTTGCTCTGGTTTAAGCCAGGCCCATGTTTCACAGGCATTTGTTTAAGGTAACACTTGACAGTGCACGTTCCCTGTACACAGCCCAGCTGTTTTTTCCAGCTACAATTCCCTCTCCAGTGTCCCCTCAGTTGATCCAACACAATGTTTGCACAGTCTGGTATAAGGGGAAAAAATGTGGTTTCAGACAACCCTGAGATGTGTCTGGTGTTTGGCTGATCATTAATCCAGTTAGATACACCATTCTGGTATGGAATGTACCAACGCAAGTGAGACAGAGAGGAGAGGGGGAGGCTACCTAAATCATACTTATCACTGACAGGGGTGCCCAGGAGACCTCTCACCAAAAATAACATCACTGCCTGAAATAGGCAAACATGAAACTGTGGTATCCATGGTCCTTGTTTATGTGGTGAGTCTGGATAAAATTGCAAAAGAGACAAAACACATGAAAACATCCCAGCTTCTGTTTTGAAGCACGCAGCAGATCACATCCCTAGTAATTTAAAAAGGCAAAAACGTAGGAACAATGAAAATTAAATAAAGCCCTAAATAGCTTTTCAGATCTAGTTCCCTTGATTTGTAAGCACTGATAAACTTCACAGCACTCTTGTGAAGGGTTTATATTGCTAGAACTGCATACAACATTTTAGGCAAATTTGGGGGTTTTGGTACAAGTTCAGATTTTGAAAGACAAACACACCACTGAAAGACATTTAAAAATAAACCCCATTAGTTCTTAAAAATCTAGCATTTTTATTTTGGCTTTCTTAAGAGAAATGTTTTTGATACAAAATACTTTCAATATTAAAAAAAAAGTAAGCTCTTATTTAAATTGATTTTTTCTAAATTTCCTTCAATATCATAGAGTATCTTTAAAGCTTCAAAATCTAGGTGAAACATCTAAAGAAGCCTTTTAAGATCCTTTTGATCTATATTTTTAGGTCTACAACTTGTTGAAACTCTGACATAATTGGTTCATTATCTGAAAAGAGTACCAAAGCTGTTGTTATGATTACCATATGGATTTTACAAATGAAATATCAAGATATATGGAGAGTAGAGGCAAAATGATCAAAGTGTCCATCAGTATGGTGTAACCAACTTGAAACAGAATGACTTGCTTTTCTCAGTGTACAGCTTTTTCAAAATGCAGGTTCCATTGATTTCAGTTGCAGATGCAAGTGCTCAGCATTTCTATGAATCAGGATCTAGGAATCTTAAATTAGCACCAGAAAATGAGGAACATACTCAATTAAACCCTTGGAGAAACTGTGATTTAAAAGATCACACACAAACTTGGGAGCAATGTAGAGTAAGGTGTTCCCTGAAGGATAACCATCTCCCTCTACGGGACCATCTTTTTTCTTTCAAAACTGCCTCATTCATCTTCCAGATGAAGTCACTTCTCATACAAAAGCCTTGTTTATCCTCAGAAGCACTAATAAATGAGGCAGGTGTCCTTTGAGAAGAAAAATGTATTAGGTCATGGGGCTAACTTTTGCTCTGGCACTTCTTAGATTCTGAACACTTGGTTTTACAACTTCAGTAGAATATACTGAATATAACCAACAGAAGAAAAAATTAGTTCCATAATGTGGAAATTTATCTTCCCATATGGTCAGCATCAGTACAGAATTCCTGTGATTTGAAAATATAATTTAGTTTTCACATCCGTCCTTTAGAAGCTCACATATTGGCCTTGTTAGTATGGATCCTGCGTATCTTCCAGTAGAATACTGCTTGATTTATTCTTTCAGTATGTCCACAGACATAGAATTACATGTGAGACAAAGTCTTTGCTTTAGTGGGACTTTCTTTTCTGTTATGGCTTTTATACAGACTGTTAGAAGCAAGGTCAACCCAGTTTACCTTGCTTTCAGGGTAAAGGACAATACTGAGAGTTGCAGTGATCTTTAGCTTCTCGGCAGTGGCTCCAGAGGAAACATGTTATATGATACTATAATTAAAACTATATCAGAATATATACCTGTGCAATTATTCCAGAAACAAGGAACTTTATCACCATTTTCCATCCTTTGAGAGCTCGATTTTCAAATGTATTGCTGTAGTGTTAATTTAAAAAGAAATTTCTGAATAAAAAAACCCAAAACAATTTCCCAAGAATTCTTAATATGAAACCACCCTGATCTCTCACATAAAATATTTAGATGTTCAGCATGGATTTCTGCTACTTAAAGTAATCAGATGAAGCTGATTATAAATGTTTGGTTGGTTACTGAAGTTGAGGAAACAAAGCTTGACCTTGTGATTAAACAATACAGGTACACAGGATGGGCAGCAAATGGAGTGACAACAAAGATGAGAAGATGAGCTTAGTAGTTTAATTTTGATTATCCCACAGGTGTCCAGAAAAAAGTCTGTAAGAACAGTTAAGGCAAGAAATAAAAAAAGATTGGATGAAAGTCATCTGAATATTTAGATGCTTAATCTTGCATTGGAATGGGTGGACCATAAATTTTGGGGGGTTTTTTGCGTTATGAAGAACTCTCAGTTTGCAGCACTTGCCTGGAAAAAGCTCTTTATTGTCTTATGAAAACAGAAGACTCCTGCTCTCTCTGAGTCATGTATATTACTTCTCCAGACTAGTAGGATTTAGTGAAGAAGTTGGGGAAATCCTGAAATCATATGTTGTGAGAAAGTTAAGAGTTGCTTGCCTATCTCACTCTCCTAGAAGCTGTGTTTCCACATGAACCAGTTTTTGAAGCTTGATGGTGAGTGCTGGTAGAATGGTATTTCTTTAGCCTGCTTCTGGGACCAAAGTAGATCAATCATGTCACATTCAGGTCATATATGAAACTCTGTCCTCAAAGACGGTGTTACTGAAAGATGCTACTTTACCCAATCTCTCCTAAGTACAACATTCACATTTTAAAATTATCCAAATCCCCAAATGTAATTCAAAAATTTTCCAAAAGCTCTACTGATTTCTCTGCTATTTTCAGCTTAGTCTAATGAATCAAAGTGAATCCCAGAATACTAAAATTACCTGCTTAGAAAACCTTGTCTCCATGGGCAGATAGTTTATCACTCTAAGGAGGAGTTCATCATTCATTCCTATCGTATGCCATGTAAACCTAACCAGAAAAAGAAAAAACATTGTCCAAAATTTTCCACTGTGCCTTCTGGAAGCAAACCATCCCTTCCAAACTACATGCATTCTGATCTCCAAGACTGCAAAGAAATTCCGCCTAGCCAAAATCAATTCAAACAAACAAACAAACTGAGAATATTATATAAAGAAAAGAAAGGCCTGGAGGCATGTCACATCAGCACAGTCTAAAAGATCTTCAGAACTAATTGCTCAAAGAAGTTAGAAAAGCTGACTTTGCAAAAGACTGCCTAGGCACACCAAAATACTAGTAGGCACTGGGAAATAAACTGACTTGGGTGGGCCTGAAGTTGCAAAATGTCACGGACTGGATGCAAATAAATCCTGCTTGCAAAATGAAAACCCGTTTGCCATGTCTATGTAGACATAGTTTCTGTGATTAGCAGACACAGGGGTGTTCTTTGGGGAACAGTTTTACACTGAGTGGTATTACACTGGGGTTAGACATATTAGTAGCTTGACTAACGTTGAGATTATTTTGTCTGAGAAGCAGCCTAGCATTTCTACCTCCACTGCTATCTCACAGAGCAACCCAAATGTTCTCATGACCTAAATTGCTCTAGCTCTTTACCTCCATAATAACAAAACCAACCCAATTAGGCTGTTCAATTTAAGGACATATTTTGTATACATTTCTCTCAAAAATGTGCTAATATTTAGCCAAGCCATTGCCACAGATTATTTCAGCAGATCAGATAATAAAAAAGAAGTCAATATAATAAACAATCATGCCAACATAACAACATTCCTTCCTGCTTGACATCCAGCATGCTTCTAAGTTATGTCCACAGTGTTGGGTTAAGAAGACACTGACCTCTGTGTCACAGTGCCTTCATCATTCTTGGCATTCTTATGATTCTTGGTGTACTAAAGAGCCATGTGGGTACCTTTTCCCCCCCTTTTTTTTCCCCACAGAATGGGTTTATCAGTGCAGAATGTTGTGTTCACCACAGCACATTAGCTACTTTGTTCTTCTGAAGGAGAGCACAGAGATGCTCTGTAAAGTGGACATGACCATCTAATCGTAAACAACTCCAAAATTCTGTCTGGCCAAAATTTTTCACATTTTCATTAAATGGCAAAGCATTTTGTCCTGTTTACAGTAAAATGAGATGCAGAGAGAATAAGAAATGAAAGCCAGGAAGCAAGGCAGAAAATAAGTTGAAAAATGTTTATTGGGACATTATGTTACACAAGAAGACAAAAGCTGTGGATTATTTTTCTGAAAGAATCCTGATACTAAACTAAATGTCATTTCTATATATATGACTGCTATAAAAATTAAGGACCAACTAAACTCAGGAGGAAACTTGCATGCCTACTGAACAGCATTGTGTGTCAAAAACACTTGATCCTGATCTAACCACAGCCAAAATGACTCAGATTTGGTTATGCAGGTCAAGGAGGTGACCAAGGTATTTTCACGGAGATCAGCACTGCCAGGCTGGAAAATACTTGATGAGGAACAACAGAAGCTTTAGGAATTCACCACACCACTTCTCTGGAAGAAAATTATACATGACACTACCTCATGCCAGAAAACTGAAGGGTTCATTCCTGTTTCTACCCTGAACCTTTGGTAGCCAGGATAGTCAAACCACCTTGTAATAGCTCCAACAGGAACAAGCAAGGTTTCATCTATTCTCTGGGCAAGAACCAAATGGAGGTGCAGTGCCACACAGGCAGATGAAGAGGGAAGTAGATATGTCATTTCGCTGTCTGTCAATAGACATTAACTACATTGGAAATGAATGTAACTTCTTTTCAGCAACTTGATAAGCCTGCTGTGAAAAAGGATGCCTGTGTAGCACAACATACCAGAAAAGACACCTGGTAGTATGGGACCACCATTATGGCAAGAACAGAGGAAATAATGAAAACTACACAGAGATTGAGTTATTTAAAATTTCTCACAGGCTCTCTTTTTTTTTTTTTTTTTCAATAGAGACAAAGGGACACCTAGTAAATTCCAAATAATTTCAATTCATCTTGCATTAAAAAATAAATTGCTTAATTAATACTCCATATTATATCATCTGTTATCTCCATTAGAGTTGTCTGCTCAATAATTTTTCAATAGTTTCTTTTCATTTTATATTCTCATCAATAAAAAACAATATCAAAGTTCTGGCCGAAAGCAGCCGCTCATAGTTTCACCCTGGAATCACCATAGAGGAGTTACAGCCTTAGCACTTTAAAATTCTTCCTGACATGCAGGACAAATTATGTTGCATAGTGTCATTTTCCTATAAAACAAGCAAATCAGTGAAACATTTATTCCTTTAGGCATAGATGAATTTTAGAGTAAAAAGTGTAAGCTTATAGAACCAAATTTTTATTTAACAGAACTCATACCTTCTTTCCATTAATATGAATTAATACTGTACAGAGTTGGAATACATAAAGCTGTATGAACCAGTGGTCTGTGTCATTAAGGCAATCAGGATAAAAATATTGCAAGGGAAGAGACTTGGGGTGTGGACTTACAGTTTAGATGGCATGTACTTTGTCGCTGAGGTGGAGTTGGGATGGGCTATTGTAACTGTCGAATTAAAATGCTGCAACTAAAAGGAGTTATTGGTCTGGGTAGGGGGAATTTCAGGACAAATGCTCAGTCATGTTTGCATGGCCACAATATGCCAGTGAGTTGAAATTTAAGGCTTACTACTCTAAGCAATGTCACGACCCGCTCAGACGACGGGGACAAGTGACTCAGATTTGCAAATCCCCAATGGAGTGGACAACAAGTCTCCAAGTCTAAACATTTATTAACTACTCACAATGTACTAATTGAACACACGATAGCTGGCTAAGTATATAGCAAGTTGTGGCAAGCAATATAATATGCCTTGCATTTCTTAATAGGAAAGGGAAAAGAGGGAGATAGAGGGAATGGGGAAATACAGATCACCGGTCTGGGTTTCTGCGCTGATCCTGCTGACGGGGGTTCCAGGAGGCACAGGAGACATCCGTCTTTTTCGCTGGCATCCGCCTTCTTCACTTCACTGCGCTCTCTCTCAGGCCCCGCCCCCCCCCCCCCCCCCCCCCCCCCCCCCCGCTTCTTGATTTATACCCACTTTCCTTGGGTCCATCCCCTAGGTCGACCCACATACCTACATATCCCATGTACAGGGAGGGGTAAGGTGTTTCATGGGATGATGTAATTAGCATGATCATGTTAGCCCTCATTAGCATATTGAGGGGTGTTAACTTTAATATGCATTTTGTGGATAATGAAGCAAAGGTCATTCACCGGACAGATGGCCCTTGAAGTTTTGGCCAGGTGCACCAGAGCAGAGCCGTCCTGTCTCCACAGGGCTCCCTCCTCCAGTCCCATCTTGTGTTATTCGGGCAGCCTTATCAGCTTCGACCTCCACAGAATGCACTTTGTGACTCATAGTTTTGTCTTGCGAGTGTTTGAGGCATTTCTTTGATCAGCCTCAACTTTTGCTTTCTCAGGCTGTTTTTCTTAGTTTCTCACAGGCCTGGTTTCTCGTCTCTCACAAGCAGACACACAGCAAATGCTCTTGAAACTAAAATGATAACTGAGAGCTTGAGCACAGCATAATTACAGTTACCGATGAAGTATACCAGCACTCAGACCTCAAGACTTAAATCAGCTTTCTTGGGAATGGCCCAGACCTTTTACCCAGAAGACTTGCATATGGAAACGATTTGGGAAGCTGATCTTTGCTTCTACTCAGCTGTTACCTAGTAACTAACTGCACGAGTGCTTCCAGTCCGTTTCACAGCAGAGTCACACAGGTTAGCTTAAATGGCTCTGCCAGGCAGCCAGAAAGCCAGGGCAAATCAATGCCTTCCGTGTATTACTGAGGCATTTGGTGGGTGCTTAGGGGGGATGCATCTAGAAAGTGTTGAACTTTCAGGAAATTTCAGGCAGAACTATTTCAACGTTACCATCAGGACCAAATTTCAGTTGGTGACATCAGGGTTGTCTAGCTCAAGGTAGTGAGTAATTACTACTTGGAGCAAGCTGTCACTATCCATCAGCTGCAGGGATGTAGGAGCACTTTATATCTTCTATCAGTGGTTTTCTTCATCAGTAGTGATTGCTTATTTATGGAGATAAGCTGCCATTGCAGACCAGCTATTTCACATTATGGCTACCTCTGGGGATAAGCAATCACCACGAAGCACCAGATTATTACTGAGGCTGCAAATGCACAGGTATTTACAGCAATGTTTACCATATAGCAGTACCTACTTACAGTCAGTCAGTACAACTGCCACATCCATATTCCTCTCTAAACTTTGTCCTTCCCTCCTTTATCCCCCTCCGTACCCCTTGTTCCAGCACCCTCTACTTTTCTCTCTCTCAATGAGCTGTTTTACCCATCCTTTCCAGGCATCCTCCTGTCCATATCTGTGCTGCCATCTACCTGCATCCTGCCCAGCATGTGAGGGGCCAGGACCCTAAGCAAGCTGTTGTCAACACTTAGCCCGGGGTACTCAGTTGGATGGCTGGGAACAAACAGCCTCTGCTGGGGGCCCATGCAGGCTGCTGGGGGAGGTGAGGATGCCAGAGAACCTGTGCGGGTGTGGTATTTCAACCAGCACCCACGTGTCATGGCTTACATGACACAGGTATTCAAACAGCACCCTGGGAAAACACAGTGTAGTTACAGCCATCAAACCCAGTCCTGTGGTGGTAATTACTAAGCTGGTAGCCACAAGTTGTTCAGAAGTCCAGAGATGTCAACCAACTTGACTGTGTTTGCCTGGGATGGTGTATTTGTCTCTTTTGTTGTACTTCTGCTGAAGAAATATTTGCTATTTGATCCTAACCTTCATTCATTCACAAGCTGAACAGAATATTTTGGAGTGAATTCTCGTTTATAATTAAGACTCTTCTATCTATAGGCCTGACACTTCTAGGAAATGTCCAGAAGAGTTAAAACTTTGTTCCCAAAACTAGCAAAAAATTCAGAGTTGAAATCATAATTTACAGAAAATCCTGTTAAAAAGTTACTGGAGTGCTCATGACCATTATTTTCTCAATTTGTTATTGCTGTGCTATCATTCCCAGCTGTCTATACTTTAAAGAAATTAATAAGTTTTGTTTTCCAAAACCCTAAATTGCCTTGGTCACGGTGATGAATTCTGCCCATGCAGTCCTCATGTGTTTCTCAGAGCTCTTTTGGATGGAATATGAGTTTTTGACACAGTTGGACAAGTTTCATGGTGAATGTCCTTCAGACAGACACAGAGATAGTGTTGCTGTTCCCTCTGAGGTTGTTTGAAGTTTTGCTATTGATTTAATTCAGTGCAGAGCAAACCTGTTATCTTCTATTTGTCTGAGAGGTGTCATGAACAATTATGATATTTAATAAATAATTGCCAAATGATATGAATATTGTCTAATCAAATTCAGGTCAATGTCTATGAGTTGCCCTCTTAGAAGCTTATTTTTTTGTTGTTCCTTACTGTCTTTACTTCTCACTTCTCACTCCAGAATTCAAAGGTCTCTTTTTCCATACACGATTTTGTTTCCTTATTGCCCATCTTTTGAATTAACTTGTTTATTTGATCCAGTTCTGGCAATAAAGAGTGCTTCCCTGTTTATCTTCTCTGTCTGAACATGGTTACAGTGATTCAAATGAAGACAGAGAGACTTTAATATGATTCTGACACAGTTTTCTTAGTCAGGAGGTAACACAAACCAGGCTTCCCTATTTGATTTTGACTCTCTACATATGTAGAGTATAACATCTGCATAACGGCTTCAAACACGAGCAATAAAAGTGAGTGAGCCCATAGCGGAGCATATATTGCTTTCTAAATATTCATACTGAATCAATACGAAAGAATGGATGGGCTAACTGTGGCTCAGGCTGTATTGAAGAAATAAATAAATGGCTGAGCAAAATTATGCATTGCATTTCACACAGGGCTTGTCTTGTAACAGGAGAGGGTCAATCACCTATCACCAAAGAAAGATCATTGACATATTCCAGACTGCTGCAGTGGAGAGGTGTCAAACATTTTCTTGCTTATTAGCTAGTGAAACCCAGAGTCTTCAGGGTACAAGAGGAGGTAAACCCACCCATCAGCGCACAGCTCACTGCTAAGGCTTGGATCCCTGGCCCTGCCTTGTCATCCAAGGTCTTCAACATCACCTAGCCCAAATTCAGCTGTGTGACCTGGGCATGAGTCTCATGGTATTATGGATATGTCATGAAAGGGAAGAGAGGGTACTTGGTCTTCTTTATGGAAATCATTTTCATTTGTATGAATGAATAACCATAGGACCAAAGTTGGGGTGGGGAGGAGGGGGACATGACACACAACACACAACAAGGAGATTGACTGTAAGTTTCTCTCAGAAGAGGAAATGGCTGAAAGTATCTCTCTAGGATGTGGTGACTGGTACCAGAATTTTCCATGTTTTAGATTATGCCATTATTAGATGTCCTGTGGTATGCTCTTGTAGCATTATCCTGACAAAGTCTATTTCTTACATTTCAGACACAGTTTGGTTAAAAATGCATGAAAAATGATTAATTTTTTGTCTGTTTTTCTTTTTTTTCAATTAAAAAAATATTTCAATAAAACATCCCTGAGCGGCTTTATTTGTTATGAATAGATCAGACCAGACAGAGCCACTGCCAATCTCCTCAGCTCTCTGTCTTGTGTTCAAATTATACCATGATAAGTTAAAAAGAATATATGATCTTGTACTCTGTAGAATGCCTGAAATGCATCTAGCATCTCTACCAAAAGAATATGAATTCCTTGCAGACTATGAATATATTTTATTTTAGCATGATTTTTAGCCAACTAGAACATTCAGAGAATTTCAGCTGAAACTGGACCCCAGGAACTCTTTCTGCATGATAGCATTATCAAATCCTTTTCCTTTCAAATATCTTTCCAAAATGAATTATGACTCTTCTAAAATTTTTGTTTGTCATCCCTTTCCTTTTGCATATGGTCATCTGTTGCTTTCAAAGAATGTGAACAGTGATTCACATTTTTTTATCTGAAAACATTTTGATGCCAAGATTCCCTGTAGAACACAAAATTTCATGCTGAAAATGCAGTCGTTAAAAAAATTTAGAGAGGAGAAAATCAATTACAGGGATTTTGTATATTTAAAGCAGAAATATCTGATTATTAAATCTCATTTTCATAACTTTTAATATTATGTCTAGCAGTACAGATATACTTGTATTGTTTCAGTTGCTTATGTTGTAAGAGGTATTCAATTGTATGAAAATTCATACAAATCAGCTTACACTGAACTCTGACAACACTGTTTTAACCAAATGTAAATATCCTGACTATTATTCCAATACACAGATTTTTTGAAAATGGATTCTTTGACTGAAAAGAATTCCAATTGTGAAGAACAGTAACCTAGTTCAATAAGATTTTTTAAATGAAATAATAAAATTTTAAAAAGTTACTTCTTTATGAATCAGTTTCTTTAAAGAACCTTCTTTAAAATTCAGTCTGCAGTGCTGGTTTTTAAAGTCTCTGGGAGACAGAAGATTTTACAGAGCTTAAAGAAGGGTATTTTTTTCACTCTTCCTCATAAAACACACAGAGGACAATCCTGTTCTCATTAGACACAAGCAGAAAATAGAATACAAGCTTTGAGGAACCCTCTATTCCTTTCCCTTTTCCCATTTCCCTTTCCCATTTCCCTTTCCTCTTTCCCGCTGCTCTCTCTCTCCTTCCCTTTTCTTGTCCTCCTTCCTCCTTCTCCTTTTCTTCCTCCCCTTTCCATTTTTTCTCTTCCTTTATCCCTTCCCCCTAACCTTCTTTGCCTCCTTCCCTCCACCCTGCCTCCTGCTCTGGAGAAGTTTTGACCAAGTCTGGACATCACTGTTACCATCTAAGGAGAGCTGAAAACAGATTTTCTAATCCAATTATCCCTGGTCTTTGGAAGATGTTTGAATTTGATCCAAACCTGTACATGGACAGCCTTATATAACACAGACATTTCGCCTTGGCAGTGGCTCAAGACATGCATTCTTCCTACAGGGGGTGGTCAAATCATTTCCAGCAGTTACTGTGCAACATACATTTAGCTCCCAACTTCCTAGCTAGTGAGTGTTTTCTGAATGTATATTGCCTGTGTAGTCTGAACAAAACGATTAAAAGTATGGGGCATTTGCATGGTTTAATTTTCACTTGTTCTTTATTAGTGTCACTGGGTATATCCCTTAAGTTAAAAACATTTTTCTCTTCCCTGGATAAGCAACGTACTTTTTATGCATAATAAATAGCAAATAGCAGACCTTGTGCACATGTGAATGGAGAAATAGTTACAAGCAGCAGCCATTCTCCAAAGATCTGTGAGAACAAAGCATTCATTCACATAGCAAGCAAAGATAATAATGATCTTTTGATGCTTTCTAGAGTTCGACCCAAGAAGGCAAAGTGGATTCACGCTATGAGTAAAACAACTCCTCAGAGACTGTCTTGTCAGTCTTGTCAAACATCAAGTCAATGCTTATTCAGCTGCCTGTAAGACTTTTTCACTCATCACAGTCCAGGCTTATAACAAAAAGTAATTTGAACAGTTTCTTCAGTATCCTTCTGATCCCTGTACTGAAGCCATGAAGGGTCACATTGACAACTGCTGGACAGACTTCTTGTAGTCAGAGATTTTTCCAAAAATTATTTTTCCTGGCACCTGTATGGGGTGAAGTGGCATAAAGAGGCTGTGGGGTGGAATTTTTATCTTCAAACTTACTGATTTTGCAAAGTGCCTTCATACTTCCACAGCTTGACAATATCCTTAAGCAGTAGTAATTTGTAGGCTCTTATCCTTATTTCAGATTAATCTCTTTTCACAACTATTCACATGATTCTGCTTAGAGTAATGAATTAAAAAGGAAGAAAGTATTAGCAATTAAAATTACGTGTGCCATCAAGCTTCTAGTAAGGTAACTAGAAGAAGTAAATTAGACAACCTCTACCTTAATTTGATAATAGCTACATAAGCCAAGGGGTTTTATTCTGCCTAAAACTCAAAAATCAGAATGATAAAAAGAAGTATAGGCAGCTGCATTATGTTTTCTAAAAGATCCCTAAATAAGAGTGAGATTTTTTTTCACAGCCTAATGATGCACCAAGTCTCCCTTTGGCAACAACCGGAGATGTATGGCATTTGGTCTCCCAAGCCACAACCCCTTTGAGCAGTGATTCTCATCACCCTTATCCCTCCCAAACTCTGAGACTGAATTACCTTCTCAGCACTGGGTAGGACAGAGCCAAGGTCTCCAAATGACTCCCTGATCCATCAGTTTTATTGTCATATCTGCTTCTTTGTATATCCCTGCCCTCTTTCTCTCACAGTTTCGCAGCTACTAAGTAGAGAGGCAATATTTCCCATTCTTCTCTCTCAGTTCAGTTCCAACTGCAGGGCCAATTACCTCTCTACAATTGTTATTTCAGCTCACCACTGGTTACCTCTTCCTGCAATTTCTTGAGCCACATTAGTGATTCCTTTCGAGTTCAGTCTGCACTCTGTATATTGTGTTTTCTCACACTGAACGCACACTTGTTCTGTATAGGGACTCAAGCCTGAGATGCTCGAAAATACAGCAAGTGCCTAAGCAGTTGTCCCCTGCTCTGGGTGAGGACCCTGAGCACAGTGTTACACTGAAAACCCTATTAGCCCAATTAGCAAGTGTGATTTTGGATGCTGTCTACAGATTACTTAATGCCTACTTAAAGACCAATGCAGTAAATGACAGTCATTCCAGGGAGATGAAGCCCTAAATATTGAAATAATAATGCATCCATGTTGTTTTAGAGTTGGAAGAGTGTGTCTTTCCAAAAAAACAGGAGAAAGAACCAGCACAAAAATACATGAGTAGAATTTCTTCTGGGAAAAAATAAGATGAAGACAATTCTATGGAACCTATTTGCTCTCCTTCCTGTGAAAACAAATTTTCCTTTACTCTATGGCCAAATTTTCACAACATGGCAAGTGCCCAGCAGCCTCTTGTGGAACACTTGTCAGTAGAATTTCAAATAATTAACAACCTATTAAATAGAGAGCTTGATATAGTCCCATTCCCACTTCCCTCTATGTACACCTATCTATGCATTCTATTATTTAAGTACTGTTTCAAAAAAGACTGGTATGAAGGTGGCTAAAAAAATTCTGCCTTCTACTCTCAAATTTTCTGGGTCAAACTGTGAATGGATCATATGATTCTGCTTCCCCTCTTTTACACAGCCACTGAAGACTGTTTCAAATGAATGGTCTCTCTCACTTAAAATCTTCTTCAGACAACATGACAAATAGAGTGGTCTGTCTCCTTCAGCAAAGAGATGAGATGTACTTACTTCCCTGAGAAGAACTAAAAAACAGAGTGTATCCACTCAAGGTAGCTATGTCCCCCTCACAGTACCACCCTTCCATGCTCAATAATTACCATTTTTGAAATTTCTGTTTTCAAAGGGACTTTGAAATGGAAGTGAAACTTCTGTAACAGCAGGATGCTATCTGTTGCTGTACAAGCACCATATGATGCAATATATATATGTTGTATATTATATACATTTTTTAATCTTTCAATTTGTTCTCTTCCAAGTCTCTTGGCACCATGATACGTTAAGAAATAAGTTTAAAATGTTTAACTTCAGAAATAACCTTCCTCTCTGAAAACTCTTTTAGGAAAAAGCTACAGTGACACAACGGAACAGCTTTATATATAGAAAGAGAGATTTGGCCCTTAGAAAAATAATTGGCTCAGAAGGGTGCAGAAGAGAATCCCTACAATTTTAAAAAATTTGCACTTCTACGTATTGCACTGAAACACTGACAGTGTCATTGGATGCAATCAATTATCTGAACCTAACATTTATATTAAAAAATAGAGATTGTAAAATGGATTTTGACTGACTTCACTTTCAAGAAACCCTATGCCATAAAAATGTTCTTTTCTCTAATCAAAATATCGCCTGAATGAAGTCATCATGTTTGGTCTGATTGCATTTTTCTCCATATATGTGCAGCTGCATTTGCCTCTCCATAAATGTCATTTGATTATGAGAAAATAAACAGGGAAGGACTCACAGGGAATCAGTACAGGGCCTGCTTGTTTACCTGCCGCAGCTTTCTGGGCTGAAGAACAAATGTCATGCAAATGGTGCACCAGCAATGAGCTGCCAATCATCCTGCCTTGGCATTCATGGTGATTTGCTAAATCATTTAAAGAGACATGCTTTACTAAATGAAAAAATATCAGCAGCAAGGGCCTGTGTTTAAACATGGGACTGAGTTATTATCCCAGTAGGCTGGAATGAAATGAAGACATCTTCCAATTAAAGCTTGCAGATGAACCCAGACAAACCCCCCTTTTTTCATAAAGACAGGCAGATTATGATTGGGAGAGAACAGCGACAGAGGCTTTCATTACAAGCTGATTATGGTGATATAATTCCCAGTGCTGTGTGTCTGCGGGCCCAACTTCACATTTGAAGGTTTTTAATATAATTTCCTTAGGGTGAAATGCTGAAGATTTATTAAACTTTATGAAGGGCTTACAGATCCAATTTAAGAGGACATATCATAGGGCAAAACTGACAGATGATAAAATACATTCCAAGAAGAAAGAAAGAAAGGAAGAAAGAGGGAAGGAAGGAAGGAAGGAAGGAAGGAAGGAAGGAAGGAAGGAAGGAAGGAAGGAAGGAAGGAAGGAAGGAAGGAAGGAAGGAAGGAAGGAAGGAAGGAAGGAAGGAACTAGTGTAAGTTTGGAAACCATCTAAAAAGGATTATTTGTTTATTTAAACTATCCCTTTTTAAGCAAAAGCTCCAATTTTCTGAGGTTTGTCTGAGTTAAATTATTCTCAGGTTTGTTTCATGTTTAATAAAATCTGAGTCTTCATATACTTAATGCTTGGGTACTTTGGAATTTTATTGGCTTGAGGAAAAATGACTAAAAAATACTTGCATGAGATTACTAATTTTTTTCAGGTACGCATTGTAAAGACCAGCTGTATTTCTACATTTAGATGCTCCTTGACACTCCATCTCATTCAGGTGTCACTATGTGATTGTATGCAGGTGCATATCCAATTACCCATATATCCATTTTGGTATAAGTAAGAATAAGTGAGTAAGTGTAAGTAAATATACAATAATAGCTATAAACATCTAAACAATTCTGAAAGGTCTCAACTACACACAAATATGCACAAGAATGTACATCCACATCACAGTTGGCAGTGAGATTTTTTTCCCTGCTGCATGTGTAGCTCTATCTTTAGATGTATGAAAGAATATCAGACTATGGTTATAATGTATATTCTGGAAAACATAAAAATAAATCAACACATTGGGTTGTTAGAAAACAGGAAGCAAGGGAGATAATAGCAAATTGCAGTGTCTTTTTTATTTTTTTTTCCTATTTAAACCAGGTTATTTGTTTAGCTTCCAAAAAAGGAAGAGGAAAGAAAAAGAATATAAATGGAACAATGAATGACAGCAGCCTTTCACTCCAGATAAATTAAAAAAACTAAGTCCACCTGGCAAACACAAGGATGAGAGCTAGCAGAAAAAAATTGTCTCTTTGGGAGTTTCAGTCAGTTTTTACATCTTCCAAAGATAAGTTTAGTATTCACAAAAGAGAACAACTCTGATTGCAGCTCCAACCTGAACTACAGGTAGCAGAAGCAGCCAGCTGCTTTGTATCACTCCCTTTGCTGTTTCATCTGCAGAAATTAAGATTTACCAGCAGAAAATAAGGTATTCTAGGTCCAACCTCTTCTTTTTACAGGCACACATCATGTATTCATTGGCTATGATGAACAGAGATCAAATTCTAGATGAGGATACCCTACTATATCTACACCTTTGATTAGGCAACAAAATTGCACTTGCAACATCTGAAGGAGATCCAAAAGTCACAGAAAGTAATCAGTCTTCTGAATAATCAGGACTTACAGATGAAATCTTATACAGTGATGAATTTTGTTGCCTTAATCTGAAATGACCTCATTAGATCATGATCTAAACTTTGCCACCAAGCCCACTTTTATTTTTGGTCTAAGTCAATGTTTGATCTTAAGTTTCCAGGCATAATCAACAAATATGCTAATTCCAGTTCTAATCTGGTATGTAGTAAGCATATTTCACTGTTCCTTCAAAATATAAACTGTCTTCTAAAATATTATTATAAGAATCTGTAAAGAAAATGAATGCTAACAAACAGAGACATACTGATTTAAAGACATTCATTAAAGCTCTGTTAGGGTCTTTCTCCTGGAAAGGCCACAGGAAGAAAATCAAGATTTTTGTCACTCAGCCTTCTGCTGGCATTACCTCAAGATATATTTTGATTTACTGTATTTTAAGAGATATATGTACATCTTATTCTCATTGAAAATTATGTTCTCTCAAAAGACATTTATGTTTCTGTATATAGGAAAGGAAACATTTGGTCTAGCTTCTTGGCTTGGGGAAGACACAGTATACCTGCCAAGTATTCTTGGTTTTGTTTTATAAACATTTCTAAGTCTCAGATCTTTAGGAGAGCAGACCTCTGTTACTCAGTGCTTATAAGACACAGAATGAAATGGGAAAGCCTTTGTGAGCACAATATAAGGACACAACAACAATGATAAGGTAAATGTATTAGACCCTCAGATAGTATGGTACTACTTTGGGTTTGCCTTTTGTAGAGAAGTAAACACAGTGACACACTTAGTACTACATATGGAATTAGAAATAGTAGCAGGGTTGTGTGAAACTGTGTTTCATTATTGTGAAACTGAGATAATAAAATGGAACTACATTTATGAGCTGGTTTGAGATCAATAAGCAAAGATTTAATAAAAGACCTATGTAATTTCTTCTTGTTATTTCCGTGCAACCTAGAAATAAGGATAGTCATTGCATGGTATTTAGTTACCATTTACTCATCAGAATGGCCTTTAACAAAAAAATGGCTTTGAGTGGCATAGCTTATTTGTGTGAGTAATGTTTGGTTATCATACTGTACACCTCCATGCTTCAATGAATACGAACAGCACAGGCAGCACTTCACATCCCTGATTATCATGTTGAGGTGCTGACAACTCTGCAAGGATCCTACCAGCAAATTTGTCTGATGTCAGATAAGATTAACCCTGGGCCACACCACCTAAAGACAACTCACAAGCAGTTTTAGTTAGTGGCCAAAGCATGCTCTTAGCAAAGCAATATGTGCATATTGGGGGTTTATGTCTCCTGAACCAGAGCCATTGCAGCTTAGACCTGCAAAACCTGACTAATATAAGTAGCAAATATTTACTGGTTTTGGTGCAGGCCACATCCTGTGGCATTTCTGTGACTGTTTCCCCACTGAAGAAGAACAAGGGACTGGATGATTCTAGTTCTGTTCATTCAGTCTTCCTTCGCTTCTCAGCCTGACCTGGTGGAGAAGGTAGCCCTACTGTGGTTTGTTGATTTCCTTCTATTTGAATAAAAGCTCTAATTAGTCATGGTATCTACTGAAGCACAATCTAATCCTCTCACTATAAACCAAAATCCTGTGCAGGACTTAGCTAATGGTTCCTTGATTCAGAACAAAATCATCACTTTCATCCATTTGTGACACAAAATCTTATAAAATAGGAGGAAAGTTGAATTTCTGGTGGTCAAACAATTCATCATTTTGTTCTGAAGACTTTTTTGCCAGACTGTAGGGAGAAGTGTACTGACAAAACAGGGTTCAGTCATTACCAGCCAAGCAAAAAAACCCCAGGCTTGCTCTAGCTCAAGGTGTTTGAGCCATATCAGTCATATGCACAGCCAAAATCATGTCCTCCAGTGCCTGCCTATATTCTCTCATGTCTCCATCAGACATTTTATGAATGCTGTCCCACCTGCTAAGAGCCTTACATTAGTTGCCTCTATTCAAATATGGTTGTTCCACACCTATGCAAACAGAGGAAGATGGCTTGAAAAAAGTAACCTTGATCTGTATTTCTCCTTTACTTCCGCTACATTTACACAGGACCTCCCACTGTTATGCAGAGTAAATATCCACCTTAGTTCACACAGTGACAAGCTAAACAGGAGTTTAATTTTGAAATAGATTTTCTTAATTAATTTAGTTTTGTTCCTGTGAACTTGTACTGATATAAAAATACATAAGGTACCTTGAGAAGACTTATTAGTATTCAATGGAAGGATTAAACAGGATTGATTTCTCCAAGACATAAATATATAGAGCTAAAGTTAGCTGTTCACCAAAGATTCAGGCTCTGGTGAATGATCATGATTGTAATCTTGCTACAGTTCATCCACAAGGCATGTCAAGATAAAGAACAAATCAGAAACAATACCTGTAATCCTCCAGGAATTTGCCATCAGACTGACTACTTATTCTCTAATAGGATTTTTCCCACTTTTAAATCAGACACTTTATTGACCTGTAGAACTCATTCACTTGTTAATACTTGAAAAGTGTTGAATTATTAATAATTATTAATTATTATTAATCTGAGGAGACTAAGTGAATACTCCAGGATATTTCTAAATATGTTTAGAAGGTCACATGATAAGAGTAATGTCTGCATGAACATGTGGTAGGAGAAAAAGAATATCAGAATATAAGAGATTTACACTATAAGAGAAGGAATTATATATTCAAAGATCTTTCTGGCGTATTCTTACTAAACTGTGAAACTGACTCCTAGAGCCCCATAGTAGGGACATACACTCAAGCGCTATAGGGTGATTGCATAAAATGCATGACAGTAATTGCTGTGTATCCAAGAATGACTGTCAAAAGAGTACTTTGAAGTAATTTTCTTGCAGCATTAGGAAGACTGCAGCAGAGAGGCTGAAATCACAAACTATTCTCAGGCTTTCTCAGCTCTGTGAAGTACAGCAACTAAGTTGTATTTCCCCTAATCTTTGGAAAAGTTTGGAAATATAAACCTTAATAGTTTGACATTTAGCACAAAAAATATATATGATGTGCTTTTATAAGTACTGTCTGCTCCCAAAGTCATGAATTTAAAAGCTATAATACTAAGTTCAGACCATGAATAGCTTTGGTTTAAGGGTAAGCCTGGGATATGATGATTCTGAGTCATCTGTAAGACTAAATTATTAAGGACTTGCTTTGTGCTCTGGGCAAAGATATAAGAACTGAATAAAACATATGTGCTTCCATACTAAAAAGAATTGCAAGGCTCATGTTCTGAGGAAAGGTCTATTTGCCAGTCAAGAAACAGAAAGAAGGAGAACTGTGGGTGTCAGCAATAAATAAGTAAGACTGAGAGCTTGTTTAATAATTCTACAGGTGAGTGAGGTGATTTTTCTGCCAAGTCCTGCTATCAGAAAGTGTTTCTCCTGCAGGAGTTATGCTCCCAACACATAAGCACAGAATAAATTCCACCACATAAGAAGGACCATTGCAGGATCCATGCTGACCTTATGCAGGACAGTATCCCTAGATGTAGTACATGATCCCTTCAGCGTTGATGTTGGTGGCCACCTTCACCAGGTTGCAGAGCATGATGTAAGCCACATTTGTTTGTTCAGTTTGCACATTTTACTTTTTTTCCTGACCTATTAATATAAAGGCAATTGAACAGTAGAAAACAAGTACTTTGGTGTCAGCAGGATTCAAGCACACTTATATTTTGGAAAGAACAAAATTTTCAGTGATAGCTACATCCTGCAACATGCAAAGAATCCCTGCCATACTATTAAACACAAATTAATTGGGGGAGGGGTTGGTTGTCAGAAATGGATCCCAGTTTGATTTTTATTTTTAATTCAATTGGATTCCTATCTTCAAACATACTGTACAAATTTCAAAATTTTGATTTTCATTTTTCTCTTTATCATACCTCCATAAGCACCTAATGTGTAAACACACAGTGAATACGCAACATACTTCAATCTCTTTCATTTCCATATTTCACTCCTTTTCTATTTTAGTCATAGGAAAATGCAACCTGAAACATGAAATGAGAACACTACATGAAAAAGGAACACTACACTAATAAAGAATTTAATACTATTGAAACCTCATTTTATCATTACCCCAGGAGCTAACATAACATGACATAATTAATTACTGTGGATTGCTGGAAATGGCTAGCAAGCACAGCCTTATGGATGAGATCTACTTTCATTACGCAAACTGGGTAGAATCTGATCCCAAAAAACCATGGAATATATCATTAACACATGAAGTAAAAGACTTTAACATCATTCAGATACCTGTGATTTTCACCAGCGACTCGTGAATTATACAAGTAGAAAGTACTTACATAGTAGTAGTATTTACATAAAAGTATTTACATAAAATTTTTTACATAATATTTACATAAAAGTATTTACATAAAATTGATGAGGAAGTTATGGAAATGTGGCGATCTTCAGAGGTATTGAAAATACAGGTGAAGATCAGGAATAATGCAGTAGGATTCTCTGTAAACACTTTCACACCTCTAAGCTTGAAGGACTGTATACACTCGCAAAACTGCAAAGTCCTGCCTTGAATATCCACTGGCTTAATGAAGCTGTAAATATTCCAAGAGTGGAAACTAATAGGTTTGGAAGTACACTTAGTTTCATATATTCTTTTCTGCAGATGGGTAAAACTCAGCTATAACACCTACAGTAGCTATGCCCACTGAATGTGCTATGTGAGACATTCACTGAGAAAAGTCAAAAACGGTAACAGAAAAATAAATTAGAGCAACCATAATCTTTCTATTCTTTGTCTTGTTTTTCCCCCTTAAAAAGCATTACTCTGTAGGCAAGTACCAGTTGTTTCAATAGAAGTATATTTTGTTACTGAAACAACAAAAAATATGACTTCTGAAAAAAGACTTGTTTAACTTTGCTCACAGGAAAATGTTCTAATGCCTCAATGCAAGAAGACTGATACAGCAGCAGGAAGGTGGAATTTCACCCTAAATTGACTTTCTTTTCTCTCCTAAATCTCCATACAAGGGACAAGAACAGAGAAGGACTGCCATTGCCAAGTGGACCTATTTCTTTGCTAAATTCCACTAGTCTTTCTACCCTCACATACCAGGGCTTAATCCAGTCAAGTAGCACTCCTCATAATAAATGTAATGATTAGCTGGTGGATTAGATTCCTATATGGCATTGCATCAAAAGGTTTTGCTAAAATCCAGGTAAAATACGTCCACAGCTTTTCCGCCGTCAAGCTTTTCAAATACTTACTCAAATAGTTCTATCAGATATGTTAAGCATGATCACATTGTGTGAGCTCAAGCTGATTTATGTTTAAGTCAAATGTGTCATGGAGAGCTCTCCGTGTTGCCTTCCTCATTTTTAAAATTTTTTTCCCTCTTCTTTTTTTTTCTGCTGACTTATGTAAAAGTTACTTAAGATTTCAAGGAATTAAAACATAAAGCAAAACAACACAAAATCTCTTAGGAAAGGGTGATTTCTATTATGACTCAGAAAGATCACAGCTCATCAACTTTAGCAAATGTTATCACATTTATTCTCTGGTATTGCAGGGTATCACTGTGCATGTATTATCCATCCTTTCTAATCACACACTCCATTGAAAGGTGCATTTACAATGCTGCCTGCACAGGTAGAATGAAGCACATAGCTAAATATCCTGTCTGGGTCCTCAACTGGGTTAAATAAACACAGGAGATGCTACAGAGAGTCACAGCTGCCAAGAAATTGGACCTCTGCTTTACCCATTGATAAAGCTATCAAAATGAAATTATGAGATACATGCATCAGCTGTACATTTCAGGTTTGGTTCTGGCTTTTAGAGTTGTCAGCCCTAGCTTGTCTGTTGCAAAGAAGAGCTATAGGGCATTATGTAATCTTTTAAACTTTCAAATCTTAAACTTTTTTTTTTTCTCTGTGTGTATTTGTTCTTTGAAATGCACACAGGGAAATTCAGGGTGTGAGCAGGGGTTGTCTCCAGATCTAATAACAAACTTTAACAGCTTGTGTTTTTTGCAGAGATCCTGCTTGAGTCTACTGTCACATATCCATGGATTACTCATAGCTATGGCAAGAATCAGACCTTTTTTATTAGCCAGATGCTGTTTTTCTCTCTCATGCATCCACAGTTCATGGAATGAGTGACGAGAGAAAGGTTTGGTCCTAATTCTTACCTTTCTTTAGAGTATAAAAGTTCAAATCATTTTAATGTCTGTAAAACTGCTTGATTCATATCCTTTACTCAGTATGACCTAGCATATATCTGCAATCTCTTATTGTTAGGAGATCACGCCTTTTACAACCCTTTCCAATTTCTTTTGCCATCTCATCTTGTTCCCTTTTCTGAACAAGTTATCTCTGTCTAACTAATTCCTTTATTGTATTCAATTTCAGGCAATAATGATTATCCCCTTATGCTAGTTCTATTGTCCTGGAAATACTCCAGTTTTGGTAATTGCATTCTGTTGACATAAAATCCCTTCTGCAGCTTCAGTTGGATACCATATTCTCCTTTACTTCCTGTCCTAAAGTGCCATGTCTTGTTGCCGTGCAGTTCTAAACAGCTGCTCTGTTCTGCTCCACTGCTTTCTGCATTTAAGCGATTTGTGCAGTCACACGCTCGTATGCACGTACACAGACACACTGATTTGGAAAAGAAAGTCAAGAATGCTTTAGCTGCAATTGCAATGCAGGTTGCTGTATAAATGGAAGATTGTAGTTACTTGACATTTCCCTGTTGCTGTCCCTGTGAAACCTTCCCTCATATACTTTGAATATTTATCTGCATTCTTTCAACATATTCTCCTAGCAATAGTTATTTTTTTGGTCATGTTTCTCATATTCAAATATAAACACCTTAGTCTTTTTCCTTACCTGACATCTCTATTTCTTACACAGTTTTTTTACCTCTATTTCACTTAATATGATTTCTTTTTGCCTCTGTAAGGTAGACTGATTTCACTGCTTGGTAGTCTTTTTTTTTTTTTCTTTCTGATCAATTCCTTTCTCTTGAAGTTCCTTTCTACTGACCTCATGACACAGATCTCTCTGTATGTCTTTTACTACTTTTACGGAACTTTATACTATTGCTTTAGAGTGACTTATTCTGAGTGTGCCACCACCTAGGAGCTTCAGTGTTGCTTGCTTTGTCCTATTAACCCCTTTATACAAACCATTTCTATCTGGACACAACTTAACACACTTTCATGCATTTCAGGGAGACAACTAACATATTTGACTGTGCCAAGAGCCTTTCTGTTTGTGTTGATTTTTTGCAATTTTACATTCAGGTTTTGGATTTGCCACACTTAAGTTGTGCTTCACTGTGCTAGTTTGCATTCTCATTTCATGTTTCAGGTTGCATTTTCTTATGACTAAAATAGAAAAAGAAAAAGGGTTCTCATAATTTGATATTCACACGGCGTCCTCCATCTTTTGTGGTCTGAATATCCACTTTCCTCAACCATTTCAGAGAAAAGTGTTGGAATAATTTCATTAGTGAAATATTTTGAACAACCCTTTTCTTTAATACAGGTGTTTTACACTAACCCTTTTCTCACTAGACTCTGCCAGACTTCTTCCAGTATTGAGGTTATGAAATTGAAAAGCCCGAAGTTTTCTGTAGGGTTCATGTGATTCACGTAAAACCTGATTTCCAGAAGTTATGAGTACTGGCAGTTATACTGAGATAAGAAACATAGGTTTAGGGAATTAGCACATATTTTTGGAACATCTAGCTGTAGATTTATATTTGTTATCCTTCTAATACTTAAATTTAAGACTAAAACTTCAAATGAGAGGAAATAGAAGCAAATAATAAAAAAGGTAAAAGTAGAACTCGACAATCTGTTTGAGAAGTATTTTTGTGATTTTAGAAAAGCCCCAATTAATTAATAACTTGCTGTCAGACCCTTGTTTTGCCTGCTGTAATAAATATTTATTTTTTATATAGCTTGGATGAATAATTTCCAGTTTATTAAGCAATTCAGGAGAACACTCTAATATGACTAAACTGTTATTTGTGATATTTTACTGGTTGTCAAAAGCTCATAATATTTTTTTGTACTCCCTCAATGGAGTAAACAGTAAAACAGTGAACAACAAATAATGAGCATTTTAATTTATGCACACATATTTTCTCATTCTGATGATTAACAGTCATTCCCAAAACATTTGCTTAAGGCATCTGCCTAACTTGAAGGAGATACTTTAAGTTTTCTGACTTTTTTTTAGATTGGACATATGTGTTTAGTCAATACAATAGTAGATAAAGAATCTCACAAGGCAACACATACTGAAAGGAAAAAAAGTCCTGAGCCACTAAATATCAAGCAGTTCTGAATGGAATGTAGCCAATTAGAAAAAGGTTTTAAAAAGGCCAATGAACTTTTAGACTGCATTGAGGAATGGGTAAAGAAAAAAATGACAAAATATTATGATGTTATTATACAAACTGACAACATGGTCTTGTTTTTAAAACTATGTTCTGTCTGGTTGCCTGACCTCAAACAGGAAATAGCAGAAAGAGGAAAGATGTGGAGAAGTGTAACAAAAATGACTAGAGCAGAAAGGAGAGATTTAATAGATAAACTAATGGACTACAGCATTGGGACTACAAGCCCCAGAATGGCTGCTTTTTAGAGAAGTGATATGGTTCCTATGTAAAGTGCGTAAACTGGAAGATTATAGGCTAGACATAGGCTACTATGTATGTTATTAAAAAAATATTTGATCCCCATACTCAGCAACTCTGCTGTTTTTCCAGAGGGAGCAAGCTAGGAACCAATTGCTCTTTTGTGCCAGGTATGTTTCTTCAGATGTTATTTGTTTGGCTTGAAGGAAGGGGTGATTATTTGGATAATTTCTTATTTTAACTGAAGTGAACTCACCTGTATATGAAACAGGATAGAGCAGATATCAGTCTAACTTTCCTTCACAGTTCAGTAAATGAATCTTGGACCTGACCTCTAATGTATCTTTATTATTCCAACCTAGCACTCTTCTGAGTAGAAAGTTCTAATCATGTCAATTTTTACCATGTGGCACTGTAGTTTTCTGATGTGCTAGGAAGAAGTCCACTAGGAGCTAGATCACAGTCACCTGTCAATGATATCCACCTACTTTACTACTCAGTCCTTGCACTTCTAAATAAACAGAGAGTGGCACACTGATATTACCACACAGCATATTTCCCCAATTGCAGCATCAATCTAGTTAGGGTTCTGCACTTAGCTAATGTATGTGCAGCTACTTCTTTTTTGTTAATTACTTTCCTCAGAGATAGCCAATTTTCAAAGATGCACTTTTAGCTCATTAGAGATCCAATCAGCATACAAATCAAGTACTGAGTCAGCACATTTTTAGGTTACTGTAACAATTATTTTAATCTTTCAGAAACAAGAAGCTGCTCACAGTTCTGGGGGAGCTGATAGTATCATATCACAGGAACTATGGTCTCTTTCAAATATTTTTAACAATGCAGAAGAGATTGTGAAATGATATATCTTTAGCAGTCTGTAATTATGGATGCAGTACAATGCTAGATAAAATGTTAATTCTTTTTACCTTAAAATAAAAAAGTTGAAAAGGGAATTTATTTTTTCAGGTTATCGTCAAGGGAAAAAGTAAGTGTAATTTGATGTTCAACTGATGACAGTAGAATTTTTTTTCTCCCATACACCATTTCTTATGCAAAAAATGGACATAAAACTCAAGAGATAATTGATGTAATGAGAAATTAAGCTGGGGAATGTTTTGATAAAAAATAAATACATTATCTCCTTACATTTTTTATATTTTTTTCCATGCACACAAACATAGACACACATATGCTGTCTGCTTAGAATAGACAGTCATAGAGCTTTGAGCTTTGGAAGGATAGCATATGAAAGCTTCTATCCTAATATATGGAATCAATCTGCCTTTAACTTTTGAAATAAAGCAAACAAAAACTTGTAGTGTTTTCTCTGACTCTACTTTGAATGACATTTATACATCAAATGTTTTCAGAAGTACTGGAAAAATCCAGAAGACTCTAAGGTTTGCCCACTGCTAAAAAAGTGCTCAATGAGAATTTGTTCAGTCAAAAAACAACATCATAGAATAAAACTGTGTCTAACAGAAAAAGTCTGAAAAAGCCTTCTACTCATTTCCATTCAGTTGTCCATTACTGATACCATGTTATCTTCCCAGCTGACTGACTAGGTGAGAAGTTAACAAAAAGATCATGTTTGTTATGCAACTCATATTCCTCTACTTTTTCCAGTTGCAGCTGCATTCTTTATCTTTGGAGGAGGAGAAAGATGCCCCAGTTACGTGTCCTCCTGTTCTGCAATAGAAGGAGAGGAAAAAGACATAGAGGAGGACCATTGCTCATTAGGCATCCTCACCTGACTGTTACCTGTCCATTGAAGAACAGCAGGAACAAAGCTGGTAACCTGTGATCTTCCAACAAAAAAGGAAACCAGCAGCAAATATTCTTCTTCCCTATGTATGACCTTGATCTCCAGAAAAACAGAAAAAGAAAAGAAACATGGGGTGATGGTATGCTTTCAGCAAAGAAGTTACAGCTGGACAGGACAAAGCTTTCTGTTTTGTAAGGTGGCCAACCTTACCACAGTTGAGACTATAAGCAAATAACGCAGCTTAAACAGCCTTGCTATGCTAGAGCTAGAATGTAATTCTTAGTCTAACCATAGAAATCATGTAAACATCCAATCCCTTATTTGAGGAAATGAAGATTAGTTTGCGTGGTTATACACAGAGTTCTTTGATATAATGGAGCTAACAAAATACATATTCAAAGCATCATTTGATTCTGGTTTAGTAGGCTGTACATAGAATCACAGAATCATAGAATGGTTTGTGTTGGAAGGGACCTTTAAAGGTCATCCAGTCCAATCCACCTGCAATGAGCAGGGACATCTTCAACTAGACCAGGTTGCTCAAAGCCCCATCCAAACTGCCCTTGAATGTTTCCAGGGATGAGGCATCTACCACCTCTCTGGGCAACCGGTTCCACTGTTTCACCACCCTCATTGTAAAAAATTTCTTCCTTATATCTAGTCTGAACCTACCTTCTTTCAGTTTAAAACCATTATCCCTTGTCCTATTGCTGCAGGCCCTACTAAAAAGTCTATCCCTACCTTTCTTATAAGCCTACTTTAAGTACTGAAAGGCAACAATAAGATGTCCCTGAAGCCTTATCTTCTCCAGGCTGGAAATCCCCAATTGTCTCAGTCTTTCTTCATAGGAGAGTTGCTCTATCCCCCTGATCATTTTTGTGATCCTCCTCTGGACCCGCTACAACAGGTTCATGTCTTTCCTGTACTGCGGACTCCAAAACTGGATGCCGCACTCCACGTGGGGTCTTTGTACCAAAAGTACATTTGTATTCTAACACCCTATTGCTTGAACTCATAGTGGAAGAAATGTGTTCTGAGCAATAGAGGGGTTTGTTTATCGGTTAAATGTACGTCACCATTTTCCATTTCATGTCTTCATTTTTAATTTAGACCTTAATGGAAAATGTCATTTTTTTGGGACTAAGACTCAAATGTAGAAATCTACAATAAAGCATGAGATAACTAGAGGGAGAACCCATGACTGCAGGAAAGTAAGTGCCAACAATATGGCTTTAAGTGTACTGACTCTATTGTGTTATGGTTTGACTGCAAGTAGTATCACTGTATTCACAGACTACTGATACAGCAGGACATTTTTGTTTCCTGACTAATAAGTATTAGTGCAATAAGACTTCCTGTAAAACAAGTCATAAGTTTTAAGGAATGTAAACCAGTATTTTTTTCCTATGTTAGCCAATGACACTACTTATATTAAGATTACACTGAGGTTTTTAAACTGCATTTTCCATTACTTGTGACCTACAGAAATATCCTCTAAGGACAGAATTTAGGGCTTATTTGTTTTCTTTATGAAAAAAATTGTTTGGCTAAATTGATATGTCAGCTCTTCAAATACAAGCATAAATATTTTTATCTTTTTAGGCAAGTTTTAATATACTCTTGTTCATGTAAGTAAAGAATGGCATAAATTTACACTTTTAAGTTCTCATTCACAATTGGCTGCTTGCACTGATTGAAAGAAAGGACAAGTAAACAAGTAATAAGTCTTTCAAAACTGCTTCATGTATGCATCAAAGTAGTATTGGCTAATGCTGTAAACTGTTATGCAATTTGGTTGCTAATACTTGTAGACAAAGCTTTCTTTGTAGGAACAATCCAATGCCAGATACCTGACTTGACATTCTGTTGAGAGATTTCAAGAGGACTTTGCAAAATAGAACATAATTTAGAATACCAGAAATTAGTATAAGGGATATTGTACGGGCAGAAATAAGGCATCCTCGGAATTAATTCTTTTATACATCTGAATAATTTTAAATGCAAGATTTGACTGTGAATTAAGAGCCCAGCAGTTACATTAGGCATATCAACCCTATGGCTGCACATAATAATTATAATAAATATTTTAACTTTCTGGCATGTATGCTGCTTCATTCTGGCTTCATTTGTCAATTTAAGTGCTAAATAAACCATTGTGTATTAAAAGAAGGAAAAAGAATTGAGCTGCAAAGTTGGTTAGAGTTAAGACTACCAAATTCTATCAATCTCTTCCCCAAGGTATGACTACACAGGGTGCAGACACTCTGCTTGTGCCCAGCTTCAGTGCCTTTTGTGACACTGTCTTCCATGTTAGTGGGAAGTGTGTTTATTTCATCTCTTAATTCAGTGTTGTATTGTTGCTTATTGAATTGAAAATATTATTTTAGACTTCCTTCTTCTCCCGTCTTTCTCAGGAACTGTACCCTACCTAACAAGAGGGTTAGCATGCTCCAGGAAATCTTAGCATTATGGTGGAGTAAAAGACCGATGACTTGAAGTCCTAGAAATGTCAGGGAAGTGCAAATGAAATTAAATTTTGCCTCTTCCTATCCTCTAAAAAAACTCAAGATAAATTAGATGAGGTTATTAGTACTGTTAAAGCAGGGTCTCTTTTCCTAATTAAGGTATCTAAGACAGTATCCAGGATACGGCCAGGAGATTTTAGGCTCCTTCATTACATATGATACACTAGTAGATCAGTGGAAGCCTTAATTGACCTGAAGCTTTGTTGTTTCCTATCTTTTCCTACATTCAGGCTATTAACATATCAAGGGAGATCTGGCTAGGGAGGGCTAATGGCTAAAGTTTAGAGGGATTGGGCTTTTCCTCAGCTGCCAGAACTTCAGACAGTTTTCAGGTTTTTGTTTTCTCTTTTATGGATTTATTTAATAAAACTGCATTGACAGTGGGCTGTCTAGTATCTTGTCCAATATACTGCATTTAGGTATGGTGTAAAGGGGACAGATAATGTATGGAACTTATTTGCATTTCCTTTTGTGTCAGCCACAATAAGATTTTTCATGTGAGTAAAGTAATGACATTTTTCCCCTTAGCAGCCTCTTCTTCACCCAAAAAACCTCTCTATTCCAAGACATCTTCAGGTGTTGACTATACATGTTACTACTGCTCTAGTAAGAAGAGGCTAATTTAGTTACAAGAGGCCTCAAACTAACAGGAAGTTAGCCCAGGACTAGGAGACGTGATCAAAATGGCTTCTGTTGAACCCTATACTCAACCTCCATTTTGAGTGGTGGTGTGTGGTTCTAATTCAATACAGACAAAGGTGCAAAGCAAATAAGGTGAATCATTTAGGGAAAAGATATCTGAAGGGCAGAATTTCCCTAAAGTTTCTCTCAATGCTCTCTTATTGGGATGGGTTTTCAATCAGCTGTTACCAGCCACTGTGAGGTTAAAATAGCTCATCATTTTATCAGGATTATTGAGGGTATGACTGAAGACTTAATAGTCTGGTAGTGCTTTTTTTGTCACAATTTAATGGTATATTGATCTTGTGAGTGAACAATCATGACCTTCAACTGCTTGGAGATGCTTTCAAGGGGAAAAGGCTTAAGGAGGTTATTGCTGAGGAACTGGGTACAGTGAGCCATGACCCATCTGGATGAGCGCAAGGAGGCATGGCACATGCACAGCATGGCAACTTGGGAAATGCTTACCTATGTAATGACACCTAAAAAGAGAGAGATCACAAAAGATTCATGACCACCTGTTATTATCACAGGCAATCAATAAAGAAATCATGAGCATCATTAGCAGACAGCAGATTCAAGTCTTAGGCTGTTTAACATCTATGTTTAGAGGTGTCTTTGCTCTGACTACAGAGAGTGTCAAGGCAGGATTACTATCTAATCAGGCAAACCTATGCAGTCATGTTTTGGTGGCATCACATAAAGATAGTGATTTAGAGGGAAAACTGTGGCCCAGAAATACACCAAACTATTTTAGGGGCTGTACTATCAATAGGTTCTCTCATTTTGTGATTGGTTTATTTCTTGTTTCTGATTTTATTTCTTTTCCCTAGTTATTGTCAACACAGGAGCCAGAAGAATCAGATTAACACTCAAAAGTTCAGAAATATCTTCATAAATCCTACCTTGGAAAGTGTTGGCCTTTCCTTTGACATGCTCAGTCCTTACACACAGAGATTAGGAGTGTGGCTCTTGATATAATGGCAAAGATATATGTAAAAAAAGAATACCAGATCACCTAATTACAATAATTTATCTATATATATTTTGGATGAAGAAAAGTGTATATCCAGAAAGGGACTCTGAGTCTCGTTTCACATTTGTGAATTTTGCACATTATGGGTGTGAAACCTATATTTTCTTTTGTCTTATAGTTTAATATATCCTTGGCTGAAAATGGTTTTCTGCCAAAGCAGAATACTCCACTCATTTGCTTCTTAGTAAAGTTTTGTAAATGCCTCTTATGTCATTCATTACATTGTCTGACATTGCAGCATCAGGCATGCTGAGTGACAGGCCTACTGGAAAAGCACTTTCTTGTCTGTTTTGACAAAGGCACGTGCTAGTAGGCATTTTGATTCTGTCAAAAAAAGTTGAGTATTTAATTATTGATATAGTTAGACTCTACAATCCTACATCCTAGTTCTAATACAGTTATGATTTTTACCATCAGCCTTGCCTTAAGTGAAAATTAGCTCAAATGAGCAAGGAGCTCTAATGACCTTTAAAATCCCTCTGTATATTGACTAAAATGCACAGAAAACAAGGCAGTGAAGTAAACCATATTGAATGTGCTTTACATGGAGGGGGGGAAGAAACAATTTGTCTCAAATCCAGTAAATAGCCAATAAAAATTCACCTTGCTTCTATATTGTCCTAGGAGAGACAATCTCATTTACATTTATTAGAAGTAATGATGTAGTGTCCTGCAGATAATTAACACAATAAAATGCTGCTAATTTCACAGTGTCATTATAAAATTTGCCAGTTTAAATTAGAAAGTGATTAACCCTCTGAGTGAGGCAATGACATTTCCATTCCCAGTCTGCGAATTAGATTTGCAAGATTTTTTTTCACTTTGAAAGTTCATCTGTCTATCCACTGATGTTGTCCTTTACTTTTCCACCCTCCCACTCTGTCCAGTGAGGAAATCTGTTGTCTAAACAACCTGAATCCATGACTATTTCACACTTCTAAGCTAAGCTCATGCCCCAGGCATTGATGTGTTAGTTACTAGAGGATAAAGTCTCTCTTAAAAGAAAAAAGAACTAATAATCCCTGATAAGCAGAGGTTCACTGAGTAATGAACTTCTTGTTGGTGCATGTAAGAGAGGAACGTTTTCCCATTAATGAGGTGTTTCCAGAAAGAGCTTCATTTCGTATAATGACAGCAAATCCTTAACCTTTTGCCTGGACACTACTTTATCCATTTACTGTATCTATCTCTTCCACAACCTGCTTTAATTAATACCTTAAAAGAGGAATAAATGCATTAAAATAATAGATTTATTGTACAGTAATTTAAATATTCTAACTCAAGTGAAATCCTCTTAAAGAATGTTTAATGAAGGAGCAAACCCAACAATGAATGAAAACTCAGGTTAATGATAGAATTGTCCAACTCATTAAAACAACTATTAATTGAATAAATTTAATGCATGAATTTACAATGCTGCTAAAAATATGGTTGGTTAGCCCCACCCCCTAAAAAAAATCAAGATACAAGAATAAATTAGCAATGCACAAAACCTATACTTTAAAATGGAGAAAATATTTCCAAGGTACGTAAGTTTAATTGGCAAATCCCGTTAACTAATAATGAGATTTAGTCTCAAACACTGCTAAAATTTAATTAGAAATAAAATCCTAAATAGTATCCTGTAGATTTACCATATGTTCCATATGTTCAGGGTTCCTGTTATTGTAAGGAAATACCTCCACTGGAAAACTTGTTCCAGTAGACAAGGAAAGCAAAGATTAATATAGTACAATTGTACAAACAAAGTACAACCTTACATTTCTGTTAGACCATTCCCAAAATGACATCCATGCTTAGAGTGCAGTGACCTTGAGTAGACTTTGACAAGGCCATTGATTGCTGTTCATCAGTAGGTACCAAGTGGCATCGATACCTTTGCAGTATCTCACTGGATCCTGTTCCAGATCAAGCTTGAGCCACCGTCAACACTCAGGGAGCAGAACTCAACTTGAGTCATCTAACTCAGCATGAAGCAGCCCACTAGAGTGCAGTGATAGCCACTCAGGTGCAAAATGTGGACCAGACTCAGAAGCAGAACAAGGCTTCATCCTTTCTTTTCCTGCAGAGAAAGGGATGCAATACAGCACATTCAAAATAAAGACAATAATAATTTCTGTTATCATCTAGATTTGTCTCTTTAAAAGATTTTTTTAAAACAAAGCACTAATGATGCATTTACTTGATGTAACTATTTAAAAAGTCATTATACCGATACATGATAAACATATAAACTTGGATTCTCAAATACATTTTATGTAAGTCAAATATGGACACCTCCCATTTAACTTCATGAAATAGCAGTGCCTCATTGATTTTAAGTACAGGAAGAAAATAGTAGCTGTCTCCCTTGCATTACCTACAAATACCCAATTCAGGCCTTGTGAAGTCCTGCGCTCCAACAAATTCACTCATGGAAGTAGCTGCAGCTGCAGCTGCAGTAGCTGCAACAGGACAGAAGTCCTGAAACCAGAGAGGAGTTCAGATTCAGCTAGTCCAGAGGAAAATCTGAACACCACACACAAAGGGAGTGAGTGATTAATTTTGGTTTGCTATTGTTGAGGTTTGAACTCAGCCGGCAGCCAGACGCCATGTGGCTGGCCATTCACCTCCCCCCTCCCCGGCGAAATAGGGAAGGGACAAAAAGAAGAGAATTCGTAGGTTGAATAATAAAAAAAAAGTATTTACTAAATATAACAAGAGAACAACAGTAACAATAGTGAGTCCAAAAAGAAACTGGTAAAATGCAGCAGTGGCTTACCGAGCGCAGCGACCACCCCCACAGCAACATGCGACCGGACCAGAACCTGAAAACTGCGCGTGCCAGAGAGAGCCCGCGCCCACCCGTATCCCTGGGCATGACATCACATGGTATGGAATACTCCAATGAAAGTTAACTCCATCCTGGTCGAAACCAGGACGGCTATGAAAAAGATGTCAGCGTAAAGATCCCATTTTAAGGAAGCATCTTGAACCACTCTGACTGTTTCAGCACAGCAGCCTCACTACAGAAGTCTCCTGACCAGTTTACATTTAGGGGAGATACACATTCAGAGAAGAAACTAGGTCACCTAGCCCACATGGCTGGTAAGAGTCCTCAGCCTCTTTCAGCTGTAGATTTTGCATAGCTAAACTCTTTTATTTCTACAAGCCATTTTTTCCTCCCCAAAGAATCACAGGTCTGACCTTCTACACAAAGCTCCTTCCTTGGTTTGTGTTCATGCCTTTCTGGCATCTGCACAATATTTACTTACAGACCAGGGACCACTGCTCTCCTGGGCCCCACTGGCACCTAATTTCCTGAAAGAAGAGACTTTGTCCCAGAACTGCACTGGCCCAAGACTAGCTCTGTAGTGGAAGGAATTCTCCTACAGCAATTCTTCAGCCCAACCAGTTGACTCCTGCTTATGTAAAGATAGATTTACAGAAAAACCACTTTATACTTCAAAAAATGTCTTAGGCAGGAAAAGATCTGTTTGGTTGTTGGGTTTTTTTTTTAACTTATGAAATTACCTATTTTAATATTGCAAATTAAAAAAAAAAAATCACAACATACAGAAGAAGAAGGGGGCGGTGGGGGAAGGGCAGTAAAAATAAACTTTCCACACAACTATCAAATGTATGAAAGACAGATGTTAAAGCAGAGAACAGACAGCAACTGCTGAGGTAAACTTGAATGAGTATTCAAGAGCACTACAAACCTGAGTAATACAGAAATTTTCTTGACAAATATTATTGCCATTAATCTAAAAACCTGGTGATATTCCATCTTCTTCATGTACCAATGTTTTTATATTACTATAGAAAGCTTATGGGTAGCACCTGGTACATTTAACACTGCAAAATAGCTTGTATTATACTTACTTGTCTTTGCATATTCATGACTTCTCAGAACATTCATTTTTGGGGCCTGTAATTTTTTACAGTTTTATCTCCACCTGAAAGTAAATACTTTTTAAAGCCCCCTGTAGCTATTTTTTAGCTGAATGTGGTTGAAAAATAATAATTCACATTCTCATTTAAAACCATGACTGCTCTGCTTTTTAATATGGATCAAACATACACAGGTTTGATGCTTGAAGTTTGAAACCTGACTTTTTTTAGAGTTTGAAACTGTACATTGTCTTGTTATAACAAAAAAAAATTGTGAAACATCTGACATGAGACTGGTTGATATCACCAAGAGAAGTGGATGAACATTCAGGTTCACAGTTCCTTCACTGAAGCAGAAAAGCAGCAGCCAAATCCCTAATGAAACACTCTAGCGCTGCATCACTTCAGAGTGAGCTGCAGCTATCCCAAAATTTGCTAAGACCATAGTTTGACAAATACTACTGCTGATAGAAGTAGTCCAAAATACTCTCTTTTCTTGGCTGCTTGTCCCTGTCTTGCTGGGTAGCAAGCCAGATCACTGGTTGAAAAATAATTATTTGTTTTTACTAGGTTAACTTTCTGCTCACATTCAGGGCAAAAGTAGCCAAGGTGAGGAGGAAGATGGGATTTCAGAAGCAGCATCAACTTAGCTCGATCAATGCATTCATGAAGTTGCAACTTGATTTCAGTAGACCACTTATCCATGAAATGCAGATTGAAGAAACTGGGTTTGATATTTTTAAACTATTTAAAGCAGTCTGAACTTGGTGATTTCAGCTAAGGCTATCCTGCATGGAGCTGTAACTTTGACTGACGCCTTTTAATTTGTATTCTTTCACGCATGCAATGACTTTAAACATTTCTTTCTCACCAAAAATCTTTTGCTTCTTGATTTTAGGAAGAACGTGGTTCTGAGTTTTGCAATGAAGTCTCAAAATTGGCTAAATATGAGTAATCTTAAATTGCATATCGGTTTAAAACGTCTAAAAAGTCTGAGTAAGATTTTAAAACCTGAATATCAGATAGCAAGACTTCAAAACCTTAGTTTGGGCACTTTGGTAGTTGCTTTGATATTCAAAAGTGCTACTCAGCATCTCCAAGAGAAATCACTGGGAAAATGGATGGTGCAGAGCTATTTCTGGGTGGATATTATTTATTGGCTTTGTCATATGGAGGTTTTATGGATAGAGTGTAATGTGTATGGAGATTTCATGAGGTATACTTTTACTCTTCTATAAAAGGATCTAAAGCCTGAGAAAATGAAATTTTATATTTTACAATGAAACTGCAAAATAGAAAAACTGTTTTTGATAGAAATGGTGTAAAACTCCAATTATTGGATGCAATATATAAAGAATTAGAATTTCAGTCTCAGTTCAGTTCATGTGTCTATAAAGCTTATTTATATAGTCAGGCTCTCTTTTTGTGCTTCAAAGTTCCAGCTTCTGTCTACAGATGCTAAAATTAACTAAAATTGCTGGGATAACATCTCAGACACAATACCATGGATTTTCTGGGGAGAACTATCACCAGATAATCGAGTGTGGTTGTTATAATTTAGAAATTCTCATGCCAGCTTCCAAAAGTGACTGAATGTTTGTTATTCATTGTCAAGGAGTGAATCTGAGCTAAGTGATATTAGTGTTCAAATTAGGGAGCCTGAAGGCAAAACTTCATATGAGCAAGAGCTTTCTATGGGACTTAGGCTATCCCATCATTTGTTAAAACACAAGTTTTGCCTACACGTGTATCCTCTTGCTTACCCACCTGTCCTGTGGGCATCTTGTAAACATACCAGTAAGCTGTATAAAAAGGTACAACCTCACCTATTGTCAGACTTTGCCTTAAAACTGTTGTCTTCTGCTGTCAAGGGTAAAGCTGATGAGGTTTCAGCTGTGGGGATCTCCTGCCCTGTACATGTGCGATGTGATAAGGAGAACCACCACAGAAATAGTAGAATTGGTCTCTGTGATAAGGAGAACCACCACAGAAATAGTAGAATTGGTCTCTGCCCTTCTTGTACCCTAAGGCCCCAAAGGGACAGATGGCCTTTGCTTCTCTCCTCCCATCACCTCTATATGCAGTAGGTCACAACTGAAGCATAGCCCCATCTATACTATATATACTATATATTACTATATATACTATTACTATATATAGTAATCTACTATACAGTCCTCCATGATCAGGACTGACCATTGAAGGATGTGAAGCATGGACTGGCAGAGCCTGTCCAAGACCCTTCACCATGAGCCACTCACCTTCTGCACCAGCATGTCACCTCCTTGCACTGGCCTATTTGGTGTAGCTGACAAGGATCTGACTGTGTCCTTATCTTTCCCTGGAGCTCCTGCAGATGTGAGAGACATCCTTTGCTCTGGAGTGCCAGTTTTCTGGTGACATTACCAAATGCTGTGCCTGCTCTTGTCAGAGGAGAGGTCACCTTCTATCCTCCCACATGTATGTCTTTCTACAGCACTGTATAAGATCATATAGGATTGGAGAGCAGGAGACTGCCAGGACAATCACTAAGTAGTATCACAAAACAGAATAAAAAATGAAATCATTTTCAGATTACCACCCTTTGGGCTAAATATGCTGCTGTCCAGCTACTGGGAGATAAACAAGAGGATATTATCTTAAGAACTATAAATAAAGTTCTTTTCACTACTTCTCAGTCAAATAAAATTAAAACACTATTTGAATTCACAAGATGTCTTTGTCTATTAAAGCTTTAGTCCTATCTTTGTTCCGAGACTTTTTAAACACTTGCAGTTTTGTATGTATTGTCATCTGGACGTGAAAGTGCAAGTGGACTTAGACAGCTATATGACCCTACGATGTGGTAATTAAGAAGAACTGTATTTCATGCAGCCATGCTCACATCCCTATGAGGAAAAAAGTACACTTATCCCCATTTTAGAAGTAAAAGACTTCAGTGCAGAAAGAGATGAGAGCTATAATCCAAAATTGACTTTAATGTGTAAAATGGAATTTAAATAAAATTTAGGTATCCAAGAATCAGTGCCTTAAAACTTATCTCCTACCTTAAAATGTTAAAGTCTACAGGTGCTTAAGTCTTCTGCAGAGAAGTTTCCAAATGTCCTGTGTATGCTTGGGACCTCAGGACACTTTCTCCATACCAAAGCTTGCTCAACGATTTTCAAACTGGGCATTCCTCAAAATGAATGTTCCCTAAAAAGCATGGTCAATGTTTTTTTCGGTATTCTTCTTTTGCTTCTGAAATAGTATACCAGAAATATTGCTGTGCCTACTGTCCTGTTAAGTAATACCCACAGGTGAAAGAGGTGATATTATTCACCTATACAGAGCATACTTAGATTTAGGATGACTTTAAGTTCAGTCAGATGACCTGATTTCTCAAACACCTCCTCTTCTTGAAGGGATTAAAATATCTCTACTATTGACAAGCCTATCACAATTATTATGATGCCCTTCACACACATACAGCTGTAGATATTACGGCATTTTGGGGAAACAGAGAAAAAGACTCTTCATTGAGGCAGAAGAGAGGAATCATAGCTCTCCAACTTGGAATTATGACATTTTCCTCTGAAAAAGCAGTCTGCATAAATATTTTGAAACTAGTGCAGGTATGTCTACACCATATCATCATACTGTGAACTCAACCCTTAATGGCTTAATTGTGATTTTTTTCCAAACAAGACATTAAACCATTAGATACAGCATATTTTCTTCAAATCCGTTAAATGAACATAGGAAGAACACTTCCTTTTAACACAGGTAGCTCTTCACAGCAGTTTATGAAGATCTCATATGATTCCTGCTTTGTTCATTGAAGCTGGTCTTCCTGATCCTCATCTTGTAATGAACATTATGACACTTGGCAAACACCCATAAAAAGTGTTAGAGGTAACTTTTCTAATACCTTGTTCCTTAACGCTAATGAAAATATCATTCATCTACGTTGTGAACAGTACTTTAAATTAGCTAAGAAGATCCTGGCAGTGTGTGCTGAAATGGGTGAACCCATAGCAAAAACCTTTGGCTTGTTAATTGCTTTTCCTTCTCCATTATGGGCAAGAAATTCAATGCTTACACTTAAGTCGGTAAATACTGCATGCCAATCCCTTCATTAGTGATTTCTGATGGCTTTGTTCACTCTTTCATTCCTCTCTTCTTACATTTACTAACAAAGGTATAAAATGTATACTCTGAAATACCATAGCTATTATTTTGGTGTCATGGGCAATGAGGTTTTCATGTTAAAATGGTGGAGATTGATAACTGTGGATCCAATACTGGAAGAAAATTAATTCAGCTAAGCAGCCAGGACAAACTGGGGGTGCTCAGCAATACTTACAAAGGTACATGGTACTTTCAGCATTTGGACTTTAATGTCAGCTTTTATAAATACAATTAATTTAAGTACTGCAAAATACTATTTTCATATCTTAGTAAATTCCATTCCTCCATAACCATGATTCCTCATTTTGTTGTTGCATATGTTGCTTCCCAGTCTGAGAAATTTAGGATCCAAATAAATCTCACAGTTCATGTATGATTTCACACCTTATCATCCCATTCAGTTTCTTCTAATCTAACCAGGCACCTCCTCGCTTGAGAACAGAGAATGAGCCAGTGAATATCAGGTACTTTGATACTACCTCATGTATCAGCTGGCATGAATTGCCAGACTCCAATGTCTCACTACAACTTTACTTTTTTGTCATCACCAGAAGACAAGGAATTCTTGAGTCTTGTTCTAAATTCTTATCATGCATTCCATGTCTCGAACATCTAGGCTCATATTTTAATCACTCTATCATTAAAATTAAACTTGGCTTTAAGATCAGTTAAAAGAGAGCTAACATTTATAACAATAGATTTCTTTCAGAGTATTTAAAACACTGCAGTTTGTTTAAAAATCAACAGGCTCCTACAGGGGGGTAAAATGAATTAGCTAAATATGGTGTTATGTATTAGGTATGACATTAACATTTACCAGCAGTTTAGTACTTAATTTACACATCTATTAACATACTTGATTTATTGAATTTATATACTTGAATTTATACACTTCGTTTCTTCAGGCAGGTAAGAGTTTGCTCCAAAGGACTTCTCACTGGAATAAACAAAATACTGGTGATGGATGTCATGAAGCAAAGAAGTTGTGACTGGCCTATGAAGTCAAGTACCCACTTCCAGTTCATCTGTGCTTTGTCCTTTTTTTGGTTAATATTTTATGCTTTGTGTTGCTCAGTGAGTGTATAAAGTGTTATTATTCTTATTAGCATCTCAAGAGAAAGAAATTTAAAAGGAGGCTGGAAGAAAAGGTGACTGTTTAGGTACAAAATCCTATAAAACTCTTAAGCAAGCACTTAACTTCAGACATTACCATGTTTTAGTAAATAAGACCACTCACAGGTCTGTTCTCTGTGCTTTGTTCAATCAGGATTAAAGATTTAATTCTGTTAATTAGTGTTTGTGCATTGGATTATTACAAAAAAAATAAAATGCATGTTTGTATTCCTATGAAAATTTATCTTAGCCTCTTAAATGTATTCTAAGAACTAAAAATAAAGAACAACAGACTCTGAAGTAGCAATATAAAATATATAAATATATAAATTATATATATAATATAAAATAAAATAAAGCTGAAATATATCTGAAGCACCACAAGGTAATAGAAACACCAACATCTGAATATAATATATGAATAACAGTGGAATAAGTATTAGCTTCACAGCTCACAAAGCTAAGACGCTACAGCTTGTGGGCACCTGAATGCTACTCTTCCATTTTATATTTGCTCACCTGTTAATTCCAAATTATTTAACCCCTTGGCAGAGCCTGCCTAGCCACAGAATCATCACTAAAGGCCTGATTTTGCTCAGCAGAACTCAATATATTTTTGCTATTACCTCAATCTCTGCATGCTCAAGACCTAAAACAGTAGCAAATTTGAAAATCAAGTTACCTGTGGGGGTGCTTTTATTAAAGAACAAGAAAGAATGTTTCAAGGATTAACATTATTCAATCACTACATGCTGTGAGGTTCATGAACTCTGAGCTAATTCTTGCTCTGATGAGATCCTAAGGACCTCCACTTCTAAAAGCAAACAGGTGTACAACATGGTCAGCAGACAGAAAGAGAATATGGGAAAATCAAAGCACTAGTTACTGTCTCCCTTTCACATGTATCAGGGAAAAGAAAATCATCCTTTTTGTGAAGGCAATGGTGTAATAACAGCAAGTATGTCTTGAGCACATGCAAAGCTAGATAGATGGGCTGAGAAAAACACATAGATAACTAAGAAAGTCACTGAAACTGAATCCACACTCCTAAAAAAGGAGTCCACATGTGACCGTCCACATGTGACCAATCACAGTTTAGCAGATGAGTGGCCAAAATCAGTAAAAAATTATATAAGAAAAATAAAAGATAAAAGAAGCATACGAAACTAGAAAGGTCAACCCATGAACATAACTATGAGACTATTTTACAAGTGAGCTAGGAAAAAGAAGCATTCATCTCCAGCCTTGGGGGGGAAAAAAAAAAAAGAAAAAGCAGGGAGTGAATGGAACATATGAGGAGCTCATGAGCCTATGACAAGTCATGGATTTTCATTTTGGCAGCTGGCTTGGGATCCAGAGAAAGATTAGAGTTTGCTATTCAGCAAAAGGAATTTGTGAACCTGTCCTGTTGCAGATGGATGAGGTCATGACTTCAGTGCTTTGCCTTCCTGAGTTAAATGTCATACTGTTCAAACTTTCTCAGGATGGTTCCAGCTTATGTTGTTTAGCCCATTACCTGCAGTATGCTCTTCAGTTACCAGCAGCAGCAAAGCCTAGTGCCTTAAATCAAAAGCAACAGAGAAAGAAGAGTTTCATTAATTCCTTCAATGCCTCTTCTACACAAAAAAAGCATTTCCTTAATATATATTTCAAGAAACGGATTTGACAAGACAGCATTTGCTGCAAAGCTCAAATTGTCATGAAATTTACATTAGAAAGGTTGACAATATGATCATTATATTTAAAACCTCTTGAACAAGATCCTTTTCGCTCTGATGTCAATGACTTGAATTCAAGCAGTGTTATGGCCCATCCTGATGTTCTGTAGGGATATTTCTAGAGAAAATCAATCTATTCTGATGCGATCTATTCTCTTGTGGCACTCTCAAAATTCATACTGCGGGAGTTAAGAGTAGAACTTCTTTTTACTTTACCACATTTTTACAAAGGCTTTCTTATAAACACAGAAAATGAAATCAATGCCAATGATGGCCAGAATTATTTATTTATAAATACATGATAGAGCTGTTATAAACTCTGCCATTTCTTCAGGCACCAGTTTGGACTGGCCTGTGTGAATAAGAAAAGCATTTTGTCTGCCTATGATACTGGCAGCTGTGCAGAAATGAATAAACATAGAAATGATGATACGGCATGGAAAACTCACTCATTTTATGTTTCCACAATGTTTCCATTTTCTGTGGGTTTAGTGTCTGTCTTGTAACATTTGGTGATTTTTTTAAGACTTCAGGCCCGGAATCATGAGTTTATGAGAGGCTGCAATAGCATTTTATTCTCTATAAAAAAAAAAAAAAAAAAAGGAAAGGAAAAGGGAGATACTAGCTCTCACAGCACATGGCTATTTTCAACTGTGTGAGATATCATTTCCTGAAGAGTCAAAACCCAAAAGTAATTAATACTTCTATTTTTTTTCCAGTTAAAAATTAAGGTGCTTCAGGATCTGTCCCATTATTTTTCCCATCAGTTAATGCATAATTGCTTGTAGCACTGGGATTTCCACCCAACAATAGACCTGTGCTATTCTGAGCTGAATTTCTGTAAGAAATAGTGAACTATGAGAGTGGTTGCAGGAGAAATTTGCCCAAGGAATTGCTGAAGACTGTGATAACAGAAGGTGTATAGTTAACATAATATAACCAATCAATTGTTTCAAGCTAACTATAATAAAAAGAAACAACTGTTTTTCAAAGCATTGGAAACTTAGTTAAGATCTTCCATTAAATTCTAACAGAGAAAACACATTCCTTAGGAAATCAAGAATGTCCAAAAAAAGGTGAAAACTTCTAGGCACCTTCCCAAATGAAAAGAAATTACATATTGAAACCACTACAACACTAAGTCAATCAAACACCCTGAAATATAAATTAATATGACAAAATTATTAATACATACTAATTCTGGAAGTAATTAAAAGAGTGATATTAAAGGAGAAAAAACCCATCCAAACCAAATGAGAAAACCCCACACATCCTGACCTCCATTAGCCATTGAATCAAATAAGCTGTTAATTACAAAAGGATGAACACCCCCAGAGATACCTGCATACACAGACAGTCAATAGGATGTGATAACATCCAATACAATCAAGAAACATTTGAGTTGAGTAGAGGATTATACATGAGGACTGGAAGATTATGAGACAAGACATTCATGAATCTAGTAAACAGAAACGACAGCACGTCAGCTGAGGAAAGTATGGTGTGAGAAATGCAGTTGTGATGAATTAATCCCTGTGAAAACAGTCAGATAAAAGACCTCCACTATCTTGGACTAATTTTTCAGCCCATGTTGAGGTAAAGGATGGTGTCCTGCTGCTTTTGAGATGTGCAGTTCCAAAAGTCTGTTATCTAATTTCTCCTATAGCAACTAACATTGGCACTACAAGTACCATTTATCTAAATCAGGACTGTAGAGAAGCTGCTATGCAGATACACCTCACTTTTTTTTGAAGTTGTACCACAGTTTTGCTAGTCTTAATCCAATAATCCTGATTTTACTTCAATACAACACTTCTTGCAAGGATTTTACAAGTAAGCATTTCTATTTCTCACACAGTATGCTTTATGACATGTGCTACTGTCATGTTCAGTCCACTTTTATCTGCATTTCTTTTCCTTTGTTTTCCAATAAGTGTCTCTACAGCTTGCTTTTCGAGACTTCTCCAAAGTCATATCAACCTCTTACAGCCACATACCTCAGCTGAGCCAAGTGACTCACATGCTGATAATCAATAGGTTCTCTGCAAGATTCCCAGTGCTTCAAGGCCCAGGGTAGGCTGTCGTTACTCTCTCTTCTTTTTTTTTTTTTAACTGAAAAGATTTGTTCTGTTGTTGTATTACTTCTGACTCTGGTAATATGGCAGTACATAGACAAATATAAATGAAATTGTAAAATTAAAATTTTCTAACTTTCCCTAATCACTGTTATGTGAAAACTTGGATTGAATATCAGATTCAGTCCTTAAGACTGTTTGGATCTGTCCAATGGAATCCCTTCCTGCTGACAATCATTCTCTGCCTCTTTGAGAAAGCAGAAAGGAGCTTGAATTCCTTGTTATTCCAATTACCAAGGACCCAGAAATGGGCGATAGATGGACACCCATCATGATTAAGCTCACCAGTTTAATTCCTCAGATTTGAGTCTGTCAGTGATAGAAGATTTTTAACTGAGTTGTTTGTTGTATTTACGATGGTTTGAAAATTGCATAATGAAATATAATCTGTTTCATAGGAGCAAAACAAGAGGAGGTTTGGTTGTTACAGAATTTCTCACACTGCCTCATCAATTCCTCATATCCCAAAGAAAAAGATACACCATAGTATTTATTGTCAATCTATCAATATATGCCTTTGCTTTAATTTTTGTTTTACCCTGAAAATTCATTTGTATTTACAGTAGGCATTGTGTCATTCTTTAGGATTTCACATTTTTCAGTTGTAATCTCTATCCTGCTGTCTAGTTGCCCTCTCCTAATAACTTTTATACCCTTCTGTCAAATATAATTGAAACTGGTCAACAGGATTGAGTCTCAAGGCACCTAAGTTCCTGCAGGCGTCATGGAAATTGGCATCTGGACAGAGAGAAAGATCTTATCATCTGCTGAGGGAAAGAATGAAGCATAGGCAAAATTTTGTTCGTTCCATTTGGCCAGCCAGTCAGCACACACACATACTAAGCATCCACAGTAGGTGCTGCCTTTGTTAAGTACTAGTTTCAGACTCATTGCAGAAAGTTGGTAGGAATCAAACTTACTTTAGCTAAGATATTAGTAATCACTTCCCACCTCTCAATTTCCCTGAGTACCATGAAGCTGGTTTGCTCAGAGGCACAGATGCAAAATGTTGCCAATGAGCGGACAAAAAGACTTTCTCCTCTCCAAAAATCAGAAAAGGCGGGCACCCAGGTTCTCCAGTGTGCAAATTACCAGTAACCCTCCCACCCCACCTAACAAAGAGGTGAGAATACATCTTGGCCACATGTGAGCAACTTCCTTGTTTAAACCTATTAAGAGTCATGGACCCCCTTCCATTTGCAAAGGCTAAAAACTGCTGATTATTTGTTCTGTTGTCTCTCATCTTTGTTTCATGCATGGTTTCCAGTCTTATTAGAAAAACATCTCTGCTATTTTATCACACTTCAAACTTAGAAATCACTACTAACCACATTAAACTGAGTTAAGCCACACATGATTCTGCTTGCAGTTTGAATGCTGATTTGCTAGAGCTTGACCTGCTGTGTTTATTTAAATATTCTTGTAAAGACAATCTGGATTTTGCTCCTGCCTCCCAACATAGTTAAAAGAATTGTAAACTGATGATTTGCTAAACACATGACTTGTTTCAACACTTATTTCAGCACACTTCATTTTTAATATACTGCTGTTATAAGTGTCTTTTTCCTACCCTGTTCTATACATGATGAGGTCAGGTCAATGAACAGCTGAAGCCTCTTTTTTGTTTTCCCCCTGAGTCAGTAATACTGAATGTATTGTTTGTGAAAGGTTTAGAGCTGATAGCAAAAATAGAGGTGGCGCTAAGCTGGCCTTTTGCTGTCAAAGCAACTTGATTCTGAATTCATTGCGTGGGGGTGAGACCACCATCTCCTGGGTAGTAAGTCAATCCTATCTTTCTGTTCATTGAGCCCATGGACTTCCTTTGCCACATTAATTCCACTTAAACTATAATAACCTCCTGACTGGCAGCTGCTATTGATAAATCACAAGAGAAACTGTCAAATAGATATTGGAGGTGGACAAGCAAATGTGAACAATAGGAAAAATCATAATGAAGTGTGATCAATAGCATTCTCAGGAAAAAAAAAAACCAACAACCAAACAAACAACCAAAACACGGCTTTTTTTCCGATTTCAGTCAGATAAGGACATTCTAAAAGCAGTCAGGCTACTGGAGATGTTGAATACCCACTACTATTTTACTTCAGGCAGAATTTTTCAATCGTTAGTTAATTAAATATGAAACAATCCAAATTACATTAACCAATCCCTGCTTTCACTCCAGTTTGCAGATATCATAATAATACTTTGTTCTTCTGTCTCTTTATCTATCTTTGCAGTTTTTTGCTTCACTCATGCAGCACCTCTCAAGAACCTGCTCTGGAGGATACCTGCTCTATTCAGTGAGTTCCTGAATGATAATAGTCAGACTGCTGGGAACAAAATCATCAATGGTTACTTATTTATTGGAGGAAAAATGAAACTTGCAACCTACTTGTCCATAACTGGACCATGTATTGTCATTACACACCATCCCCACCTTCACCTCATTTAAAGTTTCCCATTGCATTCTATATGCAGTGTCTTTTCCCCAGTGGTCCTGATCTTAAAAAACTCACAGCTCTGTATAACTTCATTTATGCAAGCAATCTAACTGAAATCAAGAGTACTATATGCAGCTAATGAAAATACACATGGTTTATATGCCCTTGAGAGACAAAGGATTTAATGATCTCTTCAGGAATGGATTTCATCTTGTAAAATGCTCATGACTCTCATAATTCTAGAATATCATGAACCTGGGTGAGGAACTTGTTCGTAATTGGTAAAGCTGATCAAAATTTAGCAATTCCTTCTGTGAAATATATCCCCTATGATCACATTCCAATTTTAAAAGGAAACAACAAAACCAAAAAACTATGCTTAAAAGAGGTAACCACCTTGAATTATTATTAGAAGAGAAAAACAGATTAGCTTGTTGGTATTTTTAATTTACATTTAAGAGGGATGTTTCTCCTAGTAAAATGTACATATATTTCATTTGAAAATAAGTTATTTGAGTTCCTGTTTTCTTTTTTTCTCTACTATACCTTGGAAAAGAAATATTTTTTAAATAAGTTCATTTGGTTTTGAAACTTCCCATGAAAAAAAAAAGTATTTCCCACAATCTATGCTGATTAATTTCCCCATTGCCATATGCCATTTTATTTACTAGTTGAAAATGTACTGTGATAGTCGAGAAGTATACATTTCACTTTCAATGTGCTGTTGTCAATGCTCATTTTTATCCCAGCATAGTATCTTGCTCCAATTCCTCTGAAAGTTTTGTACTTTGTGCTTGTTAGCCATCTACATCTTTTTTCTTTTTTTTTTTTTTTTTTTTTCTTCCTTTCTTTTCAAGTAAAGGGTACAGGAGATTCTGGTGATGATGGTTTAGTGGATTCTTAGGTGTAATAGCCCATACAATGATCACAGTACTGGTTTCAAACAGAGGATTACAATTTCAATCCCTGCCCCATCTCAGTTGTTATGTGAGTGTTTGAACAAGTTTCACTGCAGCTCTGTGCCTCTATTTGTCATGTGTAAAAGGAGGAAAAAGTTTGGTCTTTACCTCACTGGATCTCATAGGTAACAATTTAATTCAGGAACGTGAGATGCTCTCACAGAGGCCACCTACATACCTTAAATGGTGTCTGAGTGATGCCTTGCTTATGATAGAAGACTTTGTACCAGGTCAGTACTCCTGTGGAGACTGATGGCCACATGGGACCAGCAGGACATGGCATGCAGAATTTCACACTAGGTAACCCCTGGAGATTAGAAAGATAAAGCAGGGTATATTGAGAGATCAACAGTGCTGAATAAAGGTTGAAAAAAAGAAAAAGAGGAATACTCTTTCTGCTGGGAAGATAAGAACTACTTAATATGTTGGTGGGCATCCCTAGAATGGATTTTTAATCAACAACAGTTCTCATTTACTGGAAGAGTGAGCCTATGAATAGACTAATACTACTGAGTGACATTATGGGCCATTCGTCTGCTTAAGTTGTCTGAAAATTTCAGCCATCATTGAAGTATTATTATTGATTTTCAGGCTGTCTTTGTTAAATACCTGATATACTGTACCACTCTCTTATTCCCCTCTTCCTCCATTGTCACTGATATTAAAATGAAACCCACCTATTATCAAATCAATCATGCCTGATAAAACTACTCAGTAAGGTGATGTGCATCATATTTACCCACTGAGACTGAAAGGTGGGATTTCAATCATTCAGGAAATATGCATTTTATTTATATATTTACTGCTTTTGATAAACTGGGAACTACTGCAGCAATTAATTACAGCTCTTTAACAGATGCTATATGAGGCAAGAATGATTGTATTGTGGTTGAGATGCTGAACTGAGACTCAAGAGCAATCATTTATATTTCTGGTTTTGGCAAAGGCTTCTTGTGTAACCTTAGGAAAAGTGATTCATTTCTCTGGACCACAGTTCTGGCAAAAAGTTAGCTACAAATTTTCTGTAATTTAAAAACTAAAGACAAAACACCACTTTTCTTGTGTAGGTAGCTATGCAAACAGATAAGAAATGGGGAAGCTGGAAAAGCCACAGTTAAAGAGAGAGGTTTTGTCACAGAAAATAAAAAGAAAAATATTCCTGAAAAATAGACTTTTTCTAAGTTATGGTAAAAGGATACAAACTATAACTCACACATTTCCCCTGTGAACACTGAAAATCATTACATGCTTTGGTTTTTCATGAAGAAAAGAGGGTATTTTTGCCGAAAAAAAGAAAATAAGAAAAAAGTTATATTCTATGAAATAAAGATAGAGATTTGTCTTCCTGATATATAGAATGAAAGCTCATCTTCTTGATCTCACATTCATCCAGCCTTCTCCAGGTAGCACTGCTTGTCCAGTTCCTAGGTTTTGTTTCTCTTCTGTTGAAAATACGAAAGGGCAGGACTTCTTCCAGCTATCCCCAATCCCCCACAATGCTGTATTACTCAAAATGGTCTGACCTTCAGACTAAAATCTACAAAGAAACATCCACTTTTATCTTCTTGTCTCCTCTCCTAAATCAATCAGTTCACATCTCAGGCAAGTTCCTGAAGAATATATGTTGGGGTTTTTTTTAAAAAAAAAAAAAAAAAAAATTAATCTTTCACTGCTTTTTAATTTACATACTTTACTTCTCTCCATCTGCTCAGGTGTATCCCAATTATCGCAGACAGTAATCTGTCTTCATACTATTTTTCATCAGTCTGTGATTCAGGAAGTTTAATCTGAAGTGTGGAACAGAAATAAAAACAATTTGACTGCCACAGTTTCAGAAGGCAAACTGCTACTAAAGTGATCTTTTCTATTTCATTTTTTCATTTACAATCAACTAGAAGTGAATTTATGTTCATATTGAACTACTCTGGCATTCATCTCTACCACTTCTGTGCTTATCCTGTGTGTTACAGCCTCCAAATTAGAGCTCCCACTCTCAATTGTCTTGATTTCATTAACCTTAGAGGTCCATCTGCAGCATCCTAAGAGCATCACAATTACAACATACACAGTGTGTGGATCCCCTAAGCTTTATAGCCTACATTACCTATCAAATTACTTGCCATAGCCTACACTCTCACATGTTTATGCTACATGTGCTTCTTTAAAAACTTCGAATGAATGGCATCTGCAGTTCTCTAAGTTACAGCATGGTCACAACCAAGTTAGTCAATAGCTTCTAAGTCTGGAGGAAACTTAGAGATGATAAAAGCCTTCCACTTCAGCAATGGGCAACATGAGACAGTTGGCTTGGCAAGAAATAGATGAAGATGGGCAGAGAAAGGACCTCACAGGATGTAAAATACAGTGTCAATGTCAGTGTTAGGAATGGTAACTTAGATCCATAATATTTGAGGGGTGGCTTTTTTTATCAGTAAACAAGACATAAGAAACTGACCTTTCATCTTTATTAGTTTGAACCTAACTTGACTAGGTTACAAATAATGACCATTAAACTAAATATAAATATTTTCTCATCTCCTCTGTTTCAATAGTTTGTCTAGTACTTTTGGGCATGGGGTGGCTTTCAGAGCTTACCTGTTGCCACCAACCATTCTTTGTTGAGTCCAAGATCATAGAATCATAGAATCATTCAGGTTGGAAAAGACCCTTGGGATCATCGAGTCCAACCATCAGCCCTACTCTACAAAGTTCTCCCCTACACCATATCCCCCCAACATCTCATCTAAACAACCCTTAAACACATCCAGGGATAGTGACTTCACCACCTCCCTGGGCAGCCTATTCCACTGTCTGACCACTCTGTCTGTGAAAATTTTTTTCCTAATGTCCAGTCTAAACCTTCCCTGTTGCAGTTTAAAGCCATTCCCTCTTGTTCTGTCACTAATCACCTGTGAGAAGAGACCAGCACCAACCTCTCTACAATGTCCTTTCAGGTAGTTGTTGAGAGTGATGAGGTCTCCCCTCAGCCTTCTCTTCCTCAAATTAAACAGTCCCAGCTCCTTCAATTGCTCTCATAGGATTTATTCTCCAGGTCCTTCACCAGCTTCGTTGCCCTCCTCTGCACTCGCTCCAGCACCTCGATATCTTTCTCGTATTGAGGTGCCCAAAACTGGACACAATACTCAAGGTGTGGCCTCACCAGTGCAGAGTACAGGGGGACTGTTACCTCCCTACTTCTGCTGGTCACACTATTTCTAATACAAGCCAGGATGCCGGTGGCTTTCTTGGCCACCTGGGCATGCTGCTGGTTCATGTTCAGCTGCTTGTCAATTAGAACCCCCAGATCCTTCTCTTCCAGACAGCTCCAGACACACGTCCCCAAGCCTGTAGCGATGCATGGGGTTGTTGTGGCCCAAGTGCAGGACCTGGCACTTGGCCTTGTTGAAGTTCATCCCGTTAATGTTGGCCCACCGATCCAATCTATCCAAGTCTCTCTGTAGAGCCTCCCTATCCTCATGCAGATCGACACTCCCGCTTAACTTGGTGTCATCTGCGAACTTACTGATGATACACTCTATGTCCTTATCAAGATCATCAATAAAGATGTTGAACAGAAATGGTCCCCACACTGAGCCCTGAAGAACACCACTTGTGACCGGCCGCCAGCTGGATTTAGCTCCATTGACCACCACTCTCTGGGACCGTCCAGACAGCCAGTGCTTGACCCAGCAGACCGTACGCTCATCCAGGCCATGGGCAGCCAGTTTTTCTATGAGAATTCTATGGGAAACTGTGTTGAGTGCTTTTCGAAAATCCAGATAGACAATATCCACAGCTTTTCCCTCGTCCAATAGTTGGGTCATCTTGTCATAGGAGATCAGGTTTGTCAGGCAGGACCTGCCTTTCATAAACCCATGTTGACTAGGCCTGATCCCCTGGTTGTCCATTATGTTACTTGCAATGGCACTCAAGATGATCTGCTCCAAGGTCAGACTGACAGGTCTATAGTTTCCCGGATCGTCCTTTCTGCCTCTCTTGTAGATGGGTGTCACATTTGCCACCCTCCAGTCCAATGGGACCTCCCCAGTTAGCCATGACTTCAGGTAAATCATGGAAAGCGGCTTGGCGAGCACATCTGCCAACTCTTTCAGCACCCTTGGGTGTAACCCATCCGGTCCCACAGACTTGTGTGCATCCAAGTGGTGTAGCAGGTCTCTGACCACTTCTTCTTTAATTGTGCTGAGCTCATTCTGCTTCCCCTCCCCATCTCCCAGCTCATGAGGCTGGGTGTCCAGGGAACAGCCAGTTCCACTGCTAAAGACTGAGGCAAAGTAGGCGTTGAGCACCTCAGCCTTTTCCTCATCCTTTCTTACTCTGTTTCCCTCTGCATCCAATAAAGGAGGGAGATTTTCCCTAATCCTCCTTTTGCTGTTAACGAGTTTATAGAAACATTTTTTATTATCCTTAACAGCTGTAGCCAGGTTGAGCTCTAGCTGTGCTTTGGCTGTCCTGATGTTCTCCCTGCATAACTTCACTACATCTTTATAGTCTTCATGAGAGACCTGCCCCCTCTTCCAAAGGTCATAGATTCTCCTTTTGTTCTTGAGATCCAGCCAAAGGTCCCTGTTTAGCCAGGCCGGTCTCCTTCCCCGCCTGCTTGTTTTTTGGCACATGGGAACAGCCCGCTCCTGTGCCTTTAAGACTTCTCTCTTGAAGTATGTCCAGCCTTCCTGGACTCCCATATCCTTCAAGGCAGCCTCCCAAGGGATTTTGTCAATCAGTCTTTTGAACAGGTCAAAGTTTGCCCTCCGGAAGTCTAAGGTGGCAGTTTTACTAACCCCTCCCTTTGCTTGCACTTGGTAATAGCAAAATATTTTTATGCTTGACTGTCAGAGTTTATTTTCACACTATAGAATACATGTCTGTTCTGTGGGCTCAGTGCCTTGAGGATGGCTGGAGAACAGGAACTGGTTCTGGAGTCAGACATTCAAGAAGCAGGTGAGCAGCGGCCTCCAGAGAAGCCTTATGCAGGAGCAGACACAGGAGACAGCTGTCTTCTTTGTCCTACACTGGGTGCCAGCCAGGGCAGCTGGTTTCATTCTCCCTTGGGACAAAAGCCATGGCTGCTGCATGACTGTTGGATTATACATGGCTGTGTCTGTGTGCACTTGGTAAGGATTCAGAAGTGAATGATCTTTCCAGTTCTTATATGGGCCAACTCTAGTTAACAAGTATCATTTTTGGTCTTTGGGTGAATTTTATGAGCTGAAGTGATCCAAGGTAACCATCATGCAACCATGAGCTTTTATCCTGTTTTAGCAGAGAGCAAAGTGTCCAGAAGAGAATAAGAAGGATCCAACAGTCACCTAACCTCAGGAGGTTTCAAGAGAACGTATGTTTGGGAATATAAAATCTAGGGCCAGTATCTGCATATGTGCCCAGGGATCACCAGCCAGGAACAAATCTGGCAGCTCAAGCACAGAGAGCAAGATTGAGATTTCACATTGGATGTCCAATGAACAATGAAATTCCAGGTCATCAGTACTCTGTCATCTTGGATGTAGTAAAACCTCAGAAAAATCATAGATGCAAGTAAAGTTTAGGAGTTGAAACAGATGCAAAATGAAAGAAATTCTTCTTCCTGGGTTTTCCAATTGGTAAAGGTCTAATTCTGACTAGGAAATAGCTTATAGGCAGGTGTAAGAAATAGAAGGAAAAAAATTGTATTTCAGTGAACACCTATATTTACTCTGACAGAAGTTAATTTTTCAGCCTGTTTCTCATGTTTTTGTGTTAATATCTTCAGAGTTTTAATACATTTTGGGTATTCTGTGGACACATGTCCCAAGAGAAGGATTTCTATGCTGTCTGAAGAATCAGTAACCTGGAGGACCCAACAGTAAAGTCATGTTCCCTTTATATGCCAAATAGGGCTAGCTGATCTCAGTAAATGATTGTTACTGATACCACAGGAAGTAGTTTGGGTTTTTTTAAATATTCTAAGAGTCCTGTTGTGAGCAACACAACTTTCTTTAGTAAGTCTGTAAACTCTTTTTGGCAGAAAAGATGTCTGCAATATTTCAGTTATGTCAGATGATCTTTATTCTCCTTAAATGTAGGCTCTTCCCAAGATACGTTACATTTATCTTGAAATATTTCTATTCAACTAATCTTTTCAATAGCCTTTTACATTGTCTACATTTGCTCTGACTCATCCTGAATTCTGTGATTAAAAATGGAAAGTATTTTCTCAGCAACAGACCTTATATGCATTAGGTTTTGTAGCTTCTGCAATGATCCACTTCTCCATTAGCAAAGTTACTTGAAATCTAACAGCATAAATAAACAGTGCCTATATAAAAATACATAACTGAGTATATTTTTATGGCCTTTGTTTCTCCTACCCTGCAATATTGTCTGAAATGTAGAAGGAGATATCATCTTGTATTAAATTATCGTTTTCCACTTGGATTCATCTAATTTTTCTTTCTGTGTTTCTTACTGAAATGAAATACACATGAATTTGTCCTGGTCCCCTCTCCAGTGTAGTGATTTGCCCATAGCTGTTTGGAAGACCATATTTCAGTCTTTTACTGAATGGGCCATTTATGAGGTGTTATGGGCTCCTAAATAATAGTTCACTTCAGTTAGCCTGAGAGGAAGGAAGGAAGTTGATACCAGGACATATGTGAGGTGTATGAAGTGCAGATGGCATCTCCACCTGACTCATCTGTCCCAAGGAAAAACCATGGCAGGGCTACCAGTGCGCCAGGGTGCTGGAAGGAAGAATTTGTTACTGATTGTTATCCAAGGTATTTCATAGCAGACTGACCAAAAGGTTAGGTGAAAGGATTTGGTCTTTCTTGGATGACCTCTGAGACCAGAACACAAGATGCTTACAGAAACTAATATACTCAGTCCAGGGAGTTTGTTATCCAAAAATACAGGTTTCCCGAGGAAGCAACAGAAAATTACCATTCTGAAGATTTTAAATACCCAGTCATTTATACTCTTCTTTCCTGTAAACTTCAGATTTTTTGTTGTTCAAGTAAACCAGCTTGTTTATAGATTTTAACACGAGTTTTATATCTGTTTCCAAACCGCAACATAGTTGCATTTTAAGCAGACTGCACCTGGAAGCATTTTAAGCCAAAGGGAGAAACTGGTGATGCACATGTTGTATTTATATGTGCACAGTGGATTTATGAACAGTTTCACTCAGTAAGGAGGGTCATAAGCTATGAATTCTTAATAGAGTTTGAATATATATATCTCAATATGTTAAAGCCTTAAAATTATTCCCACTGTATATACTGTCTAGTCATGGCCTCAAAGAGTCAGAGCCATTTATTTTATCTATTTGCAATAATCAGGGTGGTTGATAGAGACAAAAAAGTCTCTCACAGTTTGATGGCTAAATCTTCTCCTCTGCAAGAACACTGATACAATATCCAGTAGTTGAGAGTTTACTGTGCTAAATTGCTAGGTGCTTAATAATACCTTTTCTTTTAGCATAGAAGTTCTGCACTATTATTATCAAAGTGTCTGTAACAGACTTACTTTTGGAGCATGAGACATTGTCTCTAACAAAAGCAGGAAGAAAAACAACAACAATTCTATAACGCTCTACTCCAATTACCTTTGTATCAAAAAAAACATAACTAGAGAACCTGGGGATAGCATCATTCATTGCTAATGGGAGCAAATATTTCAGTTCTCAGTAAGCATTTTTTCCTCTTTTAAACTAGAAGCAATAAAAAATAAAATGTAAGCAAGCATTTGTGCATTTTCTTCATGGCTTTATATATTGCCCAAATAGTTTTTATTAGTAGACAGACCCAGTGGCAAAATCAGAAGAACCATGGCCACCAGGGAGTTCTTCTTTTGTGACAGAATTGGAGACCAATTGAGAAAGTAACAAAAAATGAGAGGGGAAGTAGGTGAAATTTCTTCTTAAATGAAAGTAGCATCTTCCGTGTTTGTCAGTTACCCTGTACTACTTTTCTTCTGGATGGGCAGCCTGAATGATTTTTTTATGAAATAAGGAAAATCATGAGATCAAAAGATACACTCTTAAATTTTCTGGCTGCGTGGTTCTGAATACATTTCTAAACTTTTCCTCTCTACTCTTCCCTCACTTGTAATGCTCAGATTTGCAAAAACTTTTCAGTGTGTTAATAATACTGGTTTTCTATATGAGTCTTCATAAAATCATAGAATCATAGAATAGTTTGGGTTGGAAGGGACCTTAAAGATCATCTTGTTCCAGCCCCTCTGCCATGGGCAGAGACACCTTCCACTAGATCAAGTTGCTCAAAACCTCATCCAATCTGGCCTTGAACACTTCCAGGGAGGGTCAGCCACAGCTTCTCTGGGCAACCTGTGCCAGTGTCTTACCACCCTCACAGGAAAGAATTTCTTCCTTACATCTAATCTAATACCTTCTTTCAGTTTAAAACCATTAACCCTTGTCCCATCACTACACTCAGTGATAAAGAGTCCCTTGCAATCTTTCCTGTAGTCCTCTTTAACTACTGGAAGGCCCCTATAAGGTCTCCCTGGAACCTTCTCTTCCCAGGCTGAACAACACCAATTCTGCCAGCCTGTCCTCATAAGGGAGGTGCTCCAGCACCCTGATTATCTTCATGGCCCTCCTCTGGACCCACTTGAGCAGGTCCATGTCCTTCTTATACTGGGGGCCTTAGAGCTGGACATGGTACTCCAGGTGGGGTCTCACACTAGCAGAGTAGAGGGGAAAGACCACATCTCTTGACCTACTAGCCACACTCCTCTCAATGCCACCCAGGATACAATTGGCTTTCTGGGCTGCAAACACACGTTTTTTGCTCACACTCGTTTCCATTCACTAATACGCCCAAATCCTTCTCCGCAGGGCTGCTCTCAACCCACTTTTCACCCAGCCTCTATCTATGCTTGGGATTGCCTTGACTCATGTGCAGGACCTTGCTCTTGGCCTTGTTGAACTTCATGAGGTTTGCACCAGCCCACTTCTCAAGCTTGTCAAGATCCCTTCCCTCCAGTGTGTCGACTGCACAATACAGCTTGCTGTCATCGGCAAACGTGCTGAGCGTGCACTGAATCCCACTGTCCATGTGACCAACAAAGATGTTAAACAGCACTGGTCCCAATACTGACCCCTGAGGAATGTCACTCATCACTGGTCTCCACTTAGACATCGAGCTGTTGACCACAACTCTTTGAGTGCCACCATCATGCCAATTCCTTACCCAGTGAGTGGTCCATCTGTAAAATCCATGTCTCTCCAATTTAGAGACAAGGATGTCATGTGGCACAGTGTACATTTAATACTGATCAGAGGAACCTTAGAAGAGAAAAGACAGATTCTCAGATGATGTAAATCAGTATAGCTCTACTGTCACTGTTGTACAACTGCTGGGACTCTGGGGCGCACAGCTCATAAAACACTACAGTTGTAAAAACAATGCCAAAACACAGATTTTGGTACTGCAAAGGATTTAAATAGCCAGATAGAAACTGCTCCTCCAGCAAAAAATCAGAGCTGCAGCTAAAACAGCCCATCTTGCAAGGTAGCATTTTCATCTTCTTCACAGGCAACACCTGTTACTCCATAGGCCAGGTGTGCCTGTGGGCACCTTTGTGAAGAGACGATCCCACATGTAGCATAGACATCTTCAACGGAAACTTTTGACTGACAGAAGAATAAATAAATTAGCATCTCTTTTTGAGAGAATTTCCTCCCTGAATATTTCAGTGCATTGGGAAAACTAATAAGGGCATTAATTATAACATCAGTCCAGACAGCACTAGCCATACTAGTACTATCAAACTATGATGTATAAAATACAGCATCGTCTTTTCCATCTCCATGCTGAAAGTTGCTTTCCTCTGAAATGACAGGTTGAGAAGTACTCAGCTATTCTTTGAGTCAGTTGTAGAAACCAGCACGATAAGACATTAACAAGCTTAAAAGGTATTACCTGCCTAGCCCTACCAGGAGGTTTATGCTGACTGTAGGGGTTTCACATATCTCTTATACTTTCATGAGGGAATTAGTTAAAATTGCCATAGTGGAAAGTATTTGATTTAGATTAATCTCGCTTTCTCAAGCAGTGGAGACTCATTACTCTGATTGGCTGTTCTACCCATACTGCCCTTAATGCTCTAACTATATAGTCAGGAAAAAAGCCTTCAGTTCAAAGCTCTTGATGGATAAGTAAAATGGATCATTATTATCTTTTCAAGAAACCTTTAAAAGACTTAGAAGAATAAACTGAAAAATATATATGTGAGAGCTAAACCTCCAGCATTCAGTCTGGGCATACGTCAAATTTTTGCTTTCTCAGATGACAAAATTTCTCATCCTGAGACCAAAAGAGTGTTAAGTGTTAATCTTTTAACCTAAGAAATAACCTTGACAATCTTATGGTGCTGATGGGAATTGTCTCTTGTTTCTAGCATGACTGCACTGGATAAGGTGGTATGTCCAAGGAATGCCTTGGTTAGTCTACCAAAACAGCGTATTTCCACACTTTTAAACATTTTTAGTGTGACTCTTCAGATCTGCCTGTAGACAAACTGCAGATCTATCTAGGCATGAAACTGTCAGAGACATTAATGGGGACATAGAGGAAAATAAAAACTTCAGTGCCAGAAGCCCTCTGCTGATGTAAGAACAGGATATCCCAATCATTTTGTTTGGAAGCAGGTGCCAATCAGCAAAGCTTCACAATGCTGATGCAAGGGTGAGTGCCCAATTATGTTTTAATGTCTAACCTTTTAGTCATGCAGGCTGCTAAATCTGTGTCATGCAATAAAAATATTACCTGTTTTGGTCCTTTGGACTGTGGTTTGGGCTCAGTTTCAATTGTCTTAAAGGAACAGGCATACAAAGGGAATAGGCATTTCATGGTACTAAAGACTTTCAAGTGATCTAAAATGCTAGATATTTATCCTTCTTTATGGCTTAGACACATTTATAAGTCATAAGACATCCATTGATCTTGCTGAGATGGTTTTAACAACTATCAGGATTATTAACAGATCAGTGCAAGCTTGACATCACCAACCAATAATTCTTGCAACTGTATTTTTATAAGATCCCCAATGCTAATTTCTTAATATCAGAATTACCTCCAATACAGTGATTCAGAGGCAGATGATCTGAAAGAGGAGGCTACATTTTAAAAAGTGCTATCAGAGATAATGTGTGGAGTCTTGACCTGATTCAATTAGAGCTTTGCCCTTATGTTACCCAAGGGCATATTATCCAGCATTTATAAAGACATTGGCTTGGATAAATGAAAGAGAAAAAAGCACTATTGTTTACTCAGCAGGAGATGGGCTGTGGAAATGGTTATATTATCCTTTCGTACAGACACACAATCTTATAAACACACGCATGCACACACACACAGAGGCACGCACATGCATAACGCCTTTACAAAACCTCCTCAAAGTCCTGTCCATTACCATTTACATATTTTAAACACGAGAAATGAAGTTTGGCGATTTTTTTTTTTTTTTTTTTTTTTTTTTTTTTTTTTTTGTGCAACAACCGGGGCCACTTTCGGTGGTACATATACATGTAATTAGCAGTTTAATTTCCTCCGAGGCTAAATTAGCCCTATGATTTTATTTCATAAGGAGGCGAGCTCCCTGCCGGGGCTGGGCCGTGCCGGGCAGCGCCGCCAGCCTCAGCTCTGCGCTGCCCTCTGCCGTCGCCCCACCGCTGGCTCCGGCCGCTTCCGCCTCCGGCAAGCGGCAGTCCGGGTGCGCGGCAATTGCCTGAAGGAAAGGGCGACGGAACGTTATTCAGTTTAAAGCCACATTTCACTAGAATTCCTCCCCTCCCTTTTTTATTCTCCAGCCACCAAAAATACAAGAAATATATTCCTATGCCTTTTTTTTTTTCTTTTCCCAGCAAACTCCTAGATTATACTCATTACCATATTAGCCTTGTAACAAACCCTTTCACACAGTTTAGTTCAATTATAGATTACATTGTGCGCCTGTACACAGTCCATGAAGCTCAAGAAAATAATGTCGCACAAAGCAGCATCCATCATGCCTGAAGCAATGTGATTACTCACGGTGTGCCTCATTCTTGTAAAATCTAATTCAGGCATTATATCATATTTTACTTAAAAATATATTTTAATACAGGGAAACAATCCATCTGTTACAAGGGAGGGACATCATCTCTTGGGACACACTGTACTGACCACCAGTTCTTGTCAGAGAAGTTAATTTGTCAGCTAAGAGACTGCCTGCTACTCTCATCTAAAAGGCTCACTCTTCTAGACAGGTTACACATCCACCTCCAGAAACATGTATACAGCACCTTTCATCTAAGCGGTCCAAAATGTGGGGCAGACCTTATACACTGATTATACATAAATGATAAAAATCCTGGCTAACATCAATGGCAAAACTGAAAATTATTTAAAAACACTATATGTCCCCACAGAATACAAAGATTACTGTATTCTGAGAGATTACTTTCTTTGTTGCTGAAATGCAGCTGCTTCTGGTGTGGAAGATGACACACAGAGCACAGCTATACAAAAGCCAGCACAAGGAAAAAGGAAAAAAAAAAAGACAAATAATCTTATCCAGTATAATTGCAGAGGGAATTTTAAAAGAAGCAGAAGGTAATGAGCCTACTGGAATTTAGCCAGAAATAATAGTCCTTTGTTTCTGATGTACTTAAGGAACTACTGCTCGCATCACATTGGCTAATAAGCACAGAAGCCTGGCAGGAAATGAGATCAATTAATTTGAAGAATTGTATTCTAACTAGCTAGAGATTCAGGACCAGACTGCATCTTTAGATCTGCACAGAGAGGGACCCTATGGAAACAGAGAATTAGCTCCTGGCAAACAAAATAGCCAACTCAGTGACATCTAGCACGCACATTCCTGCAGTGTTTTCACTGGATTGGATCCAGGTGTAGGGAAGGACAGACTCCATGAGAAATTGGGAACTGTGGTTCCTATTTCAGCCTTGACCACTTTCAGACAGGTATCTGGGAAAAGGTAGATATGGAAACTATTTCCTACATATGGAGAACTGAGGAAAAAAAACCACAAAGCCATTACAGAAGATAAAGGTCTTCATGAAGATGGCCCTTATCTTTTGACAATACATTAAATATCAATCTGGCCAGTAGTATAAACACGAATTCTGCTGTCTTGATGGAAGACTTTACTCCAGAAAGTACACTTCACAGGCTTTCTCTCATTTCTTGGTGGTCGTGGCAAAATATGATCTGGCCTTCATTAAGGCCAACTATAAATCAAATAGCTCTTTACATCTCTTTCAAAATTGCAAACCAAAGAAGATGACTTCTTCAAAGACTTGAAACAGCTGGTTCAGAAAATTCATCAACGTGATGTCTCAAGAATTTATTTTCAAGTGCTGTTACACAGTTCCATCTCTCAGTGTTGTTCTTGTGATCTCCTGTGTTTGAATCTGAGAGCAGGAGGTAGGTAGAGTCCCACATTCTGATGACCCTCATGCTTCTGGACCTTTTTCATCAATAAATGAGCTACAGAAACCTTTTTTTAAGGGAGGGGATAAATTCTAGCTGCTATTTTCCTCACCTAGCACGAAGAAATCAAATGCAGTGCACTGCTATGCAGCTCCATTATTTCTTCTTTTGTAGGAAATTAACCCTTGACACCTGAATTCTGGATCACTCAGGTTTGAAAACAATGCAGCAGTCAAACATTGCAAGGCACAAGGATCTCAGTCATCCTTGCATGATTAATGAAACATCACAGAGTAATGGGGAACAGCCAATAGGTTTCTACCCACTTATGTCCTAAACTTTGTTGGCTAAGTGTCTCGGGAAATGATGCATGCTGAGAGACAATGAGCTGCTTCTAGAAGCTCTGATTCAGTATTGTGAAAGCCAACAAGTGGTAATAGGCAATTTGGCAAGATCGTCAAATAGGGCTGGCTGGCTAGTGTGTGGCAGAATCCTTGAAGGAAGAACATGGAAAATAAATGTCACCCATTTCCAACTGCTGCCTTGGGAGCAGAATCAGATGATTAATTCATTATTGTAAAATGTGGGACACAGTATTTTGTAAGACACTGTGTACAGAGGGGAAAGGAGGTCAAGGAAAGCAGTACAAAATTTTCTCAGAGGTTGTGCCCCTATGGCTAGTATTACATCTCCAAGGACACACAGCCAGAAGGGACCGCTATATCATCTCATCTCACCTCCTGTATCTCACACACTTTAAAAAGTCATCTTGTTATCTATGTATTGAGTCCATTCATGTCTAACTGAAGCATAACTTGTGTTTTGGCAAAAGCATTAATCACCCTCACTGTTAGAAATGTGTGATTCCTTCTGGTTTGAAATTGCTCCATGGTCTAGCCATCAGTTCTTGTTTTGCATTTCTCCAAGGCCAAGCAGGACATTGTCTCACAAACTAAAATGAAGGACCTTGGATCTCTCTTTAAGTGTGATTACTGAAATGCACAAGGGACAATCACTGTCCTGGATGCAGACATATTCATTAATGCTCATCATTTAAACAGATTTCACCCCTTCTACTCAAATGGAAACCCAAAATACCACTACAATATAGAGATGTTGCCAAGAGATTTTCTGAAGTTGGTCAGGAAACTTCATTTGCCTGGATTTTCCATTGGAATTACTTAAGCTTGTACAGTCAAATCATCCTCTAGCAACACTAGTTTAAAATATGCTTATGACAGTACAGTAGTTTTTGTTTGGCCTTTATTGTTTGGTCTGGTGGCTCTTTAAGGGATACAATATTTTAGACAGGACACTGGTGCTATGAAAATGTATTCTTCTACTGCTAATTTGCTCTGGCAGTTCTTAGAGCAATACATTGTCAAGGTAAATTTCTGCCATGTCACTCCTGTTGATTTTAGCTAGAACCACTCAGCAAAAACCTTGGTGGATTCACCTCAGTAACTCTAGAAGTTTGCAAAGTGTGTGTGTACACCAGGCCTAGTTCTTTGGATTCCTTTTGCAGTCCCTGTAGAGAAGGTAGCACATATAAGTAGCAATTATCCTAACTTATTTTAGCCTTCACTAAAATGAGATAGTCTCAAATAAATGCCTCTTTCTTCCCACTGACTACATAAGGATGACTGTCCAGGTTGTGGGCATCCACTCCATAGCTGCCTGAGGTCAGATGACATGAATCCCACTGCTTCCTTACTTATGAATTGCCCTAGCCTTACTAGTATCTGACCTTTTTAGGTCACTGTAGCAGGCTAAGCAGTCAGGGATCAGTGACTGGTAGAAGCCCTTTTCCTTCATGAGGTGTTCTATGGCTGATACATAGATGTTGATTTTTGCCATATGCTAAATTTTGTGATCACCTGCTCTTCCTGGGCAGCTCATCGAGATCAGGAGCTGCCCACTTTGGGGCAAGTGCCTGCAGCTGAGCTGGATCCTCCAGTGCTATCAGAGTCCATCAGGGACCCTCATTTTAAAGCAGAAAGGAAGATTGTCAAAAATGTTTTAGAAGGCCGAAATGCACACAGGGCTGGTTGGGAAAAACTACTAGGAAAAGAGATCTGTTTTTCAGGAGATTTTCATTCTTTACGAACCAGATTTGGAGGGAGACAAAAGATCGCTGGTTCACATAAACCTCTTTACAAAAATAACAAAGAGGAGTGAACCTCAGAGCTGGTACAGGAAGCACTTCATATTATCAGAGATGAAAACATGACAGCCAGATATACCCTTCCACTGTGTGTCATCCAAAGCTCTTTTGTGTTCTAGTATAGGAAACAAAAAAACCCTACCAGCAGGCAATAACCTTTAATACTATATTTTTTTAAACCTATCCAATAACAACAAAAATCACCTGTTACTTACAGGTCAATAGCAACACTGAATGCAAAGAAATTATTTAGAGTGATGAGAGCAACACATCTGTTTCTCACTCAGTGTTCCTCTAAAGCAGCAGTTTTTCTGATTCATCCACAGGGTTGTGTATAAACTGGGTTTGATCTGACCCACCACAAGACAATCCAGCATAATCAACATCTAAAACAACAGATCATTATATGTACACAATACCATGCTAAGGATCTGGACGGCAAAGTACAATTAACCAAATTGCCATTTTGAAAATAAAAATACACTATCAGGTCTTCATCTTTCTCACAGAATATCCATAGCTTATTCTCCTTCTCTCAGGATAGATCCAGAAAGCAGGCAGACAAGCCCTGGGCATAGCTCTACAGCAAATTCTTATTGTTAAATTGTATTCAGGGATTGCCTGCCTCTGCTTCCCATGGTACCTCACAAGGCAGCAATGACTGTATTGCTCTGAAGGAGACCATTACCAACAATGGCTGCAACTCTGGTATGGGCGAAAAATGGAATTTCATTATAACTGCATTCAAAGGTATTTCAATCAGCACTGATTGCTGCCTCTTTTTAAAGAAAAATAATTTACTGAGTAGGTTCAGTGGTTGTGGGAATCACACCCCATGATTTCCCACTCCCTGGTCTTTTTGTTCCTTACAAAAACAGTACATGCACTTTCCTGCTCATCTTTTGGCACTGTCACTGTGCAGCCTAAAGCATTCAAAATGCTAGATTTTGTCATGTAATCTATTTGGGTGTTTTTGTGGCTTTTTTTGTTCAAATCAACATTTAAAAAAGGTAAAGGAATTTAACTGTAGTGACAGGTGTCAGTTGGACAGGCTTGACTTCTTCTTGTTCATAAAATCAATTCATGGCATTTTTCCCAGTTCTGACCCATTGGTGTGCTTCTTCCCTTCTGAGGCACCTCATCACAGAGTGATGTTCCTCAGACTGCTGCTGCTGCCTCTTGCTCTTTAGCCCCTTAGTCCAAAGCGCAAACTGTGATGTCTGCACTTTGGAGGAAAGCATTTCCTTTGCTAGCTGAAACTGGACTGAGACCACCAGAAAAATCTGCTGGAACAAGTGACAGTGGCTGCTCTTGTCCTGGCATAGGTTTAATCTAAAAGTGTATAAATTAAAAGAACCATACCATGTAGTTCATCAATAGCCTTCCTACTGGTGCCCAGCCATACTTGGAGAAAAAAAAAATTTACAGAGCCGGTGTTCAGCATAGAAATGTCAGTAAAACATTTTCTGTAACAGTGACCAAGGACATAACAACTGTGATAAATCCTTGTGTTTTCTGTTATTTTCTAGGCAAACATTTCTTAAATTCATCTAAAAATAAAGTAAAAGAAAAACTTGTATATGAAAATGTATACATACATGTGCATGTATGCATGTACATAAAAACATAACTGGATTTTTTAAAAAATATATCTATCTAAAGGCAATGTTACTACTTTAGAGGAATGCAAGTCAATAATTATTCTTTCCACTACAGAAATCTGAATTCAGTCTCTTCTTAAGGTCTGAAAATGAGAAAACATCATGATAACTCCAATCATCTTCCTTCTCAGGTATGTATTCTCCATTAATTTTTCCACCTAGACTGCTCAGTCCAGCCCAATCCCTTGGCCCCCCAAGTGCAGTTACGTGCTTCATCTATTTAAACATGAATGTGTCATCTACTTCCAGGCTGCTCTCCCCACTACCACACTGTACATCCCCAAAAAGGGCCACGTTAAAAAATCAAAATACCAAAAATAGGTGCGACACATATTCCCAGAATTTTCTGGAGCCAGGCAAGGACTGAGATCAATGCCCTGGATTGGCCATTGCGGAAACAGCAACCCGGCCTGCAGAGATTTAAAAAGAAATTATCCAATTAAGATGTAATGGCTCTCCAGCCTTCCCAGGCTGTGAATGAGAGCAGACATATTTACAATCACAGGGTATCATAAAACTCTATCCAGTTCTATCAAATCAGCAGGGCTAAATTAGCCAGCAACATCCTGATTAGGTGCTGTGTCTGTGTGTATGTGTTGGATGATTTATGATACGATCAGTTAGAACTGTCAAAAGAGATTTTTAAATGACCTTCCAGGGGGGTAAAGGATGGAAGAGAGGGGTATTGAAGTTTCAGGAAGACAATTGTACAACCTTACTGTGAAGGATCACAATGAGTAGAGGTGAGGAAAGATCACATTTGTCAATGTGTCTGTATGATGAATACTTATCCACAGCCTCACACACACTCACACACACACACAAAGGAGGCAAAGTGCATTTTCTATTGAGGAGTTTTGTTATGATAGGGTTCCTTGTCACCATTTAATTATCCTTACAAAGGGATTTACCTCTTTTAAAATGAATCTTATTTATGCTTGTGAGCACTGAAGGACCGTGTGAGCACAGCAAAGTGGAGTCCCCTATTTATCCAAAGGTCAGAGATGATTGTAGGCAGGTGGTCCAATTACCCTGGAAAAAAGAAGTCTTTCTCTCCCCATCCCTCTCCCCACCTCATTCTCTCCATCTAGTCCAGGAAAAATTATAATCAGAAATTAAACCCAGAGCTGCATAAAGGAGGCTGTCAGCCTTTTTACTTTTGAAGAGAGCAGCAGTAAAATTTGGTGTAAGTATAGTGTGTTCATGAATCCAAAACATAAATCACTGCCTTCATAATACTGTCAAGAAGGCAGGGAAGAAGCTTCTTTCAGCCAGGAGAGCAACAGCAGCAACATCTCAAAGGTGAGGGAGGTTAGACTGGCATTTTATTTGTCACCGTGCCTCTGCTCTTTCTGCTTCTCCAACCACTCACAGCATTTCTTTCTCTGATATGTGCCCTACCTCCCAAACTCCCGGCCACTCTGAAATTTCTCAGCTGACCGCCTGAGCCTGCTAGGTGTGACGCGCTTGAGAAAGAGCTTTCCATGCTTGTTAGTTCCTCCTGCTGCTGTAATCCTGCAAAGGAAATATTTTTACAGGGCAATAATGCGTGGCAGACTTCACCTTCCCTAAAATATGGATGAGGAATGGTTTCAGTGATTGAGCACAAAATGAAAAAGCTTATTCTGGCTCCCCCAAAGAGAGAAGATTATCCTCTAGGCCATTGTTACAGCACAATAAAAAAAAAAAAAAAATATATATATATAAATTATAGTACTTTACACCAAATACAGCTTCTGAGGACAATGTGCACCGTGACGATGAACACCCCATCAGCTGTTCATAAGCAGGACATTATACTATTTTTAGTACTTGGGAAACTATTATTATTGTTGTTATTACTATTGTTATTGCATTTACTATTACTATTATTCCAGCTTTGCTAAGCAATTGGGAATGTTCATCTGTCCTTCATCTGGGATTTCCTGGGCATCTGAGGTTCTGCTGAATGATCTGATAACAAGAGAGTGCATAGCCGGGCAACAGGTTAAGAGCCTGCAGTCACTATGAGAGTCTGACTGTTAACCCTGCTCCAGTAACCCATTTAACTTCACCAGGTGGAGTCTGCTGCTCCTGGTGCATGGTTTTCAGTGGAGGAATAGAAAAGAGACAGCATGGCCTGCGAGGACGGAAGTAAGTTTTGCAAACTGAGTCTTTCTTGGGCAGAGATTTTTATCCTTGTCAAACACAACTGAGGTATGCCAAAACATACTGTGTACAATCCAGTTCTCAGGTATGAAGAGTGGTGGGAACATGTAACAAAGGACATCAGGTAGTTCAGAAGTGGAAAAAATTGCAAATTAATAAAGTTCAGCTATCTAATTCAGGTTTTACAGGTACTATAGGGGTACAAAGATTTAAAACCCTCTAGGGATATAGTGGGAAATCTCATGTCATTTAGGGAACCCTTAAAGGTCATAACCCAACACAACCGTTCCTATCACCTTTCTACAGTGGCATTTCAGGCCAGTCATGTTTCAGCTGTTGGGTGACCAGGCAAGGTCATCACAAGCACCCACAGCTGAAATGGAGAAACCACTCAGGTCCAGGTCCTCGCTTTCCAAAGCATTCATAGAGTATTGACGAATTCCAGTTCAACTCAAACTGAGTGATTTTTTTTCTCTCCACTGTGAGATGTGGTGCCTAAATAATGTTCTACTTGAGTGTGAATAGGTGACTTCACTAATTACACAATCCAAGGTGCAGAACTGCGAGGTTTTGAGTTAAAAGACAGCCAGTAAAGTTCAAGGTCAGAAATCTGCAATTTACTTTTCTGTATGTACCTTAAATAAGAAATCATTGTTATCAATTCTTGTATTCCTTTCCTTACTTGCTAGGAATTTGAAACTTCTAAAAGAAACAATTGGAGCCCTTAAAATATATCTTTCAAGCAATTTCTTTGCTGGATTGAGCTCCAGATGAATAGAATAAACTAGCTGAAAATAGATCTTCTCAATTTTCCACTATTTTAATGTCACAGGCAACTTTTACACACTCTAAACATTCACCTTCTTCCCCTTCACCTTTTTCTGATTGTAATTCTAAATGAAATATTACTTATAGAGAAGATAGATTCTGTGTAAAAAATTAAATTACATACACAGGGTTAAACAGGGTTTTTGAAAGATATTGCTTATCTTACAGAAAAAAATCTTCATCACAAAGTTTAATCATTAAAATTTTAATTATTATATTCCATAGCTTGTACTTAATTATAAAAAGTTACATTGCTAGTAATCTTCTTTGTGCTTTTAATCCTTTGTAAGATGGGTGAATGACATATCATTCTCTTTAATAAACATGTGGTAATATTGTACTTGTGTCTTAGCGACCCATACAATAATTATTTGTATAACTAAGAAAATTAGGTACTGGTCTAAAGTTACCATAATGTTCAGAAATGTTCACAATGTTCCTGCGTACTCTCAATACCTATGTAATGACTCTTCGTTTAGTTCTGCAGCTGTCCAGAAATGGAGCATCAGTGTGAAAATGGTGGCATTTGGTCTCAAGGTTGCACATGTGCTAGAAGACGAGCTAATCACCACCCACCTAACAGCGCTGTATTTGGTCTTCTAGTTGTAAATATGTGAGTATTTCCAATACTTGTCAGCCACTTGCCCACACTTGCATGCTTTTGGCACAGTATTTCTGTTTATCTTTTTCTGCCTTGCTCAGTGAAAAGTTGGAAAGAGTGTAGCTGTATAAAGCAATGGCTAGCACATTTTTTATGAGTAAAATTTATGGAGTAATGTATCTACTTTTAGCATGACTATTGTTAAACCTGGAGATCAAGCAAAGTGACACTAAATATATTGCTTTATCAATTGGATTTGTTCAAGTGAAAAATGCTGATCATGCCATGTCTATCCCCTGGGTGCAGAAATACTACTTCACTACTTGAGCGGTCGATACATAAAAGTCAAATTCATTATAATTTGTAGCTTTTTTTTCTTGAAGAAGAACGCAGTTCTCAGTACATCAATATCAACTCTTAAATCCACATCGGATGGAGAGGGTACAGCACAGTAATTCAATCTCTTTACACTTAATATGGTCAGGAAGGGAGAATGAAAACAGCCTCTTGTAAAATGATGGAAAAAACAGGATGCAATCATTCTGATGGAGCTGTGCAAAGGAGTCATTTTACACCATTCGTTACCAGGGCAACAAAATATAGTGAGCCCCATACATCTAACAGGTGACATTTTAGCTAAGAAATTGCTTCTTTGGTATTTTTTCTGTCTATGAAAAACAATGTTACTAGCGTTTTCACTTGTCATGTACTATAGGGCAACATATTCCTGCTGACAGGCCCATAATGGAAAAATAGAGCAGTTAAATAGTATTACAGTCTAACTTTTAGGATACATGCTAATCTGCTCTTTAAAGAGACTTCAGACATTTTCAAACACCCTGGAGACTTGAGTGACTGGAAATTTCTGCATGAGTGTATATAGACGAACAGACAGATGTGTTTAGTGGAAACAAAACCCCCCTCTTTTCCAATCTTTTCTGATTTAGCTAAAACCTGGAAGGGTTTTTTGTAGATAAATATACTGCAGTGTTTGTAAATGGCCACCCACAAACACACCAGTGCTAGATACATCAAATGGGCTGATTTCCATACATTTCTATGAGCGAATGTATCAATTTCTTCTGGCCCATATGCATGGTCACATTTCAGATTCCTGTGCAACAGCTACTGAATTCATGGGGGGGTAAAGCGTCAATTTTCATGCCGTACCTTTACATACAGAGGGGATTGAAGACCTGACATGGAGTTTAGTGTGATTGTGAATGAACCTCTGCATCTCATAAAAGCTAGATTTTAGATACGAATAAACTTTATCAGTATCTCCCTGTTTTAATTGCAGGTGCTCCAGAAGTAGTGTAGCCCCCTGGAGCTGGTATAATTCCAGGAGCTGGTGCCACCTGAGACCAGCTGAGAATTGACATTTAAACATCTGTCTCTGGTCGGTGAAGATTCTGAAGTAAGGAATCAGCACAAGGATGGAGTGGTGACACCTACTACAGGTCTCAAAGGTGATGGTAGAGGATGAAGATTAAGGAATTACTAATGAAAAGCTTGGAGAAAATTAATGCAATATTCAAAGAAACCTTTGTCTGAGTGCATGAGGACATCACATGCTAGTGGCTGAGAGGAGAAGTTCAGATGCATAGAGAATGCCACAAATGAGAAAGAATATTTGGTTATATCGGTAGATACAAGAAAGGTAGCATACTTGATATAAAGGCTGACAAGCCTCAGGCATTGTAGAAAGTCATTGACATCAACTGTGGAACATGATGTGACCAGTAGGGCCCAGGTTATGACATGGGGGATCGTAAAAAGAACAGCACAACACACAACAAGAAAGAGAGTTTTTCACTTCAGAAACAACACAGAAGCAGAAATATGCAGGATCAAGAGAAGAAGCAGTCCTAAGGTTAAATGTATGTAGAGGAGACAGGAGGATGAAGAGTGACATCAGGTAGGAAGTGAGTCACCCTTTCATAGAATCGGAAATTAAAGTAGTAGATCTTCACAAGCCTTGAAATCACTGAGTATGAAGAGATTAAGGTAACTGGCAGTTTGATAATGGACTGCATTTGAAACTGCTTCCCTTTCCTGTACAGAATCAGAGCTCAAACATTTAACAGGGTGAGATTAGCCTATGCTAGGTACAAAGATGGGCTGACACATATAGTTATGAAGACATGGAATCATCTATGAGACTGTCCTTAAAATGTGATGTCATGGTCAGGACTTTTAGAGAAAACACTTCTGTTTTCTATGTCATGTACAGTGACTAACTATAGGTATTGTATGAATTGACAGCTTTCTGGTTGTTAATTTCTAACTCTTGAATTTAGGTGAAGATAATTTGTCCCTTGCTTCAGTCTTTAGATCTTACTACTCCCTGTGGTGTAGTGATGTGTGTATGGCAAGGCTACAAAACAGTACTTTCCTGTAAATGTAAAATGCATTGTTCCTGAAAGCTGCCCAGCTTCCTAGATCATTGCCAATCCATCCTCTCTGAGCGGGTAATGGGATTCCCAACAGGTCACAGGTAGGCAGGGAGGTGTGTGTGAGATAGAGACAGATTTCTGGGATTCCCACCTGACAAAAGACAGCACAGCACATGCTAGTGCATTGCAGGTCACAGAAGGTGTCTGGTGTCAAAGCTGCCTCCCTTGCTTTGCCCCTTGGATCTGAAATCTGATTGCAGTATTAGTGGTCTTGCTTGCTACTCACCGTGCATGGCTGTGCCAAGCTGGACTGTGCTCGGGTTGTGCCCAAGGCCTCTCTGACCTTGGGCGGCAATGATGGAAACCTTGATTTTGAAAGATGTGGTTTTGGGACACTTATTCCTCTGTCAGTGTGATAGGGCTAATCTGTGCCCTATGAACCTTACCATCCTGACAGCATTATTTCGCCTGTTTCTCTCTCTCTTCTCTTTCTTAACCTGTTTCTGTACAAAGCATTTAACCCTCCAATACAGGACTCACATTTTTCAATGTGCATGTACTCCCTGCCTCAGGCCAACATAGGCCTAATACCTGGCTGAGAGAAGCTGCACAGTAATTATAGACTGGTTTATTGTCACTTATGTGACAGGTCTTCTGTACTTGTCCAAGTGCTCTGAAACAGTAGTCACCTTTGCATACAGATGTATGTTTAGGGGCACAACTTTTTAGGCATGGCTCTACCTCCAACCCTTGAACAATTTGTGCATTTCTTTTATTTCACATGCATATAACATACATCAGATTAAAATGTTAGCCAATGTGGTGTTGGAAGCTGTACTGGGCAAAGCAAAGTATTTAGGTAAGCATAGTGCAGATATAAAAACAGACTTTCCTGTTCTCTGATGTGCAGATGCAGTTTCTAGTGACCCAAACAATACACATTGTATAATTAGGAACTAGCATAGCCTATCAAGCCTATGCATGAAGATGCAGATTTAGGAATCATTCATGTAACTTGCCTTGATGACTTTTAAAATCTCCCTGTAAAAATAAACTGATGAAGATGCCGATGAAAGACTGCCCTACACTTTCATTTTTCTGAGTTTACGGTTTCTTTGAAAAACAGAATGGGATTTAATAGTCTCACTAGCTGTCTAACATTTGTACATTATGAATTTTCTCAAGTTCTGAATTTAAAAATATTTGAAAAAATAGTTAATATTTATGAAGCTCCACAACAGACAATAATGCTTCTTTTGTTTTCTGTACTTTAATCATTAAGTACAAGAGTTCAACAAAGGCAGAGTATCTCATGGTACTATTCATTACTATATTTGTCTGCACAGTCTTTTAAACTTGTAAAAACAAAAGTGCTAAGTAGCTTATAAATGAATACAGAAAAATTCATACTCCCATTCTTCAAAAATAGTATACTGTTTCAAAGAAAATTTTATATTTTCACTTGAAAATTTCACACTGAAAATCTCACTTTACATCATAGTTACTCAAACCAGCAAAATGTCTTTAGATTTTTCCTTCTGCTTTCTTTGCATATTGTTTCTGTGATACTAATAATCTATATTGTAATTGTTTTAAAATAACGTTCTAAGAAATATATAATCTTTAAGTATTTGAAAGCATCATTCAATATAAATTCACAATTTCACACTTATTTAAAACTCCTTCTCTCAGATTAAAAAGTAGATACCAACAAAATGCACAAAAGAATTCCATTTTTTTCTACTTTATTGTATAAACATTGCTTGCTGATGTGCCTATTACAGAAATAATGCCTATCTTTTAGGAAAAGGACAAAGAAAGGAAAGGTGCAGTCATTTTAGAGTAGACAGTGTCACTAGGAAGCTCAGTCTCAGAAGACTTTCTGCTGTGCCCTAGGTCGTTTGAAAGAATGACGTATTGTGAATACATATAAATAATATCCCAAAAGTGAGAACCCTACATAACCTCACTATTACAGTGTCAAATGTCTGCTATGTTTACAGTATGAATGTAAGATTTACTAAGTTTTTCTAACATCAGCCTTTTATTTGTTTCTGCATTACAGATCTATTCCCTAAGAGCAAGAGAGTTAAATTAGTTGTTCATTCGTTTCGGTATAATAGTTTCATCATTATCAAAGCCAAGTTAGAAGATAAATCCAAATACCCTAAGAATCTAGCAGCAGCTGTACTATTCCTTCTAGCTTTTTTTTTTTCCAGTTGAGTTAATAAACGTTCATTCTTTTGTACTAAAATAAAGTAAAAGCTGTAAATTCAGAACCTTGGTTTCAATTCAGCATATGAAATTTAGGGTCAACCTTGCTATATTCCATTTCCCATATTAACATCTTCAGACCATAGGTGGTCAAAGTATCCCTGTAACTGATCTACAGGGAAACAACCCAGAAGCAAACACCTGCTTTTCATTTTTCTTTCCTCACCACCCAACATTCACTGCTACCCAGCACCTCTCCATCCTCACTGTATGGTGTTTTGGTGCCAAGGTAGCCTCTTTCTATTCAGCTGCCACTCTTCTAACCACTGCCAAGATCTATTCCCCTAAGGCTTTTGAAATGAAGACGGTGTAGTGCATGCAAACTAGGCTAAATCTGTACCCTGTGCAATACCATCTGGCACGGACAACAAAGGAGAAGACTGGCACCTGGTTGTGGGTTCACTCAGGGATTATCAGTGGAATTGCAGAGCTCTACAGGCTGTTGTAGGACCAGAAGGATAGGATAGAAGTTCTCTCTGTACATCACACACTGTTTTGAGCAGGCAGTCCTTTCACCTGAAAACCTGGTGTCTCATCCTATTTACTCCCATCATCTTGGTGCTCAGTGTTAATTAAAAAATCTATAGTCCTGCAAGTTGGGAAGGTACAAGGTGACCAATTTACTGTTAAGAGAGATTTCTCTGCAGGAGGTAAGTGCAAGGCAGAGACAATCTGTGCATAAAGTTACGTGTCAGAAGAACGGACAATTAAACATACTTGATGTTGTTTACACCAGTACAGTGCAGACTGCTTAGAGAAGATTAATTGCACAAACCCTGGTGTGGCCATCAGAGTTGACAGCCAATCTAGGCAGCCAGAGAGCCAGGCATGAAGACAGGAAAATGTCCAGTAAATAAGACTATTTCCTATGTAGCTTAACCAATAGTACAAGCCATAGAGAAAATGGATTTGGTTTGGGGAACCATAAGTACTTCAAATGAGGGATAATCTTCTTTTGATATGTTCAATAATATATTTTAGTATGGAAACTGATAAGTGGGAGTGGAAAGGAAATAGGACATCAGGAAAACATGAGAAACTAGTTGATGAGAAAGTTAAGTGAGAGAAAAATCAAGTGAAAGATTATTCTTGATGACATTTTTAGCACTGGATATATAGAGAAGAAAGTATCAGTTAAGGACAAAGTTGTCAGTCTTGAGTGCCTGAAGTGAAGCACCTAAATCAATATTTAGGCAATGCAGTGAGTGACCTGGATTTCAGAGATACTAGCTTACTTCAGCTCACACTGATGTAGTATTCATCACCTGAGTATGTCAGACATATATTTAGATGCCTGAATGTGAATTATAAATATATACAGACAGATGCCTGAGTTTTGCCTAAGTGTTAACAGAGGTTCATCATCAAAACAAAACCCAGACAAACAGGGATGCTTCTGTATGTGACATTTTCACAGGTTATTGTGATTATTAGTGTTGTTATAGGATAAATCTTCCTTTTACATTGTTCTACCTGTTTGTCATCTTTGAGATGCCAAACGAAGGATGGCTCTTCACTGGCAGCTATTAAAGATTGCTATAAATACCAGTACACGGAGTACTTTAGCCTGGGTAAGGCCTGTGCAGATTTCCCCTTGAACAGATGTAATGTTTGAGTTGATAAAAAAGGTAGAGGTATGCAGCCAAACCTCTGTTCCTCCATGTTGCTTCTCCCTGTACCAACTCTTGGTATTGAAAAAGGAGGTCGTCGTGCAAAAGGCTGGTAGGCACAGGAAAATAAAACACCTCTTCAGGTGGATTAGATGCTCCAGATAGAAGCCTGGTGTGTAAACACAGGCTTGAAAAGATTTCAAAATTAATGTGAAAGAGGATAAATCTTCAAAACTAATGGAATTTGGGTATGAAGAATCATCTTATACGTGATATGATATTGTGTGATGATAAGGTTTTTCCAATGCCTGCTTGTTTACAGGAAAATTCCAAGCATTTCTGATGGAAAATTCAAAAAACTCTGAACACTGACCTTGCAGATTAAAACATCATATTAGTCCTTCAGGGGAATCTCGTTTGAAAGTCTTGGTTTTGTTCTTTAAACAGAAGTAGCAAAGTATACAGTAAATCTAATTGTGTTGGGGAGCGTTCCTTATTGATTTGAGTATGCTTATATTCCCTTCTAGAGGTGATTTGCAGTTATCTCATGGAAACTATGCTAAGATGAGGTAAGCTGAGGCTCTTTTTCCCTGGTCATTAATGCTGCACCTGTGGGCTACCAATCACTCTACATTAGATGTGAAGACATGCTCATCTTTATGTGGCTTTAGCAAAAGCACACATGTGGTGTTTATTCCAGTTTTATACACAAGCTAGGGGAAGACAGACCCTGAGGATTATCAGGAGAAAATTACCCCTTCAGAAGTATTTCAGATGAGTTTGAAGAACAGAGGGAGTTCGCGCTGACTCAGCACTACATGTCAAGTTGTTCGGTATTTTTGGCTTTGTACAGAAAATGCTAAAATGGGATGTGACCTCAATCTGCACTGTAGCCAGTGTGTTCTTTTAACACACAAAAATATCCTTCATGCCAAAGCAAAGACCTTCATCTGCAATTAAAGTCCTCAGGATTTTTGTAGCTTAAGTCACATATTGGTTACATATTAAATACCTAGACATAAAAACAAAACAAAACAAAACAAAACAAAAACAACAACAAAAAAAACCCCAACATATCATAAGTGCCAAATTTGACAATTTTGGCCCATGATAAGTCAAGCCAATCTACAATTTTGGTTAGACATGGAGAGCCTTCAGACCTTGCTGGGTATCAACAGAATAGGTGAATACTGCATGTTGACTACCTGAGGCTTCTGTTTGTACTGTGGCATTGCTAGAAGGAAGCAAGGTGTTAGAAAAATGACCAGGCCACTACCTCATACACAAACTGAATTCATGCAGCATTTTGAGCATGCACAGGAGAAAACCCTAAATACTGTCTACCCACACTCATTTTATTAAATTAGTTCTGTTGTTCCAGGCTCCGTATGAATTATCCTTATTCCAGTTACCTACATGTCCACGGAACATTATTTCTAACTCTGTGTGTTTTAAAATGCTTTAAAGATACAATGCTAAGCATAGAAAAAGTATAAGATAATCCAAATTCTTATCCACAATTGAAGAATTCTTATAATAAAACACCTTTCTTAGAAGTCACCTTCTTATCTCAAGATGTGCAGAGGTAAATGCTGCAATAATATAAATTCTGATTCTTGCTATCTAAACTTGACCATTTTTGTGATTTTTTGCCAAAGTAATGCTTCAGATGTGTACTGGTTTTGAAAGGGAGAGGTATTTTCTCCGGGGTATTTTTAATTACCTATGAGCTGATCAGAGATATTCAAATACATACTACTTTAACTCCACGAAGGTCAGTGTAAGCAGTAAATAAATTAATGTACCTTAGGGAATCATTGTTCTCTGAGCAGTAGGACATTGTTAGTGGGAAGCATTGATTTTGTTTGACTTTTGCATGGCGCAAAATGAGGTTGACCTCAGAAATCTGTTCTGGAACAGTTCATGGCCACTGACCACTGAGAATGCAAAATTTCCCAGTTCTGCCTTAGAAGTGAGTTAAATCCATTCCACTGATTGATTAGATTGTCCAAACAAATAATCACTACTAGTCCCAGCCAAGCTTACTGGTTTTCTGTTCTCAAAGGCTGTGAGAGGCAACTTCACTGATATTGTATTGCTTATGCAAAAGCTAGTATAAATAACATAAAATTTTGTTTTAATTATTTACTTTGAGTAAGGTATTACTTCTTACTGAATTCAACTGAGCTATACAACCCCACACCAACTCTGAATCTAACTCCTTTTCCTCAGACACCAACTTGTCTTTTGATTTCATGGGTTGTATGTTGCCTGAAAGATCCACTGATGAAGGGGGAATCATCACGTGACTGTCTCTTCAAATTTTGCTGAACAGTGTTTATATCCTGAAGTAATTTATGTCAGATTATCTCTTATTAGATATTTGTCTTTGAGGAGATTTACAAAAGACACTGTGGATTTGAATTATTATCACTAGGAAACTGAGGTTTTTGCATTTCGGAAGGGTGGACATTATAAAGAAATACCAGAGTCCATGGTTTGGGTATAGAAAACACCAAAACTTTTTAACTAACCTTGAAAAGAGGAACATCGTGTAACAATGATGCACAAGTAAGAAAACACATTGATTCTACTGGCTAGACTAATGTCCTGTCTTGCTTAGATGTGCACTGTCAGCTTTGTCAGCTTAGGTAATTATTTGTTCCTTCAGTTCCAAGCAGTTGCCCGTGTGTGTGAATTGTTAATAAGAAACAGAAACACTTCTGTTGGGACAGCGTTAACTGAGGAGGACAGTCTAGTGAATGTGTGTGTTAGTAACAGAGATGATCAGGAATATTTCTGTACAATTCTTTTGTCTGTGTTGTTGCTTCAGCAAGACCAAAACTTTTCAGAAAAATGTATTTTTTCTACTTTCTCTAGTGCATGCTTCAGAGATGCCAGAGGAACAGCTGTTGAGTGAAGCAAGGCAATTTCTCCCCCAAGAGATTGAACTCCCTGTCTCAGTAGATCTCCCAACCCTGGTGGCCCAGAGAGTGATAGACCATGGTCCTATATTTGCTTAGTGTCTTTTTCACAAAGTGAAAAATGAGTGCCCTGTTCCACTTCTGTTTGCATCTTAAAAGCTTTCTGGCAGCCATGTCTTAGGCAATGGTCTGCATTCATTGCACCTGTCCTCCTCCCCAGAGTAATCTTGGTTTTGTTCACTCCTGGGCTGAGCAACCTGACAGCAGCTCCTTAGCAGTCCACAGAGGAGTATCCTACACACCTTGAAAGATCAAAGAGGACAAGTCTCCCATCCACATTCAGGTCTTTAATTCCTCCCCAAAACCACCAATGAAGTAGTGATGACTTGTGACAGAAATGTTTGGTTGGTGGCAGTCAGGCTTGGGGCTACCTCGTCATTTCATAACTTCATGTAGCAACCACTAAGGCATAATAATTTTCAGCCCCTACACCCTTGGTCACATATTCAGCCACCGTCCTAGGGTTGAAAAGTTCCATAATATTGATATTAAACCTCCGTTCCATCCAATTCTTTAAATGCAAACTGTTAAAAATTTACTCCAGGGTGAAACTCAGCCCTACAATATGTGAACAACATTTCTACTAACAAGATTTCTGCCACTGCCACCACCACCACCCACCACAACCAGGAAAGCATTCAGAAAAGTTTGAGAAAAAATTACAAATAAAACAAAAAACCAAAACAAAAATCCTAAACATGATAGGAAGGGCTAAGCTGACATGGATTGCAGACTAGAGAAAAAAAGGACAATGTAATTTACTATAGAGAAGAAGGACAGGGGAGGGGACCAGCACTGGCACTGGGTGTACTTTGTATTCAAAATACTTGGGCAATGTTAACAGACAGGTTCAGATGTTGTTCCCATCATCTTTGAGTTGTTGCTACCAAATGTACAGTGTGCTTCTGTGTACTGTCATAAGTCAGCTAAAACATGTGTAAACATATGCTATGTCAGTCATTAAGGAGAAGGCTATAATTACACTTTTAAATGTGGCAAAGCATTTTTAAAGTAGTGTATAATTTTCCAGAGCAGGAACCTTTATGAAACATATCTTTCCCTCAATGTTTATACAGTCTGACATCTCTGGGTTTGTTCAGATCAAGAGCCCCACTGTGAACAAGCAGGCTTCAGACAAAGGAGGCAATTTGTTCTTTAGGTGCCATTTCAATGAAAGGGAGAGGCAGCAAGAGAAAGAGGCGGGGAAAGAGCAAGAAGAAAGAGAAGAAGGGCACACCGTGTTACTGCACACAGTTCAGAAATATGCAGGATCTGGCATAATTACCCTGGGAAGGACTGTTGAGAGGTGTCTAGTGTCAGCATGCTGCTTTCACTGTTGACAAATGACAATGCTGTCATTATATCCTTGATAGAGTTGAAGAAAGATATGGAGTTCATACTTTTAATTAAACTAAATAGGCTCACTACTTACTTGCGGGCAATGGGATCATGGATTCTTACTGGGAAAGAGGCAGAGCAGGGGGCATCCTACAAAATGCTATTTTTCTCCTTTTGATACAGGCCCTACACGAGAGGAATCTGGAAAGCCAGCCTAGAATTCTGAACACCTTCTCTCCATTAATGTTGTAATTTTTTAAGGTAATTTTCAAAAATCTGAGCTTAAATGTTTTTAGGTTTCCAAGAATAAAGGCAGGCTGTACATTATTCTGTCTATTAAGCTCAACTGAGCCATCAGGCTATTTTGCCTTAGCAAGTTACCAGTCATCAGCTGAACCATGATAATTATTGCTTCACTTCTGTAATACCTTAAATGACTGCAACACAGTGAGATCCCACCCACAGTAACAGAGGAAGTGCAAAGTAATATTTTCTAGCACTTGCAATAGGCCGAAACCACATATGAACTACCCCATCCAGCTAACACACATTTTTTTTACATGTTTTTCTGACCCAAATACGTATTTTTTCCTAGAGTTTAAGTATTTCTTGTCCTGTGAAATATTTATTTTGTCGGGGAAAAAAAGATGCCAATGCTTGTTAAATAACATACAATTTATGTTTTATGTCCTTTTCATCTTTATAGCAGTATCCTGGAGATCCTTATTCAACCATGGGGAAAATTTAATAGCAACTATTCAATGACTGGTAAACATTTGAAAAAGATGAGAAGATTATAAAATTACTATCAGTGAACACTGATATGATGAATGTTAGGATGAACTCCAACCCTCCTCCTCTTCCTGACAAATCATATTTGCCACAAGTGTTTTTTCTAATATACAGAAGAAAGAAAATGCTTGTTCAATCATCTGTGTTATTTTCATGTCTTGAAAACATAGTGAACCACATCTCTTTCTCACTGTCCATATTGGTCACTAAAGAGCTACTACAAGTTAATTTTTCTCTGCCTGCACAAGCAATGAAAGCCATATAGAATACCTATAGAAATAAATATAGAATAAACATATAGAAGGAGTTATAGTGAAAAAGAATCCATGGATGATAAAACTGTGACTGTTCATTTATTGCACTTTGACAGTTAAGAAGTGTCTGAAAGTATTAGGTATGTGGACTTCATTACAAAATAGGAACAGAGTTCCCTGAACTTAGGTCCACATACGTGGGAAAATTTGAAGCTTTCTTACTGCTGGAGCAGAGAAAAGCTCTCCAGAGTGCTCAGTTCTGTTCCTGACAATTTCAGCTGTATTGGAGGTTGAGGCTGGGCAATCTGGCAATCTGTGACATAGTGATCTAATTTTACATTCTCATTTTTATCTGTTTCCCAAATTACTGCAAATATTCTGACTTTTGGAGGACATTTTTCTGTAGTGCTAGAAGAAGTTGCCCCAAATTCCCAAGACTGTAGCCCAAGCCAAAGTTTAGAAGTCAAGTCTAGAATTAAATTGTTTTGAATGTCATCTAATGGTAATTGTCAGGTGAGTTTTGATCTGCCACACTAATGTTTTAACTATTTTAACTGTACTATAACTTTAATATATTTCTCCATCAAACTTCTTTGAATTTATATCATACTCTCTTTATAGTCATTTTTAGTTTTAGTTTTGGTCTTAACATATGCCAAAGTCTCTTTTGGTGTGGCTAAATGCATGGGATACATGCATGGTCAAATGTGTTGAAATTTCTGTTGCATTAAATAAGCCAGTTAACAACACGATTTAGATCACAGAGCACAGCAACAAGGTTGTATGGAAAGAATCATGCAAATTCTGATTTTGTCAGGGGATAAATGAATATTTTCATGTTTTAAATACCTCTATAGCTTTCTAGTCCACATCGCTCTTTTGTTATTCAATATGAGGGCCCAACTCCAATAAAAATGCTGCACATGTGCTTAAATTCAATCCTGATGACTTACCCCACTGAATTTAGCTGCACTATTCCTACAAGCTCTGGAAGATTAGGACTTTCTGTCACAGCAGCAGCCAAAGGTCCCAGTCAAGGCAGGACTGGGCTGTAGAGAAACGATCACTTGCAAGATTTTACTTATCATTTATCTTAAAAAAAATACTGTATACAGCAAGGAAAGATCTAGAGATCTTCGTGCTAGCAGTGAGAATGAGAACCAGAGGGGTATAATCTGATGCATAATTTCTTAAAACCACGTGTGGACAATAGCCTTGTAATGCATACTGGAGTTGTCTCTCATATCACTGTGTTGCATCACACTCTTCTTAAATTGGTGGTTTATCTGTCTTTAACCAAACTATGCCTAACGTTCTTTAACAGCAATATTGATCCTGTCATAGACAAAGCCAAAATGTTGCAAAATGTTGTAGCCCCTGAGAAAAACAAATTAATAGACATTTATATGCCTGAATAGAGATTTCTTTTCTTCAGTTATCACTGTCAACACAAATTTAGCACTTTATTTCCACTGTCATGAAATAAAAAAGCAGCTTTGCGTAATATAGATTCTAAGCTTGTTAGCCTGTACTTTTTCAGCATAACTAAAACCAGTTTGATTACTACAAGAAAAAAATATTTTGAGTTGCTTTTAGCAGCAGAAAGTAATTTTAAATTTAGAATCTTGGGAGTTGGACTCATTGATCCTTATGGGTCCCTTCCAACTTGAGATATTCCATGATTCTATGAGCTTAATTTTCTAATTTTCTTCATTTCAATGACAATTGATTAATTCATAAAAAAATATGGAAGATATGTGAACACTTTTATTTTTGTAAGTATTTCCATTTGTAACAAAGAATGATGGGCACAGCGTTGAGCTCTTACACAATGATGGCCTCTGTATTGACTATTAGCACTCTGTCATTCTGGGTAATTCTCTGAAAATGTCAATTCAGTGCTCTGCAGCAACCCAATAAACAAATAAAATGTTGGGAATATTAAGACATGAACAGAAAATGGAAAATGTGTTTATAAATCTTTGGCAAGGTCACATGTTGATTGTAGAGTGGTTCTGGTCCTATACTCCTTCTTTAAAGCAGATGTAGAACAAGAGATGACACAAAATGCTGTAAAGGTAATCAGAGATCTGAGATGTCTCCCTGTGAGATAGAATAAGTAAATTAGGCCATTTTGGAAATGATGCAGCAGACAGGACATTATTATAAAGGTTGATAAAATTAATGCTTGGAGAATGTAACAAAAGAATGATTATGTACCACTTCTCATTATAGAAGAATCAGGAAAACCCGGTGCAATTTTGAAATAACATGTTGTAAGCAAGCAAAAGTAACTACCTTTCCACAACACACAATTTACCTGTGGAATTCTGTCACGAGACATTGCCTAAAGGGATGTTTAAAATACAATTATGATCAAAAAGTGATTAAATAAACTAATGGAAAAATCAAAATACTATTATTAAAAAATATGCAGATATTACCATTTGATTAGGAAGACCTCAAGTTGCAGTTTGCTAGAATCTGGGAGAATGTACTGAAAAAAATGTCACTCTCTGCTTACCCAGTTTTAACACTTTTCCTCAAAGCACCAACTGCCAGTTACTCAGCAACACAGGACACAGGGGAGAGATAACCCCTGCTTTGGTCTAGAAGGGACTTCTTTCTTTCCCTACTGATGAAGCTGAGGTTGGATGGTTAAAAAAGGTGATTATTTATACCACAGAAATGACAATATTTTAAGTTTTCAGAAATAGCATAGCTGCATAACTCATTGTATTGTATATTCTACCCTGTAGCAGGCTGCAGGCATTTTTAAGACACAATACTGCTAATAACCATTACTATTGCATTACAATAATTCTACCACAGCTAAAATATTTTTCTATTCTTTCATTTCTAAAGCTTTAATAGCAGCCTCTCTTCCCTGGTTTTCATCACATATGCTGGCATATCTCGTCAGTCTAGCAGATCTGTCCCATGGTTGTAGTGACTATATGTGAATGTTTGAGAGGGTTTTTGTTTCCATGACAAGTCAAATGACCAAGTCAACATGATACTTGATCATTCACTCATCCTTAAAAGGTAGCTGTAGTAGTAAGTAACCTAGTAATAAGGTTAAGTAGCACTGCCTAAACTTTTAAATTGTTATTACTTTTTTAAATCCTGGTTGTTTTGTGATGCAGCTAAATCAGTCTTTTTCTAGATCAGCATGCATTTGCTATTGAAATAATTTGCCTACAGCACTGGGAGACATTCTGTCAGAAGGAACCAAAGACTAAAATTATTCTCTGGATCTGCTGTGTGCAAAAGTCACTTTATGTGTTTATTATTCTACTAGGCAACATACAATTGTGTAACAATAGACCCACTGGCATAATTTAAGTGTTGGTGTAGATGATGGCGTAGAGCAGCCATAAAGGTGACCTGTAATAAAAAAGACCTCTACACGAAGCTCACACCTTATGCAATTACATTTTCATCAGTTTAATTATAATATGTAGAAGGAATTTACTTACCCCGATGAAGCAGTTATGGCCTTTTTATCCAGGGTTTTTAAAAGGCTTTTAGGCCACAAAATATGTGTTTCCCAAAGTCTTTTGAGTCATTTTCAAAAAAGCAGCCTGTGCTTAACAGGGCAAAACAGCATTGGTAGCTGCATTAAACTGATGAAGCAAATACACTTATTTGAAAGTTGACCAAGTAGAGAAGAGATTCTGAAGAACGACAGTGCAGCCAAACTGCAACTAAAGAGTAACTGCAAATTGTTCAATTTTTCCCTACCTCAGTTCCTCAGTTGTGACAAGTTTTAGAGGATCACTCTCTTTAAGTAATTCCATTTTGGGGGAAGGTTTCACAATGTAAGACTATAGTTATGAACACTCTTAATGATTACGACATTACATTTTTGTATCTTCCACATACAACTTGCCCAGGAAAATGTGCAGAGACAGAATTTAGTATGACTGAGAATCTACTTCTGCATGTTCTCTAAATGCATACAGTCAGTGCAATGGTCTGCTTTACCTAAAAGAGGAGAAAACAGCATATCTTCTGAAGTTACCAAATTACATTTTCTTTTGAGTCTTATTTGAATCTACAGCAGATGCACTGTTTTTCAATTTGTAGCATAACATCTTCCCTTATGCTGGGGAGTAATGGGAGGCTATACATTAAAGAGAAAAGAAGTCATGCATCTTGTAAAGCCCACATTAAGTAGCACAAATTGTTCCAATTATGTCACAAGGATTCTGGCAAACCTTGATTTGCTTCCATCTGAAGCCTGCTTACATAAGCGAATATTGTTTCAATGAAAGGAGAGAAGACAAGGAGAGCAGAAAAAATTTACCGGTATGACGGAGTTTTCAAAGAGCGCTGCTGAAAAAAAGTCTTGAAAAAGCCCAACAGAAAGAACTTGAGGAAAAAGGAAACATTTCCATATAGACATCTAGATCATCTAGTAAAAAGATTAAGTATAGTCTTGTATGTGTACCCAACCTGATGTTGCTTTCTGTACATTTTTATTATTTCATATACAAAAAGAACAATATTGCTTATTTTGCTCAGACTGTGTTTCACAAGTCTGTTCCCACAGTGTTTTGTCTCCAGGCTTGATAAATCTTTGTAGAAAGTCTGTCTGGTCAATGACTAAATGGAAGATGGAAGACAGCTTAAAGACCTCCCAGGACATTGAGGTTCTGGCATTTAGCCTCACAACTAGATTGAAGGGTAAAATTAATTTATATGTACTGAACCTTTTGAGCAATACCTTCAGCACTGCAGTAGCATAGTATCTTAACACAGTGTACACTAAATGGTATGGTGAACACCTAATGTGTGTAGTTCATTATCATTTTCATCTCCTTCTTAAAAAGGAAAATGGTATGTGCATTATCTTGTAATGTCTTGTATGTCTTACAAAGTTTGGCTTTATTAATGTTTAAATATTTTGGTATTAAAGCTTAAACATTGAGAGGTGGAAGCCCTACTCTTATCTCCTTTTCCACCAATGTTTTTCCACTGCCCCTTTCCACCCCAGACTGGGCTACACAGGACCTGGAGGTCTGTACCTGCACAACAGCAAAAATAAAGGTCAAGGAGCAGGGATTTACATTGCATCTAACACTTTTAAGTGTCCTAACATCACTTTATGCTACATGTTGTAGTTTGTCACTGAAACATCACAACTCTGGCTCACTAGGCTGCTGGTGCTATCCTGGGAAGAAAGGGGAGAGAGGTAGCAGTGGCTCTCAAAGGCACAGCTGGGGTTTGTACTCCTCCAGTGGTGGGCTGGTGGCATGCTGCCCTCCGCAAGAGGCATCCACTCTCAAGACTCAGATAAAAGGTGTGAGGCTACCAAGAGTGTGCCTATGAGAATCTAAAAGGAAATGTCTTCGCAGACATATTCTAATTGCTGCAACTTCCTCTTGCTACATTAACAGAGCTAAAAGAAGAGCACACTCTTTTCTGCCTTTATGGTGTGTTATTGTAAGACTTGCCACTTAGCTGGAAGGTTGTTGATTCAGGCCACTTGGACATATTAAATCACAAGACAAATAGTATCACTGTAACCCAGTCATAAGAGCAAAGAAAAAAGGTTCTGTTAAAACATTAGTTTTAAACCAGCATACATTATAGAGGAAATGTTAGTCAGAATTCACGAGAGTTGCTTGAATTACCATGGTTTTCTCCGTTCTTTCTATTCTTCATAACACACCCTATATAATTGAAAAGAGAAGCAAAAAAGAATCTCAGGGACCTAAAAGCTATTAGCAATGTTCAATGAGGCAGGTGTTATTTTTTCCTAGCCAGGAAGTACAAACTGTGAAGAAGCTCCTGACAGGGAGCTTGCTGTCTCTTGCATGTGGGAGATCCCAGAATACGTGAAGATGCTGTAGATAGTTTCTGTATCTCCAGGAGTTAGTGGGAGGAGGTCAAGCACACAGTTTTTTCCCACATTATGCCCAAATGACATGTGGACTCTCAGGGGCAGTTGACAGTATCTCCCCAAGCTCCTACAATCAGCTTGGAGCCCTGGTTAGAGAGCTAAAAAGGACCTCTAGCCTAGTACTTCAGTCTACATCCAGTGCTGAAAACATAAACACAGGAGAATGGAAAAGTGTTCCCAGAATATCCATTCTGGATCTTGTTATCATGGGCAACTGTACTAACTAATCTCTCTCAGAAATTATAAAAGTCTATTTTAAAGCATCTAAGGGTTCTTGCCCTCACTGCTGTGACTGGAAAACTCCAAACTGCATTCAGCATGTAAATGGGTAGTTAAAATAGTCACAAGTTAAAAAATAGCTACCAACTAAACCAGAAAATACCAAACTAAAACATCTGGGAAAATATCTTTTCATTCTGTCTGCTGAAAAACCTGTTCTTTTACCTTTTCCTGAATGAGGTTTTGCACTTCCCTGCCCATTACTATAGCCTTCTTCTGTGGCTATTCCAGCTCCAATTGGTTTTATGGGCATGGGTGACCACATTAAGAAAGAAAATGTAAACAAGTTCTCTCCATTGACTTGTATGAAGTCACTAATATACTTATCTCCATAATGGAAGTATTTCATCTGATATATATGCTTTGTATCACAAATCATGATACTCTTGTGCCACAGTCATCTGGTGAGTCACCATTATTCTCTCCACTGACAGTGTGTCCATTTTTACAATTGTCCTTGAGATCTCACCAGTTGCGGTGTACTGTTTAAAATACCTGTTAATTCGCAATAGTGGAAGCTAGATTTTTGAAGGTGCCAGATGCAAGTACAAACTACTGTCTGTAATTAAAAACTTATTGGAGTCACCCATGCTACTATTAATTGGTGGCTCTGCTGTTGGTTTATATATATGTATAAAGAGTGATTTTTAAAACCCATGCTGTTGACCATACATGAATGTTATTAACATGTATTTCATTTAACCCCAAGGAGTCATTTAAACCTCTTGGGTGAATTTATATTTATGAATGTTTTCTCTGAAATGTGTATTATTTATCCACTGCATCATGAGAGCTCTGAAGGAACTGTAAATATGTGTGTAAGGGTAGAAAAAAAAAGCTTTATAAAAAGTCTGATTCTGTCATATCAATATGTCAGTATAGCATCCTATTCCACAATAAAAGAATTAAAAAATAAAAAAGAAATGAGTTTAACTAAGGCATGGATGAAGAGGATAATGTCAAAAAGGGAACAAGAAAAGCTTTATTACTTAAGTGTATCTACTATGTTGTCTAATGCAGAAGCTGAACATTGTAAGTTAACACAGCAACCCAGGGGAGAGGCAGAGAAGGAAGAACCACCTAACAACTATAACATCCTATTCTGACTGTGGCTTCTGGATCCTAGAAACCACCTACTGCCTGCATCCTGGTTGCTTTCCATTAATTATCTGTTCCTGCATATTACTTGTGGTGGTTATTCACTCTGGAAGGTTTTGATCCTTTCCCATCGCAAATCACTGCTTTGCAAAAGCTACCATTTACATTGCTTACATCCCCCATGATCAGCTCAACAGTCCAAAATAAAACCTAGAAATAGTAATTGTTTTCAGCTTGTAGCTTAGCACAAACCTTCAGAATCCCCTCTCAGAGTAGAAGCAATATAAGGATAATGAGGGAAGACCTACAGGAATATTAGCCAAAGCAGTTTTGGAATAATAAACAGAAAATAAGGGAAGTAATAATGTGTTTGGATAGCTTAAACTTTTTGAAAAAAATTCAAAAGAAAAAATTTTGAAAAATTTTCAAAAGAAAAATTTTTGAAAAAATATAATTAGCAGGGATAAAATATACTTAATCTATGCTGACTGAGTATTAAAATGCATTTGTTACTTTGAAAATTTTTGGAAAATGCCATTTGAACTTCAATGCAGAATTGTTTTTATTTTTTTTTAACTTTAACTCTTGAACATATCCATCATTTCCTTGCCTGTAACTTTGTTGAATTCTTACTGGGAGATGGATCTTCTTTGAGTAAAAAGAATAAAAATCTTTAAAATATTCACCCTAAATCACAGAGGAACCAGGAGTCAGTAGTATAGCAAAAACTGTCTAGGATACCTCTGCTTAGTGTGTTTTTAGCCACCAGGTAAAAATAAATGCAAACCCAGTACCTCAGGTCTGTCCCTATGTCTTCCAGTCTTCATCAGATATTTGGAACAGTGCCCTGCACCTGTCCAAGGTATGTGTTGCTGAGGCCTTCCTTGCTCTGCAGCTGCTTGCTTGGAGAAAACAATATGGGAATTCCTCACCCCTAGAAATAGTCCGTTGAACATGAGAACAGCACGGCTTTAAAGGACGGTTTCTGTCATAACCAGCTCCAGTCAGATACTGGCAACAGCCACACCTGTAGACCACCACTTTGCTGCTGGAGGAGACTCAGCATGGCTGCGCTGTGCAGAAAGGCACAGCTAAGGATGGACCTAATGAGACACCATGAATCACGAAACCTTCTTCAGGCAGTCTTAGAATCTGTCATTCTCTTTGTATTCAGTTATTCTGAACAGTGCAAGTTGCTCTTTAAAATCTGAATTCTCTACAGAGAAAATGTGCTTTTAATTGTTAACAAATATGTCAGCAGCTGTCCCTGATAAGAGTTTAGCCTAGAGCGTATTTTTATGTCCAAGTTATAATCCCATGATAATATAAATTTATAGTGGATTCTGGCAGGTCTCTTTAAAGTCTGTAACAGTGACACTATCATTTCAGGTGTTATTTATTAATTTGTATTAAAACATAATAAATACTACCGAAGTAACAGGGATTTTTTAAAGCAAAATACTGTTTTGAAAGCTGTCTCAGATGTCAAACAGAATGCATTTTGCATTAGTTCTGTATAAATTTTTATTGAATTCAAACTTTTAAATAAATCTTCCTATATCTAATGCCTCTTATCAAAGCACAAAAACCCATTATCTGATTATAAGAATCTCAGAACTCACTGTCTTGAAATTTAATGGACTCCTGATGCTTTCTTCCCTGCCTAGACTGTTTTTAAGACATTTTACAGTATTTTATACATTATAAATGGATTCCATTCTTGGCTTAGTAATTCACCTAATGGACAATGGATACAAAAAAGCTGTAACTCCAGGGACATTAAATTGGTTCTAAACTCTGAAAATTACAGCTTTTACAAAAAGAAGAAAATACTAAAAACATGTCTAATGCAACACTGCATCTCATTTTCCACTACCTTCAGAATCTGTCTAAAAGCTCCTAAATTTCTTAATGACACAATATGTTAAAATTGCATTCCTTTATATTTAGATCTCTAAAACATCTTTTCTTTTTTACAACCCTGAGAAGATCCACCAGCAAATGGAAAAAAAACATGCTTGGCATTCCAATAGCTGGGAACACAGAAAGCTCTACACTGTACAAGATAAATGCTTCATTTTGTATCTGACCATGGTCAAAGCTGAGTACTTTGGAGAAAAACAGATATCTCTTGTAATGAACGGGATTCTACATTTTATTTTGGGTAAGCAACAGTAAGTACCAATATGTAACATATGACACACAACTGCATTGCACAGGCAAGTCCGCTGTAAAGACCTTGAAAGTCTTTAATCTGAATCATAATTCCCTCCCTTGGATCCTCTGCTTTAGGAGTTTCCAGCAGCCAGCAATACAACAGATGTAACACCATCTCTCTGTTTGCTGATCTCTTTCCTGCCCCTCAGTGATGCTGTGGGATCTTCTCTTTGACCTTACACAGCCTGACAGCAACAACAAGCCATAGAGATAAGAGAAAAAGCAGCTTTTACTTGCCCCATTAATTTGTATTGTTGTAGAAAGAGGATGCAGGGACAGAGGGAAGTATGCCTTCCTAATGCCTGCTGCTAAGCTATCACTTCCTGAAGCAAGGGTGTTCATGACATTATTATAGTAAAAAATATATATATATATATAAAAGACACACAGAAAGGCTGAATCCTTTCAAGTTAGGAGAAAGTTATTCTTCAGATATCTACTAACAGGGAGTTTTTCAGTTTTACAGCAAGTTTTCTTTAAAGTATCGTCTCTTTATGGTCTTTTATGTGCATATATATATATGATGCCTATAATCACATATATTTCCACTTATCTTACCACTTTTGTTCTGGAAATACCAAAAAAAAAAAAAAAAAAAAGAATAGGCAGAGGTAAATATGTAACCTATTTCATACCATTCATTATGACATTTATCATTCATATCTCCTCCCTCATAGAGTAAGCACTCCATCTCATGTTACAGTCCCAGACTCACACAGGTTGGACAGGATATAGAGGTTCTTTCAGTTTTGGACAGGATATAGAGGTTCTTTCAGTTCAACCTTCTTCTTAGAATGGTGTCAACACTGAATTTAGACAAGATTGCTTAGGGCTTTGTACAGTCACATCCCCCAAACCTCTAAGGACCAAGATTTTAGAAGCATCTTGTGCAACATGCTCCAGTGTTTAATTAATTCCATAAATCCACTTAGAACTAGAAATGTTTAATCTTTCCCTAGGTCAAGGTTGGTATGGATCTAGGCACATCAATTGCCTTTTCACTGTTAATTCTGCTGCATTTTTGTGAAATAAGATAAAGATTGTCAAACACTGTATTCTAGGTTAGTGATATGGGAACCTGAGCAGATTGTAAGAGCGATATTCTCAAAGCTTAGTGACAGAAACTGAAGCTATCTTTCCCATGTTTGTACCTCTCTGTTTGTAAGTCTTAACATGAATAAAGATTTCTTTCCCAAACAGTTCATGAAAAAAACAAATTTAAGTCCACAGCCATTTTTTTTCTGATATACACATCTCTATGACTCAAGCATAAAGGCTTGGATTCCAAAACTGCCATGTTAGTTTTTAGCTTTGCAGTTTGTAGTTTTAAATTGCAGTTATCAGGCTATTTTCTTACCACAGTGGAAACTTTTCAAATGAATGATCACACCCCAGCTTTTCACAATAGATAATAAGTGTTGCAAAATACATGATACTCAAGAGTACACAAAGTAGGAAAACCAACATGCTAAGACACCTCCTAAAAAAATCCAGTCCAAAATGAACACTGCATTGCCACTACCTTCCTACGTAAAAATCTCCCAGTAAAAATAATTGTAAAGGACTGCATGTAGGTGTAACTGTTGCACACACAGCTTTACCATTTGAGCACTGAAAACCAATCTGCTCCAGGAGTACATCGGGAAAGATAGAAGGAGAGGAAGAGAAGAAAAAATCAAAATACAAATAAATGGAAGGAAGGAAGGAAGGAAGGAGGGATGGAAGGAAGGAAGGAAGGAAGGAAGGAAGGAAGGAAGGAAGGAAGGAAGGAAGGAAGGAAGGAAGGAAGGAAGGAAGGAAGGAAGGAAGGAAGGAAGGAAGGAAGGAAGGAAGGAAGGAAGGAAGGAAGGAAGGAAGGAAGGGGAAGGGGAAGGGGAAGGGGAAGGGGAAGGGGAAGGGGAAGGGGAAGAGGAAGAAAAAGAAAAAGAAAAAGAAAAAGAAAAAGAAAAAGAAAAAGAAAAAGAAAAAGAAAAAGAAAAAGAAAAAGAAAAAGAAAAAGAAAAAGAAAAAGAAAAAGAAAAAGAAAAAGAAAAAGAAAAAGAAAAAGAAAAAGAAAAAGAAAAAGAAAAAGAAAAAGAAAAAGGAAAAGGAAAAGAAAAAAAAAGAAAAAGAAAAAGAAAAAGAAAAAGAAGGAAAGAAAGAAAAGGAAACCAAGAGATTTTCTTTTGTCTTAGAGTCTTCATTGAGAAGAGGTATTTTCTGCCTAAATCAAAAATATCTTCCCGCCTTTTACTTTCTACTGTTATACGAGCTACGTCAACAGTGATAGTCTGAACTTTCACTTATAAGTGTTTGTAGTTTTTAATTTCATAAGGTCATTTTCATTGACCTCTTTACTACCGACCTGTTATTTTATTGGATTTGGAAGGATCATTTACACTGACCTCTGTTGCCTTACTGGATTTTTCTCCTCTTTGCTCCCATATCACCCAAGCAATTGAATTTCAGTCTCAATTCCAGTTATTGGATACATAAAGAAATTTCATTTGTATTGCTATTATTCCTAGCTGAATTGTCTTTTTTCCTGTATGCCTTCCCCAGCTCATAGTTTAAGCCTTTTTAATATTCATTACAGCAGTCTGTTTCCTTCTGGTTATGGTAGAGACTATTCCTTATATTATAGATACTTCCAACCTCCAAAGACTCCCTTGCTCCTAATAAACTCGAATTTCTCTTATCAGAACAATGCTTTTAAGCATGCACAGACACTTTCTAATTCACCTGGTGTCCACATGCTAGAGGTCAGCATCTCTACTGTCAGCACTGAGTCCATCAAGTCAGGTGGACTTTGAGCCATTTGTGGGATTTGTCTGTTTTGTCATCTTCCCTAGAATTTCAGGCCATCAGTGTTGTAACCTATTGCAGGATTCAAGAACGCAGACAACACCCTCTTCCAGATTTTCCCCAATAGTAGGTTTGCAATAAGAGAATTTTACAACATATTTATAGGTTGGTTGAGAACAGTACTTTGCCTTGCATAGACAGCTCTCATGGATTCTGCCGTAAGCTTTCTTTATAGAAATAATGATTTGATTTGCATTTCCCCAACTTCCCAAATAAAAATACAATAGGTATCATTGGCAATAAGTTTCTTACAGATTTATAGTTCCTAAAAATTTTGTCCAAGGCCCAGTTACAGTCAGTTAACTTCTGCCCCACATTGTGGCACACATCTGAGATGGTCTAATTTCAAATATACAAAGTTCAATTAATAGAATACTTTTTTTAACTATTATTTTGAGAAAGAATTTTAGCTTATTTGGGACTTTTTAACAATTTTCAGAGTTTAAATAAAATCTAGAATACAGTATTAGGGGAAATAAAATTGTGCACAAAAAGCAGATAAAATAATATTATGGAGAATGTAGCTGAATCATAGAAATAATGAAAATCCAGCTTTTGAGGGACATACAAAGAATTTCTCTGTGTAGATTAGCAGTTCCTGAGTCATGTTTTCAGCTCTTTCACTGTAACTAGTTGCCCCAGTTTGAAAGATTCTTTCATTTTCAGTTCCAGCAGAAGTCTTAGAAGTGTTACCTATTTTAACTATAGGAAATCTCCTATAACAAACCATCAGAATCAAGGGAACTTTTTAAGTCTGCACCTTGTAGAATATTTTACTCATACTGTATGTGGATGCTGAATAGGAAACTGATTTTCTTGACCCTTATCCATCTGTCTTTCTGTCTTTTCATAGCAAAACTGTCATGTTTTGGAAGGTTCAATGTTTAGCAAATGAAAAATAATTTACAAAGATTAGTTAAGAAATGAAACAGTCTAAATCTTGCCAAGATTAGAGAATTATAGTGGTATATAAATGCTGAATGCTTTTCAGCAAAAATGCTTATTTCAGGACATACTTGGATTGATTCTCTGGACTCAGATCAAATTTGTACTCTGCTGTTTCTTAGATTTTTTTAATTAGAGAAAGGTCTGATTACATCATGGCAAACTTTCCAGACTGCAGGAAACTCAGATTTCAGAGGAAGTAAGAGGGAGGAAAAATAGTTGCATGTTAGTCAACATCATTTATGGGTGATAACACAATAAAGGGCTGCAAGTTAGGTCTCCTACATTATGTTCTTAGCTATTCAGTTGATCTTGAGTTAACTACTAAATTACACATTTTCAAATATGGGCATGTAATTTACATCCAGAGATTGTGAGGTTATGTGTTTGTATGCAGTAATCAAGCCATTACATACATCAGTATCTCTTTGTAAGCTCCTTTCAAACCAAGTACAGGAAAATATTTTACTCTTAAAAAAATACGTGCATTTTTACTGGCACAATTTCTGAGTCAAGATTTTAAAGGTTTTCAGGTGAAAAGTGAGTATTACAATGACAACTAGCACAACTTACCTTCCTGACAAGAATGTTGCAGTTTTTTATGAATGACTGTTCACAAAACATTTGGAAATTTTTGATGAGGGTTAGACACGGTAGAACAATGTGCTTGGAAAACAGTCCAATTTACACAATTAAAAAGAAATTAACCATACAGAAATGTAGAATAAAAAATAGGTAATTTAAACCACTTTCTTAAAATAGTCACCACTCTGGGAAAGGATATATACAGTATTCAACAAGAAACCTGAAGCATTAGGGTTCACAAGGTCTTATTGCAAAAGACATTTGAAAGAAAAACAATACATGAAATATGTTTTGCTAATATTATCTTTAACACATGAAATCGTACATGACTTCACTATGCATTTGCATTTACTTTAGTTTGCTTCAGAAAGCATACTGTGGACATTGGAAAGTGAACTTCATTTTTAAGGGGTTTTTTTTGACAGGGGGAGTCAAAGCTTCAGAGCCAGAAAGAAAGTGGTAACGTTTAGTTCTATTGTGTGAAAATGTACTGAGATTCATTATCTTCACCTTGACATTTGAAGACCCAGCATGTGGTCCCTGTGTCCATTTTTTAAGAGTATGCAATGTACTAGTATCAGAAAAGGTGGAGACATATGTTCTTAGACGACTGGGGGCTGGGAAGAGAAATCTCAAGGACTGTGTCAGCTTCATGAGCAGCCACAGGAATATGACAAAATACAGACCTCATTTTTATTTAAAATACAGGAGATTTCTACTACCAGCATTACATAAAGGGACTGTGGCATAATTACAGATCAACTCTAGTGTTTTAAGTATTTTGCTTGACCCTCCCTGTGCTGGAGAAAGTGATGCTTTGACAACTACAACATGTATCAGAACACAGTGCAATAAAAAGACAGAAAATATTTCTCTGAACATAAAGTAAGGAAAGTTTCAGTTAAAGCAGACTTCTGGATATCATTTTGGCTGAGTCTAAAATGTGTCATGGAATAGGTGTAGTGAATTTCACAGCTAGAGAGGGGATAAAATTCAAGAAGTGGAATAAAAGGTTACTGAAATTCCCATCAAAAAAGGTAGTGTGCAGCAAAATCTATGTATCTTGGAGAAACCATACAGAATCCATGTCAATATTTAAGTACATGTGTTGGCCTATGTTCAATCTGGTACCATTATCTACTAGTGAAGGGGTTGAGAAAAATCATATTTTTGAAAATCTTCTTGTCTCTACTGCGCACTTCCACCTTTCCTTTGTTTTCTGTCCTCCTATGTATTTATCCTTGTGATGTGCTTCTAACATTGCATGAGGTTTGCTAGTTCTGGCTGCTGTGGAATAGAACTGATGGCTGCCTCACTGACACTTCTGCTGTGGCATGGGGTAATTTTTAAACAGTAGAGCCAGCAACCGCATGTGCATTGCATCTCAAACATCAGAGGCAGGAATGACAGAGTCTCAATCATTGCTTAATGACTCAAAAGCAGAGTCACTTTGGAACTTTGGTGAATGAGAACTAGAACAAGAGCAGAAAGCTATATATTTTCTTAATAGGAACTAGAATGTAAGTGACAGTTTTGGCAGAAATGGAACTAAGAGGTTGACTTGTGTAAAGAATGAGAATTTTTAAAAAAGCACTAATCAGTGCAACTGATTTTGACTGAATTTGGTCAAAAACTACAATCCCAGAGATTATATGTACTTGTATATATATAAAAAAACTCCTTTCTTTATCCTAACAGTAAACTTCCATATACATTTTTTAAAAAAAGGTATGCGTATATTTATCAGAAATCAGGTCTGAAAATGAAAATGTGGAACTTAAAATCATGTTTTCTTTAAGAAAACAGCAATGATGCCCATGGAATAGAGTAAGAATTGATATGATTCATTATCCTGGATATAAAATAACACTGCTTTACTTAGCTTCACCATTAATAGGTTGAACACTTGTGTGTGTGGATGCAAACTGAATTTTAATAGCTGAAGGAGGAACAAAGTCCACTTAGTATGGTCAATTCCAGAACTAGGGCACTGACAAACAGTGACAAGCAAGCAAGTGGGAGATCACAGGAGCCTGTGGTTAGCTGTGTTGTCAGAGGACGTCTGATATACTGACAACAATCTTACCAGACAGTGCAAAGAACAGAGACACTACCATGTTAAAAGGAGGGCAGACGGGCAGACAGACACCATGACTGACTACAGGGAAGCTGGAAAAGAAACAAGCAAGAAAAATGGCCTGACAGAAAGGAAGTTTAAATCAATTGGGAAAAAAGACAGTTGAGAGGAGGTGTGATAGCAATATATAGAGTCATGAATAAAACTGAAAACAATGTTGCTTAAAACTGTAATTCCTTGTTTTTTCTGTGCTTTAAAACCCGTGGGCCTTCCATGACCTTATCAAGAAGCAGCCTAAAACTGAGTCAAGCAAGTACTTTATCACATGAAATGTATTTAATTTGTGGAACTTATTGTCATAGAATGGAGATACCAACATTTTTAAGGATTCAAAAACAATTGGAAGAAAAAAATACATCTAGATGCATTAAACACAAAGACCCAACCTAGTCATTCAACCATGGCTTTTTCTTGTTCTTACATTTTTCTCAAAAATATCTGCTAGTGACCGTTGCCAGACATAGGATACTGGGCTAGATGGAACTATTATCACTAAGTATGTCTGGTTTTGAATCCTTAGTTACTCAGCACCTTATAGGTGTGCTTGCTAAATAAATGGGGATTTAGGGCAGGCTATGAAAGTGTCTGACAAATACAGAGGAGACCACAGTGTTTGCAGTCTTGTGATCGTTTTTTTTTTCCACAAAATGAAGTGGCACAAGGTTGGGTGTTTCTTTTGTCTTTCACAGTCAATAACAAAATATATAAAAAAAAAACATTCACTACTAAATAACTATGGTAGTTTTGGAGATCCACTCTAGTTGGGGAGCATGACATTATCAGAAAAGAAAGGTTTAAAGTGACTGGGGAGTAAAGACATGAAGAGGGAAATAGCATGAGCTAGAGAAGGAACATTATTTGTCAAAACATGTCTACTTGTTTGAAAAAACAGCACAAGGCTTAAGAAGGAAAATGCAAACTTTGATTTAGGATTTTGTTCTTCTAAATAATTAAAATAGAAAACTACATCTATGTCTGAGGTAAGAAACCACTTGAAAATGAGGAGTCAATACAGAGAGAGTATTTGTTTAAGGTGTTTCACCTTGCCTTGTTCCCATTCCATTAGAGAAAGGCTGAAAGAAAACTGACAGTATGTTTTAGTTCACATGAAACAATCAAGTACATGGCATAAATGCCATTATTTCAATCAGTTTGCAGGAAAATAAACACTATAAGTAGTGTATCAGCAAACTAGTGGAATCAAAATATGTCACAGATAATCCTAAGTGTTCCTACTTAATGAAAAATTCTTAAATATTTTCTATTTCTATTTTCTGCAGAGATCTAATGACCCTTTCATTCATTTAAAAAAATTAGTTTACTTCAATACACAGAATATGTCATGCATTTTTATACTGCAGAGCAGATTTCATAAAAACATAAGTGAGATTTTCTCAGCAGAACCTGTGTTTCTGCCAAGGATGGAGTCACAGTTATGCAAGCTACCCAGGCAGCAAATACAAAAAGGTTGGTGACTGGCATAGGTGAAAAAGGCCACCAAATATTTGGGCTATCCAACAGACTACAGATTAAAAAATAAAGACACTGATGTGTTTCCCTTACACTTTACACCCAGGGAGGCTAGCAAGTTTCTCAACTACTGACCAGAGACCCCCAGCAAGTCATGTTCTATTGCATGCATCCTTAGGACTAGCACATGATATGCACAGTATGGTCAAGTCATAGGGGCTCTGATTAAATGGTGGAAAAGCGTTCCTCTTTTTCCACTGGATCCTCTGCTTTCTGAGAGTTGAGTTCCTCATTGGACTTATGACCCTAACATCCATCTCAGCTTTGCATGCATCTTTTCTCTACTACAATTAATTTGGCTTGTTTCTTCATCAAAGAACAACCAGTCCTCCTCTCCATAATGTTCAGCTCACATCTCAGAATTTCCTTCTAATTTATTCAGTCAGGCCTTGTAACCTTTCTTCATTTCTCTTGCCTTATCCCTTTTAATATTTCCATATTGCATGGTGTCTCACAGCTGCTTCAGCCCATCTTTTCATCTCTCAGTTTCATACACATCTTTAAAGCCCAGATGCAGGTTTCAAGCAAAAAGGTCTTTGCCCTCTTCTCCAGGCTTTGAATCAAACATTCAGCTCAAATTTTTCATGACAATTCTCTCATAGTGATAGCTCATAAAGAGGCATCAGAGTAGGAATAATTTGTACTTCTACGTAGCTTAGCATTCAGACAAATCACAGATCTGGGTGGACCCGCTGATGACACATTTGAAGAGTCCTGGTGCAGAAAGACAGAGGCATAATAATAGGAGTTGTTACAGATCACAATGAGGGTGGAGGAGTCAGAATAAAAAGGGGATTTATAGGAAAGAAATACCTGAAATTTAAGAAGTGAGAGAGCTCAGAATACTCTTCCAAAACAAATCAAATCCCACTAAACATTAATTTTTCAGTAATTGTGCTTAAATGATCTTTTCCATGATTTCACAGACAAAGCCAAGAATTCTGAGAGTTTTTGACCATTGCACTCAGAAGTCAGTGCCATACTTTTTTTACATCCTGCCACACATCATGACATTTGTCAATGCAAAACAGCCCATCCTTTTACTGGTTCAGAGAGGAAATATTGATCAGATTAATGTACTTCTCAGCCAGATATTTTGTCTGACTTTTTCAAACACTGTTGAACCACTAGCCATTTTATCTTGCTATGGAGTGGCAACTCCACACAATCGAGATGGCCACCTGAGGGCAGAGGCACAGACAGCTGGGCTGAACCATGACCTGCTCTCACCGTACTCCTGGGCAGTACATGCCTCAGGTAAAACAGTTTGGATACACCTGCCACTGCTGGATTGCATTTAGCACAATGCTAGTAGTTCCACACGGGAACTAAGGCAGACTAAACAGGGATCAGATGAAGGTCAGTACACTTATCAGCTAACAATTCAAAAAGCATCAGGGGGGTGCGGGGTGAATTCCTCTCCCAATAGATAAAGATGTCCTTGAAAAGCATCCATGTGATACTTTTACCAGCCTGATTGCTGAATCTGCACCTGAGATTAATTATGCAAAAAGGTAGATATGGAAAAATCTGAGAAGTAGTGAAGAAAGAACAGCTGTTATTTTAGAGAACAAGAAGAGTATAGCTGGAAAAAAAACTACCTGTAATACTCAGAGCTAAGGACTTTACTCACATCATCTTCTGCAGTCTCTAAAATTCATTCTGTTTTATATGTCATCATAATTTGTGTTTTAAAAAGCTAAAGATAGATGCTTCCAACTTCCTAAAAATGAATAGTCCTATATTACAGTGTGTCCCATAGCCTAGCAATGAGCTTTGTGCAGCAGACACTTCAGGAGGTGTGTCCAGACTTGACATTTTCCCAGCATTTTTTCAGGTGTTATTTCTTCAAGAGTCTTTTCTATTTATTTATATTTAATATTTCTATTTAATATTTCTTGAATACATTGAAGTCATTACTAGAGACCAAATAATTGTATCACACTACAATATCTAGAGCTAGGGGTTGTAAGATGGTGTGCTATTCAGTCTATGACTATGTCTCACTGGAGGATCATAAGGTAAGGATGGACAACTGATGGAGAGGGGGCTAAAGTTAAGAGCTCTAAAGTTTTACCCTGCATCAGGTAGCAGGCTGCTTGGAGATTGTCACTGGAATCAATGCATTCTACTTTATTTTCTGGTTTGGCATTCAACTCCCTGAGCATTAGCAACTGTTGGACTGGAAAGTTTGTTGCAATCAAGGAATCAATTTCTCTGTATTTTTATAAATCTTCTCTCACCAGGATAGAGAAGCAGTCTATGGTAGATGGAGAACAAAGACATAGGGTTGCATATTATTGTTAGCAGGTGTGTGGAGTTTTCAAGTTTTGTATTTGAAAACAATGAAAATGCAATGTAATCAAAGATTATAAAGGGAAAACCAAATCAAAATGAAACTGCTACTTCCCTTTGCTTTTAGTTATTCAGCTAAAGTCAGTGGAATGCACATACAGAACCGCTGTTGTCTGAAAAGTACCATCAGAAGTTAAAGTCCATGTGCATATATGCAAGTTGGTCCTGAGAAGTGCTGGTAACTGACTTTAAGTGCTTCTCACACACTTAATTCTCCAAACATACACCTCCACAATGTTTTCAAAATTTAAATGGATTAGCCTGAGCTCTGTAAATAAACATCCAAATGAATATATGTTAAACACAGGTTGGAAAGTTTGAAAAAAAATGTCAATTCTAAGTGTGTTTGATTAGAAAACATTAAAGAGAATTATGCACTTTTTTACATTTCCATATCCCAAATGATTCTTTATCAGTTTCACTGTATCTGAAAGCATTGGCAGCTGTTATATATCTCACTCATGAGAGAAGGGGCATAGAAAGTTATACTAGAATAGTAGATGATCCTAATAGTTGCTGTACAGGTTTTAGCCTGTCTTGCTCTATGAAGGCAGCCACCGCACTCCTTCCAGTTCCTCCTTAAGCTACACTTGGTTGCGCTTGTTGCAATAGATTCATTTCTGTTTCCTGAATAGGATTTCTTTGCCTAAGCATCTCAAATATTTCTGTGCCTCTTTACTGTAGCTGCCTCTTAAGAAGTGGACGGGATCCTTGAGAAGGCCTCAGATTCCAAAGGTTACCTAAAATCTAAATGGCCATTTAAAATTTAAAACCTGAATTATTTTTCTAAAAGGATTTGAATATTAGGTTGTGATCATTCTTACTGGATAAATTTGGTTGACAGATATTTACAAGAAATTCTGAGGAGGGTTCTATCCAGATTTGTAGCAAACTCATTTAAAAATTAGAATGAGAGTAGTTTCAAAGCTTTTCTGCTGATGACCGGATTTGTATATCTTTACTTTACACAAATTTAGTATGAATTAATGTAGATAATCTTGAAGCTGTTCATGTTTGTTTGTAATTCTTCTAGTTAGAGGCATAAAGAACATTCCAAAAGAAACATTATCCATAAAGATTATTCAGTCTGAGACAAGATTTGAACCTAGAGACTGTGGAAATAACAGGTCTGGGACCAAAAAACTGTTGAAACAACATGTCATTTTAACACTTTCTATATCTTGAACCTGCTATTTTCTCACTTTATAACACAGGATTTATCAAGTTGAGTTATGTCATCATTCTGCACTTTTACTTCTCTAAAACAACGATTTCAAAATATGCTAAATGTTGACCTTTTTTTCATTGCTAATAACTTTTTCCTTTTAAACCTAAAAAGGATTCAGAGTTGTTAATTGGTATAATATTACTGGGTAAGCCAAAAATCAGAACTAATCACTGGTCTTTGTAGAGGAAAGTAATTAATATTATATCTAAAACTATACAGCTTATTTTCTCTGTCCACTCTCTGTCTCAATGTGTCAATGAGTTCCACAAGATTATTATTCATGCAAAAAAAAAAAATGTTGATTTGATTTGTTGAGTTTGCAACAATTTATGTTAATATTATGACATTATCATATTTTTATATATAATTATTTGTGTTTATCTTAATTCAATTCTATCTCACATATATTCAATTATACATTGTTGGTTTTGTTCTTTTCTGTTTAGTTATTTCCCCCATCTATCACTGCATGTAACAAAGATAATTTCGTAGAATTTTCCTTGATTACACCTAAGGTCATGTTACTGAGCTGTTGCAGTTAATTTAGAGCAGAAATGATCAGGAAGAGGGGTTTTCTCATTTTATTTTATTCACTTTGTACCTCACACTCCTTGGCAGAGAGATCATTTACTGCAGCACTCCCATTCACTGGAATAGCATGCTATTACCCATTTCTAGTGATAGTCTTACTGGCATGCCCTTATCCTAGAATCCTGCTCAACACATCACCCAAACTGGTGAATCAATTGGCACACGACAACATACATCATCCTTATAAGCATTTGCCATCAGCATGGGTGCACACCCAGACCCAGGAGATCAGAAGCATTTCCAGACTCCCCAAGTAAAATATAATCTCTCAAGAGTTACTGAGTAACTGTTTTCTTCTCTCTGGTCTTGTTCAAATACTAATTGTGCACCAGCTTCAAAGATCAGCAGTATACCTCTCAGCCTCCCTTTTCAGTTACACTAATAACTACACTTTAAAAAGATCTAGACCATTATTATAAACTATCATTATATGGAGGAAAGAGGTGTCCTTATCCTGCAATTGCAAAATTTACGTATGCAGAGAAAATTTTAGACAGTGCTCTGCAGCATAGTAGTAAGTCTGTGGTAATTTAACATCAACTAAAAATAAATCTTTAAAACTTGTGTCTAATGTATTTGTCTCTGTTACTTTGTCTCCCAGCAAAGTATATCACTCTTGTGCCACTGTATTAGTACTGCAGTAGACTTCAATATTATAGCCTTTCTTGACCAGAAGGAGGAAGTAAGGTAAGACAATTTGCACAAAGGCGGTAAGAGAGTGGAAGGTCTCACCTCTTTCCTTACTACCCATGGATCATTGTCTTTTCTTAATATGTGGCACACCTTTTAGAAGTGCCTTGGTTTTGCTGAATTCTCTTTTTTTCCCACATGTGTTCAGGTGTAACAAACACTGATGCATTTTGAAGGTGTATTTAAACAAAATTCTGACTACATTCCATCCTGAGATCTGGGGCTATTTTACATATGGTCTTATGGATCAGTTTATGTGGCAAGCAGTGCAGGAGTAAAATCAAGCATTTCTGGTCTGACTGCTTTTTACATCTCTTTTGAACTCGTTTCAGACAAACAAAAGTCAACACACAAGAGCACACCCCCTCCCCTCCAACTCCAGTAGAGTATTTAAGAATATTTAATCTTCTCAGAGAATATTTTTAAAGACACAGCACTGAAACAAGGAGCAACTCCTTATGGGATAAGTCAGTTGGAGCAAAGAGAGCAATGTTCCAACAGCGTGAAAGCATTCCCAAAGGACCCAGAGACAACCTATATCAACAGGCTGCAGTGAGTTTGTGGGGGGATGTGTGTGTGTTTATTAAGAGAATCATACTGTGTTTTGTGGGTGTCCCATATTCATATGATATATTTTCAGAGAGTTCTGTGATCTTCTACAGAAGTAATAGCATTGTGTTTATTTGTTTTAGACAGGACATCTGGGAGAAGAAGCTAAAACATACAGGTACCCTGGGGAAGAAAATAAGAATAAACAAACATATGGAATGTCTGGACTACAGGATACAAACCCCCCAGGATCTAGACAGCACACATTTTTCCTCACAATAAATGGTAACCAGCTGAATCTACTCTTTTATGTCTTTAGAGCATTCGAGCTTCTATAGACAGAAAACTATTGGAAGCTGAAGAGACATAGACTAAGAAACTACAATGTAATAATGAAATATTTTCATATACATATGTTTTATGCTTGGCAAAAAAAAACCCAGAAAACATTTCTCTGTAGTACATACACACTTCCTTCTGACTGTAACCCTCCCACAAACTCTCTTCTGTGATTCAGAATGTGTGTTAGAAATTAATTTGCTACTGTTTGCATGGGAATTTGTGCATTGCACCCATCTCAGTAACTCTGTTGCTTTCATAGCAATTTATTTTATCAAAAGAGGGGAAAAGGCTTCTTATATGGCAACAACAAAACACGCAACAATATAAATGCAGCACATCAACAGTATAGTAGGCAAAGCCTGAGGCTGATGGAAAGGTTGTGTTGATGTTCGTGGGCTAGTACAGGATAAACTTGGAGCAATTAGCAAACACACCCCAAGTCATCACAGCTTCTGTTTTAGGAAGAGAAGATTTCCTGTTACTTAGTACTTTTCACTATTTCCATTCTACATGTGAACTCAGAAATAAACACATAGTATGGCTTTCAAACTAATTTACACTAACTGATCCAAGCAGGAGGTCAAACTACACTAACAGTAATGAGCAGTTAGCACACACCTCCTGGCTAGATGGCTCTGCAAGGGTATTCCAGTGCTTTCCAGGCACAAATGAAACAAGTTGAACAATAAAACACCAAAATCTCAAAACTTTTTCCAGGAGTTCTTCTCACCAGAAAGGAAAATCAGAACTGCAAGTCTGTTGGAGCCATCATAAATGTATCTCCTAAACACATGTGGAGCAAAACTATGTTAACTTCCAGTCTTCATTGAGTCACTGAAATAGTCTTCACTCAGATCCCTCCTGAGAACCAGATCCTGCCATTAGAGCACTAGGAGACAATACATTTTTGCTAGAAGTCAGAGTAAGATTTTCCTGTGATTTCTGGTTATTTTGCTGAAAGGGATGGTTCCATCCTTACCTTATTCTGCCCAGCTCCTCTGCCACATCACTTCTGCTTGTATTTCTTGTTTGCAAGCTCTCTGTAGAAAGGGCTGTCTTTTTAATTATGTGTGCTAACAATACTTGGCTCAATGGAGCAATAAGGAATACAGCACTACAAAATGATAATAAAATACCCTTTCCTTATGGAAGAAACTAAATAAACAGTTCTATTCTTTCTGCAACCCCATTAGAGCACAAATAAACAGACAATCCTGTACCAAGCTTTAGATATAATACTCGATCTCTTCAACAGAAACGAAATCCACAGAGACTACAGAAAAGATGAAATTTCAAATTCTAATAGACACAAATGGACTTTAATATGTCGCTCCAAAGATCTTCCAACTAGTAAAAATCACAGGGGAGAAGATTAGAGTGATAATGGCAAGTCACAGTCATGTGTGTCTGATATGCTTTTAAACTGAACAACAAATCTAAAACAAATAAACAACATATATTCAGAATGGCAAGAACTACTTTTTTCCTGCTTTTGTTGTCTGATTAAAAGTTTGTATCTATCCTGTTTTTCTTTTCCCTTTGAGGACAGCCTTTTTAACATCATCCAGACAACCAGAATTTATAACAAAGACTTATGATATGCAACAGATCAGGACTTGGCCTGATACAACCAATTGCCAAGAGGAAAAAATACCCAGAGATACACAGCAAAAATAACAGAATATGACCTTTAATATCGAAATATTGCACAAAACTTTGTCCAAAGGCAGAAGGAAGATGTCTAAATGGAATATATTTTTCAGTGAGCAAAACTGAATCAAAGCCTAATATTTTTCTGACAAACTTGCTTGAGCAAATGCAAGCAAGCACAGTGTGAGTGCAGAAGTGGAGATGGAGGGAGCTACAGGCATCCCTGAGCAGCACAAAACTTTGGGGGCAAGTCAGAACTTGCAGGAGGCTCTTGGGTGTAAAGGAACACTTGGACGATGATTTCCATGAGTATTAAGACACAGGTTCTCTTTCTGATCTGTGATTTCATCCCAAAAATGAAATCCTGACAACTTTATTGCTAGAACAACCTCAGATCATTTTAGTACTTTACCCTCTTTAATATCCTACTTACATCACTTTTTGTCATGATTTGGATAGGAAACTTCAGTCTCACTTTCCCAAGATTGGTGTCAATCACTGGAATGAGCGAGTATTGTGATACCAGGAGAGAACCCACTTGATAAGGTTTCAGCCCTGTGCCATGTATATATCTGATGGACATCTGAAGAAAGATGAAGGAATTCTTTAACATTTCTCTGAAATCTTAAGTGTCCAGTCTTCAGAGGCTGTTCTGTTAAGTCCGAATGATCAGCCTTCCAAGCTGTAAAAAGTAACACCTAATGTTTTGATAATCTAAGTGATCCTGCAAAGCCCTCTCATTATATAATTAATAATGCCTTTGTTAATGCAACTTACTGCAGATAACTGATGTAGTGTCCAGTGATTTAAACTGCTTAGGAAATTAAAGGAGTCTCAGACTATGATGTGTTTTCTTTTAACTGTGAATGACAAACAATGCACAAATAACAATATTTATTTTCCAATTTGTTCTTGTGTTCTGAGTCACCTAGAACCCTTCATGATGAAGCTACTGTTTAATACATTTATTCTGGATGATGTGCTATGAATTCAAAAGAATAAAGCTGAATTTACCAAATTCTTTATGCAGCAATCAGCAACAAATGAAACAAAATAAACAATGCTTGCTTCTTATGTAGAAAATGCATAAAGTAGTGACATTAGACCAAACAAATCACTGCACATTCCTTGTGAAATAATTACAATCTCAACAGCTAAGTTTTTTCTAGTCATCAATATTTTACAGATACTTAGCCTCTTCTCCCTTGCTCTGCAATATAAACTGTATACAAAAGAGGCACATTTCACGGAACAATTTTTTAAATCAGTACCTGTTCAGTAAAAACAAATCTAATCCTAAGCATTTACATTTCCTATGTTTTTGTTTAGACTGTTCACCTGAAAGAAAGAGCTGAACAAGTAAGCAAACTTTTTTAAAAAAATAAATCTGTTTTCAACTACTGGTATCCTGGAGATATTTCTCTGCAATTATTGCAGGGACAATGAAACACTATAAAATAATTTTTATTGTCAACAACAATAGGAGTGGTTTTAAGAGTCAGTTTCCACAGGGTAGAGATGTAAATGGCTACACAAGATGCAAGGCAATGGAAAATCGGGTCCTGTTGCATTTAGGTTGTTCCCCTGGAAGTTGCAGAAATGTTAATATACAGAAGCAGAAGCCAGTCCTTTGGCTGTACAGTGGGTTTCCTACATAGCAAATGGTGTGTTTTCATTTTAGATGACTTTCAGGTCTTCCTGTAACTCTACCAAACACATGGTCTGGTGAAAATTACAAGTCAGTGGAAAGACCCCCATCTATTTAAATAGTCTTCAAATAAAGCCTTTAGGTACTTATTCCCAGGGAACATTTGTCCACAAAAATAAGGGAAAAAAAGAAAAAAAAAAAAAAAAGACACAGGGTAAGAGGAGACAGAACTAGATTTTAGTGTGGAGTAAGTCTGTGTCACTCTTTGCTCTAGAAAGAGGTAATGAAAAATTTTGAGATGTCATTTTTATATATTAAAATACTTGCATGTCAATATTAGTAGCTTCCAGGAATATTTGTGGGGTTTAAGTTTCAGTGAAACTGGAAGCAAAACCAAGCTGGGTTCCTTCACTTCTTTCTCCATTTTAAAACATTGTAAAAGTCTTCTTTCCCCTATGACACTTTAAAAAATTAAAAGTTTTACTTTTCAAAAAGAGGACTTCAGTGCAGTAAAAGTATGTGTTGGAAAGATTTTTCAAGAGACTCTGTTTCTTGTAAATTAGTGTTACACTTACTTTTGCCATATTGCAAAAAAAAAATGAAGAAGGCAGAGGTATGGCCCTAAAAATGTTGTCCTTGATTTAATACAAGTACAGAGCGCACTTGTGTATTTGAGTGCATAAGCACACACATACATATATGTATTTCTTTCTTTTTTCTGGAAAGTGCTGTATATAGAGAATAAGAGGGAGAGCTTTCATCCTCAGTCTAGCATGCTTCTCTGTATAACTATGGACTTGCCCTTGCTAGTATTTATAGCATACACAGGAACCTCAGGCCATTGTGAATCACTCAAGGTTTCTTTTTTTTTTAGTTTACTTCCAAAGAACTGTGAGCTGCATCATCCAGCACAAACCACATATGAAAGGAGTTCAACAATCTGGCTAAGTGGCTGCTGGACAATATACTGCATCACATGTTAAAGGATTAAAAATAGGAGTGTGTCAAAGAATAAAGGAAGGAACAGCAAGTTCTCAAATTAAAGTCTGATTTTACGGATCTCGGGAGAGATGGGAAGACTCTTAACCCCTTATATTCAATTTCAGTGGTAGATAATCCTCTGGAGTTCATTGGTTCACTTGTACGGCCTCTGCATTGGAGACATCAATGCTGCTGCTGAGCTTTATGGAATCCTTGCCTGCTGATCCTGACTCCCCAGCAGATACACTGTGGGCTCTGCTGCATGCAAGACTTACCAGAGGACTCTGTGTCCTCACCACTGAACCTGCAGGATAACGAAAATCATCCTATAGTACAGTAATGTACTCTAATGTATTGTACTATACAGTACTATAAAACTTTACTATAATGATTAAAAACAGTAGGAAAAAGCACTCATAATTAAAAAAACTTTGCTGTTCGTAAGGTTTCTGCTATCTAAAATATCTCCTTCTTCCAAGATTGAGGTTATTTGTCTCTTCTAAAATGTGGTCCCCACAGGTTTTGGACACAGCCTGGTGTCATGGTTTAACCCCAGCGAGCAACTAAGCACCACGCAGCCATTTGCTCACTCCTCCTGCAGTGGGATCAGGGGGAGAATCAAAAGGGTAACAGTGAGAAAACTCATGAGTTGAGATAAAGACAGTTTAGTAGGTAAAGCAAAAGCTGCGCAGAAAACAAGGAATTTATTTACCACTTCCCAGTGGCAGGCAGGTGTTCAGTCATCTCCAGGAAAGCAGAACTCTATCACGTGCAATGGTTACTTGGGAAGAACAGTTACTTATCATCACTCCAAATGTCACAGTCTTCCTTCTTCTTCCCCTGAATTTTATTGCTGATTATCCCTTTGGTCAGCTGCGATCGGCTGTCTTGGCTGTGTCCCCTCCCAACTTCTTATGCACACCCAGCCCATTCTCTGACAGGGCAGCATGAGAGAAGAAAAGGCCTTGACTCTGTGTAAGCACTGCTCAGCAATAGCTAAAATGTCCCTGTGTTATCAACACTCTTTCCAGCACAAATCTAAAAACATAGCCCCATACAAGCTACTCTGAAGAGAAATTAACTCTATCCCTGTGAAAACCAGTACACCTGGCAAGAATTGCAGGAAATCATAGTATTTGATATTAACTGATATAGTTGGAGAGAAAGAAAAGAAAAAGACAGTATTGGTGCACAAACCCACCTTCAGGTGTGCACAGACAGAAGTGAACTCTAAAGGGATGTCTCATACTGTTCCATACTGAGGATTTAGCACGAGGAAGGATATTATTAACAGAAGGGGGAAGGGTGGTGGTTTATATGACTATATAACGTGTTAACATAACACTTTCATTAATAAAACAGAGAAAAAGTGGATAGCAGACATGTCTGTTGTATTGACATAAACAGCTAATGCAACATCAACGTTTTGGAAAAAAAAAAGATAAAAATAAATTCATGGTAATGAGATGAAATACAATGCAGAATAAGAACACAGCTTCATATGGTCAAATGTGCACTGTGTTAAATTAACCTGATATTCCTGTTCGATGAAGAACTATTTGATTAGACAGAGTTACTTGATTGCAGGAGTTACTTGCTATGGAACCAAAACCAAGTAGTAACTTCAGTACAGAGAGACTTCTAAGCTTTCTCTGATGACATAGTACTGGAAGTTTTCATCAGTATGGGAGATAAGTGGGTGGTTTTTTGCCCAATACACTCACTTTCAAGTCACCCTGAATACAGAAGTAACATCAACAGTACTTCATAGTATGTTCATACAAAGTGATGCACAGTGAAATTAATTAGAAAATTTCTGTTGGCTGTATCAACTGAAAAGAAAAGGATGGTCTTTTGAATCACTCTCACAGAATACAGTCATGAAAAAAGTGAACGAAATTTTAGAATGTATCAAATGAAGTGTCAGGATAATATGAGAAAGTGCTTGTGCAATGGTAGAGTTGATGAGATACATCTGAAATTTGAAACACTGGCCAACAGTGAATGCTATTTCACACTAGAGACTGAAGGTAATGAGAAGAGCCTGCTCAGGGAAGCAGAAAACTCTCAAACAAGAAGAAACTATGTGGTTAAGACAGTTTCTGCTAGAATTATCCCTTACGAGTCACCTAGCCAACACTGCAACTATCAGATTAGCTGGTGGAAATAATATGTCAAGGCATCATTCATGCTCTCCACAAGTGTATCATGCATTCACCCTTTACTGTGGGCTGTAATCTCTGCTAAAACTGAATCTTGCAGAATCATCCACCACAGTCTATTTAGCCACAGAAGTGCAGAAATCATGGCCAAAGCATATAAGAATGAACAAGAGTCACTCAAAATAGCATTTCTCTGTTGCACCATAACAACACATAAAACTGAGTTTGCTTGTTTACAGCTTCTAGACAAAGACAACAAAAGTGAAGAATCAAGATCCAAATGTTGAGGCTTGCACATTCGTGTTCTTCCTGTCTGTCAGTGCTATCAAAGGAACAACTTTCTTATTAGTTTCCATAGTCATATATTACACTCTCTGAAGACTCACTATCTTCCTTAATATACACCTGATACTTTTAAAACTGAATAACAGGGTCTGTTTTGATTTCTCACAAGTTCTGACACACATGTAAGAGGGGGGATTTCACAATTAGACCGGAGAAGGCTGATACAGGAGTTGCTAAAGGAAAAGACCTAGATCTCAAATATCATTGAAAATCACAGTTCAAGCCTTCCTAATACGCTTTATATTTCACAGATTACATGGATTGCTCCCCTCTTCTAAAGCCTGAGCTGAATAGAAAATACTCAAATGTTCTTCTGCTCTGAAAAAAACCTTTCCTCAGCTCCTTCTGATTTACATTTGTTCCTGCATATAGAAATTTAGTCATAATATCTTCTTTCATTACTTCTCTGAATATATTTTTACTTCTATTAGTATGATAGAGTCCATTTATTTCTGGAAGAGAGAGCACAAGTATAGTGGGTCTGACGTCATCAACACAACTGCTCATGGGGATTCTACAATGGAGACAACTCTGTCCCCAGTTACCTCTGTGCACCCCATTAAATGAAGAAAGAGTAAAGGCAATGAAGTCACCTATGTATAACTGAGAAGACTCTCTACGATCTGTTATCACAAACAATATATGTGGCAGAAACAGTATAGCTTGCTGTTTCAGCAAGAGATACTCTTCAAGCAAACTCAAATTGGAGTAGTTTAGGAAAAAAGATTCTGGGATTATTATCTTTACAGATTCATTAGAGAAGGATTATGTTTGAGCATAGATGGAAAGAACAGCTTTGGAAAAACCAGGTAGTACACTTTAGTTTTCCCAACGTGCTAAACATTAGAAGTCAATGCTCTCAGCTACCTAAAGCATTACAAGGTGAACACTAAATGCTATCTGTATCTCCTTCAGTGTGCCTTTGGATGGGGAATGTGATACAAGGAAATGATCACCTGCTTTGCAACTTATTTACTTATAACAACTTATAGAAACTTGGAATGATTTCTGAATATTGCTTAATAATCCTGCTTGCCCTGACTGTTCTGTGGAAGCTTATCAAGGACTACTGTGTTCATCAAAACAAAGCAGTTTTCTGTGGAAACTTACCAAGAACTACTATGTTCGGCAAAAATATGTTTCTTGTCCTTGGAAAGCAGATGTACTCTAACTAGTTTAGTCTTTTAATGAATAGATAGCCATATATAGATTGTAGAAATTGATACACTGGTACTTTTAGATAAGATAGAATGAGGAAACTGGCTGAAACCACTCTTGTTGTTCAAGAAATCAGTTAAGAGAATCTGCACATGCTCCAAGAAAAAGTACAAGGTGAGAAAGACTACGAGCCTTCCTCCCAAAGACCCCCAAAGACGACCACCAGGAGGCAATGCACAGGTGCAAAGAGAACATAAACTGCTTAACCTTAAAGGCATAAACCAGCCTTTCGAACTAACCCAAACTTACTTATGCATATGTATATTTGTGTTATGTAATCCAATTAATATGTATATCCACACTCTATAAGTTTTTGATAAAATGTGCTGTGGGTGTGCAAGCTTTGTGGAGAAATCCCCTTGCACCCCAGCGCCGGAGTAAACATACCTGCTGTATAAGTCTCTGAGTTGTAGAGTCTGTTTTCCACAAATCAGTTGGCACCCCAGATGGGACCCTCTCTGTCCGGCTGCAGGACCAGCTGAGAGGGGGACGTTCTAGATGCGCCCTGAGATTTCTTTCTCGGAGAACCTCCCTCGCTCTTCCGATCTCGGCAGGGGCAGACAAGGACCGTCTATCGGTGGATCAGGTGTGTTGGAGAAAGGGGAGACCTGTAAGTCATGAGGAGATGTCCTATGCGAGGTAAAGAGCCTTTGTGCTTGCCCCTGGGGTTGGGGTTTGAGTCCCCAAGTGGTAGTGGGTCCGTGGGTGTCAGGGTGGTTTCGATACTCTGACCACATTGGAATCCTAGGTCAACTTGGGTACTTCTAGTACGGGGGTTCAGGAGTGGTGTGAGTTGTATGAGTAGGGTGGCATTGCCATTGCTACCCTCAAATGTAAAATCTGATACCGTTTATAATAATTTAGTCGATATCGACCAGGTGTGGATCTGTGGTAAATGATAAACAACAAACAGCTCATGGTATATGATTTATGCTTTTGGCTTTGATTTATGACTTTTATGATTTAGCAGTTGTTGTAATTGGTGTTTTGATGTTTGCCCAGTTGCAGCTGCTGAGTGCAGAGTTCTCTGACCCGCAGTTCCGTTATCCCACGAGGGAAGCGGTCAGAGAGGAACGAAGCGCAGGGCAGACTCTGTAACAGTGGTGGGGGGTAGTGCAGGACCAGTGAACATTCCTTAGTACAGAATGCACTAGTGCCCACCCGCTGTGTCATCAGTGCTGCCTATTTGTTCGTGCTAAGTGTTTTAAGTGTCATAGGTGAAATACCTCCTCTAGCGGGAGGCAGTAATTCTGTGTTAATTGTTGTCTTGAATTTAAGTTCATACTCTGTGGGAAGAGTACACCTTTGTACCATCTGCCTGAGGGGGATATTGTCAGCTTACTTGGGTAGCATTTTAAGGTAAAGTAGTCGAGATGGGAAGTGGCCAGAGTGTGGGAATAGTCAAAAAGTGTCCCCTAGGCTGTATTTTAAAATGCTGGAAGAAGATAGGGGGACCTCCAGGCACAAGTATGAATAAAAAGACACTTATCAGATATTGCCGTCAGTGGTGGTCCCTATATAAATGGGATGAGGGGGAAAATGGCTTCTTAATGGGTCCTTGAATTATAACACCCTGCTACAACCGATGCTGTTTTTACGGAGGGAAGGGAAGTGGGATGAAGTTTCCTATGCAGACACGTTTTTCACCCTCTGAGACCATCCTGAATATTAAATAGACTGTGGCCTGGCACCCCCACGAGATCCACTAGTGCTGGCACTGGAAAAAGAAAATAAGAAGGAAGGGAAAGGGAAGCTGAAAAGATGTTGTTCATCATGCTGTATACGTCAGAGATACACAAAACTGGGGAAACAGAAAGGGGCCGAAATAAAGGATTTGCCAGAGTACTATAAACCACCGGTAGGAAGCCGACAGGAGGAGAGTGAAAGTTTGGAGGAGCCAGGCTCCACGCCTCATAGCCCCATATCCTCTCACACTCGGAAGGTGGTGCTGGCTCCTTTGGGAGAGGCTGTAGGGCTGGAAGGCCCTGTCAGAATAAAAGTCCCATTCACTTTCTTTGATCTTGCAACTTGGAAAAGTGTAACTAAGGGGTATCAAATCGATGCTGTTGGGGTGACCAAGAATTTTCAGTTTCTAATAAAACAACATGATCCGTATTGGAGTGATACAATTATTATTGGATCTACATGACAGAAACTGAAAAACAATTAATATTAAAAACAGCCCAGGATCTGGCTACTGATCACTCCAAAAGTACAGGAGAAGATATAAAAGATCACTTCCCCTTACAAGACCCACATTGGGACCCCCAACAAAGGAGCCCATATGAAATTGCTAAATGCGTATAGAGATTGGATTGTAAGGGTCATGGAACGGGCTATACCGAAAGCAATTAACTGTTCAGCCCTATACGCTGTTTGAGAGGGACCTAAAGATACTCCATCAGAATTCCTGGATAAGCTGCGGGATACCATGAGGTGACAGACCCTTAAATCCAGGATCAGAGGTGGGAATACAACAGTTATTGTCATTATTTATAGGGCAATCAACAAGTGACAGTCAAAGTTGCAGAAGCTGAAACTGCCAGAGAGGAGGAATTTGGAGACCTTGTTGGACATAGCATGGAGAGTATATAGCAATAAGAGAGGAGGAGATCTGCATCCTGTTATAGAAAACCCATGTTGTGGGAGGATATTGGACCTGCACAACTCTATGAGAGTTATAACAAGCAACGCCGTTTATTTTTCCAATAGTACATACTTATGCTCTCACCAAAGCTCTTACTTCATAATTAGCAAATCAGCAATTAGACAGTTATCAACCTTTTCTCCTATCAGCATCAGACCACTCTAACACACGCTGTGCAGACCAATCAACTTCTTGTTCACGCGCCGTTCATGCGGCGGTAACTTCTCACAGTTCAGTACTTTTCCACAGTTTTAGTGTTGCAGCTGTCCGTTGTTTTCCTCTGTCACCTTAGCACAGCTCAGCAGTCTCTTATCTTTCTCCCAAGGCCTGTTTTTCATCAAAGCCTGGCTGTTTCTCAGAGGCTGTGCAAGGCTGACAGGCCGATGCCTCCCACAAACCCATATACACTGTTGATCAGATTAGTACCTGAATTGGCTGCTGTCCTGGTTTAACCAGGATAGGGTTAAGTTTCCCCAGCAGTGGGGGGGAGCTCTAGCCGGGTTATTCTGATACCATGCGGACGTCACATCCTGGCAGGTCACATTTTTTCCTGGCACGGGAGCGCGGTGCACTCGTGGGTTTGTACATCGTGCTTCCTACTGCTGTATTTGGTAGCTATTTTGCTCTGTTCGTTGCTATCACTGTTACTGTTATTGTTATTGTTGTTGTTTGTTGTGTTGCTATTGCATTGTTGTATTAAACCTTTCCTTATTTCAGTCTTGGGGCTTTGTATTTCACTCCCTTTGTGGGGGAAGGGCAGCAGCCACGTGGTCTCAGACCCCGGCAGGGGCTAAACCACCACAGCTGCTTACCATACTGGACCTAAAAGATGCCTTCTTTTGCTTACCTTTGAGCTCCAAAAGTCAGTTATTGTTTGCATTTGAATGGAAAAATTCAGAATCTGGAAGGAAGACACAATTAACATGGACTGTGCTACCCCAGGGATTTAAAAATAGCTCCACTCTTTTTGGAAACCAACTAGCTAAAGATCTGGAGCAATGGGAGTGACCACATGGAATTGGGAAAGTTCTGCAGTATGTAGATAATTTCTTAATAGCCACAGAGACTAAAGAAATGTTCATAATACGGACTATTAGTTTATTAAATTTTTTTGGACTTAATGGTTATCGAGTCTCTCCACAGAAAGCCCAGGTAGCTCAGCAGCAAGTAACTTACCTTGGATACGAGGTCACAGCTGGTCCACAGACCCTAGAACTGGAAGGAAGGAGGCCATCTGTCAGACCCCTGGACCACAGACAGCTAAAGAGCTCCGCACATTTGTAGGAATGACCGGATGGTGTCACCTGTGGATGTATAACTATGGACTCATGGTAAAACCCCTTTATGAACTATTAAAATCAAATCCAAATAGAGAGGCAGACAGAGCATTCCGTCGGCTGAAAAAGAAGCTGATGGACGCCCCTGCTTTGGGTTTACCAGACATCACTAAGCCTGTCTGGTTATTCGCCCATGAGAAACAGCGAATAGTCCTAGGGGTCCTAGCCCAAAATTTGGGACCAGATAGAAGGCCAGTGACATACTTCTCTAAACAACTTGATGAAGTAAGCAGGGGATGGCCTGGTTGCCTGAGAGCAGCAGCAGCAGTAGTTCTAAATATCCAGGAGGCAATGCGCCGGTGCAAAGAGAACATAAACTGCTGACACCAGCCTCTAGAACTAACCCAGCCTTACTCATGCATATGTATGTTTGTGTTATGTAATCCAATGAATATGTATATCCACACTCTATAAGTTTTTGGTAAAATGTGCTGTGGGTGTGCAAGCTTTGTGGAGAAATCCCCTTGCACCCCAGCGCCGGAGTAAACATACCTGCTGTATAACTCTCTGAGTTGTAGAGTCTGTTTTCCGCAAATCAAATGTCACACACATATTATTTTCTACCTACTGTTTTCACTTCCTGACTGATTTTTCTTTCATTCTGTTTTTTGTGCAAGGGAATGCAGTGCAGCAAGTTTGGGGGGAAAAAGGTAAAGCAAACCAGCTACTCATAGCAGTCTCAAAAATGAGGTCTAAAGTAGACCTTGAATTCCCAGAGGAATTGGCTCTGACATCTTCACTAGTCTCAGTTCAAAGCTGTTCAGAAAGCAACTAGATATTCAGAAAACTCACAAGGTGTACCAGCTGCTGGAGCACCTCCAGGAATGAGCACTGCCCCAGTTAAAGTCTGAAACACACCTCAATCGGCTAGTAGACTTGCATTTAGACTACACAGACTTCCTAAATTATCAAGTATCTTTGTTAAAATGTGTGCTTTACATCCCATGCGTGCTGGTTTCTGCTGAGATAGAGTTAATTTTCTTCCTAGTCACTGGTACAGTGTTGTGTTTTGGATTTAGGATGAGAACAATGTTGATAACACACTGATCTTTTAGTGGTTGCTGAGCTGTGCTTACACTAAATCAAGGACTTTTCAGCTTTTCATGCTGCTCTGCCAGCAAGGAATCTGGAGGTGCATAAGAAGCTGGGAGGGGATACAGACAAAACAGTGGACCCAAACTGGCCAAAGGTTTATTCCACGTCATGTGACATCACGCTCAGCATATAAACTAGGAAGAAAGCTGGCCAGAGGGTCGCGGCTTGGGAACAGGCTGGGTGTCGGTCAGTTGGTGGTGAGCAATTGCTTTTCATTTGCATTACTTGTTTTTCTCAGGTTTTATTTCTCTCTCTTTTTGTTACTTTCCCTTTCATTAAATAATAATAATATTATTACTGTAATATTTTATTTTATTTAAATTATTAAACTGCTCTTATCTCAGCCCAAGAGTTTTCTTTTCTGATTCTCTCCCCCCTTCTGATACTCCACCCCCTGGGGTGGGGGGGAGTAAGCCAGCAGCTGTGTGGTGCTTAGTTGCCATCTGGGGTTAAGCCACAACACCATGATAATAACATTCTATTCCCTGAATCCCACCTCTGCTTCACTCACTGCATTCAATACAAATAACTATACCTTGAGGCTCCATGTTTTTGTAATGTCAAAGGTGCTTAATGATTTTATAGCTGGAAGGATTTCATGGGGGTCAAGGTCAGTGCAATCGTATCTTCACTATGGAAGTTCCACAGAAGTTTTAGATCCTGTTGTAACTTCTAGAAAAGTGTGAGCTTTGAAGATCCAGTTGCTTGTGAAAAGTGGGGCTGAGCACAGTCCAGGTATTGTCCAGAGCGTGGGGAATACCTACGCTCCTCTGCATGAAGGAGGCACTCTAAGAAGGAATAAAAGCAAAATGAAAGCATCCTTGCAATCCAACCCCATTAAAAAGAAGCACAGATTTCTTCTTAATGCAACCTTGTCTCTTACAGCCTTCTTTCTAGGCCCAGCTAATGATGATTGGGACCCACTATATTGGTCCAGCTGGGCTTACTGTAGCTACATACAGAAAACCTATCTTATTTTCTTCCCTTCAGTTCTTCCCACACACACTTAGAGTTTCTCAGGCAGAACCAATATGTGCAAGGTCACTTCTTTCCTTCATATTTTCCCTGCATGACTGGGAATAGCACAATCTATGTGCTCCTTTCCCTGGCCAGTTTTCAACACGCTCAGACTTACACCTTTTAATGTCTCAGCTCATTCACCATTGTCAGTGTGTGTCAGCAGTTGTCTCATTTATGATTTACAGTCTCTGTCCTCACCTATGCTACGTTATTTATATATAGTTGGAGGGTGTGCATGTATATAACATGTCTGTGTGAACATATACAGTGGTGTATATACATGTAAGGGGGTGTATGTACACACACATAATATATAAAAACTCAGATCCATACTGAAGGCAGAATTTTCTCAAGAGAACATTGCAGCAGAGTGGGATGAGGAAAGGAGCCTTCCATCTTATGACAGTAACGGGACAGCCTGGACAATAATGGACTGCAGTGCACATCAAAAACAAACACCACAACAAAGCTGGTGAAGGGTCTAGAGGAGAGGTCTTAACGAGGAGCAGCTGAGGGAACTGGGGTTAATTAGTCTAGAGAAGAGGAGGCTGAGGGGAGACCTCATCGCCCTCTACAACTACCTGAAAGGAGGTTGCAGAGAACTGGGGATGAGTCTCTTTAACCAAGTAACAAGTGATAGGACAAGAGGGAATGGCCTCAAGTTGCACCAGGGAAGGTTTAGCATTTCTTTAACAGGACGTGTTGTTAGGCGTTGGAATGGGCTGCCCAGGGAGGTGGTGGAGTCCCCATCCCTGGAGGTGTTTAAGAGTCGGGTCGACACAGCGCTGAGGGATATGGTGTAGTTGAGAACAGTCAGTGTTAGGTTAATGGTTGGACTAGGTGATCTTCAAGGTCTTTTCCAACCTAGATAATTCTGTGATTCTGTGATTCTGTGGATCCTTGTTTCCCTTCACTTTCTCTCTCTGTGACAGGCAAGTTCTGGAAGAATCATTATAGCTTGTTGCAGAACACAGTATTTACAAGATACCTATTTTTTTATGGCACTGGTCAGTGCCAGTCTGGTCAGTGAAGTTCAAGGGTGGCATTACGCAAGCTGTTATAATTCTTATTTAATTTGCAAATGCAAATGAACTTGAGTATTTTACTTCCCTTTACTTCCCAGCTGAGGTTCTGTCTTGCAACACATATACATAAAGAAGCATAGTCAAGCATGCAGGATGCTCAGTGTTGCCACACATAAAGGACTCAAGAAAGAAACATGCTGTTTGGGCTGTTTGGGCTCTGCAATGGTGTTTGCTTCCCATTTAGGGTCAGGCTGATCTTCTAAGGACTATCAGTGTATCCTTTCTTGCTTGATTTCACATTTCAAAGCCTCAAAAAATAGTTGGGAAACAGAATCCTTGTTTTCAAGTCAGATACACAAATAAGTTGTAACTTGTGAGAGTTTGAAAAAGTGGGTTTTCTTCTGTAAAACAGCATACAACTCACATTCAGAGCAGACAATTTTTGTGCAATGATGAAGAAAGCTAAATTTCCAGCACCCTGAGTCTTCTCAAGAAGAGGTCATGCTGTATAAAGATTTGTCACTAGGAATTGCTGGGGAAAAGATGGGTAGTTTTGGCCTGACACATCTTTAATCTTGATTCATTACTTTGTTTAAGCATTATCAAATTAAAAGCTATATTAGGAAACAAATTGGAAAAGTATTCTCCATAAAGTCTGTCTGAAAAAAAATAGCCTTTCATTCTCAAGAAATCTGCCTAAACACCATGTTTTTAGATCACATAACTTGAAACTTTTATTGACTAGAAAGCTGTTGTGTTTGGAAAACATGCTGTTTCATTGATTTCCAACAATATTTCTCCATAACTAAAATCACAGCATGGCTGTGTTTCATTCAATACACCGAGGTTTAAAAATTCATCTGTTTGGCAGAATTGAATACTAAACTACTTGAATAATTTTTCTTATCGCATTAGCTGATGTTAACAGTATTTGTTGGACAGGTTTCATCTTCACATGTAAACAATAATAAAAAAAATTAACTTCTAATAAAATCCAAACTTGTGTCTACCTATCAACATAACACTGAATCTCTGTCGTAGCGTTTCCATCATAAGTTCAGAAATTGATAGCACAATGTCTGGGTAGTTCATTTCTTACCTTTATGAGAAAGTAAATATCCCTCCCACTCACAGATGCCAGGTAGTGCTGAGGAACCAGGCATTACACAAGTTACTCATTATTACACTGAAGGTGCTTGCTTTAGGAAAGGAACACCTGAATTAAATGTAGCAGTTTCTGATGGAGAGGAGATCAAATTATATTTGATGTGACCTCATATTGTGTGACGCTATTCATTTTTAAGCATGATCTGCTGCACATCCCCCATGCAAACATATTTCAAAATTAGTTAATTACTTGCACAAAACTCATAAGAAAGAAGTTTTCCTAATTCCATAATTCTTTAAAATTAGTTTTTACTCAGACAACCATAGAATTTTTTAATCTTATTTATCTTTAAAAATTAGTTTAATCTTATCTGAAGCTACAACAGTTACTTTTTATTAGGACTCTTATACAATCATTGAGTGGAGGATAAATTTAAGGTTTCCATCTTCCATTAGCTGCGCATTTCTATACCTTATCTTTCCTAAATTTTTATTAAAAATCCCTGGATTTATATTTTTTTCCTTAAAAGACATTATCATTATAACTTTGCTGTAACATTACATTTCTATAAACTAGTGGCATGATACTTTACTCCTATTTAAGATTGTTTTAATATATGGGACATACATTGAAAAGAGTCAGTCTGGAAAGGAAGGAAAATTACAAAATGTCAAGAGAGATGGGGTACAGTGCAATAAATAATATTTGACTTATTTTATAATGATAGTAAGCAATGAGAAAAAAACCTTCTTTAAATGGTTGCCTTTTTAACCTAAAAGTGACAGAGCAGACATTTCAGGCCCCAAAAGTCCCTGCTGTTTTTCCAAAAGGTAAAGAGAATTTATAAGGTTCAAGCGTAGCCTACATTTCAATTTCAAATGTAGTCTTTTGTATGTAACTGATGTTTACTGATATGAGTAAAGATGATGTTCTCTAACCCAGTGCTGACTGGAGTACAAAGAGACGTATTAGAACACTCTGCAAGTCGCAAGTGCTATGAAATATTCATCGAACACTTCAAGGGTTGGGGATTTTTTTCCACATGAAACTGCTTGGCTTGTTGTAACTGATCTCCAGAGTTAGCAAAAAGGTATTTCCTAAGACTAACTTTTCCTTCTGTAATGTTTAGACTGGATATTAGGAAGTATTTCCTTACAGAATCGGTTGTTAGGCGTTGGAATGGGCTGCTCAAGGCAGTGGTAGAGTCCCCATCCCTGGAGGTGTTTAAGAGTCGGGTTGACATAGCGCTGAGAGATATGGTGTAGTTGGGAACTGTCAGTGTTAGGTTAATGGCTGCACTAGATGATCTTCAAGGTCTTTTCCAACCTTGATGATTCTGTGATTCTGTGATTCTGTGAATGTTAGTCATTGAAATGAACAAAATCATTTGCAGTGTGTTGTTAACTCATGATATTTAATAGTGTCACAATTTTTGCACACGGATATATTCTTGCATGATTAAGACACAGTAGATTAGACACCAGATGCCTGATAGAATCATATGTTATTACTAATTAATATTAGAGAGGATAAGGGTCATTAAATAGACCCCAAATCCCATCTTTTTCATGCATACCTAACTGTAAAATGTCTATGTCAAATCTTTGTGAACCAGAAGTTGGTAAAGTTGGTAGATAAAGTTGGTAGATAAAGCTGATAATTCTGTTGTTTTTTAGGGCTAGAAAACAGACAACACATTTTTTTCCCTTTTCTCCAGAACATCAGCTTCTACAATAGAGAGATTGACTGTAATTATTATTTGCTATTATTTTACTGAAAAATCTGGCAAACCAATGCAGCTCTATGAGTCATGAGATATATATGCAACTGCAAAATCACTGTTTCTGCACTTTCCACAGATTTCTTTAAATAAATTAATTAGTGAAAAAAATCATATGGGATTAAACTAGCTAAATATCAGTTTTTATTCTAGTAGTTAAAGACACATAGGAATGGTTAGAGTTGATAATTCAACCTACAGAATTTACAGACATGCATTGATCTTCTTCATATTTGTACACAGTGTATTTAAATTTGGAGGCACAGTCAGCAGTGGGATTTTTCCAAGTGAGATATAGCTATAAATCAAATCACCTACATGCCTTGTGTTAATCTAGGGATTCACAGAATATATTTTACATAGCTAAAATAACGTCCTGTCAACATGCAATGACCTGAGATCAATTTTTATTTGTTGAGAATACAGTCTGTTTCAAGATTTTACTTTTGATATTTCTTATCCTATAATATCCAAACCAATAAACTCACCTGGGTTCATAGGAAAGTTTGTTGTCCACAGTAAATTTTTTGATGGTCTGTGGCTAAACTTTGAGAGTTGGATGCTGACTGCAGCATGACACCTGGACAAGTAGAAGCAGAACCAGAATGATCACTGAAGAAGATCATTTTTGCTAATCTGGGGGTGAATAAAGTTTGTAGTTCACACCATGGATGACCCCACACATTGCTGGGCACATTTGCACAAGAAATTAGAAATAAGAACTCTGTTTCATCTCCCCTACTGTTTTCAAAATGCCCATCATCAGTCCAAATGGACAGCAGATCCCCTGTACATCTTTTTCCAGCTAAACCATTGCTTGTCCTGAATTTAATAAAAGAATAACATTGAGGGAACAAAAAAGAGTATGAGGTTTACATGAGAGTATTTGAGGCAAAATAACTACCTGGGAATTTCCTAAAAAGTAAAATTAATTCCAGATTAAAACCAAACAAATTTAAAGTAACAGTAACAACTAAAGAAAATACACATGAAAATAAATCCTCGAAATCCTGATCAAATATTTAAGCATCTCTTGCATGCATTGATTTAACTTCAGTGTATAAGAAATGCCCTGTGAAACACAATAAGAAAATGGTCTGAACTCACAAAAAGACAATTCTAAGCTTGAAAGGAATAGTTCAGTTTTGCACCAATACACCATATCGGGACCTGATAATCTGCTCCTTTTAGAACAGTCATTGATGACCAGGATATTCAGAGTCAGACATAGTCTTGTCAGCTATACTACCAATGAAAACAATAATAAAACTTCAGAATTTTCAAAATCTTAGATATCTTTTTTTTTGCATCTCACCTGCCACAGTTCTTGAGTGCTAACAAAGTTATTAAAAGGCAAAAACAATAATGTTTTTGTCCATAATGTTATGCTCACTATTAAAAACAAGATAAAGCTGCCAACATCCATTGCAATTAGAATGCCAGAAATATTTACCTTTTTAAATAAGTATTTCTAAATAAATTATATTATTGCATGTTTTTCTTCTAAGTAGCTGCTTCTTATATTTTTCACAGAATCACAGAATTGTCTAGGTTGGAAAAGACCTTGAAGATCACCTAGTCCAACCATTAACCTAACACTGACAGTTCCCAACTACACCATATCCCTCAGCGCTATGTCAACCCGACTCTTAAACACCTCCAGGGATGGGGACTCCACCACCTCCCTGGGCAGCCCATTCCAACGCCTAACAACCTGTTCTGTAAAAAAATGTTTCCTAATATCCAGTCTAAACCTTCCCTGGTGCAACTTGAGGCCATTCCCTCTTGTCCTATCACTTATTACTTGGTTAAAGAGACTCATCCCCAGCTCTCTGCACCCTCCTTTCAGGTAGCTGTAGAGGGCGATGAGGTCTCCCCTCAGCCTCCTCTTCTCCAGACTAAACAACCCCAGTTCCCTCAGCCACTCCTCGTACGACCTGTGCTCCAGACCCTTCACCAGCTTCGTTGCCCTTCTTTGGAGACACTCAAGTAATTCAATGTCCTTTTTGTAGTGATGGGCCCAAAACTGAACACAGTAATTGAGGTGCAGCCTCACCAGTGCCGAGTACAGGGGCAAGATCACTTCCCTGTCCCTGCTGGCCATGCTTTTTCTGATACAAGCCAGGATACCATTGGCCTTCTTGGCCACCTGGGCACACTGCTGGCTCATGTTCAGCTGGCTGTCAATCAACACCCCCAGGTCCCTCTCTGACTGGCAGCTCTCCAGCCACTCTTCCCCAAGCCTGTAGCGCTGCTGGGGGTTGTTGGGGCCGAAGTGCAGCACCCAGCATTTGGCCTTATTGAAACTCCTACAGTTGGCCTCAGCCCATCACTCCAGCCTGTCCAGGTCTCTCTGCAGAGTCTCCCTACCCTCGAGCAGATCAACACTCCCACCCAACTTGGTGTCGTCTGCAAACTTACTGAGGATGCACTCGATCCCCTCGTCTAGGTCATCAATAAAGATGTTAAACAGGAGTGGCCCCAAAACTGAGCCCTGGGGGACACCACTCGTGACCGGCCTCCAACTGGATTTAACTCCGTTCACCACAACTCTTTGGGCCCGGCCATCCAGACAGTTTTTTACGCGGCAAAGCATGTGCCCATCTAAGCCACGAGTAGCCAGTTTTGCCAGGAGAATGCTGTGGGAAACTGTGTCAAAGGCCTCCACAGCCTTTCCTTCATTCAATAGTCAGGTAATTTTGTCATAGAAGGAGATCAGGTTTGTCAGGCAGGACCTGCCTTTCATAAACCCATGCTGACTGGGCCTGATCCTCTGGTTGTCCATTATGTTACTTGTAATGGCACTCGAGATGACCTGCTCCATGACCTTCCCTGGTACCGAGGTCAGACTGACAGGTCTATAGTTTCCAGGATCCTCCTTTCTGCCTCTCTTGTAGGTGGGTGTCACATTTGCCACCCTCCAGTCCAATGGGACCTTCCCAGTTAGCCATGATTTCAGGTAAATCATGGAAAGTGGCTTGGCGAGCACATCTGCCAACTCTTTCAGCACCCTTGGGTGTAACCCATCCGGTCCCACAGACTTGTGTGCATCCAAGTGGTGTAGCAGGTCTCTGACTACTTCCTCTTCAACTGTGCTGACCTCATTCTGCTTCCCCTCCCCATCTCCCAGCTCATGAGGCTGGGTGTCCAGGGAACAGCCAGTTCCACTGCTAAAGACTGAGGCAAAGTAGGCGTTGAGCACCTCAGCCTTTTCCTCATCCTTACTTACCATGTTTCCCTCTGCATCCAATAAAGGAGGGAGATTTTCCCTAATCCTCCTTTTGTTGTTAACGAATTTATAGAAAAATTTTTTATTATCCTTAACAGCTGTAGCCAGGTTGAGCTCTAACTGTGCTTTGGCTCTCCTAATGTTCTCCCTGTATAGCTTCACTACATCTTTATAGTCTTCATGAGAGACCTGGCTGCTCTTCCAAAGGTCATAGATTCTCCTTTTGTTCTTGAGATCCAGCCAAAGGTCCCTGTTTAGCCAGGCCGGTCTCCTTCCCCTCCTGCTTGTTTTTCAGCACATGGGAACAGCCTGCTCCTGTGCCTTTAAGACTTCTCTCTTGAAGTATGTCCAGCCTTCCTGAACTCCCATATCCTTCAAGGCAGCCTCCCAAGGGATTTTGTCAATCAGTCTTTTGAACAGGTCAAAGTTTGCCCTCCGGAAGTCTAAGGTGGCAGTTTTACTAACCCCTCTCCTTGTTTCTCCAAGGATGGAAAACTCAATCATCTCATGATCACTGCACCCTAGATGGCCTACAACCTTTCCTTCCCCCACAAGCTCTTCCCTGTTCACAAGAAGCAGGTCCAGGAGGGCACCTCCCCTGGTCAGCTCAGTCACCAGCTGTGTGAGGAAGTCATCCTCCACACATTCCATCAACGTCCTGGATTGTTCCCCCTCTGCTGTGTTGTGATCCCAGCAGATATCTGGGAGGTTAAAATCCCCCACAAGAACAACAGCAAGTGACCGCGAGATTTCTCCCAACTGTTTATAGAAAGCTTCATCCACCTCACTGCTTTGGTTGGGAGGTCTATAGCAGACTCCCACAGCAAGATCTACTTTATTGGCCCTTAACCTACTCCAAACACTCTCAACCCCATCATCACTAGACTTGATTTCTGAGCCCTCATAGCATTCTCTTACATACAGGGTCACTCCACCACCTCTCCTTCCCTGTCTGTCCCTCCTGAAAAGCTTGTAGCCATCGATTGCAGCACTCTGGTTGTGTGAGGCATCCCACCATGTTTCTGTGATATCTACTATGTCATAGTTCTCGTGCTGCAACATGGCTTCAAGCTCGCCCTGTTTGTTGCTCATACTGCGTGCATTGGTATAGAAGCACTTGAGATGAGCTCATGAATCCAACACCTTTTTGTGAGCATGGGCCCCATTCCCTACCAGACACTTCTCGTGCTTCCACAGTCCCTAAACATCGTTCCCTTCTCTCAAATTAAGTGGCAGAGGGAGAGCCCTCACCAGTCCACCATCCTTCAAGCCTTGGCACGCTTCCCTTGAGCTTGTTCCTAACCGGCCCAGTCATCTCCCCATCCCCCCTCAGATCTAGTTTAAAGCCCTGTCAATAAGCCCTGCTAACTCCTGCCCCAGAATCCTTTTCCTCCTCTGGGACAGCTGCATCCCACCTGTCTCATTTGTCACCAGGAGACAAGGTGCCTTATAAGCCTCGCCATGATCAAAGAACCCAAAATTCCGACGGTGGCACCAGTCTCTGAGCCACGTGTTAATCAGATACGTTTTCCACCCTCTTTCAGTGGTTTTCCCTTCCACTTGAGGGATTGATGAAAACACGACCTGAGCTCCTGAGCCTTCAATTAGCCACCCCAGTGCCTTGAAGTCCTTTTTGAGTGACTTAAGACTCTACCATCTCATCGTTACCTGCCTGGATAATCAACAAGGGGTAGTAATCAGAGGGCAGCACCAGAGCAGTGACCTTCCTTTTAATATCTCTGACCCAAGCCTCAGGAAGGCAGCAGACCTCCCCATGGTATGGGTCTGGTCAACATATGGGCCCCTCCGTACCCCTCAGAACAGAGTCACCTACTTTTACCCTCCTTTCCTTCTTTTTTGAAGAAGTCACAAGTAATGGGACTGAGGGACAAGCTGTGGATGACTCACCAGATGGGTCCTCGTTTCCATCTTCATTTGGCCAGCCGTCTAGTTCCAAGGCCTCATACCTATTGTATAATGACAACTGGGAAGGTGAGGGGGGCCAAGAAGTTTTTCGCTTGCCTTTCTGAGGAAGGACCTGACTCCATTCCCCCCTGTCCCCCACAAGCCCTCCTTCTGCCTGGTGAAAGGAGGGGAGGGAGTCATGTATTTCTTGTAGAGCCTCTACCTGCTGCCTTTGTCTCAGAGTGTGGCTCCACCAGCCTATCTCATTTTCACACTCTTTGATCATTCTCAACCTTTCTACCTCCCTCAGTTCAACCACCTGCCTGAGCAGATCGTTTACTTGATCACACCCCACACAAACGGTGTCTCTGACTCCCTCCGATTCAAGTGCCAGGCTCAGGCACTCTCGGCAGGCAGAGACGTGCACAGCCGCCTGTTTGTGCAAGACCTCTCTCTGGGTTCCCACATTCCTCATCACTCTGCCTCTTGGCGGAGTTGTGACCATGGTCTTCTCTCTGGCCGGGAGGGAACCAATCCCTGGGTGCTGTTTCCCACACGCTGTGCTCTCACATCCCTGAAGTGCTGTTCCTTCCCTCCCCTCTCTCTGGCACTGGTCAATTGCTTGCAGGGATCGAACGTGCCTTGTCCAGTGGCAGAGGCTCATCCCTGCTCTACAGGCTGCCTCGGGGCACTCACAGTCAAGTACTATCTGATCACCCTGAGCTCTCTCTTTTTGAGACATACTGTATGACTTCACTTGGCAATAGGCATGCAAAAACTTTTTGACCATCTGAAATGTTAGTTGAAAAATTAACATTTGCAAAAGAGAAGATGAAAAAGCAAAAGCTGATTCCACCAATAATATCAAAGAAAAATCCATCCAAAATTCTGCATATTGACAAAAATTTTATTCAGAATCATATCCAAACTTGAATGACTTTAGTATACATAATAGACTTGATTTTGTTTCAAGATTTACCAAATTAATATTCTTTTCAAAATTAGTAATCTACATATTTCCAATGTCATCATGCTTGTTATAAATTCAGCTCTTTTTATTCTAAATAAAATACCCTCTTTCTCACTTTATTATTTCAAACACAATAGCCTCTACACACAAAAAGTACTAATGTCATTAGTTAAAACATTTCTGTCTTTCATATTTGCTTCCTTTTCTATTTAAGGTTGTCAGGAGACCCAGCTAGAATCTGATGATGTGAACACTTGTAACATGCTGACAATGTAATAAGTGAAAGTGATGTTTAAAAAATTGTATGATGAGAAGATTTAGGGCTTCATACTTTTTTGAAGAGTTTGCTTATATGAGACTTGCCTATGTAGGGAGAAGAATCTAGCTGTGGGAAGCAAATTAAGAGCACACAGTGTTCCAAAGAGGTTTAGTTGCATGCAAACAAATTCTTCATTCTCCCTCTAATGACTACATGAAAGGGACAGGTGTGTGTTGAATGTTTCCACAAACTGGTATGTATGGAAAGGAGACTATTTTTTCAAGTAATTTCACAAGAATTTTCTTGTTTATGCCTGTAATTACCCTCTACTTTTCTTATACTTTCTTACTAAACTTGGGGGTTGCATGGAACAATCATGGCAACTCTTCCTGATTGTTCACATTGCATTTCCTGATAGTCTTATTTACTGTTGTATGGCTTCTGGAGTCCTCTTCTTTCCCATGTCCATGTAGCTGGATTTTTAGCATGAGTGAGAGGCAACTGAGTACAAATAACAATGTCTACCAAGTTTGTAAAACATGTTTTTCTATACTGAAGCACAGCTACTTGTGAACTGAGATGAAGCATTTTCTTACTAAGTCTACTTAAAGAAGAGAAAATGAAGATGACATTTTTGGTCAGAATCTGGCTGAATACATATTACTGACCACTCACCAAAAGGATATGAGGAGTAATTTGTATTTTAAAGCATAGTCAGACACTCTTTTATATCTTCAGTGCTTTTTTCTAAGTTGTAGTTCTGTTATCCATTGCCTCTTTCAACAGATGGAATATACAGAATAGCTGTCCTGGAACTATTTGCCAGTTTTCTTACATAGCTTAAATTCACAGTTACCCAGAACCACATAAAGTGGGTGAAGCTCCTCTTTTGTCATTCAGCTTTTCAAAAGACTTATGACGGACATGAGCAAACTGTCTTTGCAAAGCATTTCTAAGTATAACAGTACTTGACAAATAAAGCACAACATCAGCACTACTAAATGTAGTGTCCATTACTTTCAATTAACTTTTCTTTAGGACTCCCTGGAGATCCCACCCATGTTCAGACATGAGTTTTCTTTATTCTGTATGACTCTGCATGCAGACAGCCCTCTTTCATTTTAAGCTATTGTGCCTCAGCCCCTATTCTGTTACAACCTTTCCTTTTTCTGTCAATCTCAGCAAATGGCAGTCAGATTACAATATCAAGGCAGTACCCTTTTGGCTATCCAATTCTCCCTATGGGTCAGGTTCTGACACTTAAACTCTCACAAATTAGTTTAGTCAATCAAGATCTCATATGCAGAATTTTTCCCCACAGCTTTTTTTAGTATGCTTTTGTAGTTCATTGCCTAAGTTCTGCTAGCATTTCATCTTTATTTTTCTGTGTCCTTTTCTGTACCATTGACAAATTTACTCAGTCAGATCTATTCAAAGTTTTCCTGCAAAGATCGTCTTCTGAAACCACCTCTTTGACCATATCCCTCTCATTGAATCCCCCTCTATTGCTTTTTATGTCAACCATAAACTGCTTATCTTTACTTTTAAGATATTTCCGTTACTGCCAACCTATTCTTCTTCTATCATCTTCGCTATTGAGATGTTCAGCCCAACCTACACATCCCACTTGCCTGTAATGAACAATAACAAATCACCAGGACCAGATGGTATTCACCCAAGAGCTTTAAAGGAACTCAAGGATGAAATAGCCAAGCTACTAACTGCAACATGTAATCTCTCATTTAAAACTGTTGGTGTCATAGGAATAGATGGTGGCCTGCATGATAAAAAATTTTTAGGGATGATCTTGGGAATTACACACCAGGAAGCTTCATGTGCACATTAGACAGACCAATAGCAATTATTCTAAAGAATAATTATAAGCTACATTACTAAATATGATGTATAGAACAAACATAAATGTGGCTTCTGCACAGGAAAATAACGTCTCACAAATCTATTGCAATTTCTTAAAAGAGGCACTGAGGACAAGGACAAGACAACCAGTTGGTACTCAAAAGACATTTCATAACATCCTTCAATGATGTCTGATAAAGAAAGCTAACTCAAGGAGGTAGTTCTTCCAATAGTTAAGCTGTGGAAGCATTGTGAGGGTTCAAAATGTGCAGATGTTCAGATAGTCACTAACCAAGTTCAAGGAAGATAAGTCATTCAAGACATACCCAGATAAGGCATCCTTATTAACAACAAAGACAGGATAGAGGTCTCAGTATGGTCATTCCTGTATGTGTTCAGGAAAATCCTTTTTCCATCATCCCATTCCTTAACCCAGGGACAACTTCCCATGAACACTGATAAGGCCATCTCAGGATCTTTCCCTGAATCTGTACTTTTCCACAAGTCCTACAAAAGAACTTGACAGACAAGCGGACAGTTTATGTGCTGACCTTTGCCAATCATGATGAACTGTTTCTCTGTTTTCTACTAACTTGTCTGTCTTGTCTTATGCTTGGATTGTGAGTTGCAGCATTTTCTGATCTGTGCTTGTGCAGCACCAAGCAACAAGGGACACTGGTTTCTGACTAGGGATTCTAAGATACGAAAATTGTGGTAATTAGTGTGACGAAGAATATCAGAAATGGGTTTTTAAATGTATAAAATAGTTTAGTTTGGGATTTGCAGCTGTGTGGGATTTGCAGTTTCAAAACATGTAAGATTCATTGAACTGGGTGTGAGAAGAAGCTGAGCAGCTTCCTTCATGATAAACATGCATTAGCATAATAGCAGTTCCTTAGGGAAAAGGCACCAAATTTTTCTTCAATCAAAGGGGGTTTATGTATCTTAACTCTTTGCCAGCTCTAGATACACCAAGTATAACCAGGAAGAAACTTGAATACAAACAACTAAAAAAAAATTTTCATTGGATGATATTCCTCAACAAAAGCTGATGTGATTGCTTTTATATTGCTTGCTCCATCAAGTCCAAAGTCCTCTAAAAATAAGAGTTAAGAGTGTAGCTTCAGGCAAACTCCAAGCCATTCACACAGATTTTTACTGAAACAGAGAGGCTGCTGTTGATGTCTCCACTACAGAGCTGTTGTTGTTTACAATGCTGAGCTATCATGATTTGGATAGGGTTCATACACATATTTTGTTGTGTTTATGTGGTACCCTGAAGGGTACCTAATGGAATAAAATATGACAAAAAGCTTGGGTCACTTTATTCAACAAAAATTAGGTTATTAAGGTGAAAGGCTTCTTTAACAACAACCAAACATTTATTCAGCTTCCAATTACCCATCTTGAAACTTGCTATATGCATAAGAATAGCAGGGGAAAATGCTGCTCTAGATGTTACTTCTTTCAGAATCTATTAAAACTGTAATAGCCTGCTTCCATTATACATTTTCCTGTATATTTCAATCAACATGTCACTTAGCTGCTGCTCCTGAAGTGCACTTAATATTTTCATTAAAATCAATAAAACCAAGAAATGACAAGGGTGCAGGTGGATGCAAGCAATTAAACTTCTCCTATATGTATTGTTAACTAGTGGTTGGAAAAAGAAGCTTCATTCAGCACCTGTTCCTTTCCTTTTGAATGGCAGCTAAAAGAAATCCACTTAGCCTGCTTTTGTCTGCTTATTTTGCTGACAGATGATGTAAAAAAGTAGGCAGTTATAGGGCCAGTGATTCAGAATTAATTTTCCCTTCAAAAGAGTGATGTGGACAACTGAGTGCAGTAATGGTACCTGCTCAGAATTCAGGGGGTAAACAAGATAATTTGAGATGATGGGATGGAAATAAAAGCTCTTTAAAGGTTTGCTCCTCACATGGCTCTGAAAGGCACACTCACTAGCACTTTTTATCCGCCTCAAATGAAAGTCAGAAGAATTAATCATTGAAGTATTAGCCTGATGTACTTTTGTGTGTGGTAGGACTGAAAAGGAAGCAAATAAAATAAGAGACTGAGGATTGTGCCCCACCCCAATATTAAAAAATACTTGATAGTGAAAGACAGCACCAAAGCCACACAACAATTGTTTATCAATCATATTTTCAGAACATGCTGCAAATTAAAGGGAGCTGCTGGCTATACATGGGCTGCATATTTGCAGTAAAGAGAAGTCATCACATCTTCAATCATCCAGCAACATTTTTTCTTCCTGTCACCTGTGCAACACTAACCAGAGTTGGTCTCATTACTAGGAGAAAAACGCAGTGTGGAAAACGGCATTGCCTACAGAGGAGTCAAATGCAGTGATTCATTCTCAAAGTGTGCACAGGTTTATGTGGAAACTGAAATACACAGGTTCGCACCCACTGCTCCAGATGTGCTGTTAAGGTTGCCTGCACACACGCACGCACAGGAACCAAAGTAGGATCTAAAACCTTCTGAGCAAATTAAACATAAGTATAGATTTGCCTGGGTATTTCCTTCCTCTGTACAAGTACATATACAGACATGAAATTTTCAAGATGACTCTTAAAAAGAAAGGGAACCTTCTCAGCCATTTCTGTTGCCACAAAAGGAGCTAAATTTGAGGTCTGTCATTTTAAAGACCTTCAAAGCAGTGTAGACAGCTCTCTATTACTACAGGCACACAAAATTCAAACTGGATATCCCTATCGATCCCTGGCTATCTAACTCCTGGATGTGGTTCTAGGGGGAGTTAATGAGACTGTTCATGGGACATCTGCCAGACCAGGCTGTATGTGGAGTCTGATGCCTCATAACCTTTCTTTCATGTCTCTCTGGCATTCAATCCTACTCTGTCACCCAATCTCATTATTACTAGCTGGTTGATTCTGTCCTCTAGCAGTATGCTAGCACTCTAAAATTTACAGCCTACAAAATATATGGAGGTATTTAGTACCTAAGAAATATTTGCTGTGACTGCGCTCTGTAAGAGCCCAAGAAAGGGAGTGAACTAATCGTCAACACACTACATGTTTCAGTCTTGTTCATCTTATATATGAGGGATTTCTGGGACTCAGACTCTTGTACCAAAAGAGCAGCCCAGGCTCAGGCTTCTCACAAAACCCTGATGCTTTTGTGTCTGTCTTGCACAGTCAAGCCTTTCCAGGGAAGACTACCTGCTCTTCAGGTTTACAGCAATGTAGTGTCTTGGCAAGTTGCCAGAGCCAGAAAGTTTCAAGATGTGGTGACCAGGCAAAGCTCATATCCAAGCTTCTCTCTTTCATGTCTCTCTTCCTGTGCACCCTGAAGCTTGGGTATGCCTAGAATGGGCAGTCAGTGGGCACTAGCAACAACTCCTTGGGCTTACAGCAGGTCTGTACCTCATCACCAGTCAATCTGAGCAGCCACTTACTGTAGTTACAATGGTAAATCCACACATACATTTCTTTTATGTCAGACACTGTGTTCATAGGCTGTGCTTTATGACAATGTAGTGCCCAGTCTTAGCAGGATTTCCTTCCCCAACTTCATCACCACTCTACACTACCCTAACTTACAGTACAGGCTGTGCAAACCACTGCCCTCTCTCCTGTGCATCAGATCACAACAGACAAAAAAAATGTGCTGAAGTGTTTCTCTTTTCTTTACTCCTTCCTCCAGTCATGGTACTCTCTTTTGTTATGTCAGATCTTAAATTAGGACTCAGTCCTCCAAAGATGTGTAGACTGTTTCTGTAAAGCTTATAAGAAGTTGTCAAGGGAGATGTGCAAACACATAATTTTAAACATGTACAAATCCTGTGCAGGATCAGAGCCTTCATTTGCAAATCCCTTGTTGGGCATCTAAAATAAAACACATGAGGAAAGCTTCACTACATTCTGAAATCTGTTAATATAATAATGCTTTTATAATCAACTTTAACAGAATAACTACTATCCCTTCTCATGTTTTCCTGGAAAAGAATAGGTGTTACACATTGATTTGTTGAAACATATATGTGAATTCCTTCTAGAGGGCAGCATACTTATCGTATGTGATGGCCTAGGCTGTCTCCAGCTACAGTGTTCCATGTAATACATATTCATTCACCATTCATATGGGGTTTATTTCAGATTTACATTGACAAGACTGAGATCAGAATCTGCCCCAATCTGTGTATGAGGGTCAGGTGATGCAGAGTTGCTATGGTAATGGCTTATTCTTTTTGAATAGCAGGATAAATCCTGTATCACCTGACATCAAATTAAATCTGTTCCTGTCATGTTCCTCACTGACTTGTTGAACTTAAAAGCAGAAATGCTTATTCTGCAAAATAGACCTACTTTAATAAATCTGATCTTACTGTTATATCTGGTGATGCTCATCTTGTGGCTATGTACAGTTTTGCTGTTCTGTGTTTTTGAAGGGAAGCCTATGTGTACAGATTGCTAGCATGACCCCAAAGTAAATTTGTATCTAATCAGTATGAGAAGTTTATCAGTTATTTAAGGTACCACTAACATCTAAGTCCATGAATTATTTGTTTAATATCATAGCCATGAGGCTGTCTTCCTAAAAGTGGTTAAGTGGAGAGAATTGATGAGCACTAAGGTACAATCTGACATCAGACCTTAATTATACCTTTAGAGACAGAAAGAATGAAAAGTGAAAAGTAATTGAATTGAACATCCGATCCAGCAATAACCAAAACAAAAATGTACTTTTTCACTTGTGTGTGACTATGTAAGAGACTGGGTGATAAAAAAGAAAGGGTGGTAAAAAGAAAATTATGTTTATAAACCTAGGTGGAAGCATGAAGTTGTATTTGGATATGCAGGATATTTTCTCATACTCCATCTTTTGTGACTTCTAGACAAATATGGGGTTTCTTAACACGCAAATCAGCTGATCTAAAGTGTTTCTACTTCAGGCTTCCAAGCTTGAGCCGAGGAGTGGTTTCTCCACAAAAGTGTTCACACAACAACATCTAGTACAGGGTTTAAACAAAGCTATAAACACAACTGTATAGTGCCTTCATTTGCCTGCTGTGCATGGTGTATCTGTTGTTACTGCGTGGTTTCCCGAGCTAATTTATTCACTTCATACACTTGCTCTGTAGCACTGAGCACTTTTTAGTAAATTTACCACAGTCCCCATAGTTCTGTACCAGTGAGTTCCCAACACAGAGATGTCCATTTGTTCTGAACTTTAAAAGAGGCATAGAATGGTACTTTCAAATGTAGATGAAAAAACTATGAGCTGTGACATACAATAGATATTTGATTCCTGTTCTTCTGAAGCCTGAAATGACAAACCATTTTTAATATACTTTCCTACTCTTTTGTAATTTTTAATAGTGCCTGAAGGTTAAATGACACAATTTACTCATTTTTACCTTTAATTCTTCTTGTTTTCACTGTTCTCTGCCCAAGATTCTGAAGACTGTTATTGTTTGTCTTCATAGCAATATAATTCTGTGTTGGGTTTGTGTGTGTGTGTGGTGGGGGTTTTGGTAGTGGGGGAGGGGGCTACAGCAGTGGCCTCTGTAGGAAGCTTCTCAAAAACCTCTCTGCTCCAAGTCAGATCCGTCCCTGGCCAAGGCCAAACCAACTAGCGATGGTGGCTGCGCTTCTGTGGTAACGTATTTAAGAAGGGAAGTCTGGGAGGAGTGTTGGGATTTGTGAGGAGACGTAATGAAGGAGACACCTAGGCAAACACTGAGGTCTGCTGAAGAAGGAAGAGAGGGAGGTGCACCAGAGCAGAGACTCCCCTGCAAGCCTGTAGTGAAAGGGCAGGCTGTCCCCCTGCAGCCCATGGAGGTCCACAGTGGAGCAGACGTCCACCTGCAGCCTGTGGAGAACCCCATGCTGGAGCAGGTGACTGTGCCCAAAGAAGGCCAGGACTCTGTGGGAAGAAGCCCCCATTGTTGTAGTTTGGCGCTGGGAGGACTGCAACATGTGAGAGGGACCCACGCTGGAGCAGCTCAGGAATAGTTGCTGCCTGTGGGAGGGACCCCTGTTGGAGCAGTTCAGGAAGGGCTGCAGCCCGCAGGAAGGCCTCATGTCAGAGAAAGTTTGTGGAGGACTGTCTTCCATGAGAGAGACCGCATGCTGGAGCAGGGGAAGAATGCAAGGAGTCCTCACCCTGAAAAGGAAGGAACTTTGGAGTGTGAGGGACTGACCACACACACAAAATTTTCTTCAGTGATCAGCAGAGGGAAGCAACTTTCTCCTAGTCTGAATGATGAGGAATGTTCTGAATAAGACACCACCCAATGTGGATAATGAATATAATTAGAGGTAACTCTTAGGAGTATGACAAATCATATTAAACAAAATTAACTTTATGGCTTGCTACTGACATTGGTTGCTAAATATAACAATTGTGGAAATCTGATAACTAACTTTTTTCAGAGAGACATTATATATATGCATGCACAGATCAGAACATACCTGGAAGTGATACGCAGTCTAAATATGTTCATCAAAAACACTTATTTCATTATAAGAAAATACAACTCCAAGACTCTCAGGTGAAAGTTCACTCCACACATGGCCTCAAAAATATGCCCACCTTTCCTAAGCACTAGTCTTATTATTTATATTCATAAAGGTTTGTTTAATCAGAGTTATTATTTCAAATGCCCAGGAAATGCTTACTAAACAGATCACTAATCTTTCAAATAACTTCTCCTACTGCAGTTTATTCTGCATTCAAGTGGTAGAAGACAACATTCACATTTTCCAGTTTGTCAATGACTCATGACAATGGAGTGTTAGGATCATTGTAATCGCCAGCAACATTATTTGTGAACACACACCAAACAACTGAGAAATAAGAGACATCATGTCTGTGCAAAAGGATGTCATGTAAATAACAAAGTCAAGGAGTCTATGATTTTCTAAGCACTGTAGCAGCAGTTACATTGTCAGCTCTCTGTTTCTACAGTTCTCAGTACCCTACTGAATTTCAAGTGCAGTTTGTGTTTCCTGAAAATAGGATCTTGGTTCTATATACTTACGTGAATGAACATGGATGTTTTTGCTAGTTGCTCTTCTACACAGCTTCTGATTTACTCATACAATATTTATTTATTTGTACAGGAAATGGTAGTGTCAGACAACTTGACAAAAGCAAATGACCACAGATAGTGACTTGGGAGGTTCAGGCTGAGCATCAGGAAAAAAACATTTCACTTTTAGGGTAGCAGAGCACAGGAAGAGTCCACCTGCAGAGGCTAGGGAATCTCAGAGATTTTCTACATCCAGCTAGACAACACCATGTCTGTCCTGGTTTACTGTTGGTGATAATCCTGCAGGAGTAATGGCTGAAGACCGCCTAGGTCTTTTCCAACCAACATTTCTGTGATTCTGGGAAAATGACATCAGGAAGAAAAGTACACAAAGATTTTAACATTACATTTTATTGGTATTTTCCTTTATATCTTTAAAATACCTAATATGAAGGAATAGCTAAAATAAATACTAAAAAAAAAAAAAAAAAAAGAAAAGATAAATGGTTACTACTACCTATAATCCCCATTAATGTGTAAAGGATGAAAAACGTTTGCCAGCCTGTAGGACTGAGGGTTGTGAGTAAACTAAAAGAAAGAACCTGAAGTAGAAAGTAGCTGAAGTTACAGGAAAACACATTTTAAAAGGTATAATAAAACATATATAGACTAGAGTTTCTGGTTTATAGGTAAAACCATTGCTCTGTTTGGTTAAAATAGTGATCTCCGGTGGGCAATAATGCTGCTTAATGGTCCCTTTCTCAGCCCAGAAGGCAATTATTTCTTTCCTACTGTAAACCTCAACAAGACAAATATGTGCATATATATTTCTATTTATAGATCAGAATTAATTTGCAACAGTACAACAAATCATACAGCTATGGAAAAATATAGCTATAAACAAATGAACGGATATAAATAGCACAGATATACAATATTGCCATTGGTATCTTTCCTGAAAGAAGAAAATCATACTATAACACGCTCTTTTCTTCATGCTCAAAACAGAAGGAAAATGCAAAAACCTCTTCAGCTGTCTGTCCAGACACTCTTCCCTTGCCCATGTGAAAAAATTACAGTATACTAGCAACATTACAAAATTATTTTGTCATCCAAAAGCATCTGGAAAAGTTGACAGGTCTTTTTGATTGTCTTCTTTAATGTTTTAAAGTGCATTAGCAGCTGTCTTCTTCATCTTTATTTTGCAGCACTCACATTCCCTCTCATCAGCCTGCTTTGTTCATATGGGTACCATTTCAGACATGTCTCGGACATCTGACTCTAAAAGCCCTGTCCATTGGCCTGTTTTTCTCACCAGGATCAAAGCCTCTCTCTGCTTTAAATTCTGAGTAGTTTTACCGTGTCACATATGTAGGATCAAGAAACTTATTTTTTTCATTTCCTGGAAATCTCCCAATAAGATAAAACACACATCCATGTTTGGGGTTGAGGGAGATGCTCAGAGAAAGTGAGATTCATATCAGTTTGTGCACAGATCTCAATGTTATCAAGGCTCACCACTCATCCTGACTGTTCATGACACGGAGGGGATGAACTCGGGCGATTTTAATCTGTAATGAAGGTACTTTGAGCTTCGCTCAGGATATGGTCCTTGCTTGGTTAATACCAATTCCTCTCCCCAAACAAAACAGGAGGTTACCAAAACAAAAACTTCTTGCATTTTTGGTGCTTAAATTAGCAAGGGTTCTCTCCCCGTTATGCTGAACTACAAATAAATATATCAAGTTTTCCAGCAAACTGCCTTCCAAGGTTTGCTTAATTCCATTAGACAGTGTGAAACGACGCATTCTAGCTGTACAGAATGGTAAACAGAATTGGAAGTGTTTCTGGGCATGTTGCAGATGGGGTAGGAAAATCAATAGTTTGTGAGGGAAAGCTTCCAGCAATGTAGATTGTTTGAACTACTTACCATTATGTCAAATTCACTTTAGCATCAACAAACACACTGTAAGATGAATATTGAGAGAAGCACTATTTCTATTGTTCACATTTAAAGGTCTTAAATTGTACAGACTTTTATAATCAACTAAGTCTTTATAATTCAGTAACAAGGCTTTTATTTAACTCTTAAACAGCTGATGGACCACATATTCTTTTTCCAATTTGAGTCAGGCCAAAGTCCAGTAAAATTTTTAGACATAAAGTTTTCTTTATTCACTTCAGTGTCTATTATGTATAATTTTTAGAACACCCACCTCTGTGAGAACCATTTTTGTCAAGAGACCTGAAGGAACCTGAACAAAGAGTGTCATCTAAAAGCAAATAAACATCACCCACCTTGAAAAAAACCCAACAAATATACCCGGTTGCTAGTTCCCTTAAGGAAAATACAATTTCATCTTAAAAAGATATAGTCAACATGTGCTTAAACATGCACATAGTGTTGAACAGAGATGGAATTAAGCATCCATTTCAAGTAATCTGTCACAACAAAGGCTTGAAATAAGAATGTGATTGACTTCACTTTGAAAGACAGGTATCGTGGTGTCCAGTCTACTGATTACCAAAACTAAGACCACATTCTTCACATAAAGTTCACAACCGGCCTATATTCCCTCAGAACTGAGGAGTTCATTGCATATTATGATTTATTCAGACTTGTACAAAAAGAAGTGGTTATTATAGTTACTCAACCAAGACTCTAGTTTAATTTACTGTGGTCATCCAAGACATTGTTTATTACCTACTTTGGTTAGGAAGATAGAAAATATGAAATACAGAAACATAAACAAAATCTAGGTTATTGGAACTTAAATAAAAAATGGACAGACCTGCATTTAAAACAATAGATTTACTTACGAGGATAACTTCAAACTTTTCTTAGGTTTCTTTTCTAAGCTTCCTAGTAAGAGTCCTTATTTGCCCACACACTGAGGGAAAAGAAGCCCATTACTGCCTTGAAGGGTCTTGGTTCTTCCAAAACATCTCAACTGACTGATAGGCAGAGCCAGACAGATCACTTTCCACAGGTACTTAGTATTTTAGACACCTAACTTTGTGCCTCTTACACTCTTGAAATAATGTAACTACCAATTCAAGCAGGATTGATAGCACTTTTGTTGAGCCTTTCTTAAGTCTGGGAAATCTGTAACACTTCCAAATGCAAAGCTTTTCTTACTGGCTTTCTGCTTATGGTGCTCAAAGTTTCATCAAGGGAGCCAACTTCTGCAGTATACACGGTGAAATGGGTAAAAACCTCTTTTCATTAAGCCTTATTAGTGGCTGGTCACTGAATTCATTAGTGTGGAACTCAAGGCTGTCACAGAGACAGTTTCAATAAATGGTGGAAGAAGGAGAGGAATTTTATATTAGGTCAAAGGTTTTGGAGGTGGAGGTATTAAGTGTAAAGAATGTGCATTGGTTCTTAAAGTCCTGTCAGAGGTTGTTTATAGGACAGAACTTGAGGACATGTATGCAAACCGCAAAATAAAAGCACCACTGTGTCTAACAAATTATAAACACACTTTAGTGATTGCATTGTTGACATAAGAAATATCTTAGCAAACAGTAAAGGTATACTAGTTCTAGTGGCAATTCATTTACTTACACTTCCTTCTATTGTGAAGCCAATGCGTACTGCACTCACACATGCAAGCTCAACAGAACTCCCTTATAAATTGATACTTTCAGGCCACCTACAAAGCCAGGATGGGGTTGCTACTGAATGTTTTTGAACAGCCTCTGATAGACTTGGGCATTATTTTGAGCAATTTTTTAAAGTCTATTTTTAGGAAAGCCAAGTTCTGCATGCTCCAAGATTAAAATAAAACAGAACATGCTTTTAAAACTTCTAGATTTCTTTTTTAAACTGGCTTCCCCCCAAGCTGAGGAAGCTTCTAACTGTCTGCTGGCAAGATGCACAGCACTAGTGATGAAGCATCTGATTCACTGCAAGCTGCTGAAGGTTTTAATAACAGATCTGATTCTCTCAAAAAATAAATAAAACAAACAAACCAAAAAAACCCAAAGGACAATATGGCAACATTTCAGTAACAAATACAATTAACGTTCTAAATATGCCTCAGCTTAGTTTAGGTTTCCATTTTACCACAAAAATCTAATGACACTACTGTTTAATTAAAAACTGAAACTTGTCATGTTGTTAAAGATAAAATATTGTAGGTGATGATGTGACAAAAATTATCATTTTCTAACTATTTATGTACATATTTTCTTTAGATTATATATTTGGCATGTACATATTACTGTGCTATCTGCAAATGTTGCTGCATGACTGTTTACACTGGAACAGAGCACCTTCCAGGAAAGTGTTAAATGCCATAACTTACATTCTCATCCTGCTTTATTTCGGTGTGGTTTTACTTAATTTTATTAAATACATTTACACTGCCATGTTTTTACGGTAGTGAAGATTAATAGAAAGAGGTATACTCTGCACTAGAAACAAAATGTAATGATGGTCATTAATTACTCTGGAGGCTCAAAACTCAAATCAGACCTCCAGGTTGCTCTAGCTGCAGTGAGGTGATGGAGACAGACAGCTCTGCTGTATTTGAGAAGCAAAACTGTGGACCACCATCATTGTTCCAGACTTAGCAACAAGCTTCCTTATTGGTCCTAAAGCACAGGTCTTACTGCAACAAACGAAATGAATTAATCCAAGAGAGATCCTTCCTGATGGGATGAGTATGTACGTTAAAGCTCTTGCAGCTGTTATTCAACCGAACACATGATTCCTGGGAAGTTCCCTGACTGCTAACATGCAGGTGTTAAAAAGGACTGGAAAAAAGAATTTATGTTTTTAAGACCCCCAAAGCTAATAGTGTGATAGCAGGACTTTCCCTTGTTCTATAACATCACTATTAGCATACTTGCTTTATAAAAATTTCTGGGGTGTTCAGAGGTTTCTACTACAGTGTCAACAGTTGAGCTGAAGGAGCATAGAGAACAGAACACTATCATCATTATAACAGACAGCCTTCCAGTCTAGTATAGCTTTTTGCATCAACACTGATATTTATTCCAGAGCAGTCTCCATATCCCTGTATAGGAAATTGCATTCGTTCTGTCCATAATGAATGTGCTACATTTCACTCCTTGTCATTGCCCACCATTGTCTGCCAACAAACCCTAGTTCTGGAATTTGAGGATGTTCCGAAGTCAAAGCCTGTTATCAGAGTGTGTTCACCTCTCTAACAAGGTTCCTTTTCTTGCCACTGTTCAAAGGGTAAAAGCTATTTTCTCAGCCATGAACTCAGAAAGAAGTTAGTCCCTGCAATGTATAGCTGATGTCAGATTTCTGAAATTACTGACACACTCTGTAAGAGCTATGATAGTTTCATTCCATATAACAACAACTGGAAGAAACAAATTTTGCTTACAGTAGTCTTACTGTATATTTTAAGATCCTTTGGTTTACACTAAATTAAGTGAATTATGTTAAGAAATGTCAGTGGTGTTGCTGTGTGCTGTTTTCCTTCCCAGTGTTCAAGTATGAAGCACCTGAAGCTCTATCCTTTGCGCTTGAAGGGAATCTGCCCGGGTGCTGAGTGTGTAGATCCACTGAAGCAGTCTAGATAAGCAACTGCACACCAGTAAAAGCAGGATCACTGGTGCTTGCAAACCCCAAAGCAAATAGTAGGAGTTCAAAATGTGTGCCTTCAAAAATTCTATGGGTACTAGAGCAGCACCGAAAGCTCATTAACATTCACATCATTCCCAGCCTCATTATCTCACCCAGATGTTTCTATGACTGTCCCTTTAAAGAATTTCTGTCTAAATTTTATTTACATTTGTTCAACAATATTGATGCTTAATGAATAAATGCAGTGTGCTGTCAGTACTGGAGACTAATTACATCTATGTATGAGCCTAAGAACCTGATTGAAAAATCTGCAGTAACTAAACGGGGTTTAAATAAACACTTTAGTGTAGTGCTTTAATTACACTTTAGTTTGTAATGTAATTTTTGGCTGTTTAAGCTGTGATTTAGTCTGAGCTAATTACAAATGATTTTCTACTCAGTAATTAATAATAACAAAATTGTAATTAGACAGCTGCTCTGGATCAGGCAGTTTGTGTTAGCTGACTCATGATAGACTGGCAGATAGACAAGAGCTGCATTGGGGAACTGGGACATGCTGCACCTTTCTGTGCTTCTTTTTCAGTCAGAGGAGCTGTTATGGTTGGGAATATTCAAAAATGCTCTGTGGTTTTGAGGACTAAAGTTTGATATATGCAGTGGGAACTTCCTGCGCTTCTGCCACTTCCAAAGGTGGGTCATTCTACCTGCAGCTGATAGAGATGGTGCAGGTTCCTCTCTCTTGCTCAACAGAAAAAAAAATATTATTTTAGGTTTTTCTTCTTGTTATGTGACTACATCACCACAAAGTACCCTAACTCATAGCAAGAAGACCAGTAGCATCAGCAGTTTTTTATCCATCACCCACCTGAAAGCTACACACACTACAATAAAGTAAATGTAAGCTAGGGATGATACTTCCATATGTCAGCATCTCAGTAAATGCCACATGTTCCAAAAGTGTTTGGTGACAAAACACCCTTTCTGATACCAGTATCCTTACTTACTCCAAATACTGCAGACCCAATGAATGGGATCAGTCATGTAACACTCCAAACAACACTGCTGTACTTCTGCTGGTTTTCAAGCTTCTTTCTCATTATTTATATTCAGCAATCCATATAAGATAAACTGTGACTCTTCAGACTTACAGTCAGATAACCAACTCAACTGCCCTGCAATTACCAGGGGTTGATTCCTGGAGCCTAAACAGATGCCTGAAAAAGACCAAGCACACACTGCTATCTTCCATCTCCATCTGGAGTTCCAGAGTTGTCAATTTCTGGCACGGATTCTAGTTATTGCTCAGTTTGTGTTACAGATGTTTTGCATTTTGAAAATGCAGTAACTTTTCCACAATTTTGATCAAAAAAAAAAAAAAAGTTTTTAACAGGTTGGCTTTGGGATACATTTTCTATCTTCTTATTCAAAGTAGGCTGTAAAGTGTAAACTTGCCTAAAGTTGGAGAAAAATATAAAAACAATCACTCAATTGAGGCTCTTTAGAAAGTTGTTTCTGCTAACAGCTGAGTTGTGCTTTCTTTTAAATCTTATTTGAGCAGATCATCAACCATGTTTATGCCACCTAATGAAAGATAATAATTGAGCACTGGATGATACACTGAAAAACAGCCTTCTTAGGATAAGAATCTGCTATAAGCTGTGATGTTGTCAGCACGTAGAGAATATATAGCTGAAGTGAGACTTTGACAGAATTGTTTCTATAAATGTTTAAATACATACAGAGTTATACCACTGGAGGATCTTAAATACATACCACTACTACCTCATTACTTACAGTAACCTCATGTCCAAATAGATGTGAGTTACTAGCAAATTTGGTGCATCTCTAATTGAAAAATTCACTTAAAGATTAACAAATCACCAGGAACAGTTGTACTAAAATGTATCTATAAATTAGTCATATAAATAGGAACTGTAATACCACTTCCAGTCTATAATTATATAAGTAGTTCAAACAACATACCGTAGCTGATGTTTTACTTAAAATACTTATTTTGAAACATGTTGCCTTCTAACAGAGCACAATCATCAATTTTACAATGTCTCCTATGAACCATTTACATGGGAAGAGATGAATGATTTTGTCTAAAATCTAAACCCCTAGACTGTCCTAACTTAGGGCAGGATCATAAAATTGCAAAATAGAATAAAATGACAAGTCTTTGGACAGACACAAAAATGTAGGAAATTGAGCCTGCCTGAACACTGTCTCTTGTCATGGTCTACAGAGAGCAAGATAAATCAATCTGAAAATAGATGTGTTTAATTAAAAATCATTTGTGTATCCTTTTTCTGTCTATTTTGGAACTAATCTGTTAAAATTGCTCTTGGTCTTGTTCTGGTAAGATTCTGTGAAATACTTTGTAGGCTCATATTTCAGTCCTTTAGGTTTCTGATTTATTTCCTTATGCAAATTGAAACTAAAATTTCTAAATTTAAGTAACAGCTCTTTCTCTATTGTCATCTCTTTCTGTGTTTTCAGTGAAACTTGAAAAATTAGAAAGGGAAGCTTTGGTTTTTGTTGGCTTCCTAAATTGTTGTTAGCAGCAAAAGTAAGTATGTCTTAAAACAATCAATAGTGCAACTATATGCATTTGGTAAGTGGATTAAAAAAGAGCACTATTTTTAAATGAAATACCATTTTTCATGGGGCATTTAGTCCCAACCACTGTATCTAAGTTAGCTGGCATCATTCCATAAGCTATTATTGAATGGATCTTTGTCTGGTCCTCTAGGCAAATATAATATCCACACCTGAGATTTTCAGAGCGTGCTAAATTTTACACTTACTCATCTTACCTACAATATTTTAGCCCTAATTTTCATGTACTTGGTTTGATTACAACATTAAAGTTTCAATTCTCATACCCATTCTATGATGGAATAGAACAATACCAGTATGTAGTAAGAAGACACAAAAATACTGGGTTTTGAAGTTGTCCAAAAGCTATTTTAAACTTTTCTCTGTGGTGTGTTAATGTATAAGCAGGGCATAAACTTTCATTTAGAAAAAGTAGTGGAGGCATAAGTTAAACCATATAGCTCCTTTGCATTTTTTCCTGGTTTTAATCAGTTTTTCCAAACTAAGAGTGAAAGAATCATAGAATATCAGATTGGAAGGGACCTCAAGGATCATCTGCTCCAACCTTTCTTGCCAAAGCACAGTCTAGACAAGATGATCCAGCATCCTATCCAGACAAATCTTAGAAGTGTCCAATATTGGGGAATCCCAAGAAGAAATACAGACTGAAGTCTTACAGCTCCTCAGCAGAAAAAAAAACTAATCACAGCATAGGATTACTAAAGCAAAACTACCTAAATTAAGATGTAAAGCTTTTGAGCTTGTTGGTGGATTGAATCAAATTCTTTACTAGATTTTTTGTTTTGTTTTGGGGGCTAGCAGCTCCTTTTCTCAGCTGAGTTTAGAGTATCCTGGAAACGACAGAATCATAGAATGGTTTGGGTTGGAAGGCACCTTAAAGATCATCTTGTTCCAACGCCTCTGCCATGGGCAGGGGCACCTTCCACTAGACCAGGTTGCTCAAAACCTCATCCAACCTGGCCTTGAACATTTCCAGGAAGGGGGCAGCCACAGCTTCTCTGGGCAACCTGTGCCAGTGTCTTACCACCCTCACAGGAAAGAATTTCTCCCTTACATCTAATCTAATACCTTCTTTCAGTTTAAAACCATTAACCCTTGTCCCATCACTACACTCGGTGATAAAGAGTCCCTTGCAATCTTTCCTGTAGGTCCTCTTTAACTAATGGAAAGCCACTATAAGGTCTCCCTGGAACCTTCTCTTCCCAGGCTGAACAACACCAATTCTGCCAGCCTGTCCTCATAAGGGAGGTGCTCCAGCACCCTGATTATCTTCATGGCCCTCCTCTGGACCCACTTGAGCAGGTCCATGTCCTTCTTATACTGGGGGCCTTAGAGCTGGACATGGTACTCCAGGTGGGGTCTCACATGAGTAGACTAGAGGGGAAAAATCACATCTCTTGACCTACTAGCCACACTTCTCTTGATGCCACCCAGGATACAATTGGCTTTCTGGGCTGCAAACACACATTGTTTGCTCACACTCACATTACCATGCACTAATACACCCAAATCCTTCTCCACAGGGTTGCTCTCAACCCACTTTTCACCCAGCCTCTATCTGTGCTTGGGATTGCCTTGACTCATGTGCAGGACCTTGCTCTTGGCCTTGTTGAACTTCATGAGGTTTGCACGGGCCTACTTCTCAAGCCTGTCAAGATCCCTTCCCTCTAGCGTGTCGACTGCACAACACAGCTTGCTGTCATCAGCAAACGTGCTGAGGGTGCACTCAATCCCACTGTCCATGTGACCAACAAAGAAGTTAAACAGCACTGGTCCCAATACTGACCCCTGAGGAATGCCACTCATCACCAGTCTCCATCGAGCTGTTGACCACAGCTCTTTGAGTGCCACCATCATGCCAATTGCTTATTGATCAAGTGGTCCATCTGTCAAATCCATGTCTCTCCAATTTAGAGACAAGGATGTCATGTGGGACAGTGTCAAATGCTTTGCACAAGTCCGGGTAGATGATGTCAGTTGCTCTTCCCTTATCCACTAACACTCTAACCCCATCATAGAAGGCCACCAAATTTGTCAGGCACGATTTGCCCTTAGTGAAGCTATGCTGACTGTCACCTATCACCTCCTTATTTTCCATGTGCCCTAGCATATTTTTCAGGAGGATCTGCTCCATGATCTGGCCTGGAACAGAGGTGAGACTGACTGGCCTGTAGTTCTCTGGGTTTTCTTTTTTTCCCTTTTTAAAACTGGGGTAACATTTCCCCTTTTCTAGTCAGCAGGAACTTCTCCAGACTGCCCCAACTTCTCAAACATGATGGATAGAGGCTTAGCCACTTCGTCTTCCAGTTTCCTCAGGACCTGTGGATGCATCTGTGGAGGTTTAGTCCCTGCCAGGGTGTGAGACCACGCGGCCGCTGCCCCTCCCCCACAAAGGGACTGAAATACCAACCCCGGGGCTGAGATAAGGAGAGGTTTAATACAACAGTGCAACAGCAACACATCAGACAACAACAATAGCAATAACAACAACAGTGATAACAATGAACAGAGCAAGATATATATATATACCGATACAGCAGTGAGAGGACCGGCTGCGCCAACCACGCGATCACCGATTCTTCCCGCGCTCTGGCGCCTGGACGTGACGTCAGCATGGTATATGAATAACCCAGCTAGAGCTTCCCCCCACTGCTGGGAAAACTTAACCCTATCCTGGCTAAACCAGGACAGCATCTCATCAGGTCGCATGGACTTGTGCACCTTCAGGTTCCTTAGATGGTCTCAAACTTGATCTTCTCCTATGGTGGGCAATTCTTCATTCTTCCAGTCCTGGCCTTTGCCTTCTGCGACTTGGGTGGTGTGGCTGGAGCACTTGCTGGTGAAGACTGAGGCAAAGAAGTCATTGAGTACATCAGCCTTTTCTATATGCCAGGTAACCAGGTCTCCTGTTTCCTTCTGGAGAGGGCCTACATTTTTCTTAGGTCTTCCTTTTATCACCAATGTACCTATAGAAATTTTTCTTGTTGCCCTTGATGCCCCTGGCCAGATTTAATGCTACTGGGGCTTTGACCTTCCTAACCTGATCCATGGGTGCTCAGACAATCTCTCTGCCCACTTTCCTAGGCTACTTGTTCTTGCTTCCACCCTCTGTAGGCTTCCTTTTTGTGTTTGAGCTTGTCCAGGAGCTCCTTGTTCATTCATGTGGGCCTCCTGGCATTCTTACCTGACTTCCTCTTTGTTGGCTCCTGAGCTTGGAGGAGATCATCCTTGAATATTAACCAGCTTTCTTGGGCTGCTCTTCCTTCCAGGGCTTTATCCCATGCTACTCAAACAAGCAGATCCCTGAAGGGGCCACAGGCTGCTCTCCTGAAGTCCAGGGTTGCTGTGCACCCTCTCGCTGCCCTAAGGATCCTGAACTCTACCATTTCATGGCCACTGCAGCCAAGGCTGACCTTGAGCTTCACATTCCCCATCAGCCCCTTCTATTGGTGAGAACAAGGTCCAGCATAGCACCTCTCCCCATTCGCTCCTCTATCACTTGGAGAAGGAAGTTATCATCAACGTATTCTAGGAACCTCCTGGATTTCTTATGCCCTGCTGTGTGTGAGAGACTGAAATGTCATATGACTGTCTCAAAGCTTACTCGTGTCTGTGCAAACCTCCAAGACAAGCTGCTTCGGCCTGTGAATTGGTCTGGGGAATGTCGCCCAGGAAAGATGGAGTGTATTGAAGGATGCACTCCCCCACTTCTTTGTGGTTGCATTGTCCTTAGACAAGCCTCAAAGGGGCAGACGTGTACCGAGCTGGCCCCATCGTGATGCCATTTGTGACTCTATTGCGTAGGCCAGACATCATGCATGCATTGCTAATGAACTGATAAGAAGCAAACCTTCCTGCCCTGAAGCCAGATGCAACAAAACGTGTGGGACCAGAGGAAAAAAAACCCTAAAGGTGGGCAGATATGCTAATCAGCAGATATGATGAACTTAAAAAGGCAGCAGAAAATTTTGCTCAGTGTGCATCTACCATCGAAGCCAGATCCATGTGCACCCACCACCGAAGAACTGAAGACTGAGGACCAACGGGACGTTGCTGGATCCATGGTGGTGACTATTCTTGCAGCCCTATCCTGCATCCTTGCTTTATTTCTGTCTTTTCCTTCCATTCTGTCCTATCATTACCCCTCTTCACTTTTTTAATAATAGAAATCTGTTTTAGATAATCGGCATTTGACCTCGTTTGTGTCTTAATCTCGCTCTTGGGAAAATATCGAAACCTCCCCTGACATTGGATTGGGACACTGTGTTGTCCTTCCAACAGCTATTGGAGTGGTTGAAGTCCCCCATGAGGACCAGGGCTTGTGAACGTGAGGCTGCTTCTATCTGTCTATACAGGGCCTCACTCACTCAGTCTTCCTAGTCAGGTGGCCTGTAGAAAACCCCCGCTATAATTACCCCACCTGTCCCTTCCCTCCCTTAAATCCTGATCCATAAACTCTTGGTCTGCTCCTCATCCACCCTGAGGCAGAGCTACCTGCACTCCAGCTTGACATAGAGGATGACACTCCCTCCTCATCTTCCCTGCCTGTCTTCCTAAATAGCCCGTATCCTTCCATTCCAACACTCCAGTCATAGGAGTCATCCAACCAACTGAAGTCTTTATTTGTCCCCACAGTTTCTGATCTAAGAGCTGAATTCAACTTTAGTACCTCCTGCCTCAGTACTTTGCTCCATTGGTTCTGTGGTTCAATAAATTGCGTAGTGCTAAATATGTAAAATAACATGTCATAGGTGACATAGGTGACAAAAAGAAGATGAGGGAAAATGTGGGCATTGCACAACAAGTTGGGAGATCTGATTACACAGGACATGGAAAAGGCTGAAGTACTGAATTTCACCTTCACACCAGTCTTTACTAACAAGACCAGCCTTCAGGAATCCCAGGTCCTAGAGACCAGGAGGAAGGGCTGAAGCAAGGAAGACATACCGTTGGTGGAAGAGAATCTGGTCAGGGAATACTTAAGCAAACTGGACGTACATAAGTCTATGGGCCCTGATGCGATGCACCCAAAACTACTGAGGGAGCTGGCTGATGTCATTGTGAGATCACAGTCTTTGAAGGATCATGACAAATAGGAGAAGAACCCAAGAACTAGAGGAAAACAAATGTCACTCCTGTGTTCAAGAAGGTCAGGAAGGAGATCCCAGGAAACTACTGGCAGGTCAGCCTCCCATCAATCCCTGGGAAGGTGGTGGAACAGCTGATCCTCGGAACCATTTCCAGACACAATCGGACAAGAAATTCATCAAGCATAATCCACATGGCTTCACCAGAGAGAAGTCATGCTTGATGAACTTGATAAACACCTACAATGAAATGACTGTTCTGATAGATGGGGGGAGAGCAGTGAATATTGTCTATCTGTACTTCAGCAAGGCCTTTGACACTGTCTCCTATAAGATCCTCATAGACAAGCTGTTGATGTATAAGCTGGATAACCAAATAGTGAGATAGATTGAAAACTGGATGAATGGCCAGGCCCAGAGGATGGTGGTTGGTGTCATGAAGTCTAATTGGAGGGCAGTAGCTACAAATGTACCCCAGGGATCAGTACTGGATCCAGTCCCATTTAACATCATTAAAAGTCTGGATGATGAGGCTGAGTGTACCCTGAGCAAGTTTTCAGACAACATCAAATTAGGAGTGCTTATTACACCAGAGGGTCATGCTGCCATCCAGAGGGACCTTGACAGGCTGGAGAAATGGACTGGCAGAAACCTCATGCAGTTCAACAAGAAGAAGTGCAAACTCCTACACCTGGGGAAGAAAAACTCCATGCACTGGTATACAATGGGGGCCACCCAGCTTGAAAGCAGCTTGGCAGAAAAGGACACGGGTGTCCTGATAGACACCAAGTTGACCATGACCCAACAATGTGCTCTTGTGACAATGAGGGCTGATCGTGTCCTGCATTAGAAGGTGTTTTCGCAGGTTGAGGGAGGTGATCCTTCCCCTCTCCTGAGCACTGGTGAGGCCACTGCTGGCATACTGTGCCCACTTCTGTACTGTTTCCAACCACTGTCAGAGGAACGTCATCAGAGAGAGGGTCCAGAGCAGATCCCCACAGCAGCACAGCAACCCACGCAGCTCAGCCACTGACAGTGCCCCTTCTGCTGGTGAGCCACCAAGCTCAGAGACAGGGCGCAGCTCCTGGACCCTCAGATGTCTCCTCCCAGCAGGCTCCCACACCCAGCACTCTCAGAAGCAAACCCTGCTGAGAGCAGGGGAGCACCCGCCCGGCCCTGCAGCTGCAGCCTATGAGCACATCAGCAGAGTGATGCTGAAACCTCAGCTTTTTTTGCCTACTGTTGCATCCCATAACCATCCAGATGCTTTCCAGGGTCTGGGTTTTTTTTCCCGAAAAGACCTGGGGTTCCTGGTAAACACCAAGTTGAACACAAGCTAACGGTGTTCCCTTATGGAAAAAAGAGGCAACAGCATTCTGGGCTGCATTATGAGAAGTATTGCCTGCAGGCTGAGGGAGGTGATCCTTCCTTTCTCCTCAGCACCGGTGAGGCCACACCTTGAATATCGTGTCCAGTTCTGGGCTCCCCCATACAAGTGAGACATGGACATACTGGAGAGTGTATAGACAGCAATAGACCACTAAGATGATGAAGGGACTGAAGCGTCTCTCCTATGAGGAAAGGCTGAGAGAGCTGGGACTGTTCAGCCTGGAGAAGGCTCAGGGGTATCTTATTAATGTATATAATGCCTGAAGGGAAGGTGCAAAGAGGATGGATCAAGGCTCCTTCTGGTGGTACCAAGTGGCAGAACAAGAGGCAATGGGCACAAGCTGAAACACAGGAGGTTCCCTCTGAACATAAGAAAACACTTTTTTACTGTGTGGGTGATGGAGCAGTGGCACAGATTACGCAGGGAAGTTGTGGAGTGTCTATCCTTGGAGATATTCAAAAGCCATCTGAACATGGTTCTGGGCAACCAGCTCTGGGAGGCCCAGGGGGTGGGCAAGATTACCTCCAGAGGTCCCTTCCAACCTCAACCATTCTGTGATTCGGTGATTTCATATGTCTCTGATCTTTCTCACATTATACTCTGAGGAACAAGATCCTTTGACTTGTTTTTATTGTTCTGTTTTCATGATAAAACCTTAATTCTCATACAGCACTATTAACTGTGAATCTCCATACTTTTTACACAAAACAAAGGAATATCAAATCCTTTCAGGAGAACATAACAGGATATAAATGCCTCGCATAGTTGAGCAACACGTTCATTTCCTGTATCTTTATGAAAAAAACACAAATAAGAAAGTAGAAACACTTTAGTGTCTTTAAGAAGAGACCCTTTTCTTGTACATTTTAATATAAATTGATAGATCAGTTGAAATATTTCTTGTATGTTTTATTATAAATTGATAGATCAATCCATAAAGATTTCCTCATGTTAAAGATTAATGGTGATTGATTGATGAAAGTCTCATCTCATGTTCAGGAATGAAATTTTAATTTAGTTCGGGCAACATTTGTGTATGTGACTGTGCATGTGTGTGCATGCATGTGTGTGCATGTGTGTGCATGTGTGTGCATGTGTGTGTCTGGGCATCCACATGAGTTCAAATGTTTCTTTCCTCTTTTTAAGAATAAAAGAAAATTATACCTGATTTTTTTCTCATTTATATTGTTATAAATCAATTGTACTACCATAGTCAATGGAGTTGCACATGCCTAATACTAGTGAGAAGGGACTCAAACGTGTAAGGTTTTGTGGTGACTCTGTCTAGATTGCTTCCATTTGAGGTTACTGACTGACTCATGATCTTTTTTTTCCCTGCTGAATAGACATAAATTCTTTCAAAATAAAATCTTTTATAACGATTTGACTTGTCACTTTGTTCAACCCAACAGTCAAATGGTACAGACAACTCTTAGTCAAAGGTGTTGCCAGTCAAGAGAACAGAATAATAAATCAGCAAGGGTCAAGAGAAAATATTATTCTTCATTTTACCAGACAACATGAAAATGTTTTTTAATTAAATCTAAGCAAAGCTTCAAATTCTTGTAAAGATCTGAATATTAACTTGATCAGAGAAAAAGGTTTTGTCTGGACATGAATCTAGTTTTTGTTTCAGTTCAGACTGAGACATTCAGAAGTTAAATGAAGTCAAATGTCAATGAGAAACAGTTGTTTAAGTGCCTAGTATTTTAAAACTGCCCTTAAAAAGTCAACATTTCCGAAAACTGCAAAAAGTTCCGTGTGGGACACTACAGTAGTTCCCTGTACTGGCTAGAGAAATTATGACGTGGTTGAGGCAGTTCATGGAACATTTTAAGAAATATCTTTTGAAGGAAAAGCATTCTTATATCTTTGTTTCAGGATGCTTGTTTATTAAAAGATGCAACCATTTTTTTCAAGGATAAAAAAAGTAAGATATCAGACCATTTAGAAAAGAACACTGATTTACCAGATACTCCATGCTAACTTTTGATTTTGTCAAGTGTTCTTGATTAAATGGAAGCATATATGTATTGCTTTCCTTATACATTTACCAATTTTTTTTTACTTGTTTGTATTCCTAAGTTTCCTTTATCTGAGTGGTATTAAAAGTCAGAGTATAGCAACGCATCAGCCTTAGAAATAATATTTCCTTATGATTCCCATTGAAATCAACAACACCAACTTTAGTGATCCATTAAGACTTTGATTTCTTCTTCCACTTCTGCAAGTCTAAATCAGTAATAAATCAACTGAGCTGAAGCGCTGTAAAGCTAGAGCAAATTCAGTCAAAACCATACCTTAAATATACAATGGTATTTTAATCCAACAGCTATTAAAGGTATTTCTGTCTCCTTACTTATAGTTTTAAGCACCTTCCAAAACTGCGGAAGCTGGCACTATGTCTACACCATCTAATGCTTCCCAAAGGTTTTGAACATTTACCACATTTTTTTCTAGTCACAAATGATATGGAACAAATTAAAGTAGAATGAATCTCTTTGAAATCAGATGTTAAGGTACAGAATTACGTGGATCATTTAAACGGAAGATTGTACCCTAAATCATCCAGAGTAAGGTGTCTGACCCATAGCATTTGTCACTAGCCATAGAACAGATGTTATAAATGCTATGGGATAACAGCAAATATTTTAAGCAATAATTGTCTCAGAAAATTCTTGTTAAAGACTAAAAATGTCATCATTAATTCATGACTCTTCATTTAAGATCCAGTTCATTACGGGTCTTCAATACTTCAAGTGCATATACATCCCACTGAAGTAAATAGATGCATCCAAAAGCACAAGGTCAGAGGGATACTTTACTCCTTGCTGAACAAAGGCCTTTGGGCCAGCTCCTCAGTAGTCCTCAGTGTTAAATCTTGTCTGCTGCTTCTGTGTTTACCAGTACGTAGGGAAACACAGCTTATTTTTGTAACTGAAACACCTAAACTTCATAATAAAATGACCAAATTATCAAGTAATTCAGGAGTTTAACAGGCTCAGAACAGGGGTTTATACAAAAGTCTCACTGTGGCTCTTTTAGAGTGGGAAAAAACTATGACACACTTTCCAAACAGACTGGTAATGACCCAAAAACATTAAATTAAGAGATCTTTGTCTTAGGAAGCTACCAGTTATGAGCCATTAGAGTTACCAGTACCTCACTTCATATGACAATGCTGCAAGTGTCTGACACTCATTATTTGAAATGACAAAGCACATTTCCTGGAAAGCAGCAATTTGACATTTAAAAAAAAAATATATCTGAAGTACTGCCTGATTTTTAGAAAAATAGAAGGGGATGTATGTGTCTTTGGAGATGCCTCTACAGTACTGTCAATACAATACAAAACAATGTTTCCAAGCTGATACACAAGGAAGGAGAGAAAGCATTCAGGAGAAGGAAGGAAAACTTTGTACAACTGTTGTTTGAGAGAAATCACAGCAGGCAGACAAATGTTTTGCTTTTTTTTGTGCAGAAACAATCCCACATGAGTTGGATAGGGAAATAATTGTTCATAGGCGACACAAGGAACTTCACCCACTCCTCATATTCTGACATTATTCTCCTTTGTCTTTCAATATAGGGCATGTAAGTGTATTAGGTTTGCATGACAAGGTTTTGGTAGCAAGGGGGGCTACAGGAGTGGCTTCTGGGACAAGATGCCAGAAGCTTCCCCCATATCCAACAGAGCCAGTGCCAGACAGCTCCAAGATGGACTCACTGCTGGTCAAGGCCAAGCCCATCAGTGGTGGTGGTAGTGCCTCTGTGGTAACGTATTTAAGAAGGGGGAAAAAAACCTGCTGTGCCACAGCAGTCAGAGAGAGGAGTGAGAATATGTGAGAGAAACAACTCTGCAGACACCAAGGTCAGTGAAGAAGGAGGGGGAGGAGGTGGTCCAAGATGCCTGAGCAGAGAGAGATTCCTCTGCAGCCCGTGGTGAAGACCATGGTGAGGCAGGCTGTGCCCCTGCAGCCGATGGAAGTCCATGTTGGAGCAAATAGCCACCTGCAGCCTGTGGAGGACCCCACGCTGGGTCAGATGGATGACTGAAGAAGGCTGTTACCCCATGAGAAGCCCACACTAGAACAGGCTCCTGGCAGTACTTGTGGACACATGGAGAGAGGACCCCACGCTGAGCAGGTTTGCTGGCAGGACTTGTGACCTCACGGGGGACCCACACTGGAGCAGTCTGTTCCTGAAGGACTGCACCCCATGGGAGGGACCCACGCTGGAGCAGTTCATGAAGATCTGCAGCCCGTAGGAAGGAGTCACATTGGAGAAGTCTGTGGAGGACTGTCTCCTGTGGGAGGAACTCCACACTGGAGCAGGGGAAGTGAGTGAGGAGGAAGGAGCAGCAGAGACAGTGTGTGATGAATGGGCCATAACCCCTGTTCCCCATCACCCTGTGCTGCTTGGGGGGAGGAGGTAGAGAAAATCAGGAGTGAAGTTGAGCCCAGGAAGAAGTGAAGGGTGGGGGGAAGGTGTTTTAAGATTTGCTTTTTATTTCTTGTTACTGTGCTCTCTTTTGATTGGCAATACAATGTTTTGCCCATGATGGTAATTGCTGAGTGATCCCTCCCTGTCCTTATCTCGACCCACAAGACTTTCATTATATTTTATCTCTCCTGTTCAGCTGATGAAGGGGAGTGATGGAGTGGCTTTGGTGGGCACCTGCCATCCAACCAAGGTCCACCCACCAGAACAAATATTTGTCTTGATCTTACATATCTATTGGTTCTCTGCATAGACTGTCATGTTGTCCTGGTTTCAACCAGGATGGAGTTAACTTTCATTGGAGTATTTCATACCATGTGATGTCATGACCAGGGATATAGGGGGGTGGACTCTCTGGGGCTGGTGAGGGATTTTTCAGGTCCAGCCCGGGTGTGTGTTGCTGTGGGGGTGGTCACCGCGCTCAGTAAGCCATTGCTGCATTTTATCCATTTCTTTTTTTGGACTCACTATTTTTACTGTTGTTCTCTTGTTATATTTAGTAAATTCTTTCTTTTTACTCAACCCATGAATTCTCTTCTTTTTGTCCCTCCCCTATTTCACCGGGGAGGGGGGAGGTGCACGGCCGGCCACGTGGCATCTGGCTGCTGGCTGAGTTCAAACCTCAACAGTTTTTCGTGCCCAATGTGGGGCACTGAGGGGTTTTTTTGAGATAACAACAAAATGGGTAAAATATGGATTGCTTGGCTCCTTAAGATCTTATCACCTCGTTTGCAATACGTGTTTCCCATGTTGTTGCTCACCTTCCATGAGAGTTGGGTTAAGATTTTGTTTCTGTTGTACTATGTGACGCTCATCTATGATAGTGTGCTGTCATCGGCCCTGGGGCTATTTACAATTGTGTTTGAGAAATTTGGGGATTTCAAATATCTTTGGAATGTTGACATAAACATGGTTACCGTGCTATTAGGAGCTAGTGTGTTCCTGCATGGGGTTTGATATTGTTCAGGGTTAAGCAACTATTTAAGAGTATCAATTGGAAACCTACCCCAAGGTTGGAGAATTATGAATGGCTGGGGGTGTGGAGTAGAATGGGCAAGTACCTAGAACAGTGGGCACCTCTAGGGTATTGGAACTTCACTCTTGAACAGGTGCAGAATCCTGAAGAACTAGTAAAATATTTGGAAAAAGTATGTTGTCACCCGGGTAATTCCAGAGAGGCACAGCTCACTGCAACATGCTGGGGCCTAGCCCACGTTAACCGAGTGCTATTAAACACTGTTCAGAACCCTCAAGAGGAAGAGAAGGGCTCTGCACCTGGTAACCAAATAACAGAAACTGCAGCCACTACACACCCGAGGACAGGAGATGTAGCTGAACCAGAGAACCAACCCATGATGGTGTCAATTGCTCCCATACAGAAGAAGAAATACACAAGGAAATCCCCTCACGGTGTACAGGGTGATGATGAACCAGGCCCATCATGAGAACAGGAGGAGGAGGCAGAGCCAGTGATAGGCACACAATACTTACCCTTGAGTGAGTTGCGAGACATAAGAAAAGATTTCAGCCACCATCCAGATTAGCAACTTGTTACCTGGCTGCTCCAGTGATGGGATAGTGGGGCCAGTGGCATGGAACTAGAGGTCAGGGAGGCGAGGCAGCTGGGACCCCTGTCTAGGGAAGGGGGCATTGAAAAAGCCATTGGAAAGGAGACACAAAATCTCAGTCTCTGGAGGCAACTCCTGTCAAGTGTGAGGGAGAGGTATCCATTCAAGGACGACTTTACATGTCGACCAAGTAAGTGGACCACTATGGAAAGAGGCATTCAATACTTGAAGGAGCTAGCCATGCTGGAGATGGTTTACTATGACCCAGATAATGCACAGCTACCCACAGATCTAGATGAAGTCCAATGCACCCGGCCCATGTGGAGGACTTTTTTACGGAGCACATCCTTATCATGTACCAATGCATTAACAGTAATGGACTGGACAGACGAAGAGGGACCAACAGTGAATGAACTGGCTCGCTGACTATGACAATATGAAGAAGATGTCTCTTCCCCATCATCACGGCTGTGAACAAATTATCTCAAGATGTCCAGTAACTTAAGGAGAACATGTCCTACTCCCCACCCTCACAGACCAGAATCTCGGCTATTAGGAGAAATTCTTTCTCTACTCGAGCGAACCGGTACACACCACAGGTGAAGCTGTAGCATTGCCTGCATGACTATGGAGAAGACATGAAGAAATGGGATGGAAAATCTACCTACCTCCTAGAGAAGTGGGTATGTGAGCTGGAAGGAAGAACAAGTACAGAACGTGGTCCTTTCAGGAGAAATGTTGCTCTGGTTTCCATTAATCAAGTACCCAAACAGAGCAGAAGGGTCGACTTTGCTCACGATCCTATGAGAAGAACCTCTGACTTGTATTCACAAGAAGTGAGTGATCAAGATGAGGCTGAAACCCGTGCACACCACACTAACCCATTTGTTGTTAGCGGGTATTATGACCAACATTAGAGGGGCCCTGCCTCCAGCCAGGCGGAGGACAGGGACAACCAAGTTTAGTGGACTGTGAGGATTCGATGGCCTGGCACATCTGACCCTCAGCAGTATAAGGCTCTAGTGGAGACTGGTGCTCAATGCACCCTAACGCCATCAAATTTTAAAGGACCAGAACCCATTTGTATTTCAGAAATGACAGGGGGGTCTCAACAGTTGACTGTATTGGAGGCCGAGGTGAGCCTAAGTGGAAAAGAGTGGGAAAAACACCCCATTGTGACTGGCCCAGACGCTCCATGTATTCTTGGCATAGATTATCTCAGAAGAGGGTATTTTAAGGACCCAAATGGGTATTGGTGGGCTTTTGGTATAGCTGCCTTGGAAACAGAAGGTTACCTGGTCTCTCAGAGGATCCTTCTGTTGTGGTATTGCTGAGGGTTGAAGAACAACGGGTGCCAACGGCCACTACAACAGTGCACCAATGGCAATACCACACCAATCGAGACTCTGTAATCCCTATCCCTAAGCTGATTCATCAACTAGAGAGCTAAGGAATGATCAGCAAGACGCACTCCCCTTTTAACAGCCTAATATGGTCAGTGTGAAAGTCTAATGGAGAGTGGAGATTGACAGTGGACTATCGTGGTCTGAATGAAGTGACGCCACCACTGAATGCTGCCATGCCAGACATGTTAGAACTTCAATATGAATTAGAGTTGAAGGTGAAAAAGTGGTATGCCACGATTGATATTGCCAACGCATTTTTCTCCATCCCTCTGGCAGCAGAATGCAGGCCATAGTTTGCTTTTACCTGGAGGGGTGTCCAATACACCTGGAATCAACTTCTCCAGGGGTGGAAACACAGCCCCACCATATGCCATGCACTGATCCAGACTGCACTGGAACAGGGTGAAGCCCCAGAACACCTACAGTACATTGATGACATCATTATATGGGGTAATACAGCAGAAGTTTTTGAGAAAGGGGAGAAAATAATCCAAATCCTTCTGAGAGCCAGTTTTGCCATAAAGCATAGTAAAGTCAAGGGACCTGCACAAGAGATCCAGTTTTTAGGAGTAAAATGGCAAGATGGATGTCGTCAGATTCCAATGGAGGTGTTTAATAAAATAACAGCTATGTCCCCACCAACTAACAGAAAGGAAACACGAGCTTTCTTGGGTGTTGTGGGTTTCTGGAGACTGCACATTCCAAATTACAGTCAGATTGTCAGCCCTCTCTATCAAGTGACTCAGAAAAAAAATGATTTTGTTTGGGGCCTGGAGCAGTGACAGGCCTTTGGACAAATTAAGCAGGAAATAGTTCATGCAGTAGCCCTCGGGCCAGTTTGGACAGGGCAAGATGTTAAAAATGTGCTCTACACTGCAGCTGGGAAGAATGGCCCTACCTGGAGTCTCTGGCAGAGAGCACCAGGGGAGACTCGGGGTCGACACCTGGGGTTTTGGAGTCAGGGTTACAGAGGATCAGAAGACTGCTATACTCTGACTGAAAAGGAGATACTGGCAGCATATGAAGGGGTCTGAGCTGCTTCAGAGGTGATCAGGACTGAAGCACAGCTCCTCCTGGCTCCCCGACTGCCAGTGCTGGGCTGGGTGTTCAAAGGGAGTGTCCCCTCTACACACCATGCAACTGATGCCACGTGGAGTAAATGGGTCGCACTAATCACACAACGCGCTCGAACAGGGAGCCCCAGACATCCGGGAATATTGGAAGTGATCACAAACTGGCCAGAAGGCAAAGATTTTGGAATGGCACCAGAGGAAGAGGTAGCACGTGCTGAAGAGGCCCCACCATATACTAAACTACTGGATAATGAGAAGCGATATGCCCTGTTTATCAACGGGTCCTGTCGCATTGTGGGGAAACATCAAAGGTGGAAGGCAGCTGTATGGAGCCCCACACGACAGGTCGCTGAAGCTGCTGAAGGAGAAGGTGAATCGAGTCAGTTTGCAGAGGTGAAAGCCATCCAGCTGACCTTGGATATCGCTGAGCGAGAAAAGTGGCCAGGGCTCTACCTCTATACTGACTCATGGATGGTGGCAAATGCGCTGTGGGGGTGGCTACAGCAGTGGAAAGAGAGCAACTGGCAGCGCAGAGGCAAACTTGTGTGGACTGCTGAATTATGGCAAGATATTGCTGCTTGAGTAGAGAATCTGGTTGTGAAAGTATGCCATGTAGATGCTCATGTACCCAAGAGCCAGGCCACTGAAGAAAATCAGAACAACCAACAGGCGGATCAGGCTGCCAAGATCAAGGTGGCCCAAGTAGATCTGGACTGGCATCATAAGGGTGAACAACTTATGGCTCGCTGGGCCCATGACTCCTCAGGCCATCAGGGAAGAGATTCAGCATGTAGATGGGCTCGTGACCGAGGGGTGGACTTAACCATGGATGTACTTGCACAGGTAATCCATGAATGTGAGACATGTGCTATGATTAAGCAAGCCAAATGGTTAAAGCCCATTTGGTATGGAGGATGATGGTCAAAATATAAATATGGGGAGGCCTGGCAGATTGATATTATATCATGCTCTCACAAACTCAGCATGGCAAACACTATGTGCTTACAATGGTGGAAGCAGCCACTGGTTGGTTGGAAACTTATGCTGTGTCCCATGCCACTGCCCGCAACACCATTTTAGGTCTTGAGGAGAAAGTCTTATGGCGGCATGGCATGCCAGAAAGAACTGAGTCAGATAATGGGACACATTTCTGAAACAACCTCATAGACACCTGGGTCAAAGAACATGGCATTAAGGGGATATATCACATTCCCTACCATGCACCAGCCTCTGGGAAAATTGAGCGATACAATGGATTGCTGAAAACTACACTGAGAGCAATGGGTGGTGGAGCTTCCAAACACTGGGACGTGATTTAGCAAAAGCCACCTGTTTGGTCAATACCAGAGGATCTGCCAAGCAAACTGGCCCTGCTCAATCAAACCTCCTGCATACCGTGGATGGGGATAAAGCCCGCATAGTGCGCATTAGGAATATGTTGGAGAAGGCTGTCTGGGTTACTCCTGCATTGGGTAAAGGTAAACCCATGCATGGGATTACTTTTGCCCAAGGACCTGGGTGCACTTGGTGGCTAATGCAGAAGGATGGAGAAGTCCGATGCGTGCCTCAAGGAGATTTGATTTTAGGTGAGAATAGCCAATGAATTGAACTGTCAAATAACCCTGTTATTGAAATTGGTGCCTTGCAACATTCCCGTGCCACATCCAAAGCCTCCTGCTCCACCAACTGAGCCAACTCCACCTCATTTCTCCAGCCTTATAGACTGTCATGACAGATGGAACCCGAAGTTATGGACTAAATGAACTCAGTAGATATTGTGGAAGGATGGCCCATAGACTAAGGGAATGATATTCTGTGAGACCTGGGAAAAAGGGGGTGGTGATTCCTTAAGATGTATTTGGAAAACCTGAGCATAACGTCAATGGTATGGAATATGGGGTGGAGACTGTCCTGGTCATGGCCATGCCCATGGATAATATAATAATATATTATATGGATAATATATAATAATATCATGCCCATGGATATAGGGGGTGGGCTCTCTGGGGCGTGCGAGGGATTTTTCAGGTCCAGCCTGGTTGTGTGTTGCTGTGGGGGGCATTCGCTGCGCTTGGTAAGTCACTGCTGCATTTTACCCATGTCTCTTTTTTTGGACAATAACTATTGTTACTGTTGTTCTCTTGTTATATTTAGTAAATTCTTTCTTTTTATTCAACCCACGAGTTCTCTTCTTTTTGTCCCTCTCCTATTTCACCAGAGAAGGGGGGCGGGGGGGGGGGGGGGGGGGGGGGGGCGGTGGGAGGGGAGCTGAACAGCCGGCCACGCGGCGTCTGGCTGCCGGCTGAGTTCAAACCTCCACACATGTATTTATAAGTATTCAGGCTCATGGGGAAAAATGCAGACCTGGAAAGTGAGACTACATTTTTGAGATTTCCAAAACTTGCTTTCTTGTTGGAATAATGCATTTGATTTAGAACCAGGAGTTAGTGGGTATAGCTGTAATTTGTCTTCACCTTTGTGCACTTTCCGCCTCACTTCCAGCATTCCTTGTATTCTTTTGTTTCCCATTGTTATGGTAATTAATAGCTTCAGAGCAGACATGAAACTTTCTTGCATGTCTGGATCTACCACAGAAATTATCAGGTGAAGTTTGATGGTTTAGGAGAGACAGGATGCCAGATTAATTGACTGCAGTGTCAGCACCCAGAGTTAGAAACTGTGGTTCATACTAAAAAATTTGAATGGGTGTCCTGTTTAGCTAGGATAGGGTTAAGTTTCCCCAGCAGTGGGGGGAAGCTCTAGCCGGGTTATTCAATACCATGCTGACGTCACTTCCTGGCACCCATAGCACGGAGCGCGGAAGAATCGGTGAGTGCGTGTGTTATGCGATCTCTCTGCTCTCACTTGCTGTATTGGTAGATATCTTGCTCTGTTCATTGTTATTACTGTTATTGTTGTTTGTTTTGTTGCTGTTGCTCTGTTGTATTAAACCTCTCCTTATCTCAGCCCCGGGGATTTGTATTTCACTCCCTTTGTGGGGGAGGGGCAGCAGCCACATGGTCTCAGACCCCGGCAGGGACTAAACCACCACAACGGGAATGCAAGGGAAAGAGAAGAAACATTGGGTCAAATTTTAAAGAATAGATTCAGAAGATCTTGTTGCAAGCCTTCTCTACTACAAGATACTCAAATTTCTGCTGCTGCAGACAATGGCTCTTCTACCAAGGGGCAGTTAGAAGAACTCTATCTGCCTTTCTTCCTCTGCATTTCAAAGCAAGATTGTTTTGAAAAAGTCCCTCTTTGTAGGAAAAAGCTTCCTGACTCTCTGTTTCTAGTGTAAGGAAGACTTTTTCTTTTATATTTCGATTATGTCTCAGATATTTCAGGAGTACATGAGAGGGATGGATGATTATCACTTCATTTCTAAGTGTTCAGAAAATTATTTAAGTGATACTAGAGTAACAAAAATCTCCCTGCCAGTCAGTGCTCAGGGGCTGAGGAAGAAGGACAAGAAAATTACAGGTCCAAACAGAAGAACAGGTAAATGCTGCAATAAAATAGTTCTATGATATAATTTTAAGTTTCTTCCCTCTCTTCTTGATAATAAATAATAACAAAAACACCTCAGTAAATTCACAGCTAAAACTGAATTATAGCTAATGCATAATTTTTCAGTCAAATCTTGCTATTGCATCAAAACCAAAATTTAGTAAACTTCTTGTCCTTTCAAAGACTCTAGTTTGGATTAAGCAATACTCCTTAGGCTGAGGGGAAGACTACTACAAGGTCACTCCCAACTACAGAGAGGAAGACAGACAGCACAATCCCACCAGGATATTAAGTGCCAAAATTTCAAATTTAGTTTGATATACATGGGTTTTGTCTACTTTAGTACTTTGTTTCAGAGGAAAAATGTTATTCTGAAGAAAATCCCTTTATGCAGCTAGTGACTTCACAATGGTTAATTTTCAATATGTGTGAAAAAGCTTCCTTTTGGAGGACACTAACACTGAACTTCTGCTCCAGGCATTCATCAAAGGCACCCAGCCTTCCATATGGGTCCAGGTGACTGAACCTTACACAGCCTCAAACCATATCTCTGATAGCAACATTTGGTCCAGCAGACAGCACTAAATATGATCTGAAATAAGACCTCCAACCACCACACAGCACAGATGCCAGAGTGTCAGCACAAGCTGCTCTAGCATACTGATCAGATAATCACTCAGGTGGGAATGGAGGTCTCTAAATCCAGCCTCCTGCCAAGACGAGATTCAACAATGAATTACAGCCAGGTTTTTCAGGGCTTTTCCCTGCCCAAGTCAAGGCTTGAAAACCTCCAAAGACAGAAACTCCATAGATTCTCTGGGCAACCTCTTCCAATTTTGATTCCTTCCTACTGCACCAAATTGCTTCTTCATGTAAACATAGCCACAGGGACAGGCATTAGCACTGTTCATGACATGAAAAATTTGGTATTGCAGGGCCCTTTTTCCATGACCTTTACCCTCCCTGCAAAATAGCAACGGATACCGCTTTTTGCAAGTCAAGGGATGTGTGGGTGTAATTAAGTTTGTTTTTCACGTTCTTTAAGCAAGTTACAGCATTGTAGAGGATTTATATAGCCCAATTCTGCTTCTAGTGGTGACAGTCAATTTTCTCTGCACACCTTTGAATAATTCCATCAATAATGCCACTACACAAATGGTCATTTCTCTCAGTGGAGGTTAAAGTTAGGCAAACATTTGTCAAAAATGCTATATGTTTAGTGCCCCCACCTCGGGCAAAGGAGTGGTCTAAATATTGTATTGTTTTTCTCCACACTTTATTCTGATTCTGTGCTATATCACTTGAACTTGGAACTGTCCTGATCGAGCTGTGAGTTTGTTGGAACTATAGCCTAAAGATGCATCCTATGTTCTGCAGCATGCAATAGCATTTGATGATGTTGAATGTCATGGTTTTTTAAAAGAGCAAGGTTAACAGCAAAGGGGTTTTGTAACAATCACTTTCCTTCAGCATGTGCAGCAGTCATGTACACCAACACAAGACATATTGCACATCTGTACTTTTCAGTTACTCTTTCAGCTAACATTTTAGAAGAAAAGTAATGAAATGGCCCATCTTGTTAAACACTCATTCAGATTTCTTTTTGTGTATGATGGGCTTCCCACAACTGCTACATAAAGTACCAATTGAAACCAGCCCTGTCATATATACTTCTGCAAAATATGAACAGTTCTAAATACCTTAAAGTGAATCGATTTCCAGTGAAAGTGTTTTAACCTCCTTTTAGGTCAAGAAATAGCAATTTTCCAAGCTCACAGTAACCTAAGAATTAATCCTGAGAGGCGGGTGTGCACTGCATACTTCATTTGGTCTGTGAAATATATGAAAATACTCTTTCTCAGAACTGTACCTGAAGCTTTCTATTATAAATTTTAGGTGTGGCTCCTCTAACTTGTATTCTATGTTGTATTCAGAGTTGATTTCTCTCAGACCAACTAGATGATTTGCAATTCGCAATCTCTTCCTTTGTTAAGAATATAACAACAGAATGAGCAGCAAAACATGACAGGATATGCTCATACATATAAAACTTGGGTATACTGCTGAAGCAATTTGCAAGTAAAAATATGCACTCCTTGTGCATTCAGAAGAGTGGAGTACTTATGAAAATGACATTCTGGCTCTAGTCAATCAAGGGTTTTTTGTGTTGAAATTCTATTTCTAGATGCATTGCATTCAAGATTCAGTACATCAAAGGGTAACAGCACAAAACACATGGCTTACACTGTTGACCCCATAAACAGCTGGTGGTGCAAGAAGAAAAATATTAATTCTTATAGTAGTTTGTCAAGTGACTCTAATCATGCTAGTATCAGAATGCTTCATTCCACAGATCAATGAAATATTGTTTCTATTCCTCTTACATGCCTGTCAGTATGTTTATTATTAATCATACAAAATGTTTTATTTCCTTCATAAAATAGCTATTTGTTCTTCATCCTTAAACCATTTATTCCTAAAGATTAATATCCCCCATCAGTAATTGAGATCAGGTGTTTGGTATAACACATGGATCTGTACTAGTGGAATATTTTTAAATTAATTAGATGGTACCATTTTTTCCTTCTAGTAATGAAATAAATTAGCAGCTGCAGACTGTTGTCCATGGACATTGAACCTGCAGAGAATTGGCTCATCACATGATACTCACACTTCTCACATTTTTAGCTCTAGGCTTTCCCAAAATGTAAATTTAGGGGAAAATATTCAAAAGGCATAAATGAACTTGTGAAGATGTGTAGGAGTTGTCCAATTAACTTCCAGTGGCAACTTTAAAGTCCTCTCCTGATCTTTTTTTTCCTAAGGTCTGTTTTTCCCATTGAGGTTATAACAGTAATAACTCCAGAAATGTATGAAATCTGCACTGTGCTCCAAGCATGGGCCAAAATACTTGCTCTTCTGGATCAGAAGAATGCCACATAAATCAAATGATAGGGAAAACATTGATATGGTAGACCTGTGAATGGTCTGGTTGCAGAGATAAAATTTTAAATCTCTAATTTCACATATATTAAAGCACAAACTGAAACATCAACAACACCAACTGGTCAACAGAAATGTAAAGACCAGTTTTAAATATATGGAGTGCAACTGCATCGTAGTCATTTAACCCTATAATTATACTGCAGGTAAATTTTGTGCAGATTCCTTGCACCAGTGAATTACAGCAGCATCACCAAACTTTGGCCTAATGTTTTCCTCTAAGTTTCTGTACCTGTTCACAAGCTTCACGTTGACATCAGTGGAATTTGTTGGTCCATTTCCTTTCCCTCTGCAAGATGTCTGACATTTTGTTTCTTCACGCAAAAAAAACCACAAAACCTTCTGGTCTCAGACAGAATTACTTAGCTGCAGTTACAATCTTTGTATTTTGCTTAATACATAACATACATCGCTTATTCCTGATGAGCACCTTTGGTCTTTGGAACTTTTATTTCTTTTTATATGGAGATATCTCATCCAGTCAGCTTCAGACTTGTGTGTGCACGTGTGTTTATCTCGAAAAATAGATCTAATTCTTTAGTTTTAAGAAAATAAGTTCAAGAATGACCTGTGCTAGGAAAATAGACTGTTGATCTTGCAAACCACAATAAAAGCTCCCACCAGTAAGAAAGGGGAAGAATGAATTTTCATATAGCTTTTCTCTCTTGAATTTCCTTTGCAAAACATGTGTGCTCTGAATGGAGGATACTTTGCTGTCAGTGAAATTCTAGTAATGGGTGAAGATACCCATTACTGAAAGAAAATGAGAATACAGCCTGTTACTTCATGAAGAATGTCCCTACTTCTAATCTGTATCTATTTACCTGCTCTTTCAAAGATCCTCTGCTGTACATACAGACATAGCTACAAAGTAATCAAAATATATGTAAATATATTTTCAAGCCACAAGCTGAAGTTTGTGTTTCTCACTGAAAGTCACTGCTTTCTGTAGAACAAATCTGACAGTTATTAGTTAAACCTGTAGTCATTTCAGAATATTTCATGAAGAGTCAGTATGGCCTATAGCTAATGCATCTTTTATTATATTCCTCTGGTGATAGCTACTTTGTCATGCCTCTACTAAAATTCCTGAATTTTAGTTCACTGATTAATTTACAAAGCTCTAGTATTAAAAGTTGTCGTTATAGATTAATGTACTTGAAATACTTCTTCAGGATTTACAGTTTTACCCTGCCTATCTATCTCTTTGAAATTAACAGTTAATTAGAATATTGTTATGCACACTTCCAGATGTTATAAACACATCTGAAAGTGTTTTGGTTCACTTTTTTTCCTTTCTAACTAATTATATTAATTTTTCACCAAATTTCATGTCTCACAATGCAATTAATATGTATAAAATGATAGCAAAAGAACAAAGGAATGTAAACCAAATGCAAATCTAAATGTGCAAGAGGAGGAATATACTTAATATAAATGCACTACTACATGTTGACTGGTTCCTGTATGTGCTACATTGCCAAGTAGATGTAAAACACCAATGTGAATCACTATGTATGGTACAGGGAACTTGAAAATCAGGTCCTTCATTTTCTTTTATAGGAAATGTGCTTCAATCTCACTTCTCATGATACTGGAGAGGCAGGACTGTAGCAGAGACAATGGCCTAACCTGGGGCCTTAGGCTGTTTCTACAGAAGCAAACTTATCCATGTCATTTAATTGTTGGCATCTGCCTGTAGCTTCACCAACATTCACTTCTCAAATAACTTTCAGGTGTGGCTCTGTAACTTCATATGGCAGGGACTTCTTGGAATAGCAATGCAGATGAGACCAACATGTCCTCAGAGGAAATGGAAGAATGTACCCATACTGGTGGAAGCCTTGCCGTGCTCTTGTACTTGGGGCCAAAAAACAGAGCATGCCATTTTATTTACAGGGGTGGGAGGGTGGAGAGGGAGTGAGAGAGATTGACAGACAAAAAGACAAATAAACTAGTATAGACATATTGATTTTGAAGGTGATGGAAGACAGCAGGATACAATACTAGCTAAGGTTACTTTAGACTATGTTTTAATGAAAATATTCCAAAATCACTTCTATGAAGCTGGCATATTTCTCCATTTACTGAGATCTATTTTGAGACTGATTTTGATCTTATCTACTGTACAGTACACTAAATGCTATATATGAATAGACCTATATGAGTATGAAGGAACTCCTAGCAAAATTTCAATGCATAGCACTCAAGAGCAAAGATTTAAAGAGTAATAAGTGATGGAATACAAAAACATAAAATTCCACAGAGGATCTCATCTTAGGCCAACACAAAATCTGCCACTGATTAACCACGCCAAAAGTAAGATGATCTATGATTTTTGTAGGTACCCTGGCTTTTAAAACAAGGTAAGTAAATAAATTTTCAGCTGACCATAATAATAACAGTTAGCCTTACTGGACTAATCATGGATTTGCTCCATCTTATTTAATCAAATTGACTTTTTGTTGTGTACAAATTGCAGTAAGTACAGTTTTCTTATAGACATGGCTGATAAAAAAAAAAAAAAAAACAAACATTTGATCTCAGTTAAATATATATGTATATACATAAAAATATATATGAAATATCATACCCTAGAGATTGGCTGACTTTTGTTTTTTCTGGTGCATATGGTTTCCAGGTGACGTCTGAGATAATTCTTCACTTGTAAGTTGTGGGAGATTAACAACTGACATTCATTGGGAGTGAGGATGAAAAACCTTTTTTACATGGATTGATGGAGTCTTTTCTCAATATTTCATTTTTTAGAGCAATAACAAAAACTAAAAAATATATAATTCCATGAGAAGGTAGTAAGACAAAAAAAAAAAAAAAAAGGACACTTCTTTCCTACAATATATTTCTTTTATCATCAGCTCATCTAAAACATCTAGTGCATAATAGGTGATAAAGTGAGCAATATTACATGATATCATTGAGGTAGGACATGAAAAAGTAAGGCTTTCCTCTTTGCTAGTTACAAATTGCAGAAAAATTATTACAATTTCTCACCTCAAAACTGTTATGGCCAGACTCACCACTTCTTTTAAATAGTGTTTCAACAATTTATTTTCTAGCAATTACTTTGACATCTGAAAGTAGATATAATTTATTGCAGTACAGCTTCAGAAAAGGCAATATTAATTGTATTTAGTACATAAATAATTTTTTTTCTTTCTTCTACTAGTGATTCCAGACTGTGTCCCTATATGTCCCTACATAAATATAAAATAATTCCACTGAGTTTCCCAATTATGTATAGCTGGAATTATCTCCCTCAAAAAAAAAAAAAAAAAAATTACAATTAAGATTTTATATTTTCCTCTGATCAGATAGAACAGTATTTTTTTAACTGAGTAACTTTTCAGAATAAACAGTGCACAAACATTTGGGAGGAAGGGGGAAATAACACTGTAAGTGCCACATTAAAGATCTGCCTAGAAATCATTAGAAATCATTCTAGAAACGTTAAGTATAGTGTCACTGTATTTATGTCTTTGAATTAGTGTGGCAACCTGATGCTGCTTCCTTCCTCTAAGATCACTTGAAACCACATGAACCTTCTCTCTTTCAGGAGACAAATTTTTTCATATCACATATAGTATATTCTTTGACAATATTCTGTTAAAAGGTACTGGATAAGAGGACCTGGATACTCATTTGAACTATTCCATATTTCTAATAAACTTGTACAGGGCTTATGAAATGTCCTTGATTTTAAAAATTATTCTATAGCTCAAGGTATAAAACCTTTTAAAATTCTTTTTGTTTGTCAAACTCCAAAATTTCTGATTAAATTTTCAAGTACACTTCCATACTTTTAAAAAACAACAAATTGCATCTTCCATTTTTTTTTTTTTTGCATATTATTGGGTGTTTATTGTACTAGACTAGACTAGACTAGACTAGACTAGACTAGACTAGACTAGACTAGAATAGAATAGAATAGAATAGAATAGAATAGAATAGAATAGAATAGAATAGAATAGAATAGAATAGAATAGAATAGAATAGAATAGAATAGTTGGAAGGGACCTGCAATGATCATCTAGTCCATCTGCCTGATCACTTCAGGGCTGGCCAAAATTTAAAGATTATTAAGGGCATTGTTCAAATGCCTCTGAAACACTGACAGATATGAGGCATCAACCATCTCTCTGAGAAACTTATTGGAGTGTTTGACTAACCTCTCGGTGAAGAAATGTTTCCTGATGTCAAGTCTGAACCACCTAATGCCAAGTTTGAACCTCTACTGTTGTATAAACAGTGAACTGAAGAAATAAGGAAGGAAGGCAAAGTGGGGTCGATAACTTGCCACTCTAAATTAAAACTTATGGTATTTTCATTACTGAAGTGTCAGAATTTTGTTTTTTATAAACAGTCCAGACCATGCTGATTTACAGTAGTTAATACATTGCAGATGGAGCTACTGACTTGGAGGGTTTGGGAGCCTTTCCAAAGTCCTCTGATTTTTTTCTGCCTAAGTCCATGCAATAAGGAAGAAAGAAATTATCAACTGACATAAATTCCCCCAAGTAATGTTTGGGTTGACTCCTACCACACAGCTTCCCATCCTTTTGCATCTGCAGTTTGCATTAACTTTACACTAAAGTAGAACTCAGAGAAAAATGGCCCTCTTTGAATATAATACCTGACCTAAGGCTGAACCTAAAGTCTTTATGTAGAAGCATTGTACTGCAAAATAGTCTTACGGTTTTTAGTCATATAAATAACTGAATTTAGGTTCACAAAGCCATTAAGACTCCTCAGTGTGGGCTTGTCAAACTATTAGAAATATTAGAATACCATAGTTCATGGTCCATTGAAGTCCCAAAATATTTTCTAATAAATAGTTATGTCAAGCCCTCTCCAGTGTTTCTGGTATGAAGCCTGTTTACACCTCAGTATCTCTGGGAACACTACAAGCAAGAGAAGGTGGAAATAAACACTTGAGGATAGTTTAGAGGCTAGGATGGCCTTGTCCACTTTAAGCTTCAATGAGACTGCTGGGAGTCCAGCTGAAGAATCCTCATTATTGGTTATATAAAATTTGTTCACGGCCCAAATTTGTTGCTGAAGGAAATTCAGAAACAGACAAAAGAGAAAATGGCTAGTGAGGACATATTTAGTTGAAGTAAGTAATCATTGTTGCTATGGTTATGAAAGATGTGACTGATATCTTAGGAGAAAACCATAAAGTTGGGTTAATCTTCATAACATGGAAAACCTGAAACTGATGTTCCAATAACAAAGGACTTCTGCTAGCCAGCATGTTGAATGTTCATCCCCATCTTCTTGCCTCCCTGTTCTTCTGTGCTATAATAGCAGCCAGGCTGTGCAGTTGAATAATGCCCATTGTACTCTTCTTTCATGATAAGGCAACTGCCTTTCTCCCTTTGTCACTATCAGCAAAGCTGAAATACCATTCTACCTCCAGCATCTGCATAGGCTCCAGCTGCAACTTCAGGAAAAGAAAATGAAACATGTAAATGCCGATTTATAACAGCACATCCTGTTACATATACCCAGAGTATGAGTAACATAAACTTAAAAGTACCAGCATGCACTGGATCAGAGTGGGACTGCAAGAACTGTGCAGTGCACATGTGGCAGCATGCTTTTCCTAGCACTGACTCTTGTAACGGAGTAATTTGTGTGGTAGCCATATTTTTTTCAAAGAAATAATTTCTTTGCTTGAAGAGAGTGGTACACGTAACACTTTCCAGTGTCCCTGAAAAGTGCTGAAAAGTGGATTCAGGCTTTCCTGGAAAGAAAGCAAAGCTGGAAAGCCTTGTGTCTGTTGAAGGGATTCTCAGCACTTGCTTCATTTCTGCTCACCTGTAGTAGAATGACAACTGTGACCTTCCCAGAGATCTCCCAGACAGTCCAGGCAGAACACAGTCCTTAGTAACTCACTATTTCAGCTTTAGTAATTCCACTAAGTAATTAATTCAGTTATTTTGCATATATTTTCAGAGACAGAAAAACTACCTTCCAGCACTGGTGAATATGTGGCATCAGAGGGCTGGAGTAAGAGATGTGTCATCCTTATAGGGAGTCCCCAATGATTCTGCAACCTAAGATAATATTTTAATGCAGCACTGGGACTGTTTGCTGACCCAGGCTACCATTTCCTCCCATGTCCAAGCTCCCTAAACCACTGTGAAGTGAGAAGGGAAAAGCCACTTGTCATACTCAGGATCCAGAAACTGTGGCACAGAATTTCATTTCTGAGGGAGGGTCCTGAAATAAAGTTTCAGTCATTGCTCTTTAGTAACACAGAAATTCTAAAAATGGGAAAACACACCTTTTTAATTTTTTTCACATTTTCACACTTCTTTTAAGACCTTGGTAGAAAAGTTATGGCCTGGTTGTTAGAAAAATTTGTCATTACTTACTTCTGTTCTGTATCAAAATTTGGCTACCTGATCCTGATCTATACACAAAAAAAGACCTTCCAGTCTGGTGCAAATGATCCCCCAGTTTGTCCTTATACCTACTGTGGAAGGCTGCTACAACAAAGCATGTGTTCTTACATAGACTGCAGTGTCAACTGTTACCTGAATTGTCTCTCACACCATCCTCCATTCATACAAGTAGTAAGGAAAATGTACTTTGGCAAAGGATTTACTGTTGATTTTCAGAGTTCTCAACTCAAGTTCCAGTTCATAAGTAACAGCAGGCCAGATGTGGAGCATATCTGGCTACCTGTCAAAAGCTACAGCATAAGCCAAACTGCACCTGAGAAGCTCCTCTGGTAATTTCCCTTCACTCAATACCATGTTTTCAAAGAGGAACTACTGCAGCACCTCCACTAGGCAGCTTCCTACCTTAAAATTCTGCCTACTGATGCCCTATTGCAATGATATGGGGCAACTAGTTTACACATAAGAAGGGCACCTTGCTATTGAATGACTCTGGCTGGTCTCATCTGTGTGCCTCAGGGAGATGTCTTTCTTGCTTAGCTTGGTAACTTCCATCCTCCAGGTATTGGGGACCTGCTAAGCCTGCATGCATTAGACTGTTACTCCTCAGTGTTTATACTTTTGGTTCCAAACTGCTTGTCTCTGCAGGAACAGAGTGTTATTAAAAAACAGCAGAATGCAGTGGTCCAATTAAGCCTCCTTCATTTTCCCTGTAATTATATGTAACATGAATGATTTCTTTGGCTTCTGGTGCCTTCTCTGAGTAAAAATTTGCTCCTATAAGGCCTTCTGCTCATCTCAGGTCCATATGACGTTCCACTGACCAAAACAGTGGCTGGATTGATGTAAGCGTTTCACATACCCCATCACTGATGGGTGTCCCTAGATTCTCACATGTACAAGCTTATTCTGTGCAGAACAGACAGTGCTTCCATTAAGGAGTCGCATATGGACAGGAGTATGCTCACTGAAATGTATGGCAAAAATGCAAAAGGAGAAGCTCAAAATAATGTAACCCAAAAAGACCAAACAGATGTCCCTATAGGAAGAATTTATGCAGTTCGGTACTATATACAGGTAACTCTTACCAGGAGGGATTTTGCTAGGTTGAGCCTGCTGCTCTGATTCAAGTGAATAATCATGGTGCAGTGTGCCAAGTGCAGTAGCTGTCAGCATGCTAGATCCCTGTTACTACTTGCAAATGTACACTAAGCCAATTCAGAACTAGGTCCCTTTATCTGTTTTCTGACAGATAGAGTCTCCGACTGCTACATACATAGCTTTGTAGTAGACAGAGAACTAGACAGAAAAGAAATCAAAAAGCAGCAACAACGAACAACAAAAAACCTTTCTTTCAATCATAACTTCTTCATTTCTTTCTTACATTTAAATGTGGAGATAACACAGTTTAAGTCCTGTTCAAGTGCTCTGTAGAAATAAAATAGTTGGACCTTTTCAGAAAATGAGTTGTGCACGTATGTAACAGTGATTTTGATCTAGGGGCAAGAGAGCTATCACAGAGAAACAAATATTAAAACCAAGGTCAAAAGGAAACCCGCTGTATGCCAAAGATACTATAATTTTCTAAGCCAATATAGCTTACTGGAATAAGACATTTTTCCTCAACGACTATTCTTGCAGGCTCACATTTGGTACAAATTGGATGAGGGAAAGGCTGTGGATGTTGTTTACCTTGACTTCAGTAAGGCCCTTGACACAGTTTCCCACAGCATTCTCCTGGCAAAACTGGCTGCTCGCAGCTTGGATGGGCACACACTTTGCTGGGTAAAAAACTGGCTGGATGGCCGGGCCCAAAGAGTTGTGGTGAACAGAGTTAAATCCAGTCGGAGGCCAGTCACAAGTGGTGTCCTTCAGGGCTCGGTTTTGGGGCCACTCCTGTTTAACATCTTTACTGATGACCTAGACGAGGGGATCGAGTGCACCCTCAGTAAGTTTGCAGATGACACCAAGTTGGGTGGGAGTGTTGATGTGCTCGAGGGTAGGGAGGCTCTGCAGAGAGATCTGGACAGGCTGGAGCGATGGGCTGAGGCCAACTGTAGGAGTTTCAATAAGGCCAAATGCCGGGTGCTGCACTTGGGCCACAACAACCCCCAGCAGCGCTACAGGCTTGGGGAGGAGTGGCTGGAGAGCTGCCAGTCAGAGAGGGACCTGGGGGTGTTGATTGACAGCCGGCTGAACAGGAGCCAGCAGTGTGCCCAGGTGGCCAAGAAGACCAATGGTATCCTCGCTTGTATCAGAAAAAGCATAGCCAGCAGGGACAGGGAAGTGATCTTGTCCCTGTACTTGGCACTGGTGAGGCTGCACCTCGATGACTGTGTTCAGTTTTGGGCCCATCACTACAAAAAGGACATTGACTTACTCGAGCACCTCCAAAGAAGGGCAACGAAGCTGGTGAAGGGTCTGGAGCACAGGTCTTATGAGGAGCAGCTGAGGGAACTGGGGTTGTTTAGTCTGGAGAAGAGGAGGCTGAGGGGAGACCTCATCACCCTCTACAACTTCCTGAAAGGAGGTTGCAGAGAGCTGGGGATGAGTCTCTTTAATGAAGTAACAAGTGATAGGACAAGAGGGAATGGCCTCAAGTTGCACCAGGGAAGGTTTAGACTCAATATTAGGAAGCATTTCTTTACAGGATGGGTTGTTAGGTGTTGGAATGGTCTGCCCAGGGAGGTGGTGGAGTCCCCATCCCTGGAGGTGTTTAAGAGTCGGTTTGACATAGTGCTTAGGGATATGGTGTAGTTGGGAACTGTCAGTGTTAGGTTAATGGTTGGACTGGATGATCTTCAAGGTCTTTTCCAACCTAGATGATTCTGTGAGACTGTGTGATTCTGTGTGTTTCTGTGATTCTGTGAAATTTTCACTCACCATTCTCTTCAAGACACTCTGAAACAAGTCACATTGGATATCAGAGGCCCTTTCTTTAAAATTAGTCATAATAACCAATGTTGTTGACACTTAGGAAGCCATATGTGGATTTTTCTAGATTAGGCTTTGTTTTGTTTTTCACAGGAGCTGACAGCCTAATAGATGGTCTTATTTTAACAACAGAGAAAAAAAATCATAAATACTTTTGGCAGCTACACTAGTCTTAACAATAACACAGTGAAAACTTCCACTCTTAATAACAAAATTGTTTTTAAAAGAGTGAGTTGTGATGGCCATTTTCTGTATTCAGGAGATGGAAGGAGGCAAAATACCAGGGAACAATTACGCAAATTTCCACAATAGTGGTTAAGTCACTTTTCCTGTTGAGGGACATAAATAGTACAATAAAAATTTTGTGGACAGTATCTGGGTTATTATGGATTAGCTACCTGAGCCTAAACTGTTAACCTTAGAGAGATGAATTTCTTGCCTGAAACCTTACAGAAAGGTTCCCTTTCCTATAGCAACCTGTAGGATTTCTTCTCTTGGTAAGCGGACAACAACACTGAGGGAATCAATATATGAAGGGTTAGTAGAAGATGTTACTGCTAACCCAAGGTATGAAGATTACAAAAAGCATTTTTAGCTTAAGTTAGAATCTGTTGAAAACATGGGAAGATTTCTGAAAAAAGCAAGAGAGAAAATAAATACAGATAGCAGTAGGAGACAGAGTCCAGGAAAAGCACAGAATAGCAGAAAGACTACTCAAAAAGAAATGGACAAAACAAATAAGCGTAGAATATATATAGGCAGTGGCCTAAAATGCAATGGTGGATAGCTGTGTGTACAAATACCTAGAAGCAAAGTGTGGTGGGTTGACCTTAGCTGGATGGCAGGTGCCCACCAAAGTCACTCCATCACTCCCCTTCATCAGCTGAACAGGAGAGATAAAATATAATGAAAGTCTTGTGGGTCAAGATAAGGACAGGGAGGGATCACTCAGCAATTACCATCATGGGCAAAACATTGTATTGCCAATCAAAAGAGAGCACAGTAACAAGAAATAAAAAGCAAATCTTAAAACACCTTCCCCCCACCCTTCACTTCTTCCTGGGCTCAACTTCACTCCTGATTTTCTCTACCTCCTCCCCCCAAGCAGCACAGGGTGATGGGGAACAGGGGTTATGGCCCATTCATCACACACTGTCTCTGCTGCTCCTTCCTCCTCACTCACTTCCCCTGCTCCAGTGTGGAGTTCCTCCCACAGGAGACAGTCCTCCACAGACTTCTCCAATGTGACTCCTTCCTACGGGCTGCAGATCTTCATGAACTGCTCCAGCGTGGGTCCCTCCCATGGGGTGCAGTCCTTCAGGAACAGACTGCTCCAGTGTGGGTCCCCCGTGAGGTCACAAGTCCTGCCAGCAAACCTGCTCAGCGTGGGGTCCTCTCTCCATGTGTCCACAAGTACTGCCAGGAGCCTGTTCCAGTGTGGGCTTCTCATGGGGTAACAGCCTTCTTCAGTCATCCATCTGACCCAGCGTGGGGTCCTCCACAGGCTGCAGGCGGCTATCTGCCCAGCTAGAAATTAATCTCTCTTCAGCGGTCAAGGATAAAAAGAAGTGTTTCTGTAAGTACGTCAACAGCAAAAGAAAGACCAGGGAGAGTCTCCATTCCCTGCTAGATGCAGAAGGAAACATGGTAAAAAGTGATGAGGAAAAGGCCGAGGTGCTTAGTACCTTCTTTGCCTCCGTCTTTAATAACAAGACTAGTTGTACTGAGGGAATCCAGCCTCCTCAGCCAGAAGACAGAGACTGGGAGAACAGCTCCCTCACACTCCAGGAGGAGATAGTCAGTGACCTACTGCATCACATTGACATAAACAAGTCTATGGGACCAGATGGGATACAGCCAAGGGCGCTGAAGAAGCTGACTAGGCTGCTCACCAAGCTACTTTCCATCATTTAGCAGCAGTCCTGGCTGACCAGGGAGGTCCCGACAGATTGGAAATTGGCCAGTGTGACACCCATCTATAAGAAGGGTCAGAAGGATGATCCGGGAAATTACAGGCCTGCCAGCTTGACTTCGGTGCCCGGGAAGCTGATGGAGCAGCTCATCCTGAGTACCATCATACAACACATGCGGGACAACCAGATGATCAGGCCCAGTCAGCACGGGTTTATGAAAGGCAGGTCCTGCTTGACAAACCTGATCTCCTTCTACGACAGGACGACCTGCTTATTGGATGAGGGAAAGGCTGTGGATGTTGTTTACCTTGACTTCAGTAAGGCCTTTGACACAATTTCCCACACCATTCTCCTGGCAAAACTGGCTGCTCGCAGCTTGGATGGGCACACACTTTGCTGGGTAAAAAACTGGCTGGATGGCCGGGCCCAAAGAGTTATGGTGAATGGAGTTAAATCCAGTTGGAGGCCAGTCACAAGTGGTGTCCCCCAGGGCTCGGATTTGGGGCCACTCCTGTTTAACATCTTTACTGATGACCTAGACGAGGGGATCGAGTGCACCCTCAGTAAGTTTGCAGATGACACCAAGTTGGGTGGGAGTGTTGATCGGCTCGAGGGTAGGGAGGCTCTGCAGAGAGATCTGGACAGGCTGGAGCGATGGGCTGAGGCCAACTGTAGGAGTTTCAATAAGGCCAAATGCCGGGTGCTGCACTTGGGCCACAACAACCCCCAGCAGCGCTACAGGCTTGGGGAGGAGTGGCTGGAGAGCTGCCAGTCAGAGAGGGACCTGGGGGTGTTGATTGACAGCCGGCTGAACAGGAGCCAGCAGTGTGCCCAGGTGGCCAAGAAGACCAATGGTATCCTCGCTTGTATCAGAAATAGCATGGCCAGCAGGGACAGGGAAGTGATCTTGTCCCTGTACTTGGCACTGGTGAGGCTGCACCTCGATGACTGTGTTCAGTTTTGGGCCCATCACTACAAAAAGGACATTGACTTACTCGAGCACCTCCAAAGAAGGGCAACGAAGCTGGTGAAGGGTCTGGAGCACAGGTCTTATGAGGAGCAGCTGAGGGAACTGGGGTTGTTTAGTCTGGAGAAGAGGAGGCTGAGGGGAGACCTCATCGCCCTCTACAACTTCCTGAAAGGAGGTTGCAGAGAGCTGGGGATGAGTCTCTTTAATGAAGTAACAAGTGTTAGGACACGAGGGAATGACCTCAAGTTGCACCAGGGAAGGTTTAGACTCGATATTAGGAAGCATTTCTTTACAGAAGGGTTGTTAGGCGTTGGAATGAGCTGCCCAGGACAGTGGTGGGGTCCCCATCCCTGGAGGTGTTTAAGAGTCGGATTGACATAGCGCTTAGGTATATGGTCTAGTTGGGAACTGTCAGTGTTAGGTTAATGGTTGGACTAGATGATCTTCAAGGTCTTTTCCCACCTTGATAATTCTGTGATGTCTGCTCCAACATGGACCTCCATAGGCTGCAGGGGCACAGCCTGCCTCACCATGGTCTTCCCAACAGGCTTCAGGGGAATCTCTGCTCCAGCACCTGAAGCACCTCCCCCTCCTTCTTCACTGGCATGATGTCTGCGGAGTGGTTTCTCTCTCACACATATTCTCACTGCTCTCTTCTGACTGCTGCTGGTGTTGCACAGGGTTTTTTCCCCCTTCTTAAATACATTTCCACAGAGGCGCTACCTCCGTCACTGTTGGGCTCGGCGTTGGCCAGCAGACGGTCCATCCTGGAGCTCTCTGGCACTGGCTCTGATTGACATGGGGGAAGCTTCTGGCATCTTCTCATAGCAGCTGCCCCTGTATCCTCCCTGCTACCAACACTTTGCCACACAAACCCAATACACAGAGCAACAGTAGTGGGGTTTTGAGAGATGAGATGCTATGAGAGCAGAGCACAAGAGATAATTTTAATTAGGAAGTTTATTGACAAAAGTCACTGTTAAGTTTAATGGGAAGATCAACATAAGAACAGACTGGGTGATGTGAGCAAAAAAGAAGGAACAGGTTTCCGATTACTTTTGTGCTTTATTACACCAGCAAACTGACAATGATACAGATATGCACTGGGACCCTGATTACCAGAAACTGCAGCCTGTAATGGTTATTCCTTAGCTATACATTTATTTTACATCTTTTCTGGTAATTATTAATTTACCTGTGTTGATTAGAAAGAAATTATGATAGATGGAATAACAGATGTTTCTTATCCAATACTGAGGGTAAATTCAGGTCTAAAAGGAAAAGAGATACACTGAACCTCCCAGATAATTGATTATCATAATTGGAAACCTCCTTATGATCCATAACACACACAAGTAACCTGGCACTTGTACTGAACTCCAAGATATGTATTACTGTACTTCAAACATTTGTTACATGTGAAAAATTCATAAGGAGGTGACTATGCAAGATGATTATTAGGTAGCCTGCCTTGTCAATAGGGCTAAAAATGAAAGCTTATTTGAGGGGCTCAGTTACCTTCTCAGGGAAATGCCAGGGGAATTTTAATGGCCATTAAGAGTCCCAGCTGCAATGCAAAAGTTAGTCTAATGTATTGACCCTAATACAGTGCCTCTTCCCATCACAGCAGAATTGGCTGTTACTGTTATACATGGATTATGTCTATTTTTCCCCTCCTTTACAAAATTTAAGTCTGTGATGTTCTCATCAAGGGAAATGATGATAGAGTTACAGAGGTCTGTGATTAAATTTACTCAGCAGCAATCTGTAAATAACCCGCAGCATACCATTTCCATTTTTTGTTTCATTCTGTAACCTGGAGTGAGTGGTGACTTCCAAGTACTGTTCAGCAAAAAGGAAAAGCACACAGCTGACTGATTGGTCCTCATACTCTCAAATGAAAAATGATGAGCAGAAAGTCATCACAGGAAACCCCAGAAAAGAAACCAATTTCAAACCAGTGTATCTCCCCTGTATTTTCACCTGACTACAGCAAATAGCTTTTGTGTTGTGCCTTGTTCTCGTCATAGGTCAACGAGGACAACTGGCTTGTATTTAAGAGAAAGCTGATTGTTGAACTCAGTGATCTCTGCAGAGTGAGGAGACACACCAAAATGACTGTCCGTTCATGGGTTATTAGAGTCAATAATGCTAGAGCCTTGTGTTTTCTTCATCTATCTTTTTCTCATCCATCAAATGAGCTGAGGTTTGCACAGGGCTTTGACAGAACAGAGAGAGCGGGGCTTCTTCTGAACCCCCCTGCTGTACCAGTCAGACCTCACTGTTGACAGCGGACTCAAATGCTGCACTTCTAGGCTACAGAACAACCTTGACAACAGTGGAATAAACCAGAGGAACCACAGATGAAAACAGCTCTATAAAGTTCTCCATCTAGGAGTTTCCAGACACATAGCATGTTTGTTTTCTGAGATGTCACCATTATTCCCAGATCTGAAAATCTGCTTCTTCTCAGTTGAGCCTGGAAGGAAGAAGCGCTTGGAGATCTTTCTCACCAGTTTTTCTCTGCCAGTTTTTCATTTCTCTGATCTTTGTGCACTTGTATTCATGGAATTGGTTATTGTTGCTTAACTTCTCAGAGAATCATTGGACTGAAGCACCTCTCTTCATTTCTCTAACTAGTGCCATTTGACCTGCTATACAGTTTAATCCAGCCTCCACTTCTGAATGGATTTTCTCACAAGTGGCAATCTCTAACAGGGTCACTTTGAGAGGCAACCCCATTGCATGTTACCTTGCACCTTAATGAGGGCAATTTCAAAAGGCATTCAATCAAAAGAAAGGGTGTTTTCTGCAAGAGGCTTGTGTCCTAGGTTTTCACTTGTCCTTATGGGTGGCTGTAGCTATTGAAACATCTCAATCTATGTCTTGTAATTGTGTCAGTTTTGTGTTTCACAGTGGCATAAGTTGCAGCACTATGAGGGTACTCTTAGCAGCCACTGGGAATCCTGCAAGTTTAAGGGGAGCTGAATTGCCCCTCAGGAAAATGGAAGGATTCTCACTTTCTCAGGCAGGCCTCTGAGACATGAACAGATAGGAAGGGATGGACAAAGGAAAGCAGGGAAGCTGGCAGTGTACTATTCATATGAGTCTGCTTCTGAAATTACTGGGAGGATGTTATTTTCCCTTTATCTCAGAGAGGTTTTTTCCCTCCACTGTGGAGGAAAACCACCTTGGCTATATTTTTGCTAATCAACAGTCCTTTGACATTCATGCTGTAAGGCCTTGTGTCTTTTCACTATCTCTGCCTTTCCTCCTCTCTTTTTCTTATTTAAAGCTCACAAAGTGGCTGGATTGATAGCTTTGAAACTCATCCATAGGTAAGGTGCAGCACAGGTGACTGGAGTGCCTCCCTTTTGCATGAGCGGCAACACCATTTTTGAGGGAAGTTGCTGCTGAGCTTCAGACTTGTTACAAGGAAACCATACCTTACATAAGGACAGACAACTCCTTCTCCAAAAAGTGAGAGTGCAAGCTCTCCGCAGGAGTTGCCAAAAATAATACCAGGTTTCATTAACAAATTTGTGATGTTACCATTCAGCTACAGAGAACCTCATGGAGATGAGCACCATATGTCCTCGTATTTTGTTTCAAAATACAAAAATTAATGTAAGTAGAAGCATTTTGTTCAGTTTAGCTGCTTTGTACCAGAATCATAAAAAAACAGCAAAGGCAGAATCAGTTCATTTAATTAATTAGACAGTTGGCACAGTAAAAAAAAAAAAAAAAAAAAACCCAAACTAAACAACAAACATTTTTAAACAGACAGTAATACTGTAAAATACCTGAATATCTCAGTGAGATTTGTTTAAGGGACCATACCTTCTTCAAGTTTTACTGTTTATTTCTACCTACTTGGTTTCCCATATAGAAAAAAAAAAAAAGTCAGGGTAGAGAATACTTGGTGAGGAACACCTCATCTGTATCTGCTTAGCCTCCTTCTTATGCTTGTCTGTAGAACCTTAACATTTTTACTAATTTTTAGACTGAATGAGGGCCACTGGAGCTCCATGTTCCCACCACCATTTATTTCAGAGAACAAACAGTTAGGGAAAGTGGAATATATTTCCTTGAGGAAGTAGACTAGAAACATGAAGAACTGGATACATACTACAATAAGGTTGCACTTTCAAGGGGTTTTTTTTGTGATTAGGGATCCTAGAAAGACCATTTTTATCTTCCTTATGTTTTTTAATACAAAATAAAGTTCTGATGGCATTAGTGAAAAGTAAGAAATGAAACCCTGGTATGTATCCTTTGTATCCAGCTATTCCTAATTCTCTATGGAAAATAACACAGGATTTATACACCATATTTGTCCTTTATGCTTAGTAAATATGGTAACATTGGTGAGAAAATAAACCATCATAATCATTATATAGTAACTTTGAAGATGTGCAGTTAAAACTGAGTATGTTAGAAAATCTTTTTAAGGATATTTTTAAAAAGTAAATGAATAAAATATACTTTGAGACACGAAAAGCAAGTGAATTGCTCAGCAGTTCAGCATGAAAGTATCTTACTTTCAGAAGCAAATTAGTAATTTTATGGTCATTCCATATAGTTACTGTATACCTTCTTCTTTTTTAATTTATGCAAATCACAGTTTTTGTATCACTCCATAATTAATAGAATCATAGAAATGGTTAGGTTGGAAGAGACCTTACAGATCACCACGTTCAACAGTTAACCTAGCACTGCCTGCTCTAGTGAGACTCAAGGACTACTACCCTCTCCTGGTTGGACTAGATGATCTTCAGGGTTCTTTCCAACCTAAATGATTCTGTGAAGTCCACCACTAAACCATGTCCCTAAGCACCACATCTACACACCTTTTCAATACCTCCAGGGGTGGTGACTCATCCACTTCCCTGGGCAGACTGTTCCAATGCTTGACAATCCTTTCTGTGAAGAAATTTTTCCTAATATCCAATCTAAACCTCCCCTGGTGCAACTTGAGGCCATTTCCTCTTGTCCTATCACTTGTTACCTGGGAAAAGAGACCAACACCCACCTCATTACAACCTCCTTTCAGGTAGTTATAGAAAGGGATAAGGTCTCCCCTGAGCCTCTTTTTGTCCAGGCTAAACAACCCCAGTTCCCTCAGCTGCTCCACATAATACTTCTTCTCTAGACCCTTCACCAGCCTTGTTGCCCTCCTTTGAACGCGTTCCAGCACCATAATGTCTTTCTTATAGTGAGGTACCCAAAACTGAACACAGTAGATAGGTACACAGAATGACAGTTGCAGAGAAAGACATCCACCCACACACAAAGACTGGAAAAGAATGACAGTTGTCTAGAGATACAGGGCTCACATGGTTTTATCTAGCGTTAAGGAAACTGACACAGTAATAAAGATTCAATCCAACAGGTTTCAGCTGTCAGCAGCATCATTGTGTAGATTACAATGAGGCAAAGAAGAAGAATCAGTGAAGCACCGAATTCACATCTTTATTACAAACTTTGGTGCAGACCAAAACCAACATTATTATCCATTATGTCCTTTCAGCCCAAATGAAGGAGGGAGAGAAGGCTAGGGAGAGATCAGCTGACTGCTTTGACTACTTTGACAGAGTCAGACTCTTCTCAGACATACACAGTGAAAAGATAAGAGGACATGGATAAAAGCTTCATCAAGGGAAATTCCGATTAGATATGAAAAGAAAAGTCAGTGAGGATGGTCAGACATCAGAACAGGTTGTTCAAAGAAGCTCTGGAATATCTTTGGAGATATTCCAAATCAGACTGGACAACTGGAACAACCTGAACTGACCTCAAAGTTGATTTTGCTTTGAGCAGGAGGTCAGACCAGATGACCTTACATATTCTGTAATTTTGTGGTTGCAAAAGCTATGCAGTCTTAGATATCTTGATAACAGAGAAGCACCTGGTACAGTCAAATCATTAATGTCCCACCAAAAATACCCTTATGTTTCTAGTGTTTCAGAAAAGGGCCAGATGTTTGTTAAACAAGTTCAAGCAACCAGAAACTCATAGATTACTTATATGCAGTCTGAAGATCACCATAGACAGATTGGTTAACAGAACAGAGCTTCCTGAGAAACCCATATGCAAGCCAAATTATTCCTGATCCTTCCTTTAGGCATAAATATTAATGTCTGGTCTCAAGAAAAGGTAGGGGAATAATGAAAACTAAGCTACACAGATCTAAGTGTATCCACCAAAGGCCAAGGATAGAGGTGGAGACTCTTGGTCGCAGAAAGTTTAATTGTGGCAACATCCCCCAGCTCTCACCCATCACTCTCTGTCCATCTTTATGAGGAACTCTGGAAGGAGGCTGGAAAACTCAGTACCAAAGGGTTTGAGTCAACAGTAGTTTAAATCATGCTGAGATGATGTTGAAATACCATCTGAAATGACCCATTGTGCTGCTTCTGCTTCACAGGCACCCACGGGAGGCATCAGATTAACACCCATAGAGTTTCACAGTGAGATCCATCAGACACTAGCTCAGATCAGAAAAGATCACACATCTCTGAACAGAAGGCTTCTATTTTAGGCAAAAACTTGATTTATCCATTCAGAATTGGCAGTCCTTACAGAACCATAGTCCGTCAAGAGCAATGGGGTGACAAATTCCCATTCCACAGAACGTTCTGCCCATGAACACAGGATAGCCTATATGGGTAAATGGATAAACACAAATATCCACGTAAGCAAATACATGACACCCAGAGGACCAGCATTCTCTGAAATAACTCTCATCACTCCTTTGCTTTTGATGGTTTTTGAGGGGACAATTCTACTTTCACCTGCCTAGTAGTATTGTAACAGCCATGGTAACCACAACAGACACCACGCATCCCAGAATTTGCAGGGTTTCATCACCCTGGGAGTCATCCACATGAACAATCCGTGTTAATCTGGTCTCAGAGCTCAATGTGTTATTCAAGTAAAGTAACTTGTCAGTTACCTTTATTAGGTGAGAGATTTTTTTACAAACTTCTGTTTTGTAAAAAGACATCACTTATGTAGGACTTTTACTCCCAAAGGCCTTGCATTGTTCTTGATGAATATTTATATATAACATATATGTGTTATATATTGCTATACCAAGGCATCTGGAGCTCAGGGGTTAAATGTACACATGGAGAAGATGCAACCACTACTTTCACTCAGTGCTCAAGACCAGTGTTAGAATTTGTCTCCCTGTCCACCTCTCTCTCCCTGCACGCAGTCCTATTTAGCTACTGGTGACTTGATTCTGCAATGATATTTCCAGGGAGTAGCATCATTTCCATTGCCATGGTCATCTTGGGACTCGCAAAGGGTCTTCATATGACAATTGTTAGTTGATGAAAGAGGAGGTCTGTAAGTGTCAAAAGTGGGGTTTTTTTCCTAGCTTGTCTCATGATCAGGTCTCATGCTTACACTGGAACCAATTCCCTTAGCAAGGAATAAAGCAATAAAGGCTGATCTCTCTTCATGTTTACTCAATATATGTGCTGACCTCCTTGCAAGTGTTTGCTGCTCTTCAAGCTAACTTCCTGGACCACTACCAGGTGGCATAGATACCTGCTATGACTAGGAGTATTCTCATACACTGAGCTTATGCAGTCTTGGGTACATTTAGACTACACATACTCTTTTATATTCTACTGTTAATTTTTTTGTCCATAATTGTCTGTATTGAATTAGACATGGTCACACCAGCTACTCACATTTCTCTGATACCTTCCTGCCCTTTTGACAGCCTTAGCTGTAAGTGCTGCCTGTAGAACTTATTTATTCTCTTCTTATCAATGGTGGCAGTCAGAGTAAAGGCTGTTAGCAGGGATTATTTGCTTTTTTTTTTCCTCAATGGAGGAATAACGTTCTGAGCCTCCTTTTCCTGTTGATTTCTCCCCTTTTGATGGAGATAGTTTTCCGTCAACAGAAAATAGAAAATATGATAACAGATTAGTGGAAATAAAAAACAGCTGTTGTCATATTAGACATTTTTAGCAAAGGAAGAGTCTGCAAAAGAAAGTAGATGTTTTACTATTTCCTTCCCTTTTTCAACCTATTTTTGTGAACTGCAATATCCACAATCCTGTATCAGAAGTATTTAGTCTGGTGATAGCAAAGCTAAGACCAGATGACCCAATACTTCTTTTCCATCTGTACATCCTGCAAAAAGTAAAGAAACAAGATGAAGTAGAAAGCAGAGTACTGGGAGGTGCAACTACATCTCCAGTACTACCACACAAAAAAATGGACATGTTATCAACAGCAGTCAGTACAGGAATATTGGTTATATTTTCAGTTTGGATGTGCCACTGCAGCTTCTTACCACAGCAGGCACAGCATTCAGATGTATCTGCCAGGAGACAGCAGGCTCATGGCTGTTACACGCTTAATATGCTCTCCTCATCCACCCTGAATATTTGCTGTCTTTCTGGCTTTTATAATAGCATATGGTGGAGATGGCCCACTGCCTTACATTCTGTTACTGGCTTAAAACTCACCAAACAGTGTGTATGTAAGAAGGGATTTTTTCTCAAAACATTGCAAAGGATTCAAAGCTGCAAACCCAAATACAATAGTTGGCTTTATGACAGTCTGGTTTTTAATAATTAAAAAACTTCATCTATGTGAACCTGATTCTCAGAAACAATAAAACATTTGTTACCCCAGGACTGTTAATTGAATTATATTGAAACTTTAGCCCATGTAGCCTTTTGTCTGTCTTGCACTCAGGAGAAAGCCAGACACTGTGTATAACCTGCCCCAAAACTCTATTTAAAGCATGAAGTTATTTTAGGAGCAAATCATGAATGTTTCACAAGGTGAGCACAATAAAATTCCTCACTAATGGTCATATTTGAAATGCATTAGGGAATTATTAAAACAACTCAACAGTTACCTGGCACTTGAAAATAAGAAGTCAGTTATATTGGCTGTATTTCTATCTTCTGTGATCCCCTACTCAGAGATGAGTAGTTCCTAGTCCTGTGAAAATACTTTGTCTTCTTTTCTGAGAAGACACAAGACAAATGGATATTTTAAGGAGGAACACCATTTTTCTTTCTTCACTGTCTTCCTATTGGAACAGCTGGCCACAAGGAAACTATTTGCAGAAGGGTTTTCATCTCACAGTGGGAGGCAGAGTGCCTATTTTCTCCACTACCATGCTGAGCTGTGGTACTGCCTAAACTTCTTTGTTCATCCACAGCTGAAGCAGCACTGCAGGCACAGGTGGAGAAGTCCAATCATCTTTTCCTCCCTAAGTACCAAGATATGCCTTAAAAAATTCAATATATATTTTGAGCATAGTCAGTAATATTTTTGATAGCTCATTTCATTTTCAGAAACAAACCACTCCCAATATTTCTTGTCAAATTATACAACTACATAACAAACTAATGAGCACTGGTTGATTAGTAGTCTTGCAGCATGGACCTCCTTCCTCCAGCATTTTTCTAGTAGAAATACACACACAAATGACTGAAAATTCAACATTTAAAATCTGATTGCATCCCTCTATTTATAACTTTATGTGTATTAAAATTATTCCCTGACAATCCAAAAAGGTATAGGGCTACCAGTGACAGCCACTAACAGCTCCATGCCAAAAGCAATATAACTTGCTGTTCCCCTTGACAGCTGTAATGTTTAATTATGTGACCTCAATTAACCAGCTCTGGAAATAAAGGGATTTCCTGTCCTTTCACTATGCTGTACTCTTCTATTACCTGCATAAACACCAGTTTTCTCCTGGATTGCATCATAGAAACTTGATCTTCCTTTCCACTTTCTGAATTTTATTATAATTGCCTAAAATTATCTTTATTTAACTGTTAGATCTAAGAATACTTATATTCCACTACCATCAATTGGCTGGTTTCTAAGGAAAGCTAAGGTTAGAAGAAATAACAGCCCACTAAATGGAGTCAAAAGGCCTTTTCACAACCAGATTCCTCTCTCCCTCCTTCTACTTCCCAGGTCAACACAGAAACAAGATTATAGCAAGAATTAAAGCTCTTCTCATAGTCCTTTTCTTAAGAGCGTAATTCTCTCCAGCTGAGCCCAGCCACATTTCCAAGGGCAAGGAAACACCACTAATTATTTTGCTCAGAGTTTCAGTGTTAACCCTTGATAGGTAAATCTATAAAAGTTCCCAGCTACCTGTATTTGTAACTTGAGTCTAAGTTTGTTTACACTGTAAGTATTTACAGTACAGAAAATACCAACTCTTGCCCTGTTTAGCCACACAAGAAATGAAAAAAATAATTGCCATAATGAAGTGAGATGATGTTCTTTTTGCCTGGAAAACTCCTCTGACATATTCTCAAGAAGCATTATAAGATATAGGGTAGTTTTTCTAGCAGCCACTTCTGTCAATACTGAAATAAGGAGTTAAAGGAACAGAGTTTAATCTTAAAGGTCACCTAAAGATTAATATTATGACAGTAGCATAACAAGCTGTGGTTTCATGATGTCCAAATTTAAAAAAAAAAAAAATTAATTACTAACTCCTGTGCTGTTGAGGTTGTGCATTTTAGCAAGTGTACTGATAAAATACTATTATTTAAGATGTCCTCACAGCCCCACTGTAGAGTACTTGCAAATCATTATTTCTATATGATAGGTGGAAAAAAAATGAGGGTACAGGATAATATTTGAAATTTTAGAAGTGATCCTTTATTTTGAAGTGCATTAATTTGATGGACCACCCTCTCTGGGTGATGTCCCTGAGAAATGATTTAATTGTGTCAGTTGAACACCCATATCTCTAGCTGAAATAAAAAATCAGTTCAACATTTTTGTCAAATATTTTCTCAGGGCCAACCAGACAGCAAATTACCATATTCAAGTTTTTGCAAGTCATGACTTATCCTTTATCACTACTGTCTGGCAAAGAGTACCATGTACTTTGCTCCCGAGGATAGATAACTCTTCACATACAGTTTTTACATAAGCTATACTAGTTTGTGTTCACTCATGCCACAAGTGAGTGTGATCCCTCTTCAGAAATTGGCCCCATAGTTCACTGAGGTAAGTCACCATTCAACTCTTTAACCAACATACTTCAACTCAGTTGCATTTTCAAAGTAAAAACCTGATCTGACTGCAAAAGCCCTGTGCTTCAAAGATGCAGAGGGGCCCATGTAATTCCCTGAGTATGGATTAAGATCTGAGTATGGAGTAAGATCTGCAGCCAGGTTACCAACACTGATTTTTGGTTTAAAAGCTATACACAAGTTTTTAGCTTAAAGATTATAAGGGTAGAGTCACTTATTGAATATTTATTGGATGCATGTGTGAATGTGAGCATACTACATAACACTGCAAGACCGTGTGCAGTCGTCAAAGGGTAGGGATATCATAGAAGTGTATGGGAACACCTTTTTTTTTTTTTTCCCCAATGCCATGTTTCTCTGTGCACTAGCCCTGTGTTTTCCAGCTAGTATGTGATTCACTCAGTGAAAAATCTTTAAGAGCTATGCTCTGTACTTATTTTCATCCTCATAGCCTTTTAAAAGAGGTCTTCTATTTTTCTCCCAGTGACTAAACATCACATTTGTAAAAACGTGTTGGCCTATCACACAGAAGGTTTAACTCAGCAAATTCAGTAAATACAGTTTGAAGACTGGTATCTCTAAATCTCCAAGAAAACAGTATTCAACTACTGCAATAATGCTAGCACAAGTTGCACTTAAAAAATTCTAAGTTTGGATTCAGTATGGCGAGAAATACAGATGCTTTTCATCATTCTCTGTATTAATACAGAAATGAGGAGTTGGTACCAATTCCTGATTGGCTTTAGGTATTTGCAAAAGAGATGCAAAATATCAGTTGAAGCTTTTCTTTATATATTTTGAGAAACGTATGTCCCAATTATCTGTCTTTGAATGCATATTATGGTATTTTTAAAGCCCCATGGATAGTCTAAACTTCTCACGTCAAATTAACATTATGTAACAAAAGCATATCTGTAAATATTCATAATTTACCTGTCAGAGGTTTTGAAAGGCACTGTTCTGATTCTAATCAAACACTCCTTTCTGCTGATGTTTAGAATGGTTTCTCCCAATTTCAGTAATGTTTTCACTAGATTTTGCACATAGGGTGAGGAATAATAATACAGTATCATTTAACTGAATTGCCATTATGACAGGCTTTACAATGAGCTGTTTAAGGCATAACATTTTATAGATTGCTATTAAATGGAAACAATTGTTTCAGTTATGTATCTCCACATAAAGATGCACATGTACTGAAACACATTTTTATATACACATGCATGTATGTAAATATATACACTGTGGAAACACATACCTAGACAAAGGAGATACAGCCACTGCAAAATTTTGTTTTAAAATCCTTCTTTGCCAGAGCCCCAGATAGCAATGTCATTTTCTGTCATAGCGTTTTTCCTACTTTTTCTTCTTTCCCATCCTTTCTTAAAGCACAAGTAAGGGGATTGTGAGATACTTGCATCATAACTGGCACACATAACGAAATCAATGTTTAAGGCTCTTTGTACAGCTACATCTGACTCTTAACAACTACAGCCTCTTCTTTCCTCAGTCTTTCCATCTTCAGTAATTTTCTGCATGCTTCAGTTCCTTGACTTGTGTGGTTATTTGAGAATCTCTCGTTCTGCCTAAAAACAAAAGAAGTTCCTTGGGTTGTGCTTGCCATGGGAACACTGAGATACCAGCAAATTTAACTGCTTTCATTTCACCCATGAAAATATTTCAGTTAGTCGAAACAGAGGTTTCAAAGGAGTGCAAATCAGGATCATATCCATTCTTCTTCCTCTGCTGTACAGCATCTCTCAAGACTCACCTGTGTCTCTGGGGTGTCTCACAGAATATTCACTTGTAATATTTGAAATATCCAGATAGATACCCATAAATGGCAAGACATGAGTCTTTCACTATAAGGCTTGATTTTTGAAAGACCACCTTATTAGTAAAGGCTGTTACTTTCAGAGTTTGGATAGACGAGGTCTTAAAGGCATAAACACACAGGCAGAGATTGCCCACATCCTGACAAAGCTAAAGTCTGCAGTTACCTTTCTTGGTAAATGAGCAACGGACACTGCCTTCACTTGGCCTTAACCTTCACAAACCTCAGAGCCTCGTCCCTAGCCATGACAATCCTTCCCTTTTCCTTTCCACTCCAATGGGCACAAAGGGTATATTTCTTCTAAGTCTTCCAGCCACAAAAACTAAAGCTGTAAGAACTGGTAATGCTGACATAAATACATCCTTCTATCTCTGCCGCCATTGTACTGTACTTCAAACTACTCCTGTTGACTTTTATTATCCAAAACATTGCAATATTAAAAGTGCTGATGATTTTTTTAAAAAAAAAATGCAGTAATGACTAAAATTCTGATAAATTACAGTGGGTGTTATTTTTAATAATTTAACATAATGGCTGCAGCCTTTTCACTAAAGTAGCAATTAAGTCATCACAGTTGCCTGGCCTACACAAATTTATTGTGCCTGTTTTTATTGCTCATACCTTCAGAACCATTTTGCCACATAATCTGACACCGAAGTCAGAAATCATGCAGGAAAAACTTGTAGAAAAAGAAAGGCCATTAATTGAAGCTCCATTTTTTTTATTATGTTCCACTGATATTAACACTATTGTAAGTGGCTCTGCTTCTCAAACATTTTTTCCCTATGTAATCATCATTGCTGCAGGTATATGTTCTAATACATTTCTCATTCTGAACCAGGAATATGCACAGGGACCAGAATCATCTATTTTTAAGGTGCCTCAGCTGTATAGCTCACCTTTTAATTCTTGATTTGTTTATAAGCATTATTTATATAAGATTCCCATATTTCTGGCATGCCAGTCTCTTGTTTTTTCATAGAAGCCAAGGTACTGATGCATAAATAACTTTCGCTACAAACTGGTTTTGTTCTAGTTGTGGTGGGTTTGCTGGCTTTTCCTTTTAATTTCATTGCTGCAGCTGGTGCTTGCAATACTGAAGAAAAGTGCTTGTCACTACCTTACAGCAGGTCAGCAAGGAGTCATGACATGGTTTTTACCACAAGTCTCATATTTAACACACACTGCAGTCAAATTCTTTCCTCCCAGTCTAGTTAACAATTTGAAGATTTCATTATTTCTTTTTAATATTCCTAAACTGATCAGGCAAGGACACCAACAGTTAGGCCATAACAATTTGCTTTTTGCCTGACCTTATGAGTGGCCTTAGGCAAAACACTTAACTTTTCTGTACCCTGTTTTCCCTATTTGTTTTGCGCAGTAGTGACAGTAGTGACCAAGGAAGTCAGAACTCTGAGTGCTTTGACCCTGGTTCAGCTAAACACCTGCCTGACTTGGCTTCCATAGGGCTTTCCTAGAAATCCAAAACTAAACATGGATCATGTTTTTTCTAATGTCCCTAAGAATTTTGTGACATCTCGGGGAAGTTATTACAATCTCGTATTTCTGTTAAGGACCTCCAAGTTGACGCTCTAGATTTCAATAATATTTGAGAAACAGATGTTTGTGTTCCACCCAATGTATAACTCCATAGTGAGAAGAGAGTCATGGAAGTTGAAAAGTATCCAATGGTCTGTAAGTGTGGCCAAAGTGTTTCCATGTGTTTGATAAAGAAATCCCCCTCCAATCAGAAACAAATGGCAAGAGAGGCACAATCAGGGCCCTGAAGGGTCAGGAGCCATCCTGCCTTAACAGTGTGCATACTGCTCACTGTAGATTTGTGTGAGGACAAACACAGTTCCAGTCACGTATGGCAGGTAAGAGTGTGGACACTGGCAAGGACCGTGGAGTAACCAGCATGTTATCAATCAGCAGCTGAGATTACCTTATTCATGTAGGCATGCCCTGAGCAACCACTACACTAAACCACCTAGTAATAAAGTACTAATATACAGCAGGTGCCTAATTATATAGACCAAGTTACAACTGGCCCTCATTTTCATGTGAAAAATTGTGGTTTTGAAAATCCTAGCTGAAGGCTTTGCAGAAACAGTATGCTGTCACATCAAAACCCTGTCACATCAGGTATCCTGGTCCTTGGTATAGCATGAGACCCAGGGGGACTGATCAGTTTAAAAAAAGAAACTAGTCTGCCCCAGGCAAAAAAATAATTCAGAGCAACACTAATTCATACTACCAAATAGAGTAAGACAGCAAGCTTTCTGCTCTATCGTCTTGCTCTCTCTTCACCTACCCTTCCTCCCTACAAGAAAAAAAAAAAAAAATCTGCCTCACCAGCTACTGCAGCTTCAGGGGATTATTATTATTATTCCCCTAAACACCAGTTTATGTCAGAACATTCTTGCTACCACAAAATGCTACATGTGTACTCTGGGTAAATAAGAAACATTACAGGAAAGATGTTATCTTAGTCATCTCTTGCACAAGTGTACTATCCTTCATTTCCATCTAAAGGACGTACTATCCCAGCCACTTGTTAAAGGGATTAAATATGTTGTCTTTAATTCCTCTAAACCCAGCAAAAAGAGCTCCAAATATGCTCGTGTTTCATATGTCCAACAGCATCACCAGTTCAGGCATTGAGGAAGCTCTGTTCCTGCAATAAAACCAGAGTGTTACGCAGGGCGGTGGGTTTTTTTCCTTCATTCTGCCCCCATTTCCCTTGCTGCAATCAACAGCTAAATTGATCTGACACTTCATCCGTACAGCAAGGTCCCCAGGGAGAGGGTATGTATGCAGTGTGTGGAGTGCATCATAAAAGAGAGGACCGGGGGGGGGGGGGGGGGGGGGGGGGGGGCGGGGCGGCGCAGGGCGGAGATAAAGGGTTCAAAGTAAAGTCATCAAAAATAATGAGGCTGTTCCGCCCAGCTTCCACTGCAGCAGAGGAGCAAAGTGCCCTTTCAAATTGGATGTCCCAGCTCCACAGCTGAAATAACTGGTCATAGAAAGCTCAAGCAAATTGCCTTGACAAGGTTGTTACTGTTGTAAGAGTTCAAAGGTTTTGGACACTAGGTCAGTGGCTGCCAATCAAGCGGACAGAAAAAGCTGCTCGTTGAGCCTATGATTTCTACCTAGGCCGCAATTATCCCTGACTATTCCTGTACCTCAGCAGCTCCTCTGATTAAACCAGCCTCCCTTTTACATCTCTTTCAGAGTGCGATTCACACACTAATTAGTTGCCTGCTCTCCACTGGGATGTCAGACCCTCAGTCAATTTATCTCTATTTCAGTCTGCTCAGAGTGACTTCCCCAGTTATCAAAATTTAATCATGCCTTCAAAAATGTTGAAAAGTGGTCATTAGAGGCAAAAGGCCACAGGATACAATATTCATTTTTCTCTATCTTCCAGTCATCCAGCTGGCATCTATAATGGATATCCTGGGGGCTGTGAGAACACGTTGATTTATGCAACCTTGCTCTTGCTCTCACTGTGGTGCACCAGCCTGCTTTAAAGAACAGGTTTTAACAAGGTCTGAGGTGGGAGGACATTAATCATGGTAGCATTGTATGTGAAAAAGGGTGCTGTGTAGTCAGAAGAACCCCCTACAGCAGGGCAGTTAGATTTTTTTACCACCTTCTCAGAGATAAAGGAGAGTTTGACAATTGATTAGACCTTTCTGTAACCTTGCAGTCCTGTGAAATGATGAGAGAGAGAAAGGGAGGGGAAAGAACGATGAGAGGGGGAGGGAGAGAGAGACAGAGAATGATTCTCACACTGACGGTCTTAAATGTGCAATAACTTTATGATTCTTGACTGAAACTGGCTATCAAAATCAGTCCCAACTCAATACAGTCTAAAAAAGAAGATCATTCTTGGAATAAGAGTCCTTTCAGCTGTACATGTCAGAGGCAATCATGGGCACCCGCAGCCTGCAGTGACTCTGTATTGCACAGTGAAACCCTGATAAAAATGGCATTGGATAACATCAATCCGAGCTGTAATGTTCCAAAGTAGGTTTCAGCAAAATCAACAGTGATGAATTGAAATTTGTTGACAATAGGCTGGGGGGGGGGAGGGGGGGGGGGAGCGGGGGGGGGGGGAATTATTATTCGTCTTTTTCTTCCTTGAAACCACAGGAATGATTTCCAAACCTTGGTGCAGGCAACTGAATGCATACATTTGCATGCAATGAGCCAATGCAGAATATGAAGGCAAAATCTGAGTGTGCAAATCAGATACTTGCCTTCGTCCATGGAGGGTTCCCTGGTGATCTATGCATGTGCAAATGAGTGTTGAAAACTAGGATCATCTAATTTGTTTAATCTACCATGATGTCAGTGTTTTTGCCCTTGTCGAACATACAGGATCAGAGGGTCACAATTTAGAGTGCCTAGACCAGACACAATGAGAGTACAGATTATTTTATGCCTCCCCCATACTGCTCTGGCAATGTGACTTAATCCTGAACTGCAATCCCCCTGTTATTTCAGTCCTGAGCTTTTCTCTCTACCACACGCAATAATTGCCATTTTCCTTTCTCCTGTCCTGGGATCTCTCAAGCTGAAGAAGTCTCCTGAGCTCTCGCCCTTCTCCTTGCTGATACTTGAGACCCTGGGGGTAAATGTTCAGCACAGCATGCAGGTATTGAGCTGAACAACTCATTACTGGTATGAGGAGGAGAATGCAACTAATCATGCTGGAAATTTAACCCTGAATGTCATAAGAGACTGTTCTTCTCTACAAACAGAATTAAAATGAGCTGGAGAGAAACTGAAAAATAAAATAAAAATAAGAACATCCTTCAATTCCCCCTCTTTGCATTGGTGGACTGAAATCACTTTCCTGTCTTTGGCCAGCCTGGCAGCTTACCTCAGTTTTCCTTCTCCAATGCAGGTCACTGCCAGCCACTTTGAGAAGGTGCGGACAGCCTGTCAAGGGCAATATTTGCCCATGTCAGATTCTGATCTAGGTATTACAGCTCAGTAAAGGAAATAGTATTGGATCTTTAAAAACTTTGGAGTCACAAAATACAGGGCCAATTTTTTGTCAACTGTACAAGGACATCCCCACAGCATCTTCTCCCAGAAGAAATGTGGGGATGTCTTTCAGGCTATGACTCAGTCCACATGTTTCAACCATGCACTGCAATCCTACATAATAAGGACTTCTGCATTAGGTTGCTAACATATTTCTTGGTCTTTCCTGCTGCATCAGGAAGGACATCAAGCACCAGCTATTCTTCTTCAGCATATCAGCTCCACCAGGCAAGCAGTTCACTTGTCACTAAGCAGCCCATGTTATGATACACCATGACACAATGATTTGGGTTTACAATTTAAAGGGGTATATTAGAGGTACGAACATGAGAGTGTATGTGCCTAGCCTTATCAATTTCAAACTGGTTCCTTTGAAGTCAGGTGTACTGTTTATACAAGAAAGGCCTGAGTACAGTAGTCAAATGTAGTCAGACATAGCATGTGCCTTGGACTGTAGTAGTCTGAGTGCTACTGAAAGGTCACTCAGTTTCTGAAAAAGGCTGAGTTTCTCCTGCATTTTGTACCCAGCTGTGCAAGTGGGATACATGTGCATCCCACGCTACCTGTATTGCTGGGTGAACTATGAACAACATTCACCCAGGCCAGTGCATGAAGACCCTGTCTTCACGCTACCCTACAAGGCACATCAGCCCCATGGAAGAATAAGTTTGCTGAATTCTGCCCTCACACCTCTGCAACTGAGTGATGAAACACTCAGTTTTCTGCTACGTATTTTATGCTTCCAGTCAATAGCATATTCTGCTGGCAGAACATATGTGGGACATCTCTCAGAAAAGAGGCAATAATATTTTAGAGGCAGGAAGGATATATCTTGAATGTAAGCACCAAAAAAGGGATGCAGGTTTTTTTTACTCAGAAACAGGTTTGTAGTGCTTCTTTCTTGATTCATTCAAGATTATTTAAAGAATATTCATGAGAAAAAATATAATCTATTTTCCTGGACTGTTACAAGGCCAACAGTATATGTGAATGAAAGGAAACGAAGAATGCTGGAAAATATTAACTATGCGAGTAGTAGCCTGATAGCTGATAGTGTTTTGGACAGCACATATTTTCCATCAGCGTCTTCCTAAACTGTATGTCAACCACACAGAAACAGAAGCATTAGATGTGTTCTCTGTTTGGTAGAAGTGTGTGGAAGTACAGTACTAAATTATGGTTTTGCTCCAAATGCTTTGTCTTCCTGGCACTGTTGGCAAGCATGAAAGCTGTAATTTTCATTAAAAGACTCATCCAGATATTTGGCAGTGATTATGTGATTCCTAGAGCCACTCAGTCACAAACAGACAATTAACCCATAAAGCAGTGCTCACATTAGATTTATTTTCATTTTTATTATATGTCAGTGGTACAAAAAGACAGAAAAAGCTGAAAGTATGTTTACAGTGAAAAAAAAACCAAATACCTCAAGGCAACAAGATAGTACAGATTATAGAGTTAGCAGTTTAGTCTCTATTTTTTATTTCAATAACAGAATTAAGTGAAAATATGGTAAAAAGTGATGAGGAAAAGGCCGAGGTGCTTAACACCTTCTTTGCCTCCGTCTTTAATAACAAGACTAGTTGTACTGAGGGAATCCAGCCTCCTCAGCCAGAAGACAGAGACTGGGAGAACAACTCCCTCACACTCCAGGAGGAGATAGTCAGTGACCTACTGCATCACATTGACATACACAAGTCTACGGGACCAGATGGGATACACCCGGGGGTGCTGAAGGATCTGGCTGGGGTGCTCGTCAAGCAGCTTTCCATCATTTCGCAGCAGTCCTGGCTGACCGGGGAGGTCCCGACAGATTGGAAATTGGCCAATGTGATGCCCATATAAGAAGGGTCAGAAGGATGATCCGGGAAATTACAGGCCTGTCATCTTGACTTTGGTGCCCGGGAAGCTGATGGAGCAGCTCATCCATAGTACCATCACATAACACATGCAGGATAACCAGATGATCAGGCCCAGTCAGCATGGGTTTATGAAAGGCAGGTCCTGCTTGACAAACCTGATCTCCTTCTACGACAGGATGACCTGCCTATTGGATGAGGGAAAGGCTGTGGATGTTGTTTACCTTGACTTCAGTAAGGCCTTTGACACCATTTCCCACACCATTCTCCTGGCAAAACTGGCTGCTCGCAGCTTGGATGGGCACACACTTTGCTGGGTAAAAAACTGGCTGGATGGCCGGGCCCAAAGAGTTGTGGTGAACGGAGTTAAATCCAGTCGGAGGCCGGTCTCAAGTGGTGTCCCCCAGGGCTCGGATTTGGGGCCACTCCTGTTTAACATCTTTATTGATGATCTAGACGAGGGGATCGAGTGCACCCTCAGTAAGTTTGCAGATGACACCAAGCTGGGTGGGAGTGTTGATCTGCTCGAGGGTAGGGAGGCTCTGCAGAGAGACCTGGACAGGCTGGAGCGATGGGCTAAGGCCAACTGTAGGAGTTTCAATAAGGCCAAATGCCGGGTGCTGCACTTGGGCCACAACAACCCCCAGCAGCGCTACAGGCTTGGGGAGGAGTGGCTGGAGAGCTGCCAGTCAGAGAGGGACCTGGGGGTGTTGATTGACAGCCGGCTGAACATGAGCCAGCAGTGTGCCCAGGTGGCCAAGAAGGCCAACGGTATCCTGGCTTGTATCAGAAATAGCATGGCCAGCAGGGACAGGGAAGTGATCTTGCCCCTGTACTTGGCACTGGTGAGGCCGCACCTCAATGACTGTGTTCAGTTTTGCGCCCATCACTACAAAAAGGACATTGACTTACTCGAGCGTGTCCAGAGAAGGGCAACGAAGCTGGTGAAGGGTCTGGAGCACAGGTCTTATGAGGAGCAGCTGAGGGAACTGGTGTTGTTTAGTCTGGAGAAGAGGAGGCTGAGGGGAGACCTCATCACCCTCTACAACTACCTGAAAGGAGGTTGCAGAGAGCTGGGGATGAGTCTCTTTAACCAAGTAACAAGTGATAGGACAAGAGGGAATGACCTCAAGTTGCGCCAGGGAAGGTTTAGACTGGATATTAGGAAGCATTTCTTTACAGAACGGGTTGTTAGGCATTGGAATGGGCTGCTCAAGGCAGTGGTGGAGTCCGCATCCCTGGAAGTGTTTAAGAGTCGGGTTGAGATATCACTGAGGGATATGGTGTAGTTGGGAACTGTTAATGTTAGGTTAATGGTTGGACTAGGTGATCTTCAAGGTCTTTTCCAACCTAGATGATTCTGTGATTCTGTAAATCAAGTTAAGAGCTACAGACAAAATCCATTTAAAAAATAAAAGAAAATACCCAAATTACATGGAGAATGTGAATAGCAAATCACTTCCATTATTGTAAAAGTTCTGACTATAGCTGATGATAAAATTTTAGGAATTAATATATGTATATGCATCCACTTTCCTGTGTGCATGTAAATACTTTTGCATATATGTTTATGCAGACATATGATTGTGTTCATATTACAGTGGAACTGAGAAGTGTCAACTAAAAGCAAATGAAATTATGGTATATATAAATCACATCTAAACAGTCAGAGACTCATCCTCTACTGTTCCCTCTTAAGGATCCTAACTGACATAAAATAAGTACTTCAAGACACACAATTTTTCAGCTGGAAGATTCTTAGTAATGGACTATTAGTCAGATCAAATAAATAACAATAAAATTCATTTACATACTGTGGCAGCAGTATTGACACATTGCACTCACCAGAAAGAATTAAATGTTAAAGCTTTTCAAAAACCTTAATTCAAAGCATCTCATCACAAGTCATGTGATCCTGAGCCACTGCACCACATTTTCACTACCACAACTCTGGACTTTCACTCTGAAATTACCACTCAAACAAATACACAATCCCAAACAGTTTAATTGAAACTGCAGTTTTCAACCCGTAAAATCCCTAAAGGTCCTAGCACAAACTTTGAAGAGGTTGGGAGCTCTTGCAGAGCTTTCAGCAAACAGCTTCCTTTCTTGAAAACCAAATTTCTGAAGTTTCATGTTTCATTCTGAACATTACCCACTTTGATATATATAGTAAATTATAGAATAGACCTACACTGATATCCATAAAAAAAAAAAAAAAAAAGAATTGTCAAAATTTGTATTATTTGAACACAGTTCAAAATAAAAGCTTTTGAAAGAAACAATACCCATTTTTTTCATACATTGCAGTAGCTAGGAGAGCACACATTCAAAATCCCAGATATTGTCCATTTCACAAACACCACCAAATGTTTAAAAGCAAAGTATTAATTGTAAATATGAATTCAAAGATGTTTTCTTGGATATGGGTTGTAAAATGGAAATAATAATGTACAGGTAAATGATCTTTTTGAATCAGTGTCTTCATTTCACGTGTTTTCACCTCTGCACAAGGTAGCTAAGATACAATGTTAGAAGCCACTGTCAAATCCAGGAAAATAACCAGATAACATGAATATTACCACAACAAAATACACTCTTCTAAGAATAAAATAACCCACATGTTCTAAAGTAACCCACATATAGCAAAATTATGACCCCGCTATATTTATACACACGGGTGCAGTTCTCACACACTATTATAGTCTCATATTATATATCTTTAAATCATGCTGCGAAAGTTTCTGCCTTCCCCTAATGCCAGCTCTAATTTAGGATGAACAACTACTCTCATAAAGAAAAACTGCTGCTGCTGCTGTTTATTAGGCTGCAGAAAGGTCTCGCTGACTAATGTCCCAGGATTAAATGAATGTGGAATAATAAGAGTTGATTTATTTGTGCTCCAGTAGGATAAAGCTGCCACTGATTTTACAAGAAACTATTCATCTGAGGGCTACTATAGCTAGTAAATTGTGGCTGTTGCTGAAATTAGTCTCCAGGCCTTCGTACAATCTACAGAGTGAAGTAGCAATGTGGTAATAAAGCTATTGTGAGTACTTGGTGTATTTAAAAGGTCCTACTTTTATCCCTGTCTTAAGGGATTCTAAAAGTCAGCTTTCAGAGATTCCCACCAGAAACTCTACTGACTTTGCCTACAATTACATTTCTACCTTGGGAATGTACGAGAATTATAAATGTATAGGTGGCAATAAAGCAGAAGAAATCTCATGCTTGTGAGGTTTTGGCTTTTTTTTTTTCTTCCTTTACAGAGCCTGGAGTAATGTTTTGATTACAGCATTACAGTGGGTACACGCGTCTCTGTCCAGCCCAGAAATTTTAATGAAAAGAACAGTAAAGTGAATCCTCAATAAGACAGCAAAAAAACCTTTTTTTAATAAACTTTTTTTTTTGGTGTTTTCACTTAGATAATAATAAACCAGAAATTAACACAATTGCATTAAAAGATACAAAAGGAAATTGACTGAACAACAAGGAATTACCAGAGTCCTTTAAAAAGAAGAAATAATGGGAAGTATGCAAATAAAAATTTAAAAGTGAAAACCATAATTATACAAGACTGGGAACACTGTATACTGATCCAGTAAAAGACTGAATAGCATTACATCAAATAGACATTTGCAGAGATATGAATGAATTGCTGAGCTCTATGGACAACCACCCATATTGAAATAAAAAGGAAAGCTTTTCCATCAAAGTTATAAATCTCAGCATAAAAATTTTATTTAGAATTAATTACATTTTTGTCTGTCAGGAATATTTCTTCCAGGCTGAAGATCAGGTTGTATTTCTAGAGTTAACTTTCATTATCTGTCTTGTACCTGTTCCCTGAATAAAATACAACACACAACATATTTCTCCCACAGTTCATAGTTACTAAATTCACTTCATCTAGAATAAATGGACACACATGTTCTACAAATATTTGTACATGAGTGTAACACCCCCTATTTCTTTCATAAGGAGATGACCCTGTTCGTAATATGGCTATAATGTTGTTGGCATGTTTCCATTTATGTGGAAATGCTTATCAGAAGCACACATCACCTGAAACTCTGACATTAACGCTCACAACTGATTCTGAAATAACAATATAACTGTAAAACAGAGGGTCCACACACACACACCAAAAGCCATAGAACAAATACAATCTTAAAACTTTACAAGTGTGAAATGACACCTCCTATGAAGAATCCTGCCACTTCATTTTACCCTTCTTATTATTTTTGTTGCCTATTTTTGAAGTGAGCACAAAAGTAAATAAGATCTATTTAGGCTTGGCATGAAAGTACAGGCTGGGATTTCTCTAGCCTTCATTAGTGAATGATTCCAAGGCACTGAACAAGCTGAGAGTCCTCTACTTACAGTTCAGAATTTGCTGGATAACACTTCTCACTTATAGTTGATTTCTTTTCTTTGTATTGTAACTGTAGTGAAAAATTTTATCCCTAAAATATATTGCACTTAGCGCTAGAGCTTTTTGTTTTCAAATGAAAGGTTATCAGCCTTTTCTTTTTATACAATGCTTTATAATTGAGTGTTATGCCTCACATCTTCAGCTATCCCATCCCTACTTTCAGGTGTAGTCAATCTTTACTATATATTATAAATATTTCTCATAGTATATACTTAATAGTGCCAAAAGCCCCACAAGGGAGGACTATTGTCAAGACAATACTAGATCTTTAGGTTTCTTTTCAGAAGGGGAGAAGGCAGGGATGCATATACTTGAATGTCAGCATCTGTGATAATTGTAAGAAAACTTATAACCACCTCTAAGCTTTCCATGTCTGCACATTCAGGTACAATGGAAACATTCATTTACAAAAAAATCAAGATTTTTCTAGGCAGTTAGACACTAAAAGTATTACCAAGTTCAGCTCATATTTCTAAAACTATGATCTGTTTTCAGGCTGAAGAAACAAGAACTAAAAAACGTTCTGTCAGTCTTCTCCTTTCAACAATTCTTGAACCTCTTGTTGTTGAAAATGGACAGGAACCATGCACTTTGAGAAATGGAAGAATATGATCAAAACCACTAAAAGACACTGAAGGCAAACACTAAGGTGTCCTGGGATAAGGAAATAAATTTAGCACACTGACTTGGTCTTGAATGATACATAAATAGCTTCTTCTACATTGGAATTACTTTAGCTGGTAAAATTTTTCTGCAACAGTTTTCTCATCCTCTCTTCCTCTGCTATCATGATACTGTTAACTCTCTCCCAGTTTATTTTAACTTCCTACCACTACAGTTTATGAGGTGCTATTTGGTGTAGTGTATGTCAGAGTATTACCACAATTTTAATGGAGATTTCAAAGCACACATTACACCAAGCACAGGAGCTGCTCTTTACAAAAAAGATTTATTATCATGAAAATAGCCAGAGTATCAACAATGGTTTTCAAGCATCTAGCTACGTTCTTTTCTGTTTTCTAATTTTTTCAAGCATTTTTGTAAATAAAGACAGACAACATCCTTTACGAAGGAACTTTCTCAAAGAAAACCAAGTGATTTTGAATCAGTGTACCAGATACACCAGCTAAAAAAATGAGGAGAGGGGTGGTCAAAGTAAAACACTTTTAGTGCTGTTTTCAAAAAGCAACAAAGAGGAAAAAAATGTAAGGATTCTTTATTAGCCTTTGGCATTGGATTTTTACAACAGATTATCATCATTACAGAAACATTTATTTTCTCCATCATTCATAAGGTGCAATGCTGGTTGGCATTCATCTTCATTGTCTTGTCAGAATAAAATGGCTACTGAATTCTATGCTGCTCTTTTATTGGAAATGAAGGGATAAATTAACATATTCAAGATCATTTGAAACTGTAGCTGTTCCTAAAGTAACAGTAACACTCACCACAGATGCACTTTTCATCAGGTTATCAGCTGTGGTCCTATTTAGTTCTATTCAGGTTTTTGTGTCATAGGTAATATTGAGACCAATTAAATCCTAGATCTGGGAAAAAATCTGCCTGTAGAGATTGTGTTTATTAATAACTAGGAGGAAAAAGTACACTTCTGTTTCTCTGAACATCAAGAAATCCATCAAGAAAGACTTATTTCTTCCCCTCTGACCACACCCTTTCTGTCCGAAGAGAGTCCAAAACCATCTTTTCTTAGACAAACCTCTCTCAGTAGCAGTCCTAGCTGTTACTTGTTCCTGATCTTTCTATTCCTTCTCTCTGTTTCTCTGTGATGTTTCCTTTGCTCTGCTTCTCTCTTTTCCATTTTTTTCTTATAAACATACCTTGATCACACATTAAAAATAAACATGATGTGAACAGTGTATGAACATTCATACACACATTTCAAATGATTGTGTGAAACTGTACTTGCTGAAAATGGTGACAGATGCCAGTGTTTGGGGTATAAACTGCTTTCATTTCTCAAAGAGTTTTGACATTTTGTATGCTTACATTCTTGCTGTCTTCCATACACAAATATATGAAGATCACAGGAACAGTTTGCTGAGCATATGCAGCACTTATAAAGCTTTAATTTAAAAAAATAAGATTATTAAAATTAATCAAATTTTTCTTTGGCAAGTATTGGAGGATAATCTAAGGAATTTGAGTTACAGTTGTAATGTAAGAAGGAAATTCAAGCCACAGTTGTGTTCTAGCTGGGTGTCAGGTTTGTGCTTGTGTGCAAAGCCAGTGCACCCTGTCATCAAGTCCCCATGCCATCCAGGAATGCTGCAAACAGTTTCTGCACAGGTCTGAGAGCAAACTGACTTAAGGCATGGTGATGGACTCAACTTCTAGCCACCTTTGCAATGATGCTTTTGACTAGATGCTACAGGACTCTCCAGGAGAATTTTGGAATCCCAAAGATCCCCCCAGAAAGCTCCTGCTCTGCATAGGCCAGCTGAGGGGCAGGATTTGTACACTTACATGTGTTCATTAATACCTTGGGTGGAGACCCTGGTCATCCTAGAGATGCCTTCAGGCAGTTCCAGCTGCAGATCTGACCAAATTGCAGCAAGATTAAGAGCCTAGTAAATTTCAGAAACTAGTTCTGCACATACAGAAACAGCCATGTAGGACAATCTTTTTACCACTTATTTGTCTATGTCTGTGTTGTACAGAGTTTAAGATAATCAATACTAACAGATGCATTGTGCACTTTTGGGAGTGCTCACACAGGACCACTGACCAGGTAGATTATAAGAATTCATCAGAACAACAGTTCAAGGAGTCTCAGCTTATCCAGCTGAAGAAGCCATTACAAAGCCCTTCACAACCCAAAAAATTGATCAGCATGTTCAAGAGAGTCAGTTCCACATGTGATCACTAACCTTTTTGAAAGATTAAATAAAATTAGCTTTGAACAAACACTGTCCACAGGTGACTGTGGAACAGAAAAAATATGTGCTGAAAATCCACCCTATAGTCTATCAAAACAGCTAAGATGGTAGGACTGAGCATGTAACAACCAAGTCTTAAACATCATTTTTGAGATTGTCCTTACAATACTGTTTCTGTACATTTGCAGAGGTAAAACTCTCAGCTAAGTTTTCCTTTTTGAGAGATCTTGAAAAATATACGGAGAAGCTTTCAGAAATCCTCAAAACGACCTAAAAAACTACTGGATTACTTCATCAGAACTTGGTGATGAATTGACATCTCAGTAGTAATTATGAAAAGGATGTATTTTTTTCAAGTCAGTGCATTTTGTAACATCTTTTTCTTGTGAGCACAAGTAGATTGTTTCCTTCCATATTTATATCCACTGTATTGTTCAAATTATGTTCATACAATACCTTTGAGGGGGATTTTTTTTGTTTAGACTAAGAACAGTGTTTTTTGTTAGCATTAAGTAGGAAGCTGTACATCTTAAGTGAAATTGAGGACATATTGAACTCAACAGAAAATCCCCTATAGAGAAGGATTTTCATCTCAACTCTTTATAATGTTGTGGAATAAATTAAGAATGAGAAAATCAGTCTAGCATAAAAGCTACCAACAACAGTTTTCTGGAAATATTTGCCCAAGCTTTTATGAGAATCTCTTTCCAATCAGTTTACAAATTCCATTTTTTTCTGGTTTCTGCCACTATTGTGGCAAACTTCGAGACAAGAGTGTTTGTACAAAATGTTTGCAACAGATTTGTAATAGAAACCTGAATAATTTCTTTTTTATTTCAAAAAGCTGCAATCATCACTGATATTTTGTTCACTGCTGTTTCAGTCAATATGATAGTATTGATAAATGTAATCTGGATATTCATTTCAGTCTAATAAGAAAAAAACAAGCTCTTTTGAGTTATACAGGGACAAAACAGGTCAAAAAAAATTCAAATTCTTACAGCTGTGTGATCAAAGTCGAAGATGATGAAAGAAGACAAAAAGTAGCAATATGGACATTGTGAAACTACAGTATGATTAAAATCTCATCTTACATCAAGGAAATTGCTTGAATACAAATAGAACATCTTCTAGCTAACTTTTTACTCTGTAAACCTTTTAGCTGTTCTTGGAATGTTTGATGAAATTTTCTTCCCCTGTACAATAGCCTTTTGTACCTTTTCTTATTAGTGTGGACCTGCAGCCTGCCAGCATTAAACATTAATCCTCTGCATAATGAAACTGTGAGAATGGATTTCTATGAAATTTCGCACATTTGTTAGTCTGGTGAGGAAGATGCTCATTTTCATGTCTGGCTTTTCAAGGTTTTCTGATTAAAAAAGATATCTCTAAAATCAAGATTGGTTGGAAGATGAGAATAATTAGTTTTGTTCTTATTAGTGTTAATGTTTCAATCTGATATTTAATAAAAAAGAAAACATCAAAAAATACCTGGTGGGAAATATTTGGGTTCAAATTAAGTGTATAATATGTAGTAGAGTTATGCACAACTAACACTAGGCACAGAAATACCATACATCCAGCACTATCCAAGTATACCAGTTGATAATTCACAAGTAAATCATAGTTCATACTTGCTTAGCACAACACCTTCTGGCATTTACTTTGCACTTGTACAAATTGAATTAGTTTAGATATAAGAACTATCTGGATCTACACATGACCAGTGTTTCCAGGCTTAAGAAGTTTGCAGGGGGGGTCCTCAGAGTTTAAGGCTTAGAGTATTTGACTTACATTAGCACCATAGGGATGTCCTTTTGTAGATGTGGGATAGCAGGTTACAAACAGTCATATTCACCTGGGAGGAGACATCGCATGATGCAATAAGGGAAACTCTGGTCTAGGTGAAACTGCATTGGGTTAAATTGCTCTGTTTTGGGAACAAGGAAGAATAAAAGAGTCATCAGACTCTTCTCATGGGTGGAGATGACCTGGTGAATTTGTGGTTAAATGCAATTCAGGTGATGATACTCTGTCTTCAGAGGGCATTACCTAATGGCTCAGCAAGGGGTAAGAGCCATTCCTGACAGAATTTCTTTTGGTTTCAGCAAACATCTTCCATGAGTCAAAGGACTATTCCAGAAATGCAGCAGAAACTGTCTGCATATGTATAATAGAGAACTTGGGCCATTTTTGTCACCAGCACCCCCAGTAACCTTTCCAGCAAGATGCAAAAAAGAAGTCATTGCATTTGACATAACTAAGGGAAGTGGGGATTTTAGAACATAACATTAGCATACATATATCAACATTTTCTCTAGCTAGGCTTTAAGCACATATCTAATCATTTATACATGCAGTTACCTAATATTGGCACACAGTCCCAGTACATTATAAATGCAAACACAGACATACATCTTATTAGTTCCTGGGTGAATTTGGAAGTGTCAGTCCTGGAATGCTTTTCTTGAGGGAGACGGATCATTTCACAAGTTACTTCAGAAGTCTATAGGGTAGAGCAGATCAAAGTAAAATTTTGCAAATGTCTAGCATTTATTAAAAGTGCTGTAATAAACTGAGAAATAAAACAAATGCTCATGGTGTTAGACAGTTAGCCTGCTATTATACTGATTCTGAGAGTAGGGGAAGGAATTAGCAAGAATTGCAGTTTTTCAGGATTCAGTGGGATCTGCCAGTCATAGCTTCCATTCTGAATTATGTTGCTCACTTCTTACCAATGGCACTTAAATGTTTAAACAGAACAAAAGATCCTTTCTCTCGGACAAAAGCAGGCACTTTTATGCCTGTGTTATTCTGTACCATAATAGTTATGCACAGAACTGTAAGATGAGCTTGTCTATAGCCTATGGAGTCCATTACACTTTAAAGTTTCAGATGAGGCAGAGATGTCACTTTGGATGGGATTCTGCTCCCATTTAGACTTAAGACACCTAGGATGCACCAGGTCTCAAAACATGAGCTGTTTCTCAGACATCAAAGCTGAAGAGCTCCTGCTTCAAAAAATAAATGAAGATATATAGAAGATAGAAACGATACAAACACCACATAAAAGGACCCATTTCGTGGTTAATTCAAGTGTCTTTCCTTGCTGTTGTGGTTTGAGCCATGCAGTTGCTCAGTCACCCCTTCTCCTTCAGGATTGGGAAGGAGAAAACAAAGCAAAAGGTTCAGGAATCTAGATAAGGACAGGGAGAGATGATTCACCCATTATGGTCACAGGCAAAAGACAGACTCTTTAGGGGAAGAAAAAGAACATCAATTTAATTCAGACACTAACAACAACAACACTTAACAAACACAGTAGGGTAGTGAGAATCATTACCACATCTTAAAAACACCTTCCTCAGACCCATCTCCTCTTCCCAGGCTCAGTTTTGCTCCAAATTTCTCTACCTCCTCCCTCCAGCAGCACAGAGGGATGGGGATGGGGTTCAGGTCAGTCTGCTGCTCCTTCCCCCTCGTGGGGAGGACTCCTCGCATTCTTACCCTGCTCCAGCATGGTTCCCCTCTCCCAGGACACAGTCCTCCATAAAATTTCTCTGACATGAGTACTTCCCATGGGCCACAGCGCTTCCTGAGCTGCTCCAGCATGGATCCCTCCCACGTGTTGCAGTCCTCCCAGCTCCGAACTACAACAATGGAGTCTTCTTCCCACAAAGTTGTGGCCATCTTTGCATGCAGTCACCAGCTCCAGCATGGGGTCCTCCACAGGCTGCAGGTGGGCATCTGGTCCACCATGGACCTCCATGGCTGGAGGGGGACAGCCTGCCCTCTCACCACGAGCTGCAGGGGAGTCTCTGCACCTACGCACATCCTCCTCCTCCTTTCTTCCACTGACTTCAGTGTTTGCCCAGATGTTCTCCTCACAATTCCTTCTCACAACTCCAACTCCTCCTCTCAGATTCCCATTCTCAAATACGTTATCGCAGAGGTGCAGCCACCATCACTAATTGGCTCAGCCTTCGCCACAGGAGCTTTGAGAAGGTTCTCACAGGGACCACTGCTGTAGCCCTCTCCCCTGCTACCAACCACCCCTGCCACACACACAGAGTGAGCACATTTTCTCAGAATTTTACAAGTTAAAACTCCTTACCTATTCTTCATTCTCTCCATAACTATTCAACACCTCCTGTCTTGTTCCCACATTCATTGTCATGTATTTTGCTAACAGTTTGAGCTCACTCACTCCCTGTCTATCTACCAAACAATTTCCTTCCCCTCTTAGGTATAAACTGAACAGTAGGATCCTAAAATAAATAAATAAATAGATCATTTAGTTAGCTGTTTTATCCACAGCAACAAATAAATGGTTGTTTGGGGGAGATTTCACTGAACAGCTTTGTAGACCAGCTGAAGAAGGAAGGACATGTCAAAGAGAAAATTGTGGCAGAAAAGCTATATGAAAGCTGTTGGAAATGAGCAAAAAAAGAAAGTGGAGTGGAAAAAGGAAGATAAATAAGATCAGAATTAGGCCTTGTGTGTTAAAAGATCTAAATTCATCATTGCAGCATATAGCTGATTGCAAAGCAGCAGTAATGTAGCAGCACCTGTCTGCTAACCTCAGGAACTGCCACTGTTAACTTTTATTTCATTCATTTAATAAGTATCAATAAAAATCAGAGATACTGATATATTGCAGTGTTGGGAAATAAAATAACATTTATTGACAAGTGAAAATATATAAATGGGTCAGTTTTCCAATTCTGTATTCAAGTCACAGTACACATACTTGCAAAGTATCTCATTTTCCATGTTCCCTCACCTCTGTAACATAAGATTAGTGAACTTCAGATTGTCACAGAGGAGTCACACCTGTATCACTTAGGTGAATCCTTTAATAAAATGCATGGATAAGTATTGAAGGGAGAGGCTTTCTACTGACAGAATTATATAAAATGACAGACTAGATTTGCCAAGACATTGGATATGTTCTGTAAAATTGCCCTGCTTACAAGCATAGATCCAGATAGTTAACCTATACCAATGTTGGGGGCAGGAGAAAATTTTGCCATTTCAATAGGAAAAATATACAGACATTCCAAAAACATCTAATGGAGGATAAAATAAAAATAGAGCAGAATCAATGTTTTCCTAATTTGTTGGTTATCCACAAAATCATTTGTGTATGAAGATAGAGAGCGGATTACAAAATGTCAAATACAAACCTAATGGATAAAACAGGGAATTAAAGTGATGGCATGTCTAGAAAGCCATCAAGACAAAAACTAAAACTTATCACTTGAGTATGACATGAAGATACAAAAAGTTAAGCATATTGGCATTATGCAGTTCAGATTGGTGCCAGAAAGGAAAATCCCAGCATTTACACAACTACTACAAATCATATAAAAAGTTGTAAATATTCAGCTAATCATTCACTTTGAGCATACATTTAGACAGAATTATTCATTAAAACAATAGGTGCAAGAAACACATCTGTGTTAGCGTGGTTTTTTTTTTTCTCCAAAAACAAATGGTAAAACTGTTCAAAGCACCATAACGATTTGTTTCTTTCACAGAAAAATTATTTGGACACATAGGGTCAAGATTTGCAACAGTATCATGATGTTAGAGATGCCAATAAGCTCTGATTGCTGTCTTCAGAAGATTTCTGAATTTCTGGGGTCTGCATGGCTCATAAAATATCCATAGCATACATCCTCATCTCAATCTAGAAGCAAACTTTTATATAAGCAACATAACTCCCCTTGACTTCTAGTTAAAAAACTCAGAGCTTATTAGGGTCTGTTACAAATAGTGTCATTAAAGGTGGTGTAAAGATACTGAACTGCCTCTGAACAGGATCATCTTTCTACACGGCACAGTGAAGGGCCATTCAGAGGCATTTGCTGGTGTCCCAGAAACAGGAGAGCTAATTAAAAGGATAAGTACAGACAGAACTAATTAACCCAGTGCAAATACTGCTAGACTACTCTGGGGTTCAAAGCTCCTACTGGCATTGCATGGCACCATACAGAAATACAGTAAGGTCTTATTTACCTTTTTACAGTTTATTTGAACTTCATACCTGTACACTACTGTAAATCTCATTTGCAGATTTTATAATCTCATTTATTTTTAAAGTATGTCTTCTTCAAAGGGAAGAGTACTGCAGTGCATTTCATTAGGCTAAAAAAAAAAATTTGACATACAAATAACAGCCACAACAAGGACCCTTCACTTTAGCATATTACAGCTCACTGAGACATCTCCCTCAAAAATGCTGTTCCTAATAGACTTTTTCTACAAATAAGAGAAAGTCTGTGTAAATGCCATTCTTAGAATGACTGTTAAGTACATTTATAGGACTTCACTAGAGAGAGATGATCATTTATAGTAGCCAAGAGCCTGGCCCACCATAATTTATTAGTTTTGATGTTACTGGAAACCACACAAGCTTTGTTCTCATGATTGGCAATTGCACAGTACCTGAACATTCAAAATGGCCCAATTTCTGCCATCAGCCTTGTCAGTTACATAGCAAACAGAGCCTATATTTGTATAGCTCTCTGACTTCAAATGCCTTATGTAGCATCTTCTCACACTGAATTAAACACTACCCTAAATTCTAATCCTTATTTATGATAAGATCCTTTTCACCTCTGTTCATAAAGGACGTACTCATTTAAATGTCCCTGTACTCCCTGTCAGAGTATATAGGAGACTTAGCACAAATGAAAATCTATTCCTAAATACACAGAGAGATGAAGTGACTGGATAATGTATTGAAATAATTTCCTCAGCACTGCAGAAGATATGCATACATATCCCCTTTTCCTTGGGTGTCTATTACTACATGTATGTGAACATTTACTTGAATGCTATTCTTCTTTAAAGGGCTTCCTGCACACTTATTATATAGATCACAATTAATAGCTGAAGGAGACCACTATCATGGCTTGTCCTCATAGACCATTATAAATAAGGACAATACTGGAAAATCAATAATGTCTTTAGGTCGAGGGTGCTTGGTAGTGCAGAACCAAAAACTGTCTCTTACCCACATTTACATAGAATAACTGGGGAGGTGGGGGGGGAAGAAATCTCTGTTCATGTGAAAATCCTGAGCTTCTGTGAGTATGGAAGTTACTATATAGTACGTATTTCTACAGTCAGAGTTCTTCTGTCAGTACATTTAAACCATGAAGTGCTTTTGCTGCTGATTTTGCTATTATGGGAGGAAAATGACCTGTAAAGATATTTTGAGTAGCTAAGCATTTTGCATACATTATGGCAACGTGAGACATAAAGAAAAGCGGTAAAAATGAAGTTTACTAAAGTCAGTACAAGCAGGTTTATTTTCCGTATCACAGCAAGGACTTCATAATCTTCTAAATTAAAGGGAAACAAGTCTGTCAAGATAAACATTCACTGAATTGGGAATTTTCAGAATCACTTGGAAAATGTTTCCCACCTGCAAAATTATGCTTTTAAAATTATGAAGGCAGATAAGACAAAAATTCTTTATTATTAGACCTTCCTTCAGTGTTGCAAAGAAAGGAACACACATGTGAAGGGAAGTATTATAAAGTACAGGTCTCAATTTCCCCTAAACGCCCACATTGCTATTACAATCATATTTCCAAGAGCTGTGATGAGGGCAGCAGGCAGACAGTAGCCCCAGGACCTTGTTCACTATGCTGGTACAGATTGGTACCTAGCAAGGGGCACCAGGACCAGAGCCCTCCCAGGCATCTCCTAGAGATGGACAATTCCTAGCCCAGTGCTTCTCAGATGCATGGTCCTGTATATATTCATGTTCTTATTCATCTATGCTCTGCAAAGGAGCCAAGTCTCCAGGCAGAGCCAGCTCCTACTGGACTTCATGTAAGAAAGACTACATGAGATTTCAATCCTGTGCTCACGGGGAGCACCCAACCTGCCCAGAACAGTTTCTCCCTCAGGTAATGCTTAACTTACCAGGTTGGCAGTAAGCTACATACTAGATGAGTGATGCCATTCTCAGAGGGTGCCATGATGCCAAGGAAAGTCTTTCCATGTCGTCGCATGGGTTTTGGTTCAAGCCTCCAGTCTTGAACCAGCAAGCCACAGGAATACATAGGTCAATGAACAGCAACAATTCTTCTATTTTGCACCAGGCAATAAACTATTTTTCTAGTGAATGGAAAGAGATGAGACATTAAGAGACCTTCTCCCACTGATGTTGGTCAAAAATTGAATGAACCCTTTGTTTTCTAAATTTATTGAGATTTATGCTCTAATCATAGATTAGAACACTACCTTATGCTAAACATCATTCCTGGAGGACAGAGAAGAACATATGATTTATAAGTGTTAAAGAGATTTGTGTTGTTACTTTTATTTTTTATTAGCTCTCATGAACATCACTGCAGCTAAAGGTCTGTCCGCATTTCCATTAAAAAACTAGATTTCCAGCAGTTTATACCTCAACTGTAAAAATTCACTCCAGCCTACCACTGTGCAAACAAATTCTTAATTGAGGAGTAAATTGGGGGGTGGGGGGGTGGTTTGCTTGCTTGTTTGCTTGGTTATTTTTTGTTTTATTTATTTCATGCATTTAAAAGAAGTTTTGGTTATTTGAAAGTTAGGTAGATACAGCTTTAGAAATAAAGAGATAAGAAATTTAAGCTGTATAAAAAGGTTTTAATTTCCAAAGGAAGTTTTGCAAACAAACTACAGTAAACTACAAAAAATGTACCATGGCATTTAAAAAAATAATAATAAAACCAGGATAATGATTCACTTTTAACCATTTAAGCATCAAAGTTCTATAAACACATTTCCACATCAAGGTGCATGGTTGAACAACTGGCTAATTACCTGCTCATAGTGTCTAGATAATATTTTTGCTCTTGAATCAATGTAATGCTTTAGGTCGGTTTCCAAATTTCTTCATCTGACCTTCTGTCTTGCTTAAAAATAGAAGATGATTGCTATATAAACATCTCATCAAATACAGAAGTTGATGCAGGTGTCTAGTTGAACAGGGAATTACGTCCAAAGTTTCAAAAGGATAAACTTCTTACGTATCATTTGTATTTACAACATCACATATGCAGCAGTTGCAAGCAGACCTCCCAGCTATCTATGGTCATTATGTGGTTGCATTCAATAGCAATTTAGCTTTTCCATTAAGTGTACTTTTCAGAACAGATAGGCAGACTGACAGTAAAATAAACACGACCCTAAGAGCCATCAGTTTAAATCAGACAAGTTTGGGATCCAAGAAAAGTGTTACCAAGCTGGAGAAGACTGAAAGAGTATTTAAAAAGCTCTCAGGCAAAGAAGAAAAACACAATATGAGCACAAGTGGGAGAAGTCTGTGGAGGATAGTGGGGTAGTTAAGAGGAAAGAAGGTCTCGTCATCATTATTTATACAACAGCAAAAAAGAACAACTTCAGAAAGGTAATGTAAACAGCTATGGAAAACTGCTTTACACTTCTACATGTGTTCTTGGGACCAGATATTACCTTCTCATCAGAAGAGGAAGGTTTTCTCTGAAACTGAGACTAAACATGGTGAGCAGACACAAGCATGTTGATGATGAATGAGCAATCTACTGTTAAAAGTTGTCTACCACAGGTTTTCTGAGCCAGAGAAGACAGGTAAGAATGGCAGCTGCTGAAGTACAAGCATTCAGATTTATAAGCAGTAATTGTGTAAGAGGCCTTAGTGAACAGCATTTAAGAGAGCCCAGTGAGTTCCCTACACAGAGCTGATGGATATGTAACACATGCTGTTTCACACACAGCCTAGGGTATATGAAATAATTCCCCAAATAGCAGAGCTAAGTTCTGACAGTCATGTAATTAAATGATCCAGGGAGACATATAGCTTTAGCTTTTGTAACTAAAGGTGCTCGTATACACACACATACACATACACATACACACACATAAACATTTATGTAACATCTGCTAGAAATACAGTATTTCAGACATATATGATTTACTGTCAGAGAATCAAGGCATTTTGTCAATGAAACAGGCATCCAAACGTAATGCTTAACATACAACAAGGATCTTTCAGTGTCCTGAAAACCCTCTTTCTTCTTTTCTTTCTTCCTCTCTTCCTCTCTTCCTCTCTCTCTCTCTTGCTCCCCCCCCCCCCCCCCCCCCTTCCTTCTTTTCTTCTTTCCTTCTCCTCACTTGAAATGTCTTCATCTCCCTGGAACAGTTTCATTCCTGGCAGAATAAAACTCTCAATAATTTCTTCAGTCTTTGGTCATTTTCATACACATTGCATCACTTAGTGAGGAAAGAAGTTATTTAATACAGCCAGAAGAATGAAAGAGAAAGCAGCTCTTGAATTAGCAAAGAGTGTCCACTGGTAAAGAAAGAATTGTCTGTTTACTAGTTAATCCTGCTTTATGTCTTCAGTATAAGAACATCCTTTTCAGCGTTGAGCTAAAATACTGTGGTATCTTTGCATTTAATTCACTGAATGCAAAGTACTTATTTGATTCCTTCTTTAGCAACAGTCTGCTATGTATTTTATCTTGTGAACTCAGACCCTGATTTTATTTGGTTCATGTTTTGTTTTTACTTTGTAGTGAGCTGCAAACCAGGATAATGCAACACAGTTTCTAAAATTCCAGTTTTCAATAGTCACAGAGGCTTGGATTTATCTCAAGCCCTAGATACTGCAGTCCAATCTGATAATGCATGCAGACAGTACACATCAGAAAATATGTCCTTGTGTAAACACAATATAGCTGAACCTGTTTGTCAGGATGGAAAGGTGTATGAAAGGACACTGCACTTGGTGCCCCAAAGGGAAAATATGATGTACCATCCAAGGCAGACCATTAATCATAGCTGATATTTCTGGACAATAAAGTAGAGTAATCCTTGTGAACAATCTCTCTTCAAGGATAAAAAGGGAAAATAAGGAACTGACAGTGTTATATGAAATGATATAGCCTGACATAGGACAAAGCTAGAAGCATCTCAGAAATCTCATTTGGAAAACGCTTTAATAATTGCTACATGGTTTATTGTGGCTAAGGTAATTTTTTTCTCCTATTGCATCAGGGTTATTTTCTTGCTTGCACCACAGACACCTGGACTCCCTGTAAAGCTGGGAAACCTGTAGTAAGTGAAAACACTTGTCCATTTAGACTTGCAGAGTTCACAAGGTTAGACCATTTCTCCCGCAGAAGAGAAAATGTTAGTACAATTTCAAAACCCCCAGGAACTAGATGTGCAGACAGTGATATTGTTACCCACTCCTACAAGACACTTCAGCTGTTAGATGTCTGATATGTACCAGTATCATGCGATGAAACACAAATTACATGATGAGGCACAGCAGGTTCAGTTTTAAAGAAATATTTCTCTTCACGATGAATGTACTGAACAAACCAGGGGCCAGCATATAACTTCAGGGCAGCAACACTGGAAATAGATGCAATGGAGGAGTTTATTCGAGTTCTGACTATGCAGTGTCAGGAGTACGGGAAAGCTCCTCTGACCTTTCACAGAGGCTAAGTTCCTTTGATTATCAAAACTGCATAGTAAGTATGACACCTTTCTAAAAGCAGACAACAAGTATATGTTAAAATGGAAAGAACTGAGATGCTCTCTAATGCAGTGGATCCTTAAAAATCAAGGTTGAAAACAATGAAGACAAAAAAATGCAAGAAATTCATTAAACTGCAGCTACATAAAAAACACCTAAAAATTCTGTACTTCTGAAAGCCAAATTCGACTATTTGTCATTTTCCCTGGGAAAATTCACAAAATTTTTAGAATAAAATCCCTGGGCTCTAACTCACAGAAAGAGAATCACACAGAATCATCTAGGTTGGAAAAGACCTTGAAGATCATCTAGTCCAACCATTAATTGACAGTTCCCAGCTACACCATATCCCTCAGCGTTATGTCAACCCGACTCTTAAACACCTCCAGGGATGGGGACTCCACCACTGCCCTGGGCAGATCATTCCAATGCCTAACAACCCATTCTGTAAAGAAATGCTTCCTAATATCCAGTCTAAACCTTCCCTGCCACAACTTGAGGCCATTACCTCTTGTCTTATCACTTGTTACTTCGTTAAAGAGACTCATCCCCAGCTCTCTGCAACCTCCTCTCAGGTAGTTTGTAGAGGGGGATGAGCCTCCTCTTCTCCAGACTAAACAACCCCAGTTCCCTCAGCTGCTCCTCGTACGACCTGTGCTCCAGACCCTTCACCAGCTTCGCTGCCCTTCTTGGACACGCTCAAGTAATTCAATGTCCTTTTTGTAGTGAGGGGCCCAAAACTGAACACAGTCATCGAGGTGCGGCCTCACCAGTGCCGAGTACAGGGGCAAGATCACTTCCCTGTCCCTGCTGGCCATGCTATTTCTGATACAAGCCAGGATGCCATTGGCCTTCTTGGCCACCTGGGCACACTGCTGGCTCATGTTCAGCTGGCTGTCAATCAACACCCCCAGGTCCCTCTCTGACTGGCAGCTCTCCAGCCACTCCTCCCCAAGCCTGTAGCGCTGCTGGGGGTTGTTGTGGCCCAAGTGCAGCACCCGGCATTTGGCCTTATTGAAACTCCTACAGTTGGCCTTAGCCCATCGCTCCAGCTTGTCCAGGTCTCTCTGCAGAGCCTCCCTACCCTCGAGCTGATCAACACTCCCACCCAACTTGGTGTCATCTGCAAACTTACTGAGGGTGCACTCGATCCCCTCGTCTAGGTCATCAATAAAGATGTTAAACAGGAGTGGCCCCAAAACCGAGCCCTGGGGGACACCACTCGTGAACGGTCACCAACTGGATTTAACTCCATTCACCACAACTCTTTGGGCCCGGCCATCCAGCCAGATTTTCACCCAGCAAAGCATGTGCCCATCCAAGCCACGAGCAGCCAGTTTTGCCAGGAGAATGCTGTGGCAAACGGTGTCAAAGGCCTTACTGAAGTCAAGGTAAACAGCATCCACAGCCTTTCCCTCATCCAATAGGCAGGTCATCCTGTCGTAGAAGGAGATCAGGTTTGTAAAGCAGGACCTGCCTTTCATAAACCCATGCTGACTGGGCCTGATCATCTGGTTGTCCTGCATGTGTTGTGTGATGGTACTCAGGATGAGCTGCTCCATCAGCTTCCCGGGCATCAAAGTCAAGCTGACAGGCCTGTAATTTCCCGGATCATCCTTCTGACCCTTCCTATATATGGGTGTCACATTGGCTGATTTCCAATCTGTCGGGACCTCCCTGGTCAGCCAGGACTGCTGCTAAATGATGGAAAGCAGCTTGGTGAGCACCCCAGCCAGCTCCTTCAACACCCTCAGGTGTATCCCATCCCGTCCCATAGACTTGTGTATGTCAATGTGATGCAGTAGGTCACTGACTATCTCCTCCTGGAATGGGTGGGGGTCATTCTCCCAGTCTCTGTCTTCTGGCTGAGGAGGCTGGATTCCCTCAGTACAACTAGTCTTGTTATTAAAGACGGAGGCAAAGAAGGCATTAGGCACCTCAGCCTTTTTCTCATCACACATTACCATGTTTCCTTCTGCATTTAACAGGGAATGGAAGCTCTCAAGACTTTCTTTTGCTGTTGACGTACTTATAGAAACTTTTCTTGTTGTCCTTTACTGCTGAGGTCAGATTAAACTCTAGCTGGGCTTCACACTTCCTGATTTCCACCCTGCATAGCCTCACAGCAGCTTTGTAATCATTGTGAGAGGCTAGCCCCTTCTTCCAAAGGCTGTAAATTCTCCTTTTCTCCCTGAGTTGCAGCCAAAGCTCCCTGTTTAGCCAGGGTGGTCTTCTCTGTCACCAACTTCTCTTACAGCACCTGGAGACAGCCTGCTCCTGAGCCATTAAGACTTTCTTCTTAAAGAGTGTCCAGCCTTCCCGGACCCCTATACCCTTCAGTACCGTCTCCCAAGGGATCCTGTCAAGCAGGTGCCCAAACAAGACAAAGTCAGCCCTTTGGGAGTCCAGGATGTCAGTTCTGCTGCCCCCTCTCCTGGCCTCTCTAAGAATAGAGAACTCTCTTATTTCATGATCGCTGTGCCCAAGTCAGCTCCAACTACCACATCATCCACCAGTCGTTCTCTGTTCACAAAGAGGAGATCCAGCATGGTACCTTCTCTGGTCGGTTCACTCACCAGCTGTGTCAGGAAGTTATCTGCCACACATTCCAGGAATCTTCAGGACTGGTCCCACTCTGCTGTGTTGTATTTCCAGCAGACGTCTGGGAAGTTAAAGTCTCCCACAAGAACAAGGGCAAGATTTCTCCTAAGTGCCTATAGAATATTTCACAGAATCACAGAATTGTCTAGGTTGGAAAAGACCTTGAAGATCACCTTATCCAGCCATAACTTAACATTGACAGTTCCCAACTACACCATATCCCTCAGCACTATGTCAACCCTACTCTTAACCACCTCCAGGGATGGAGACTCCACCACCTCCCTGGGCAGCTTTCATCCACCTCTCTGTCCTGGTTGGGAAGTTTCAGGGTTGTGTTGTAAATAACTTCTTGGTGAGGAGTAAATAGTGACAGTGGAGGCTGGGAAATCCTTGTGATTTGGAACACCTGGTGTCATGTTGTGATTTTGCAGCCCTTCCTCCTGCTGCTGCTGACCATTAAAGGAGCTCTGGGCAGCACTGGGCTTTCCCTGTCCCTCCTGCATTCTCCGTCATCAGCATCTTCTCAGTGTTCTCCACCCTCAGAGCCACTGCCCTTTCTGATTGCCATCTCTCCACAGAGGGTCTCTGAATAGCACCAGGGCATACAGTACTGCACAAACAGTAAAAAAGCTCCCAGATAAAGACAGAGGCATGTTGAACACACAAACTGCTGCTCCCCACGTTCTGGTTGCTCTTTGTGTGCAGCTAGGGTTGACTAGGCCCAAGAAAGAGTATGCCCAAATCCTTTGTACAGGACAGTCCATATTCTGACACATCATCCTCCTGTGCAGAGAGATCATCAGCTTCCAGTGGGCTTAATCATTGGCCTCATTCCCCTCCTTGGTCAGAAACAGACACAAATTGCACTTATGGTTTAAAGCAGGTACATGTGGCAAATATCTTAGTCTCTGGAAGTGACGTCTGTCAAGTGTGAGGGAGAGGTATCCCTTCAAGGATGACTTTATATGTCGACCAAGTAAGTGGACCACTATGGAAAGAGGCATTCAATACTTGAGGGAGCTAGCTGTGCAGGAGGTAGTTTACTATGACCCAGATAATGCACAGCTACCCACAGATCCAGATGAAGTTCGATGCACCCGGCCCATGTGGAGGACTTTTTTACGGAGCACACCCTCATCATATGCCAGTGCATTAACAGTAATGGACTGGACAGACGAAGAGGGACCAACAGTGAATGAACTGGCTCGCCGACTATGACAATAAGAAGAAAGTGTCTCCTCCCCCATCATCGTGGCTGTGAAACAATTATCTCAAGATGTTCAGCAACTTAAGGAGAACATGTCCTACTCCCCACACTCACAGACCAGAATCTCGGCTATTAGGAGCAGTTGTTTCTTTACTCGAGAGAACCGGTATACACCACGGGTGAAGCTGTGGCATTGCCTGCATGACTATGGAGAAGACATGAAGAAATGGGATGGAAAACCTACCTACCTCCTAGAGAAGTGAGTATGTGAGCTGGAAGGAAGAACAAGTACAGAACGTGGTCCTTTCAGGAGAAATGCTGCTCTGGTTTCCAGTAATCAAGTGCCCAAATGGACCAGAAAGGTTGACTTTGCTCATGATCCTATGAGAAGAACCTCTGACTTGTATTCACAAGAAGTGAGTGATCAAGATGAGGCTGAAACCCGTGCACACCACACTAACCCATTTGTTGTTAGCGGGTATTATGACCAACATTAGAGGGGCCCTGCCTCCAGCCAGGCGGAGGACAGGGACAACCGAGTTTACTGGCCAGTGTGGATTTGATGGCCTGGCATATCTGACCCTCAGCAGTATAAGGCTCTAGTGGAGACTGGTGCTCAATGCACCCTAATGCCATCAAATTTTAAAGGACCAGAACCCATTTGTATTTCAGGAGTGACAGGGGGGTCTCAACAGTTGACTGTATTGGAGGCCGAGGTGAGCCTAAGTAGAAAAGAGTGGGAAAAACACCCCATTGTGACTGGCCCAGACGCTCCATGTATTCTTGGCATAGATTATCTCAGAAGAGGGTATTTTAAGGACCCAAATGGGTATCGGTGGGCTTTTGGTATAGCTGCCTTGGAAACAGAAGGAATTAAACAGCTGTCTGTGTTACCTGGTCTCTCAGAGGATCTTTCTGTTGTGGTATTGCTGAGGGTTGAAGAACAACGGGTGCCAACTGCCACTACAACAGTGCACCAACGGCAATACCACACCAGTTGAGACTCTGTAATCCCTATCCATAAACTGATTTGTCACCTAGAGAGCCAAGGAATCATCAGCAAGACACGCTCCCCCTTTAACAGCCCAATATGGTCAGTATGAAAGTCTAATGGAGAGTGGAGATTGACAGTGGACTATCATGGCATGAACGAAGTGACGCCACCGCTGAATGCTGCCGTGCCAGACATGTTAGAACTTCAATATGAACTAGAGTCGAAGGTGGACAAGTGGTACGCCACGATTGGTATTGCTAACACATTTTTCTCCATCCCTCTGGCAGCAGAATGCAGGCCATAGTTTGCTTTTACCTGGAGGGGTGTCCAATACACCTGGAATCAACTTCCCCAGGGGTGGAAACACAGCCCCACCATTTGCCATGGACAGATCCAGACTGCACTGGAACAGGGTGAAGCCCCAGAACACCTACAGTACATTGGTGACATCATTATATGGGGTAATAGAGCAGAAGAAGTTTTTGAGAAAGGGGAGAAAATAATCCAAATCCTTCTGAGAGCCAGTTTTGCCATAAAGCATAATAAAGTCAAGAGACCTGCACAAGAGATCCAGTTTTTAGGAGTAAAATGGCAAGATGGATGTCGTCAGATTCCAATGGAGGTGTTTAATAAAATAACAGCTATGTCCCCACCGACTAACAGAAAGGAAACACAAGCCTTCTTGGGTGTTGTGGGTTTCTGGAGACTGCACATTCCAAATTACAGTCAGATTGTCAGCCCTCTCTATCAAGTGACTCGGAAAAAGAATGATTTTGTATGGGGCCCAGAGCAGTGACAGGCCTTTGGACAAATTAAGTAGGAAATAATTCATGCAGTAGCCCTCGGGCCAGTTTGGACAGGGCAAGACGTTCAAAATGTGCTCTACACTGCAGCCAGGAAGAATGGCCCTACCTGGAGTCTCTGGCAGAGAGCAGCAGGGGAGACTCGGGGTTGACCCCTGGGGTTCTGGAGTCGGGGTTACAGAGGATCAGAAGACTGCTATACTCTGACTGAAAAGGAGATACTGGCAGCATATGAAGGGGTCTGAGCTGCTTCAGAGGTGATCAGGACTGAAGCACAGCTCCTCCTGGCTCCCTGACTGCCAGTGCTGGGCTGGGTGTTCAAAGGGAGTGTCCCCTCTACACACCATGCAACTGATGCCACGTGGAGTAAATGGGTTGCATTAATCACACAACAGGCTCGAACAGGGAGCCCCAGACATCCAGGAATATTGGAATTGATCACAAACTGGCCAGAAGGCAAAGATTTTGGAATGGCGCCAGAGGAAGAGGTAGCACGTGCTGAAGAGCCCCCACCATATACCGAGCTACCGGACAATGAGAAGCGATATGCCCTGTTTGCTGACATGTCCTGTTGCATTGTGGGGAAACATCAAAGGCGGAAGGCAGCTGTATGGAGCCCCACACGACAGGTCGCTGAAGCTGCTGAAGGATCAGTTGAATCGAGCCAGTTTGCAGAGGTGAAAGTCATCCAGCTGACCTTGGATATCGCTGAGCGAGAAAAGTGGCCAGGGCTCTACCTCTATACTGACTCATGGATGGTGGCAAATGTGCTGTGGGGGTGGTTACAGCAGTGGAAAGAGAGCAACTGGCAGTGCAGAGGCAGACTTGTCTGGGCTGCTGAATTATGGCAAGATATTGCTGCTTGAGTAGAGATTCTGGCTGTGAAAGTACTCCATTTAGATGCTCATGTACCCAAGAGCCAGGCCACTGAAGAAAATCAGAACAACCAACAGGCGGATCAGGCTGCCAAGATCAAGGTGGCCCAAGTAGATCTGGACTGGCATCATAAGGGTGAACAACTTATGGCTCGCTGGGCCCATGACTCCTCAGGCCATCAGGGAAGAGATGGAATATATAGATGGGCTCATGACCGAGGGGTGGACTTAACCATGGATGTTACTGCACAGGTAATCCATGAATGTGAGACATGTGCTATGATCAAGCAAGCCAAGTGGTTAAAGCCCATTTGGTATGGAGGATGATGGTCAAAATATAAATATGGGGAGGCCTGGCAGATTGATTATATCATGCTCCTACAAACTCAGCATGACAAACACTATGTGCTTATGATGGTGGAAGCAGCCACTGGTTGGTTGGAAACTTATGCTGTGTCCCATGCCACTGCCCGGAACACCATTGTAGGCATTGAGGAGAAAGTCTTATGGCGGCATGGCACGCCAGAAAGAATTGAGTCAGATAATGGGACACATTTCTGAAACAACCTCATAGACACCTGGGTCAAAGAACATGGCATTAAGGGGATATATCACATTCCCTACCATGTACCAGCCTCTGGGACAATTGAGCGATACAATGGATTGCTGAAAACTACACTGAGAGCAATGGGTGGTGGAACTTCCAAACACTGGGACGTGCATTTGGAAAAGCCATCTGCTTGGTCAATACCAGAGGATCTGCCAAGCAAGCTGGCCCTGCTCAATCAAACTTCCTGCATACCGTGGATGGGGATAAAGCCCACATAGTGCGCATTAGGAATATGTTGGAGAAGGCTGTCTGGGTTACTTCTGCATTGGGTAAAGGTAAACCCATGCGTTGGATTACTTTTGCCCAAGGACCTGGGTGCACTTGGTGGGTAATGCAGAAGGATGGAGAGATCCGATGTGTGCCTCAGGGCGATTTGATTTTAGGTGAGAATAGCCAATGAATTGAACTGTCAAATAACCCTCTTATGGCAATTGGTGCCTTGCAACATTCCTGTGCCACATCCAAAGCCTCCTGCTCCACCGACTGAGCCAACTCCGCCTCATTCCTACAGCCTTATAGACTGTCATGACAGATGGAACCCGAAGTTATGGACTAAATGAACTCAGCAGATATTGTGGAAGGATGGCCCATAGACTAAGGGAATGATATCTGTGAGACCTGGGAAAGAAAAAGGGGGTGGTGATTCCTTAAGATGTATTTGGAAAACCTGAGCATAACGTCAATGGTATGGAATATGGGGTGGAGACTGTCCTGGTTTTGACCACGATGAAGTTAATTTTCATTGGAGTATTTCATAACATGTGATGTCACGCCCAGGGATTTAGGTGGGTGGGCTCTCGCTCTCTCACGCGCGCCGTCTGCTCGTCGGGTCTTGTTGTTGCTGTGGGGGGGTGGTCGCCGAGCTTGGTAAGCCACTGCTGCATTTTACCTGTTTTCTTTCTGGACTCACTATTGTTACTGTTGTTTTCTTGTTATATTTAGTGAATTCTTTCTTTTTATTCAACCTACGAATTCTCTTCTTTTTGTCCCTCCCTCATTTGACCAGAGAGGGGAGGGGGAGGTGAACCGCTGGCCACGTGGCGTCTGGCTGCCAGCTGACTTCTTACCTCCACAGTACCCCAGCTCCATATTCCAAGGGTGGATAAACTCAGGCTGCTGCCAATGTTATTACATATCCAACAAGTGAACAGTATGCTGTCAAGTGGCACCTTTCAAGCACTCCACAAACGTCATTTATTTTAAAATATTTGTTTGGGTTTAAATTTTTCATCTAAAATGTAAAATTAATGTAGCAAACTATGAGAGAGAAATATTTTATAAACACATTTACAAAAATAAAAAAAGAGCTCTGCCTAACAATGGAGTGTTTTAAGAATGCTTCTTTAACATTTTTCTTTATTGTCTGATTCAGGGCTTAGTGTAGTAGGATTTAATTTTTAGTGTCACCATGAAATGCAGTGTGCAGCACATGAAATGTTAATGTAATGCATAAATGTGCAATTCAAAATAACAAGGTGATGTAAACAAGTATTGAATCGGTGATATGTTCCACATTTTATGAGTGCCATTAGGCAAAAAAATAATGGATTATTTCACCCACTCAGACTTTTACTTGGTTACCTCCCTCCTTTTCCTTTCTTCTAACTTCTGAAGTTTCCACTCTTTACTGAAAGGAACCAAATGTTTATTAAGCCAAACTTAATATTGCACTGATTCATACAAAGAACGCTGTACTTCCCATAGATTTGAACCAGTCTAACTCCAATGCCATCAGTGAAGCTACACCACTTAACACCAGCTGAAGCTTAACTTCCTTGGGCAGGAAATACCAATTAGTTGCACTCTAGGACAGCTAGAACTGTTAAACAACCTTTTACTTCTTTCCAGTGCATGAAAGTTAGAGGGTTATTTTGTCTGAGATTCAACATGCTCTCATCTGCATCTTTTCCACAATACTCTTCATACTTGGATTGGAATGTCTGAAATAACCCCAGCATGTAGTAGCTCCTGCATTTCACTTCATCTTAACTCAGAATCTTATACATAAAACTTACATTTTGCAAGATTTCAGTAAATTCCAAAAACATTGTCTCCTCCAGTGAAATGAGGGGGACAGTACTTTCCTGCCTCATAAAGCTGTTATGAGGGTAAATATACTAAATAGTCCAGGTTACAGATACTAAGCAAAATGGTTAAATGTCTGTGCTAAAATACTAAAGTATGAATAGAGTTCAAAATGACTTAGTACTGTAATGAATAAATAAATCAAGTATTTCAATAGGATGATCAAAGTCAAATGATTACAGAAACATTACCCCATTTCTATGTTTGGACTACAGTTGTACTGTCTGTAGCTACACTTTTAAATTAATGAAAACTGTTTATCAACATAAAAAAAAATACTGACAGAATATGCAACCAAACTTTTTTTTTTCCCCTTGTAATTGAATAACAGTGATAATCATTAAGGCTGTGTCTACACCACTAGATTTTTACTGATGGAGAATAGTATGTCCTGTTCCCAGGCCAAATGGTAGAAGCCAGCTCATGCCTTTTTTGGACCTAAATGTCTATATGGTTGACGATTCAGGCCCACACACTGCACAGGGCTTGGCCCAGCTCTCCTGAGTGATTAGCCCTGTGCTTTTAAGTCACCACTGGGACTTTATCTATGAATATTTTTTTCTTTTTCATCTCACTGTGCCTGAAATAGTAGGGCACAGTTTTCAGAATGAGGTTTTTATAGTATCATGTTCATGGTAAGTGTTGTGTGGTCTGGGGTATTTGCCTGAGGGCAGGTGAGGTCACTTAGGAGTGCAATGTAGCATATGATGTACAATAGTATACAAATGACAGTATAACTTCTGTAGGGTAGACAGAGACAAACCTGGTGAAATCTAATCCTTGTTGCTTGTACTGAGACATCACTGTAGTTCCCATAGGGAACCAGTTTGTTGACTCTGTAGAGGACCCAGCTATGAGGTGCATTGCTGTTGTGGTTTAACCCCAGTAGGCAGCTGAGCACCACACAGCCACTCAGTCACTCTCCACATCAGTGGGATGGGGGGAAGAATCAGAAGGGTAAAAGTGCAAAAACTCATGGGTTGAGATAAAGACAGCTTAACAATTTAAAAAAAAGGAAGGGGGGAGAAGGGAGGGGAAAAAAACAAAACCAAGATAAAGAAGTGATACTAAAGAAAACAATTGCTCACCACTTACCAACTGATGCCCAGCCAGTCCCTGAGCAACAGCAACCCTTGCCAGCTTCCACCCCCAGTTTGACTGCTGAGCACAGTGTCATATGGTATGTAATATCGTTTTGGTCAGCTGGGGTCAGCTGTCCCAGCTGCATCGCCTCCCAGCTTCTTGTGCACTCCCCTGCATACTTGCTAGCAGGGCAGCCTGAGAAGCAGAAAAGGCCTTGACACTGTGTAAGCACTACTCTCAACAGCTAAAACATTCCCGTATTACCAACAGTGTTTTCATCACAAATCCAAATCATAGCCAAATACAAGTTACTATGAAGAAACTTAAGAGTACCCTGCAGCAAAACTAGTACAATTGTGAAAAATCAGAGAACTGGGACCTATTCATGTCTCTTTCTGGTCTTGTATATTAAAATGAGAGAAATCCAAAAGCTAGGACACAAGATAAGAATCTTGGATAATTTCATGTCCTCCTTAAATCTAAATGTATTGTATATTTTTCCTTGATTTATCTGTTTTAAATATCTGATTTGGGGAGTAAATTGTAAAGTTACATTTTGTAGCAAGAAGTGACATGAAATGATCTTTTGAGAAAAAAAAATAAAAGTTTAAAACCGCAAAATTTCTATTTCCTTGTATATTAGCACTTGAGTGTTTAAGTATTTAACAGTGCATAATGCATAGTACTCATAATTTGCAACAATAACCAAATTATATAGGATGTTTTAATAGGCAGGTGGTAGTAATGATTCATTTCTCTTCAAAAGACAATGAAAATATCATAGTCACCACCATTAAGACAGAAATGTTTTGATCTGTTTCTCTGTTGTCCACTTATTTCAAGAAAGTCATAAAAATAACATTAAAAGTATTAGCTTTGTATCACAAATGTGTGATATGTTCATATCTTGATTTTACTCCAGAGCACTTAAATCTTAACTTCCACTTTGAATAAATTCAAACAATTGCCTTAAATATAAATGTCTAGCTGATTTTTACTGAGATATGGGCCAACACATTTGAAGCTAGAAATGAAGTCATAGGGCCACCATCTTTTTCACTTTTACATTTCAGAATTAAATTGATCTCAATTTCTCCAACATTTTAGGGTCAGAAAAAATTGAAGCTTTGCAGCCAGACCCAGCTCGAGGGCTCCCTCAGGTTACACCAAGCAAATCCCACAAATGCAAAGCTCATGTCCCACAGCTATCAGCAAAATTGAATCTGTCTTATCTGAAGTACTATGGGCCAGGACCTCTCTAATCAGGCAGTGATGGTCAGGCCAAGGGGTGACCAGAGGTGTTCAGCACCCACAGAGATGGGAACACTGGAGTTATCCCTGGAGAACCGGTTTATCACTGCCAGAGGTGAAGCAAGAGACAGGCGAGATTTGTGACCACTAACAGCAGCCAACTCAAACCCAGCAATATTCTGTCCAATACATTTGCCTGCTTTGCTTGAGCTTAGTGTCAGCCTCATAACCAGCTCAGATTTGTTCTTCAGACCCAGATATTCCTCCCTGTGCTGTCATATAGAAATGTTTTCAGGACTTGTATTCCCGAAGTATTAAACTCATGGCAAAAGGATGTTTTCATTATCTGTAATATTAGTAGCAGCAACAGTAACTGTGTTAGTAGTATTAAGTAGTTCAAGTTAGTATGTCCTAATTCCAGAGCCTTGGCAGTATTCACAGAATCACAGAATCAAAGAATCATTTAGGTTGGAAAAGACCTTGAAGATCACTTAGTCCAACCATTAACTGACAGTTCTCAACTACACCATATCCCTCAGCACTATGTCAAACCGACTCTTAAACACCTCCAGGGATGGGGACTCCACCACCTCCCTGGGCAGACCATCCAAACACCTAACAACCCATTCTGTAAAGAAATGCTTCCTAATATCCAGTCTAAACCTTCCCTGGTGCAACTTGAGGCCATTACCTCAGCTCCTTCAGCACCCTCGGGTGTATCCCATCTGGTCCCATAGACCTGTGTGTGTCTGTGTGATGCAGTAGGTCACTATCTCCTCCTGGAATGCGGGGGGGTCATTCTCCCAGTCTCTGTCTTCTGGCTGAGGAGGCTGGATTCCCTCAATACAACTAGCCTTGTTATTAAAGACTGAGGCAAAGAAGGCATTAAGCACCTCGGCCTTTTCCTCATCACTTGTTACCATGTTTCCTCCCACGTCTAGCAGGGGATGGAGGCTCTCCCTGGTCTTTCTTTTGCCAAGTCAAGTGTTTCCAGCTACGCAGCTTTTACATCAGCTTGGTCCACCAAGTAAATCAATCACGCAATAGTACATCCCTTCAAGATGTCAACTTTCTGAAATGACTTTAAAGAAGACCTCCCAATTTGTTGTAACCATCCCTTTAACCAGTAATTCTGGTTTCAATATTCCAGTCTATGCATAAACCCAGGTATTTCTCAGAACTACCAGGACTACATGAGATCAGGAAACATCCCAGTCGGTCTGTGAGAGTGTTCCATCTTTCAGCAGTGCAGTATGTAGCCTTAGAAGATTTCAGATAACCCAGAGAGAAATGTCGATGCAACTTTACTGTTCCTCTGAACCTTGTATTTGAAGCTCTTCAATTTCTTTTGCAAGAAAAGTTGTTAAATTTAGTTTTAAGCTCCTGACTTCTCTTCTGAGCTGTCTTCAACAACTCTGTCCGGGAACAGAATACTAAACTCGGTTCTCAGTTGCAGTTACAAATCTCAGTGGCAGTCAATGTACAAGATCACCTTTTGTGATATTTTTATTGTGCAGCTTTAACCTTGCAATACAAGTTGCACAGATGGAATTGATTTCAGCAGTATTGTCTTGGATGTTGATGAGAGAACACTTGATCCAGCAGTATATTATGCAGAAGACCAACGAAGCTAAATCCTGTTAGTTTAAGAAGGAGACAGTTTGTACTTTAAAATACAAATCATAAGGTCAGTCTGGATAATCAACTAGATTCCAAAACAGAAGAAAACTTGTTACTTTTTCTGTAATACGCTGCTGCAGAAGAAGCATCTTTTTTCTCATGTACAAGCTATGCTTTACATTTCACTGTGCTTTCTCCTGAGATTCTACTTCTTAGAAGGACAAAACAGTCTTCTGAAGAAACTCTAAAGAATTTTTTTTTCATTTAAAGAAATAATATTTATAATTGAATATTTATTTATTTTTAATTATTTATAACAAATGACAATTTATAATAAATTTTATTTCAATAAAATATTATTAAGTCAGATCACCTCTGGTCAGAGCAGTATCTGTTTTGAAACTATTTTATGTAAACAGAAAAATTGGTGATGAATTATAAGCTCTGTTTGAGAGTATGGGTGCTTTTTACTTCTTTCAGCTTCCTTTCACCTCTTTTACAAAACTTTTATATTGCTCTTCCTTCATTTGCGTTCCCTCTTACCTCCCCACATGACCTTTTCCGCTGGTATTTCCCTTGCTCTCCCTTTGAGTTTTTTTCTCTGATACAAGAAAAGAATGCTAAAAACATTTACAAATGTACCTCCTTGTTTTTCTGACAAGGATTTAAGCAGATCTCTTCTATACTACATTGATATTCACTGTGACCATCCACCTCTGTTTTCTTTTTATCTTTTTGTCTTCCTTTGTGTAACCAGTCCCCGTTGTCTGTTCCACTGCCTGTCTGAAATGTACTGATCTCATGAGAAAGAGGCCACCTGAGAAAGCACCCTGAGTTATTTCTGCTACTTGCCAAAGTATAATTTTCCCAGGGAACTGAAATTTCCCTTTCCAACAGAAAAGGTAAGTAAATGTATGCAAAATAGCTCCAGTTCCTCTTCTGTAGCTTTACAACAACACAGCAAATCAGTGCTTAAGAAGGGTACCGTTAAAATAAGAATTAACAGCGGTTGAGATATACTTCCAACTTGATGACTTTTCACTCAAAGCTGCTGCTTGATCAAAAACTTAATGTTTGGCAAACTCTTACCAAAAGCTAGGCAGATTTCCACCAGAAACCTTCCTGCTCTCCCACCAGGTCACCTGACACCTATGGAGCACCTTGCACTGTCAGAGACGTGCTTTATCTCAGGACTGGGAACCCCAGAGCCTTCAGGCTCAGAGATGGAGGAAAGCCCTAATGTTAATGAGAATTCAAGGTGTGTCTGACTTACCCCCAGTCTCAGATCTGATAGCTCAAAATGCCATGAGAGACCTATAGCAGATCACTGTGACCCCAGAGTGCAAAGGGAGTTACTGGTTTGAATAAATGATATTTAGATGGTGGCTTACTCACAGACTGTACCCTTGACCTTGCATGTAGTTTGCAGGCTATCTAAGCCACTACTTTCTGAGTAGAAGTTGCGAGATTTTGCAAGGAGTGGAACAATGGCATGAAGAGACGTTTTGTTTCTAAACTTGCGGGATTAGCAAAGCCCTTTTCATTGAAAAATATTTACCAAAACCCAGAGTATCTCTAAATGCTGGCAGATAATTGATATGAATCAAGGCATCTATTCGAATGAAAACCCCATTCAAAAGAATTTCTGTGCAACAGGGTCCTAGTTATTCGTTTATTTGACAAGTCCAGACACCACCTTATGCAACATTCTCCATCACTCTTGTCTACTAGAGTTTTAAATGACTCAACCAGCAATGGGACACCACTGCATCCCTTGGAAGGTGATTTCACAAATCAGAAGGCCTCACACAGTAAAGATAGCCAAAAATTCTTCCTCCAAGGTAATTTTTCTCTCTGGCATACCCTCCCAGCCTTCTTGCAGCGTTACCAAGAAGCTCCACTCATACCTCACATAAGCAGGTGAAAATCTGATGGTAGCGGAGGTGCTGTCAACTCCACATTTATAACATTTTGGTAATGAGATGCACTCCTATAACAGTTATGCACTGTGCACTGAAGCTAGACTATGGATTGCAGGGAGGAAAGGACAATACTGCTTAGACTTTTTGTTCAGTTTTGGAAAGGATGTTTTTAAACCAGGGAGGGAGAAATGACACAAGCCTTAACATTTGTAGTCATAAATTGAAACACTCAACAAACAGGCAGCCCATTAGAAAGAAGGGATTAAGCAGGATCCAGTGCTGAGGACTGGATCTTTGAATTTGATTTGGGCTTCCTAACTAGAAATACTACAGGGATACTTACAGATATGAGGATAGTAATCAAGTGGAGAATGGTATGGAGAGAAATGAGATGAATCTGAAAGTCAACCAAATAACACTGCCTACATATATCCCCCACAAGTACTGAACATCTGCAGGAGACACATAGGTAAATGGATTAGAGCCCTGGAATAGTTAGCGCATTCTCTATCTCACTGTAGTGTACAGAATAGATAAATAGTGGGCATATGCGATATATATTTAGATTTTGCATTAGACTTTAAAATCTCTGTCTAACTGAATGCATTAGCCTGTATTTTCTGTTTATGCCTCTGGGATGCCATGGAAACACAGCACTGAATCCTAATGGGTCTCTCCTGGCAATAAATAAACAAAGTCTTTGTCTATTCATGTTTCAATTTCTTTCTTTTTCTTTTTTTCATGTAATTTACAATTTCAGAAGGAAAACAGACTTACCCCCACTCATTATCTTTGGTTGCAAAGTGTGCTGAAAATAAATGCAAAATGCACCTTCCAGTGGCCACTGTGGCTTTCTATACAGCTGCTACTACCATCAACAAGTAGTGAACACTGCTTATTTGTGTTGAACTTCGATATAAGGAAAAAATGTGGCCTATATAATTAAATCTTGAGTCAGTGTTCTTTTAGTAAATTGCAGACTAACCTAAAGAGCACTTAATATCATTTTTGAAATAGAAAACTGATACCTAAAAGAGCAGACATAAAATCTGTTCTTTTCCTTACAAGTCTAAGAAGCTACAGCCAGTCTTTTTTTATATAGACAGTAACAATGTTCATTGCCTTTAAACTGCTCCTCCAAAGCAATGACACACTATCACTTCCCATGCTCCAGAGCTTATTAGAGTGAACTGAAGCAATCATCCCCATCAGGCTAACACACAGGAGCAAGGTGAAACTCTAAGCACCAAGTGATAGAAATACTGAGTATCACACAGCATCGGTTTGCCATCTGGCACCTGCTGTCCCTGTCTGAAATGAATAAAGTCATCGAGAGGGGATGTTATGCAGTAACATGAGTAATAGAAAGACTGATAATTATCTATGTGGAGAAGTGGGCAGATTTAATTAGACTACTCAAATCTGAAGAGTCAACTGAGTCCAAAGGCAGTAACCTTGGCTGTGGAGGGCAGCCATATGGTTGTTCTCAAGCTTTCAGGTCAGACTGAAATTCAACAGGGACCTTCATGACTAATTTAGAAATGCAGTGCCATGTGCTTGACTCCACATCTGTCAGGCAGCTCTTGGGCAAGAATGACAGCAATACCAGGTATGCAGGTTTGGTGCAATGCATGCTACAGTCCCTGTTGTACCAGGTCTGAATAACAAACTGGTTCCCATGAGCCTTTCCAACTACCCCAGCAGAGACAGCAGGTCAGCCCTGGGAAGAGGTAAGCAAGAAGTGTATGCCCTTAGGGTGTCCCTCAGGTATATGGCTCTCCAGTGTAAGGGTGAAACTGGGACACTTTATATCAGACCTTAGTCTCCAAAATACACAAGGGCTGCTGATGAACCGAGGCAGATCACCTGAGTGATGTTAGTATCACTTAGATCACCTAACTGATGTTAGTATGAATCCAGTTCATATAATGATAAATTACTGTGCAGGGGACCATGTGGTGAAGAAGCAGTCTTGGAAATGACAGGTGCAGCATATGAGTCTTGAAAACCTTCTCTCTTACCCTTCTCCCAAAGTCAGTATATGCACATAAAGTAAAATTCATGGGTTGCTTTCTTTCCTGCTTTTATTTTTTCTGCTTCCAGACCAATGGACAGTTGTTTGTTCACATTCAGATTTTCATTTTTTTTAATGTGACCAGCAAATTAGTATAATAAATGTTTCAACGTTAAGAAATAATAATATACTTAACGTTTTTCTGGTTTTCCCTGAAAAAAAAAATAAATAAAAGAAGTTGTCATAGTGCATAAGGGAACAGGCAGACTGTCACAATATACACTGCAGAGAGAGATGCTAACAAAGGAACTAATCATGACAACTGGACAAGAAAATTAAGTAGATAGGGTGACTTAATTCAGTCTGTTGCTCTAGCATTTGCAAAATCTGTAAGGCCTTGATTGCACTTCTCTTCTGGACATGATTTTATGCCAGAAGGCAGTAGACTGTGAGGAATATACCATGCAGGGAATGACCATTCTCATCAACTGCCTTCCTCCTCCTGTGTCACCTATGGCTATGGCACAGTCGCCTCCTCTGCTCCTGGACAGCAAAGAGAGGTAGCAGATGCTCCCTCAGGAAGTAACTTACTAGATGAGGAGGTGGCAGCAGTACAACAACCCAAGACCAAAAGAGAAGCTGGCTGCAAGATAATTTTGGACTTTGCAGTTGGGCTCAAGTCAGAGATGGGTAGGAGGGACTCAGTGAGCAACTCAGTGTGAACTACTCTCAGCCCAGAAATCTACAAATTCCAGTTCACCACTAGCAGACAACCCAGCTAATTAGGGCTTCCCACACCTTAGTCATCTGGGCGAGCCATAAAAAAACATGGCATAAATACGACTGATTAATACTAAATTTTAAGCTGTAACTGGTTAAAATACAGTACTTTGCTATAGCCACCTTCTCCTGTTTTGTCACTCTGGCTGGATACAAATTTTACAGTAGTGACATGTCCAAGTGGTGAGGTCAAGAGACCCTGCTGTCTAAGATACTTGCTTTCAACTAGTGATCTGGCAAAAATTGCTAGTGTAATAGGAATTGTTCAGAAATCACTCAAGTACATGTCAGAGTCTTCTTCCTTCAGTGTCTGTGCAGCACTAGATTACGTGAACCTCTATATGACACAGCAGTCAGTTTTATGCTCTTGCCAGATATCTTTTAAATGTATAGTTCTTCACACCTTGTATAAGTGGTGAACACCAACACAGAATAGCTACAACAATTACAGATGATTCCAGGCATTTTGGACTGGAGCCGTCTGCAAATGTACAAAAAAACACATGACCTAATCCCATCTTCTTTGACAGAGGGAGCCAAATAGCAACTCTGTCAGTTGAGGCCAGCAGTGTCAAAAATGTTCTTTTCAACAGCTTTTTCAGGGAAAAAAGAGAGAGAGAGAGAGAGACAGATGGCGACACAAAGCTGTTACACTGCATCAAGTGCTGTATTGAACCGACCTTGGCTGGATGCCAGGATCCCACCAAAGCTGCTCCATCACTCCCCTTCCTCAGCTGGACAGGAGAGAGAAAAATATAATGAAGAGCTCATGGATTGAGAAGGACAGGGAGACATCATTCACCAATTACTGTCACAGGCAAAACAGACGCAACTTGGGGAAAAAATTAATTTAATTTGTTACCAATCATATCAGAGTAGGATAATGAGAAATAAAACCAAATCTTAAAAGCACCCTCCCCCCACCCCTCCCTTCTTCCTGGGCTCAACTCCTGATTTTCTCTACCCCCTCCCCTCGTGGTGCAGGAGGACAGGGAATGAGGGTTGCTGTCAGTTCATCACACATTATTTCTGCCACTCCTTCCTCCTCAGGGGGAGGACTCCTCACACTCTTCCCTGGCTCCAGCATGGATTTCCTCCCATGGGAGACAATCCTCCATGGACTTCTCCAACGTGAGTCCTTCCCACGGGCTGCAGTTCTTCATGAACTGCTCCAGCTCCCTTCCACGGGATGCAGTCCCTCAGGAAGAGACTGTTCTAGTGTGGATCCCCCATGGGGTCACAAGTCCTGCCAGCAAACCTGCTCTGGTGTGGGTTCATCTTTCCACAGGTCCACAGGTCCTGCCAGAAGCCTGCTCCAGCGTGGGCTTCCCACAGGGCCACAGCCTCCCTCAAGCATCCACCTGCTCTGAGTGGGGTCCTCCCCGGGCTGCAGGTGGCTATCTGCTCTACCGTGGACCTCCAAGGGCTGCAGGGGCACAGCCTGCCTCACCATGGTCTGCACCGCGGGCTGCAGGGGAATCTCTGCTCCACTGCCTGCAGCACCTCCTCCCCTCCTTCTCCACTGATCTTGGTGTCTGCAGAGTTGTTTCTCTCACGTGTTTTCACAACTCTCTTCTGTGAAGGTTTTTTCCCCTGTCTTAAACATGTTATCACAGAGGTGCTACCACCATTGCTGATGGGCTCCACCTTGGCATGGCTGGACTGTTTTGGAGCCCGCTGGCACTGGCTCTATCAGACATGGAGGAACCTTCTAGCAGCTTGTCCCAGCAGCCACCCCTGTAACCCCACCCTCTACCAAAACCTTGCCACACAAACCCAACACAAGGACTTGTTTCAAATTTGCATGCAGCAATGTTGTATCACAGAGGACATCATGTTTTCCCTGCATTTACCCTCTGCCCCTTTTTTTATGAATACGTCCAGGCCAGGTTGTTAAGTATTTTAAAGTAGTGGTCACAAATGTAACTCAGATTACTTTTAACATTCAATGCGCAGCACAACAAAACAGCATGTTCTAATCATTCTGATTAAAAATGCTGCAGAAGGATAGCATCAACAAGAACTTAACATTTACTGGTGCATGTCACTTTTCATCACTAGGGTTCTGGGTGCTCCCATCTCTTAGAGGAAGGTTGACTCTTGGTTAAGTTTAAAAATCTGAACTGAAATCTGAATTTTTATAAGTGTTTTCTACCTACATAATGATTTGGTATGTTTAAAATGCAGGTCTTTATGCCAGTTTTGTGACTTGCATGTTACCTGAAGATCTCATCATCCATTTATGTGACAGAATTACTCTCTCATCTTCCTACAGAGTCCTATGGCTTCTAACTCAGTAGTATCTGAAAGCAGACAAACCTCTTCATTGCTACCAGCATACACTAGCGAGTTCTATATCAGACATACGTGTCTCACTGTAATCTCTACAGGCGATCTTATACTTCACTGAAATGTTTCCTCTGATCATATCCTTCTTCCCTGCCCTCAGCCATGCCTATTAAGACCTGGGAATGGCTTCCAAAAATTCTGTAAGGCAGCATGGTTTTTTTATGCAAATACCAAATAATTGCATCATTCAGATCCATCTTTTCCCTATGCACTTGTTTCTCTACAACTTTGAGTTCCATGAGTTCTCCTCTCCGTGCCCCACCAGCCATACACATAGCCCACACATTAAGCTGAATGGTTCTGATGTCAGAAAAATGTTTTAGATTAATGTTTTTTTCTCTAGTAGGATATTTTTCTCAGTCCTTTGAAATAAAAGGCATCATTTTTCTGATACTCTGTGTTTAACGCCTCTGACGCACAGGGGCAAATCCATCCCACAATATCACCATAAGCTTCTGAAGCTATATGGAGTGCTTGCCAGAGCTTTCTGGTGCTGATGACTCCTATCTGTGAAATACAGCTATGCCAACAAGGGCCAAATGTAGGACATCTATTCCTCTGTCTAATTTAGTCAACCATCAATTGTACTTGCTGTATTTTCCTCTATTCTGAGGACTTCATGTCTTAGTTCTTAAGTCAAAGGAGATTTTGTTAGAGATTTGCACTGTTTCATTTTGTTTATTGCACTCCCACTGTTTCACGTGGTAATATCTTTAAAACATATACATGTATATTGACACACACACATTGTTTAAACCTTGTAACCCCATTTTCATGCCACACTGTCTATTCTCAAACTGTATTTTTTGAATGTATCCACATCTGATCCTTTAAAACTACATCTGAGACTTAAACAATTGACGTTGAAGTGACTCGTCTAATTTCCTGCAATTCTTTTAGATCCTTTTCAAAAGTAATTAGGATGTTGCATTAGTTATTTCTCTGGCCTCCAGAGACTTGTTCTATTTTCTAAATTTTCTTTAAGTTTTTCCACTATCTTTCTTTATTCTTTGCCTGCATCTTGTACATGGTCAGATTCAAGAACCTTTAAAGGGTTCAAGACCCTTCAGGACACCATCAGCTTAAAGATCACACTACATGGTTTTCAACTCCCACTGTTACAAATAACACCAAAGGCACCTAGAATCAAAAAAGACTAGAGAAAACTATGCTTCCATTTTCTTTACTTTGTACACTTGAAAGTACCTCCTTCCACAGCTAGTTTAATGGTTTTCTTTATTTTAACTAGCTTCACCTGTTTTTTGTATGTCACTCAAGCAGCTGCAGGAAACAGAACATCACAGTTTAAAATAAGAATATAAAAGATTAAAAACTCCTGGAGGACCTGGGAACAAATCTAGTGGCAGGAACCATTTTCAACTCATTTTCTAAGTGGACTAGATTTGAAATTATTATCAGCTCTTCAAGTGGAAAGAGAATAGGTGAAAGCAGTCTGTGCTGCCAAAGAGGAACGGTGCTGAGACCTGCACAAGATAAGTTTTTAAAGGTCCCTTGTAGACCCACCCAGCAGATGAAAAAGACCCTACAACTTGCCCTCCTCTGTGGAGTTATGTTCTGGACATGCAGCAACTACCTGGTTGTCCAAGTGTCAGTGTGATCCCTTTCCCCTCCCTCCCTTTGCTGGTAATAAAAGTTCTCATTTGCCATTTACCTACAGTCCCACTGCCAACAGCACCGAGAGAGCTGCTGAACACAGAGCAACACATTCCCCTTCCCAGGTTGGGCAGCCAGGACACCCTGCCTGGGAGCTGGTATCTACAAAACTGCTGGGTCTCCACACAAGTTCCCCAGAACAGGGAGGATGACAAGATGACTAGCATCTCTTTTGCAGAGCTGGCCATCATGGATACCAGGTGTCCACCCACATCACAGAGAAATCCAGGATATTTCTTCCCAGGAGACGTGACTGAGTGGAGGGACTGGAGCTTGGCCTACTCTCCTTCTCTACAAGAAGCAGGACTGGTGCAGCCTCAATCCCTGAATATCTCTATTTTTCAGAGATATTTTTGAAAGCCTAACAGGCTTTCAAAAATAGACCATTTTCCCCTTCTCCTCAAGACCTCTACACTTGGCACAGACAGGGTACTCCAGCCTGGAACATACTTTCTAGATATTTTCTCCAGCATATCCTTACAGAGCACTGCATGCAAGATCTGGACAAAATTTAATAGCAGAAGCACAAGGTGATTAGTAGCAATAATTTCTGCTTGCAATATTTCAAAAGGAAAGAGTGGAAATATCTGAATTTATGTATTTAGCAAAAACTCATGACGTACTATCAATATCATCTGTCCAAGAAAGAAGGCAAATGTGGTCTTACCCATATTAGTCTACGTATTTCCAGTAGAGATGGAAAATACCACCACACAAAATCCTAGTGAGGACTCATTGGTTTTCAGTTCTGTTTGATTTGTGTTCGAAAGAGAGAAATTCAAAAAGCTGATGCAAAGTAGTCATAAGATATCAAAAATAGCTTCGAATAACCTTGGCTACCAAAATCAGCCTACCACACAGAATTAGGACTCCAGCTGCAGAGATATTTCAAATTAATTATTTCTTAAAATTCTATTTTTAATTGCTTGATACATTTCAAGGGAGTTGACATTTCCCAATATATAAAGAACTAACTAAGTTCATAACATTTGGTTTTGTACCAAGTTGCAGCCACAGGCTTTGCTCAACAGGGGAATGTCCCAAGTACTGAATTTGATGGGTTAATTTACTTTAAAATATTTCACTTAACTTCAAAATTTCAAATCACATTTCCTCTTCAGTTCTTTTGCAGATGGCTTAGAACGTCAGATTTTTGATTGATTGGTTGGTCGGTTGGTTGGTGAGGGTTTTTTCTTTCCTCCCACATTAAGTTGAAAAATAAAGCTAAAGATATTCAATCTTCTTCATAATAAAGTATGTATCATAATAATGTCTATGAACTTGGGAGTGTTCCTGCTCCCAGGTGGCAGGGAAGAAAGCTGAGAAGAATTACCAGTGTTGTTACTTTCAGAACATCTTACAGCAAAGGCATGAAAAGTGCAGGAACATGATTTCCAGTTTTTTGGTCCAGAATAAATCAAGTAGTTCTGCCAACACAGCATTCATTTTACTCACAAAATACAGCAACTGAGATAACCATTGTATTTATTCACATAGGTACAGTAAACCCTAGATCTCAGTTCCTTCAAATCCAACAAGCTGAGCAGCTGGGAAAGGAGTTTCTTCAAGTCTTGGTTTTCCATATTGTCATTGTTTGAGACAGATAAAGAAACAAGCATAACCTGAAATGTCAACAGTCTTCTTTTCTGAACAAACAGTATTTGCTAAAAAATGTGAAGCTTCCCACTATACTAAGCTACACTAAAGTACTAAACTTCTCAGTTTGTGTTTGCTTTTTATAAAGTTTTACAATATTGCAATAAAATAATCATCATTATGGTGCTTTGACTTGAGTCTTAGAATTAGAATATCCTGAATGTCCGTACATCATGTCACAGAAATCAGTCTTCCATGCAAACAAAAAAAGTTGAAATATGAAACTCAAAAATATCTGAATGGGCTTTGCTCAAATATACAAGCCACGGCAACCACTGCTAAGTTCAGGACATTCATGGAAAAAAGTTATCAAAGCAATTTCTTTAGGAACATTACTAGCAGATAAATAATGATTGCTAGAAAAGAAATTTTTCAGTCTTCCCCATAACAACCACAGCAACAACTTGAGCTTTTAAACCACTAAGATGCTTTTGAAAAATAATGAGAAATACTATGTTGTCCTTTTCCTGACCTCTTTCTACCAAACTAAATAGCTCAGATTTTGAATATTCATATTCTACACCGTCTAATAATAGATGCATTTGAGGGAATAACGTAGTTTGAGAGGGAAAAGAGGCTAAATTTAACAAATTATTCACCAGAGATTACTCACTTTTCTCAGATGAGAGCAGGAAAATGTGACAGCGTGAACAAAGTTTATAAGCTCATTCATGTCAGCTGAGCATAGTTTTATGTCAAAAAAGAATGAATGATAAAAGCCACAAAGTAGAATATTAAAATAAATACCTTCAGGGGAAAAAGACAGGGAAGACTACAACAAAAGAAAAAGACAGTATAGATAGAGCCTCTTTTGAAAATACAGCAAAGAATTCATCACTTTACTTTGTATTTCTAATTAAGAGAAACACAGAAAAGGCACAGAAATGTTGGTGGCATCAAGCAGTAACTATTGTGCTTTTACAGCCTCCAATCCTTTAAGGAAGGAGATGACAAAGGGATGTGACACTGTACCCACCCCTGGTGGTGCCATATACTTTCTTTGACCCAGACTTTTTTTCCACAGAGTATTGAACAGCACAGAAGCAACTGTGTCCAGTGACCAACTAGGTGAAGAGGTAACCAGTTATTTCATAAATAGTTCTTCATCACTGCAGAAAAGTGTAGTAGATTTTTGATTCCTTGTAAATCAAAGGTGAGCTTTCCCTTCAGTGAGTCAGGAACTGCATCTTAATGCCACAGCCAATGGGCAGAAGGTTGATCTCAAGTTCTCCTGGCATACTTTTGAGAGATAAGTCCTTTTTATTTTACCCAAACACCTCCTCATCTCTCAGGTTTTGGTGTTAAGTGTTCAAAATTCTGCTCACTCACTAAAAGTGATCTGAAGTTTCTTTTAGTGGTCAGATAAAATACAATTTTATTTTCATTTCAGACAGTAACTTGATTTTCTGCCCAAGATGGTAATTTTTTCAGGCTACTAGGTTACCAACACTCTGGTAGTCTGTGGGAAGTTTTTTCAGATGTTGTGCTTTTGTTGGTCATAAAAGCTAAAGAAATATGGCTAACTCTTCACTGGTTTTACTGGATCTGCCTTTATGACACCTCAAAACTTCTCCACCCCCTTTCTGAGCAAAGAAAGAGATGGAGAAGTGAGGAAAAGAGTGAGAGAAAACAAAGTAGATTGAGAGGCTTTAACATTTGCATGAAGGAGTATTGTCATTGTCATCCTGTTGTAATCCAACATGACAAGCTGAAAAGAGAGTGTTATTATACACTTATTCAGAAGAGAAAGCAGAGGTGTCACATACAGAATAGAAAACAGGAATCACGATATGATCTGGCCAGACTATTCAATCCGTTGCCAAAGAAGCCCAACACTGACACTGAGAGGCCACAAAGGTGTTGGTTTACTATGCCTTACCTTGAGAATTAGAAGGAAGAAAAGATGTCAAGAATACCTTCCCCAAAATGAAACCGCCAAACCATTTCTATATATAAAATAAAAACTCTCAAGGAAACAGGAAAAAAAAAAAAAATCACAGGTTACAGAATTGTGAGAATTGCCAGTATGAATACGGAGAAAATTCTATTAAGGATATAATTTTTCATTCTACTTCACACCCCAAAAATTTCTTTGGGTCTGGAGTTTCTAATATTTGTTTTCAGGCTGTAATTGAATTCTTACTGAAAGAGCGAAAAAGACATCTAATCGATACATACCTGAGTGTCCACAGGTAGCTATATCAGAAAAGCCATCTTTTCCAGTAATCATGAAGATCCTTCCCATTGTTTTTCTCTGGAATCAGTGGATACTTTGCCCACTGCTTTATGACACTTCAATATTTACTGTTTTCTAATTTCTGAATCTTTCAATGGTTAGAAATTTCCAGAGATAACTCTCTGATCTCTCAAAATCACCATATACCATCTCAGATGTCTTTTACCAGCTGCTACTAGATTCTTTATTGATGACCAGTGCCTGTTTAGAGGCAATGTTTTATGACCTTGAATCTTGCTGAGTTTTCAGTGGCTTACTTAATACCTTATGCCAACATGACAGACCTTTACCTCTTCCATTACCTCATATCTAAACACTCGCTTAAGTCTTTGGAAGAGATAAGGAAGTAAAGGAAAAAAACATCTGAATTAAAAACTGAGTTGATTTTTTTTTTTTTAATGGCCCAGACCTGTGTAAAAGAGAAGCAGATAAATTTCAAAATAAGAAGAAAAAGGCACATTTGTCTTTCTTGCTCTTTGCACAGCATGCAAAACATGAAGGAGCCTGGTAAGCATGGCAGAATCCAAATATCTGGTTTATGAAATATATAACAAAGGTCAATACAATGTAAGTATTCTTATATGTATGCAAAATATATACCTTGTGTACAACACCAGTACTGTGCCTGGCAGTAAGCTGATGGCCTCTGAAACACAGGAGGCACTCAAGGTTCCTGTTGCCTTGTTAACAGCTATGGCCTTAGTGTCCCTCCTTTAGGGAGAATTGTCTTACAACAAGAGGAAGGTGTGAGAAAGCCAGCTGAGCTCAGTATGAATAGATGTTATGAAGGACATTCTCCCTCGTCATGGGCAGGGGAGACTGCCTCTTTGATGTCTCCCATGATCTGGGAGAAGCAGCTGGAACAGAGAATCAGGGCACTGGAGAGGTCCAAAACAGCCTGAAACTTCCCTTGCTCTAGGGCTACTCTGGTACCTGATTGACTGAAGGGTGACCCCAAAAGAAAAGACCAATGACAAGCCCACAGAGCACTCATGGGGATACTCCCAATCCAACCAATCCAGGTTACTTGAGGTTGCACAATCTGAACAGAAATGTCATTATGCTTGACAAGACTATTTGCCAGGGGCAGAGGGAGTGGTTGGCATTTTGCAATTTATACCTCATGTATTTGGTAGCAGCTAGGACAGCTTCATGAGTTGAGTCATCTTTTTGTGACATTTGCTATGATATGAGATACACCACTAACAGCAGTAGACATTCTAGCACTCACATTGGTTTACAGTGAAACCAGATACATGATACTACAGTATTACATCAAACATTCATGCCTGGCAGGCTTGGAAAACATTAGTTCTAACGCAGACAGCTAGTTTAGATCAGCTTCTGCTTTTACATGAATCGCCCCTTTCTCAGTCTCCCTATCTTTAAAATGAAGTTAAGTGTCTGTATGATTATTTTAAAAGGAGGTTTTTTTTATAGGGAGTTAACTATATTTGAGCTAAATCATGATAGCCCTTATTTGACAGTTTCTTCCCATACAAGCCTTTTTTCCAGCCTAGATGCCAGACTTAAGGTAGGAAAATGAAGCAGAGAGGGAGGAAAGGGCAGGTTTAGCCATGGCTCTATCCACTCTTTTCTAGCCAAAGAAGACAGAGAATAAGTTGTTCTGTGAACATGAGTAGCTTGGTCCTTGAAGAAGAGTATTATGGCCTGCTCCTCCTCTGCAGAGCAGTTAGACTTCTGAAAATCAACATTCATTCTCTGCACTGATCCAGAGGTGATGCAGACCACATTTTGTTTCTGGTCTTTCACTACTCTGCTTTTTATGTAGTTCACATCTAGGCCTAAATTCTGACTGGTAATGCATGGATGCTCTGGACGAAAAATATTTTGAGGCTCCTGTTGCCTTCTCCCCATCTTCTGAGCATGCCCAGGAGTGAAAGTCCAGGCAAATTCCCCTCCAGCAGTAAATCAGCATGTTTAGTAAACCAGACTAAGGTAACATAAAACAAAGATTATTCATCCATTGGGGAGTAAAGCCTGGCAGTTCAGTGCTTGCTCATGCTCTTCACAGACAATATGGCACTGACTTGCAGGTCAGGGTGCTCATTTTTTTGGAGAAGCGGTATGTTGCATCATGAAGTTTCTTCCCCCATGGATTCCCAGATTCATTCTGTTCCATGTTGGCTGCTCTCTTCCCACCAGATGAGAGATCTTTGCTTAATCCATTCTCAAGTTTTTGCAAATATTTGCAATCTATCAGAATATTAGGGCTTTTCATCCAGAAAAGTCTGCTGTTAGAGAAGGGTGAAGCAGGTTGGATAAATCAGGATTGAATGTGATAATTTATCAAAACTGAGACTGAAGAAAGTTTTTGTTGACTTCGTTGGTAAAGATTGGGTCAATTTTTTTAGGTTTGTTGGTTGTTTTTAATATCCAGTGCTAAACTTTGTCAACAATATTAGAGGCAATACCCAAGTTGCTTGAAAAACTCAGCAAGTTTAAAGGCTCATTTTCTAGACCAGAACAGAGACCTGGATAATGTAGATTGAAACAGAAGAAGTACTTTAAGTTCTGTCTGCTTCTCTGAATCTTTAAAACATTCAAGATTTTGTTATTGTGAATTATGATAACACTTTTAAGTAATTTATGTGTTGTATGTATGGTAACATTGCTTCTCTTGGTAGAACAGATTTTTTGTTCTTTCTGGTCCTCCAAAGAGCTCTCACAGCAGGTTTAAAATCCTGAGAGAACAGGCTTTTAGTTGTTATGCATCTACTATGAGCTTTGAAACATATTCCCACAAGCCACTAGGGACATGATATCCCTGATGGATTTAAAACTTTCACTGGCTTCTCTCTTGACTTCAGTGTTTTATCTGCTGTGTATAACAACTTTGCAGGCTCAAGGAGTCCATGTTTTTTCCTCTGTCAACATATCTGCCTTATGGATACACTTAACTGAACTAATACCTTTGATCATGCACCTGCCAAAAGTTTTTGTGTATAAACTGCATTCTAAACTGCATCAGTGATGTCAGTTAGGCTCCTCTGAGACTGAGTCATTCTATTTCATATTGTCTGTTTTTGGAGGGAAAGCAATACTGTCGGTGCTATTCTTAGTTACTATTAGAGACTGCTAGAGGACAACAATTCTATTTGATAACTTTCAAAGTTTCCAATTTTTTTCTTTCTCTCTGTGGTGGAATAAAAAAGTCTCTTGAAGGTTGCAATGAAGTTGCATTGTAGTAAACAGCCATTTTTAGATTGAAAAAGTTGTGTGCTCACTTTTTTTCTCTCTCTTTTTTCTTCAGAAAGTCCATCTTGAATTTATAAAACCATTTAGTTTTAACTTCAGCCAAAATCTATGAGCTTTCATTAGAATTTTGGTGTTGGCTACAAATCACCACTGCAGGAGAACACTTAGTCCTGGTCTTAGGAAATATTCCTAATCATAGAAACATAGAAACAGAATCATAGAATATCACAAGTTGGAAGGATCCATAAGAATCATCAAGTCCAACTCCCTGCTCCTTGCTGAACTACCTAAAACTAAACCATATGGCTAAGACCATCATCCAGAACTCTGACAGGCTTGGTATCGTGACCACTTCTATGGGGAGCCAGTTCCAGTGACTGACCATGTTCTCAGTGAAGAACCTTTTCGTAATGTCTAATCTGAGCTTCCCTTGGCGCAGCTTCATTCCATTTCCTCATGTCCTATTGCTGATCACCAGAGTGAGGAGATCAGCACCTTCCCCTCTGCTGCCCCCATTGAGGAAGTTGTAGATCGTGATGAGGTCACCCCTCAGCCCTCTCTTCTCCAAGCTGAACAAAACCAAGTGACCTCAGCTGCTCCTCCTAAATCCTGCCCTCAAGGCCTTTCACCATCTTGGTCACTCTCTTCTGGACATACTCTAATAGTTTGATCTCCTTCTTATATTGAGGTGCCCAAAAGTACACACAGTACTTGAGGTGGGGCCACACCAGTGCAGAGTTGAGTGGGACAATCACCTCCCTCAGCCAGCTGGTCATGGTGTACTTGGTGCAGCCCAGGACACAGCTGGACCTTTGGGCTGCCAGGACACACTGTTGATTCATATTCAACTTGCCATCAACCCATACTCCTAGATCTCTTTCTGCAGGGCTGTTGTCCAGCTTCTCATGCCCCAATTTTTACATATAACCAGGATTACCCTGTCCCAGGTGGAGAATCCTGCACTTGCTCTTGTTAAATTTCATAGGGTTGGTGATTGCTCTCTAGTTTATACAGACCTCTCTGTAAGGCCTCTCTACCCTTGAGGGAGTCCATAGCTCCTCCTAGTTTAGTATCATAGGCAAACGTGCTTAATGTACATTCGACTCCTTATATAAAACCATTAAAGAGCACTGGCCCTAAAATAGAGCCCTGGGGAACTCCACTGGTGACTGGCCACCAGTCTGATATAACCCCATTTACTATAACCCTTTGAGCCTGACCTCTGAGCTAATTGCTCACCCAGTGTATTTTGGACTTCTCCAGCTGTGTGCTGAAAATTTTGTCCAGAAGGGTACTGGTGAAAGACAGTAACTAACTGGAGCTTTCCTGAACTGAACCAGAACAAGTCCAATCTTTTACTGAATACAGAGGTTAAACTTCCTATAGTTCCCAGCACTTAAAATATAAATATCTTGGGTTTTCTCCCAAGCAGTATCTGTATTCTCAATATAATTGAGGTTTACTGGATAACAGTTGTTGCCCCAACTGGCATCACCTAGAATTGTAAAAGCATTCTTTTCTCAGCTCATTTTCTTAGTGCAAGTCAATATATGTCGTTGCATACACAATAAAGAACGCTAGTACTCCTTTTAGTCTTAGCTCACAAAGACATTTTTTTTAAAAAAATGATCTAATCATTTTCCAAAACTGGCTATTATCAGGCTTGTAATGACCTGAGATGTGTCTCCTAGGACAGTATTGTTCTGTGGTTTCATGGCACTGCAGTAGCACTTGTTAAAAAGAGAATTCTGGAGAACACATGCTTCTGAATCTTCCTCCACCTGTTTTGGAGCAGAGACTGGATTTCTAGTGTTAAAAATGAAATTACATTAACTTTAGATCATCATAAATCTTGCATTCACCAAATGGGTAGAACACTACAAATTTTCCCAAGATCAGTTCTCTTCTTGAGATAGAAATGCAGTGTAGTTAATGTCTACTGTGGATAAATTGTAGATTAAGTCACATTGCATCCTTCAGGTTTGGGATATTCAGCCCTTGTGGCCTGAACTGTTTTGCCCTGCACGTAACTGCTGTCCTTTTAAATGGGTAATATGTAAACATTTATAACAGAGTTGTATATGGTAAACTCAGTGACAAAAAGATTTTTTTCCTCTTTAAGTTAAAATATAGAACACAAGCAATGTATTTACTGGCAGTCTGAAGTTTGTAATCTGTTTCTTAAGGTAACCGAACTGTATACTTCCAGTTGAGTATATCTTCTTTTAAGTTATGGCAAAGTGCAATTACAGTTTAAAGGGAATATTTATGTACATTAGTTAACAACATCATTGCAACTTAGTGCTCACACATCAACACTTAATTAGTGTAAGCATAAGTGACATAATTGCTACAAGGCATGCATTAACCATAATATGAGGTAATTTCATGCACTATGCACATTTTAAATATCTACTCCGTATTTTGCCAGGCTGGATTTTTAAATCAATAGGAGATGTTTGCATATAAAGACACCTTAACCTATCTTACATTTACTTGAATGCAGAGTGTTGTACAGCAATAGAGCAGGAGCCTTTTTTTCCCCCAAGGAAACTCTAACCAACTTTCAATATTCAAACTTGCAAGTTCAAAAATGTTTGATTTCAAAACATCACAACAGTCTATGTGAACACTGTGGTAAGTTTTTTATCAAATAAACATATTTTGTGCCTTTTCCACAGAATTGTCAGCCTTAATATGCTGATGTTTTTCTTCTGTAAGCCTAACTGTGCTTTTGTCCAGTCCTCCTCTTTGCATGAAATGACCTTGTTAGCTGATCAGCAAAGCCAGTGGCCTCTTCAAAATTCAATATATCCTGAAGAAACCCAGCTGTTACAACAGCTACAAGAAACCAGTGAGCTAATGAGTAGACAGGGCATCTGGAGCTACATTATGGATGTATAAGTAGGTTCACATGTACAAATAAAAATGCAGACATTTGTTCCCTTCTTTATTTTGTTTTCTACTTTATGAGAGGATTGTCTCTTGGATTTTATTTTCTGTTTGAGAGAGAATGACTCTACCATATTCTATCAAACATTAAATGCATTTTGCACACTACTACATCTTAAAAAAGAAAACTATCTTTATAATCTAAAGACAGGAAATAGAAAATGTGTGTCTTCCTTTGGGCTAATTCGCAGAAGTTATATATGATCAAATGAAGGCAAGAAGGAACCAAGCAGTTTTAGAAAGTTTTAATATTCCCTTGTCATGTTACATAAAGGGCTAGAAATCTTCACTAAAATTGCTGCTTCCAGCCTAAAACCTAATCTCACATGCAGCAATTAGTGCTTAATAGTCCTGTTGAAGGGATAATCTAAACTTAAGACCCTCCTTCCTCCTCATTACCTATAGCTTATTATAAATAAGATCTGAGGTTTAAATATCTGGAAGAAATTAAGATCCAATATTTTTCTTAACTTTTTTAGGGAGGAGGGGATGGTGTAGTTGGCAGAGTTGACAGAATTTTATATGTAATCATTTCACCATTGCTCTTCCTTAGTCAGTTAAAGCACTTTTAAAGCTGAAGAAAATTTTACCAGGGGAATATCTTCCTGATAGAAAATGTTCTGTCTTATCATATAACGTCTTCTGTAGCAATACATCAATGTTGAAAAGTTTCTTTAAAAAATAGAGAAAAAATAATGATTAGTCTGAGTGGTGGAATTTTTTCTATGTTAGAACCGACAGCTCAAATTTTTATTGCAAAAAGACTTTCATTACTGATTTTAATTTTTATTATTATAAGCTGAATAAATCTTTTAAAGACTAAAACTGACCATTTTTCTTTAAAACTGTTCTTTTTTGAGGATAATTCAAATATATTAATGTCATTGCAACTTGCAATAATTAAATCACAAGAAAAAAAAATCCAGTGCCTGTACAAATCCACCTGCAAATTTACTGAAAGAATTTGTACAAATGTTTATAGAATCGAGACCTTCAAACAGTTATTTTGTTGTTTACATAGTCTAGTTTCTTTAGGCCATGACTTACCACGAGCCATTAACATAATAACTGTTATAATTTCTTACTGTTTGAAAAAATGCTTATGCATGTGCTTATCTTAAAAATCTTTTCTGATTGTCATTGATGTGAACTTTAAGTTTTTATACATACTGAAGGTTTAGTCAAACAGTCATCAAGATTTAGGTGGATGTTGCAACTAGAAACAGCAACCATTTTGGGATAATCCAGTGACAGTTAAAACACCTGACTCGTCTTATGTCCTTTTTTTTAAATCACCCACAAGAAGTTAGATCTGGAGAAAGCTTGATAGATCCTACAAAAAGTCCCACGATAAAGTCTTTCTATGTATTTATTGAACTCTACCAAGACAAACTGAAGGATTTGTCATTTTGCCCAAAGGATTTGTGTGTTCCCCTGTGCCAAAACTATTCTAAAATATGTTTTCTTATGGTGGGAAACATGCAGATTTGCAGCCCTTTATTTGCTGCATTCCTTATGTCCTTGTGTGCCAGCAATAATCTCCATTAAAAAGATTTTCCCAGAGTGGTAACGCGATAATAATTCTAAATAAAGCAATCATTTTTTTTCTTAGTCTATCAACCCAAACTTGTCTATGGTCCTCTGATATGAGATGTATCCTATTTCCTAAACTTCTCAGTTTCCCGCTTCTGCACCCATTCCAATTTGAATACACTTTTCTGAGTAACCAGAATTGGACAGAGTCATTGATGTCCCCACTACCTTGTACTAAAGCATTAATATTGCTTTTACTTTTACTGAAAATATCTTGCTTGATATACCTTAAACCAGATTAGCGGATTTTTACTGACATATCACATTAATGACTCATGCTCAACATAAGATCAATGAGCACATGCAAAGTCTTATCCCTCTATACTGGGTCCAATGCTGAGCTCATCAGTTTACAGTTTATTTTAAATTGAAATTTATTTTACAGTTTATTTTAATCTGAAAATATGTTTATACAAATAAGAGCCAAAAGGTATGTAAAAAATGAGACACTAGCTTAGAATATGCATTGGTATTTGCCAGAAAGCTTATATATATTCTTATATGAATATAAATATGTATATCCACATATTATTATATATATATCTAGTGTGTAAAACTAGTTTTATAGTTTATCATTACTGTTATTATTATTTATGTAATTAAATGCATTCTTCATACAGCTCCTCTCTTTAACCTACAATGTATTCCTGCAAACTCAGATCTCCTGCTTGACAAGATAATATATTGCTGTCACCCCACTGAATATTAGTATAATTCTGATTTTAGTCTACTAAAATGACAAGTGTAGCTACTTTATAGCTGCTTTGGACCATAAAACATTTTGAAAGTTATTTTGCCATTGAATCAGCACTGGAGCAGATATGCATGAAGATTTGGCATTTAATATGTGAGGTGGTTTTGCCCCTTTTCTGTTGTGGGAAATCTGGTTATAAATTTTTCATGACATAGTTCTTTTGTCTGTCAGCACCTTTTACTTTGGGAAAAAACTCTGCTTGACAGCCACTTTGAGCCTGCTCCTCCAGAGCTTTTACTCATCGCAGAAAAAAGTTTAGGAATAATAAAAAAAAAAGGGAAAAAAAGAAGAAAAATGGACAAAAAGAGGAATTTAAGAAAATACTTCCTTTTTCATTGTTCCTTTTTTAAAGTAATAGATATAAGATAGTTGTCATCAGGTAAGATGAGAAAATGTTTTATGGTCCAGGAAGAAATCAGAATAACATGTTTTTAGTTACAGGCCAAAGTCTACAGGATTGTCTGCATTCTATACTGCAGAGAGGCCTATAATCCTTCCCTTTGGAGAAATAAGACTGAGAAAGGTCCTACCTCATCAAAAAGTGATACCTGTGCTTAATCTTATGAACTGTGACAATTTCCACTCATTTAGCAGAGCTTTTTATGATACAGATAAAGCTAGGTGTATACAGCAATAGTCAGATGTCGAAACGAAGTTTAGGCTTCAGGATTAACTGATATATATTGTACTACTATCATTATAAAGAAAATGAATGTAATAGTAGCTTGTTCCTATATATACACAATAAGTTTGGTATATAAGTCAGTAGATCATGAAAAGGAAGAAAGAAATATATAGTTAAGTGGTCTGGGTAAAAAATATAAGAACCATATAACTGCAGATATAACACTATGGAAGTAGTCAGCTATGCTGGTGTTTAGACTCTCAGCAAGTTTCCTCAGAAAACACTTCAAAAGACTCAGCTTTCAGAGTTAACAGACCAAGAAAGGAACAAGGTCATTTATTAAGACAACTTAGGTGTAGGTAGTAGGGACATAAGTTAAGCACATAGTTGTTGAATCACATCTACAGAAGGTGAACATGAGAAAACATTGTTTCCCTTTTGCAGATAGTCCATAACAAGTTCTTTTGTTTAATCTAGGGTGGATGGTTATTGACTGTCATCTCTCGACATTTTGCCTGACTGCCATTCCAAGGAAGAGAGTACCTCCATCCTCCCGAGGACATCAAGGCAAGAACATGACAGCCTGCGTATAGATCAATGCCACAGAGAAAGCTGCTCTCTTTCCTCCAGAGCAGTGCCATCAGCATCGCTGTCATTTTTCTCAACCCAAAAAGTTCCAGTTTCAGAGTTAATTTGAGGAGAAGGGTTTGTTTTCCAGAAAAAAACCCACTTTAATAAGTCTCATTAAACAAGAGACAAATGTAAAACAACACAACCAACCCAAAACCAAAAAGACCACTTTTTCAAAATTCTGCATATAACACACCTGACAACTAAATTCCCAGATTATTAACTACATAGTTCATCCCATGTGTTCAATTTTCCTGTTATATCATTAACAGCTTTTTTAAAAAAACAGTTAGTTGCCAGCATGGCTATGTAACAGTCCATAAATCACTATAAAACTGTGAATATTTGGATATTCAATATGTAAAGCTAAAAGGAAATAATATATTAGAGCTTGTGAGAGAGACACTAGCCTTCCTCCTCTCAGAACTTGGACTTTAACCATCCTACATGAAATTAGTTGCATTGCCCAACGAATGGGGATTTTCCTGTGTGAGTTTCATTCTGTTTTCATCATTCTGTGCTTGCAGTCTTTCCTTCATTGTTGGAGTCCTTGGAAGTCCTGTCACCACACTGTGATAAACCAAATCTCTCCAAAATCACCTTCAGTTTCTAAAAGAATTGACTTTCTATATAATCTGTTGTTATATAAAAATGTATATAAGGATAAAAAATTGTTGTGAAAACACCATTGTTTTCAGTTTATCCTTCATGCAACAAGCATAGCTGGAGAAAATGAACAGATGAAGCACAAGTCACAGCAACTCTGAGCAATTCAAATGGCCACCCAAACTATAGTTAGCCCAACAACAATGGTGAATATTTCAGTGGCTTCTATAGTCTACAATGATGGTCAACATGGACCATAGCAATAAGGAATGTTTTTTCCAAGCTAAAAACTTCCTTATTCTATCCCACTGGTCATGAACAAGTGCAACTTGATAGTCAAGATGAGAAAGAATGAAATACTCAGTCTCATGGAAATATCTGGTACTTTTTGGTTTTTGAGGTATTCTGAAACAAAGAATGAACCTCAGAAAATTCATAATTTCATATGAGATTATGAAAAATATATGGGTTTGGTGGATAAGGACATGAGCACATTATGTTCTACCTTTGAAGCATTAGTTTAAAATACAAAACACATAATTTGAAAAAAAAAAACCTCAATCAAAATTCAAAATGTTTCATGATCAAAAATGCCAAATTTTGAGATTTTTATTCTTTGTACATCATAATAAAGACAAGACTTTTCCTAAAAAGTTTGATGAGAAATTTCTTTAGCCAGTTATAGTCACCATGTAGTTAGAGAATAATTTTCCTAAAACTTTGTTATATCGCTGGAAGGGGAATGTTCCCACTCCCATGAATAGGAAGAGGTTACAGGCCCTCTTCACCTAAAACTGATGACTGAGAGTGAGTAGAATGGTTCAGCTGCAGGACTATGTTGGCTGCTTCCTCCCTCTGAAAGGAGTCCAAATTCATATGTTGAACTCTGTTACCTCAAGTTTAAAACCTGTATATGAAAGAAACTCTCTCATCTTTCTCCTACTATTTTCATTGTGTATTTTACAATACTCTTGATAATCTTGCCCCTGTGCTCTTGGATGTCTTCTTCAGCAGACTGGATCCAAGATTCTACAATCCCTTCCTTGTAGAAATGGAATGGAACTTGATATTAATTAGAAACACATTTTTCTCTTTGTGGATTCTCATAGCTTTTTGCACATCACTTTTTCTTTTTGGTCAATAACACAATAACATCAATATTGATTATTTTAGAGTTTTCTTTTCCTTTTGCTGTCCTACTCACTTTTTATGTCAGTTGGTAGACTTAGAAATTTATGTGCCTAGAGAAACTACCAGAATGCTTTCACATGTCCAAATTAGTTTTCTGATACTTTGAAGAGGAAGTTAGGGTAATGAGGTCATTATTTCCTTCTCAAGTTCAGCATTATGTAATCTAGATGTGTTTCTAGCACAAACATTGATCTTTACAGGGGTTTTACTAATATCAAAGGAAAGCAGAGTGATTTCCAAAATGTAAATCTTCTTGAACACCTGCTGGGCCCGAAGAAAGGACTTACACTTTTAACACATTTATATTTCAGTGGTAATGCTGACATCACCATAATTGGCATGTTTAGCAACAAGAAAGCCATGAGGTGTTTTGTTTTGCTTGCACACAGAAATTTCTTTTGATGACATTCTGATAATATAAAAATCAAATATATTAATCATTTCCAATTATAAAAAATACATCCATTTTGTCATCTTGTTATGAACTGAATTCTTGTTAAATCTCAGGAGAATTATATCTCTTCCTTACTCAGTTTGACACAGTTTTACTAAACCCTTCAGCTAAAGCTATATTGGAATAAATTCATATACTGAAACAGAGAAATTACAGCCAGTGATAAGCTGCAGTTTACATTTTTACTACCACTGGAATGAGAAGCGATCCCGTCGTGAAATCAACATTTTAGTAAATAAGGCAGACTAATTATTTTCACAGAAAATGCTTTGCATTTCCAGGACTGTCTCTGTTTTCCCTGCCTAAATCCCAGGCAAGGATTAACACTTTGCAGCTCTAACCCCACAAACACACCCAGCTTCCCTCCCCAGCACAAAGCACCCTTCGCTCAGAGGTGAAAGAAAATTCCTACGCAGGGGATTTTCTCTGTTCTGAGACCACTCTATTCTCTCCCCATCCCAGTTACTTGTGTAGGCAACTATTAACGGCTCTAACAAGTCTTGCTGTGTGCATCTATTTTCCTTTTCATTTCTGGATTGTGATACTTTTTAATTTGCAAATAATGCGTATGTTAGTCTATAGTGCCCATCTAAAAGTTGGATAGGTTGGATTGATACAGAAACTCAACAGCTAAAAATAAATGTGCTTGCCAAAAATGAATGGAAAAAAAAGAGATACTTTTTTTTCCTTTACCTTTAGTTCACCTCGCTAAAAGGCATTTTTTCTCTGCTAGGCATAACATAAAACCCTGCAGTTATTACATGGAAATAAGAAACAGGACACAAGTCTGATGAGAAGAAAAAATTCATTCTTTCACAGTTCAGGTTTTCTTTAATTATTGTAGGCTGTACTAATATGGAAACAGGTGCAGTTCAGAAGTTGTAGCACATATAAAACTGCAGCAAATTTTGCTCGTCTCAAAATCTCCCTAGCTTTCATTTTTGGGAGGATACATTCCAAAAAACACAGTGCCTTACCACATTGTTCATTTCAAGGGACTCAAGAGATTTCTGCAGACCCAGCACACCTTTTGTTTTAGAAAAGGAAACATTAGGCTCAGAAAGTTCTATCCCTTATGTGAAATTGAGGTTGAGTCTTTAAATTTCTGGTGAGGGGTGAGGTTTTTTATGGATTGCTTGGGAGAGCATAATGTGTCTAACTGAGAAACCTAGAAGGAAGACAAGCAGGGAAGGCTTGTTAGTGAACTGAGTTCTCTGGAATAAAAATAATTTATTCTCCTTCAATTTCCCCTGTGTTCTGGCATGTTTATGTTCTGTAATTTTTGTCACAAGGCTTCAAATAAATCAGTAGAGATTTGCCTTTCTTGTCAAGCTGTTTTTTAAAATTAAAAACACACATTCAGTGCTGGTTGCAAGGTTCTCCCCTCCTCAAGACAAAAACATTCGTGTGCACACACACACAGGTGCACACACACACACAGACACAGGACAGCATCTTGCTTACTAGACAGAGATAAATTCCTCACCAGTGTGATCATCAGACACTAAACCAAACTCATCTTCTTCTCCTTCTTTTTTTTCCCCCCACTCTGTTATTCATAGAGACCACAGGTGAACCAGGAAAAAATTATTACTCTGTGATGACTGCTCAAATGATAGAAGGTAAAGAAGATGGATTATCACAGTGCTGACATGATTTGTATGGATTTCCAGAATTAAGCTGTTCACTTAAAGTGACCGTCTTCTTTGCACCCACGATATTGCAGCTGCCCTAGTAATAACCTTCATCTGCACTTGTGAGCCAAGTGAGCAGAGCACGTTTCCCATTACCTGTCAAGCGAGTATGTAGAGCTCTTCTGGCCCCACAGTAATACCAGGGCTGCTGGTGAACAGAGTAATAAACACCTACTGAGAGGGATGTAGCGTGAAAAGATCTCATCACCTGTCATTAGCACGCTGATGAATAATGCAGCATTTTCGGTGGCAGATGTCAGGGGTGGGAGGAAGAATCACTTCTGTAAATGCTCTGGTGAGCACTTCAGCACAAAGTGAGAGGTGATAGCAACAGATGCATGTGACAAAATTACACTCGCTATTGTATTTTAAAAGAAATGGGAACATTTACTTCACAAATAGCTGGCAGGCTTTCTCTGTCTCTACCTCCCCCCCCCCCCCCCCCCGCTTTTTTTTCATCAGAGTCAAAGGATGCTGCAAACTGGCAAACTAATTCACATACTGCTAAGCATTTACAGCTCCTGACTTAAACAATGTAAGGAGCAGTGAGGCTTGGCTGTCCAGCCAGTCAGATGTTTTTTCCTGCAGACCCAAACTGGCAAATTGATTGGATAGGTAAGATTTGAAAAAATAAGACTCTTATTTCTATTTAAATTCCCCTCCCACCATACATTTCATTTATCTCTTTCAAATAATCTACAAGACAATGGTTAAGTGAAGTGACAATTCTTGGATTTCATGCAGTTAAACCCCTCAGAGACTGACAACAAGAAAACGGTCTCACTAATGTTAAAGTTATCAAGAAACCTCCTATTACTGCCCCCATTCCACCCATTTTGCTGCTTCAAATGAGGCAAAGAAAGGTTATAGCTGTAATACAACTAGTGTCCGGCTGTGATTTTAAGTGTGGCATTCCCTCTCAGCTAACCTAAATTAATGTAGGTGTTGTTAATTGTTGACAATTACTTTTTGACTTGATGGAAATCACAGACCTGAACCAAGTCCTTGTTAATAATGAAAGGTGTTGCATGACAGGGAGAATATAAGTCTTCCAAGCTGCCACAGTGACTTTATTCCCTGTACCTTCAAAGAACGGTGCTTGGAGAGAGGGCCCAATTGAACTTTACATAAGTTTTATGCCATTGCTCTCTTGCAGAGAGAGTTCCTCAGTGCTAGTTATGAATGAGGTCCAGAATCTGTCATATCTGACACCTACACACTGGGGGGAAAAAAATATGAATTCACAACCAATAATGATATGTGATTGAAACATTATTCTTGGCACATGCTATCATCTTCTCTGGGGAATCACAGATTCAGATGATTTAAAGCAACCAGTCCCAAAGCGGAAATGTTTTCTGATTAAGTTTCTCTTCAGACTTCTATTTCCAGTGGTGTTTTTGAGCCAAACAACTCTTTTCGGTCAAGTACTGCCACTCGGCACGGTAACTTATTAACATCAAAAGTCCTGGGTAACAGATGGCTTGATGCCACAAATAGTGAGATTTTAATACAGAAAAAGGCTCAAGCTCCTGGACACCTACACTCTGAAGGATGAGTGCTGGATACACAACAATAGTCATGTGTTTGATGTCTGCAGGACAGCTGAGAAGAGAAAGGAAGAACTGTTGTAAACCAGAGGATGGAAATGCTTAAAAGTCTTCCTGTAACAGGCAGGCACAAGACGGCATAGATGTTGTCACTGCTCAGTAGGGTCCTGTTCATATTCACATGCACTGCACAAGCCACAAAAGTAAAAGTTATGTCAGGTGTCCTTGCTTCTGTCCCTCTGCAAGCCATGCACACATTTAGATTCTCATAATTGTCTGACTATAAAAGTCTACTGGAGGATAATGGATTGTGATTAAAGAGCTCTGAAGGGGTGAAAAAATGCCTCCATTATTAAGCAGGATTCTGGAAAATATAATTCAGGGCAGAATCTCTCTTCTGATCACCTCTCGGTTGTAGTTGTTATTGTCTGAGTTCCTTCTGCACTGCCCATCCATACACATTTCAAAGGTCAGCACTTTCTTGTTAGCCAGGGCTGTGTAAGAAAGAGACCACTAGACTTACAGAAGGATGCATCGCTTCAGCGAGAACTGTATGGTGAGAAATACAACGGATTTGGGAGATATCCATGTAACTGCAACAAAATGAAAAAGGGAGATGAATGAACTATATAACAGATGAATGAAAATAAAAGGCTAGGTAAGGACGCCATTTCTGATTTCCTTCAAATGATAAGTGCCATTATTAGAAGCAAGATAGGCAGAACATATATATCCCAAAAGAAAGAAAGATGTTCTTTAAGAAGAAAGGTATATAATCAACGTGTAGCAGGGATAATCAAGACAAGGAAAATACTCATAATTATCCCATATCCACTCAGCTCTTATTGGAAGAGGGTTGTTTTGAAATGTTATTCAAACACAGGATAGAATTGAGAGGGAGAGACATAGTTACCAGTAAAACTGGCACATTGGAGCTGTGCCTCCTAACACAGAAAAAATCAAAGGATGTGTATAAATAGTGGCAATCTCCTCTGGGTGACAGTCATGAACCAATTGGAAAAAATATCACCACCTCCTCCCCCTCACCACCCAGTCCATTCCTCTGGACAACATTTCTTCAAAATCAGTTGTGCCAATCCCAAGATGCAAATGTACTTTAGTTTGTTTGGCATTTCTCTTTGCAGTATGCCAGATTAGTGAGGAAGTAAGGCTGCAAAAAATATTCTTGTAAGTGCTGTGGATGGAATGGGAAAGTTGCTGAAGCAGAGTGAAAAGACACATCTCTTCAAGATTTAAGCTCAACTCTCCTGGAGATATTCCTTGGATTAGCCAAGATTTTGCATTTCAAACTTAAAGTGAAAAAGAAATACCATAAATTCTGCTGTAAAAAGAACAAGTAGTGATTTTGTATGGTCTTTTTTCCATATGAGAACAGGTTGAGATTCTTTAAAATTGATTTCTAACTGTTTTATAAAGAATAAACCTGCCTAGAAACCTGCTGTATTACAATATTTCCTTTTTACTCATAACTTCATAGCTTCTTAGGAAGAAAGTATAACTTGCATACCTTTTAAACTTATAATTCTTCATTCTTGCACTTATAGTTTGATATACTTATCAACACGTAGTGTTCACAGACATTGTATAAATATAATTTTAATCCAGAAGTCAATCCTGGAAAGACATTAAAAGCTAAGAAAGTTTTGATAAAAAGCAACATTTGCCGTGTGTTTTGAGCCTTAGTATTATTCCCACAGATGTGCAAGGCTAAAAAGGGCCACCTATTACTGTAGAGATGTATCTAAAAAATCTCTCAAGCTGCCTGTAATAATCTCCATTATGTATAATGACCATTTTGATAATAGTCTTTAGAAGAGGTAATGGCCCTGCTGAATGGTTATTACCTGTCTGTTCACGCTGGAAGCAAGATGCAGAAGCCAAAGGGGACAGTGAAATGGTCCTTGTAGTGCAGTCTGAAGGAATAAGAAATATTTAACAGAATGCAAGAAACAGACAAGCAAGCACCTTTGGTTGTAAAACTATCTGCAGTGGTGCAGTAAGGCATTGTGAATTTTGTGAAATAATAAAGTTCTAAAATAGTAATTAATAATAATAATAGGCAAACTATGACTGTGAAAGCTGGTTTAGTTTTAAGTGTCACAAAGTCTGTTAGAAAATAAAAGATATCTGAATGTTAAATATAGTTTAGTGTGTTATTGTAGAATGTTAAATGTTGTTGTACTCCAATTCTATACCATGACACAGGAGCAATATCACTTTACTCCAGAGAGACCTCTGTACAAATCAAAGGTCAAAAGTGTTTACATGTTCCGCACAACTACTGCAGAAGCATCCCTATACACAAAAATATGAGTTACAAAAACATCATCATGTCAGAGCTATAAAGACTCAGACTGGCCTTTAAAACAGACAGAATTGTCTTGTATGTGAAGCCTGACCATAGACAGTTCACTACCACAAAATCATCAGGACCTCAGCAACTTATGTCACCTCTGTCCAGGCTAGATGACCAGCTTTAGAAGCTAACTCTTCATCTTGTCCGTGAAAATGATAAGTTCTTCCAAGCAGAGATTGCCTTTAAGACCTGCACCATGTTTAACAAAATTTGGCCCTGATTTCATTTGTGACCTGTGGGATTTACCATAGATTAAAACTGCATGTAATGAATAATGCCTGATTTATGAAAAAGCGAAATTATGAATTATCTTATTTTGGCCTCATGCTTAGAAGTATATTGGGAAATTATTTCACTCAAATTGGGTTAAAGGCACACAATATGAAAAAGAAGATCATGTCTTTGAAACTAGAAGAAAGAGACAAGCCAAAAACTCTCAGTTGAATAAAAAAAAAGTAAAGTCTTCGTTCAAAATGCAAACCACCATGAATTCTGAGCATTTTATTCTGTACATATTGAACTATACCACTGAACAGTGGTATTTCAAGACACAATATGAAGATGTGTGTTTATGTCTTTATATGTATTACATTTTCCTTAAAAGTTGCAGTGTTTCCATCCCTTAGCAGCTCTGCATGCTAAAGGAAAATGTGAGTATTCAGAAAGAAGGATCTCAGCCAGATCTGTGATTATTTGAAATAGGGAAGGCCTTCAGCAGAGATTCATTTTGTCAACAACCTTTTGGATTCAGGGAAACCCAGAAGACGCAGTAAGAGGGCTAACATGCCCTTAAACATTTTATTGCTTCATCCTCCAGGGTGATCATGAAGGGATGAAGAAATGTCAGCTGCATGCACTCTTCTGATGCCTTGTTGGTATTTGCACACTGAATGGGGACACTCCATTGCTCAAGGAGAAAGAGTGACTAGAGTAGACCAGTAGGGACTGGCAGTCCTGGATCCAGCTCTCCACTCTGGATAGACTTGTATTGTGACTTAAAATGAAAATATTAGTCTGCAGTGATAGTGATGATATCCCCTGCCTTGCTTTTCTCCTGTTACTACCCTAACTTGCTATTACCAAAAAAAGAAAGATGGTAAATTACAATCTAGATGTAATATGTAACAGATGTTTCATTTATTACTACAGACAATAGCACAGAGTGGTTTTTCCATCTTCTCCTCCCATTTTGACTTCTCTTCAGGTCTTAAATTGGATTCCAAAGGTTATCCCTCACTTTTAAAACAATTTCCCTCATTTCAGTTTTAGAAGATGCTCATCTTAGGTCACCCACATCCCAAGAAATATATTCCTTCATTCTCACTACCTGTGTTAAAGCACTTTGTCTGTCCCATCTCTTCACTTGAGCAAGTTGCCCTCTGTCTGAGAAGCCCATAAGCATTGAATGGACCTAAAAGAGTAACTCAGGAGATCTTAAACAGCTGTCTAATTGAAGGGGGTTGAACAAATTCTGCAAACACATTTGGAACCCTGTGTCATGAGGGGGGTTTGAGGAAATAATAGTAAAAATACTAATAACACAATTATGGCCTACACCCCATAAGGTAGACCAGAATAGGAAATTACTTCAAAGAGAACCACACTCAGTGTAGAAAGAGGCAACAGCATACACCAGCAGGAGAATAAAGAGACTACCCTAGTGTTCTTCAGTTTGAACTTGCTGGTCAGTTCACTTGAATTTAATCATAAGAGAGCACGCTACTGGTCCTCAGTAAGGCACAATAAAAACAAATGATTAGGTAGCATCTGAAAAAAGTAATGCTGAAGAGCACAAGTAACTTCATTTAATTACAACACAGAAAAATTACAATGTGGAAACCCAGCTTAAAATTTTACAGCCTTGGCACATAATTAATGTCATTAAATAGAAAATGAAACCCCTATTATTAGTACAACCACTTCAAAAAAAAGTGTTCTCACAGAAAAAATTCCAAGGGAATATAGCAGCAAGATGAAATGTGTAACTGCCCTAGAAGTTCCTGGTGGTCTGTATTGAAAGAGGTTTCACAGAAGTAGTAGACAGTGTTTCAGGGCAAAATGCAAGACTCTGTAAAATACAGTTACAGAAGACTGCCTTTCATTTGCTGCTTCATTACAACAGTTTGTGAACTGCTCGGGCTTTTTCTAATGAAACTGGGTAATATATGACTTCTTACATATGAAAATTCATTTGTGTTTATCTTATCCGTTAAATGGATGGTGGATTTTGGCATCTATCTAAATTCACTTAACATCTCTAAAATCTTTTCCTTAGTAACAGCCTCCAGCATTTATTTCTACTGGGCAATTAGGTAATTTCTGAAGAAAAAAAAAGAAACATTACTGTACCATTTATAAATATGGCAATTCTTTGGCTATAATTCAGTTGTGCTTTTAATACTGACATTCAGGCTATCTCAGATATCCCATCAAGAGAAAACATCCTTATGGAGAATATAAAACCCTTAGAAATGCCCCTTCAAATTTTTATCTAATCTGAAAGACAAACAAATCTGTGATCATTTGAAAAAGATAAGGCTATAAAAATGCTCATAAATACAGATGAAAAAGTAGATATCCAAATTAATTTTACATTGCAGAATAAAGAGTGAAAATAGAATAATTTTGGGTTTTTTTTTTTTACATTTAAATAGCTTTTTTTGGTGTATTAGAGCCGTTCAAGTGCTAAAAATTCTTCTTAGAAATTTTATTTACCAAGTAGATACAACGACTTTCTTTTGTTACTCTTCAGTGACAATTTTGCTTATTAAAAATCACAGACAAAAAAAGGTGTTTTCATATTAGGGTGGGGGGTTTTTTGTCAAATGGGTTTCTTTTCAGGAAAAGAAAGATGTTTTAACAACATCTCCTACTTACAGACATTCTGACAGAATTTCACAAGTACTTTGGAGCCTTGGGTTCATATCTTTGCATGGCTACAGGCCTTGTTGGACAGGTCGTACTTAGCTTCATGGTTCAGCCATTTGTAACACTGGGATAATAGTACTTTGTTGTTTTGTAGACTTCTCAGGCCTTTAAAAACTGCAGCATTCTATGCTCTAGCAACAGCAGCTAGACACCTACCACCTCCAAGACACATGGATATATATCATCAGGATCTCAAAATCCCCACTTGACCACAGGTTCCTTAGCCCTCCATGCAGCATAAATATTACTTACCCTGGTTTGCTGGAGAGGAAGTCAACTATGTTCCTGGGGAGAGAAAATGGGGCACAGAGGGTTGGGCGACCACACGTCCTGCCCCAGAGGTCTTCTATATAGCACTGGTTCACCTTTCTTGCTCTTCTGGATCCAACTGTAGTGCATCACATCCACCAAAGGCAGGGCATCCTTAGCAGCCAGCAGCTGAATGCTTGGAAAACTCTGGACTTTACACCGCTCTGTATTTTTCACAGCTGAAAACAACAAATTATTATCAAGCGGCAGAGAACCGAATGTTCCAGAAATGTATTTGTTTCACACACTCAGTATATGAGTCATGCTCAAGCTGACAGGATGGCCTGCTTCAAGATCTGTCCCTCCACTCTTGCCACCAGTTGCTATTTACTTTATTTATTTTCAAATTTATGGAATATTTCTGTTAACCATCTTTTAGGTACGTTCACAATGAACAAGTATTAAAACCACAGAATCACAAAATGATTGAGATTGGAAGGGACCTCTGGACGTCAATTGGCCCAACCCCTTGCTCAAGCAGGACCTCCTGATCCTGGACATTTTTATTCATGGCCAGTTGCCCAGGTCTATGTCCAGATGATTTTTGAATAACTCCAAATGAATGGATACCAAAATACACAGACTTTATAGTAGATACTTTTAGAACATTTGGGTTCTGGAGGACACAGGAAGGAATAATATGATTTTTTTTTTTATATGGCTATAACACTATATGTGTCTGTGCACGCAAAAAATATTGCTGAAGTGTAAAAAATCTGAGGCTCCTATGTAGTTAATGAAACAAGCCAACACACTTTTCTGTAAAATTTAAAAACAGCTAAGGGAAATTCAAAGGAGTTTTTCTTTTAGAAATAGATATTATCATTCCTAGCAACACTGGAGCGAGCAAGTATGCTACCAAGTAAGTGCAAAAGCAGTTCAGTTTGGGTGGCGTGATTACTGCTTTTGAATGCAGAATATATCTGGCAAGGTATGACACGATCTCTGTCAACTTTGCCTGGAACAGAGGACATGCAGCACCCACCAAAGACAGGCTGAAGTGTTACTAGGTGAAGAAGAACAGGAAAGAAAAGGAGGCAAAACAGTATCTATCAGCACACACAATAGGCTTTCTGGTTCTAAATAAATATATTTGAACAAATTTTTCGCCAAACTTACCAATTTCAGATTACAATAAAAAAGAAAAGATTTTTTTTTCATTTGTAGTCTTATAAATTTTAAATTATATTTGAAGTGCATAGAAAGTAGAAAGAATACGTTTTGGTAAAGTCAGAGAAAATTATAGTGCATAGTCAAGCTTGATTCCTACAAATAAGGGTGAAGAGTTTATTCTGCGAAAAAGGCATTATCTAGTCTCTCAATTGTACAAATAAGTTCATTTCAGACCTTGATATAAATGTTGCCAAATGTCAGTGAAATCAGAAGACAAGTATTAACAGGAAAACTATAACATGGTACTTCTGTGTTCAAAGAATATAATTCTTATTCTCTTTCTTTTTCTCTTGCTTTTTAAATCCCAGATCATATAAGTTTTTTAATTCTGCCTGATCAATATAGTACATGAATTTGTCTCTTTACTTTTTCCTCTCTTTTGGCAGCAACAAAGAATTACTATAATGAAATAATTTCTGGCTGGCATGGTGCCCAGCAAACTTGGTGAACCATTGAGACTGGTTTATGTTCATGCCTCACAACAGCCATTCGAATACAAAGTTCTGGGACAATAATTTATTCCTCCTGCAGTTTTATGACATTTCAATGGCCTGAAATATCCTACTTGAGGGCAATTCACATCAGTATGGGTCTGCCATAAATGATGCAAATTGCCATAAAATGTTGGGAAAACCCTACATCACATCTTTATCTAGATTTCTCAGTGATAACATTCAGATTTGCTTCAGATAATTTTATTCATTCAGTTGCAGAAAAACATCCACCCTCTTCTCGGGTATTGCTGGATGACACATCTGGTTTTTCCGGTGACTATGAAATGGGTCAAAAAACTAGAATTTTTTTCCAGTGCACTAAACAACAGCTCAGGAGTAATGAAAAACACATTGATTCTGATCTTGTTTACTAACAGTTAAAGAGAACCACTTACAGTTTTTCTTTATTTTTCCCCTCCCTGCAGAACCCCCATTAACAGCCAGATTAACAGCTCTGGTCCCTATCCATATTACTACTAGTAGACAAAACTGATTACACTTTTAGGAAGGGACTTGCCTCAGTCTAAATCTTGCTACAGAAGATTGCCTATCTCATTTACTGCTTAACTATCAAAAGTTGAAATATCAAGCATATGAGAACATCTGAAGGAAAATACGGGAAGCTTGTAAACAATAACTGCATTTCTGTTCAGTGATATATTGGCTGTGAAAAGAGATAGTCTATCACGTGGATGTAGGGTCTTGCCTACCTTTCCAGCTGTCACCAGGCATTTCCAAAGCACCCATCGCCTTTATGCAGGCCAAATTCTATAATCATCTTCATTATCATGACACTCTGTTAATAATTATTTTAATGTTAATAATAATGAATTCTGTTAATAATAATTAACTTTGTTAATAATAATTAATTGGGTTAAGTGTAACTAATCACTGATCTCACTTTCAGATTTAACAACAGTAGGTCCAAAATGAACGCAGTTATCTGAGAGCATTCCCAGTGAATCTCAGAGCAAAGCTGGCACAAACATAGCTACCTAGTTTAGTCTGGAGAAGAAGAGGCTGAGGGGAGACCTCATTGCCCTCTACAACTACCTGAAAGGAAGTTGCAGAGAGCTGGGGATGAGTCTCTTTAATGAAATAACAAGCGATAGAACAAGAGGTAATGGCCTCAAGTTGCACCAGGGAAGGTTTAGACTAGATATTAGGAAGCATTTCTTTACAGGATGGGTTGTTAGGTGTTGGAATGGTCTGTCCAGGGCAGTGGTGGTGTCCCCATCCCTGGAGGTGTTTAAGAGTCGGGTTGACATAGCACTGAGGGATATGGTGTAGTTGAAAATGGTCAGAGTTAGGTTAATGGTTGGACTAGGTGATCTTCAAGGTCTTTTCCAACCTAGATGATTCTGTGATTCTGTGAACTTCTAACTAGGAAATAGTGCATACATTCTGACTTACAACAGGAAAAGGATACAACCTTGTAATGTCACTTTCATCTAAATTGAACACTATTCATCCCAGCAGAGCTATGACATTCTGAGCAATGCACACTGGTGTGAACTAGCAGTAACTTCTTTGAAATCAATAGCATAGTCCTGGATTTATTCCATTGTACTAGAGAAAAGGATCTGGCCCAATATTTTGGCAGAAGCTCCAAATATTCCCTCTGAGACCACGGCTAGACACCAAGAACAAATCTCAGACAGAAGACTTCTGTCAAGGCTTTTCAATACAAGAATGGAAATAAGATAAAGCCAAGATATGTGTAAATCAGCAGAAGCCATGGTTCTACTATCCTGACCCTGCTCACAACTCAGTTGCGACCATGAAACCTGATACTGGGGCACAATCCCAATTTCTCTTTGATTAGATAAAACCAAACTTTTGGAATCCATTTTGAGAAGGCAAAAAGGAGTGAGCTGCTTCCTGGCCCCACTGTTCACAGCCATCTTCATGTAAAGAGAGTTACCCACTCCTGTGAACAATCCAACAACATAAACACTTTTCTTCTTTAAACTGAGGAGAGAGGATGAGTCTGTTATTATTCATGTGGTTACACACTTGAAAGATCCTTACATACTTGGAAGATCACATATGTAGGAAAGGAAGAAGCTGAAAGATTGAAAGTTGGGACTCTACTTCCAATCAAACAATAACAGTAACACTTTCTGCATTTACTGTACAAATATACATCTGTAAGAGCTGGTCATTCTCAATTTTAATTACCTTCGATAAAAGACCTAAGTGGGGCAAAAATATAGATGCAATGTAAGCACTCAGCACCTTCCCAGAACAGTTTGCAAACCACTGTGGTTCTCGAATTTCCTCTTTTGTGTCACTCTGGCTCCACTGCCCATATTGCCCATTCCTACACTACCACAGGCCCATTTTGATGAAGACCTCACGCAAAAGTGACACAGATATCTCTGTTCTAGCCCATGCTCTGAAGAGGATCTGCCAGGGTGTGGAGGTTTGAACTCAGCTGGCAGCCAGATGTCATGTGGCCGGCTCTTCACTTCCCCCTCCCTCCTCTGGTGAAATAGGGGAGGGACAAAAAGAAGAGAGTTCGTAGGTTGAATAAAAAAAAAAAGAATTTACTAAATATAACAAGAGAACAACAGTAACAATAGTGAGTCCAGAAAGAAAACAGGTAAAATGCAGCAGTGGCTTACCAAGCTCGGCGACCAACCCCCCCACAGCAACAAGAAGACCCAACGAGCAGACAGCACGCGTGAGAGAGCGAGAGCCCACCCACCTAAATCCCTGGGCGTGACATCACATGTTATGAAATACTCCAATGAAAATTAACTTCATCGTGGTCAAAACCAGGACAGTCTCCACCCCATATTCCATACCATTGACGTTATGCTCAGGTTTTCCAAATACATCTTAAGGAATCACCACCCCCTTTTTCTTTCCCAGGTCTCACAGATATCATTCCCTTAGTCTATGGGCCATCCTTCCACAATATCTGCTGAGTTCATTTAGTCCATAACTTCGGGTTCCATCTGTTATGACAGTCTATAAGGCTGGAGGAATGAGGCGGAGTTGGCTCAGTCGGTGGAGCAGGAGGCTTTGGATGTGGCACAGGGACGTTGCAAGGCACCAATTGCAATAACAGGGTTATTGACAATTTGGTTCATTGCCTATTCTCACCTAAAATCAAATCGCCCTGAGGCACACATCGGATCTCTCCATCCTTCTGCATTACCCACCAAGTGCAATCAGGTCCTTGGGCAAAAGTAATCCCATGCATGGGTTTACCTTTACCCAATGCAGGAGTAACCCAGACAGCCTTCTCCAATATATTCCTAATGCGCACTATGTGGGCTTTATCCCCATTCACGGTATGTAGGAAGTTTGATTGAGCAGGGCCAGCTTGCTTGGCAGATCCTCTGGTATTGACCAAGCAGATGGCTTTTCCAAATGCACGTCCCAGTGTTTGGAAGTTCCACCACCCATTGCTCTCAGTGTAGTTTTCAGCAATCCATTGTATCGCTCAATTGTCCCAGAGGCTGGTACATGGTAGGGAATGTGATATATCCCCTTAATGCCATGTTCTTTGACCCAGGTGTCTATGAGGTTGTTTCAGAAATGTGTCCCATTATCTGACTCAATTCTTTCTGGCGTGCCATGCCGCCATAAGACTTTCTCCTCAATGCCTACAATGGTGTTCCCGGCAGTGGCATGGGACACAGCATAAGTTTCCAACCAACCAGTGGCTGCTTCCACCATCATAAGCACATAGTGTTTGTCATGCTGAGTTTGTAGGAGCATGATATAATCAATCTGCCAGGCCTCCCCATATTTATATTTTGACCATTGTCCTCCATACCAAATGGGCTTTAACCGTTTGGCTTGCTTGATCGTAGCACATGTCTCACATTCATGGATTACCTGTGCAAGTACATCCATGGTTAACTTCACCCGTTGGTCACATCTCTTTGTTGCATCTCTTCCATGATGGCCTGAGGAGTCATGGGCCCAGCGAGCCATAAATTGTTCACCCTTATGATGCCAGTCCAGATCTACTTGGGCCACCTTGATCTTGGCAGCCTGATCCGCCTGTTGGTTGTTCTGATTTTCTTCAGTGGCCTGGCTCTTGGGTACATGAGCATCTAAATGGAGTACTTTCACAGCCAGATTCTCTACTCAAGCAGCAATATCTTGCCATAATTCAGCAGCCCAGACAAGTTTGCCTCTGCGCTGCCAGTTGCTCCGTTTCCACTGCTGTAACCACCCCCACAGCACATTTGCCACCATCCATGAGTCAGTATAGAGGTAGAGCCCTGGCCACTTTTCTCGCTCAGCGATATCCAATGCCAACTGGATGACTTTCACCTCTGCAAACTGACTTGATTCAACTGATCCTTCAGCAGCTTCAGCGACCTGTCGTGTGGGGCTCCATACAGCTGCCTTCCGCCTTTGATGTTTCCCCACAATGCAACAGGACATGTCAGCAAACAGGGCATATCGCTTCTCATTGTCCGGTAGCTCGGTATATGGTGGGGCCTCTTCAGCATGTGCTACCTCTTCCTCTGGCGCCATTCCAAAATCTTTGCCTTCTGGCCAGTTTGTGATCAATTCCAATATTCCTGGATGTCTGGGGCTCCCTGTTCGAGCCCGTTGTGTGATTAATGCAACCCATTTACTCCACGTGGCATCAGTTGCATGGTGTGTAGAGGGGACACTCCCTTTGAACATCCAGCCCAGCACTGGCAGTCAGGGTACCAGGAGGAGCTGTGCTTCAGTCCTGATCACCTCTGAAGCAGCTCAGACCCCTTCATATGCTGCCAGTATCTCCTTTTCAGTCAGAGTATAGCAGTCTTCTGATCCTCTGTAACCCCGACTCCAGAACCCCAGGGGTCGACCCCGAGTCTCCCCTGCTGCTCTCTGCCAGAGACTCCAGGTAGGGCCATTCTTCCTGGCTGCAGTGTAGAGCACATTTTGAACGTCTTGCCCTGTCCAAACTGGCCCGAGGGCTACTGCATGAATTATTTCCTACTTAATTTGTCCAAAGGCCTGTCGCTGCTCTGGGCCCCATACAAAATCATTCTTTTTCCGAGTCACTTGATAGAGAGGGCTGACAATCTGACTGTAATTTGGAATGTGCAGTCTCCAGAAACCCACAACACCCAAGAAGGCTTGTGTTTCCTTTCTGTTAGTCGGTGGGGACATAGCTGTTATTTTATTAAACACCTCCATTGGAATCTGACGACATCCATCTTGCCATTTTACTCCTAAAAACTGGATCTCTTGTGCAGGTCTCTTGACTTTATTATGCTTTATGGCAAAACTGGCTCTCAGAAGGATTTGGATTATTTTCTCCCCTTTCTCAAAAACTTCTTCTGCTCTATTACCCATATAATGATGTCATCAATGTACTGTAGGTGTTCTGGGGCTTCACCCTGTTCCAGTGCAGTCTGGATCTGTCCATGGCAAATGGTGGGGCTGTGTTTCCACGCCTGGGGAAGTTGATTCCAGGTGTATTGGACACCCCTCCAGGTAAAAGCAAACTATGGCCTGCATTCTGCTGCCAGAGGGATGGAGAAAAATGTGTTAGCAATACCAATCGTGGCGTACCACTTGTCCACCTTCGACTCTAGTTCATATTGAAGTTCTAACATGTCTGGCACGGCAGCATTCAGCGGTGGCGTCACTTCATTCAGACCACGATAGTTCACTGTCAATCTCCACTCTCCATTAGACTTTCCCACTGACCATATTGGGCTGTTAAAGGGGGAGCGTGTCTTGCTGATGATTCCTTGGCTCTCTAGGTGACAAATCAGTTTATGGAGAGGGATTACAGAGTCTCAACTGGTGTGGTATTGCCGTTGGTGCACTGTTGTAGTGGCAGTTGGCACCCGTTGTTCTTCAACCTCAGCAATACCACAACAGAAAAATCCTCTGAGAGACCAGGTAACACAGACAGCTGTTTAATTCCTTCTGTTTCCAAGGCAGCTATACCAAAAGCCCACCGATACCCATTTGGGTCCTTAAAATACCCTCTTCTGAGATAATCTATGCCAAGAATACATGGAGCATCTGGGCCAGTCACAATGGGGTGTTTTTCCCACTCTTTTCTACTTAGGCTCACCTCGGCCTCCAATACAGTCAACTGTTGAGACCCCCCTGTCACTCCTGAAATACAAATGGGTTCTGGTCCTTTAAAATTTGATGGCATTAGGGTGCATTGAGCACCAGTCTCCACTAGAGCCTTATACTGCTGAGGGTCAGATATGCCAGGCCATCAAATCCACACTGGCCAGTAAACTCGGTTGTCCCTGTCCTCCGCCTGGCTGGAGGCAGGGCCCCTCTAATGTTGGTCATAATACCCGCTAACAACAAATGGGTTAGTGTGGTGTGCACGGGTTTCAGCCTCATCTTGATCACTCACTTCTTGTGAATACAAGTCAGAGGTTCTTCTCATAGGATCATGAGCAAAGTCAACCTTTCTGGTCCATTTGGGCACTTGATTACTGGAAACCAGAGCAGCATTTCTCCTGAAAGGACCACGTTCTGTACTTGTTCTTCCTTCCTCACTTCTCACTTCTCTAGGAGGTAGGTAGGTTTTCCATCCCATTTCTTCATGTCTTCTCCATAGTCATGCAGGCAATGCCACAGCTTCACCTGTGGTGTGTACCGGTTCTCTCAAGTAGAGAAAGAATTGCTCCTAATAGCCGAGATTCTGGTCTGTGAGGGTGCGGAGTAGGACATGTTCTCTTTAAATTGCTGGACATCTTGAGATAATTTGTTCACAGCCACGATGATGGGGGAGGAGACACTTTCTTCTTATTGTCATGGTCGGCGAGCCAGTTCATTCACTGTTGGTCCCTCTTCGTCTCTCCTCTCCATTACTGCTAATGCATTGGCATATGGTGATGGTGCGCTCCGTACAAACTTCCTCCACATGGGCCGGGTGCATTGGACTTCATCTGGATCTGTGGGTAGCTGTGCATTATCTGGGTCATAGTAAAGTGCCTCCTGCACAGCTAGCTCCCTCAAGTATTGAATGCCTCTTTCCATAGTGGTCCACTTACTTGGTCGACATGTAAAGTCGTCCTTGAAGGGATACCTCTCCCTCACACTTGACAGAAGTTGCCTCCAGAGACTAAGATATTGTGTCTCCTTTCCAATGGTTTAGTCAATGTCCTCTTCCCATCCCAGCTGCCTCACCTTCCTGCCCTCTAGTTCCATGCTACTGTTCCCGCTATCCCAGCACCAGAGCAGCCAGGTAACAAGTTGCTCATCTGGATGGCAGCTCTAATCTTTTCTCATGTCTCACAACTCAGTCAAGGACAAGGATTGGGTGACTATCACTGGCTCTGCCTCCTCCTCCTGTTCTCATGATGGGCCTGGTTCATCAACACCCTGTACACTGCGAGGGGATTTTCTTGTGTATTTCTTCTTCTGTATGGGAGCAACCGACACCGTCATGGGTTGGTTCTCTGGTTCAGCTGCATCGCCCGTCCTCGGGCTTGTAGTGGCTGCAGTTTCTGTTACTTGGTTAGTCTTAAATAGTTGCTTAACCATAAACAAAACCTGAACCACATGCAGGAAAACACTAGCTCTGAACAGCACGGTAACCATGTTTATGTCAACATTCCAACGATATTTGAACTCCCCAAATTTCTCAAACACAACTGTAAATAGCCCCAGGACCGATGACTGCACACTATCATAGATGAGCATCACATAATACAACAGAAACAAAACCTTAACCCAACTGTCACAGAAGGTGAGCAACAGCATGGGAAACACATATTGCAAATGAGGTGATAAGATCTTAAGTAGCCAAGCAATCCACATTTTACCCATTTTGTTGTTATCTCAAACAAAAAGAAAAACCTCGAGCCCCACATTGGGCGCCAAAAACTGTGGAGGTTTGAATTCAGCTGGCAGCCAGACACCACGCGGCCGGCCGTTCACCTCCCCCTCTCCCCTCTGGTGAAATAGGGGAGGGACAAAAAGAAGAGAGTTCGTAGGTTGAATAAAAAGAAAGAATTTATTAAATATAACAAGAGAACAACAGTAACAATAGTGACTCCAAAAAGAAAACGGGTAAAATGCAGCGGTGCCTTACCAAGCACAGCGACCACCCCCTCCACAGCAACAACACGGCCCGATGAGCAGACGACGCGCCTGCAAGCCCCCAAGTGAAAAGCTGGGAGAGAGAGATAGAAAGCCCGCCCACCTAAATCCCTGGGCATGACATCACATGGTATGAAATACTGCAGTGAAAATTAACTCCATCCTGGTCAAAACCAGGACACAGGGTTTCAGACTTTTTTTGGCACTACACAGATTTCATGCCAGATTTGGATGCTCTTTAACATCCTGCCTCTTCTTTTCACAGAGGATATCCAATTTGTCCTAACATCATAAATTTTCAGCACTTTGTTCAATTCTCCACAGACAGCAAGGAAAAGATATAAAATTGAAAACTTGTTCCAATTCTCAAGTGTATGTAGTTGTTTCAGGGCTTCCAAATAATTTACTAGCATTCTTATTTTATCTCCAGACATAAAAATAGCTTGGACACATTTACAAGATTAATTTACTGCAGTTTAGTTTCATTCTCAAAAATGTCTGTCGACGTCTTAATTGTCTGCAGTCTGAATAACTTTCCCAGTTAGGTTACAGTGATGTAATTAAAACAATATCCAATGGAAGACTTATTTAAGAAATGCAAGGTACTGGGTTAATGCTGATTATCAGAGAGTAAGTCTACTTAGTTATCTAGGTATGTCAACAGTAATTCTCTCTGTTCTTTGCCTAATAATACACTACTGTGGGATTGCATTAGACCATCTTAACATATCTCTTCCATCACTTTTCATAGTGTTGGTGACATCCCATTGATGAGTAGAGACATTCAGGCAATTTTGTCAGTCATTAACTAATTTGCCAAAAGGTCTAATTTTTTGAGTCACCAGCCCTATTCATTGTAATGATTTGAGTGGTATTTCATTAAAATCCCTGACTGTTAAACTAATATTAATTTCAGTTTTTCAGCACAGGTGAATGCAACAAATTTATTATTTGCAAAGAAATATTATGTTTGCCTCTAGGCTGCAGACCAAGTCACACATGAGACATGATAGTAGTAGCAGAATGAACAGAAGAATCACGATGCAACACCAGCCTGACAGAGAGAATAAGAGACCTCCCATTTCCCAGCAGAGAACTCACTTGATAATCCATAAAGAGCAAAAATTCACAGTTGTGTCCTCTGTGTCTTGTGTATACAAGTGAGCCAGTATATACATGTGCTGTAAAATGCTGATTACAGATTTGTAACTATTCATTAAGTCTAATCTTCTTGAACATCAGCTGTTCCAGATTAGTTCTGTTTAGTAAGTAATTACCAGGAAGAAACTCTTTTTTTCAATCCTTCCTACTGCAAACATCAGACAAAGCATTTCTGTGATAGAATCCAGGTGAACTGCTCTGAGCAATGGCCCCCATATTGCTACTGTGAACTCCAAATAACGTAAATGTAGCAGTGAGTAGGAGTCCTGGCACTTCTTAAATGTTCTGGGACAAATGTAATCAGAACCAAGAGGGACTAATGAACTTAACTCCTTGCTCTTTGCACTTTTTATTTCAAAATACCTTTAGCACTAACTAATATTCAAGGAAATGTTAGAAAACTAGAAGAGGAAATATTTTTGTCAGTGATGGTGATAGAGACATAAACAAAAAAGTGCTGAAAAGGTGTCCTACACTGTAATTCTGTGCTATAGGCTAACTCCACATATGTATCCTGCTTCTATTGTATAGCTTCTTCAGGTGAGAACTGTCCACAAAGCTGCCTTGTAAAATCAGGAAAAGACTTCAGTCAAAATCAACCCTCCTGAAGGCTTAGCAACAAGACCCATGGGAACACTGTAGAGAGTCATACTTAAAAAGTGTAATCATTTCTCATTTGGAGCGTGAGCTTTGTCTATGGGGCAGACCAAAAAGCCCAGGAAAGCTAGAGAAGAAACCATTTAAGATGAAGTTTTCCTCATCGTATCATTTCCTCGGGGGCTTTTAAGAATAAAAAGTTCCACTGTGAGAACTTCCCTGAGAAGACTGAAAGGAAATTCATAGGAACCCTCCAAAGCAGCTCTCTAAAGACCCCAAATTCAAACTGGAAATATGTCCTTGGGACTCAACATGAGTGAGAACTGATGGGGACTGAAAGTCTTATCCTAACAGCCCTTGATGGTGTGAACAGGAAAGCTGCCACAGTGTGGGGCTAGTGGTGAAGTCATTACACAGGAACTATGAAGCAGAAGCTCATCTATAGCTAAGGGGAGAAATATTTTACTGATCACCTCTGGCTCCTCTGGAGGAGGTTTCCAGGTGAGTGGTGTGTAGAGCTTCCCTGAAGGAAAGGTGGTAAAAATGTAATTGTAACATACACAGACTTTTATCTCTATGGGCAATAAATCTTCAGTCACAGTTCTCAGATGAGCAGAATATGATTTACCAGTTACTGCAGGTTGCTTCTACAAACAAGATGTTCCATCAACAAATCAATTCCTCTTTACAGTATTCAGATAATTAAAAAATTAAAAGATAACACTCGTTAGCATTAGAAACAAGCAACACCCATCCAAAATAAAGAACACACACTGTTTATACACTACTCCCAAAGCTAGAGGATTTTTTTTTTCTGTTGTTCACAAGAACAGTGGTTCAGTGGAACAACATGAAATATTTTTCAAAGTCCCAGCCACCATATCTTTTCATGTTTTCTGGCTGCTTTAATGTCTGGAAAAAATCAGGACAATCATACTCTGAAAAATCAGGTTAATTTAGGACATTTGTAGGAGATTAAGTAAAAGATTAACATAAAACCCCAAAATGGCTTGTGTGTCTGATCTGCTTAGAAAGTAACTGTTCTGTGATAGCATCTGTCTAACTTTATATTTTCACCACACCAACTACCTTACTTCAGATTAACAAGTAATAAAGAATTATAATGTTATTTAATATTATATATTAGCACATTAATAACTGCAATAGTAATACTAGGGCTGAATCCATATATTAATAGTAAGTTACTGCCTCTTACTCCAATTCTTTTCTCAAACTAAATGAAAAACATTCTGAATTCAAGAAAGAACTGCAAGAAATAAGATAAAGGATACTTGAAAGTAAGGCATAGAGAGCTGCTCTGCACACAAAACCTTTTCTGATGCTTGTTGTTTCTTTGGTTTTCTTCAGTTGACAAGATGAGCCAGCCAGCAAGAGTAAAATACTTACAAGAGAGAGAAAAATTGTCAGTGTGCATTTGGGGAAGGGTTATATGTGTGTGCGTGTGTGTGTGTGTGTGTAATCACTGAGGCTCCATTCCAGTCAGCAGAACCTGAATTTCAGCCTAAACTTTGGATATCAGATGATCGTCATAATGATTCCTGCTGCCACTTTGCTCTCCATGGCAAAGCATGTGAAGCATCTGCAGCCAAGCTGAAATTAGCCTTATCCTGATGTCCCTCTCTAAATGTTCCCCCGTTATCTCCCACTTGTCTTGATAGCTAATACAGTTCCTACAGCTGCTATATCATATTAGGTCAGAGCAATGAAAACGAATGCCATTTTCTTGATGGCTTATGCAGAATTGTTGTAATTTGAATCAAGTCTCCCTAGCCTCTTTCTTTCTTTCTCTCCTATTTTTTCTGCCCCTCATACTGAATATATTGGGGCCCTGGCGATCTGCCATTCTAACTGCACATTAGAAATGGTAGAGTTTTCCTCTATCTGATTCTCTAAAATGAGTTCACCAAAAGGTGCAGACCCAGCACATTTGTGGTTTTTCCTATAAATTACTTTAACACTGTGTCCAATCATATATATAATTTCAGATTTTCAATTTCAACTCACTGCTGTGTCAGCACAGACTCCACTGATATGTCTAACGTATTTAGCTTAAAATGAAACGGATGGCATTTCATTACCAGGAAGATAATATTTTTGAATATGTTTGCTGCATGGCAGGATCCATCATTATTCTGCCATTTTATGTTCGGAGTGTGTAATAGCTTTTTAATGCTTTGATGTATTTTATTTATATATGTAATATTTTTCTAATATCATGGGGTGGTTTAACTCATTGGACACATTATAAAATCTTAATTGAATGCTTTTAAATATTAGTTAGTGGGAAAGGCTTAACAAATTGCCAATATTTTGCTTGAAATTTAATAGAGAGTAGGTGAAACACCGAAAAACCTATCTCATTCTCACTCCTTCCCATTGCTCCTCAGCTCCCTCTGACACTCAAAACACTTTGAAAAGAAAAGAAGGGGAAAGAAAATCCCACAGTCCCCTGAGACGCTCAAGCTGTCAGCATGAAGGTAAGTAACACAGGAAATCTTGAACGTGCCCAACTGTGAATGACAGAAGCCCTCTTATTGGAGGAAGCTTCTGACAGGCCTGAAATCCTTAATACCTGGTTTCTCAGTCCTTTGACCAAAGTCATGGAATTTTAAAACTACTAATAATTTCTTCAAAGTTAGTTTTGGTACAGGGTTTTTTTGGCTGGCAAGGAAATGATACTACCTATGTACATTAGTGTAATGTCACAGCTAAATGCATTGCAAGTGAACAGGTAAGTATAAGGGCATTTCTTGATATTAGCAGCAAATGCTAAAATGAACAATGTTAACCGCTCCTTGCACTGGACTAGACCTGTTGTTATGGTCTGCATGCAATTGAATAAGAATGCTCTTTGCTTAAATGAAAGTTGTCATATGACAGTGTGTGATGTTAACTATGATCTTCTACATCCAATTTTTCTAATGTTCTTTTTCCTTTTTCCTTTTGAAACAGCTATAGCCACTCATTTTTCCTATAGTTTCTGTTTGTTCACAGAAGACAACCATTCCTCACATGTCCAGTTTTATATTGCAGAAAACATCGTTTTCCCTAACCTATTTCAACTGCACTCTTCAGAGATGAGGAAATGCATTGCTATGATTCTTACAGCAGGGTGAAGGTACAAAGAAGTTAAAGTCAACCTTCTCAAGTAGGCCTGCTTAAACTTAAGTACTTAAACTTCATATGATTTCATGGTTTTGAGAGGTACAAATCACAGAATCACAAAATCATTAAGGCTGGAAAAGACCTTGAAGATCATCTAGTCCAACCATTAACCTAACACTGACAGTTCCCAACTACACCATATCCCTCAGTGATATGTCAACCCAACTCTTAAACACCTCCAAGGATGGGGACTCCACCACCTCCCTGGGCAGACCATTCCAACGCCTAACAACCCGTTCTGTAAAGAAATGCTTCCTAATATCCAGTCTAAACCTTCCCTGGTGCAATTTGAGGCCATTACCTCTTGTCCTATCGCTTGTTACTTGGTTAAAGAGACTCATCCCCAGCTCTCTGCAACCTCCTCTCAGGTAGTTGTAGAGGGTGATGAGGTCTCCCCTCAGCCTCCTCTTCTCCAGACTAAACAACCCCAGTTCCCTCAGCCGCTCCTCATAAGACATGTGCTCCAGACCCTTCACCAGCTTCGTTGTCTTTCTCTGGACACGCTCGAGTAAGTCTATGTATTTCCTGTAGTGAGGGGCCTAAAACTGAACACAGTCATCGAGGTGCGGCCTCACCAGTGCCAAGTACAGGGGTAAGATCACTTCCCTGTCCCTGCTGGCCACGCTATTGCTGATACAAGCCAGGATACCATTGGCCTTCTTGGCCACCTGGGCACACTGCTGACTCCTGTTCAGCCGGCTGTCAATCAACACCCCCAGGTCCCTCTCTGACTGGCAGCTCTCCAGCCACTCCTCCCCAAGCCTGTAGAGCTGCTGGGGGTTGTTGTGGCCCAGGTGCAGAACCCAGCATTTGGCCTTATTGAAACTCCTACAGTTGGCCTCAGCCCATCGCTCCAGCCTGTCCAGATCTCTCTGCAGAGCCTCCTTACCCTCGAGCAGATCAACACTCCCACCCAACTTGGTGTCGTCTGCAAACTTACTGAGGGTGCACTCGATCCCCTCGTCTAGATCATCAATAAAGATGTTAAACAGGAGTGGCCCCAAAACCGAGCCCTGGGGGACACCACTCGTGACCGGCTGCCAACTGGATTTGACTCCATTCACCACAACTCTTTGGGCCTGGCCATCCAGCCATATTTTCACCCAGCAAAGCGTGTGCCCATCCAAGCCACGAGCAGCCAGTTTCTCCAAGAGAATGCTGTGGGAAATGGTGTCAAAGGCCTTACTAAAGTCAAGGTAAACAGCATCCACAGCCTTTCCCTCATCCAATAAGCAGATTGCCCTGTTGTAGAAGGAGATCAGCTTTGTCAAGCAGGACCTGCCTTTCATAAACCCATGCTGACTGGGCCTGATCATCTGGTTGTCCCGCATGTGCTGTGTGATGGTACTCAGAATGAGCTGCTCCATCAGCTTCCCGGGCACCAAAGTCAAGCTGACAGGCCTGTAATTTCCTGCGTTATCCTTTCCACTCTTCTTATAGATGGGCATCACATTGGCCAATTTCCAATCTATCAGGACGTCCCCGGTCAGCCAGGACTGCTGCTAAATGATGGAAAGGGTCTTGGAGAGCACCCCAGCCAGCTCCTTCAGCACCCTCGGGTGTATCTTTTAATACTCTTGAAGCTGCCTATAAATTCCTGAAAATCAGGGTACTTCTTTAGATGTCTAAATATGGAGCTAGGGACCTGTCTTTGTATTTTATGGCCAAAAGCCCTAGTCATCAAGGGTAGTTAGGTACTTAAGTTGTGCCAAAACATGAAAGCCCCAGCTGTGAAACAAACTCCCATAGAAACTAAAGGCCATCCCAAATCTCTGTATTTTCCACTCTCAGTGAAAAACATGTTTAATCTACCTTCTTCCCAATAAACATATAACTGAATGCACTTTAAAACAAAAAAAAACAAAACAAACAAACAAACAAACAAAAAAAACCTCCATGCCCTAACAGTTCTCCTCCTAGAGGGAGAGAAGCCAAGAAAAAGAACATGGATTAGTTATAACACGTAATATGCAACATATGTTTATCAACATTCAAAGCAATAAGGATTATACAGTCAGTATAAACAGAGAAAAAAGAAGCAAAGAGAAAAGAATCACAACTATCAGATTCTGAAAGATGTTTTGAAATGTTTGCCTTAATAAACTGATATATTTTATGGATATCACATTTGTGGTTATCAGCATAAATGGTTATACTTTTTAAGAGTCAACTCTTTTAATCTCTTAGCAGTTTAGCACTGTGTTATTCTGCTGACTTCAGTCAATTTTTGTTTTATAATGAAGTAGCTGTTTGAAATTGGGCCCATAATTCTATTTATTTTTAACCTGTGTAAAGTTTGTTAGCTAATGCACAATGTTTTCATACAGCCTAAGCACATCAGTTGCTCATGTGCTATTAGACCATTTTAGATATTCATACAAACACATTCTAACCAGAAACTTACTACCCAGGGCAAAAACATTACCCTTGTTCCTCTAGGAACTCTAATTACAAGTCTCCAAGATTCTTCTGTTAATTCAAATTATATAATAAAGACTGTAATATTTCTACAATAAAATATGGGCTTTGGAGAATGAAGTGTAAAGATCTCAATAGCATCTTTATTTGACATTTATCCATTAATATAAAGATAGGATATACTCCAAGCACACTCCAAGACACAGAGGTTTGAATCCAATTTATACAAAGACACCTTCACCTTTGTAAGACTATACAAAGGGACTTGAAAAAGGTTAACATGCAAGGTTTAGGGTTTCTTTATATTGTACTAATAGTGAGGTATTTGACAAATTTGTATGAGGCTTCTAATTCTTCTAACTAAAAGGAACTAACCAGGTCAATGGATGAATCTGAAGAAGTACCTTTAAAACCACTCCCTTAGCAGTTTTTTTGCAATAAGCCAGACAAGTAGTGCATGATTTTTTATCAGTGTTGTATAAGAACCAAAGTGCAAGTCCCTCATGTGAAATTACTGTATTATTTCAAAGTTCATAATTTAGTAATTCATGGATTTGCTATAAAATGCATACATTTGTTACCTGGATTTTATCCTGAATTATATGTCTGGAAATCACTAAATTTGAAATTACTTCAACCAGAGACAGTTCTGAGTACTGACATATTCATACCAGATATTACAGAAGGTGGTTCACCTCTCCTGCTTGAATGAAGTGCTGGATCTGCTCAGGAAAATAGTGTCAGATATACCCTGACACCAGAGAGCACCATTGTGCACCTGTGTGCACCTGTGCGTGATATATCAACAAGTGGATTTTTTTTTCTTTGATGATAGATCTTGATGCCTTGCAGTGGACTATTCTGCAGTACACCTTGGTGTTCTTTTAGACTTGTATTTTGGGAAACACATAATACTCCAGTTTATCATCTGCTCTGTCCCTATCTTGACCTCCTCACAAAAAAAAAAAAATTCTCCTTCTCTCTACGGCTGGCTAAAATGGTGTACTCCCTCCTAAATGCTCAGATAACTAATACACGTTCATGACTTCCTTGTTTGACAACTGCTGTTGAAACAGCAGCAGTCGTGAAAAGCTCTACCTGATTGAAAACAAAACAGTTTCATGTGAAGCAGAATGGAGTGACTTGTGTCACCTGGAGCCCTCAGACTACAAGAATTAAAAAAAATTCCTGTACATGGAGGCTCAGACTTGAAGTTCTGTTCCTAATTTTAAAAGTTTTACATTCCCTAAATTACTTCCAGAGCTGTTTCTTCACCCTCAATCACAAATTTTCCAGAGCCATAGCATATTCAGGATAATGAATTCTATAAGAATGAACGCAGACAGCACTGCTGTCTGCAGAAAATACAAAATCACTGTATTTTCCTATAGTGAAGAACAGTCATAACGGGAACTTAATTTATAACACTGTGTCTCTTCCACCGCAGTTTCTTTACTCTTGAAAGCTGTCATATCCTGTCTATAAGTTAGTCTTCTCTCCATCACAAGAAACACAATTAAACGTCTCCTCTAACATTACCACGTACACCTAACTTTCTGGATGGTTAACCAGGAGTTCTCATTCAGGACTCTTTGGTACATGAGATATATGTGGAGAATACAATAACTAGACTGAAGAAAACTTCAGTCAAAGCTCATGCCAAAAGGTCAGATGAAGCACAAAGGAGAATTGCCCATAGTCTTTCAAAACGAATTAATGGTGGAAGGAGATGGAAAACAAGCCCTGATATGGGTCAGCAGAGCAGAGGGGAGAACCAGGACATCACAGCAACTCAACAGAATTGTCAGTCACCATGAACAAGAAGTGGAATAAATGTGTACAGATTTTTTTGAGATATTGTATTATCATTACTGCACATTTTCAAAAGTTTGGGAAGAAATGAGAGTTATGGAAAAACACATTCACAGAAATGATTCTCCAGTATTGCAAAAGCTGTGTTAGGTATTCATTCAAAGTGCTGTTGAATCACACATACAAAAATTACTGCTTAATGGTTTTATTGAACACTCTGATCCCTCTGCTCCTGAGTCCCTTACTGTGGTTATGCAAAAGAAAGCAGGAGGCATATGGTTCGTAAGTGGAATGAATTGATTTCTCTTCTATAGATTTAGCTAGTGTTTATCATCAACTGCTTCTTCACCAAGGCAGTTATGAGTGACTTGACCTCACTGGGAGGCTTTTTTGCATTTGAAGGACTTTTCCACTATCAACTTGTAGAGGCTTGCCAGCAACTTTTCATAAAATTGTGATAGATGTATTGCAGAAACTGAAAGTGATATAAAGCCAAATAAATGAGGCCTATTTAGAGCTAATAGTCTGCCATAGCACTGTGTAATTGTATGGTTTTCTCTGGAGTAAATCTGTCCAAGAATGAATGAGAGGAAAAAAAACCCCACAAGACTTCTTTGAAAAAACTTTGTGCTTCCAGACACCATCAATTTCTTGAAGCGTAGTCATACCACTATCTGCCACAAATAACAATGTGTTGGATAGGGTTTAGCACAATCTGCCCACTTGATACTGCAGAACATTTTAGCCATGTACATTGCCACAGATATGCTATTACATTGATTGGTCATTATAGTAAATTATCTGAAATAATCTTCATGTTATATGTTGCTATGTAACAATAATGTCACCTATTTGGCGCTGGTGTTCAGCCACTAAGAAAACCCATTCTAAATCATCTATGATAATGTCTCTTAGCTTATCTCTGTTGACTTTGTTGTTTTCCTCCAAGGTGCACATAGGTTTGTTAGCGTGTTATCTCCAGTCCAATGAAGAATTTGAAAAACTTAGTCATGTCCTACACAGCCTGTTAAGAACTAAAACAAGTCACAGTGTCTGGCTGAAACTCACTTTCTTCATCATTCTCTGACCACACCAGATGCTTGTTAGTGTATTATTTAGCAAGCCTTTTTCAGAAAAAGGTCCTTAGTGACCTCTAGCAGGCTGTTGTCTTCTTTTTCTTTATGAGCAATCAAGCAACTGTAACAATAAAGTCATTTTCTGGGTAGTGAGAACCTGGACAAAATGCACTATATATGAGAGACACAGGACAAAACAGTGACAACAATCAATTCACAACCGTGACATTTTTTGCCTTTACTCCATTTGAACATTTTCCAGCAGAAAAGATGTCATTGAGGCTATCCCTGTACAAGATACTCTTTCTTTAACTCACAGAAAGTTTTCAGAAATTTTTACACCATTGTGGATGAAAACACAATTGTGAAAAATAAATTTTAAAAATTAAATAAAAAAAAAAAAAAAGAAGAAAGAAAGAAAGAAGGAATGAAGAAAGCATGAGCAGAAAAGCATATATGCACAATGGCTCATAGGCAATAACATTGTTAAAATTTGAGCCTGGATCTGGGATAGCAAGTTTTCATCCACATACTTTCTGAATCAGAAACACATCTTCAGTTTTAATTCTCTTAAACTGTGGAGTGCTTTGACCACCAAGCTATTGACTACTCTGGAACTGGTTTTTCCTCAAGCATAGGTAGACAGAATAAAAGAAACAAATTGTGTGAATAACTTTTGCTTGTCTTGGAGGGACAAAGAAGAGGTGAAATGAAGCAAGAGGAGTGTGGGATAGCACTGGCGATTGCTTAGTCAGCTGACAGGTAGAATTGAATTATTGAACCTCTAGAAGAGGCGAAACAAAAGTTAGAGAGCGGTAGAGAGATCACAGTGTCTTAACAGATCACTGCCACCTTTTCAGAACTTTATCAGAGTCGTAGCATGCATATGAATGCTTTGTGCAACACTGGACAGAAATGGAAACTACAACTCTGGTGGTGAGGAGAGCACAAAGTCTAACAATGGCACCCCTCTGTCTTTCAAAGTCTCTTAGCATGTGAGTATCAATATTTCTCTTTCACAGCTTGCTGACAATTTGTAGCTTGCCTATAATCATTACAAAACCATGCTTCATTTAATGAAAGCGTTGTAGTACTCCACTATAAATCAGCTGATCAATACAACAGGAATGTTTCAAAATGTGCCAACAGGAAGGGATTTCTCCAACAGTTTCAAAATGGCAGCCTTAGGGGATATGTCTGTCCATATGAGCAACAGTTTACATGTAGTTTGTTATCAGACTGTTCATACCAACAATGGTACTGTCATGCTTTCTGTGACTTCTGAGACAAATGTGCCAGTCTCGTGCCATTTGCTTTATAATGCAGATGATGGGTCAAAACACATGAGCTTCACCACAGCATGGAAGTCCAGCCTGCAATCTCTCATGCTGGACTTCTTCTCCCTCCCCTCATCTTCATCACTGTTCAAAGTGGCAAAAGACTTAATTGGCCCAGGGTGGTGTCATCAATCTTTCTGGATATTTAACTACCTGCTTTCAGCTTACAGACCAGGAGGAACTGAGCAATTCCCTTCAGGCAATCTATATCGTCTAGCAGTTCACCCTGTAAGTGATGCCTTATCAATTTCTGCCACAGCCTCCATAGCCAGACTCAAGGATCAGAGGCTCTGACAATGGCTAACAAGTTTAAACCATTAGTCCCATTTGTAACTACTTGGTGAAGGGCTTGGGCAGTCTCAACATACCTTATACAGCAACTTTTAGTGGATTGCTAGTCTCATTCATTTTGCCAGAATGACCTTTGTAGTTAATGGGGGTTATTGGAAAAATATTTTTTTCTTCAAATTCTTTTACTTTCTCCTCCCTGCTTTTTCTTTTTGGAATGTAAAAGCCATTTAGGTTGTGATGTTACAAAACAGTAATGCAGGCAATAATCTATTGCTCTCCAGTGAGAAAATATGTGTCCTTGTGTACTGTATGTTGTGTCTGATACTAAAAAACATCTTTGTCAGTCAGGTGCCAGCAAAGTAATTCATTTTCGTAGAAAGTTTTGGTCATATTAAAAATCCTAACCCTCTTCAAGGTTGAGGATGTGCCATTAGTATAATTTTACCACACTAAAACCTTTATTTTTGCCCTGTTTAACCTTTTCAGAGCGGTAGTTTGCAGCATTGTCATACACACAGTAAAATGGCTTCTTTTAGATCAAACCATGTGAGATTCCTCCTACTGAATGAACACAGTTATGTCAATTTTCACAATAATTAACACTGTAGACTAGAAGCAGGTCCTATTAGCTTTGGTTGTGCTGTTCCTTTAGGTCACTCTCAAGGGATGATCCAAAAGTGGTCTGATGTTCACCATCCTTGTTCTTACTGCAGGCCTAACAGCCCTTGGAATTTCCCCACTGTTTATTGCCTGGAGCAAATTTAGGTCAAAAATGTATCTAAAACAATGTCCTATTGAAAGGACTGTCCATCGTTTTTTGGTGTCTGCCAGCATGGCAAAAGGGATGGTGACTTGCAAGGTTTAGGGGAAGAACCAGGACACTCCAGAGCCAACCTACTGGACTAAAGATACATCTGTATCTTGATGCTGTTTAAGAGTTAGTCAGCTCACCTCAGGGACCACAGTTTATATCCCACAAAAAGAAACACCTCATCCACTCTCAGATTTACTAACAGGATGTCCACATTTCTGGAGCCTGCCACAGCTGAGACTTGACCACTGCACGCATTGCAAGCACTAATGGACCATGTCACTGCCCAAGACAAAATGTTTTCCAGTAGTAGGTACCTACCTTCTAGATGCAAAGACTCCAGCTTCAGAGTGGCAGTATACCACCTTCTAAATTCGCATCTTACTCTGTTGGTTCATTTTTAATTTTTTTGCTTATTGGATCACTTGTATCATTTCTCACCCATTCAAATAGACAAGAAATTTACTTCCCTGCACCTCTCTTCATCACAAAAGTCTGTGAGACCACATGTCCTTCAGTTTATCATGTCCTAAGGAAAACTTTTGTCACAAAAAGCAGCTAAACAAGATGCATTCAAGTGTCTTCTGGAGAGGGCTCACAGTTGCTCTCATTATGTGTAGAGACATCAGTCCCTCCTGCTCCAGGATCTCAGAGCCACCATGGGCCACTGACAGTAGTTTTATTTGGTGTCTGCATGAAGTCTTTTTGGTTTTGCACTCTGATATACATCCCCTGGAGTCATGGATCTATGTACCTAGGTGTTGTCTTTGGGCAAGCCACTGACAAATCAACACAGATGTGAGTTCAACTGCACCTTTTCATCCTGCAAAACATTCATCAAGTGCAATTTTCAGCAGATCAGAATTGACACTGTTTATCCTTGGCACCAGCATGCAAAGTAGCACTAGCAAAGCATTAGGTCCTATCTGACCAGCTGAGTGATGCACAGAGCTCATCCATTGCTGGTGGGTGCAAGGAGGCTTCCACCAGGAGTGCCTGACAGCAACCAAGCATGAACTACAAGCAGACTTTCAACTCCTCTCATTTGAAAGAAAATGTGTGCCCTTCTTTTGAGTCTTATTACAACCAGCATAAACAGGAGGAAGGCTTACAGAAGGAGGGGACAGGGTCTCTCTCCCATCTCACAAGGAACACACATTGACCCCAGCATGCTGTTCTGGAAGTCCAAAAAGACATTCCCACACTGTAGTTGGGGCTGTAGCACCCTTCCATGCCCTCACCACATTCAGGCACTGCCACAAGTATCTCCTGATCTCTGTTCCTTCCTCTAATATCTATGCTGTATACAGTATGCAGTGGTCCCAAATGCCAGGTAAGCCCCAGGTATAACTGGAGAATATCAGTATTTTCTGTTTCCTTCTCCATCCCTGAGGGCCTTCAGTCCTGAAGCTCTTCCTTGACTCTCTTTGCTCTGTGGGAAAGGTCAGTTAACCTTTCAATGTCACCTTCTCCAGGGACGGGGTATGCAATGCTGTCACCTGGGCACTACAAGGCAGTGGGGGAAATAGAGTGGGCACTGGTTTAAAAGACATAAATAGCATTTAGAATACCACTTTTGATGTCATGTGCTGTGGTCACTGCCATGGCCTGATAGTTACATAAAGAGACTGAATGTTTCAATGCCATCCTTTCCAGAGGAAGTCAGAAGGTCAGTAAATCAGGTTTCTGTTGCCTCCTTCCCTTTGCATGTCTGCTGCCTTATTCCCTTTCCACACCTGGCAACCAGCATCCCATCAGTTGAAAACGTGTCCGTACATACTACGTACAGGGTACACAGTGGCCCTTTTCTCAAGGACTTCAGGAGCACCTCAGATCCTGGGTGAAAACACTTGTCTTCCCTTCTCTCCAATTAAGACAACAGGAGTTACCATCCTTGTTCTGGCTTCTTCATGGTGGCCATCTGCAACGACAGTTATTCTTCTCAGTCAGTGAGTCACTTCTGTATGGCCATGGTCTGCCCAAGAAGGTCTTCCCCTACACACACCCCTGCCCATCAAAGCACCTGAGGAGGTGGATGTAACTGACTGGCTGCTAGGAGGGAAAGCACTCTGTGCCCCAGTTGCACCACAGAGCTATTCTATCTAAATGCATGGTATTTAGGAAACTCTGGATAGTGAAATAAGTGTAGTGGAACAGGCCAAATTGTATGGCCATGACAGTAATACTCAGCCAGGCCAGAAGCAAGGATGGGTCAGGCCAAGGGATGGAGGGGGCCTTCCCATGGCTGCCCAGAAGCACTGTGGATACAGTGCCAGGAGGATGTCCTTGAGAATATTTGAGAAACTACTTGGGCAAAATTTTACATCAAGGAAATCAAAAGAGAATAGTATAGAAGCAGTAAAAGAAATCAAGGAGTAAGTGTGAGAAAGAGTAGTCAAGCACGGTCTTAATAAAACTCAGGTGTATGCATAATATCATGGAATCAAAAGGAAGCATCTGAACATTATCTCTTCCTTGACCTAATCAGCAAGATCTGAGCATCAGGCTCTGTGCTTCTTTTGCTGTAGAGATATGGCAGATGTGTAGCATCACAGAAAGGGCCTATCATATCTTTTTTACATGAGGTGTCTGAATTCAGCAAAAGATGTGTATAACTGAATACAGGGGTCCTCGCATTCAGAATTCCCTAATTTATCTTTAGCTTGCAAATAAATGTTTTCAACTGGCTTAAATTTCCATGCTGTGCACCTCAGCCATTCCCAGGTCAGAAGATAGAATCACATTTTGACTGCACAGTCACTTAAAACATACTTAGGTGTGACTTTCTCATTCCACCTCAGAGTTAAGGTAAGATGAAGTGTTCCTTTGCACAAGGTTTTCCCAGAGAACATTTTCTGACTGTGGTGTTGGCTTTATCTTGAAGTTGCAATACTTGTTTAGGCAGCAGCCATAAAGAGGCATATATGTAGACAACATGTCCTTATCTAATCTCCCAGGAAAAAAAAAAAAAGGTTAACAAATACAGGCCAAATATGACAGAAGTGTGAAAGATCACAGTCCTCTCAAGAAATAAATCAAAGAAAGAAAGAATTAAACACACATTGCTCCACTAAAACAGGAATACAGAAAATGAGATCTCCTCTGTCAGTGATTATCTTTTCAACTGATTATTTCTGGGGCTGGCATCTATAGGCTGCCATATTATGACTATTTAATTGTAACATGGAGTACAGGAAATTGCTGTTATTTTTCAGAACTGGTGCAATTCTTTGACAACTTAATACTCTTACACACTTTACTTCCACCTAGTTTGTTTGTTTGTGGCAGTAGAAGACAAAGCCTGCCCCCCAGCACTGCCTGTTGGGAGAGATGAGCAGGAAGAGTGAACAGTAGAATAACCCCCTTAAAAATGGCACTTAAGAACAACTGCCATAAACACACTTCTGGATTTCTGACGGATCATCAGCAGTTTCACAAGGACTGCTGGCAGGATCTATTTGTTATTGTTTAAAAGAAATAAAGCTGGAGGTTGTTCCTCATAGGTTATCCTATGAGCTTTATTTTCTTCTTGAGAACACATAAAAAGAAATAAATATGTTTCTCAGTTTAGATTAAAAAATCTTAAAAAAAAAAATAATAATTATAAAGCTAAAAATCATCCTGGATTGTGTAGTGACATCTTGTGGTGCAAAGAGAGCACAGTTGAGTGGGAGTTCAGAAAAGTGATTATTATCAGTACAACTTCAAAACACATAATAGCACTTTGTGCCTGGCTTTTGATTGCCTCAACAGAGGACTGTTGCAGCATTATCACTGCACCCTGTTCATTATGACACCTAAAATGCTTTTTCCTAATGGGGTATTAACTTATAATTAATCATCTCACATTAATGTAAATTTATCCATGCAGGCATATTTAATCAGAGCTCTTTCATTTTTCATAATATTTTAATAACAGAGCACTAAAGGAGACTTGCAAGATATAAAGTTACATGAATAGTGTTTATAATCTAAGCCTATTCAAGGGGTTCGAATTCTTGACTTTCAAGGAAGCTGAAAAATGACATAATTTGAACCTATGCACTATTATTATGATTAACCTGCAAAATATATATACTTACAGAACGGCACACACTGCCCTATCTTAATGACGCCCTCCATAGAGGTCATACATAACAATGACATGTTTTCCAATAAGAGTAGTTATAAGATAATAGGACTTAATTTATTTTAGGAGCCTCAGCACAGCAGTATCTCACCAGAACAATCAGAAGTGGAAGCCTTTCCATGAACGCAGTGAGTGTTCATGCAAGTGGATTTATTTAAATGTGTGGCAGGTTTTAGGATTATCTCATTCAATTTTTTTAATCCTTGCTCTATAAACAGTGTAAGGGTCTGGTATTTCTAATGAGTATTGATGGCAGCTGTCACTAAAAAGACTGGCTTGTTGTGAATAATAAGTAAGTCTGCACTCATTGTAGGAGATTACTACTAACGCATTTCTGGCAACATAATTTACACTTTATTTCCTCCCTAAAACACCAAAAATCAGCAATATGCTTTATCATTCTTTGACAAATTTCCTATTCAAAGATGAGTCAGGCAGGTTACGAACAACAGAAACACCTCAAAAATCTTTGGGAACTCAGAGGCCTGTGGATAAAGCAAACATTGCTTGAACTTGTTCTCACTAACCACAGGTAAGTTTGGAGTAAAACTGTCTTTCTGGAGTGATCCAGATCATAGGCAATCCCTAATTCTATCACCCCTGCTCAGATTTAATGTGCATTCTCTTAGCTTTTCAAAGAGTTCTCCTTTGCTCTCTTCAAGGATGTGCTTGCTAGTGTGACATTAGAGAAGCTAATAAATTAACTGCAAGCAGCCAGCTTTTTAAAATTATGAATACTAACAATAATAACATCACCACTTGAAGTAAACCAGTAGGTTTTTTGTGTTATATATTGATTGTGACCAGTTTCTACTCTCATTAGAAATATTCATTAGTAAAGCAACCAGTTGTTGAAAAAATTTGATTTCTAGGATTAATGACCACCTGGGAGCAGATTAAAGCTTGTTGTATATCCAAGGCCATTAAGACCATTTCATACTTCATACAAAGAAAATGCCAGGTACAACATTATTTATTCAAGATGTTTGGCTTTTCTAATTAAGGAAATATTTGATCCTTCCAACTAAGGATCTCCCTGTGCTTTACAAAGAGCAATGAATTCATAGTTCTCATCCACAGTGAGTAGAGAAGGATCATTATCCCTCTTTCTGAGATAATGGAATAGACACACAGAGAAAATAAATAAATTATAACAAATTCCAGAGGAGATCTGCCAAATCCTTTTTTCCCCAACATTTGGTTTTGTGTCAGGATCAACAAGGATAATTTTTCTTCCAAGCAAGAGCTTCAGCAGTTACAGAGGATGTGCTCTATGCTGTGAGCCAGTTGTACCGCTTTGATCCCTTCTCAGTCTCCCATTTGGGTTATGGTTGTTTCTGGCTGCTTCTCACACACCACTTTCTCTGAGTAAAACAGTCACCACAGCCACCACCAAAAAAACCCAGCTTGCTGTTGTATTACCTACTAACAAATATGAATTTTAACAGATCTTAATTTTGGTAGATGATAGGCAGATGTCGTCTCTTGCTTTCTCCTCCAACCATTTTTATACACTTTCCTCCATATAAACAGAGGGGGAAGAAAGTGAGAATTATTTAAGTTATGTAAGTCAGAAACACATTCAAAATGAAGAATACTCAGTAATGAACAGCTGAACCCCTCAGTGGAAAAGAGATTTCATGAGAAGAGAGTCCGACCTTGTTTATTACAGCCATATTTTCTCCCCTGGAAAAAAAAAAAAAAAAAAAAGAGAGAGAGAAAACAAAAAAAGAAAAGAAACCCAAACAGCAATGTTTCCTGCAATAAAACCTTTAAAGTAAAGAAATGGGAGAAAAAAATAAAGTGTGTGATATGTAAAGTGGTTGCAAAACTGGAATCTTATGGTGCTATTCCAGCTAGATGACGTTGGTAGTAGCACTGGAGTTTATCATTACTTTTGGCAAAATGTGCTGTGGGCAGAGAAGTGATGAGGGACAAAGTGAAGGTTATTCCTTCAAATAAGAGGCAGCAGAGCAAAGTGGAATGAAACAAGTATTTGCTGTAAACTCAGGGGATTAAAAGCCGTTTGAATTATTTAGAAATTGGGCACTAGGTCTGCATCCTTTCGTTGGCTGTCCACTGGACTGAAGAAACTCACAGGTGCTGCTACAAGTAATTGGCTATGTGAGGAACACAGTGTTTTCTGGCAGCATTTCTTGGCAGTCCTCTTCCAGCACAGAAACGGAGACATGTAGGGGCAATACTTACATCTCACTGACATGGCTTCCTCTCATCTCTTCTCTGCAGTAAGTACAGTACAAAAAACTTCAATGGCCTGAGGCACACTTCCTCAAGATTAATCTACATTTGTAACATGTAGATTCTAAACTGGAAGGTGGACTATAACACATAACGCAAGCTTCTTCCTGGTTTGGGAGACATGCAGAAAACGCAGACCTCTGCAGAGTGCAAAGGTCAAGAGAAAGTGGGTGGGGGAAAGCCTCAGAGCACTTTTGAACTCCAAATACATCCAAAACATAAGACCCAGGTAACTACTAACTCCAACCCAAATTCCTGTATCTGGTTTTCTTGTTATGTCCCTTAGGTCCCCCCCCCCAAAAAAGAATTCTGGATGTATAAAATAGGAGATGCAATGAGCTCCAGCAAGTCCCTGGTAGATGATCAGGATTAGTTTAGACGCAGCTGGATGAATTTGACTATGCTCACATCAAATTTGCCCTTTGCCACAGGCAGTCTACAGAGCAGTAAGCTATTTTTGTTCTGCTCCTGTTCTGTATTGCCAACCCAACTGTTCAAAATCAAGTGTCCTAAAAATCTAGAGATGGATATAACAATAATTATCTCTTTGAGAATAACAACTGTGAAGTGTATTTTCTTCAAAGTTCTGAGCTTCATAGTAAGACAGGTTCAACTCATTTCATATCTTTAAGCCTTTTTATTCAGTTGTGAGACTCATGGTACAGACTTCTGAAGTAACAACTCCAATGTTGATTTTTATGTTTACTATAGATTCTTATACACATTACAGTTCTCAATCTGCCCCCTGAAGTTGCTCCAACAAGTGCATGTAATTTTATACTTCACAACTTTTAAAGTTTTTAATCTTAAAAGTAATTCCATGATACACCACTGTTTCATAATCTCACTTCAGAGTCTTGTTAGGGCTGTCAAGGGAAGAAAGCTGACACTGAAAACTGGAATAAAATGTAAGCAGTTATGTCATTAAGATATTAATTCAAAATAGTGAACAATGCCAGTTCTTTAAGGGCAATCTCCACAGCAGAGGAATAGTCAGCAGTATTGGTCTTAGTAATAAGAAGTTAACCATCATCTGACCTGACCCCCTTCCTAAAGCCTTTCAAGAATACCTGCCAATAAAATAGAAGAAAATAAACAGTCCTAAAATTTTATAATTTTTTCTGTTCTTCTATTTCTTTATTTTCATTTTCTGTATTCCTCATTATACCCCTTGAATTAATGACCATAATTTTTCCTTCACAACTGTCTAGAATTTTTTTCACTTTTCTGTTCATTACTCTGTCTCTCTTTTACCTGCCCTTCTCCTTTTCTTTCTAAAAAAAAGTCCTCTCATGTATTTCTTATCACATTCATGACAATACCCTCTCTCCTAGGACCTGCTTTGCTTTTCAGCCCCATTTCATTTCTCCCTGATGACCCTGCCTCTTCCTCCCTCACCTTAGGTTATTGACAAGGGAAATGTCAGAGCACCCTACTTGCCTACAGTAAAAATAAATGGGGTGAAGGGAGCAATGTGGCTAGTAGATGAATGTGTATAAGTCCTGCCAGCTGTCTGTTTGTCCCACAGGTCAGCTGCCTACCCACCTTCCTATGTTACTGTGCTGCCCTTTCCATGCCTCTCCCCCATATAACTGCTACATTTACAGCTGGAATTTTATGCCTAAACACTGTGCCAGAGCAGGCACCAGTCACCTTGTTAAGCCAGAGACGTAGCAGGAGCCTTGAAAAGCAGGCTTTCCCTATGACACAAGAAGTCCCCCTGCAGAAATGGTGCTCAGTGCCATACAGCTGACAGACATTTAGCAAGGATTTCCTTCCATTATTGCATATTTGCACCATAGAGAGGCTCCTGGAAATCCCCCAGTGCCATGAGATGGGGGAAACTGATAAAATACGTATGAAAAAAAAAAAAAATAGTATGTGAAATAGAAGTGGGAAAGAATCAGCTCCATTTTAAGTGGACTTAGAATTTTCTTAGGTGAGAGCCCATCAGGTAGAGCGTGACACTGCTGCACTGTATTTTATCTCTAGGAAGTGCTCAGCACAGGTGATGGCTGTTTGCTGTCATGAAAAAGAAATGGCACACAAATGGTTAGTTTTGAGATGAAGCAAGAGAGAAAGAGAGTCCTCCGATATGGAGATAATGTGGCCATGGAAAAATGACTACATGAGAACATATACTCACTCTAAATATTTGCAATTCTGGGAACCTTTTATTGAGTATACAAAATCAACATTGTTAAGACATCCAGCAGCTCTGTCTTTCTTCTTATTGTACTGAGATCAAAAGGCAGCCTGTGTTAGTCATGGGAGACAGAATTTCTTGTATCTATCTAGTTAGTTAAATAACCAGAGTGCACTGTATTCATTTTCACTGTGATCTTAATTTGAAAATATGCCGATGCTCTGCTTTAGTGAGTATTTCTTCATTTTACAAATCAGGTTCAGCACACAGGGCCAATTCTTGTTTCCAGTGAAGTCAAACCTCACATTTATCCTTATCCGGATTCAGAACCGCCATTCCCCCGTGATCTGCTTAACTAAGAGAGGCAAGGACTTTTTTTTTTTTTAAATTCCCAGAGTCATACCTGCGGTGGGCAGACCACCTCCGAACACAATTTTTCTTTAGAAGCAAATTGTAGCAAGCCTTGACCTAATAGCAGTGAAAGAAGGAAAAATACAAGCAGCTCTTCCCTGCATCCCAGAACACCTGAGTATACTTTTGCCAGCTGTAATTCAACTGCATATGATTATGTTGAAGTTTGCAATAGGGAATCTAGTTTGTCCCCTTTCTTCAGGGGAGAACTGAACGACAGGCTGGCAATGTCCACCAGGAAGACTGGCCCCCTAGAGATGCTCCTGCTGATGTCAGAAGCTGAGATGCTATTTACAGAGTAGTTTTTGTACCAGCACGTGTTCACTAGCTTAAATGGTGATGTGCACTGTCTCAGGCTGTCCAAGATTAACTGAAGCCTCTGAGCAACTTTATTTGATACTTACAACCAAATAAAACAATGTAATTGCATGGATCAGGACATATCAGAGGTAAATCATAGTTTGAGATACCTGGACCCTGACAGGCACAGCAGGACCTCACTCTTTAAGTGCCTTTCAAATGGGTACTTGAAATCTCAGCAAAGAGTAAGACCAGATACATCAGATGCATATAGCTGTGGTAAAATAAATGGGGGAAAACCCAGACATAATGGAAACATTCCTGGTTAGTTATGAACCTCTGGATCAGCTTTTCAAAACAAGTAAGAGAGATTAGAAATTGGTGTAACATGAAAAGACCTGAACTACTGACAATGAGGAGAATCCCTCCTCTATCCATTGGCTCCTGGCTCGTCCTGACAAAAAATCCAGAACTGGGAAGAACCACATGAGCAGAAAACATGCATAGGAATAGCCCTCTTTTATTGCAACTGATGAGCTGTAGGCATGCAAGACTTGGTATCATTCATTTATAAGACAGCAGATAAGATACAGAGATCACATTTGTAATTTAGATGTTAAAGTGCATGGGTGTTTTTCACTCTCTTAAGTGCTGCTTTGAATATCTTCAATATTTCAAGTTCTCTCTTCAAAATTACATCAGACATCTGGGATAGCTGACTGTTCTTGTTAATTAATTCTTATGTTTACTGCTCTGCTGTTGTCACCATTTGTTCATGGACTTTTCATTATCATAATATTTGTTTATCTGACTAAATAAACCAAACAATAACATTTTGAAGTACAGTACAGTAAGCGTAGCTTCCAGTACAGGCAGAAAAGCATACATGAAAGCCTCTTCAGGAAAATATATTCCTGCCAAACCACATGCAGTGATGCCTTTAAATGAGTACATTCAGGTAATTAACACAAAGCCAAGCCAAAGAAATACAGCAGGAATGAGCTGCCAGGCACCAGTTACCTGTACAGCTAAAAATGGGGACAAGAATTTGCAAAGGCTTCTATATCAGAGCCGTGGGGGGTTGTTTAGCTTTTTTTTTTTTAATCAAAAGCCTCTCAGCTCTGACTTATGGCCAGGTTTTCCTTCTGATTAAGCAAGACTGATGAGAAAACCAGAAACAGATAAACTACTTTCAGTGAAGTTAAAGCCCCCCAAACTCTCAAGCCACAGTTTGAAGCCAAAAATGACTCCTGCAATAGGGCTTAAAAGTTAGAAAATATTATGCATTCTTCATGATTACAGCTGAATGGAAGTTTAAAGAACATTCCTCCCCATTTGGGGAAGTGGGATCCAGGAGAGCGGATATAAAGTCAATCTGTACAGTAGCAAAAAACAAATTCTTTGTGGTATCTGCTGTGGTAGACTGTGCACCAAGCTATTCCTGCATAGCTGCCTGAGAAGGACTGCAGAAGTCTCCTCCAACAGATGGTAGCACATGCTCAGCCATCACAGGTCAGGCTCATGGCAAATCAGGTATCATGAAGACAGAAAGATAAAATATTCCAGGTTCCTTTTATGCTGCATATTAGACCACAGAAGTGTCCCTGAATTCAGAAATTCCCCCCCTTTTTTTTTTTCCAATTACTTCACCTAAGCAGAAACATACAGTTCCTTGAAAGAAAGCCTACTCGTGAAAGGACCGGAGAGTCTGGAAGAGCAAATTCCCTTGATGTTTCCCATGGCACTTACAGAGAAACCCCAAAATTTCATTCTAAAACCAGCAAGCTCCTGAAACACTAAGAGAAATTAATAAAACTGCTGGCTAGCTTCTCTGCTAAATCTAAATAGCCATATTTAGGAAGGCAAAGCTTAATTAATCCTATTGCCTTTCAAGTTTTTTTAATTAATCTAGATCAAATTCCTTTCCTTGCTTTATCAAATAAGGATTCTCCATCACACTCCAAAAACCTTCTAATCTACTTTTCCTTTAAATTTATAAATATGAGTGTATAATCAGATAGACAGAAGAACCTTCTTTACCTGATTCATTCACATTAGATTGGAGAAAATCTGACAGAAAAAGAAAAAATTTAGTTTGATTTCAAATTTTATTATTTACATAATAAAGAAAATTTTTCTTCATCTTGATGATTTGATCATCAAACAGTAAGAGCTATCCTAGGAGAAATAAACATGGATACCTGGTTCTCTTCTCATTTACCCTAATTTCACACTGATGTAATTCCACTGACCTCTGATAAGTTACTCTAGACTTATGTCAGCATAAATGAGTGGAGCACTGAGACAGAAAAAAATACTGTTGGGCTGAAACCATTATTCACATATTCAAATTCAACCCTAGACAAGTTTTACAGTCCCTTTCTCCTCTGTAAAACTCAGCAAAATCATTGATAGTCAATCAGTACCCTAAGATTTACAAGGATATCTCTGATACCACCTTGGAAGTCTAGAGATATATGCGCAGAGAGTATGAATGAGCAAAAGCCCCTGGGGATTACAATACTGTACCTCACATGTGAATCACCAGAATTACTAACCCTACCTCACCAGTGAGAGCAGGAGAAAGCAGAGAGACCTTAATGCAAGAGAGAACAAATAAGAGTTTAGCAATGAAGAATTATACATATAAATTATTTTGCTAACACTTTTATTTCCCCATAATTATATTAATTTATTTGCTATTATTCACTGCAATAACACTGATCTCAATAAATTAATATGGTCTCAATGCTGCTATGAGAAACTCTTTCCAAAGAGTTCCACAGTAATTCAGAATTAGTTAAATGTACCATTAAACCAAAATGTGCTCACTTCCCTTTTGTTGTTAGTTTCAGGGTCTATTGAAGAAAGATTTTCTTTCAGTCAGCTTTCAGAAACATAGTTTCTAAATCAGGATGTGCCTTGTCATCTAACCTCCCTCCTCCTTCAGTTTTCATCCTGATGCATTTGTATTAAACCACAGACTGATAAACGAGTATTGCTTTGGCTACACAAAAGAGCAATCATTAAAGAAACCTCTCATAAGGTATGAATCAAAGACAGGAAACATTTACTCTTTTTCCACTTGATCTTCCCTGGCTGAGGGACTGCCTGCAGTGGCATTCTCCTCTTATATTTATGTTTTCCCTTTTTTTTTAATTCCCAAACCACTTTTACCCATTTCTCAGTTGCTTTTGTAAAAGATACACAGGTATATCCAGTCAATAGACAGTCTGCTACTGATTGTTACAGTGCAGTTTGATAGAAGTCTGTTATCAGTCTGAAATGTAATCCAGCATGAGGAAGCATGAAAAACAAGGGCATGGAGGCAAAGAAACAAGCATCCTGATGTGAGAAACATCTCTAATTAATGAAGTGAGATACAGAGAGAATTTATACCATTTATCCTAATGACTTTTTTAGAATATAGAGTGATGAGACTGACAAGTTTATGCTTACCATGCACAGATGTACATGAGGTTTTGCTGTTTCTTTTGAACAGCTCAAAGGAATTTTCCATAACCTCTGTCCCTGCACAGTCATCTCTGCTTCTAAAAATCAGTGAAAAAATGTAAACCATAGCAGGATCAGTTCTTTGCTCTTATTATTCCCTTCTTTTTCATTGTATACTTTTTCTTTACACCATTTGTGTCACTGTGGGTTCTGTTTCTTGAAGTAGTCAAAGAAGTTCAAGTATCCTTAACCTGAAAATAATTACCTTTGGAACAACAGAATTGCTGGCTTCAGCACTGTGGTTACCTGGTGAATATAGGCTATATTACACAGGTCAGAGTAGATGTTTTGCAGATTGCAAACCTCTGCGACACAGAGTTTTCATTTCTTATCCTCAGGCTTGTCTGTGTGCTTAAGACAGTTGTAAATCAGCACAGGTTCATTGATTCCAATTTATCTGCACAGGTCTGCACAACTAGACAGGTGCAATGTTTGGAAAGACAGACAGAAAGAAAGACAGAAAGAAAGAAAGAAAGAAAGAAAGAAAGAAAGAAAGAAAGAAAGAAAGAAAGAAAGAAAGAAAGAAAGAAAGAAAGAAAGAAAGAAAGAAAGAAAGAAAGAAAGAAAGAAAGAAAGAAAGAAAGAAAGAAAGAAAGAAAGAAAGAAAGAAAGAAAGAAAGAAAGAAAGAAAGAAAGAAAGAAAGAAAGAAAGAAAGAAAGAAAGAAAGAAAGAAAGAAAGAAAGAAAGAAAGAAAGAAAGAGACTTGCATGTCCTGTTTTACCATTCAAGAGTAGTAATGCCTCTGCTGAAGTCACTGGACCTCTGCTGGTGTAAAACTCAAATGCAGAGAGGACTGAACAGGGTTCATATCAGAATTAAACCTTGATCGAATGCAGGAGAATTGCATTTCTGAAGAAAACTATCACATCGCAGAACATAAGTACATGTTTAAAAGGTCCCTCATTCAAAACCCAAGGGATGTTATTTTCAGAAGCCAATATCCGAAGAGATCACCATGTGTAAATTCCTGCCAGCTCAAAGCTGAGTCCAAAGAAAATAGCAAACAGCAGATGCTGCTACTGGCACAAGTACATCATAAGCTATGGCTTGCCCCTCAGAGCTGGGGTGTCCATGACATCCTTGAACACTGCTCTAGAAAAGGAGCAGAAAGAAGAAGAGGAACCCAAAGAGCAGTATAACTCAAAAATCAATAGCACATAAAATTGTTTTTGCAGAAAAAATAACATGCTTTAAATCACATAATACCTTGGGCCCAATCCATGGTGATATAGGTGACTATCGATTTCTGTGGAGTTTATGCTGACATATTATTAGCTAAAAGCCTGGTCAAGAATTCAGAAAGGATGCTAAAAGTATTAGATGTAACCCAACTGTGGCATTACCAACAGCAACACCTTCTGATTTATACTGGTGTGAGAGGGAAGAACCCTGTAATACAGACATAGAACAACTGAGCAGCTAAAGAACATGAGAATACCAGGCTTTCTTACTGATGAAAGTAACTCAGACAAACAAAACCCTATGCAATTTTATATGAATTGTCATGACTGTCATTTGAACAGAAGCACAGATAAATGAAGGAAAATAACAGCTTCAGGTGGTACAGGGGAAAAGAGAACTGACTCAAGGAAAACTGGAATGAATGTCAGGAATAATTTCCTGTCACTTAGAACTGGTAAGTCTTGGTCTAGTGACTCAAAACAATACTAAATAAATTTCATGAGTATGATGCTGGGAACAATCTTGCATCATCAGGAAGATAAATATCTGCATTATCTAAGACTTCTAGGATTAGAAAAAAAAGGCAACAACTCAGTAGTACTCAGCAAAAATATGTTGGCACAATGTACTTGATATTAGAATCAAATTTGCAATAAGAAGATGCATTCAAAGAAATAAGCTCAGAAAAAAGGAGAGAAGAGTGGGTAGCCTTGATACCCACTTTAGTACCAAAATAAACACAAACTGATTTCTGAGACAGTCCTGTTCATGTTCATCTCTGCTGCACCCATCCCACATAGAACAGTCTCAAAGCACGTACTGATATAAAGCCTCAAAGATGTCAAGGATGACTGAGCTTGCACCTTTTATAAATGTTCCTATTTCCTCTCAGACTGGAAAATTTTGCACACAGTCATCAATTAGTTTATTAGAGAAGAAAAAAAAATTGAGATAACAGGTCACCTTTAAAACAAAAGAAGAAATAATGCTTAGTGTAGTAATATTTCATTTTTGACAGGTAGTACCAATGAGATTGCAGCTAAAAAAAGGCAAAAGCAAACACTCTTGTTCCTCCAATATTCATTTAAAAGAAGAAAGGTTTATAAATTTAGATAGAACAAAAAAGGGTGCTATGAATGGAAGAGATATGTTGGGTGTATTAATCAGTGTATCTATTTCTTTTAAAAGATCTTTCTTAAAGGTGCTTAAATCAAAAAGCAAATAAGCCATCTTGTCTTTTGAAGTTTATTGCAGCAGCTTATCAGCAAGGAGGAAAAAATATGTGGGAGAAGAAGGGAATATATAGAGCAAAAGACCAGCACTCTCAATCAATATTTTATTTATAAGTACAGAGGGATGCATAGTACTAGTTTTAGTTTTGAAATCTAAATTCAGTTTTGAGCCAGAATGTGAAAATTAGATTTGTTTAAACCTCAGTGTTAAGTTTCTGCTGATACAGGTGGTGGTATATTTACTAAAAATAATTTGAACTCCATTTCTACCGAATAAACAGTATTTGCTAGGTGTACAACAAGCATATTGGAGACTGCCAAGTCTCTTAATAGGAACCGACAGATATTTCAACCAATTGCAGTCAACAAAAGCCCTTTTTTAGCAATGCTGATGTCAGCAAAAAGGTAGCAGCCCAAAAAATGAAAACATCACTCTCCCTTTCCAGTAAGAACCTCTGAAAAGGTGGGTTCTCCAGGCTATCCCTCTTCTGCAGACCAAGCAACAGTGATAGTGGGGTTCTTACAAACAGCAGTGAACAACATATATTACCTTCTTGGATTTTAAAAGCTTGGAAATAATAGTGGGATGAAAAATTGTTAATTGAAGCATCCCAAAATTGGGATGGGATGTAACATTGGATTTTTCTGAAGTCTTGATGTTTTTATAAAAAGAAAAGCAGAAAAATTCTGTTATTTTAGTGCCACTAAATAAATATTGTTGTTAAAAACAATAAGAGAAATCATGTAAAATAAATTACTCGAAGACATGCTAAATGAATGGTTTCATTATGGCTTTGTTGTTGCTTCATATGTATACATACTAAATGTTTAAAGAAGAAATACAATTAGTTGCCATAAGAGAAAGTCAATATCCATTTTTATGCAAACATCCAAGAAACAAAGTTGAACTTTTGGATTTGGGAGAAATTTCTAGGAAGGCCAACAAACCAGCTGTGTCAACTTTAAAATTGAGAGCATATCATATTAAGGTAGTAATAGCTCTAACTGTTGGTCTGTTAAAAAGCATGTGCGGAACAATATATGTATCTATGATAAATAATAATTTTATACGTTATCTGCATTTTTTGACATGAATTGTGAAATTCATGCTTCATTTTTTCCATTCTAGCTCTTCTGACATATGCAGGAATTGTTCTTTGCCAGAGCCGGGGTACTTCTGTAGACCACATGGATCATCTATCAAACAAACAAGTTCCCATATGGAACTAGTTGTTTCTGACAATAGTGCTGTCATTGCCTGCACTTTAAAGGATGCTGGTTTCCTTCAGATTCTTTGTTTCATCCTTTCATTCATTGTCTAATGCAGGATCTCCTTTCCAGTAAGAACTAACTAAATGAAAGGTATTTCCAACAGCACATAAGATACTGGAAGAAGTCCAGAGACTAAACTTCATGTGCAGCTACTAGAGGAATATGCCACAAGAAGGAACACCAAAATTTAAAGCTTGGGACAGTCTTCCAGTGCAATTTGAAGCAGAAACCTGTCAGTAGGTTTGTAATTTGCTGATTAATATATAGAAGGCATCGATAGTCATGGTGTCTATTGTTTATTAAATTATATTATTAAAAATGCACATGGTTCTCTGCAAAATCAGAAGGTGAGAAACATTCCCCGCTCCCAGTTTTCTATCTTGTTTAGTGGGCAATAGCTCACATAAGAAAAACAGCTGGTGAGAAAAGAGGTGATAGGAAGACTTACTGCTAGTCTTTGCTAGAGTAAAGAGGTAAAGGCAAAGATTGAAATTGGGCATAGGGACAAGATAACGTTAGTTGTTGACAAGAACTAAGTCACAGGGCATTTTGAAGCAATAACTATTACAGCAAAGGACAGGTTTGAAAAGCTGCAGTACTGGGGCAAGGAAACAGAAATGGAGGAGTGATCAAGTAAATCAAGAAGAGAAGAGTTTGAAAAGTGTCTTTTTCTTCCTGAAGTAGAAAAGCAGGAGGGAAAATGAGAGGGCCTGAAGGAAAGGTATAGTGATCGGGGGAGGGGAGGGGGGAGGAGGATTTGGAGATGGAAAGGTCAAAAGAAGAGCTGATCAGCAAAAGACATGGGAGCAGATTTTTAGAGTGAAGTAGGTATCTAACCTAAAATATCTCTAAATGCATGCTAAGGTCATGCCAGACACTCTAAGATGCAGATGAAAGAAGGAGGATATGCAAAGTGAGTGTAAGCATTCACCTAATTGTTAACTCAGAAAATTACTTCATCCAGTGAAAAAGTAGTGAACTAAAAACACTTGCATGAGCAATAGCGTGGCCAGCAGGGACAGGGAAGTGATCTTACTCCTGTAGTCGGCACTGGTGAGGCCACACCTCGATGACTGTGTTCAGTTTTGGGCCCCTCACTACAAAAAGGACATTGAATTACTCGAGCATCTCCAAAGAAGGGCAACGAAGCTGATGAAGGGTCTGGAGCACAGGTCGTACGAGGAGCGGCTGAGGGAACTGGGGTTGTTTAGTCTGGAGAAGAGGAGGCTGAGGGGAGACCTCATTGCCCTCTACAACTACCTGAGAGGAGGTTGCAGAGAGATGAGGATGAGTCTCTTTAACCAAGTAATAAGTGATAGGACAAGAGGGAATGGCCTCAAGTTGCACCAGGGAAGGTTTAGACTGGATATTAGGAAGCATTTTTTTACAGAACAGGTTGTTAGGCATTGGAATGGTCTGCCCAGGGAGGTGGTGGAGTCCCCATCCTTGGAGGTGTTTAAGAGTCGGGTCAACTTAGCGCTGAGGGATATGGTGTATTTGGGAACTGTTAATGTTGGGTTGATGGTTGGACTAGATGATCTTCAAGGTCTTTTCCAACCTAGACAATTCTGTGATTCTGTGATTCTGTGAAAAGAGTAGGGAAAGTCTTTGTGGTAAAAGCAGGAAAACAAGCTTATTCATTATCATGGGAAGAATTTATGGCTAACCTAATTTTGCCCAGGATTTTCCAGACAGAAATTTGTGTACATTTTTCATTTAAAACTTCCACAGTAAGTTCAGTCCATGGGCAACTGTACCTACATACAGAGTAAATCATTACTTTGGTGCACACTGAATTTACTGTACAGACAATGTGGACATGTCCAAAATTTTCAGACATATAACTGTCTAGCTGTAACTACTGAATAGTAGAAATCTCAGAAGAATATAGAACTCCCTCACAATCTCCAAAAATAGAATTACCAGGCAGAAAGAAAAATAAATGTCTAGGGAAATCCAGACATCTGGTAGTCTTCTGAATGTCAGATTTATCATTTATATAGATATTGCTACTATGTTTCCTCACTGTGCTTTCCAAAGCTTTCCTGCCTATACACAGACTCAATTTGTCGCTGGACAATTATTCCATAATATGTTTGGCAAATATTAAATACCCAGTACACAGTGACCCTAGAAATTCAGAGGACAACTCAGATTTTGAATTCACAAGACTGAAATGGGACCCTGGTTTTAAGAGTCAGCCTTTTGTTTCCTACTAACTGGAGAGTGTAATAGTTGTCAGCCATTATCTGTGACTGCGAAGGTATGTAGCATTCCTTTATCAAATGAAATCTACTTCACTGAGAACCTTCAAGAATCAAGATTTTTTCCTAATGTTGTCTACATCTAATTCTGTGCCACTATCTGATTCAAGAGCCTCATTTAAAACATATTCTGCCTTCTTCTAGCATTTTTTAGTATATATGCTATATGGAATTTAATTGTGTCTAGTTTTGACCTTCTCATTTCAATTCAAGCAGGCTCAAATCACAAAATTAGAGCAGGCTGGACAGAATTAATACTTTTTCAGAACAGCTAATTAACTTGGGAAAAGGCATTCTGTTTAACCTTATAACAAGCTTTGGGAAGATAATAAAACAACAACAAAAGCAAAACAAAACAAAACAAACAAACAAAAAAAACCACTAAAACCAGCTGGAGCGTTTGAGTTTGAAGTAGGACATAACCACTCCAACAGCTCTAAATGAAGAGAACAGGAGCTGGCCATGGCCCTAATACAGGAGTCCAGGATCCTCCAGTAAGGTGGCAATTACAAAGAGTTATATGTATAACTATAGATACATCTATAGGTATCTTTTTTCCTAAGGAAAATAGGACAGATTAGAATATTTCAGTCAGAAGGGACCTACAACTATCATCTAGTCCAACTGCCAAAGTTGCTATATTATTTTAAATGCACAGAAGTTTCATTTGTGAGCTGTCATCAGGCTGACTCTTGTAAAAGTGTGATTGCTCTACTGTGGAAAATGTATCCTACCTCAGATTGCCCTGAGTTTGTTGTATTTCCAGGAAAAGACCAGGCAAATTACCACCACTACCAGCAGAAGATAATCCTTTTCCTTACACCCATCCTACCTGCCTGTCTTTCACAGACACTGATATGTCAAAGACACTGGTATGTGCACTCTGACATAACAACACAAGGCTGCACCTATCCACTCAGTGAATGATCAAATGCTAGCACCAACTTCACCAAAAAAGGAAATTTATTAGTAACTGAGAGGCCAGTCTCTAATATGGTTTTTAATCTTCATGTGGCTACGCAACAGAGATAAATACGTCCTCTTCGTGATGTACTGAGTACTAGTTTGGCAGGTTAACAGGTGTGGGACAAGTGATCAAAGAGTAGAAATGCTACTTATCGGAGAATGTATTGAGGAAAAAGCTCATTTTTCACAAATTATGGGCTTTTTATTGCTGGTAATGCAGAGGAGATTAAACTGAAGACTATATTTCAGAAATGGGAAGACCAAATGATTTAAAACCTTTTTTATAATCACCTGCCTGGGAATGAAGAATCAATTTCTTTTACAGCGAGAATCTGTTAATATCACAGGAGTGAGGATCATAAGACAATGAGGAAGAGAAAGAATAGGTCAGACTCTTTCTTCTGTCTATATTTTGATATGAATAATTACAGAGGCTGCTGTCATTATCTCTACACTTTTTTTTAAACAAAGTAATGATAAAAAAGAAAAAAAAAAAAAAAGAAAAATGCCTAAAATTTAGTAAGTATTATTAAAAGCAATGTGGTTGCAATGTTTTGCAAACTGCCTTTTTATTAACAAACTATAGGTGGTATATTTCTTGCAGGGATGTAACCCACTTAATTAGACTGATATTTTCCTATAATACTGCAAATGAATCCCAGTACAGTACCTTAAATCTCACTTTCCTTACGGTAGTACAGGCCAAAACTGTCAGTGCCCAAAGCTAGTTTATTTGATTCCTGTCTCAGCACTGGTGATGCTGCAGTCCCATTTTTAACACTGCGATACTGATCCTCACACTAAAGCACCTTGAGTTTGACAACTATCTTATTCTTTTTCAGGCATTATAGAAGACAGGGGCCAGAGCCAGTCAACGTTGCAGCTTGCAGCACATTCGGCAAGTCAGAGCTCTGCCATCCAACACCAAGATTCACGTCTTCAACCTCTACTGCCATATCTGCTCCAGCAAGGTTACTGTAGGTAGGCACTGTCTGCTTCTTTTGACACTAGCGGGTTCTGTGGGTGCCTTGCACCAGGGAGAAGCAGACTGTGTTCATCCTAATGACTCAGCAGACACCTAGTCACAAGTAGGGCGTGTTTTCCATAGCATTATGGGTGTAAGCAGAAAGCCAGTGAAATGCTACTGACAGCACCTCAGTCAGATCTGATTACCTTGTGCAAAATTCTGCAGGAAAATTTTTTTTCAAGACAAGTTTATACTAAATAACAGATTTTACAGAAATTTTATTTCCATTCTGCTTGCTATAGGAGGCATAAGGCAGTACAACAACATCAAAAATTGTGTAAGGCAATTAAAAATCTTTCTTGGGTTAGTCAAATGACTGCTCTATCAGAAGGATATATATGTCCTTGTGTTGAGTAAATAAAGCAGGATTGCAGTGGCTCTTTCCACTCATAGTAAAGCTGCAGAAAAAACTTCTCATAGGCATGACACTTTGCAAGGTTCCTTTTAAGTTTACCACAAACTCACATCTCTTTTCAGAAACTCTAAACCAGCTGTTCAATCACAACACTACAGCCAAACTGAACATTAAGGATGTAAAAGCTGACGTTCTTTGTAGACAAAATAAATTCATCTCAGGCGTATGTTTCTATTTACTTTAGACTTTGCATTTCTAAAAGTTCCATAAAATTAAAATTATTAAAATAAATCCATAAAACTCCAAATGTCAATCATCAAGATATCACAAGCAATATGCAAATGCCTTGCTAACTTAAAACAACTAGTAAGTAAAGACAGCATTTATATGAAATAAATGAATCTTTTCAGGAATGCTGCTTGTAACAACATTCTGTTAGCACAGAAAACAACTTCATGTTTTAGAAAAGATACTTATTTCCTTCCAAGACCCTTTACAGGAAGTCTTGCAGTGATAAAAGGAGGTAGATGTCCAAGGAGAAGACTGAAGACATACTACATAAACTCCAAAGATGTTATTTGGAGTTCAGCCATGTGCAACTACACAAAAGCCACTGTCTCCCAACAAAAATGGACTATGGTAACAGGTCAGATCCTAATCACATGATAGTGTCAAAATTTTATGCCATTTAATAGGCTTATATGAGGTTACTCTACTTTTATTCCAGTAGTTATAACCAGTATTTCAGTCTTCCCCTCAGTCATACCTCTTCATGGCCATGAAGTACTCCAACAGAACTGGAAGGAGAAAATACTAAGACAGAAACAAAAAAATTTACCAGTTGCTTAGAATGTGAATTATCTGTGGAAATAGTATACTTTGAGTAAAATCAGTTACCAAAAAGTCACTAATTTAGTATTTTCTCTAGGCAGTAAGACATGTAATGGCTGAGGCTCTGTAATAGAGCTACAGGCAAGACACACAGAAAATAAATTCTTTTGAAATACAATTTAATTTTTCCTTATGAATTTTCATGCTCCTCAGTGATCTATCACAAGCAGATAATACACCCAAAACTATAATATGTCAATGAGGATTTCACAGCTAGCCACAAAGGAGTAGCAGGGAATGGGAACAATCTTGAACTGTGTCACTGCATCTTAACTTATTTTTTATTTTGGTTTACTTTGTCTGCTAGGAGTACAAGACCTTCAACACTGAAAATCAACAGACTTACATTGATTTCAAGTAAGATTTTACTATCTACACCTTTTATGGGTGTTGAGCAAGCCACACTATGATAATGTTCAGAGGAAGTAGTTCTTCACAAGGAGAACTATGAGGGCCTGTCTTCTCTTTCTGTTTTATCCTTAGTACACCTGAAACTACCAAACAGCTACACACCCCTGGGTGACTTCTGATACTAGAAATGTTTCCCAGTCACAGCATAATATCACATATATTCTTGGTGCCAATTTACATACAGCCTATTCTCCTGTCACTATCTAGCGGAGAAACAAATAAATGTATAATTAATATATACACAATCTATCATCTATCCTTTGAAGACAAGTCAGAACTACTCTGATGGCAAAGAACTGGGATAATGAAGGATGGGAAAGAAATTTCTTGTACATGACCTGCTACTGATTCTTCCTTTTCTGTGGACTCACTGAGTATCTCTTTCTGGGCTGTCACACCACTTCACAAGCACTAGTTCTACTCAAAGTTCAAGAAAGAAAGGATTCAGGCAATGAGAGACAAAAATAAGGGAGGAGTATGTAAGGAAATTTTTAAAAGGTAAAGAAGGAGCACCAAAATAAAAGCCAAACCCACACTAAGAGGAAAGGGGAAAATAAAGACCAATGCAAAGAAAACTTACAAAGTTGGGAGGGTGTGAATAAAAAGAAAAAGATTCAGTATAATAAGGCTCATGTACTAAATGTTACAGCTTTGTCAATTTCCCAAAGTGTAAAAAGCTCTCTATGTATATATAGCACTTTAAAAGTTGCAAAAGGAAATAGGAAATTAATTCAATGCACTTGCTTTCTTGGATTTTTTAAGAGCAGATAAATGCTGCGAACAGAGCTCTTTTCAGTGTTTCAAAATTAATAAATAACACCCTTCCTGCCAACTTTTTTTTATTATGATGCCTGTCTCCTGACTTTTTAAATGCTTTCCTTAAAAATGTTTTCACGCTTTTTTTCCACGGAATGTTTTTCAATTTTGCTTTCTTAAATTTCACCGGAAACTTGCAAATCGAGCCAAATCTCACTGATTTCTCAGCTGCTTTTATGTGGCCCAGTGGAACACAATGTGTTAGCATCACTCTTTCTGGAAGGAGAGTTTAATAGCAAGCTCTCTCTCCCTTGCTTCTCCAGCAAGGTGATATGATTAGCAGGAGCAGCAAGGAAGCTGTCAGCAGGTGGCTGGAGAGTGATGTAAGGTGCCACTTGGCTTTCTTAGCTTGTGACCTTCACTCACATGACAGTGAAAAACAAAACTACATCTTTGACACAATATAATTAGGACGCTTGCATTTCACCAGGTCAGGGAGAGAGACAAAAGAACAATACTTGTTTTGCAGACCCAGTAATTAGTCCTGGAGGATTTCTCCAACTGCTACTGTTGGCAAGGAGAGCCTAGGAAAAGAGCCACCACTCTTCCTGCATACGCTGACTGTGGAGCCTGCCTCTTGCTTGAAATTCAAATGAGCACAGCTCTGACCTTTACTGTCACATTTTTTATTTCATAGACAGTTTACAAGGTGTCTCCACCATGCAGGTCATGTTTTAGTTTAAACAGAAATACTCTCGTAGGTGTTAGATGCTAGTTAATGATTACACTGAAATCATTCTAATTAGGCTCTGTTGTTACATGCTGCCCTTTGGGGGCTGCTGCTGTTGTCACATAAAGTATTTTGTAGAAAAATAATTGGCCTGAGATCTTCTTTCCCTATTTTTTTACTTTTTACATTATTGATCTATTCTGTACTTGATCATCAGAAATACTGTGTAAAACTTTAAGCAATGGCTCCTCCCCATCACCCCATGGTTCAAAAAATGATGGGGAGGCAGGAAGACTTAAGAGCACCATGACATTTCTGAAATGTATTAACTATGATCTGAGGAGGGAAATGTGCATTGTGTCATTTCCTAACACCCTATCCTGCCATTTCCCTAAGAACTTCAATTCTGTGGTTCTGTGATTCTGTTCATGGTGCAGCCAGGGGAGGTTTGCAGCCAGGGGAGGCACTGTTATGCTTCATGCACTGGTGGGATGACTGGGATTAGGTAAAGCAGGAGGGAATTTGAGTCTATTGAAAAATTGAAAAACAGGACAGAGGAGAGTACAGCAAGCAGTGAGTGAAGAAATGCAAATGGGGTAGAGAAGGTTTCACTTCAACCTTTTACATTTGGCAGGGGACATGTTGGAGTGCTAGAATAGAATCTCAGCCATTTCTTTTCTCTCAAACATGTCCTCTTTCAAAAGATGTCATGCAAATGCCACTTGTTTCTGTATAGCTTGCATTTTTAAAATGTGAAGTTTTTGGATGAGGAAAAAAAAAAAAAGAAATTCCAGAGCCTGAATTGCAGAAACTCAAATCACCATGTTACAAGAATGACACTCAAGCTTTAAGATGCCCAAAATTAGTCAGTCCGAAAAATTCAAGTAAACTCTCTGAAGATATTAGAGGTCCTTTGAAAGCAAGCAAAAACCTGCTATTTCATTAACCATTGTTTCCTCTCTCCTTATTTGTGAAAAGGTCTTTTTTGTGATGGACGGCTGGGGTTATAAACAAAATGTTGCTAGTTCAGGCTGTTAAAATGTAGTCCTCCATATACTAGCAATCATGTCTACCACAAAGTTATCTGGACAAATTCTGCAATATTTGTACAACAGTAAATCCATAATCACTGTCTGCAGAGGAATTGATTTCCAATTTGCACTCTAGATATAGGGTAGAAATGGCCCATCACCTGCAAGTATCATCTTGACTACTATTCTACCAACTTACAGCCATGGCAATACATTACTAATACCTTTATCACTGCCTAAATGAAGCATCAATAATTCAATTCCCATTTATAACAACAGGAAATTATTCATGGCATCAGCCCTCACCATCAATAACAGAAGTCAACCTAACTATCTCATTATCCAATTGCAATGTGTGCAAACACAACTGCCCATTGTTGACAATAAATATTTGATAAGTGAGGAAACAGGAAGGATAAACCAAGGATGTATGGAGTGGCTGCTTTATAGTTACCACAAGAATTGATCCAGATGGCAATGGTTTACCCTGCTTACACCTCAACTTATTTTCTTTTCATCTCAACAAGAAACTGATCCCAGCTGGGCTGGATGTCAACCATGGATGCAAGACATCTGTTCTCTTCCTGTCTTTGTTTATAGTATTAAGTGAAGCTAAATACCCAAGTTCCTATCAATTTCTGTAATTCCCATGTTGTTGTTTTTTAAATTAACAACCAAGTATAACTGTAGGGATCAATTAACAATATACAAATAACAAAATATTTACTTGTTAAGGGTGCTTGAGCATGCTGTGATTTTACCCATGTTCAGGAAAAGCTGTTACTCATTTCAGTGTAGACTCAACTTTATTTTATGTTATGACCAGTGAATTCTAATCAATCTATTCCTACACAGTAGAGTTTGGCTGAATGTGTTATATTATATGTATCAAGCATAAGACTTAACAAAAAATTAGGAGTCAGGTGTTGGAAACAGCCACCAATACTAAAATCAAATGTCCAGGATCCAAGAGTCAGTTCCTCTCCCACTTGAAATATGTTTTAAGTTCAACAATTTCCACCCGAATATTCACCACTAGTTCACTCAGAAGATGATAGATCCTAACAACATACCATGGTTTATTACTCAACTAAAATCAGCTGGATGCTGATTCAGATTTTACTCTGATAAGACACACAGCCAGCATAATTCTCCAGGAGAGGAGTCAACTCTTTTACACCGGGCAATAACAAGTATCCAGTAAGATCAAAGAGCATCGTTCACATGACTGAACTGTAACATAGCCTAAGCAAACCCAGACTTGCTGCTGGTATGACACCACCCTTTGCCTCCAAGAGCCTCAGAAATGGCCCAAGTACCTTGTGACAAAAACATCCAAATCTGTAAAAGCATTTGGAAGTCCAAAAGATGAGCCAGTGTTGCTTCACTTCACAGGTGTCAAGAGTGCTTTGCAAAAGGGAGAGGACAAGAAAAAGGTGTCACTGCTAAAAGGGTTAAGAAAACAAAAAAGGGATTTCTAGTATTCATTTTGCAGGCAATAAAGTGATGCTGTTTCCAAAGGAACAGTGCAAGGTCAGTGTCTGACTGCACCATATGAAGCCTAGATAACTCTTACGGAAGAGGTCAGCCTGACCTAGGGAACTGCAGTATGCCCTGTGAAAAGAGCTGGGAGCCTTTGCAATAATAGAGCTTAGGGAGGTGTGTGTAATGTCCACCAAACATATACTCTGGATGGTGTTATTGTGCTGATAAAATTGTTTACTGAAAGAACAAACCAAACATTTTTAAACATTTAAACATAATTCATTTATGAAATATTCATCTGTCTAAAAAAATTCCATTATAAAATAGTAAATAAAATAAAAACAAATAATTGAATGCAAATAAACCAACAAATGATAAAGGCAAAACAAAAAAGCACAAGTCCCATGTTGTCTCTGTGGAATTACACATTGGCAGGGGGAAAAGGGAAAATATACACAGACTACCACACCTGCAGCATTACATCCACCAGTGCAAAAAGCAAAGCAGCCCACAACCACTAATACTTCTTCACCACTGCCCTACCACACAGCCTGACTGAGCAGTACGTACATACAGCTCTTGTAGGAGTCAGTGCTAGATGAAAGCACTTCTGGGGAAAATCAACAAGTCCTGGGGCTCTATTGCTCAATACTGGTTGACACAAACATTTTGTTTGCACAATACTGCTACCAGCATGTCCCAGTCTGCTCCAGTGTGGCTATTCACTTTGATGGTCACAGTCTGATACAGAAAACCTAACTGCATTTTAAGTTTATTTTCTTTTCCTCTTACCCACAGCTTCTGGACACTTTTTCTTCGCCAGCTTCTTTCAAGTTCATCTTAAAAATTTAGTGATGAGAATAAGAATATGTGGGGTCCACTCAGACTATTCCTCAGAAAAATGTGAATGAGACACAGTGGGAAGGAGAGCAAGGGATGAAGATGAGACATTAGATGGGGACCAGAAAGTAAGAATAAATAGAATATTCATATTTCTATGATGTTTATATTAAATTTGTTTGCTGTAAATATTTTCATGAGCAATAGGAATATACACTGGACTCCTCAATGGAAGTTAGGAGAGAACTGCATGAGCTGATATTGAAGGATGAGTGAACCACCCTGTCAAGCCCATATGTATCTAACATTGGATATTTAATACAAATGTCGACTTTGCTGATTCTGTTGCAAATAGACTGAATAAGTCAAAGTCACAGGACAGAAAGTGGATTGAAGTGTGATGGAGGTTGTGCTCATTAAAAAAAAAAAAAAAGTGCAAAATACTAAAAACAAAAAATGCAAAAAATGGAACAAAGAACATGGAAGAAATAGCCAAAACATTAGAAAGAAAATAAAATTAAACAAGATCATGTTATGAGTCATCTATCACAATTCTGTTGATGCATTAACATGAGTAGCTAGAAAACAGAGGTGCCCTTTTACACTTTGCAAAAACCATAGTGTTCCACATCCACCCTGTGTAGATGTAGCATTGCTGGAAGGGGCCAGGCCTTTCCAGATTAACAGCAGAAGGTGTTGGGCATATTGGATATGTATCAAATGACAACCTTGTTATTATTGAATCTGTTGGGAGTAGAGGGCTATTTGTTCAAAATTAACATTTTAAGATATTCAGCCTTATTCGGGAAAATGTACTTCTATGCTTTTAACAAGATAGTGCACTAGAATATCTTTTTTTTCATGTTTGTTTCCCGACAATAAACACAGACAATGTTAGTTTGTTAAAAAATGTGCAATAAAATCTCTGACATTTTCCAGCACTTACAACCTCAAGAAATACATCATTGTACAACTTTTAACTTTGTTTAAATTTAAAATCTCGAAAGGAAGTTAAATCCCCAAATCAAAAACTCAATATTTTTTATTCTCTTTTTTTCCTTTCTTTGGCTCTGTCATTTATTTTTGGTCTTTGCCAAATGTAAATTTTTCCTAATCTCTTTGGTTAGCACCAATTTCCTTGTGCTCAAACCTGTCCTACCCACCAGCTCCATGTACATCTCTCCTTTCCACTCCTGACAAAGACAAGCACCGACTTAGACAGTGTTGGCAAGTTGCTAAAGCTGTGGATTAGTGTGTTTTGCCTTGAGTGAAATCAGGTTCTCTGCCCTTTGGGAATAGCAGAGCTATCAGGTTTAATTTCATTTTCTGATATTTTAGCAGTCATGTCGGGACTCCTGCAGACAACTGAGAATGAAACGCCTTTTTGACAACAGTGTTCAGCACATCCCAGGAAATTACATGTATATGATTTTATATAAGAGAAGAAGTCTGAGGCTATCAAACACCTAGACAATATGACTAAATCAAACATCAAAGTGACGGATCTCAAATATAACTGGATATGCCCTTGATACACTTCACAGTGTTTCCTTTTATTATTTTCCATTTTGGCCACATTCTACAGCACAATTCAAATCAGTGCATTGTCCAGAAGTGAAATTAGTATTCGTTTATCTTTCTACAATACAAATTATGGTAAAGCTAAAGGAAATTAATTATATCACTTCAAGAACAACACCACAAAAAAAAAAAAAAAGAGGGGAAAAAAAAAATTCTTAAACTTAGGGGGCCTATTCCTATGTCAGTTAGCTTTATAAGTCAACCTATACATCTCAAATATTTAATGCAGTATAAACAAAAGAACTGCTTGTGCTTCATCTCAAAACTGGTCAGATTAATGTTCTTTCCTTTTCTCCTGCCATCAGAAAATGAGTTGCACTTCAGACTGTGCATAGACTGGGAAAGCAGGGAGATGATGTAAAAAAGGCTCTGAACTGTTGAAGCAAAAAATGTTACAGTATAAATACCTCTTTCACAAGTGGATGAACAGTTTCTATTTTATCCTCTGTCTGATAAGGATTCGGGGTGTTCTGAATAAATAATAATGTGCCAAAACAACAGTGCCAATATTTAGAGTAACCAGTGAGAACTCTTCCTTTGCAAATGGATTGAGATTCTCAAATCAAATTTTTTGTCTCAGAAAATCCCTGCACCCTTTTCCCTGAAATGCACATTCACACAGAGAATTTCATCCCATAAGTCCATAACACGTTATTAAAATTAACTAATAAAAAACAGTTGTAAGATCATTACCTGTAATGAGTGCTTTCAATACTCACTACCCACTAGCACCTGAAGAAAGCATGCAAAACAGACTGCAACACAAAATTACATGAAAGTGGCAGTACTAAACAGTTTCTGTACTTCTGCATCTTATGATGAATGAACCATTGCCTTTAACAGATTGATTTAATAGGCTTGCAAACCAAATGCACTGAAGTCAGAGACAAAACACTTGATGACCTCAGTAAACTTTGGATCAGACTGTCTATAAATACAGCCAGGGGACTCAAGTCTTCAAAATAGAACACTTTTGGACATGTGCACCAAGAACTGAGGGTAAAGGCTGCATAACTGCCATTTCTGGATTTTCAGAGGAAAAAAAAAAAAAGAAAAAAAAGTCCCAATGAAGGAGACAGATGCAAAAATCAGACATACCAATGCAGTCAATCATTGTATATGAATGATCCTAGCAGGACGCTGTGGGCAACTATCTACCTGGAAGGCTCATGGAGCTTAACAACTACCTGCTAGTAAAATGACAGAAGTAAAAGCCAAAGGTTGAGATGGAAAACAGATTTCTGTGCTGTGAATCATAACCTCTCCTAGGAATACCAATGCTAGGAAATTAAAAAAAAAAATAAAGAAATTAAAAAGTATATGTAAATGAAAAAAGAAGTACACATTTGCTAAGCCAAGCTCTTCTCTTCAATGCATTTCAAAGCTTCCATTGCCTATCACAGTGCTTTGGCAGTGTGACAACTGAAACCAGGACTCAGGTGAACTGGGAGATCACTGTTAGCTTCTAATGCCCCACACATGAAATGTAGAACCCTGGTTCCCTGTTAAAGTTTTCATTTATTGTAGTGACGGACTGCACAGGTTGGTCTGTCAGAAGTCCTGCATTTGGAGGGTCAGATTTGCTGTGATATGTATTTCCCTGCTGACAGTGATGGGGGGAGGGCTGCGATGAGGTATTGGAGTGTCCCCTGACACAAAAATTTGATGCCCAATTAGGTTTAGAAATAGTGACAAAGAGTTGATGCCCAATTAGGTTTAGATAAAGCTCATCTCTGTAAACCTCAATTACCTGTGATGCCTTATGACATTCAGCATTTACAAAGTATAATTACACAATAGTGTCTGACATTTAACGTCTATGGATAATTTAAAAGACTTCTACTTCAAAAGGGCTGCTCATGAGCAACAGTAATCACTTCAATTAGCTTGGCACCATTACAATGTAACAAGACCATTTGACTGCCTATTAGAACCAGCCAAGCTCTTCAAGTGTGTTAATTTAGCAGTCATTGCTAATTTCTGGGCTTTGTACATTTGCATAGGAAAACATAGCCTTGTTAGCCAGAAAGGGAGTTTCATTCCTGCAGCAACTTCCTATCCTTAGTAAGGTTTTCATGGTGGTGTGTTTTCAGCCAGAAACATATTTCAAACAGTGAACTATTGAGAGAAAGATGTTTTTGTTTCATCAAGGAAGTTTTTCAGAATCTATGTCCGAATTATTACTATAGCTTTCAAAAATTTTAAGCTGCTCGAGACAAAAGAGATCCCTAAGATTAAAAAAAAAAAAAAAAAAAAAAAAAAAATTAAAAATCTACCATGTCTCCTCTATGCAGCATTAAAGAATTTGTCCCGGGGGACTATGAAATATCTTCAGGCTTTCCCCAGAGCTTACTGAGTCCTCTGTAAAAATTACTGGCAACTCAAGGTCCTCATCATGTATTATGGGAATAATGGGGAAATATGGAAAAGATAGAGTATTACATCACCACAGATGCTTCTTTCTTTTCAACTACTTAATATATTGTAGGATATTCTGCAGAAACAGGAAACCTCTGTAAAGTGGAAGAGTTCTCCAGAGACCAATCATATCAACTTAGTAATTCACTTTAAACTACTGGGACTAATCAGAGGACCAAAGTGAAAAGAAAAGTCAGTTATTTGTGCCTGTACCTGAGAATAGGTAGACTACGATGGCTACTGGCAGCCTGTAAGAGCCAAAGATTCAAATCCTATAAAGCAATAGTTCCCAAATAAAAAAATAATAAATAAATGAATAAATAAATAAAATTACAAAAACAAGATAAAAACAAGATCAGGGCTATCCCTCCTCATGAACAGTCTCAGCACAGATGCCGCAATGCACATGAATATAAACTGAACAACCCATTTATTACTTGAAAGATTTCAGCAGTGGGTGGCCAGCGTGTGTAACCGTGCCATTAACTCGAGTGTGTCTTGTCTGGCTTAAGGGAAACTTCGTAATGTCATCACTGTCTTCAGTTACAGTGATGACAGATTTTTTAAATACTGAGGTATCATTGAAGTAAGATATTATAAAGATAGCCTTTTATTTATAAAGCTTAGTATTTCTTCAAAACAGGTGGGGAATAAAGTGAAATACAATAAAGCAAATTCCTACAACAAGAAGTTTCTCACAAAGGGTTAGCCAAAGAAAGATGCATCCCAGCTCATGTAAGTCTAGTGAGGTTTTACTAGCTTTACCCCAATGACAGCAGTAGTACAAAACACATTTACACCATCTAAATATCCCTGAAATCTGTTGTCCTGGAAAGTACCAGAGAATTACAGTGGACACTAGGCTTAATAGGAGCCAAAAATGTGCACTCTCCACAAAATAAAACAAACTTCATAGAGACTATATTAGGACTTTGGCCAGAAGATGGGGGAAAATTATTATACTCTCTCTTTGGCACTGCTAAAGTTGCACCAGCAATATTGTGTTCAACTTTGGTACCATTTTCACCTTAATATAAATCAGTAACCGGATTTTTTAAAAAAATAAACTCAAAGATAAACTCTGAAATTACTTAAACCTTTCAGGTGTGTATCCCTGATCTGAAATGCTTACAAAAAAACCCTGATTTTCTCATAAGACATCTTGAACTTCCTTCTTCAAGCTAATGTATATTATGACAAAGTTTTCTTTATCTTTCTACTAGCAGCTATGACGATTGCCAAAGATACGTATGAAAGTAATTCAGTTTCCACAGGCTTCTGTGATGAAAGATTAGCTCTAACCACTTTTGTGCATCAGTAGGCATTCCTTATAGTCAGATGGGAATCACACTGCTAATAAGCTAAATGCTTGATGACTTGAAGGTTGAAGGACTGAAATGTACATTATACTGCTTCTTTTTAAAACTGAGGTGAGGTCATAATCCTGACCATGTGTTAACAGGAACAAGCAATTTCTTCCATATGACAGCACACAAATAAGGGGAAGCAATCCTTAAAATTGCCTTGGAGTGACCAGATGGAGAATTCAAGGGGGATTTGGTGAAAAAAAAGGTTTCATGTAATATTTTCCCTTCATATTAATTTACCTGTTCAACCAGAGTAAAATGGAGTTGGATATGTTTGGAACTTTCAAGAAGCTAAAATTAATTTCTATCTTGTTTTCAGAGATATCACTAAAGTTTAACAAAGGTTCCAAATGCATTACAGATATAGCGTACATGAAAATTACCTACTATCATCATGCAGGTCAAGGAAGATTTGGTTTATGCATACCATACCATTTTGACACATAAAATTTGCAACAGTATGTGTTTGTCCTTTCCTAAAAATGGTAAGTACCAGCAACTCTCAGGAAAAGCCTTAAAACACAGTATTTAGCATAAGTTTAATGCAACATCACGAAGTATTAATCTAGAAATTCCTTCCATATGAAGGAAGTTCTCTGGTATCCCAGAGCTGGAGAAATACTTTCTCTCTGGTATTCTACCTTCAGCATCAAAGGTAAGATATGCATGCAGAGAAAAAGGGAACACAACCAGATCTCTGCTTGTGATCCCTGTGCTGACTGCCCAATAAATCCATACATGCACACAGAGAGCCAGAGCTGCTGTAAATTGCAAAAGATGCCACCCGTGATCACATTCAGGATTACATAGTAGGAAAAGAAACAGAGCGGATGTTTTCCAGTTCTCCAGTATATATATATATATATAAACAGATAGAGCCTGCACAAATTGTGACGCCTGCTCTGACAAATACCGCAACCACTGAGAGGATTCCAGATCAAATTTTCTCCCTCCACTCCCTCCACTTCCTTCTTTTACTCTTTTGTAAAGTAATACAACTTTAAGACAGAAAATATAGAAAAATAAAAAAAGAGACAATCAGCTTTATTGTACTTTCACAGCAACAATCAAAGCAATATCTTTTTCTTTCTTTAATTCATGAAGGAAAAAAAGGGGAAAATTGATTATATACACAGTCAGGAAACAAGACTGGTGCATGTCTAAGGAGGAAAGAAAATACCCAGCATAAAACTGATTCATCAACAAAACTTTTATGAGAAAAGGACATCTGACATATCTGTTCAATATTGAAAATCTTCTTTAATTTGCTCACTGTAACAACTCTCACAAACTTGCATCTTTTACAAGAGACAAGGCTCATCAGGACGGCATTTTACAAATTCCTTCACTGCCATTCTGGAGTGTATTTCCACTTATTTCCTACAGTCCATTTCCACTTATTTCCTGGCCAGTCTATTATTGCTCTTTCAGCACAATCTTCATGGAGTCATATGCTCATTTCAAGGTCATGCTCATTGCACTCTGCTGAGGTAATTTGTTTGGTGCAGAAGGAGCCTCTGTTTTTCTTGTAGTCCTTGTGTTCACACTGCCAGAACCTCACCTCATCTACGTAGCGGTTTTCTCATTCTGCAGTAATTTCCAGCCTGATTTCTCAAAGCTGTCTGTGGACTTCATGAATTTATGCCACCTCACCCCTTCCTGGCCTTTAGAAGTGGGGGAACAACAGCCAGACTGAGCGTTCTGCCTGATGCTGCACAATAAAGACTGAAAGAGAACTAAGAAATGAGCCCAGACCACAAAAATCTTATGCTTTGTTGAACAGAATGGAAGAGGTTTTGATGAATCTTTGTACACAATGAACTTTTTACTCACTCCATGGATGAAGGTGTTTCACTGGGTATTATGTTCAAAGGTTTTGCATGTCTGAGAAAAAGACACCAAAAGACCAGAGGGACGGGGAGCAAAGGGAGCAGGAAATCCGAATCACTAGACACAGCCATGACAGCAACAGTGTGACCCTGAGAAAAAGATGATGGACAGCCAGCTTTGGGGCTGGACAATGGCTTGGTAGGTGACAAAGATATAAACAAAGAGGCTGGCTGCTGCTGTGCAGTTCCTACTGTACTGAGGGAAACAGAACTTTTATTTTCTTTTCAGATATGCAGGATTGCAATAAAAGTACCTGACTCTGTCTTGAGTTTCTCTCATTAGTGTTTTTCCCAAAGCCTAACCTTTAGCTAACCAGAAAACAACCACACTCCAATGTAAATCATCTTAACAAACATTATGGGACAAGCCAAATTCCTCTCTCACATTTTCACAGAAATGAAGAATGATAAAGCAGGGAGGGAGACTAATACCTTGGATCAAATTAATCACCTTTTTTCCTATTAGTCTCTCCAAACAGCCATTACTTTCTTCTTCTCTTGTGTCTCCTCACTCTTATCACTCCAGCATATATTCCTTTGAAGGGTCTCAGACTTTGGCACCTGAGAGTTCCAGACCTTCTCAGAACTTTTCATGACTTTGTATCCTCAGGAAACCTTTCAGTTTCTCCTCACTATACTGTATTCCTCACCAAGCCACCATACCCTTCAATGGATCTCAGACAAGAACATGGTGATCTCTACACTCCAGGTAAGCAGAAGATGATCATATGTTATTTCTCCTATGTCAGGGATGGAGATAGTACACAATCCTATTTTTCATTTTTTTTCTTCCATTCTCCCCATAAGTGAGAATCACAGTGGAAACATTTCTGTGGAAGACACAGCCATATTTCTTATGCTGAGCAGCTCTAGCCATCCCCAACATGGAGATCAAGAGGAGAGTATTAGGCAATTGGCACTGGCTGATTAATTGCTGTAGGGTCACATCTAACTGGTCTGATAACGTGTGACCTTTTACATCCATAAAACCAGCACCAGGAACACTGGCGGAGAACAGTACTGCTGAGCCCAATTTTCTATGTCTCTGTAGATTCATCCTGCACATGGTTAAGGGTAGCCCAGTGATAAGCCATGTGGAAGATTTCAGCACCACCCTCCCATCCAGGGTCCAAACCACATGACTACAGAATTAGCTAAGTGCTAAACAAAACCTCTCAACCTGGTAATAACTGGTGTTAATTTACTGACTCCCACTCTGTTAAAGACTTTTCAGAAGCAGACTGGAGAGAAAAGCTGTCTTGTTCTTGCCTGCAGGGGTGTTTTGATCAGCTGAAATTTTATCTACACTGACAAGACAGTAGTGAGCAAGTGTCAGAGAATTTTTATTCAGATCTTCACTACACCTTAGGAGTGCTTCCTACATCTCTGGGGGCTACAAGAAGGAAAAAAACCAAATCAGAAAATAAAACACACTACTCTGACTTCTCACCCAACTTTGGCTAAACATTCAACAGCCAGGATATACCATCAGATTAGTCAAAATTACATGACCTCTCCCTCTCAGAAAGAAAGACCTGAACCAAAAGCTCTGTGCACAGCTCAGGAGGGGGGACAAAGGGGGCAGTGCTTGTGTGCAAGAACCAGAGGAAGACAGTCAGACTACAGCCTGTGCTATCACTCCTCTCCAAAATAAGACATAGTCAAGAAGCAAATAAAATACATATGAAGGGAATCTATTTAATTTAATCACATAAGTTGTAAAATCACTTCTTCACTTCATGTCAGATGAAATATTCAATGGTTCTCCCAATCCTCTCCTGTTATTTCAGCTGAGGAGACACATAGGATCTCTGTCAGCAGAGGCAGCAGCTCAGGGGGCTGAGGCAGACCTGCCATCTGTCCACAGCTGATCAGCTCATCCCTGATGAGGGTCAGTATGCCCTCAAATAGTGGGAAAATGAAAAATACACCAAACAAAATGAAAATTACACCAAACAAACCTGAACCATATTTTAGGAGAAAAGACACAGACAGTACAGGAACAGGTACAAAACTGAGGGGAAGTACTTTACGGTCAGTTAGCAAAAAACTGTAAGACTGAGGCCCCAACCATAAATACAAGTAATCTCTGCAACCGCCCTTGTTGAAAGGATTGGAAATCTGAAGGAAACTGACTTAATACAACTGTATTAATTTACCCCAAAAAAGGAAAGCACTACCAGAGCAAATCAGTACTTCATTATATTCCTATTCTTCCCAAAATACTTTACTGAGGTGAGCTCAATTTTCTTTTATAGACTTCACTCAAGGCAGACGATTTCATAGACCAACCACTTATTAAAGTGTCTTATAATGTGCATCATTTAAGCATCAAAATAAGATGCCCCTCTATTCCAGTACATCTTATATGTGTGCTTCATATAGTCTGATTTTAGGTTATGTCTCACTACATAAGCCACCGCACACAAACTAAGATATTTCAAGGGACTTCAAATCCCTTAATAAACAGCCATTGCCAAAGTATAAGCTTTAAATACTATAAATATGTTATCTGTTTCAATATTCTCTTTCCTAAAGATAGACAAAATGGTTAAGAACACATTGCACTGTATGACCTACGATAAGATTATTCTGAAATTTCAAAAAGTCTCACACAAGGAGAAGTTGAACTCCTTTAATAAAACTGTTCCATACTGTAAACATCTAATATATAATCACAGCTGGGATCCATTCCATTGACACTTCATAGGTTAAAGAACAGGCTTTTTATCATATGACAATGGTAAGGAATCATAAAATTCTAATTTTACCTAACAGCCAACAGATATTTTTAGTAGCATAGAGACATATTTAAAACAATACTATTTCTAAAGTTGCTCTTATGCTAGCCATTTCTGAGGCAAGTGTCTGTCTGAGACTCCCTTATGTCTCCCTCCTGGCAGCAAGAAACAGCTTTTTTGTCTCATGTTCTCCATCTCTAAAAATCTGCAACCATGTTTTGGTTCTATCTACCAGCAAAAATTAGGTTAGTGCTTTAATGCTTGGTGATGTTTGTCTGTACTGAACAGCTGGTGGTCCTGTTTAAGAAATGCACAGTTATCAAGGGTCTCATGCTCAACTAACTAGTTGCAACTGAAATTCAGTGTTGCTAAGTGTAAGATGGAGACCTAGAAGGAAAAACACTTCCTACATACATTACATACATACAGAGTGATGAACTCCAAGTTCACTCAGAAAAGGAAAGGCCTTCAACTCATTCTGGACAGTTTCCTTAAAATGTCAATTAAAGAGTAAAAATCAAAAGTCCTAGAAACCAGGTCCGTGCCAAGCTCCTGGCATCCAATTGAATGACAAGAATTTAACAGTGTGCTTTCAGGAAGCAAACAAGACCTCATGACCAGGTCGCAATGCCTCCATACAAAGGCAGAGCTCTGATCCATCTGGGGCCCGTGTTGTCCAGCTGGATCAGAACACGCAGTCCAAATAATGTGTTATCCTCCTTCTGACTCTTAGCAGTACTAAACATAATGTATGTCCTATTCTTTAATTTCTGTGATCGGAACTGAGAAGTTCTCAGGTTAATAATTCTTCTGAATTATGTATTATCATTAGTGGTTGCAATTCTGGATATTCTTGTTAGCTATCACTGTCTTACCCTTTTTGTGACTCATACTAACTTTGGTTTCAACATCATCTTTATAGCAAAGAGTTTGCAGTTTTAATTAACACAGTATAAAAAGGCATTTCCTTCCCTTTGTTCATAGCCTATGGTAGAATTCAGCTGTAATGAGTCAACTCTCAATCTGCATTTCCTAAAACACTGGGTTTTGTCTTCATTTCTAAATATATAATTCTAGAATCAGCCTCAGACACGTGACTCTCAAATCCAATTCATCCAAATTTAGTCACTGTAGTCAAGAGAGCAATGTCTTTGTCCTCTCTCTGTTTTTACAACTCAGGCATTAATATAAGAAAGGCCAATAGATGGATGACTGTGATTTTTCCCATGGATTCTGTTTCCACTTTTTCTGTCCCACAGCCTCACCCAGGCCAGAAATGAGTGAAATGAAAGTGACTTTTTTTCTGAGTCAAGTCAACCAACTGTAGAACAGCTTACAACAGAAGAGGCACTACTGGCTACATAAAGACGTTAGTTATCTCATTAGAGGGCTTTTCTCGTTTAGTTTATGCAAGGCATTGCAGAACAGAAGCCAGTAGGCAAGATCAGAGTTTACCCTAATTCACATCCCAACTAACCGCCAGAGCTCTGCCTGCATCTACATGCACAGTATCTCCAGCAGACTTCCCACTCCCACCAAGAAGAAACCTGTTAGGCTGGTAGCACTTTTACTACTTTCTTGGCAGGAATCATAGTTTTCTTGCAGTATTCCTTGATTAAACATATTTTAGGCAAGAGAGTAAGAGGAAATAAAAACATAGGAATTTTTATTCCTCCTTTATGTTTTATCCCACCATTTTTGCATGCTAATTCTGGTCTCTGAACCGAGCATTACCAAGTCTTGCTGTTTTGTTTAGTCATGCCTGCATGTTTATAACCAGGGAGTCCTTGACCAGCCAGTTCTGGTGCCTCTCACGTCTGCCATTGAAGAGAAATTTCACTTGCCTGACATAGATGATTATTATTATTATTATTTTAATTATGTCATTACACACTTTACAGGCCGAGAGTCTGCCTTACTCTACCTCAACCAGAGATGAAACTCCTTCAAGAAATGGTGTATATATAGCATATACATGCAGTATACACACATATGCACAAACACAAGTCTGAGTTAATAGCTGTAAAACTTCTAAAGGCAGCTAGCCACCAAGAGCTCCAACCTCCTGTCAAAATGGGAGACAAAAATACAGGTGCAGAATAATCTGTGTGAGTGAAGGAGAGCACATTAAGAAACTCAGAGGAGGACCAGCCCAAGAACCACAGCAGAAGGGCCTCTCGACCTGCTGCCATCCCCCAAACACGCCAGCAAACACATCCTGTTGCCTCCAACGATCTTCCAAGGTGAGAGGCACAAAGTGGCTTCTCCAGCACTGCAGCAAGCAATATTACAAGTTCTGTTGCACAGACAGAAAATTAACATGCGTGGTCCCCAACCGACTCTAGGTGAATAAACCTGCTGCCTGTCAGCTTGCAACCTCAAAGTCAAGCTGCCCCAGCTGCTTGGATGCTTAGGATGTTTGGCTCTGAACTTTGGTTTGTACCTATTGCTGGAAGGGCCTGTACTACTATCTTTAGTATTATCCTGAAAATATTTTACTCCAGGTGATTTTGTGGAAAAGGACACTGATATTAATTTTCTCACATTTTAAGCTTTTAAACAAGCACTGGCATTGCTTCTAGCGTAGGAGCAGCTGGGGCAGCTGCTGGTACACGCTGTCTGACAGCACCCTCTCCAGAGGCCTGATATTATTACAGCCCACACCTCTCCATGCTTTGAATTAACTTGTTCTGACTGTGTGACAGCTCTGACGACTGCCCGCGTGGATGCAAGAAGCTGGGGTCAGATGCTGCTGGATGCATGGCCTGTCACCAGCCGTGCCACTAAAACCAGATAAAACCTTGTCAAGGGAGATAAACTCCTCCAGAAGCAGAGGTAAGCGACTCAACTCATAGCACAGCTTGTGAGGGTTTTGTTCAGTTCAAGGACAGTATCCTCTGACAGGAGAGCTGGATGTAGGCGGGAAGGCACACACACGCGCTCGAACACACGCACACATGCACACATGCACACACGCGGAGAGAAAGAAATGCAAAAGCAGACAGACTCTGCAGCAGGAGCAAAGGCAAGAAAGCTGGCAGGGGCTCAGCTTGCTGTCAGCAGTCTCATGATAAAAGGGGCAAAGAAAATAAACTTCCAATACTCCCTGCAAACCTACATCAGAAGGAAAAAGAAAGGAGGGGGGGGGGGGGGGGGGGAAGAAAGCAAGGTGGCAGGGTAGCTGGAGAATAGCATGTCCTTCCACTTTGAGGTTACATTCTGGATGTGCCCAGAAATCAAGCTCATGAGCAGGGCAAGGGAAAACGTCCTATTAAATTTAGCAGTCAGCACCTGCTGCAGCAGACCATGGTACACCTGGCACAGCCTAGCAGAAAAAGTGCTTAATATTAAATTTTTCATTCTTCACCCTCATTCATGAGCTTACATCCTAAACATGAAGCCCACAGGCAATTGCACTCTGACAGTACTTTGAAAGAGAGCTCCTACAGAGTACTCCCTGCCCTGGATCTTAGGGAGCTGTACTGCAAAGGGGAAGAGAGAGGTGTGGCTAAAAACAAACACCATTTGTTGTCTCTTTTTGTTTTAAATTATAGGAAGTTTCCACTCTACTTGCTGTCTACCCTAAAATACTAAGAAAATTAGTTTACTCCCTGTATTATTTGCCACTAAAGTATTAGGTGACGAGAGATACAGATTTTTTTCCTACTCGAATGAAAACATTCAGCTTACCGAGCATGTTTGATCAGGATATATTGAAAGAACTTACTGGAAATAATATACACTTTGGAAGGCATATTTAGTCTATATATGGCCTGGCTGCTTCACATTCCTGCCATGACTCAAATAAGCTTTCCCACAGGTTGAACACCTATGTAAATGGAAGTTACAGCTGCTATACATTACCAGCGTAGTACAAAACAGCTGGAATATGCTGCTTTGGCCCACTGGCTTTGCTGACATAGGGAAAAGTTAGGACAGGCTTAAGACAGGTAGCATGTTATTTTACAAAAAAACATATTTTATGAGCTCTGCAAACAAAACTTTTCCATGGAAAGGGTTTTTTTAGCACCATTCAGAGTAAATTAAATGTTATTTTATATCTTTATCCCATCAGTAATAAAAATTAGTTTAAATGGACACTAATGAACATGTACTAAAAAAAGCAGCCTTTAATGCAATTAATCTGTAAGTATCAGGGAAAGTGTATCACTCGGCAACAATTGATTATAAGAGAGGATTTCCATATCTTTAGTTCCAGGCCAGCAGTGACCAAATGTTATCCTTTTTCTTTATAGCTCCTGTACAGAAACAGTTAGTATTCTTAATCAAAAAAAAACCAGCCTAGGAAAATTGACTCTAATTGTCACGCATTCTAGCATTTTCGGGAAAGAATTCAAAGTCTCAACATGCTCCTAACTATAACTCCCACGCTAGAAGCAATGCCAGTGCTTGTTTAAAAGCTTAAAATGTAAGCAAGAAAACTAACATTAGTGTCCTTTTCCACAAAATTACCTGGAGTAAAATAGTTTCAGGATAATGCTAAAGATAGTAGTACAAGCCCTTCCAACAGCAATAGGTACAAACCAAAGTCCAGAGCCAAACATCCTAAAGACTTGTAGGTTTTTTCCTGTTAGAGCTCTATATATGTGTGGTCTTCTAGAAAAGAGCTCAAGAGAGCAATCCCACCATTCCATAGCAAGCTGTAACTTCAGGCTAACGGCTAGCCCTAACTTACAATGAAAGAAAGAAAATGAGAATTAAACTACCATCTTACATCTATTCATTCTATTTATTCACAGGAAGCCCTTGATTTTTGACGAAAGTCTGATGAGCAGTGAGTCAGGAGCTCCAGAACTGTAGGATCCTGTTAGCATAATTTTTTTTTTACTTCTTTTACTAGGTATTTTGTTCCATGGGCTTAATGAATTGTCATTCACATTTTTGAGTCATCTCTCATTCATCATACCTATCCAACAGAAAAAGCATAATTTTCCATTGACCCCCTCGATTTTGATAATTTTCAGCCTTCTTCTAGAGTATGATATTCCTCTGTATTTGGAGGGAAAAAATAATGAAGGTTATGTCTACTCCTTAGGATCATGTAATGAAAACCCTTTAAAGCCCTGAAACATATGCATATACAGCTGGGAACAGAATGTGACCAAAACCAATGCACCATTTCTGTCCATGTATCAATTTCAAACAATTGGTATACTCCTGATCCTTACTTATCACTGAGGTGGTACAGAGTGCCTGGTCGGCACAAGAGCTTTAACATACCATGTTTTGTACTGGCCAGCTTGCTCTCTGAACTGTGTATCTTTTTCGTCTCTGCTAGCTAGTGGTTGAGAAGTGCTCTCTGTTGCACTTCAGATTCAGAAATAACTTCTGATTTTTACCCTCAAAGGGAACAGCCTCCCTGTCATTGAGCAGTGATCAGTCTTCAGGTTACCATGGTTTTTAACTGCCTGTAATCAATAGAAGATTTAATTATTATACAGCCTTAATGCATAATGACAATAGTATGATAGTGTTCAGTGACCATCTCCTGCCTACCATGGTTTGCAGATAGAATTATACCTTTTGCTTTTTTGTGTTTGCAACTTTAGACACTACTGTTGACTGAAGCAATTGAAAACTGTAGTAGTGATAGCACAGTGCAACACATTGTCTGTGAACTGAAGTATTGTATGTTAGCCTCCTAACAGAGTGTTGAGAGCAGCTGATAGACGGTTCAGTGCATGTGAAAACATCAGCTTGTTATTCCTAACTCCAAAGAAGTTGGAACACAAATACATTGCAAAAGGAGCCAGCCACTTAAAAAAAATTTTTAAAAAATATTCCACTTCTGGATGCCAGTGAGAATAATACTACCAAGGTTCTCTACTTTTGCCTAGGGGCTGGTGCATCTCTCCTAGAACGTGACTGCGCCATTCAGCCTGAGGAATGTAAAACCCAGGTTCCATTTTCATTTCCATTTCGTTGTACTGGCTCTGGCTGGGTTGGAGTTCATTTTCTTCAGAGCAGCCTGTAAAGTGCTGTGTTTTGGATTTGTGCCAAAAGCAGTCCTGATAACACACCAATGATTGGGCTATTGGTGAATAGTGCTTGCACAGCGCCAAGGCTTTCTCTGTTTCTTACACCCCCACTGGCCCGCAAGTCAGCAGGCTGGGGGTGGGCAAGAGGCTGGGAGGGGGCACAGCTGGGACAGCTGACCCCAGCTGGACAACATGGATACCCCATGCCATAGGACATCCTGCTCAGCAACAAAAGCTCAAGAACAGGAGCAGGACAGGGTGGACATTTGGGGTTATGGTGTTTGTCCTCCCAAGTCAATGTTGGGTGTGCTGAGGCCCTGCTTTCCAGGTAGTGGCTGGGCATTTGCCTGCCCATGGGAAGTGGTGAATGGATTCCCTGCTTTGCTTTGCCTGCAAGGGCAGCTTTTGCTTCACATGTTAAACTGTCTGTGTCTTCATTCATGTGTCTTCTTGCCTTCCTTGTATTTTTTTCCCAATCTACAGGAGAGGGGAGTGAGAGAGCAGCTGGAGGGGGGTGCTTGGCTGCCGGCCAGAGTCCACCCACCACATTCGAGTAGTGGATTTATTACCCTGTATTTAATAGCCTACTAATTACACAAGTATTTGAATTTACAGTAGGAATAAAAACCACAAAAACAAAAACACAAAGATGACAAAGAGTTAGTTAGTGATGAAAAAGGAAATGAAGCTCAAGAATACTAATCCACAACATCCTGGTCTAACCAGTGTGAAGAGAATACTCTGTGTTCCTGTAGTAGCTCTGCTCTGTAAATCAATATATTTCAAAAATAAATGAGAAATGCAGAATCTTGAATGCGAGGACTTGAAGTATTTGCTGCCATACAAATTCTACATACCTGTAAGCATTTACCTGTTCAAAGGTAGAATTATATGTGCATAAGATGGTTGCTGAAAACATCACAGTACTAACAGATACTGGTTTAATAACCTTAAGACAAAATATTTAAAATTAGAGCTCATTCTATGTAGACAACTCTCACACAATCTTTTGTCAGAGGAGCTGGTAAAAAAGGACCACAGTTAAGAAAGGTTTGATTCTGTGCCACATGCCATCTGCTTAGCCTTTCATTTCAGCTCTAGGTGCTTTTGAAAATGGTGACCTTGATGATTCTTTTCACCCGCACAGCTTTATAAAACTGTCTTGTTACATCCTGCAGGGATGTAACTCCTAAGAGCCAAGAGTCAGCCAGAATCAGCTGTTATTGTACGTGGAGCTGCTTGTTGTACAGGGCTGATTGGTTATAAATTGGACATTGAGTAGCACAGGCCTCTGTAAGGCATCTGAGTAATTACGGAGCAATTTGCATCCTTTCACAGATCTGCTCAGGAAAGCTGTGAATCTGTAAGCCCAACTCGATGTGCAGAGGTGTGAGCAGAGGCTGTGAAGGGGCATGAGCAAAATTAAGTGCTAAATATGGGCTCCTTCTCTATGGCAGCAGTGATTCAAAGCCTGTAAGATGTCATGGCCCTCCTTGCTTTGTGCAAGCAGTTAGCTGTAGTAGAGGACTGGGGTTTCCAGAGGGAGGGGGGCTGAATCATAGCAGTTGCTCTACTGATGCTGTATTGGACCTTGGCTACGTGGTAAGAGCAACTTGGCTGTTTCTGCAGCAAGCTTGTACTTGTGAGAAACATGGGAGTCAGAGCTTGGCCCCTTCCCCTCTTCCTCCTTCCCCCTGCTTACCAAGTGATGACCTTTGCTGCTGCCAAACTTTGGCTTTGAAAAGGTCACCATAAGCCTGGAGCCCCAGGCAACCACTCTGGCTGCTCCCCTTGAAAACCAGCTGTCTCACAACTGCTTTGCTCTCATTAATGCAAGACTGCATATCTTTTATGCATTGACCTGCTGATCGCTTCTTACTTTGATTTGTTGAACTTAGCAGTCACACACTCTACCTCTGTGCTTTAAGCCCCAAACCAGCAAGGGAAGCTGTAGCTGCCCTGTGTTTAATGTCAAAACCATGTGCTGCCAGACCTGCACCAGACCGAGCAGCAGCGCAAGTCACATGAGGGCACATGATAGCACTTCTGTCAAAGTGCTAAGAGGACTTGGGATGAAAGGTTTTCTGGCTGTAGGAAGACAGGTAACAGCAGATCTGTCATAAAGCCTACATGCACAATATTAACACATCACAAAACTTAGGACAAACATGAAGCTGTGGAGTGAGTTCATACTGGTTGGCTACTTTGCCTCATGTGGCTGCAATGTGTCTGATGTGGTGCTAGCCCGACTTCCTCTATTGTCAAACTCTGACCTGTGCAGAGAGAGGATTGTTAATTTGACCTCAGTGGCATAAAAGCCGAACTAAAAGCTTTTTACACATCTATTTCCAACTAATGGATCTTTATTTCCCCATCCCCCAACAACAATAATCCTTCTAATATTTCCACAGAGGATGCATTATGGTAATTTCTGTGGTTTTCCCTTCCTCCATTTACTGTAGGATTGCAAAATCAGTGCCAGAAGTTCACAGTGTGGGGGTTTTAATGTTTAGTAGTTCATGGATTTTTGCAAGCACAGGCAGTAGTCTAAAATAAAAAGAGAGGAAATCTCATTACTTGACATCTGAAATATTCCCAGACTTCAAAAAAGTTCCAGCTGGCCAAGCAGTCTCATTTCAATAACTCAGAAGAAGGTGTTAGGAAACCTGGGTGTGGATGAGTTGCCACCAGGGATAGAGCAATGGAGGGCATGAAAGAAAATAAATTCTTCCTGGTGGAACTGGAGTTGAAGTGCCAAGGAGCTGGAGTCCTGAAGGGGACAGTGCGAACTTTAGACTGAAGTATATACATGATGTATTTGGCCTCAGCCACCTCTGAAACAATAAAGCAATAGTCAGGGTTGAGAGATAAGAAAGAATAACCTTTGAAGCTGCTGAGAATGTTGTTGATGTCTTTTCTTTTTTTTTCTTCTTTTTTTTGGAGGGCACAGGTAAAGTAATTTATCAATTGCAAATCACCCAAGAGAAGAAGGTTTCATTGTCTCTGCTTCATCAGAAGACAGTAACTGCCTTCTTGGGCAGAAACAAAGTATGTCTGAGTGCCTGGTCCCATAGGGAATCTGACAATTAGGCACTAGCCATGCATGGGCTGGGTTTGGCAGAAATGCTCCTGGTAGTGAGACTTACCCTTATCCTCCTGGGGATGTCTGACTTTCAGAGCACAAGCCAGCAGGGCAAAAGTTGATGCAGAAAAGTGGCAAACGACAGCTTTTTCTCCCTGTTGGAGGGCAACAGAGGTGTGTTTCTGTGCAGCAGAGAGAGGTGTAGCCAAATGCTCTCTTTCAAACTCTTCTCCTTGTTAATGAAAATATCTAATGCATTACAGCTGCACACTGTGCAGTCAGACAGCGGTGCTGCTTACTCTTTCCTGCTAGAGATGCTCTCTCAATTACTTTATGGAGCCTCTTAAGTGAACTGTTCTCAGTTCATGTTATATAACAAGTTAACTGTACACTATTAAACAGTCCCACTGGAGAGGAACTCTACAGAACACCTTACCAAGGGACTCTTCCATAAAAAGAGGTAATCTTCTGAAATGAGTGATTGCAGAAGGCTCCTGGTGGTGGTTCTGGTAGTGGTAGTCATGATAAGGGAGAAAAAGCTGGTTAAACCGTCTTCCAGGAGTGTGAAAAACTGAAGGCTGTAACGGAAATTGGAAGTAAACAGGAACAGCCATAGCTTCACTCTTTTATAGTGCAACAGAAATGCCAGTAACTTGTGAGAGTCTGAGAGCAGTAGATTATCTCACTGTTGGAATTTAGTCTCAGACTTGGTGTTTCTGTACATGTGCCTTTCCCTGGTGCTAGTGCAGTTAACCCCTGTATACCAGCCTGATTAGAGCTACAGCTGCCTTTCCACCTACCCACTCAGTAGCTTGAAGTCATCTGGGAATCACGGGTTCTGGATTTATAAAGATCCTTCGTAAAGCAGCACATTGTTATAGCAGGGGTTTAAGACATCAAACCTCAGGAGGGATCCAGTCCTTTGAAATGACATGTAGTTTCTAGATCTGCTTGAATTTCTCTCCAGTAACAACTGGGGGATTTATCTACAGCATATTTTATAGCATTTTGTACAGCTACAGATTGCTTTATTTCTTTGCATAAATAACAAAGATCTCCTGTACATTTTTTTTTCTTCTTTTAAGCTGCATGAATTGCAGGAGATTCAAAAGTTCTGGGTAGATATACTTGCTATAAATGTGTATTATAGATTGGAAATAATAAGGACTAACTTTTTATAGACCTCTCTCATTAAAAGTCACCTTCAGAAAACACTGCTGTACCTTGCTTATAATCAAATGACACCACATAACCACCTAACCATTTTTAATATCCCCTAGACTCTATTGTATTATGTCAAGGCTCAGACACTGTCTAGCTAGTCAAGAAAAAGAGTATACCATCATATTTAAAAGCAGTTATTGGGACAGGTTTTACAGGCAGTGGGCTAAGACAATTCAGAAACAATTGCTTATGTGATAGTTTGAGGATTTGTCCCTGTCAAACAGTTAATATTGCTTTAATACATGAAGTAGGCTGTATAAGACAGCAATAATGAAAAATGTCAGGAAAGACAATATCAATTGTTATTCAACATCCACATCAAAGATTACTTTTTTGTCAGTAGCTTTCAGAAAATGTATTTTCCATCAGATCTGATTGCGTTCCTCTTTGAAGTGCTCCATCCTCCCGGTAGATTTAATGTGACATCTAGGCACTTTTTAGTCCCTGGGCCTCTGAGGCGATTCAAAGAGGCACAACAAGCCATCACAGGTTTATCCTCAAAGGCCGACACTGTCTGTCTGATTTATTGTAACTTTAAGAATCATCTCCAGCAAAGCATGAGCCTTTCTACCCATCCACAGCCTCAGACTTTTATCAATTCATTTGTATGCAGCCTGTACATTCTGGAACTGAGAGCCCTATAGCCACTCATGGAAAATGCATTACCTGCTACTAATCCTTTTTATCTTTAAAGTCTGTATTTTTTATGTATAAGTCATTTTGGGTTATCATAAAATATACATAATTCTCACCCCAAAAAAAGACAAAATGAAAAGAGAATATATAATAAGTTATGAGCTTGCTGTGTCCTTATCACCAAGGATTCTAAATAAACAGGTCTCTCTATGTAAATACTGCAGGATATAAAACTGTGATTACTTTCAATAGGGAATAGGAATGCTTCCATTTTTGTTCCTCGTTTTAAAGTGGAACAGTGAGATGAATCATTTTAAACATGTTTGGGAGCACTTTTATTTTCTGCTTCTTTGCTTTGGGGGCTTGACATTTGTAGGGGTTGCCTGTCAAACTTCTGTTATATACTACAGATATCCAGAAGCACCTTATGGTTTCAACATTTTGCTTCAAATTCATGGTTAACCGTAAGTTAATGACAGCTGTTTTCTTTTTTTTTTGGTTAACGCAGGATGTATTCAAAGCACTTGCAATATCTCATGGCATATTGTGAAAAATGGTGATATGGCTGGGAGGATGACTGGGTACAGGGCTTTCTCTGCAACTTTGGAGTCAGATCACTGCAAGTTCACTGCGTTATTTTCTTAAAATATGCTGCTCTGTGCGTAGTCCTGCCAATCACTTCACTAGATTAATCACAGATGAAACTTTTCTAAAATTAAATCTTGCTTTCATCTGTTCATATCTGTCCCGTGTCTCACATGCATACTGCATATCATAGGCCATTATGAAAAGTAATAGTATAAGGCAGGCACATCAATCCATATTTAGACACTTCTGTGTATGTATATATCTGTACACACACACACATATACACACACAAAGGTCTTTGCATGTATGCAAGTATGCATGTGTACAAAGTTTATTTCATCATGCGTATTTAAACGCAGTTATTGGGACAGGTTTTACAGGCAGTGGGCTAAGACAGTTTAATTGACAGTAGTGAAAGTTTGCATATTCTTGTTGCTGATATAGCTCCAAACCACAGAAGTGTTTAAATGGCCAACTTTAACAGAAAACTTGGGGATTAGGGACCTAGCAGGAACTAAAAATCTGTATGTTTTTGCAGGTATCATCCTATATGTCCCTAGGGACTTACTGCTTCAGTGAGTCTGGTCTCTTGTCCAAACTCATTCTGTACCTCTGAGGAAAAATTAATGTTTAACACTATACACATACTAACAGATATTACATTAACTAATTAAAATAGCTGAGTTACACCAAGATAAAATATAATGGAGAATAGAGCTAGGTCTATTTGCTAGATGGTATACAAGAAACCAACACACAGGGAATGTAAATTCAGACTTATTTTTCACACTTGGATATAATACTTGTAGACACTTTTAATGAATACTTTCCCAATCTAGTGGACAACATACTAAATTATTAAAGCAGCGAATAAGGACAGTTGTACAATAATGATAAAACACTACTGCAAGCAAAATGAGTCTATATGTAACCAGAAATTTCTTTTGGTGAAGACCTACCTGTTTTTCTATGGCTAATGCCTATAAAACACAAGGCATACAGTGAAAAGTAAATAATACTATGTAAGACTCTAGTGTGAGAGACCTAATGATGTATATCTTTGCATACTTTTATTGGTCCCATTGACTTCATGAGACTATTCATGGCCTACATGAAGAAGTTTGTCCCTTTGCATGTTTAGGATTGAGTTTTCCTTGAAAGCTGTTGGACCTACAGGATTGAATTCAGCAAAAGAAAGCCAGCCTTTCAGGAACTTGCTGATTTACTGGCAAGTGCATAATAGGAAATGTTGGGTCAAGTCCTGCTTTTCTTTCCTGAGAAGTCTCTGCAGAACAGCATTCCACATTAAACAGATATTCTTTGCCAGCCATTCCCTCCATCAGGACTTGATTTCTAAATTTTTATCACAGTGTTGTATCTGGTGAGAAAAGATATATTTTGGAGGACTCCTTTTTTGTCTTTAAAGCATGCTGCAGTATAGAAATATATAACTAAGAAAAGGATATTACTGCTTTTTTCCAGAAGATGTGTTTCTTTTTAAACATGATAAATACTACGTAGTCACAGACCATTTATTTCTCTAAGTCTGGTTTGTCCTCTGAGTTTGATTTTGCTCTTTAATAAATGAATCACCATTTTTTTTTCCTGCCCAGACTGAGAAGTACAACTTTCGTGCAAATTAACTATTCCTTCCTATCACCAAAATGTTGAATTCTAAATAGTTATTCAACTAAAATAAGCATATTTATCAGTGAAATCTGGGCTTCCAGAATGTATCATAGCTCTTTTAATGGGATAATTTGCTGACTTATTGTTTCTTATCTGTAGTACTGTTTTAATAATGTCCTTACCTCTGGGTTGTGTTCAGACCCTTAAGGTGCACAGTGACATCAAGCAAAGAAACCTACTCTCCTACGCAGAGTTTTACCATGGGGTAACACAAATGTGAAATGGTGGTGATTTACTATTGCAGGAGTTCTAGGTCACACAGACGTAGGAGGGATCCCTATTACTAGCCCAAGTGTTTTCTTTGCTATAGAAAGATAGTCAAAATTCTGGTCTGCTGACCACTGAGATAGATGGAGAGACTGTTATCTTCACTGGAAACTGGATCGAGCCATAAGAGGGCAGATATGTGTTCAGCTAGAGAGTGCATACTTAACAGAAAACTACTTCTCTTTTTCAAACACCTCCCAGACGCAGAAGCACCACCATGTTTATGCTCGTGATGCTAAAGGACCTTCTAGAAGCACACTAGGTGGAAGCAGCAGATTGATAACTGTGAATTAGCACAGCCAAAGCCAAATACTGTTCCCTGTGCAAGTTAATTGTGGGCAACATAACTTGTCATACCAAGTTTCCTCCACTGCCTTATTAATGAATCTTGGCATTGTCTTAGAGGGATCTTCTACAAGGCTGAGAGAATAGTTCAGGTTTTATATCGCACTTTGGCTGAGATTTTTTATGTCTTCTCATCTGTGCTTTGGCATTTCTCCATTCACATTACTGCAAACAGATCTGAATTATTATAAGTAATAAGAAGAAATTAATTTCATAAAGGTATAATTTGTTTAGGAAGTGCTATCACCAATCCTGTTACAAGACATACCTGATTTTTCTCATACCAGACACTGGTTACCAGTTTGTCTGAAAGAGGATATATACAGAGACCTCTAGTTTTTAATGGGCAAAGTAATAATCTTAGGACTGGGAATTGAGATGGGATGGTGGAAACTCTAAAATCCTTGGGTCTGATTAGGGGAGGTTTTCCTAAACATATGCCCACTGACAGATAATCTGGGAAGTGTGGACAGGCTGGGATGGCTGTGCAACTTAATGGCCACTTAATTTCTCTAAGGTTGATCTGGCATTTGGGGCAGGATTAGCAGGGCACAAATATGCCTCAGAAACATCAAAATTCCCAGGCACCTGTGATGTGAAATTTCTGTGCTGACTACTGAAAAGCAAGATGCAGGAAGTCAGCCGTTGGACCTAGCAGGGACAAAGTGTTTTTTTTCCCAAAAGTCCATTCTCTTTTGGTTCCTCTGCCAAGACTGTCTCTAAGGATATCAGTATCCACTGTGGGTTTTGTGTAACATGGACACTATATATTCATTCTCTGCACCCTCCTAACTGGAATAAGTAAAGAAAATATCATTCTTTGTAACAAAAAAAAAAAAAAAATCAATTATTACCTGTCCTGGAACACAGTAAGAAACAAAGTATTTTTTTTACTTCTTTTATTTTATTCTTGAGGTTTTGTCTCAAAATCAGAAAATGCCAAGATAAAATTAAAAACAAACAAAAAAAAATACCACAATGTGTTTGCAGATTTTTGAGCATTTTCTCCTAGCCACTTGTATTATTTAGTTTATCTGATAAATATTTCTGTAACCTCTATCAAAGTAAATAAAAATATATATATATATACCAGCAAGTCTCAGGGTTATTATTTAAGAGAGTGTGATGTTTTAATGGGATTTTCTGACATTTTCAGAATCTAACACATGCTCTTTGTGTGACCAGAACTGATCTTCAGTGTTTTATATTCACTTCTTATCAATACTGTCTAAATTGCCACTAAGCAGAGACTGCAACATTTCACACAATTTGGAGTCTTATCTGGGAGACAGATTGCAGCAGGATCCATGGTACTATCATGAACCAACATTCATCTGCAAGTAGTCTCTTCTACTTGCAGTAGTGAACCTGTATCACTTGCAAATTCTTTTTGCCTACATGTTCTGGGAGCCAGAAAAGCCTGTTCCAGCTTGGGATGCTGTCTTTGAAGAAGGCCACATTTTGTAAGGCCTAGTAAGAGAAACATACTAAAAAGAATGGAAAAATCTCTGTATAGCAAGAAAGACAAAATAATTTCAGAGCCCTTTATATCCCAATCAACTTCAAGGTGATGATTTAAAGGAAACTTCCTATTAACCTTAGGAAGAACTGGGCTCAAATATATCCAAAGGCTTTTACCAGTCCATACTGAGATATTTCCAAGTTGCCCAAGTCCAGAGTAACACAGACAAAGAGGCCCAGGCTGCCTATGCTGGCAGGACTATTTGTGAAAAACTGCATTCAGTTCTTAGACTCCAAAGAGATCCGAATGTAAGAATGAAAAACAAGGAAACTTTTGAAAACCTAATACAAAAAGTGATAATTTCAGTGATCACATAGATTATTATATAACAGATGTAATAAAAGGGGACGTTTGTCATTGGGACTTTTGTAAATCTTCACCAAATAGGTTGGAATAATTTAGAGCAAATTATACACTTGGATCTACACCATATTCCTGGACAGAGCTCTGAGTGAGGCACAATGCAAAAATTGCTCAAGAGAGTTAAGTAGGCTAGGAAGCACTGTGTCTTGCACAGTCCTTTGTGGGCAGCTGTGAGAACTGTCTTTTCTGAGGTGCAGGAGTTGCCCTTTGATGTTTGACCAGGGTTGGTCAGGTGCATGGGACTTCCAGGCTAAACCCTATTCTCAGAGATTCACAGAATCACAGAGTCATCTAGGTTGGAAAAGACCTTGAAGATCATCTAGTCCAACCATTAACCTAACACTGACAGTTCCCAACTACACCATATCCCTAAGCACTATGTCAACCCGACTCTTAAACACCTCCAAGGATGGGGACTCCACCACCTCCCTGGGCAGACCATTCCAACGCCTAACAACCCGTTCTGTAAAGAAATGCTTCCTAATATCCAGTCTAAACCTTCCCTGGTGCAACTTGAGGCCATTCCCTCTTGTTCTATCGCTTGTTACTTGGTTAAAGAGACTCATCCCCAGCTCTCTGCAACCTCCTTTCAGGTAGTTGTAGAGGGTGACGAGGTCTCCCCTCAGCCTCCTCTTCTCCAGACTAAACAACCCCAGTTCCCTCAGCCGCTCCTCGTATGACCTGTGCTCCAGACCCTTCACCAGCTTCGTTGCCCTTCTTGGACACGCTCAAGTAATTCAATGTCTTTCCTGTAGTGAGGGGCCTAAAACTGAACACAGTCATTGAGGTGCGGCCTCACCAGTGCCAAGTACATGGGCAAGATCACTTCCCTGTCCCTGCTGGCCACGCTATTGCTGATACAAGCCAGGATGCCATTGGCCTTCTTGGCCACCTGGGCACACTGCTGGCTCATGTTCAGCCGGCTGTCAATCAACACACCCGGGTCCCTCTCTGACTGGCAGCTCTCCAGCCACTCCTCCCCAAGTCTGTAGCACTGCTGGGGGTTGTTGTGGCCCAAGTGCAGCACCCGGCATTTGGCCTTATTGAAACTCCTACAGTTGGCCTCAGCCCATCACTCCAGCTTGTCCAGGTCTCTGCAGAGCCTCCTTACCCTCGAGCAGATCAACACTCCCACCCAACTTGGTGTCATCTGCAAACTTACTGAGGGTGCACTCGATCCCCTCGTCTAGATCATCAATAAAGATGTTAAACAGGAGTGGCCCCAAAACCGAGCCCTGGGGGACACCACTCGTGACCGGCTGCCAACTGGATTTAACTCCATTCACCACAACTCTTTGGGCCCGGCCATCCACCCAGTTTTTTACCCAGCGAACTGTGTGCCCATCCAAACCGCGAGCAGCCAGTTTTGCCAGGAGAATGCTGTGAGAAATGGTGTCAAAGGCCTTACTGAAGTCAAGGTAAACAGCATCCACAGCCTTTCCCTCATCCAATAAGCAGGTCTCTCTGTTGTAGAAGGAGATCAGGTTTGTCAAGCAGGACCTGCCTTTCATAAACCCATGCTGACTGGGCCTGATCATCTGGTTGTCCCGCATGTGTTGTATGATGGTACTCAGGATGAGCTGCTCCATCAGCTTCCCAGGCACTGAAGTCAAGCTGACAGGCCTGTAATTTCCTGGATCATCCTTCCAACCCTTCTTATAGATGGGCATCACATTGGCCAATTTCCAATCTGTTGGGACCTCCCCGGTCAGCCAGGACTGCTGGTAAATGATGGAAAGTGGCTTGGGGAGCACCCCAGCCAGCTCCTTCAGCACCCTCGGGTGTATCCCATCTGGTCCCATAGACTTGTGTATGTCTGTGTTATGCAGTAGGTCACTGACTATCTCCTCCTGGAATGGGTGGGGGTCATTCTCCCAGTCTCTGTCTTCTGGCTGAGGGGGCTGGATTCCCTCAATACAACTAGTCTTGATTGACACCATATAGCTATATTGTCCTATATATCACATGGGTTCTGTATACCCTTAGCAAGAAGAAACCCTCAGGGAGCTGATAAAGGTGTGCTTCTAGTGATTTTGCGTTGCTGGAAAGGCACAACTGTGAATCTGACTCAACATATACTGCACAGCAGTGGCATTACTGAGATTCTAATTTCAGCTCTTGATTTGCATTTAATATGTGTGGCAGGCAGCTAATAACATATTCCTACACAAACAAAAGCCTGTACAAAACTATTTGATATTTGGTATTTGGATGGAAAAGCTCTGCTGAATATCAGTTTAGGCAAGAAAATGCAAGGGTGAGTGGACAGGGCTAGAATATCAGAGCGCAAGGATGCTTCAGAAGTGTGAACAAGGATGGGGTTGCTGGCTTGAGAGAAATTTGAGAGGGATTTAAATATTTGGCTAGAAGAACTGTGGGAATGTGAGGAAAGAAACTATGTTGTTTGATGTCTCCTGCACGGGAAGAGAAGGACTTTTTACTCGTAAATGAGCTGCATTCTATCAAATTACCAACCACTCCTCTTACAATAAAATCAAACCTAAAGTCTCTGATTTTGTCTTACTCCTTCTTGAAAAGGGGCTGAAAATAATAGGTAAATAGTGACAGAGTAACTCTCTCTGATTCTAATCAACAACAGAAACATTCAGGTAAGAAAAAAAGTAGTACTGCATGGAGGCAACATCAGAAATACAGCCCAGGCTGACTTGGCAGTCCTGGGCCAGCTTTGTATGTACTGTGAATGGAAAAATCTTGTAGATGAGAAGAAATAGTGTAGTCAGCCTGTGTATTTAATACTCAATGGCTTTTGCAGAATTGCTATGAAATGCCTAACCTGAGCTGGAAGTTGATGATTTCCTTGCATGTTCTCCCTACCCTGTTTTTCATATTTACACATTTGTCCAATGACTTTTTTCAGGATAAAGCAATTTTGAGCTAGAGAAAAGAATTCCCCCCCTTGGAGATGCTCAGAAGTTGACAGCTTAGGCACACATAGTAACTTTTATTCTTCCAAATGAAAACTGTTTGAGAATTTCTTTTCCCCAACATGAAATGTGGATTTTTTCCTCGAGCATCTTAGGTTTATGAACGAGGGTTGAATATTTTGAATTTCTTCTGATTTTTTTAGCATCAGCTGGGGTTTTTTTACCAAACATGTTGATAATTTTTAAGATATTGGCTTCTGACAAGTGGAGTTTTAATAAAGTGTTATTTTTCAAAATATTCCAAGTCCAGTTTATCATAGGATGATGTAATAGAGACAAATATTCAACCAATAATGAAAAGCTAAGTAAATGGGAATGTTTAAGCTCTATTGTATGCAGGGAAGTACATTAAGGCAGATCTAAGAGACACTTTAATGGATTAGACATTAACAATCAGACCTGGACTTAGTATAAATCAAATACCACTGCATTTCAGCCTAATGTACACCTAATCATTCATTAGCACCGTTCAGTGCAGATTATAAATATTAGTGAAGAAATCTCCAGCTCTTGAAGAATCTTTCCACAGACCCAGCAATAATTGAACAAGAATGATGGCATTCTTATTTTTATGAATCACTATAACTTATTGATTTGCACTTGGGACTTGAGAGGGCTTTCTCAGCCAGTATGCAACAGGAAATGGTCATAAACTGTTAAAAAGCAAAGGAGAGAGAGACAGAAAGAGAAGAGAAACAGTGGGAAGGTGATGGAAGTAATATTTAGCATCAGATAATTGCAGACATAATCAAGATGTAATGAGAGTGTCCCCTAACTTATGAACAAGGTGATACAAGGTAAATTAATTATTCCGCCTCACATATGTGTTCATGCATACACATGTCTTTGAGAATAAAGGAAATTATGGTATATCTTTATTTTGCCTTTTAAAACTAAAAGAGAGGAAACACATGTAAATATTTTAAGAATTGCATATGCATAAGAGTATAAACACAGGAGGAAAGTGGACTTTGCTGCCATCTGTGATATACAGCTTCAAAACAACAAGCAGTATAAGGTTCTGGAAATATGTGATCTATTACTATGAAAAAGAACAGAACTTTCCTATCTTCTTTTTGAAAAAGGTGTGCTGGTATTTGTTAGGGAGCTTTTTCCTATCTTGTATCTCAAAACTGGTAGAAAATTGAATACCCTTTACAGATATGAAGGTAATACTGGCATATATCTCTGTTTTGAAGTAGGAGGTGTATATGTATGTGGGTGTGCATTATTGTTAGCTTTTCTTATTTCTTGTTTTTAGAAGACAGAAAAGATCTAATTTCACAAACATAAAAGACAAACTGGAATTGTTTAACCATTTATTTTATTATACTAAGATTTCACTGGTACTTATTGAGCCTCAAATAGCTAGGATGACACCAAATTTTAAGTTCATTTGGACATTGTGGTCTTTTTCTATAACTTTATTTTTTCAAAAGTAAGTTTAGATAATTCATGCTAGAGTTCTTTATCCTAACAATGGTATAACAATTCCTTTCTCAAGACTCTTACTCCCTTTAATGATCTAAAATTTGCATAGTTTATCTCAGCCTAATTTACTGAAATGAGTTTCATCAAGGCCAGATTCTGAACAAGACTGAAGCTGTGTAAAAGGAGTTTTGACATTCAGAAGTTCACCATAAAGCTCCAGGCCACTGGAAGTCTAGAGAATTTCATTAATAGGCATAATTAAATTCCAGCAATTTTTCGGATTCAGGTGTCCTGCTGGGAACCCTGAAGTATTTAAGCTTGTAACATAATCCAATGAAACATAGATGTTTAGGAGTCTTTAGTTATGAATAAAAATGTCAACAGTATTATTTTTATAAGTTCTCTAATTGTTTTATAGTATATGGCCATAAAACCAAATGTTGCCAAGTGCAATTACGAAATGAACTTGAATATGAACTACAACCGTATTGATTAGGTTAATGCAGATTCCAACACAGTTGTTATATATTACCATAAAAAATCTTCATACTCTAAATATGCTGAAAAAGAATGATCGCCAAGATACCGCAGCTGTAGGCGCTCTGTCAGTGGTTTTCAGGTTAAGGCTCTGTGAAATAACAGAAGGAATTAACCCTAGAGGAGACTGCCCTCCCCCCGGATGAAACGAATCACCTGGTGAAACCAGAGCAGCAGAAATCTTGTGAAGTTCTTCAGATAGGGCACCTGGGAAACACCCTCTCAGGTCAGAAAATTTGAAGGACTAAAAAGTTAATAGCGTAAGGCAATCCAGATGTTTGCTACATGGGAAGTATAACTATTAATCTTATTTGCCCTCTTTTAGCAGCTTTAGGACTTTTGCTGGCTAATTCCTTAGGCAACTGCCCATAAAAGGAAGAAGAGAACTTTATTCTGTATCAAATACCATTCTATCCTCTCTGAAACTGTCACAGAGAGATGTCTATGCCAGGCAGCTAAGACACAGCAGCCCACTCTTGCTGTGCAGTAACTGCTCATGCAGAGGTGCTCCCACCTTCATGGGTTGAGAGTAACACCTCAAATCCCATTTAAAGCATCTGCACTCTATTGCTTACAGCCCTAAGAGTTTAATTGTGGTTAAACGTGAATGAGGTGAATCTGACAGTAACAAAGAAAGCAATTTTATGTCAAATGAACATGGTTGGATGTGGAAGCTGTGTTACAAAATATGCTCACACAATCAACTCAAAGGCTGCAGACTATGTGGACATAGAAGTAGAACAGCAGCACTTTTGATAAGTTCCTCCTATAGGATGTCTGGTATGCCTTCCCTCATGCTAGAAACTGGGATAAACTAAATAATTAACCATGGTGCTCTCTCTACATTTCATGTGAGCTGTTCCAGGACATGGATAGAAAGATGAAGTGTAGGAAAATTTGATCAGCCTTTCCTTTTTCTGTGTCCAGTGCCAAGAACTTAATTTTCCTTAATAATTACTTTTCTCATCAACAAATTCACCCTACTAAGATATCTGAATTAAAAAAAAAAAAAAAAATTAAGAAAAAAGGGTCCAATTAAGCAGTCTGCAGGAAGTGTTTTTGACTGTGAGCAAAAGATGTGTTCACAGTTCCACTACATAAAGAGGGGTGTTAAAAGAGATGTAAAATAATATATTAAAACCATAATGATTATCTTTGATTTGTTCTAGTGATTTCTATAGCTATTAGGAATCACCACTGTAAAGAAACAGTACATGTGGTGGGTGGACTCTGGCTGGCAGCCAAGCACCCCCCTCCAGCTGCTCTCTCACTCCCCTCTCCTGTAGATTGGGAAAAAAATACAAGGAAGGCAAGAAGACACATGAATGAAGACACAGACAGTTTAACATGTGAAGCAAAAGCTGCCCTTGCAGGCAAAGCAAAGCAGGGAATCCATTCACCACTTCCCATGGGCAGGCAAATGCTCAGCCACTACCTGGAAAGCAGGGCCTCAGCACACCCAACATTGACTTGGGAGGACAAACACCATAACCCCAAATGTCCACCCTGTCCTGCTCCTGTTCTTGAGCTTTTGTTGCTGAGCAGGATGTCCTATGGCATGGGGTATCCATGTTGTCCAGCTGGGGTCAGCTGTCCCAGCTGTGCCCCCTCCCAGCCTCTTGCCCACCCCCAGCCTGCTGACTTGCGGGCCAGTGGGGGTGTAAGAAACAGAGAAAGCCTTGGCGCTGTGCAAGCACTATTCACCAATAGCCCAATCATTGGTGTGTTATCAGGACTGCTTTTGGCACAAATCCAAAACACAGCACTTTACAGGCTGCTCTGAAGAAAATGAACTCCAACCCAGCCAGAGCCAGTACAACGAAATGGAAATGAAAATGGAACCTGGGTTTTACATTCCTCAGGCTGAATGGCGCAGTCACGTTCTAGGAGAGATGCACCAGCCCCTAGGCAAAAGTAGAGAACCTTGGTAGTATTATTCTCACTGGCATCCAGAAGTAGAATATTCTTTTATACTCTCCCCAGAGTCTGAAGCAAGCATTTCTCCATTGCTGATACATTTCAAAGGTTGTTCTCCCCAGCAGATTTTCTTGATGACATTGTCTTCCTGATATGCCCTTTTTCCTAATTGATAGCTCATCAGGGAATATTTCTCCTGTCAGAAGGTCTCCATGAAACTCCCATTTGAGGCCTCCAGTGCCAATCTGAGTGAGACACAGAAGATGCTACCTAGCTGTACAAAAACCTGCGTCTTTTCTCCTCTTGGGGTAGACAGACCGAGACTTGTGCCCCAACAGCATCCAGACATCTGTCAGCTGTGAGATTATAAGAACCAGCTTTAATTTTTTATTTCAGATTCATGTAAATGGATCTTCTGCCCTGTAATTAATTTGCTGCTAATTACACAATTACTGTCATTTATAGTACCATTTAAAAATGAATTGCTAGCCCAGTTTAATTTGCAAAATAAATTAAAAAATTGTTACTTGATTTTAAATCAAGTAAATCAACCCCTCCATTCAGTTTGACTGTGATGTTGTTGGACGTTGCCAGTGTTTATGTGGCCAATGCAATTTTCAGGAGCTCCACTCTAATGCAGCAAGGGGAAGAATAGGAACTGTCACTGCCTCTGATTGTGTGGCATTTGTTTTTCCTGGACTTCCATTTAAGTTGCCCACTTTTGTCTTGCTCATTATGAAGATTTATACTATCATCTAGTGGAACTCCCCTTAAACTACAATCCATTAACTCTCCTAGTCTGCACTTTACATGCAGCCTGAGATGGAGAGAGTAGGCAATGAGGTTCTTGTATTCAGGTTACTAAATATAGGAGGATTTTTGAAATCTCCCAGAGCAGGAAAATTTGCCATAACCACTGTAATTAAAATCTTGCTCAATATTTGCCTAATGTCACATTAAATCCATGTGATGCTGCTGCTTGTCTCCCCAGTTTCACCCATCCCTCAGTGTTATTTTTCAGGATCTAGAGACATGACTGCCGCAGCAGCCACAGCTAAATTGTATTACACAGAGAGGAAAAAATCTTAGGGAAGTATATTATAAACCAAGAGAATAAACATGCAACCTATGATCTCCACATAAGATGATAAACCATGCCTGAATAAAAAAGGTATTTCATCCTAATTTCTCATCACAGTGGAATAGACAGCATTTCCTCTTGTCTTGTTACAATCGCTCTTGTCTAGTAATACACATATGCTTTTATCAAGCATAGAAATGAGTTCTCACAGTTAATTCTCTCCACTCTGTCAAACAGCATCAAAGACCTTTCCTTGCTTAATCCAGGAGTCCCTCCAGACATCTTCCAAATGAATTTGTTCTTTTTAATCCAGAAAAAGATGGGGAATCACCTGTAGTCCCACACTACATCAGGGCATCCAGAGGAGCTTCACAAAGCTCTCTGAATCAGTAGAAGGAGCACACAGTAATTCCATGCCATGGAGCTGATTAGGAGACTAAATCAAAGGCAGCGTGCCTTTACATAAGCACATCAGTCAGGAGGAGTATTTCTTATTCATGGCTCGTTTCTCACACACTGGCTCCTGGCTCCATATCTGCTTCTACAGCTGTTGACTGAATGCAATGGACACCTCTCACCAAACCCATGAAAGCTGAGGAAAAGGCCACGTGTGCCCTGAGCATGCTCACTAAGTGCATGCGATGAGGTGCACACCATCTGCTTCTCCCAGTACTGTTCCTTTCCAATTTAGATGTAGCTGTTGGACCACCAGGGACGCCAGGAGTAATTGCAATGACTATCCCAATGCCAGTGGTCCATGAGGTAAGTGTACCCCCTTGTACCTGGGATCTGTACTGGGTGTCCTCTTCCTGTTTCCATTTTGTGATGGTACCCGGTGCGCAGCTTACAACAGTGCTAACACCTCTACCCCAGAGATGGAATGCCACCTTTTATTTCTCTTTGATATGTATGGTTATTTTCCCACAAAATGTTTTTTCTTCCTCCTACCATCATGGCAGTAACCAGCTCATGTTGTGGGGAGTCCTTCTGGGATAAAGTGCTGACCACGCATCCATGTTATGGATTAGTTTGCTTTTACTCTGATTCAACACTAACATAATTTTCTGTGACCAAATGGCTGATGCCTCCCTCCCCTCAAGGGCATGATTATACCCCTTCAAGCCCCAGCATATGAATTTCACAACAGTCAAAAGACAACGTAAAGGAGAATAGTAATCCAGTATAACAGCACTTGTTTTATAATAAAGTGTACTACAGAGCTACAGTGCAGCTGTTTCATCTAATCTGAAGCATGTGCAGTCCATATTAATAGTTAATTTAGCCTGCTCTTAAATCACAGCAACCTGAACAACAACAAAAAGGCGTGACCTGTCTTTCCTAGAGGAGTCGAGTCACGTTCATCTCCAACTTCTCCATGTGACAGAGCAGTGCTACAATTAAAGCACAATAATGTACTTGTTATTCAAGTCAGGCATTAGTTCTAGTAATGGGGTGCTTGGTGGCGAGATAGATTTCCTTGTTAGGAGCTAAGCACAGGATTAGCTGAATTCTCCATGGAGAAATCTTGATTTGTTCAAGGTCTTTCATGTTTTCTACAGAGAAGGGATTATGTCTACTTAAAGAGGGGGCTTGCTTAAAAAGCTACAAAGTATAAGAAAAGGATTTAGGGCAGTCGGGCCTGTGGTTAAGTAGCTGAGGGGTAGAGGGAGTTTTAGAGCAGAGGATTATTTAAAGCCATAAAGTTCAGAAAATAATTGGTTTAGCACTACTGGGTCAATGCAGAGTAACATGCTGGAAAGGCAGTTAAGCATAAGCTAATATTCATTTTACTTTGGCTAATTATTGCAAGGATTCAGAGTAGAAGGTGAAAGAAGAAATGTTCTAGCTCTTTCCTTTGGGGTCCAACCATACAGCACATTTCTGTGCTCCTTTGCTTTTCTATATATATCTGTTGTGACATATATTACCAGCTCAGTGCAAGAATTGCAGAGGGCTCTTTTTAAAGCTCTGACACTGTTCGCTTAATGAGGCCATGAAGTAAACCATTAAAAGTCTTTCAGAAGAGTTGTAGAAATCACGGTCCTCCTGCAGCCCCCTATCTCACAGGCAGCTCCACTCCTTCACCTCCTCCTTCTTTCAAGGCATTGGCAATATTATTAGTCCAGTTCGACTCCAAGCAGACTCTCATGATCATTAGTGCCTGTGACAAACCTAAACGGAGGTAACAAGCCCACCAGTCTGTGCAGGGGAATTGCTCAGCGCACAGGGGCCGTGCCAAAAGCCTGCTGACTCTGGAGGCATGAGGACCACCATGACTCAGTACAGAACATCCCTTGGCATGGAGGGAAGAGCTGCAGGCTGCATTGCACCCTGTACTTTCACCTTAGTCAAGCTGCAGATTAATGGCAGATTTCTGAAGACAACAGAAGTAAATCATCCCAATGCAGCTGGAGAGCCTGGTAGACTGAGCACAGGTTTCTCCAAGACATACAGGCCAAGCCTGATGGATTAACAGGCTATGGGCATATAGGGGAGATACTTCCATAGGTGGAACAGCAGGATGAATCGTTAAAGTCTGAGCACAACACGCATGAATAAAAAAAGTGTCGGACAGATGGTCTGAAACAGCTGTTTAAAGCTGTTCAGGCTGGACAACAGCTCAGTAACCAGAGGGTGGTGAGAAAGAAGGTTTCTGTGGTAATTCAATGAGAATATTTCAGTGGGTTTGGTGAATGCTAGTAAAGAGAAACAGGCATTCATTAAGGTGGTGCGAGATACACTTTCCAGGCAGAAATGCTTGGAGTTCACAGCAGGATGGAGAAGGGGTCAGAGGTGGCAATGCAGAGTTCATGATGTTATAAAGCATCAAAAAGAAGCAAAGCACTTAGATTTGGGTGTCACATGAGGAAACTGGAATGGACTTGTCCTTCCCTTGTACAACCCTCGTATATTCACATTCAGTGTGTTGCATTCAATCCACAGCCCAAAAGATATTGAGAAACAGGAGAGTTTACACTAGAGCCCAAAAAATATTAGGGGTCCACAGGTGAATTATGAGGGAAGATCATGGGAGCTAATTTTGCATGACAGCTTAGCTAAGTGACAACTCAGTGCATGGTGGGGAGACATAATAGATGTCAAATATTTGGAGGTATAAAAAAAAAAAAAAGGCACTAAAAGGAATTATTTGGTGTAATGCATAAGGTATAATGACATGTGTGGAAATAGAATCAAGAAGACGTGCAGACAAAGTGTTGGAAAATTTACTGGAGTAGCAAATAGTCTCCCCAGGTGAAGCTGCAAACTTGATTATTCTGGAAAATTAAAACTTGTATAGATGTAAGACTAAGAAATGTACATTAAGGAGACACCACAGGTGGAAGAAAGGACAAAATCTTTGTGTCTGATATGCACGATACGCGTCAAGGTACATGGGAACCTGGACAAAGTAGGTAAGATACTCTGGCAAAACACATACAGTGCTTATTCTGCAGATTCGAGTAAGCACCTGAAATCCATTAACATCCACTTATTCATCCTTGCAGGGTCTCTGCAAGGTAAGAGGACACATTTATTCCCATTCAGTGGGTCTCAAAGTGACACAGAAACTAAGAGCTAAAACCCCAATGAGATCTGGCATTGCCATGCTCATAGTTACAAACCTGATTTAGCTCAAGCCATGAGCAGAGTGTGCTTACCAGTAAAGTTAACATTTGTTCTATATTCTATTGTTCTAACATTTATTCTACTCTCAATGCAGTCAGCCAGTGATTTTTCATCCTCTGCCATGACCACTAGACTGGGTTCTTCACAGGTTTGTCCTCTGCATGATTTCATTTCCAAAATCCAGTAAACAGGACATTTGTTTTATGATAATCCAGGTACTATTCCTGACTCTCAGCACAGATTACCTATGTTGAACTTTAGAGAAACCACTGTTCCTCATTTTGTCTTGACCTACTCCACCTTGAAACTGAAATATCAACATTTGCTAACACCATATCATGAGGGGAAACTAATTTATTCGTGTTTTTGCAAAGTGCTGTGGATGAAAGGCACTATAAAATTCAAAATATTGTTTTTGTCTTGCAAGATTGATGCTACTGAATAGGTGAAAAAGTTCCTTTGAGTAAAAGCTGATGATTTATCTACCTTTTAGCAGCTTCCTTTGTTCCTTGAAGCTTCATATTTAAACTTTGCTAGGCAGGAATTTATTACAGATACAGGAGCATAGAGCAGTCTTTTTAAAACTCAACTGCTCTGCTCAGACCAAAGTTCTTGGATGAAGTAAAATTGAATCCACTGTCATTATAGACATTAGCTTTTTCCATTTCAAGATTTTTATGGATTAAAAAAAAAAAAAAGCAAGACAAAACCAAGTACCAAGTACAGTCAAAGTCATTAAGACTGAGATAAGTGTATCCAGCCCCCATTTATTACCATTTCCCAGATTAATTTGTGTATTTGACGACACCCTTTAAATTCCTGCTTTGTTAGCCTAACACAATAATTTGCCATCACCGCCTTCTAGCATCACACATGGCATCTCTTCTGCATGAACACACAGCAGCCATACTAGAGATGCCAGTGGATTATCTTTACTGGCACAACAAAGAAGCATTTGGCTGAGTCATAACTCCCAGTTCTCAAACCAGACATCCATTCTTCACATCCTGGTTCTTCTTCAGAAGTGGAAGTTACTGTGTGAGGGACTGCAACAAGCAAAAGCATCCACACTTGTAATGACTTATATTACTCTGACAGATGGATAGTTTTAAGATAAATTAAAAATTGCGTGGTGATGGTGTTTATTATTAATTTTGTTTCTTCATTTTTTAACTTCAAAATAGGACTGGAAGGAAAACTCAGGTCATATAGTAGATATATAATCCAGACAGATTACACTGTCTGCACAACAAAAGTCACAAAACACTTTTGGAATCCTTTAATAAACTAATGCACCCTAATACAGAATACAAACAACCCCCCAAAGGAGACGGTGGTGGTACAGGATGCCAAGCAAACAAAACCAGTCTTATTTTCAAGCACAGCCTTTCTTATAGCCAGTGAGGTGTCTGAACAAGGAAACACCAGTAGATTCCTCATCAGATGCCTGGATGTGATGCTGCCAGCCTGTCCCAGGAGCGGTGTGATGCCCACCCCATGGAAACCTCAGAGCCCTGCATTACTTCTCACTGGAAAAACAGCCTGAAGGGACAGCCAGGACAAATCTTGTGTAGCCACGGTGACTAAATCCAGCTGGTATCTATTGGAGGGTTCACATCCTTTCCCCTACACCTATAAGCACATAGCCCGTGTAATACTTTTGACAGCCCTAGGTATTCCTGTCCTTATGATTTTACCCTTCTTGTTCTAAATTGCCTTGGTCCTCATCTAGCCTTTTGTTATTTAACTAACATTTAGAGTTTCCAGAGGAGTATCTTCATCATCCCCAGTCCATGGAGAGGAACAGCAAAGGAACAGGGCATTAAGAGGGTGTTCAAAGTAGGAAGGATAAAATTTAAATCTGAATGACATTCAGCTGAGTTAAAGAAATAAAAGCAAACCAGATTCACTCTACTAGAGATTTGTGGTTTCCTATACCTGTGAAGAACATGTCCTATCTAAATAAAAAGAAAAGGAACTTCCTTATTTGAAAGAATTAATTGAATTTTACTGGACTGTGTAAGTAACATCTGTATTTCATATCATATCCAGTAAGAGATCTATCTCAAATCTCTGTCCCATCATTTCAAATATTTCCATGTTCAAATTGCCTTCTTTTTTAAGTAGGCTTTTGTGCCAAACATATATATTTTAACTGGACTTGTATGGCACAGTAGAGACATCCAGCGGTTTGTTAGATTATTAAACTCATGAATGTCACTGAAGATATAGTACAGAGCTATTTCCATTAGATAATGGTAATTGTAATTTGACCTCAGACACAAATTTAAGATTTGTTATTAAGCAGCACTAATTCAGGACCTTGAAGTAATTTGACATCAGATATTTAATTTAATTTGCCATACATCTAACTACCATCTTGTGATTTATGTGAAACACAAGCTCCATTTATACTATGGGGCAATTCTTCAGTTGCCATAAGTCAAAGTAACTTTGCTGAAGTCAATGGAGTTTTGTCAAGTTACTGTCAGAGGACATGGCCCTATCTGTTTTGGAGAATTGGGAAGGCATGTCTATTAGGAATTTCAGATTCCTCAGCAGAAAATGCTGGTTTGGCTTGTATTTATCATCCTATCCATTTAAGGATGCTGGGAGATGGAATGAGAGTGTCAGTTCACCCATCTTAGGCATTTCATTAAATAGCAGCAAATACATTATGGCACTTGAGGAGGGAAAGAAGATTGCTGGGAGCAAGAAAAGATCTGGCAGTTGAGAGGAAGAAGGCAGCCCAATAGAGAGAGACAGAAATTTAGCAGCTGAGTGATGGGGCCAGAGCTTTGGAAACACAGAAATAAAAGAGAAATGAAATTTTGAAGGAAAGAGGGGGGAAGACACAAGCTAGCATGACAGTGAACCTTGGATCAGAAGAAGACAACATCAGAGAATCAGAGTCAGTTCTAACTTACAGTCTGTAAAACTCTATTTACGTTCAGTGGGGCTGTACAGAATATAAGTCAGGGTTGCTCGGGTAGAAAAAAGCTCTTAAAAAGACAAAAAAAAACCTAATGCTAGCAGTCCATAGAGGACCACAAAGGTATGGAGCCTGTCAAAGAGGTTGCAAGGCTGTGATTTATTAAAGTGCTGCCTTTGCTAAGAGCTTGATCTAAAACACGTTTACCCCAGCAGGAGTCTTTCCATGGACTTTGGATCAGGCTCTGAAACAGCAATACTCGACCAGCTGATAAAGTGAATAAGAGCAAGTATCTTTTCTATTCACACAAGGAGGAGATTTTAAATTGCTTTGTTTCAGACAAGCTATTTACAACAAACAAAAAGCAGAGCTGATACATGCACAGTGCCTTGTTAGAAGGAGGTTGAGGGGAGTTAACACTAATCAGTGTTAATTAGTAGTTGGCATGAATGCCACAGAAAAACTTAAATGAAACACTGAATATATTCACTAGTCTCGGTGGGTTTTCACCCTTTTAATAGAGACACATGCCTGTAGAGGAGAAGTGAACACTGGTTTAAACCAAGGGTATATCTGTCCTAGTGTCCTGTTTCAGTGGTGACTATAAGCATACAGACAGGGAGCAGTAAAAAAAGGATAAGAATGTCCTTATGGCCTACTCTAAGGCATATTTGCTGGTCACTACATATCTTCACACGAAGTGTTTTTTTAATCTGCTGGCCAAATAAAAATGGGAATAAGCAGCACAGTATAGGAAAGCATAAAGCAGTACACTTCCTTGTGCCAGGAGCATTTTCAGTCTGACCCTTTTCTTGTAGTTAGACCTACATGTATATCATTCAAGACCCTCTCACTCTGCAGATGAAGCAAAATTGCAATGCTTTTTCATCTCATATGCTTTAGAAAGCTACATACTAGGGAGAAGCTGTAAAGCGTCCCCAAAATGAAAGAATTTGGCTTCACTCTTGGTCTCGATTTGGCACTGTACAATTACTTGCAAGTCCTTCATTTCTGCACCACACTGTATTCCTTAACCCCTGCACTTTTCATTCAGACTTGTTAGCATAAACCAAGAATTTTTCCACCCCTTGTCAGAAAAGCATTCATAGTCCTGATTTTGAGAGCAGGTAAATGGAAAGATATTCTTTTTGACTGAAAAAAGAGCTGTGCCTGCAGTAATACTTTTTAGAGTCTTCAAGCAAGATCCTAAGCTGAACTTCAGTAGTTGACAGATTGGTCTGTTGACAGAGGTGACGGGGCAACAATTTTATTTTTTATTGAACTGTGTCTCAAAAATTCACAGTGTAAAATAGATCACCAGGTTTACAGGACAATTAGCACATAACACATTCTTCTCAAGAGACAACTGAAGTATTACAGGTGACATTCAGCACTAGTTTTTCTTTAGTGTCTAGTAGTGCTGGTGAAAATTGCTGGCTTGACATAGGTAAAGAGTCTATAGCATTTTTTTTAATTTCCAATCAGACAAAAATCAAAACAAAACAAAAATACAGCCTTCCCCAAACTGCCTATTGTCCCCCTGCATCAGCTTGGCAAAGTGAGACCAGCTCAAGGGACAAACTAATATTCAGCCCCCTGCATCAGCTTGGCAAAGTGAGACCAGCTCAAGGGACAAACTAATATTCAGTGTCCATGCTTATTCGCACATTGCCTGTTCTGTTGATCCCGTCATCATGTTGTAAACAGTTCTCTTTTCTGACAGTGTCATTTCTGTGGAAAGCAGAATGCCTCATGTCTGTTAGCTCATTTCACATAGACATCAAATGAAATAGTGTTCAAGTAGATACTGCTGAAGAAATCATTTGCACCTTTATTAAAACTTATCAGAACCTGCCAGCACAGGAATGCATGTATGTAGCTAGCTTTGTACATGGTCTTTTACTGACCATGTACAAGTATTTAGACCTTTCACAGCTCACAGAGTTTCATCACAATATGTATTTGTGTAAAGACAAAAACTCATAATTTTTTTCTTTTAAGACCTCTTCCCATAGGCTGCTGACCAGAACACAGTAATCAGGTCACCTCACAGGCTGGACCTTTAGTCCACACATGGATTTTTTTTGTTCCATTTCTGTTCTCTTAAATTCCCACATATGCCACTCAAAAGAAACTCTGAATTCAATAATAAAAATAGGTATCAAAAGTTGAGTTAAATTTGAATATATTCAATTATTCTGATCTTTTGGGAACTGAAAATCTATTACTCATGACACAGATCAGAAGATTTAAGACATAATTGTATTCCTGATGGACTTTAACCCACAAAAACAAAGACAGAGAAACAGTGACTTGACCAGAGACACTTCCACCTCAGGCTGAGCTAAGCAACACTTATTTTAGCCCAGTTGTCACAGCATCCCTTTCATGTAATATTTCTAAGAGATTTTTGTTAGAGCTACTTAGAAAAAATTATTTTGGACACATTTTCTTTATTTTGATGGCTGAGAAAAAAGACAAGCTCTATCACTATTGTTATACTGCTAGGGTTTATAAAGACTTTATTAACGTTAGAGTCCATTTAAAAGTAAAATGTCATATTACAGAGAGTAGAAAATTTGCCGTAATCTGTGCATTTCCCTTGAAAGCCTCAGAAGGGAAACATAACGTTTTTAAATAGATGTCCTTTCATTATATATCAGCTACAGAAAACAGTAACAAAAGAAAAAAAAAAGTTGAATACATATGAAATACCATTCCCTTACCACATTCAGACTGCAGGGCAGCCCAGGATACAGCCAAGACAGCAGGAGATTGCCGCTGGACTCTCTTTTGTACTCATGGGTAGTTTTCAAATACCCAGGGGTTTGAACCCAATTGTTCCATCTCTTGAAAGACTATTTTTAACCACCTCTGTTCTTTGTGACTGTCAGCCCCGTCACGTGATATGATTCTCCAGATACTTATTTAGATCCTGTAAATTATATGTAACATAGTAGGTGGTATAAGAAAATTGTATTCTTTACACATTGGAGCCCAGAAGGCACAAAGCAAGTTAAATACGACCAGTATATATCTGACTGCCTTTCATCAGCTCAGAAGCTGAACACTCACTGTCATTAGTGGTGCAGAACCCTTAAAGCAAAGAGAAATTCTTATTCTTTTGCAAATGAGGACCCTTGAGCAGAAGGGAGCATAAGTGATTTCCTCAGGTCACAGGGAAGCGTGACATTCCACCAAGAACTCTCTCTGGGTCTCCTTAGGTTTCAGTCTAGGGCATTGAGGTCATCCCAGCTATCCTCCTAACAGCCATCTCTCTGGGACACCCGCAGTCTTTCTGGGTTTTACTTCACATGTGGCTAGTTAAGGAAAAGGTTAAGGGATTTTTCAGCAAAGTAAATCTGCAACACAGCCGGTCCTTTTAAAAAGGCTGCTTTGAGTAGACTGGACAGCTACATTAGAAGAGCTGTGATATGATGAATAGAAAAATGCAGGTCTTAGATGAAGTCTTGATTAACTTGTCATCCTAATCGCCTCTGGAAACAGAGGAAAGAGGATATTTTATTTTTAAATTTTCATCTATGTGACATCTAGTGTAGCAGAAGAATATTTGTATTGTTTTCCACTAAATGTGAGTGGGAGAATATGAACGTGAGACTTCTCGGTGTTTTCTGTGTGACAGAAAAAGACAGAATCAGAAAAGTGGTTTTTGAATCTGTATGCAGGAGATCAAGCATTTATCACAGGACTTATGTTTTGAAATTGATTTAGAAGAACAAGTGCTGACTGGAACCTTTCCCTAAAACCAAACCTAATTTTGAGATTTGGAAGAATCCCATCTACTTCAGAAGGATAGAGAAGAAACAAGAAACTTACCTGTTCCTTTCTGCTCCTGAATTGGTCTATATTAGCAATTACTTTCCATTTTACCAGCTTTCATAGAATTTTCAGGCCCATGTTTCAGAATGAAGAATTTCATGTAGTTATGGGGCTTATCTGAATTGGCTCAAAGCTTCAGAACCAGATGTGGGTAGGGGAACTTGATAGATGTGACAGAGTACCAAAGAAAGAAGTTTTAAAAGAAAAGTTTTTTTAAAAAAATGTTGAATAGGGGAGAGACTTGGAGAAATTTACCAAAAATACTTTTCCCTGCCTTTTCTCTACCTAAAATAACGAATTGCTCAGGGCTATGTTGGCTGCTTAACTTGCTACTCATTGTACTGTAAAGTACTGTCAAGTCATACAATTCATTTTGAATTCATGCTGCATGGAGCATCAAAGCAATAGTACTGACAGAAGAAGCAGTTACAAAATAAAGTTACTTCATGCTGGAATGATGATGATTTTATTGCATAGCTAGATTGCTAAACTTGTACCCTTACTCAGCAATACTGGTTATAAAAAACTGACAGAAATATGCTTATATTGTTAGAAAGTTATACCCAACTTTACTGCACCCATGCATCCTTTTGCCATGGTCTGAGCCCTTTCACAATCTATTTAGAGCCCTTATGCTTCCATATACATCCACTGCGATTTGAGCATGGTACTTCTCAAAACCCCTGCCTACAAGGAAATAATCAGTTTAAACCCATCCTGGAAGCAGAAGAGCTATCACTTGAAGGGAGCTTTATGCCCTATTTCCCTGCTCACCAATGTGAAGACATCTGCCCTCTTCTGCATGTACACATTCCCACCAGCCAGCCCCAGCTGCCAGAGAAAACCTGTCCACTTTGGGAATAGAAAGGGAAACCATTCTCCAGCCAACCACTCTCTATCATTGTGTTAATAACCACGTCCCCATCTGTCCTCCATATCCATCTGCTGTCTTCTGTCTTACACTGGGCTTGGAAGGTCCTTGGTGAATGCATAGCCCTTGGTAACTCTACTTTTGTTATACTTCAAAAAAGCTGAGCAGATCAAGAACACTATCCTTGATCCATGCGTAAGATCATTTAAGAGGAGAAAAAGGAGGAGTATCATTATACAAAGCCACTGGTTGCCTGCATGCTGCAGTACAGTCCAGGAGAGGCCAACGCTGCCTGCTGTTGTTCTGAGGAGTGAGCAGGAAACTGAGAGTCTCACCCATCCTCCTCCAGCTGAGGGCTGGGCTGAAGAGTCATAACTTGATGGAGGACTGTCAGTCAAATGGATTTCAGGGGCCCTAAAGTCAGCCAAGGGGGTACAGGAAAATGGTAAGAAGAGCTGGCCAAAACACCTGACTGAAGACAAAGAGAATCTTTTGAAGGAACAGTGTGGAACCCATGAAGGATTTGCATGTTTTCCCTGAAAAAAAACAGGTTATGACTGATTATTTTTAGGGATTAGTGAGTGTGGAAAAAACAAGGAATTATGTTCTACCTATGGCAAATATCCTTAGTACTAAGTATGAGCATGTTGAAGTGTTTAGATCCTGGGGTATTCATTGTGCCCACTTCAGTAATGGTGTATAAGCCTTTCAATAAATAAAATTTCTCTCACCCTCGTACCACAGTTTTAACAGCATTTTGCATTGCAGCTCTTTCAGTGTAGCCATAGAACAGAATTACTTTCACAAGGCACTGACTGTGAACCATTGGAAACTCTCAGAATGGTACCCTGATTTCCATGATTCCAAATTAATTGTTTTTGTGATTCGAAAAACATGCACCAAAGAAAGGAAAATACTTTTTCTCTCTATGAATTTATTCTGACAAAGTAATCCAGTTGTCATTTTCTCTTACTATTTCTGAAATCCAGAAGCATCCCAAAATATGCAAAGGCAATCATATGACATACTAAAGCGACAGGCACACATTTCTCTTGCTATATTCATAGAAATCTATCACTGAACAAAGGAATCACAAAAAAACAAAACAAAAAAAAAAAAACCAAACAAAAAAAAAACCACTATGTTGGAAGAAAAAATGTTGATGCAGACACACAAACCAATAAAATCAAGGAAGTTCTGAATCCAGGTCACTGCGGAGTCCTAAATACAGGCCTATTGTGTTTTGATGCAGCAGCAGCCCATATGGTCTTCCATTAGAGGGTCTCAAAGCAGTGGGCAATGTTACCGTACCATATGTGCTGATTGGAACAACTGTGATGATTTATGTTAGCACGCATAAAGGTTTTTTTTCCCTTTCCATTTTGTTTCTTATTCTTCTTCTGTTAGTAGAAGCCTAAGAATGGACAACCTTGTCATTATGGGTTTCCAGCATTAATACTAAATTTGTCTCTGAAAAAAACTGAGAAAATTATTCTAAGGCCAACAGTGAAGGAATACATGTTTAAAAGTGAGGTCTTTAACCTGGAACTACATGTTTCCACCAAATAAAAGATCCCAGTTTCTACTTTGGCTTCACACTGCTTCTAATCAATTCCCTGCTAGGAAGCAAAAAAAAGCAATGGCCAAAAATTAACCTGATGGAAATCTACCTCTCAGAAACTGAGCTTCACAATGCATGTTGGTTTCTCAATTTCCCCTTTTAAAACAAAACAACTGAAAAGAAAGACAAACAAACATAAAAAAATGTATCAGTGAGTAAAAACATCTTGCTTTCTGCAAGCAAGAAACAGTAATGTAGCTAAACAAAAAAAGCCATCATCATCTCTCATTTCCCCAGGAGTACATACCAGAGCTATCCATGACTGCTACCATGGATCAGTTCTGTGTGTAAAAATCACCACACAAGATCCAACAAATGTGCCGTGAAGTCCTACATCCTGTTCTGGTGAGGAGTGCATACTTTAGAGAAGATCATAGAAAGGACAAAACAGCCCAGTAACATAGGAGCAGATTTCTTTTTTCCTTTCCATGCTGCTACAGCTCTACTACCCCACCCCACTAAATGTCTTTGTCAAGTGTAAGAACTGCAAGGTGAGGATGCAGGTCATTATTTACAGGCTAAACCAGTTGAATAATTAATTCAGCTGACAATATGTTGAGTTTTCATATTTACAAAACGTAAAGAAAAAAATGGCTTAGAAAATTTCAACAGCACAAAACCAGGAGGTACTCAATCCATTATAAAATCTTGGGCAACTGCCAACCATCCATAGCAGTTGCTCTCCTTCAGCTCAGTATAATCCTCCAACTCAATTTTCCCTACACTTTTTTCTGAATCTCAGAGGAACACTAGGTACTCCAATGTCAGATTATGTTCTAAGCCATTGGTCTAGAACACAAAAAAAAGAAAAAAATTGAGCTAACTTGCTCAGTTGTGTGTACGTAAGTTTGTGTGTACAGGTGTATATGGACTGTGTGTACACACACACTGACATAATGTATATAAGGTACTGGTGGTTTTACTGATTATTTCTTTATCATTAGCACATTTTGCGATTGCCTGTACACAAAGGAAATTAAATCAAAAATTAAATAAGCTGTTCAGATCTTTTATATAATTGGATAGCTAAAGGAACAGAAGTCCTTGCCTAAAAGCCAACTGCAAAGAGGGCCCACACAATGAACTCAAGGAAAATTGCAAGAGTTTCAGTTAGAACCAGGTGAAGTGAAGCTGGGCAAAGCAATTGAAGAAAAAGGATAAAGCCAGAAAAGAACATGTGCAAGAAATAAAGCCCAGGAACATGTGCAAGAAGTACTTAGGGGAAAAGCACAGGCTAGAAAGTCAGCTTGCTTACCACAAGCAAAGAAGCAGACTCACCTCATTCAGTGAAATAACTTCATATGCCTTCCATGTAAATAATGTCATTCCACCAAGTAACACTGAACCTACCAACTACTGCTCTTATCAGACACATTAACCAGTTGCGTTTTGAAAGTTGTTTAAATCTTAACCATATGGTCTTCAAAGTGCCAGATCAGGAAGCAGAGAACTCTGTTTTGGGAGAGTGGAGGACAGGGCCAGACAAATGCAATGAACTCAACAGAAATAGCAGAGCATGGCTCCATGACTCATTGAGCAAGTCCTTGATTTGACTACCAAATAGGTGGGGTGTCGTAGGTTGACCCTGGCTTGATGCCAGGTGCTCACCAAGCTGCTCTATCACTCCCCTCCTCAGCAAGATGGGACAGGGAGAAAATAACATGGAAAAAAACTTGTGGGTCAAGATAAAGACAGTTTAATAAAGCAAAAGCAAAGGCCATGCATGGAAGCAAATGAAAACACAGGATTTATTCTCTACTTCCCATCAGCAGGTGATGTCCAGCTACTTCCTGGGAAGTGAGGCTTCAGTAGACAGCAGTTGCTCCAGAAGAGAAAAGTTGTAATAAAGTGCCTGCTCCTGTGCGCGCACACGCACACACACACACACACACACACACACACACGCCCCAGTACCTTAACTTTTATTGCTGAACAGACATCATATGGTACGGAATATCCCTTTGGTCGGTTTGGGTCAGCTGTCCTGTCTATGTCCTCTCCCAAGATCTTGTCCACCCCCAGACCAGTGGGTGAGGGAGGAATGTTGGAGAGACAGCCCTGATGCTGTGCGAGCACTGCTCAGCAGTAGCCAAAACACTGGTGTGTTAGAAATGCCTTCCTAGCTGCCAATACGAAGCACAACACTGAGAGCTGCTATGGGGAGAATTATCTCCATCTCAGCCAGAACCAGTACAAGGGGTCAATCCAGCCACAAAATACTTCTTTCATCCATTTTTGTATTATGACAGAATGCCTCAGAGGGAGGCCCAAATAACTCCATTTTATCAGTTCTTAAAATACAGCCAAATGTCATGCAGAAGTTGATCAACTTGGAAAAGAACAGCAGTAATCAACCTGAAAAAAAATATATTTTTTTAATCCCTTTTTATTTGATACTAATCACTCTGTGCTATAGTTGGTCAGTAAACACAGGATTGGAAGATAAATAAATGCGTCCTGGCAGTTGCCTCAGCTGCCACTGTGGTGCTTTCGACACATAATTAGAAAACAAATGGCAGATTAGCTTAATAATATTCATTAGCATCTAATGAAACTGAAAGTGTTTCCTGTTCAAAGCATGTTGGGCTGATAGTTGAATTTAAGTAAATTCTGTATTCCCAGCCTTTAGCTATGAGAAGAAGGCTGGGGGATGGGGATAGAAAGCATACAGTTAACCCTTTCTCTCTTGGCCATGTTATGCATTGATTTTTTTTTCCCAAATCTTTCTCATAGTCCTCAGGGAAGAAATGGTTAACAGAAAACCAGGGCCTCCTTTCAGGCATTGCTGTTTTTCTGCATCCCCTCCCTTCTTTTTTTCAAATTATCCTAAGTAAGGATTTTAATGATATTCAGAAATCATAGCTGTCTTGCTGAATCGCTGTAGGACTGACCTCCCTTGACAGTTCTTAAATTATTCAGCTATCAAGGGCCTGCTAAACATTAAATTAAGCATCCTCTCTCCCCTGTCCTAAACCATTAAGTTATGCAAATGCACAGATAATGGGGCATATGACAGCTGGAGGCATTAATCAGGCAGCTCTGTCTCTGGGCTGTTGTTATGTAGAAACCGCATCTGCCAACAGACAGAAGAGACACAATTAGATCTCACTTAATGGAATGAGAAGAAACTACCGAGCTCTCTACACTCCTGTTAGGTTGTAGACCTGGGAGGGAATAAGACACTTGGGAAATCTCACTTGCTCTCTGTTTCTCTTGCTCTCCTTTTTTTTATACCTGTTCTTCCAATTGAAATGAAAAATTACCTGTAATTGTTATCATTTGCAAACAAAGCCTGTCAGAAGACCCCCCCCGCTGTTTACAATGGATGTTTTTCTTGTTTCCTGCTAAGGTTCTTTGGGGAATTTTCCTTCATTTGTTTTTTTAACTAATGCTCTGTCTTGGGGGGAGGGGAGCAAACAAACAGATCTCCCTTTACACCATTCAAATTACCGCTTTAAAAATGAACTTGCGTGCTCAGTCACAGAGAAGAAGCATATTGCTGAGACACGAGTCGGTTTGCCATTTGTACATATATGATGATTTCTTTCCTATTACTTGCCAATTATTGAAGGCATGCAGACTCCTCTTTTATCACTTGTAGCATATTTCTCCTCTCTAATGGGGGGGAAGGGGAGGGGGCGGGTGTGACCAGAAATTGTGGGGTGTTCCATGGATTTCCTAAAGAGGTTTAGAAAATAGTCTGAATAATTTAATGCAGGTTACTTCAAGAACGGCTTTAAAAATCCTTGTTCATAATTTGGGTGGTGATGGAAGATGGAGAAAAAATACTAAGCTGGGGTAAATATGAGGCACTGTGTTGGAGAAGAACCTTTCTCCTATACAGACTGATCTCATGTCCTCTGCTGAAATTTCTGAAAGCCTTCATTAATTAATTAAGTATCTGATAACATTTTCTTATTACAAAGTTCATCTTTTACTCATGGTAAACATTCCCCTTGACCCTGAAAGAATACCTACTAAAATGACCTCATTAAATCCTTTAGACAAAAATCTTTAATATAGGTATTTTCCTGTGGAGAGACTGGGCTCTTAATTCAGATGATGCATTAACTTGTTTAATAAAAGCAAAGAAAATCGATCTTATCTGATAACAAATTTTATTTTTGGAAAGCAGTGACTTTTTTCCCTGGGCCTTATGTTAAGATGAAAATGTTTGTGAAGTAGTGGAGCAGATTAGTGAGCATACATCAATTCATATACTGCTATTCAAACAAACCCAACTATGTGCTACACAGAGTCAGTAGTACAGATCTTTTTTGCCCAGGTGCCATGATCAGAACTCCTGCCAGAAGTTTCACAATCTAAACTGTTATCTAAACATATTGGTTGAATCTTAAAATTGATCTCCACTCCCACACACTAAATAGTCACCACATCTTTCACCGCTGAAAGCCTAAGACCTGATGAGCTTAACTGACACCTACAGGTGAGCAAAACTAGAACCTGATCTCTAGGGGGAGGGAACAAATCCCAGAGCCCCAAAATACTAGGTCTTCCTCATCCATCTGCGTTGGAAAAAAGGAAGTACTAGGACAAACATCCTAGATGTTCACAGCTGCCATTTAGAGGAAGCAGGAATAATAGGAAATGCAAGCTGCTTCTATTATTCCTGTGACTGTGCCTGTGACAGGAAGCTGAAGATCTAAGACCTTAAGACTGTAGATCATAAAGCAGTATTAAAGTAATGACATAGGTTTTCTAACGACTTTCAGTTCATTTTGCTTTTCTCTGTTCATACTATCTCAGGTGCACTGGGAAATTGGCCCACTGGGTATACTTCATCCCTATCCCCACATTTCAGGCAGAGGACTTTTTCTATTGGTCCAATAATCTTCAAGGTAGGAAAAGGGAAGCCAAGCATAACATAACACCTCCAAATCTTCATTTCATTTCGAATTTTAACCAACACAGTGTTTCAGACACAACTTCAACTGCATGGATTTGGTGATGTGTTTGTTCCCAATGATCATATTGACACAGCTATAATTTCTCTTGTTTCCAAGGTGCTCGCTCCTAGAGCTCCAGAATACGAGGCTCTTCAAAAACTTTCCAACACCAAAGATCACATGGAAGCTATATACCACTTTCTTCGTTGTTGAGGTATTGGGTGGCTTCTGATTGGGGCTGACAAATCTTTACTGGCATGTTTTACTTAAAAACAAATTATATTCAACTAACATCTTAGCTTTTCTCTAAGTCTAGAAGTATTGTGACATATCAGCAATATATTCTATGTGTATAAATTGCATGACTTTCTGAAACCAGCACTGGAGAGGATGGGAAAGATGCAGATAATCAAACCCACCATTTGTTCCATATTGTATGCTTTGTGACATTTGACTGCTTTCTGGTGCCAGTTCTGAAATTGCGCTGACTTTGAAGCAGCCATCCATTAACAGTAAATGTATTTATTTGTCAAGTTCCTCCATGCCAATGCATACTAGGGTTTTATAACCATCAGGTTTTCAGTTGCATTTTTCAGAAAAAGCTGAATAGAGGAATCTGACCAATCTGAGCCCTTTTTCTGGACTAGAACAAGATGCACTTGGCATTGTAATTGAATATCTCTATTAAAATGCTTAAATAAGGCATATGTAGAGAGCAATTACAACCATTCACAAATTTGTCTAAAGTATTTTGGTCTATGGTACTGCTTATAATCTGGCATGATAATTAAACCACAAATTTATCATAAGGTATTCTTCTTTTCTGTTTACTGGTTACTTAATATTTTGACCAACATATGTGGGAATAATTTCCTGGGTGAACTCCATGTAGAAGATAAACTGCACAAAGACATATGTATATTAGATTCTATTAGCAAAGTATTAAGCAAATCAATAGATAAAATATTTCATGAGGCAAATAGCTTTTCAAACACACTGGCACCATGCAGACACTAGAGATCACTGCATACATCTATATTTTAAATAAGAAAGTGCATGCACGTAATTATTGTTGCTGTTCATAATGGTAATTATCAATTTTAAACAATATAAAATATTAAAAAGGAGTCAAGGTTGCAGTAGCCAAAGATGGACATTCAAGTAATCATCCTGGTGTTCGTTCATCCCTGACAGAGTTGTAACCATGCAGTGCTCTCAGACTGCTTTAGAAAGGAGTGTGATAGTGTTATCTTTACAGTCTCTCTTAGGGAAGAGTATGTGTTCAGCAAGATTTCCTTAAGTGAGGAACTAGACAGTGAAGAAAGTTAACACTGAAAATGCTGATTTGCGGAACAGCTATCTCACTCTTGTTCAAGAAAACTTGCCCTCAGAGATTATTTTAAATTGTTTTCTAGTGATAAGCACTGGTATAATAAAGTATTCTGTGAATATATGTGAACATTTGGCATTTTTAGTATTTAATATCTAAAAGAAATCTGTACTGACATCTTCATATGTGTTTTACACTGCACATGAGGGCACATTTATTTTGAGAAGAATTAAAAGCATAAAATGCTTAAAATGTGCAAGTGCATATAGTTCTATACCAAGTCTCTAAATCTGAAAACAGAATTTGCAGTATGTTGTTTGCCTTGAATTTGAAAGTGTTTTTTCATATATGCTGAGTGGTGATTCAGCTAAGGCTGAATATGTAGATTACTTGTTGAATGTAACTTTATTATAGAGAACACAATTCCTATTATGCAGTACAGATATACTATTTGTGTTTCCCTATTACAGTGTAACAGCTGAAATGTTGTTTATATTTCCTCTCTTTCAGATACAATTTTTTGCTTATTCATTGTCCGTTGCAGAGCTCAAGTTGGGGTGATTCTCTGAGATTTACAACTTCTACAACTTTTTACAGCTTTTAAAACTTCTACAAATTTTTACAACTTTAAACAACTTCTTTCACTACTATATGTTAAGAAATAGTCACAAACATGGAACAATTAAGGTTTGCTTTGTAATTTATGTCATATATACCAGCAGAATTATTACTTTAGTCCTCCATGATAATCTTATTTCTGATTCTAGCTGGTTTTTACTCACTGGGTCCTAAGTATAACTTGATACTGCTTACTCTGATGCTTTACTTGATTGATTTGACTGATTACTTTCTTCACTGTTCAGTACAACTTTTTCCTCAAAATGCAAGAACTGTCTCTGTGCCTCTACTCATTTCATATGCTTTCAGGCCTGGAACATGATACTTGTCAAACTAAGCTCATTTTCTATTGCAGAATATTTGATAAATGTCAACATTTCATGCACGTTCCTATCTCTATTTGGTGTATTTGTTTTTATTGTTTGGAAAGGAAATACATGTTTTTGCCAGTTTTGCTCACATCATCTGTCTGTGGCTGCTATTAGACTTTATTTCATGCTGCCCAGATAGTGTATTTTCTTTTCAGGTCTGCTTTTCGCTTGGTCTTAACAAAAAGTCAGTGGTTGAATTCCTGGTCCCTGAACACTTTTGTCTATGTTTTGATTAAAGGTTTTCTCACTGTCACTTATTGGTTTACCTGAATTTACCTTGCCACAGGTCAAGTCTGTCCTCTCCTTTACACTTTCTGTCAAGAAGCATATTTCCAAAGTGGTAGGGACTGGCCTTCTTCCTCTGTTCACTCTCCTTTGGGACTCAGCCTTCATCTGACTACTCATGATCCACCTGCTCCCAAATGCATCTGAAGTCCAAGCAGATCCGCAGTTCACTGTCCACCACAAGACAATATTGGACAGTCCCCAGTTTGGACAGGAAGAACAAAATTGTCACAAAATTGTACACAGGCAAATGTTGCATGCAGGTTTCCCTCAAGACTTACAGTGTGAGTGCTTCCTGGATGCTCAACGGCAGAATTCCCACCACCATCAACAGCCTCATCCTTCTCAAACCTGTGTCATGCTTTTTCTGATCCTTCTGCTTTCCCCAGTCATCAGTCAACAGATATTAATGCCAATCCAGTGACCTTCCAGATATTGACAATCCTTCATCAGTCATTTAGATCAAATCCAATAGATCAATCAAGATCAGCCACTTTTTTCTACCTCTAACCAGGGAAGAAATGTGGCCCTGTAGTTAACAAGGCTTCACCATATCTAATTTCCACAGTGACAACAAGTGAATTCTTCACATCTTCTACTGAATAAGACTACTTTGTGTCTTTTGTACCATTCCTCATGCTGTGCTGTGGTGAGAACTCTTCCCCTGCACATCCAGGGCTGCAAGGGATTTTTAAAACAGTCTGTTGGTCTACTCATGTATGTAAGGATAACTTACACAAGTGTCATATTCTAGGATGTGATCCGTGTGTCTTTTTGCAGTTGACATGTGAACTTATTCAGAATCATTTTCAGGGTCTCCAGGTTTTCTATGAAACTTTTACAGATTTGATAAACCTTCCAGTGGTTGTTCACTTTCTATTTTCACCTGTCTTATTGATTTTTATAACACCCCAGGCAACAGCAGATTTCCAGTAAAAGCAAACTGGGTCACATCATTTATTTCATTCACTTCCTGAAAAACACTTACTGGTTTCCTTCCTCAGGTTGTTTTACTTCTGATCATATTAGATGTCAGGATTTTTCCCCTTTTTTATCAGCCTGCATTCTGTAATCACAGCAGTCTATATATCTATATGTCTATGTATTCTATATATACAGAGAGAAAGATAAGATGTTCATATAAGATGATATATAATATATATGAGAGAAAATATATCTCATTTATATTTTGGATATGTCATATATATACTTATGTATATAAGATGCATTTTATATCTTGACACCCAAGATAATTACAGATACAGCACTTTTTTTGTGGAGAGAAGATGAACTCTAGGTCCTCAGGCCTCCCTAAGTCCTGAGGCATACTGAAAATGATAATAACCCATGGATTGTTTTGCCATATTACTTAATTAATTCAGCTGCTCTAGAATTGCATTCTTCTTTCACTGGATATTAAACCAACTTGTCAATTGTAATTGCAGAGCTGCTTTTCCCCTTTTTATCTCGTTCAGAACAGTTCTACTGATTCTATCTTTTCCTTGCATTCTATCTCTTTATTTCAGTAATTTTTAGTCTAAAGGAAATGCATGGTATAAAGGGTTGAAATAAAAAAAATGGCTAGCAAGTTTATGAAACAATAATTGTAATTCATACAGAAACTAATTACTATTTCAAAATATTTTAATTATAAATATTGTGAAAGTTATATCTGCAGAAGTGTAATAAAAGTCATCCACTTACACAATAGTGTATAGGCTGCTGTGTTATATGGGTAATTCTAGCATATCAGTAATAAATAACTTCAAGTTTTAAATAAATTTCCACTCTGTTGTGTTAAAGATGTGTCAATCTGTTAAAACGGGCTCACAGTGCAACTCTGCCATGTGCAGAGGAAAATGAGTGCCTCTGAGGAACACCAGGTAACATTCAGTACTTCCAAAGGTGCTTCTTTCTCTGTGCACAAGCACACAAAGCTCCTTTTAGCAAGTAGATGCATAGCTTTCTCATCTTCATTTAATTTTGCCTTCCCTATTCTATTGACACTGAACAGGAAAATACATGCAGAGGGTGATACAAAGAAAACATGAGCAATGTAGTAACAAAACAAGGTAAATTAATAACATTTGTCCCTCAGTACTTAAACCACTGGGAGAAGAACTATCTGACTCTGATATTCCTGCCCTTCTGAGAGACATGACCTTTCTGTCATCACTTGTGTTGTTCTGCCCACCAAATATTTCAGAATCGAGGGCTGTGAGCAGCTCTCTTACAGTCCACAGAAGTTCAGCCTTTATAACTGGGAACGAGATCAGGCCCAGATGAACAACCAGATCTATATCCACACAATTTCACCAGCTAGACCATAAATGAGCTTCAGCTTTTCCTGTCGTTTTCCCAGAACACTCCACATTTTCATTTCTTCTTGAAAGATGTGGTCCTCGCATGACTTTTATCTTTAAGTCTCTATCTGTCTGAAGTTTTACACCAGTAAATTTTTGTTTATTTCCCAAGGAGCTGAAACCTAAAAACTACTGAATCAATGCTAACACATGTGATCTACTCTTCTTCTTTCTCTCTCTGCACATTTGTTTTTATTATTTTCTCGAGTGTATTTAGTGTTGCAGTCTCTGTGTGAAGTATTATATTTTTTAAATAATGCAATATTGCTGACAGGGTTTGCAATGATTTGGAATCATTGATATTGATGTGACAGCCTTGATGTCTCTCTGCTTATTATTATGAAGCATGTCTGCTGTGATGCAGAAAGCAGTATTCTTGATCCCCTCTTCACTCTACATGATTACTTGTGCTGCCCTAAAACAAAATCTTAATTCTCTCTGAATAGTGACAGTGATCTTGACAATTATTAACACTCATTCTCAGCATGAAATCCATTCACAGACTTTTCCTTTCATTCCCATTTTTATGAGGCAATAATCCAGTTCAGGTGGATACCTCCAGCACACACCTGTATCATCTGTCACCCAGACAAACTGCAAGCATCCATGGTACCCCAGCAGCACACAGTAAGCATGCCTCCACAAGGCACCAGGGGATACCAGTAGGGATGAGAAACAAGGACTTAAGCATCAGTAAAAGGAGAGAGCACTGTATGCTGAAGTGCTACTGTTACCCAAAGTGAGTTTTCTTAACATTTCTTAGGTGCTGTGTCTCAGCTACAGCTCAGAGCCGTTGCATCTAGTAGAAGAAATTTCCTTCTGTCTCAGGTCAAATCCTCTGGGAGTAGTACAGTTGTCTTTTGGGAGCAGTTCTGATGCTGACCCCTGTGAAACAGCCCTCATGTCCATGAAAGAGCGTGAGAGGGCAGCGGATGCTAACCAGGAGAGGAGCAACAGGCATTGGACTAATAAACCAGAGTAAAGGGTTCTGTATCCTCTTATCCATTTTCTGAGCCATCTAGTCCCACCACCTCCTCCAACAGCACCAGTCTTTATTTAATACTTTCACTTCTGCTATCTCAACCTTTGAACTGCATTCATTTCCTTGGGTGTGGAAATAGGATGAAATTCTTAAGAGACTTACACAGCTGGAATCCCCATGACTGTGTTGACAACTGCTTAAAGGACAAACAGACAGAGTCTGAGGCCATCCTTGCCCACTTCCAAAGATGATGCACCATGCCATACACACAGTTCCTGCACAAAAAGTCATAATAAATCAGGCTAGTAGCCTCATGTCAGAAGACTGTCTCAGTCTGAGAGCACAAATATCATGTCGATGCCAAGTTTTTAAGCTATGTTAACGTGCTGTACTCCGTTCCCAGCCTCCCCATTCACAATATAAATTACAAATGCATGTACTGAGTTTTAGAACAAATTAAAATGAGTTTACAGGCAGAATTCTCTTTTTCCATCTGAAAGAAGGATCACCTTCCGCTCTCCAGAACTCTAAGGCACATCATACACCCAGAACACAGAACCTGAAAATAAACCTCAGTGCATTCCTCTTCCATTCACTGGGAAGTCCATGCTCCTGAAACAAATTTAGCCTGTTTTAGTAAAACTTTCTTTTCTGCTTCAAGGCTATAGCATTAGTGGCCACAGAAACACAGCTAGGAAGGAAGGCTACATCATCATAGTTAGGGGAGTTGAAGTGAAGAGCCTACCAATTGCCACTAGCTGTGTCAACAATTACATTTTCTTAAAATTTCCCACTGGTGCAATGGTATTCTTGTAGCTCAGTCTGCTTGTCAATGGCTAGGTTTTCTGAGCTGCTCAGAACTACCCAACTGACTAAAACTCCAGAGGCTTGTGCTATGCCAGTCACTACTACCAGCAAAGATCTATTGCAGAACTGGCATGGCAGTCACATCGTTTTAGAAAAGGGACAGTAGAGAGGAGAGCACTGCCTCTGCCACACAGCCCAGGCAGCTCTTCCCAGACTGCCTGAGGGCTCCTTTTGGTACCTATTTTAAAGCTCTAGCTATGCACTGTTCCAGCAACAATAGTTACTAAATATCTCAACAGACCCACTTGGCTCGTGCCTTTCAATTTACAGTCAAAATTGTTCTTATTTAAGGAACAATTCCTGATGCTGATAGAATACAATGAGTTTCTCTACACTGAAAGAAAGTACTTTCAGGTTGTTTTGTCAATCTAAAAGTCACACAGATGCTGCATCTGTGTAGTCTAAACACATACTTCCTTTAAACATGTGGTTTGCATGTTCTTTTTAATAACATGGAAGTTAGCCATGTTTCATGAGGTTTTAAATGTCCAAGACAGTATTCCTTTACTTTATTTCTGTATATTTCTTGTTACTATGAATTACATGTGGAAGTAAGACAGCTCTTTGATGCACTTGGAAATGTTGTTTACCTAGTTACAATTCATAGCAACATAAAGAAGTCTGGGTGATTCTGGGTCTGAAAAAAGGATATGAAACTATCCCCTTCTAGGTATCAATCCAGAATTAGAATGTTATCTAGAGTACAGAGTAGTACTGACCAATTTACTCAACTCATCATCCCCTGAACTTAATTGCACTTTAAAGTATTAATTCCTAATCACATTGAATAATTTTTGCACATTTTAGTCTACCAGAACCTAAGGATTAATTGGTGTTTTCATTTCAAAATGTTGTAAGCAGGTATAAAACACAAAAGCAGTGTTATAATGACAGAATAGGCGACTTGGTAAAACCCACATGGCTAATTACTCCTATTGCTCAGAAGTTCATCCACATTATCTCTTTGTTGCTTTATCATATCCAGCTCTTTTCCACCATCTTTAAGTCAGATGATAGCATGCGGTTTTAGATGGTTTTATTTTCTTTGCTATGTGGTTGCAAGGCGAAGTCCATCCTCTGGCTCTCTGATGGACACTGGAAGCAGCCTCAGTTCACCTATCAGCAAGGAGCAAACCATATAATCAGCCAGAAGAATGAGCAGATTTTCAATGTCAACAGACAGACCCCAACTGTACAAGGAAAATGAATTCTGGCAACACTTCTTCAGAGCGATGGTTGACTCACACTGGCAAGGCCAAGCACATTGTTGTACTTCTGCTGTAGAGAAAGAGGGCTTCAGTCTCCCAGCTATCAACCAGCTAGCAGGTTTTCTCAGATCTGTTTTCACTAGAAACTACAAAAGACTAAAGATGGTGGAGTCATGGTTCGATAATTTTTTATGCCAAGAAATTTTGGAAGAAAATGGTTTTAAAAATCCATCTCTATCATGTCTGTTTGCTAAGAGTTCTCAAATGAGAGAAAGCATTGCAAAACACTGTAAGCACATGCCAAATGGTGTTATATTTTAAAAACAAGAGAATTAAAAATAAGTGCATCTTACTCCAGACATCAGTGGTGCAATCTGCAGTAGAAAACAACATAACTTGTACGACTGAATGCAATTTTTCTACTAACAAAAATACCTCAATGTCAGCTATAGGCACAGGCAGCAAGGGAAGACTGTCCATGACACCACTTCCAGAAACAGGGTAAGAAATCGTTGCACTAGCAGCACTTAGTAAAGCAAAAAGAAAAGGGGGAAACTGTTTCTCCCTGAGTAATGCTAGGTAGCAATTTAGAAAGCAATAGGGCATGTGATAAAAATATTTTTTAATCATATGTAATACTTGTAAATCACCAACTGATTTCATTCTATGCATTTCTTTTCTGAAGTTTAGTTTTTAAACAGCTCTCTGCGGCTAACTCTGTCATATTAACCAAGTCTTTGTCTCCCTCTTGTGTTCAAAGCCTATAGTTAACATGAATTTGAGAGAAATGTGAATGAAGATCTCTTTCAAATATTTACAGGCACTGCTTTAAACTTTTTTTTCAAGTCATATGCAATGCAACATCAATATTTCTCAGATAAAGTAAATACTTCCTAGATAAAGGGTAATTCACATCTGATAAAAACAGGTCAAAAAAATGCAAACTAGACTGAACAAAATCAATGCAGTCACTTTGTGATTCATGATTGATTTTTTCCCCTGCTAAAACACCACATCTAACATTTCTTGGTAACCTGCAATATAGTATTTTGCAAAAACTTATCCAAGACCTCTAAACCTTTCTTTTAACTGCCAGACTGCTGAATTTACATGATCTCATCAAGCAATGACTTTCAAAAGCATTAACCTCAGAAGGGGGAGAAATGATTAATGCATAGATGAAACATACCATTAAATCTTAAACTAATCAATTATTAAATTCTGCTATATCTTAGTAAAGTTGCCTGGGTTTATTTCCAAAGGGAATATAAGGAGCTAAGGTGGATATATCATACATTTTTGATGCACGTACACATCTATACCTCAACTCATTAAGTAGTGTGAGACTCCTTTAAAAGAAAGATATTAGTACATGGGAAAGACACACAAACACATCATATAAAATCTACCCTTTTAATTTGTTTTCCTTTTCCTCATATTTTCAATGGCCAAGACAACTGTCTTTGTGAAACACCTAGTATGCAGTTTGTTGCTGTATTTTTACATTTTCTAGTGCTGAGTGTATTCCCCTTTTTAAGGGAATCAGTATAGCAAAGCCTTTCTCTTTCTCTATAAGGGAACAAATTTCCTGTTTAAATCAAGCCACATTCTTTGGAAGGTACAGCATCAGACACATAAACATCTGAACCTCCAGGAGAGGAAAAAAGGTATTTGCAAAAAATACATACCTTTTTGTATGAACTCTTAGAAATTTGTAGAAGAATGTTCCCAATATTTCCAAAAAAAAAAAAATATGACACACATGGACAGCTGCTATGCATTCATTTGGGGAAGAAAAAAAAAAAAAAAAAAAAAAACAAAAAACCACAAAAAACCAACAATGGCTATCATTTTAATCAAATGGAAGTCTGGAACAAATGCACATTTCAGCTGTTAAGTTACATGTCTCTTACGTGCTATAAGCCCATCTCATCAGCAACACCTTGTAATCTTCCATTTCTCTTTGCTGTTAGCTATCCATACCTTTCCCATAGGAGAATGAAGACCTTAGGCCAAATCCTTTTCTCATATATGCTTTAGCCACATACACCTCAAAGTCAGGCCTGGTAGATTCCTTTCAATAAACTGAGGTAGATGATCCAATCCTAGCAGTATTTAAAGCATAAAAAAATACCTTTTTTTAATGAAAAGAATGTCTTTTGTAGCCTTTGGTAGAGCTTGGATATATTTGCGATCATTTCTTTTCCAATTTCCTGCCTCCCCAAAAGGTCACAAGAATCTTCCAGCTAATTCTTACTTTGGTTTGGTAGAATAAGTAGGAATTGAACAAGATCTTTAGGCAAAGAATCATTTAATTTAGCCATCATTCTGCAAATAATTTGGTATTACATAGCCAATAATTATCTAAAACAATTTACACACTCTTACTGTGAATGACTTGGAGGACATTAAATCATTATAAACCTTTTGAGGATTGTACCCTAAAATGTTACCAAGTTCTTATATTTTTGACCCAATGGAGGGGTCAATTTTCTTCTTTTTCTAACTCTCAGTTGCTCTAACAGAAAATATTAGCAGGTCTCAAACTCTTCCATGCTTTCTGTTACAGAAATCCTCTCTTATTCAGCAGCCTGTGATATGATTTTCCATAAACTTCTACCTCCATTGACTTCAGCAGGATGGCACACAGCTCTCTGAAGTTGTAACCCATCACCCTGTTATGTTCTCATAATTCCAATTTAAAAAAGAAATTAAACAGCATTGTTAGTTTTATGGCTTTGAAATCCCTCCAACGGGGGGATAGAGAGAACATTGAAATATTTCTCATAATAACCTTTTTTACATAGGTAAAAAGAAAGGCAGTATAGTAGAGCTAGAATGAAGTTGCTTCACACAGCTTCTTCAGTAGCTATCCTCTTTGCCATATCTGTATTTGAACATTTTCTGTCTCTCTAACTCTTTGTTTTCCTCCTTCTCCATCTTCTTTTATTCAGACAGCAAATGCAACCACAACAAGATGTAAATAGGCTTTGTAACCCATCACGGGGTTGGGGGGGGGCAGATATCAACTATAGGCAGGTCACAATAAGACAGGTACTGATGGGGTGATTTGTCTGTGAGATGAGGTAGAGCTCCCACACTTCTGTCACATACCCTTTCTAATGCAATGTGATAGAATGATCTTGGGCCAAAATGTAGAGTCAAGTCAAATTCTCTTTGACCTTCAGCGAGGATTTTGCTTAATTGCTGAAATACTTAGCCCACAACTCAATAGTTTCCAGTAGGAACATTACTGAAAGTGAGTTTAGAAATGGCAGGAATATTGATGCTTTGTTTGGCATTAGATGCTGCACGAATTCAGCTGCAGTTAGACAAGCCAAGCTTTCAATTACTGCAGACACCATAGTGGAAAGAGGACCAGCATGTGGGCAGTAATTTTCATTGTTTGTTTTACTCCTGTATCCCTTGATAGCCAGCTGGTGATGGATGGGAAGCAGTGGAATGATGCAGCCTCCCTCTTCTGAAAGCTGTTTTGTACAGCAGTCCAGATACTAATAAAACCCTGTGAAATACCACATTTTTATGAACTGCTAAAGTGATATGACTGTTATGTGCTGATAATGATAAATTGAAGGAGTAATTGGCAATAATTTATTACATTTTCCTTGAAAGAAAATTACTCATATGGTTAAATGCTACCAGTATATTATGAAAATGAAGTCATTCTCTTCACAGGCCATTCTTCTTACAGCTAGAAGACATGTCTGCTATTTTTGCATCTTTCACTGCTGTCCAATTCTGAACTCCATGCAAAAGACTGCTCTTTCTCTTCTTTTTGTGGCACACAGAATGCTGTGATCCAGACAAGGATTGCAAGATTTAAATCTTCTAACAGAAATAATAGCACCAAAATGTTTTTGTAACCTAAGGAAATTGAAAGGAAACATTTTTTATACAGCGCATAATGATACAGTATAATTTCCTGAACAGGTCACTGATTCAAGATAGTAATGCAACAAATATCTTACTGAGAAAAAAAAAATTCTAAATTAATTAAAGAAGTAGAAAGAGAGAGTTATCTGAATAATTAAAAAGTCATCCTTAGTTATATGAAGCCAGATTAGCATACAAGAGCACATCTTTAGCCCTAATCTCTGAAAACACATTAAAGATTACCTATTCACAATGAGAAGGAAATTCATTAGAACACTAGTCATCCAGTGGAACCATTCACCCCAACAAAATTCAGCTTCTGTCAGGTTTGTGATTGCAGAGATGTAGTAAATACACAAATAGCATGGAACGTCCTTCAAAGAGCCACAGGAAAGATTCTGATGGCCACATGTCTATTGACAGTAGCATGAGCTCCTGAGCATTTTTAATAGGAAATGTTTAATTGCTCTTTATTGAGCAGAACCTTTCCTTCTGCTTATAAAAGAAATTATTGCTTTCCCCCTCTGGTTCAGTCAGAGTAAGTTAATAGTCCCAGTTTCCTCTGGCAGCAGAGACAGTTAATGACTGGGTGACTATCATAAACAGGGTTTATTGCCCAAATTACAATCCAGTTCCTAACCAGCCTTCTCTGTTCAGATTGTCCTCCTGGCATTTTGGTGATTTTCTGACTTATTTTCTGGTTCATAAAGACAGTTCTCCAATATTTAAAAATTTAATGTGCTTTTTTTTTATAGTATTCACATATATTTCTGCAAATTCTTAAGTGCATTGTGATATGTGTATTTATTAACTTCATGACACCAGTTAAAGTGATTCTCAGCAAAGGCAATTCTTCAGTATGCAGCAAAACATATTTCACATACACAAAATAAACTAGTTCTTTCTCTGCCTTCATGTCGATCCTCTTAATGTAATGTCTAAGTGCTATCATTAAGGCATATGTATAAAAATATAATTGTATAGGCACATGTTGCAAATTTTTTAAGGTTACAAAAATGAATACAGTTCTGCATATGTGATAATCATTCTTACTATGACATCATAAATGCACATAGAAATTTGCTGTAAAAAGACTAAAATCCCTGCTTTACAGTGCTAACAAAGAAGTCTAACGTAATGACCAGGTGTAGCTGGTATTGTTGTTGGAATACACCATGGAATGAGGAGACTTGGAGAATTTTTAAGATAGATTTCCTCTGTTTAGCACTTCAGAAACAAGGTAAGTGTTATTCAAAACAAAAATTAAAAATTGGATTTCTTTGAAGGGGAAATTTCAGAAAGGAAGATTTTTTGGACTACATACTTGAGAACTTTTTCGCTATTACGCTTCATAGTTAGGTCTCAGGTTTTCTGTACAGAGGGACATGAAACAGACACTAACTCAGAGTGAAATACATCAACAAGAAATGTAAAAGCTAAATTCTTACCAGGACAAGGAAATCAATTCAAACACTGTATAAATTCAACTGGTAAGTTATATTGTTATAGATGGTCAGTAGTAACAAAACGCTACCAAGATTACAGGTTTGAAATGTGACCAAGTCTCACCATGAATTCCAAATGCCATTATGGCCTCTGTATTCAACAAGTCTCCAAAATTTTGCATCATTTTAAAAAGTCAGGATATGCAGAAAATTATCTCAAATTCATTTGAAGTGGGAGAAAGCAGTGACTCTTTAAATGTACCGCCCACTCCCTAAGCTTCTGTAGCATCCAAATACTTCCAGTTCTGTCAGGCCACTTCCTTGATGCTGTACTCAATAATTCAGACTGGTGGCCTTTTAAATGTAAGACTATTGTATAAGCATGAGTATTGCAATTCTGAAAACGTTTACTATCATTGCATTAAGATTTTTACATTTCATGTTGACATCCTTACATTCTAAATATAAATAGCTAGGGATATGTTGTGTCTTTTAATTGGTCCTTGAACATAGTGAAGCTTCTAAAAAGCATTTGGATGTTGAAGGAAGAAATAAAAATATTTGGTGTAGAGATAAGCTCTAGTGTGGTTATGGTTAAGGATTCATACAAGAGCATACAAATACACAAGTATCATGTCTTTATAAAGGGTGTTGCAATAGGCACAATAAAAACATTGTGAATCATCAGGATGGTTTATTGGAATGTTTAATTAATATTTATAGAGCATTTCAATATTATTGGCTACAGCACGCTGCAGGTGTGAATTAGAAATCAACAGTAGGAAGTGACAGAGGTCTGTATAACCAGGGGATAAAAGATGAGTCTTCCCAAAAGATGAGTGGTTCCTTATTTTTAGCTATTACGATGAATGGAGATGTTAAATATAATATTTCTAAAAGGCATAGAGTGCTTTGAAGTACAGAATTTTGTTTAAGCCCAGTTTCAGCCCTGCTTTATTCTTTCCTTACTGTGTCAGTATTCTCTTCAGCTCAGAAACTCATTTCTTAAAGGGTGAGGTACAGACTGATAATGCAAAAGACTGCAGCTGATGACAAATCCCTTAACATTTCTACTTCATGTTATTACTGTGATATACAACAGGTGATTTCTTGAGTCAGGTTGGACCATGCTCTTTAGGGTCCATAGTACACATACAGATTCTCCAGAAGAGCCACCCCAATCCCTGATTTCTGCCTGGGAGTTAGAAGCTCTGCCACCTCAGCAACAGCTGCACCCCAAACACCCTGAAACAGTTACATCCATCTGTGAGAGAAAAAGCACTTTAAATTAGCCCTGCTGAGCAGCACCACTTTCAAGGGAGCTCTCCTAATAAAAGCCATCAGACATGAAACTTGTGGCTCTGTGTCTTCAGCAATCAAGTGCCATCATTTCACATTGACAGCAGAGAGAGGGATTAGTAGCCTCTTTAAAGAAAATCAAACAGACATCCCTAGAGTACATGAAGTAAAATTGAGGGCTGGGTTATTGTCTGCAGCAGTTGCTTATTTCAACAATTCCAGCTGTGGGAAAGAAAAAGGGACTCTGAGCTCAAACCAGAGCCTTATAACAGCAACAGAACAGCTGCTTCAGCATTCCTAGTTCAACATGTCATTTTAAGACCTTCAGTCTTTATTTCAACCTGACTAAATCCTGAGGGCCTTCTCCAAGTGACAGCTAGATGATAAGATGTCTTGGAAACCAGAGCTTAACATGGGAAGGAGCTTGGTAAGAAGTGGACACCCACAGAGCACCCCTTAGGACAAAACTGCACCCCAGTTTTTCAGATCCCACTGTCTGAACATAACACTCACTCATTCAGCCCCATCTTATGCCCCCCCCCCCCCCCCCCCCCTCCTGAAAAAATATACTGGCACTCCATGCACTTGCAGTGCAGGCATCTGAAAATTCTCTCATGATGCAAGCCTGTGAAACAGGAGAAGGCTAACCTGAGGTTGGGGGGCTCACCTTTGCTTAAGGGGAGATATCTCCTGGAGCAGCCCAGTGCCTCGCTCCCTGTTCTGGCACCTGAGCTCCCTGAGACCTGACAGATCGGCATTACAGTAAATTCAGTAGCCTGTAGCTCTGTTCATAGGTTTTAGAAAGGCAGACTACATACCAAAAGCCCCACTTTGTAGTTACTTTACACGTATTTGTTAATGGGACCTTTATTTTTTTAAGTGAAACAAGTTCAAAACAGATTAATCTGATCCCTCAGCCTTATAGGTACCATGTGTTGGATGAGGAGATAAGTGGTTTTGAGTTCCAAGAGCCAGATAAATTCAGTTTATAACCTCTTATTCCCAAAGCAAAAGGAGGTGTACAGTTTAAAAAAATATTACAACATATGCTTTAATGGGCTGTTAACAACTGTGTGGCAGATAGCCTTTACTTTCTATTACTAAACACAGTATTAATGACCAATTAAAGAATCCCCTGAACTAGCTCATTTGCTGATAGAGTTAAGCTTTTAAATCATATTTTAGAAAACTAAGTTTTTATCTTGCAGCATATTGGAGAATACTGCGCAGCAGAAAGATCTATGCCAGTAGCAATAACAAGACAGTAAAGTCCACAGCCATTCACTTAGTTACACTTCAAGCAGTACCTACACCACCCCAGGAAAAACAGATCTTGAGAATTAAATGCTCCCTTTAAAGCAAATGACAGAAGCGGTGCAGCTGTAGATAACAGGGCCACTACAGTAAAGGCTGCTTGAGGGGCTGTTATAAGGAAGGAACTGAAGTAACTTTCAGTGAGTGCCATAAAAGATACTGCCTTTTCCAAAGCCTAGCTTCACTGAAATAATTATGGGTATCACTTAACACTGATGCCCATATGCTCAGTCTCAAGAGTTTGGGTGATTCCAGGGTATACTCTCAATTATTGTCAAAGTTGAAGGGCACAAGATGGGCATCACAGTTTAGATGTAGGACATGGAGACTCATCCACCTCCACCTTTCCACAAAATAATGGCAGCCTCAGACATAAAAGGCCCTCAGCTGGCAAGCCGAGCTATCTGCCCTTTGGCCAGTTTATCCCTAATTGTTACAGATTAGGAAAGAAAGAGGAAAGCAAGAGGAAAAATGCATTCTTCAGTCCCTTTTAAAAGTGAAAGAATAACCAGGTCATTTGCTCTTGCACCTCTTGCTGCCTGCCAAAAGTCCCACCACTAAGGTTGTGGTGGCTACAGACTTCTGCAGACCGGGTTTCTGACAAAAGTGCCCTCAGCCATGGAGGGGGCAGTGGAAAGAACCCCAGTTGGAGCCTGTCTTGCTCTTGCAGTGACCTCCTGACTGATGGGAGACACCCGCTGTCTTAATGCAGCTCTGCGAAGACAGCTACTTCAATTTTTGTCCCTTAACACACAGTCTTGCCATCTCAGCCTGCTCATCAGCACTCAGCTCTTGAGCACCCAGCCCACCAGTCAGCAGCAGTGACAGCATTTGTTGACATTGGTGATCAAGCCCTTACTTCTCACCCACCCTGCTCATACCTTCTCCTTTGCACTTCTCTATCAGTCTCCATGTTCCCACACCGCAGCCATCTAGCCTTCGATCTCCCACACCATTTTGATCTATCTCCCTGCAAAAAGCAGACTCTCTGGGGACCTAAACCACTAAAACCAACTGCACAAAACATGTGCAGGTGTGATTTCAGAAAGATTTATAGCATGGCCAAGTTCAGGTAGGGAGCTCAAGCACTTCAATGCAAGAACTCTTCAAATGCCTGCTCCAGAATACAGAAACTCGGTAATTAATTAACTCTGGTCGTCTCTTCTTCCTTGTTGCTAACAGATTTACCTTCTTTAGAAACAGCTGAACTATTTCCCTGGATTTATTTTCCTGGAAGACCAGCTTGAGGAAGGTATTTAGGAAGGAAAATATCTGCCTACAAATTTTAGCAAAAGTACAATGCTAGTGAACACGAGCCCTTAAAATAGGAAATTTCATGCAAGCTTGGCATTGGTGCTGTAACTATTTCAGTTGTAATCACCACTGTTTTGTAAGGTGGTGGAAATGACTTCAGAGGAGCTTTAAAAATATGTTTCCCTGTGAGTGGTTTCATTATTTAGCAGTGGATAGATACCTGGAAAGTAGAACAATCCCATCCATGGGATATTTTCTCTATAAGGGTCACTTTCCAAGTGGGTTACAAAAGCAGACACCCACTACTGGAATCAGTGGTTTGCTTGTGCTCTTCACAGCAAAGGGAGTTTGTGTGGCCGTTAAACAACATTGCAAATGGAGTACAATATCTGCTACATGATGCATGGTGCTCTACCTGCCAGGGCCTGGGCGTTCACATTTTGTAACATGCCCAACCTTGGTCAAGTAAAAGGCAATGATTGAAAAGACAGACACTTTTTATTCTTGAGTTCCCCTTGTCTCTGCTACTATTCCCAGATTCGTCTCTGTCTCCCTGAACCTCCCTTGCCCAGAATACTATCTCAGTATAAATCCAGACTACCTCTGTCTTCAATATCTCTTACTGAATAGTATTTTTGTAATAGGATGATAAACCAGTGCACCATATTTTGTTATAAACAGCACAGCTGGAATTTATAGTGTTTCATGTTAATTGTCCCACAACTAATGGAAATCACTTTTCCTTCTTTTTTACACTAGCACGAGATACATCAGGTGACCAGTCAAGTTCTGATTTTCTCCCTTCACTAATCCTTATGCCCACTTGACACACAAAGCAGTGGCATCAGCAGCTTTAAGAGCAGCTGCACAGTTTCTGGGAGCATTGTCATCTCTGTGATGAATTGTAGAGTAACCTGCAATATACTGTAACTGATACTACATCACCTTCAATCAACCTGGCTGACTGAAGGTTTGAATGGGGAAAGAGATACAAGAAGTGCCATGTCTCAGAATATGCCTGGAGTAGCACATACTGAGGCCCACTGCCAATAAGGTCTCTGCTTTAACTACTGTAACTTTCTATCTTGTTGCTATAACTAAAAATCTGACATTAGTTCTCCTTAATAGCAGTGTAAAAGAGAACTAACCCCAATTATTTAAATGAGAAGCAGTAATGGAACAAGGGTCACAAAATTCCCTTTTAGCCTCCATTTTAACAGCAATTATATTCGTTTCAGAGAATACTCACTACTTTCTAGAACGGAGCTTTTAACACTATTGCAAGATTTTAATCTAGGTACTGGAATTTTTGAGACTTCATTTGAGATTACAAGAATACCCCTTATAGATTAAAAAGAAAAATCGTAAGGCATGCATCACTTTAAGAACAAACTCAAAGCAGGCCCCACACTCAGCAGCCTGGGACATTTCAATCCCATATGCTCCCTTAGATCACAGGTTTATTCAGGTGAGGTGCACAATGTACATAATCTGTAAAACAGCCTAAAGATATTCTGAACACAGTCAGTCAGACATGTAACAGCCTATTCACCACTCTTTAAATCCTTAAATGAAATCAATTTCTCTTTCATGGTTCCATGCTGCAGTATCAGGAACTCATGATTTCTCAGAGATGTACTGCACCTTGTCCCCAATTGCCTGTGGGGACTGGAAACTTTCCTGCTCCTGAGCCAGAATGGTAAACTGAGGCAGGAGATTTAGGCCTTCCAAGTCACATCAGAACTGCAGCTGTCTCTGATGATGCCCTGCTTTCAGTAAAACACTGCTTATCTGGCTTTTCACTCTTATGCAACTTACAAACTGTTTGTTTTGCATTCTTAGATCTCATCTCTACAGGGAGCTGAATCCTGTTAAGCTACTAATAGTCCACAGAATGAATTTCTTTCTGACATGAACTACAATTTTCCTTGGGAAGTGAAAGTTTGTGAAGCCTTGTATAATGCTAATGCATTATGATCTTTGCCTGGAGTTGAACTTTCCAGATTTACTCACACCTAAGCATCAATTATTTGCTTTTACACTGAATATTACCCTGTCCCAATGTTTTTTGCACACAAGGGCACACAGAGTGCTACCAAGCACTGTAAGACACTTCAGCACAGAGCAAAGAGAAGTGTGATACTGTGAACCGCTGATCATCTTCTGCCCTTGTGGATCTTTCCCATCAGTATCTCCTGAGACACAGAGAACTTCCCAGTTCTTTTCACATTTTCTAAATGGCTAGACTATTTGTTTGTCTTAATCTGAAATAAGACAACTGACTGAAATACAAGGTTATTCTTTGTGTGTAAAAGATGTAACAAGGAGCCTTTCACAGTCTCTGGGGGTTAACACAGAGGATAATGTGTATTAGCACTCCAGATAGTTTATGCTCTCTTTGGAGCATCTTACTCTGTGAATACAGTTTTATTATTCTACAGAGACATATACTTCCTGTGTACTTCTGACTCGGCCTTATTTCAGAACCAAAACTCTTAAAAGATGCCTTTGTGCAAAATGTCCTCCCTTTCACAGAGACAGGGAGAGCCACATAAAGCATGTGCTGCTTCATATCACATCCCCAGACATCTGATCCTTTAAGTAAATTCCTCAATGCCTTTCATGCTGGATGAGCATTCTTAATAAAATAAAATCTACATTTTCTACAATCAGGAATCTTAAATAAATTATCTAAATAAATACAATTTTTATGAAAGTGAAAACTGGAAGCAAATATACTGGGCCCAACAGTCTCTGATGCTGTTCATTTTGCTTCAGTAAGGGTTTAGCAATGCTCAACAGCATTGTGGCTCAACATTTGCAGGTGTTATTTCAGTATCATTGAGCCAAGGCTATTCTGCTCTGTGAACTGCACCTGTTATCCCCTTCTCACCATGGATTGGCAACCATGTTAAACTACCATTTTGCAATGTGCAGAACTGATTCATTGTGGTACAAATCTTGAACTAAGATTTACATTAACCTTACTCCAAAATAAATTATTTGTTTCATCATAGAATGGTTTGAGTTGGAACGGACCTTCAAACACTGTCTAGTTCCAAACCCCCTGAAAGGCCACAATAAGGTCCCCTGGGAGCCTTCTCTCCTCCAGGCTGAGCAACTCCACCTCTCTCAGCCTTTCTTCACAGGTGAGGTGTTCCATCCCTCTGGACATTTTCATGACTCTCCTCTGGACCTGCTCTAACCCCATGTCTTTCTTGTACTGGGGAGCCTAGAGCTGGAAGCAGTACTCCAGGTGGGGTCTCACCAAAAGATCATTTCATAAACAACAAATACAGGGGTTTTTTTTCTTCATGGAGGAACTGGGGAACTGTTTCCATATTGGATAAGCAAGTCACATTTCAGTGTATATGTAAAATCATGGGAATCAACATGATCAGAACACAAATCGGAACTTCACAAAAACAAGGGTAACCAATATTCACCCATGCGTGATATCTTTTAAAACCTGATTTTTAGGATCCATTCCCTCGCATGTGCAGAAAATAGTTTTGGTTTGGTTTTTTTCATTCAGTTGTGGTTCAGAGCATCTACCAACCAGTAGTGAGAGAGATCAAACCAAACAAAACCTGGTGGAGAGAGCGTGTCAGAATCCCAGACACGTGGTTACCTTCTCTGTGCCATATGTGGTATGGATACAAGTATTATTCTGGCTTACTGTACACACATAAATTTGTGTACTTTGCATGAAAATGCTAAAGGTTTGCTGGTAATACAGTGGATTATTTTTCACTTACCGAAATGTACACTCATCTGCCAGTTAAAGATTCTGGCTAGTACTGTCAAGCAATTTCCTTTCAAAGTAATGCTGTAATTAAAACAAATGCTAGAGGGCATTTGGAACACAATGGGACTGCTTCTCCAATTATAACAGAGATGTAAAGAAGAAACTGAACAGAGAACTTTGTTCATCTGCAGTTATCATTACAATATGGATCAAGTAAGTTACACACTGGGGGTACATTGTTTGGCTGTGCATGCAAAGTGAGAGTGTAGTTCTGCCCTCACATTTAACTGACATATATAGGTGCGATCTGCCGTGCTTTCTGCTCTAGCCACGTTTTTACCACATCCCTTACAGCGACATTAGTAGTCGTAGAGCCACAAAATAAGGGGTACCACTCCTGGAGGAGGAGGGCAGGGAAGCAAGGCAGAGAGCTACCTCTTAACATGAATCTAACTCATACACCAACAGGTAAAATGGCTACTCCAAAATAACAGATCTATCTTGTATTACCCTCTTAATGCTTTTCTTCTGTTTCTACTTATCTTCTTTAGTTTTACACAACTTAATTCCAAAGCCTTGCAATATGTCCTCCTATTCACCAGCTGCCACCCAGCATTTACCTTGCACATACTTCATAACTAACTTCGTCCAACACTTCCTACAGAAGTCACAGAGCACATAGTTCTGCTGTCAATGTCTATCCCCCTTTCTCTTGCCATACCATAGGACCCCTCACACCACTATAGCAATGCCCTGTCTTACCTCAAACTACTTCACAACACCAATCAGATTTAGGGAATTGAAGACAAGCTTCCACACCATACCAAGGAGGAGGAATTACAGTTTAAGTGGCTGACTGAAATATCTCCACAGTCAAAACCTTCACTTTCAGTCCTGACAGAGGGACCAGACCTGACATACAACTCAGTACTGGGACATCAGGTGAAGCACAATCACAACTGCAACAAGCATTAAGTCCTTCCTAGCACTAAGGCAGAAGGTCTGTTTTCACAATAAAAATGTGTCCAAAAGCAGTGTGATTGGGGCTGCCCTGGTAGGGAAGACACAAAGTAGTCTGACTCTAAACTGGCAGGGCAGTGCCAGCCCAGAACTTAGTTTTCCAGCTTTTATAATTCTTTAGTTTCAGTTTGCCCAGCTACAAAACCTAGCACCAGAGTCTGGAAGTTTCCTATCATTTGTTTCAAGTCCAAAAACCACAGCTGACACTATGGAAGAATATTTATCCAGTTATACAGTAAGCAATATTTGTTACTACCATGCCTAGTTTTAGCAATGTCTCTCAAATGTCTTCAGTTTACAACGTGGACCTAAAACAAAGAATCACACTCAGATTTGTTCATTATATTATAAATTCTAAGCAGTTTAATGGTAATATCTTATAATAGTTTAACAAATTTCAACCTTTCTCACATGATTTCTTCAATTTTTTTGGTAATTAATCCATTTACTAAAATACACAATTTTTGCTTTTTATAAGCTTAGTGTAAAAAAGGTAGGAGATTGAATTCAAATTTTCTGGGACTTCAGAAACTGTACAGCTTTTGTTTTTGTCATATCAAATACACATTTATTCCTTAGCTACTTAAAAAAAATAAATACATCTTCACAAGCTACCAGCTCTTCTATATATCTCCTTGCATCTCTGATCACATTTCTCCAACCATTCAGTAATCCATCGGTAATTATAACTTCTTAGCTTCTTTAGCCTAAAAGGGAACAATTTATCATAGACTGTCATGAATCCTGGTTTTAAATTATCAAGAGTCCAATTACTGACAGGAATGGGGATACCTCTTTCCAATTAAAGTGACTGATTTCATGTAAAACCTTGTAACATTTCACTTTTTAATTAGGTACATCCTTATCAAATACAAAGTGGCTCACCCTCATTTTATTTTCTACCCAGAGAACGAAATACAGCATCATTAATCATACACCAATATAATGCCAGACCTAATAACACTTTCAGCATACTTTGACAACTTCTAATCCATCAGTGTATGATGTCTTTTATTCCCGTTTCACTGCAAACATTTATTTGAAAGTCAAGAATAGGCTTAAACTTTTAACATCCAAACTTCCCTGGGTACATCTAAAAATATTAAGCTGAAAAGAAAATATTACGTTGAAAAGAAAAACAGGATTAATTTAAACAGAAACAGAAAAAAAATAATGAAAATACAGAGTGTCAGCTGACACAGGGGCAGGTCTGTCCACACTGCTGTCTATATAAGTCATTTATCTCCACTAGAATTACTAGCTAAGTAAGGAAGTGGCAATATAGACTTCTAATTCTTATTTAACTCTTTTGTGCCAGTCTTAGAGATGGTACCACAAGGGCCATGGAAAGACCCTATCATTGACAACTGACAGGAGTCCCCTGGGTCAGGGTACCTTCCCCATCTAAAGTTCTTCTCACCTGGGGTAAAACACTCCTGACTGTGCAGAGCAGGAACAGAGGGAGTGCACAACCTCCTCAGCAACTTTCTCTTTTTAGGACAGGCCCGGGAAAGACAATAGCCAGAGTCTTTTATACTACCAATTGAAGAGAATGCTAGCAACTGCTTCTGTGAAATCAAACACAAAAGCTAGGAGATGTAGAGACAACTCACTAGAAGAGGAATTGAAAGCACTGTTCATTGAAAAGAGCTCATTTTACAATTTCCTCTCTATATGCACACACTCAGATGAGACAGGTATTTTACTTCTATTTTTCAACACCTTTGCCTCAGAAGTATTTATATCACACCAAGAAAAGCCCTTCTTCCAAACACTGCAACTACTGACCCAGCTTGGAAGTGCTGACATAAGGGAAACTGACCAGGACTCTTAGCAACCCCTTGCTGAAATTCCTCCTACTAACCCGACGAGGGGAAGTCAGATTTCTGTCCACCATAGCTTAATACCCTGATTACATCTTTCAGGGATGCAGCTAGGAAGGGTAGAACTGTTGCATTGACGAGTCTGAAACAAATCTCAAGTAATTCATCCAGCACATGCTCCAGTCTTCCCAGCATGCCCACATCCCCCTCACATGATATTCAATCACCGCCTGCTAGGGTAGTCTTCACTCTGCCTTTTGCTTTTACATGATTTTTGCCCTTCTGGATGAAAAAAAAGTGTTCATTGACAAGGCGTTAGGCACAATTCAGAAGCAGCAAAGAGGTTCCCTGTTGGGTTCATGAATCAGCTGCGCACAGCTGTGTGAGCTTTTTTGTAATCACACAAAAGCATACCTACTAAGAGGAATGCAAGGTCATTATAAAACAGAAAAGTTTACTATCTTTTGGAAAGAGATATAAGCCACAGTTACTGTTGAAAACAAGTGCACAAAATTCAAAGCAAGCAGAATTTTTGGAAGTTAAAAAGCTTAATACAGAACTTGAATTAGATCTTCACGACTGGCAGGGCAAAAGGGGTTCTCAGAACCTTGTCATAGCAATATTCTTGTTTCCATGCTACTTGTAGGAAAGACTATTTTCAGAAAGAATTCAAACATAAATGAGGGAAGCTTGTTTTAGGGAAAAGTATACTGGAATCTAAATTTCTAAGACACATTATATGCATGACTTCTCCTCCTTCTGACAGTGACAAAAACAAAAGCTTCAAACACACTAGTACTTCATGTCATGCTGTAATTAAGTTTTATTTTCTTCACCCGATTTGTTTAATTACTTTAAGTTACACTAAGTCAACAAAAATCTCAAAGAAAGTCAGAAAATGATGACTTTTCAGATAGGAATGTAACTCAACCCTAGCACAATTCCACTGACTTGCTGTGAGATTCCACCAAGAAAGGGGATGTCCATCATTATCATTATTAAATTGTTACCACTGTACTGATGTTACATAAAAAAAAAATCAAAAAATTCCAATCCTGTAACAAAGAGTTTACAGTCTGAAACAAGCTGCAGTAATGCTAAACTCTTATGAGATGCTAGCACATAGCTTCTACACAAATTAAAACAGGAGGCTAGTGTCAATAATATGGTCATTGGCAGTAAATTCACAAGCTGAGAAAGAAAAGTGACACAAGGGTACTAAAACAGATGATCTTTTGAAGATCTTTGCATAACCACAGCTCCTTCTCTAGCCCAGAGTATCAAAGTCTGGAACAAGCCAGAAGGATCAAGTGAGAAAGTTAGACCAAAACTGTGATGTAGTGTCAGGAAAAGACAGAGAAGTCAAGACCTGTATATACTGCAGCTGGGCAAAGCCCTACATACAAAAGGCTACAGAACTGAAGCAATGAAAAGGGAGAGAAAATACTAGAGCAATTAGCAAGGGAAGACATTGGAAGAAGCACCAGACAAAAAAGTCTGCTGCACTTTGGGCTAGGAAGTCAGTGCAGGGAAAGCCACAGTTCCGTTGAGTGGAATACAGCGATCCAGTTCAGACAAGGTTAACGCATGAAAAACAAGTTTTGGGCAGAGGCAAATATGCACACTCCAAAATAAGAATATAAAATTAATAACCTAAAGAAGTTTAATATATAAAATGCATAGAGAAATAAACATCTTCTAAATTGATTTAATTACAGACTCATGCATCTTAGCTTTAAACCAATAAATGCTAATACAAAAAAGGCCCAGTCCTACAGACTTTAACCACAATGGGTATTGCTACATGGAACTGTTATGATAGTACTTCACGCATGGGAGCAGAAGTCTGAAGGCAAGGTCCTCAAGTTAGGAACACAGATATTAACTCCTAAATACTGCTGGTTCTATACTGTTGGAATGTATCTGATAAACCAACTAGATATCCTTAGGGAACACTTAACATTAGTTCTAGCTTCACTGTGCAGTCACAAAGTACTTGTAAAGCATTACAGAAAGCTCATGACAAATTTTGCCTCCTGAAGTTTACTGAGAAGAAGGCATTGCTGAAGAGGTCATTGTGACTTGAAGCAAGAAACGGACTCAGATCGATAGCATCTTACAATGTTACTCATGTTTTAACTACACATTAAGAATACTGTTTTGCAAATTTTGGAATCAGTCTTGAACAATGTGGCAATCCTCACCTTCAGTGAAGCCAATGGTGCCAAGTCATTGAAAGACTGGGCCTCAATCCCATGTAGTTAACTAACACCTACAGGAACTAAAAGAAAATATAACTTGTGCGCTACAGCTGTGCAGTACCACAGTAACTTTCAAACCCTTTAGCTTTTATTTCATAAATGTGCAGCATGACTCTAACCCATGGGCATTTATGACTGATGCATCTGCATGAAGCTCCTCATGAACATTGCAAGCTTCTGAACATCTTCTACAGTCACCGCGTTATATAAAGAGGCACGGATTCCTCCCACAGATCTGAAGTGAAAAGAGGAGGGGAGAAAAAAATAGAAAGGTTTTGTATATTCTAAAAAAGACATTAATAACATTCACAGACATTTAATCCTACCCCTATGCCAAAGGGATAAAATTCACATTTTATGTGAATGAGAAGGAACATTTAATTCTTCAAGGCAAACTTGCAATCTAGAGAAACTCAGTATTTACAGCTCAAACACTGTAGCCCTGTGACATCAAAAAGCTCTTTTTTAAACCTACAAACACCACTGAACATGGGAAGGAACTCTTGCAACCAGGTTGACAAGCTATGTAATGAAAGGCTTTATACAGTGACAGAATCTGACCTCGAGTCACCTTCTTTGGCCTTTGCACAGAGCCAGACTCATCAAATTAGAGAGGAAAGCAGAATTAAGGAGAAAACTCTGAGCCCCACGACACCTAAGCAGTAGTTAAGCCACCAGTAGTCTCTGATTAGTCTCTAGACCGCTACTCCCAAGTAATGCCAAGCCTGTTTAAGGAACAGCCTGTGAGTGAGAAAGGCTGGTAAGTCAACAGGCACTGCCTGCTGCTGTATCACTGTAGTAACAGTTTATTTTGCACAGAAAATGGATTCATCTGACTATTACTTACCGATGTCCTTTCAGGGATATCATGTTAAGTTCCACAGCTTTCTCAAGAAATTTCTTTTCCAGCGTTTCATCACCCTTGATACTGCCAATACGGAAAGGGACATTCATTCTGCTTCGGTTCTTTCTCTCCACTGGACATCTAGAAAAGTTGCAGAATGTAATGATTAACCCATTTTGAGCTAAATCTACATTTTCAGCTACATACAATTTCAGAAAATAAGTAATTGCATTTGTTTAGCACCAAAGTAATTCCTCCATAATTCAAAAGATCGTTACTTTCTGTGAAAGAAAACAACCCTCCTTTTTTAACCAAGTATAACAGAAACAGCAAGTGGAAGGCTTATTAACCCTTCCTGACATACTCAAAATTGCCCCAGAGGAATGCAGAGGAGGCTTGCAAACAAACCTAATTTAAAGAAGCATGATAAAAACCATCATTCCACCAACAACAGTGTCAATTACATTCCCTAGGGTGAGGTTAGTTTCAGTGACCTTTGACTAAGTCTCAAGCAGTTTCTTCTCTATCTTCAAAGACTGACACCCTTATTTTCACTCAGTCACAAATGCTACCAGAATTGAGCTTGACAGCTAAACAGAGCTAAAGGAAGCATAAGGGCATAGAATAAGGAAATTTCCATGGACATTAGAGACTTCTGTTAGTGGTTTCAATCCACCTTCTACATTAGTATTATTCAGAATCATGAAGAGCAAGTAGAAAGGAGATATCTCTAGAACAAATCTTGCATTGCATACAGGGCCACAACATATATGATGTACATCACAGCTCTTTAATCTCCTAAAATTCCCTTTAATCAAAAGTAGAAAACTCAAGATACATTTAAATCAAAATTCCTCTTTGATTATTCTGTGAAGATAAAAACAGGGGTAAAAAAATATTTCAACATTTTTCTTCAGAGCTTCGAGTTACAAAGGAGATGTGAAGCCTCCAAATTTATTCTTTCCTAAGGCCGTAATGTAGATTCTTGCAGGGGTTCATTAGGAATAAGTTCTCATAAACTGCAAGCAAATTGCATACCTATTATTATCCTTTTTTAGTTCCTTCCTTGCTCCTTTGTACAGATGTCTCCATTATGAAGAGGAAAAAAATAGATCAATCATAATATCTGCCTATGAAAATTTTCTCCTTCAGATGCAACCAGGAAAGCACTCTTCAAAAAGGCCTATGCTTGTAAGCATTCCCATATTTGAATAACTGTAGGTACACTATAGTTTTTAGAAGATCCAGCTGCTATTAGGCAATCCAATATAATTCACTTAGTGCACAGACTTTGGAAAGCAAACTACAAATGGTAAATGGCACTTTGTAGAAGAAAGTCTCCATTTGCTAAATGGCTTGTCACACTGCTTTATCCAGTGAAGCATGCCACAGATGAGGTGGCACATTACAGCTGGGAAGGCAGCTTCAGATAAGTCTTCCTTTTAGTCATAGATACAATAAAAAAAAAATGCAGTCTTAACTGTATCGCTTAGTAAGATGCATACACTCAGCTAGTGAAGCTTGCTTTGCCTTCCCAATTGACTATTTACCATTCCATCTGCATTGCATTTCCCACTCACGGCCTTACAGATCAGCTTGGCAGAAACAGATTTCTATTTGTCACAAAATGGTTTTTCAAGGCTTCATTTGCTTACAGAGGTTTATGAAAAACCCTCAGGATTTCAGTAGAGTAGGATCACAATCCTGATCATGACAATGCTAAAGGCAAAGCTGTTCTCATTAACTAAATGGATAAGCAGAATGTATTAAATATTATGATGAAACTATACCCCTGCCAATTAAGGTTGCAGTCAGCTTTAATTTAAAATCCAAATTTAATTTGCCCTATCCTAACTTTGACTTTGAAGTTAATTAGGTCCCAAAACTGTTTATTTTATACTGAAAGTACAAGAAAATATTTTGCAGTTTCATAGTCAATTACTAGTTTTTGAGCTTGGAAAGTATTAGAATTATTCTGAATTACATCATCTATTAACTATATATATTTTGGGTCCTGTGAGCTCAAAAATACCTTGCAACAATATGTAAAAATCAGAGGATTAAATCTGCTTTGGAAAACCATGAAAAATAACTGAAGAAAACAAACTATATGCAATGAAAATTTTGACTACATGTAGGTCTGATCTTCCTCCTATTTCAAAAAGTGTTTCAGAACTGAGTGGAATTAGCTAATAAAAATGCTCTGCTTGACAGAGAAAAAGCAGAGCCTTCGACTACTGAAACAGATGGTAGGAAGAATATAATGCAAAAGTGGTCCCTACAATTTCTTACAACCCACTTTCTCTGTTTTGGCCTGTATTTCCCCAAAAGATTCCGCAGGCATACAAACCAGAATCTGTGTGTCTGGATTTGTATACTCTTCTCCTAGACTCCTGCATTTTATTAAGTTTAGAATATATGGTATTAATATGCTTCACAACTGATCTATACAGGATAACCTGAAATAAGTTCCTCCTGGAATGAGATTCGTCCCTGGCTAATCATCAAGAGAACAGTTTGCAGAAATAATTCCTGTAGAATTCCTCAAAATTTCCATATACTGAAAAGATAATTTTAAAAGTATGTGGCAATCAGACTCTTGGAAGTTATGAAGATGTTTGGCTCTGCAATAAATATTGAAACCAAGGGGAAAAAGCATAGCAACTTACACATAGAATCCATTAGATTTGTCTATTATATCATAAATCAATCGTGATTTGATTAAACTGAGTTTATCCATAGCTGCAGCTCCGCCATTATTCTTTATCCATTCTAGTACCAATCCCATGATATAAATACTGCAAGAGGAAAGAACATTTTTTCATCAGATCATTTTAAAAAAACAGAAAAACTAACAGTCCTGTTTAATAGTTCACAAAATGTTTCAGCAACAAAGCATTATATCTGGTTTTAGGGTGCTTAAGACTAACAACTCAGAATCTGGACCAGTTTACAATTTATGACAATTCTAAGTAGGCAGTGTTTTTTGGACATAAATGAAGTATCCCAAAACTCAAATGCTACACAAATCTGTTGGACCAAACTTAATCCTTTGTACCACAGAAGGACACGTCCTGCAGGTTTCCTGCAGCCCTGCAGGGCTTCCAAGGACATCCCCAGACATGCTGTGTGGACTGCCAGTTCATCGACCACATAGCTGCCTGTCAAGTCCTAGAAAGAGCCAAAGTTAGCCAAAAGTTTACAGCATCCACCCTGTGCAGCTGGTCTAGCAAAGATGCAGGGCTGAATTTCAAATGTATGTACATTAATAATGCCAGAAATCTAATCACATTTTCATAAATGTTACAAATAAAAACTATAATCCCACTTCTCCCTAAAAAGACCTTTTGCGCACATGAATGGTGAAGTTTGGTGAAACAAATATGATGTATCACACTTAATTATTCTTTACTATTCAAGTTCTAAGTAGAGATCTGGAAGTCTACTGGCATCATATGGCTTGAGACCAAGTATTTCAAAGCTAGTTACTAAGTACCACATTAAAAAATCCCTGAGGCCTTTTGCCTTTGTGTTTTTGCTACAAAACTCAGCTTGTTCAAGTTCAGGCATTTCCCACGACTACAACACTTTACATAAAAAACTGTTCACAAGCTTTTATGGCATATTTCCAAACTTCCAAAAAAGTTTGCTTTTATTAATCTCTTCATTACAGATTCCAAGGGCGTGCTCAGGGAACACTACCCTACAAGTTTCCCTAACACAAATCTAGCAGGAGGCTGTTTTAAGCTTTCCTACTTTTGATTTCTCAGGGGATAACAGCATCAAATCTTTGAACACTGTAAAAAGACTGCAGAATAACCGAGGTTACAAATTGACTTTTATACAAACCACCTTATAGCTTTGAGAGCACACTTGCCACATTTATGATAACACACTGTCAACTATCCTGGTGTAAAGTATTTAAGTGACATATAGCCTATGTCATTGCCAAATATACAGGGCCATATTCACCTCTTGCCCTCACTTCCTTGTGGGAGACTTCTTGGATAAGTAATGTTTATAAAGTCGACACCTTAGAGTCATCCACAAAACCAGCCAGCTGAAACCTTTTACCCTTCCTTCATGTCAGTCAAAATAATGTTTCTGGAGCGATTTTAAATGCAAAATGCTTTCTGGAGCTTGGAAATGAGATTTTTATAGCAAATTCATTGTTAATTTTAGTAAAGCAGATTAGGGCCAAAGAGTCAAACTCTGTAGCACCAAGAGGTTAAAGCCATCAGCACCACCTTAATTTAATTTAACACCCTGCTGAAGTAGCTTTTGCAAATTCAGTTAATATTTCCTGCCTGTTTGCCAGCAAACCATTACAGAGTGCAAGGAAAAGAGTAGAGAAAAAGAGAACTAAGAAGCTTTGCCAGTTCCTTACAAAAACTGGAACAGGCATTTAGAGCCAAGCCAAACAGATGTGCACCCTGCCAACATTTCAGATTGTGTTACATTCTGGAGTGTACTCCAATGTGGGTCTGTATCATGAGGTAAAATCTGGCAAGACAGTGATCAGAAAGGAGAAAGACTGCTAGTTCAACTTTATTTTCAGCTCCCTTAACCTCCCACTACCCTGTTAATGTTACTGACAAATACCAAGTTACAGCTAAAGTAGCACTTTCTTCTCAGAAATTCTCTACAGCAGCTAAAATAAAGCCTCAGCATTTCATTTGTTTTGCTTTTCAAACCAGAGGACCAACACTGTATTCAAGTGCTGAGATTAAGTAGAACTTTGGTTTTTCAAATGCAAATAGCTTTGTACTTGGAAAACATGAATGGCTGGATTTAAGAATGTAAGCATGTGCAAGTACACAGTGCCCAAAACAGTATGCGTAACTTGGCAGTCGGGAAAAAATTGATTATGAAATAGAGGCTTCATCAATCATTGGGAAAAAGAGATACACATACTGCCTATATTACAAAGCTACATTCAGAAAGAAGACAAAAATCTAGAAACATTGTGAAGTTAATTCTTAATCTTAGTAGCAGCCCTAAAGATACTGAGTGTACCCAGCCTACAGGGCAGACAGGCTGACAGCAAAAGACATCATTATAGCACTACATACTCTACAGTATGCATACTCCTTATAAAAACTAGTTGTGCATTGTAAAATCTGGAATAAACATGTGGTCACAAGATTTACTGTTCTTTTGATAAATTAAGGTAACTGCCTCTATGTCACTGCAATAGTACACCTCATAGTGAGAATCAGCAGATTGAGATATGCAATTAGTATCACTTAAAATTTTACTGAATTTAGGTAAGCAATGGCATTAAGGTAGGCTTTATATGCAGGAATCACTGTACTGTATGCCTGCACAGTGCATTTAATATCTGTTGGGCATCATTAGGCAACTTAACTTTGCAAATTCTGGCATGTACAAAAAACCTGTAAGAGCTGAGATTAAACATCAGTATAAGATTACATTATCAAATTACCTGAATCAAAGGAAATCTTATCTTTAAAAGTAGAAATCATTATTTTCAAAATAATTTTAAAGACTTCTGGGAAAAAAGAACATCTGATTTGAAGATTTTCTTTTTTAAAATAATCATTTCAGTGGACATTGGTATAAAAATGCTCCAGATTAAGAACGGGTAGATACTACCAGCTCAAAACCGAAATATTCCAGTAGCAAAGCATCATTTCACTAGCTGTCAGAAGCTAGGAGACAATAATTTTAAAAGCGCAAGCTGTAGTCTGTTCTGCTTCTTGCATACATGAAATCACCAGGTACAGGCCAATTTTATGATCTTGATTGCTAGCAATGATTATTAAGCCAGACCAATTTCATTTTCAGATGTCAAGTCAAACACTGAGGTGGTAGTCAAAGAAATACGGGGAGTTGTACTAGAGAATAAAGCAAAACAATGATTAAAATGCCTTTCAAAAAAATTCTTTTAGTGTCATTTCAAAACTGACAGTAGTGAATGATGTAGCTAGAACAAGAAATATTTTAAAAATTTAAAAGAACACATAGTCTTGTAATATTTTATATTATTAAAACTTTAATAACAATAACATTAATTGTTTTCCAGCAAAGAAAATCAATACAGATCTGGAGGTTCAAATGCCAAGAAGAACCTCCGAAAGAAATTAAATCAAATGTGTACTGAGTGTTCAAGAAGCAAGACTAAGTGCCAAGTTACCTACTTGCAATGACAGAAGCATCACCACTGAATTGATTAGAGCTGTGTTTATGTAAACCAGAACTGGATCCTGAAACTTCTACAGTGGAATTATGACATATAAAATTTACTTCTAAAAATACTATGTCCTTTATGACTGAGTCCCTCTAGGCAACCTCAAAGCCTACTACAGTCACATGGCTGGACACTTCCCATGTTTTCACATGGGAATCATGTGAAACACTCCAACACCTCAGTGACTTGCAGGCAAATATTCAACTTCCAAAACTTTTCTCGATAAGAGCATCAGATGGCAGTGCAGTAGCTTTATGAATAAGAAATATTAAATAGCAGGGAAAATTACCTGTAGCATGGTGGAGTGTTATACAAAGAGCCGTTCATTGCTTGTGTTTTGTAATCCAGTACTACAGGGCATTCTTTCAGTGCAAATCCCAGCAAGTCCTCACGTACTATTACAACAGTAACTCCAGCACAGCCAACATTCTTCTGAGCACCAGCGAAAATCACGCCAAACTTTAACAGGAAGAAGAAAAGAACTTGCTACATGCATTCACCAGTAGATCTTATAACTGAGTAATACACTAGTATCATTATCCAACCGGGATACAATTCAGCTGAACAGCTTGAAGAATGTGTTGAAAATAAGCAAGTTATATATAGATCAAAGAAGAGTTAGGAGAAGTTCTGATTTCAAAGTACACTTACAGCTACATTTTTAGCCCACATATGTCTTATCAGAACCATTTATTTTCATTCAGCTGAGGAAGATCATCACAACAAACTTCCCAATGATTTGCTAAGTGCAGATTTAGTAGTTACAAGTAATTCTCAAGGCAGCCTGTCCCAATTTCACACTACTCCAAGCAAATTGACTAAAAATAAATTTATACATAGATCACAGTATTTTCAACCAAACTGCTATTTCAGAACAGGCATCATATAATCCACCTGTTCAAAGAGGTACATCAGGAAAGGCCAAGATGAATGCACTAACAATTGTCCCTTCTTTTCACTACACACAGATAAGAAAGGGCAAATACACTACTTCACTAGTCCATAACATCTCCCCCTTGTAACACACTTTACAAACATAAGCAGGTACTATGTTCTGTCCCTGTATTATCGATGAAACAGACACAGTGAGGCACAGGAAGCTTTGGCAGCTTAAAAGGGGGTAGGGATTTTCCACATAAGAGACAGGATCAAAAATTCTCATTCACAGTACCCTGCTCTAGCCATATACGCTATTTACAGACTAAATATGATTCAGAAGATAACTTTTTCAGCTATAGCATCAGTGAAGACCACGCAGTGGACAATCCTGGACAGGTACTAACATCAACAATTTCAACAGAGTTCAATGTTTTTACTGAAAAATGACAACAGATAGACATTGAAATCTCAGACTTTGTATTTCAACATTTGTATTCACCATCAGATACCCAATTAACAAAATATGATTTCCTTAATTTCACTGCTCAGCATCTCTGGCCATCCAGACATTTCCAAGTGCCTAATTATATGCAATCAAGTTTGAAAATGCTTTGTGTAGCCACTGTGTCCATCACTGTACCTTGGAAACATCCACAGGTCTGGACAGGAAGTTGGATGACATATCACAAACCAAGACTGCTCCTTTGACATCAGGTACAAAGTCAAACTCCACACCATGAACAGTCTCATTAGCACAGTAATAGACATAAGAAGCATCCGGATTAAGATTCCAAGTGCTTGGGTCAGGAATGCCTGAGACAGACAAAAAAGAAAACCAAAGGTCACTGGAGGTAAGTAATTTTCAGGGCATGCAATTTCACTTGAACACAGAACTTGAGTGCAAACCCAGAACAATTTTGCAGTATAAAGTATTAATTATCTTGTTACCAGAAAGATATAATTTATCTGCCAAGGAAATACACCAGTGCATTCTCAAAATTCTGTAGTGTGCCATTATTAAGCTTACAAACACCTTTCTGATTTTCAGCCCTTATTCCTCAAGGGATTTTCATCGGGTTGGCAATACCAACTACAAACTACTGCCCTAGGGGTCCAAAACAGCATTTCAGAGGACTTCAGGCACTGGGTCCAAGAGTCTTCCTGGTGGCTTTGGAACCACTGAGGCATCCAAATTCTCACTGGAAAGGTTCTCTAAAGTTGTGTTTCTCAGCAATCCCAGAAGCATTTCAGTCTTGCCCAAGCTGAACAAGAGGTGATATACCTCCCTCCTGTTTAAGCTTTTCAACTGATTTACAAAACTAAGATTTCCTCAGTCAACAGGCAATATACAGGCATGTCCTCACAGCACAGAACAAGTTCTGCATAGAACAAATGGTTGCTCTTCCTTTCTTCTCTCCTGCAAAACATGAGGAGGAAGAAGTGCTGCTATTGCTATCACCATTATTTACTGCCTCTCCCTTTGTCTACCACTGCCAAATGGTAAATACAGTCCCCTACACTGGGAAGTTACAGGTTCAATTCCTTCCTGTGACTCAGAGGGTACAAACTTACCTTCCAAGTTAGTGCCCTAATCACCGGTTAATTCACTAACTCACATGGGGATATTCTTTGTCTTTCATGTTGCCACTCTTCCCAGTTCAAATGCTGTAATTTAGCCAGAGGGAAGTAAAGTGAGCATGACTAGCAGGAGTAGAAACCAGAAATCAGGTGTCCCTGCTCCAAGAATTATTTATGTATATCCAGTGACAAATTATACACAATGTTCTTGAAACAGACTCTCTCATAAGAATTGGAATGCCTCCATTACAGTTAACCTTCCTCCTCCTACACTGTGGTCATTCAGATTGTTATGTCCAGCAACAAGCTTCAAGAGAAAGAATTGGAAATGCCTCTTCTATTCCAGAACCAACTGCCTGTTTTGACACATGGGTGGGAAAGATAAGTATTTGCGAACCCCTGAAAGTAGGTACCAGAATGCAGGTCTCCCATCTCTTGGAACAACAAGGTTAAGATCCCAGACATGCTTCTAAATTTCAGAGCAGTCTCATTATTGAGTGTACCTGAAACTGAAATACCGTGTAATATCTCTGCAAATAGCTTAAGTAGTCAGTTAAATAACAAAAGAAACAAACAAACAAAAAAAAAAAAAAATCAGACCATTTCCCTACTGATACACATTTGCTTCTTGCCACTTATTTTCTGGGATCTGCTCAGCCTAAATTCAAAATTCTTTCCTGGTGCAGACTGTTAAGCCATCTAACAGACCTCCCAGTGATGAACATGAAGAGACGTGGCAGGCAATCTTCTGAGCGCTGGCCAGTCAACTCTGTAACTAGTTAACATTCAATAACCCAATAGCTGAGTTAGACCAATTTTTAGAAAAGCTAAGCATTCACATGGATGGATGTAATCATCAACTTACTCGTATAGGTTCCTAGTTTTGGATGAACGATATTCACTTTGGCATATTTCTCTGCTTCTTTAGCTGCTTTTGCTGACCAAGCTCCAGTAACCACGTAATCTGCATGTCTTCCCTCCTTTAAACCGATAAGATTAAGTGGGACTGCACTGAACTGACCAGATCCACCTCCTTGGAGGAAAATAACTTTGTAGTTCTCTGGTATATTTCTGCATGCAAGAAATAACCACTTATTCCCAGAAGACACAAGATGCATACTACTTGATATTATGTATTTAACAGCAACTGAGGAAGAACATTGTCATTTTAGAAGACTCTTTGCCAAGAGGTTAGACCAAATCCCATTAATTTACCTTAGCACTGATCATGAGTAACAACTTAAGTATTAACAGTAATGCTACATATTGTATTGATAAAAGTTTGCTGAAAAAAAAGCTTTTTTTCCCCCTTGGATAGCATTAAACAAAGTCATTCCCGAGTAGCTCTATTCTCACAGAGCACACAAACTTGAAAGATATTCCAGCAGCATTAATTTGTACAAAATTGTAATTTGTAAAAAAAAAGCTTCATGGCTTTTCTGTCAGGCTAAGAACTTCTCACCAAAGTGCTCACAGTAGCATTCAGCTTTGAAACCGTTCAGTTTGAAAGTGCAAATGTACAGTAAATTGTACATGCAGAGCAAGTGCCATAAGGAGTTGTTCATACCGTCAGAAAAAATACTTGTTCAAATTATTCATTAAAGCCCCTCTGTCAATAATTCTGGCTGTAACTGAGAGTCAAGCTTTTATATGACATAACAAACATTATTAACTACCATGAGAATATCAACTCTAATACACAATATATTTATTTCAAACTTTTAAAAATGTGTCACACTACAAATAGGAAAAGGGATCCTGAACAGTGATTCTAAAATACATTGATAGAGCTTAGGTTAGTAAAATCAGAGTGATGTACAGATCACCTCTGTACCACTAGAGAACTGATTTCTATTGTTTCCACTTATTTTTTGAAGAAAGTTGATGCCCTTCATGAATTAAGATTTCAGAAGAAAGTCAACTAGTCAGTGTATAGTAGACACATAAAAAGTATCTTAACCTAATAAAAGCCCTTTGTCACATTCAAATAAATCACCATGAGACAAATCAGAAGACCAATGTCTTCTCCACAATTATTACTCTATCAGACACAGTATCTAAACAAAAAAACACTCTAAACATACAAAAAGGTGCTTTCAAGGAAAGGTCTCCACATTAGTCATTATTGGTGCAATTAGCACAAGCATAAAATAAAAATAAGCAGGAAGTAACTCACAGCAATTCACGCATGAGATTTTCAGCTGTATTTAAAATTTTTGTGAAATCTGAAGTCCGATGGCTCATTTCTTTGGTGGAAAGGAAAGAAGAAATAACATGAAACAAAATGGTGACATACAAGTATGATTTAAAAATTGTGTTAAGCTTTAAACCTTTTACACTAGAGACCCAAAATGTCTGAAGGCTCCCATTCCCAGTTCCAATTCCTATTTTTTTTGCTGAGCCTTCCTAAATACTCAAACAAGACTTATAGCTCCATTCTTGTCCAGATCCAGGCAAATACAGCCTATTCACGTTTGGCATCCACATGATCTTACTATCCCCAGGAACAACTATATTTGCATGAAAAAAATACTCCCTAGAAAGGTGTAAGTTTTCCTTACTCTAAGAATTTTCTCTGCTACTAAGGTGCTGTAGCAAGTATAGAGTAAGATACAGGGGGTTGTTTTGTTCTTTTAACAAGGCTTCTTCATGCAGTAATCCTAATTAAACATTAAGGACACTTAATACTAATTCCTTTTATGAAATCCATATGCTTTCTTTCATCTGTAAGAGTGTACAGTTTAAACATGAATCCAAATCCTGTAGAGACTGCTGCACATTCTTTTAGCAGCCAAACAGTTACACAGGACTAGAAAAAATGCTGATCATCTTCTTGCATAAAATTTTTGTGCAACTGGGGCTGAAAAGCCAGTCAGCTGCCCATATGACACAGCAGACACCTCCTCCTTATGGCAGGACAGCATTACCTTCCTAAAGGGAAGGATACTATATATCAAATACATCTGAAGCATTTTGCCACATATATATGCCTATGTATATACACACTCACACAAACACACACATACCTTCCCAAAGATCCAAAAGTACTAAAGTTTTATGTATGATTAGCTATCTTTTTTTGTCTCTAGGCCTCTGTTTTGGATCACTAAATATCTGGCTATGTATCATTTTATGGTCTCCTGGTGAAGGGTAGAAAAGCAGTATGAAAAAGTATTCTCTGGACATACAAGTTCCCAGAATAAGGTATTTTATTAAACAGTTTGGTTAAACATCTCCATTCTGAAAAAAGTAATTTTTAAAGTCTTACCAAGAACACTTATACCAAGTCCTTTGTAGTCCACCAATTCTTTCTGTGCTTCTAATAATACCTAACAAAAGAAAAAATCCATGAATAAATTAAGGAAATTTTCCATTACCTTGAGTCATTGATGCAACATGTATATGCCAGCTGCTCCACATTGCAGTAACCTGATAGTTGTCACGAGATTAACACCAATGTAATTTTGTCATATCTAGTGATGAAGGCTTTTCATAAAGTAGCACAATTAAATCATATGCTTGTTGTGGAGCCCATGTTTTAAGTTATTATTTCAACAGCCACATTTCCAGATCTCAGAATGATTTTTAGGAGTTGGATGGAATTCACCACATTTTACAGAATGCTTAATGTTTGCACGTGCACCCCTTCTAATCAAGCATCTTAAAAACCCAGCCCCATCCCTCAACCTTTTGTTCTTTCGCTTGACTTGTGCAAATAGGACAACGAAGATACTGAGGAAAATGAAGAAAAAAAAAAAAATCAGCCTGGATACCTCAGGAATTAGATACCTCAAACTGCCCAACAGGACAAGGCCTAGTTTCACAGAACAAAGTCCCACATTTTTTGAAAATGGGCATTCTCTATGTTATTGAAAGTTAAGAAAGAAATGAAGCAAAATTTTGAGACAACCAAAAAACACAGGTCACTCCTAGGAGGTCCAGCCAGGTAATCTGCTGCTTCAGCCTTCCATTTTTCTTTCCTCTCCACAGCTCTCAAATATCAACAAAGTAGAATTAGATTCTAACCACTGAATCTGAAGCTTCTGATTTCAGTAAATACTTGTTTAAGAGCCAGAACACTCTTAGTTACTCCTGAAGGCAGCAGGAGGAGAGGAAGCCGCAGCAGAAAAGCTGCCAAAACAAATGGTGTATGCATGCACCCTAGGATCTGCCAAGAAACTGCATGCTCTGGACAGTTGCAGGAACGAGAAATCTACCTTGCTGACAGGGTATCTACATAGCCTGTCAACTGTAACAGCTGGTCACCAAGAGGTCAACCAGAAGCAACTGTGCTGCTTTCGATGTTAGAGATTGTTAAGTCCTACTCATGTTTCAAGTACATATTTACCCATGCCAGAGAAGGGGGGAAAAAAAGAGTCAAAACAGAACACACAGACTATTAGAAAGTAGTTGTTAAACTGCTTCATAAAATCCCATTCTGTTAATAACATTCTATATCTAAAAAGCTGCACATGCCTTGCAATAGACCTTTACAATAGGCTTTACGGCCACAAAGAGCTCCGTCCACCTTCTCACTTCAGTGAGTCTGAGCACTTCATATGTGGCATCAACACGCAATCAAAGTGAAACAATTGAGATGATACAGTAGTCAATATAAGAGTACTGCATTTTCAAGAGGGGAAAACAATAATACAGACTTCAGTTACACTCTTCTCAAACCCCTAACTCAGTTTTCAGTACTCTCTGTTGGAAAGTTGGATATTGCAGCAGTTCTAGTAAGAGCCCCTTTCAGAACCAAGGGTTCAAGAGAGAACAAATTGCTTTAGAGCATAATCTATGAAGGACATTTCTATGAGAAGAGAGGGAGGGAAAAAAAAAAAAAAGAGCTGCTGCACAGCCAGTTTGCTTACCTAAAGAAAATTGTTGAAGAAAGAACATATAAAAAATGAAGAAAACTATGAAGGAAACTAAGAAAACAGAAACTTCCACAATACATAGCTCTTAAGTTGAAAGTCAGATGTGTACAATTTGGGAGAAACCACCCCCTCTCCACGTGTAACTGTATAATCTATAGCTGCTGATGCAACTTTCCACAGGGTTGAGTCTACGCTACACTCATCATCATTTTTTAAATAAAGATTTCTCAGAGCATTACCATGTTATTTATCAGCTGACAAATAACATACTCAACATAGCTACCCTTGTGCATCTGAGGACTTACTTTCTACCCCAAAACTGATGCAGTCCTCGATGAACGACCACATGATCAGATTCAGAAAAACTCTGGGAGATCAATCCAAAAACCACACGGTAGTGCGTTTCCAACAAATCCAACTTACCAGGGCTTTTGGTCGGGTGGGGACAGGGGAAGAAGCCAGGTTTCGTTATTACGCGGGTAACTTCGTATGGCTATTTCCTCGAGATTCCCCAGACCTCCCTTTACAGTCGGCGCCCAAGGAAGCCCCCGAGGGAGGCGGGCTGGGCGCGTTCCCGGCGGGCATCGGCCGCTGCCCCACCGCCTCAGTCCCGGCGAGAGCCTCCACAGCGTGCAAGCAAAGCCCCTGCCAGCACCGCTCCCCGCGCGGCGCCGGCAGGGCGCGGACGCCCGCACCCCTCCGCAACGCCCCAAGCCCACGCCAGGAAGGGCCCCCAGCCCCTACTCACGGAGCGCGGCAGCTTCGCCGGCCCGGCCCCGAAGTTCGCCACCTGCCGCCCGCACTCCATGATAGCGCTGCTACTGCTGCTGCCGCTGCCACCACCGCCCACCGACCGCGGCGGCGGCCGCGCCGATATAAACCCCCCGCCGCCGGCTCGCCGATAGGCTCCTGTCACACACACCCAGGGGGCGGGGCCGCAGCCGGCCCGCCCCGCCTATTGGCCCCCGCGGCGGCGCGCCGGCCCGCCTATTGTCGGCGCGGCCGCGAGCAGGCAGCGTGACCGGGCGGCCGGCGGCGCGGGGCGGAGCGCGGCACGCGGGCCGCCGCGACAGGATTGCCGCGCGCGAGGCGGCCCCGCCCCCTCGGTGCTGCCGCCTGTGCAGGGTGCGGCCGGCGGGGCGAAACCGCGGCCTCGCGGGGCGGCCGCGGGGGCGTTTCTCACCCGAAGCAGCCAAAAACGGTGGGTTCCCCGGAAGAACTCAAGGCGACGAAAGGGATTTAAATGTGCCTTGCATTTGGAAAACCTCAGTAAACCTTACCAAGGTTTCATTGCACATGCAGCCGTCGGGAGGGAGGGAGCATGAATGCATGTCCTTTAGTGTGGTTTTACCCCATGCAGTTGTCACAGCAGAGCTGGGGTGCTTGTTCCAAAAGTAATCTGTACAAATGCATGAGAAATTAAAAATAACCATCCATAGTTACAGTTGAATGCCAGGTGATACTTCTTGAAAGAGGTGGTTTCACAATATCCAGATGTCTTCATATTTTGTGTGAAATTCTTTCCTTGTAGAGGACCAGGATTCCTACCTTCTCTAATCCAAGAAGTATCTGCATGTTGTGTACCATTTCCCCAAATGCCCCATTGCAGACAAATTGCTTTTTGGATTTCATAGAAAGGGAATAAACCCAAGAGAGCTGTGAAACTTAATTAATTTCATGAAATGGATAGCAGAGCCGGGACATGCCTTGAAGCCTGCCAAATCCTAGGCTAATATCCCTAAATACTCAACCATTCTTTCCACAGATACCTTGGTGTAAGTTCATTGAAAACAGAGTTAATACAATTAAACTTGTAACTGAAGGAAAGACTTCAGCTCATCCAATTTCTTCTAATTGTTTTAGTGAGAGACATACCGCCTTACAGTTTTCAGATGTTATTTCAAAGGCAGTAGCAGTAACTGAGTTTTGACAAAACAAGCTGTTAAGTATGATTGAAAACAGATGGGCTTTACGGAGTCCCATAATTTTCAAGTACCTTGGACGAGATTCACGATTCTCATACGCAGCTGTATAAACCACAGCTCTTGAACACCTTAGTCTGCCCAGGGTTGCCCATACTGCTGTGGCCCTACTTTAGTCCCATGCATGTTCACCAAGTTTATCATCAACATTAATCATCTGTATTTCAAATCTGCGTTTTTTTCAGAAATTAAAGTGTTGATGACACAAACCACAAAGTAAATTAAAACTTTGGAATTAAAAGTGTAATTCAGACTTCTGTCACAAAGAGCTAGAACACAAAAATAGACACTAGGTAAACTGGTGTTGATATCGGCTCAGAACACAGGGATTGAATATCAGGTATTGTAGTTTTTCAGTTCAGGAAAGTCCCACCCTGACCAGAAGGCTCAAAAATAGCAGCTCCCATGAGATCAGAGGACAACGGTGCTGGAAGCCATGCCACCCAGAGCTGTAGAAAATCCATTACACATCGTGCATTGATGGTGAGTAAATAAGATTGATAAGGATGTGTAAACCAGAAAGTTTCCCAAACAGAATAATCCATTTTTACGCTTTTGCACTTGGAGTGACTGAAGAGGAATAGTGAAGGTCATGTCAGAATTTTGTTTCTATTAAGATTTCTCCTATTTTAGTATTTTGCTACCAGCAGATATGATTTAGTATTTTGTTACATCAAAACCCATAGATTCACTATATCAATCTTAATACCCTATATAAAATACAAGCTTTCAAGACCATGACTTCCAGGAATGCTTCCGGATTCTAGCATTTGACAGAGAACCTGACCCTTCAAGTGCCACAAATTCCTGCAGATTAACATGAATTTGCATATTTAACATAAAAGCAGAGAGCACTGTACTATGATGCATAACTGGAAAAACAAAACAGAGAAAGTGTAATATTTAAGTAAAGTTTCAGAATTTTCAGTGAACTTCTATTGGGTTCATCATGAACATGTTTTGCTAGACAGAAAAATCTTCATTGACTACTGCTGGAAAAGCATCAGCTCACTCAAGGAGAGCAAGCACACAAGTTCTCTGTCTGGTACAATAACCAACAAACTGACGTCATTATTAAAAGACAAATAATGCTGACTACATAGCAACCTGGCAGCTGTTTCAGGAGGCAGCTGGGATGTCTGGTCCAGCAAACTAGTGAGACTAGCAAATTTTGGTGGGACTTAAAACAAGATGCAGGTAGTTCAGACAAGGGTTTGGGGTTATTATGTTTTTCCAAGATGTGGCTCCAAATTTTGTAATCATGAAGTGTGAAAAGCAATTCTTGGGAAGCCCAGATGAAGAGAGAAAAAATGCTTGAGTTTTGTAAGTAAATAGTAACATGTTCTCTAGCAAATAGCTGCCCTATTGATTTCAGGCTTTTATGTCAAACAAGAACACAAACAAATATGTAAAACATTAACTAATAGCAAGAGGTTGAAACAGTTTATGTCCAAACTAAGGTTAAAATGGTTTCATCATCATTCAAAATGTATATGTATATATACACCAAAAAAACCTTTTTTTACTTTCTACTAACATACTTTATTCTTAAATATAGATACAAAATAATTTTTATTTATATATATGAAATATTTTTTGAAATGCATTTTTAAATCGTTAGTAAAAACCTTGAAACTTCTGAAATATGCATGATAGCCTTAAAAAATGCTTCTCCCCCAGGTAACTTGCATCCATTATCTCTACTGACTTCAGATCCAGCATTCAACTATACATAAAGTATGCACTCCAGATTCTCACAGTAGGAGTGCTACACAAGAGCACCATTGATAAGATGGAGAATTCATGTTTCTGATTTTTTAAAAAAATACTTATTTAAAAAAAAACCTATTTTTTTTTAAAAAATACTAATCCCACTGAAAAAAAATATGCCCATCTAAGTTATATACTGTGTGGTCAGTTTTGCTTTAAATGATGACTTTTGATATAATTCATACTTGAAAAGCAAATACCGGTAGTATTTAACATAAAAGGTGTTTATGTCACCTGCTTATAGGCATACAATACATAAACCATTTTAAGTTCTTTATGGTATTTTTAGGGACAAATAACAGATTCATAATTCCTAACCTCACAAATCCTAACACTTTTGAGTTTATAACTTTATCCACCATTTCAGAGTGATTATCTTTAGAGTTTTAGTTTTAAAAAGGGAACATGTAGCATTTTAATGCTGAAGAAACTGATTGCATGCAATTGTTCAATCAAACCAAAATCACAAGCAAAGACTCATGACTGAAGCAATAGATCTCAAATGTTTGGAAGAGTATCTAAAAAATGGCATAGATTAATATATTACCTGCTATTATTCTGAAGTGACAAAGTCTGTATAAATAATGTACTTTCATTATGCAATTCCTTGTGCAATATTGCAAGAGCTAAGGTAATCTCATGATATTTGCTCAGTAGAAAATTTCCATTTGAGGATTCATGAGTTTCTTCATAATTGTCAAGCAATTGGAGTCAGGAATTTCTACAGATTATCTGTGTTCCAGAACTCTCACAACAAATGAGAGTAAAAAGAAAGTTACATGGTACTTTTTCCCCCAGTTCAGTCCAAATCATCTTGACTAATTCATGTATGTAAAAATATCTTCTGTTGTTCCATTACCCAGTCCCCTACACTCTGCACATGGAATACACATTGCCAAGAAAAAGAGTCCATATCAAACAGATTAAAATATTATGATCATTCCAAATCTCAGCTAACACTATAAATAGTGAAAAAAAGCAAGATTTTTAAATTTGATATGTTTTTTAAAAAGGCAGCTTGTCATGACCACTGCACAGTGTGATGAGTTTTCAACATACGAACTTCTCATAAAGACAAGTGTTGTCAGATTCTACTACTCAGTGTCCAAGAGTTGGCTACTGCAATTTCAGAAATGTCTTTTAAATCAGGACTGACACAAGCACATGCATAGAAATAAGCTATTTTAAGGAAATAAAGTGGACTAAAACAGTTTAGGTTGTTTCATTCTTCAATGTGCAAATTTTCTGTTGCTTAAAAACATTTTTCCTAAAGTTTGCTTAAATGTTTCACATCTTCCTCATCTCTACAACACTTCCTAATAAGTTTAATTTTACAGAATTCCCATTTATATACAAAACAGTAGTTAATGAAGGAAACACATAATTATTAGAAAGCACATTATTATATAAGGCCTTGACCGATTGCCTTTTCATGGCACTCAGGCAAGTGTACAAATATAAAGGAAGATACTGCACCTTATTTTTCAGGGCCATGCTGAAGTGAATCTTATTATTCCTGGTGCAAAACAAAATGATCTTCTGTGTCACATGAGGCAAATCAAAATCTGTGTTACTCTGTGACATAGCTCAGAAGCTGCAAATCAGCTGCCTGTGCAAAAGGACAAGGATCAAGAAGCTGGGGGGCAAACCCCACAAGTTTTAAAACAATGATATCCTTTTATGTTCTCACATTTCTCTAGGTCCTGAGCACAACCTAACTGAGTTGGACTAGACAACCTCTAGAGGTGCCTTCCAACATGTATTACTCTATGATCTGCAGTCATAGCAGTAAAGAAAAATGGCTGTATTTAAATATTTCTTGTAGAGATGTTTCCTGGCTCATTTTCAAATCTGAAACTTCCACTACCTTTGGGAATGTCATACGCACACACTGTTAGGCATGAATTGATGCTAGCCCTAAAACCATTTTTTCCACTTCCACTGCAATACACTGGAAATAAACGCTGGAAAAGAATTCGTACTCAATTTTATTAGCTCAAAACAGTTCACACTCTATAACAAAGATCTGTGATACACAATAAAATCCATATACCAGGAATCCTTTCCATGTAGTACAAACTGAAAGGTGCCATTCTACCAGTGCATCACGTTTCCAAAAATAAAAATCTAGTGATAAGTGATGCAAACATGAAAGAGGAATACTAAACAGCATCCAATGCTTTAAAAGGTTAGAAAGCCTACATTACTTTACAAAAAATTCACAAACTATAAAAAAAAAAAAAATTGGATGCCTCAGTAATCTTGCAAGTGTAAAGAACAGTCCGAACATTTCTGAACCATTTCAAATGCTGGTAACACTTTGGATACTTTCTTGTATTTCAGAGTCAGATCCTCCAGTATCAGTTCCAGAGTGATTTACTGTCTGCAGTCTACTCTGATCTCCTCTTGCTCCATCATTTGGAATTGCTGTTTCATTTGTTCTAGGGATGTATTTCTTTGAGGAACTAATTTTGCCTTTTTCACCAGAAGCACCACTGCATATTCTGCTACCATTACTTTTAACATGTACACTGGAATCAGAAAATGAATGAAGACTGGTAACCAATTGCCTTGCTGAGTGATGTCCTTTTGCTTGTTCATTTTGTTTGACTCTTCTCCCACAGAATGTTGGAGTACTATTTCGAGACTTATCTTCTTTATTTTGGTTAACTGTTTGAGCTTCATTTTCCTTCCATGAGCCTGGCTGGTACTGTTCCCCAGCAGCCTGAAGTTCTTGTATTTCTCTAAGAGCAGAGAAGGAATGATTCACAACCATCTGGGATTGAAACATGCCAGGAAGAGACACTTGGATGTCCCCAGCTCTGTTCTGAAATTTTAAATTCCGATTAAGATACTAGAGAAAAAAAATCCAGTATTTCAACTGCCATATACTAAAATCTGCAGAGCAAAATAAAGTTTTTACATAATATAGAAAAGATTCAGGGATAACAGCAATCACACAACCTTTATTACAAACAAGCAAGTTTCAGAAGATTGCTAGAGTGATAATGACAGAGTAAACTTACTGCAGTTTCACATCTGGCTTGAACTTTATACTACAGAAATGTGTCAGTTACACTAAAGCAGCCAAAGCCTAATCATGCGTCTCATTCTGAAATACCTGCAATTCATTACATTTGCTCCCAGTTCACAGTAACGTGGTTCCAACAGTCTATCCCACAACACCTAGCTGCTACAAGAATCTGAACTAACCAATACTAGGAGGTAAATATGAGAGTAGTGTACGTTAGCTGAAGCTTTTTGTAGTCTTCCTTTGCCATTTATACTTAAAAACCACTTTAAACTCAGGCTTCTAAATGTAGCTGAATTAAAAAAAAAAAACAAAAACAACAAAAAAAAACCAATTCAAACAAACTGCATGAACAAGTTGATGTCACAGTGCAGAAGAATCCAGAAGCTGAAAACACTCTGGCAAGTCAAACTGTAACAAATACCAAAGAACCTATAATGAGAATTGCTCTATTGGTCCAAATAATTTTAGTAGATTCAAACTGCAAATCGCTTTCCACAGCATTAAAAAAACCCAACATTTTTTACCATCATGTTTTAGAAGCTTATGATGTTCTTGGGAAATCTGGAACATTTCATGGGGCAGACACTGCATATAAAACACATACTGGAATGCAGAACAATTCTTAGCATGACAGTTTTATCCAACTTGGACAAGGTTGTAGGCTGCCAGTATCTTAATTTTTAATTGCCTTAAAAACTTAAGCCTGGTCTTTTTCTTTCTTTTTTTTCTATCCCTTAAGGGAACTGTAGTATCTCCCTTGAAAAAGACAGAAGGTGTTCTACTTAATTGACTTCAGAGTAGAAACTAAAACCTTAGGTTGGTAATACTGCAAATTTGTAGTTGCCTGAAATTCCTGTCATGGCCCATGTAGAAATTTAACAGGACTAGACATAAACACTGCAATTACTTAAAAGAAACACTACTGGAACCACTATTGGAACTTCCTATTTCAGAATAAGAAACAACATAATTACCACCAACAATTTCTTTGTACATTACAAAATACTATGGTTTCTGTTCCAATGGTAATCACTTAAAAAGCTTAATCATTGAATTGTTATGATCTGTACAAATGCAGAAAAAGATTGCAATAAGAACCTAATGGATCATTTGGTAATTGTAACTTTCAGTCACAGGGGGATAACAGCTGAAAAGTACATTAAATAGCATCAAGTACATTGCCACCAGCATTACCTCTATAGACTTACTTTGTTATTCTGGGTATGTTCTTGTCTTTCTTCTTCAAAAGACTTCTCCTTTAGCATGTTAGCAGGCTTACTGAGAGTAGAATTCATTTGTGGATGCCCCAAAAGACCAAAATCTGACTGGTCTATCCCCGCTACTACAGCAAGTTGTCCAAGTCTGCAAAATAAAGTTTAATAGAATATGACACAAAAAATTCTAACCCTGTGAAAGACCTAAACATTCAAAACCAGAAGAAGAAACAGAATCTGTTTGAAGCTTTGAAGACTGTTTTTCCATTCTTTTCTGAAAAGCCCAAAATAGCTTAATAAAGATGAAAACAAGTAGCTGAAGTATTTTCCTGTCTTTCCACAAATTAGCCACAGGTTCAAAACTGCCAGTCTTCACTCAGTGTTACGAGGCCAAGAATGAAGTTCTCCCAGTTAGCACTGATCGCAGAGCAGGATGCTGGTAAGCAGATTCTCCGTCAGGCAGAACAAAGATTATCTCTTTTCATTCAAGCAGAAGATTGGTGCACATCTCCCAAACTAGCATAATCTCTAACAGCCAAACCCAACTGCATGCTTCACAAATACAGTCATGTTGTTTCACCTGCCATTTTACAAGTTGGCCAAACCTATCACTTTGGTGTTTTAAGCCTCAATAAGAAGTGGGAAGTTGCAGCCATCAATTGATAGCACAGCATATTATATATAGAAGCTTATTGAGAAGAGCAGTCTTTGTGATTGGTATTCTGTAACTTTCACAGCACTTCCCTATTATCATGAATAGGCATAGGGCCCATCTGAAATTTTTTTTTTATGTAGTGAAAAAGCATTATTCCCTTCCTCCTCAGTTTGAAATTAATTCTTAAAGTAATGGCAACTCTACCAATTGACTGACACAAAATTAAAACACAGCCTCAGGGTGAACTTTACATTAAGTTACATTATTACATGGTGGATGGTAGCAGGAGGCAGGGAGGGCAAATAAAATCTTTTGTGGTCTTCTCTGAACATGCAGAGTAGACTGCAATGTATTTTCATATCATTCCTTCACTCTCCCGGATGGGATTGACATGCCTGGCTACATGAACTTCACAAAACAGCTTTGAGAATTTAAACTGAAGTCCTTTGACAAATGGGAAGGATGAACCATCCTCTGAAAAACTGCAGGTAGAGTGATAGAGCCTTAACACAAACTTCAATTACTACTCTCTAAAATATTTCTAGTAATAATAAATAAACCAGAATTTAAGTACAGAGGCCAGATTCATCCATCTAGATTTCTCTACTTCAATTAGTAAAAGGCAACAGGACACTTTCTGAAGCCAGTTCAACTGCATTTTGAGCCTTTTGTATCATGGGAACGTTAAGAGCCACAGGTGATCCAATAAAGACTTGGATACATACTTTAAGAGAAGCCGCCTTCTCTTTTGGAATGGGTTTCTTGAAAGCCCCCATGACAAATACATGCATTCAGCTGGACACTGCTTGGATCATATTTTTCCCTCTGAGAAAAGATTAAACAGCAGGTACATAGTCCATTTTTCTTCCTTTGCTCTTTGCATGTATAGTCCTAGAGATCAGGAGGGGCAAAGGCAGCCTACTCTATTGGGAGGATATTTGTGAAAAGAGATCTCAGCAGAAACAGTAAGACAGTAAAGTGACAACCTACCCAGCGTCTTTAAGGAGGTCTAAAAAAGCATGAAACTTTTGGAAAGAGTTCTCAATGCTGCCTAGAACTCCTTCATCTTCCAAAATCATGTTGGTTACTGACTGCGCATGAAGAACCTCAGATAGGGAGATATTTAGATTCCTTAATCTTGCATTTTCCATTTCCAGCTATGGGAAGAAAATAAAAAAAGGTAAAAGTCCTTTCTATCATTGCCAGTTAAAAAAACCCAACAAACTACCCAACCCCACCTTTGCAAGCCTATGGAGTAGTATCACAAACAGAAATACCCAAAGTAACTGATACAACTGATAGAGGGCTTCCTGTACGAGAAATATTCAGGGCACTATTACATTGAGCTCTGTGAAGGTTTGTTTATCCACAGCTCCAATTCTATGCTACCATAGTGAAATTGCTGCAGGCACTCAAAACTGCTGGCTCAGTACTGTCTTCAGTATGTACAGAACGGTGCAGAGCAAGTGCAAGCAAAAAAAATTGCTTTCATGTTATTTTGCCTGTATTATATGACACATTAACACCAAAGAATTTATTTTACTAGTAAAAAACCTTAATGAAGGCCAATGCTCTCCTTACATTAACCCTTCTGTATCAGAGGGAATGCATACTGCTGCACCTCTCCCCTGCACGGTGCATCCCAAAACTGGAAGTTTAAGACAATCCGATTTTTCTCCACATTGAACATTAATCAAATTAATGACAAACTGTAAGTTGAATGACAACTGCAAGATATACAGGGTTTTGTGTTTGAGGGAAACACTAACTCAGACACTCATTTAAGATTACAGCTATGCAATCACTGCTACCACAGGCTTTCCTTCTTTCATCTTTTATGAGAGAAAAACAAAAAATTATAGATTTAACATTGTAGCTGTTAAACTAGCATCAAAATGAACAATTATACATACAACTGCTACTTAGTTTATCCCTTCTCCTGAGACAAGGTGCTATGTCCAAGCAGTCTAGCATGACAGAGGAAGACTTCTTGCAGTGGGTATTTAGCCTAAGGAGCATTCAAGTATTCAAACAGATACCCAGCAGGGCCCACTGGTGCACTTCAAATTACAGGAGGATGGGGATGGCTGCACCATGGACTACAAATGAACCTTGTAGAGTGCAGAATCCTTTGTGGATATCTGCTCCCTGTATTGTGGGGAACCACTTGTTGCTCAAGTTCCAAAGGATACCACCACTTTTATTCCACTCCAGATTACATCTAAGAACCAAATCAAAGGATCTTTTTAGGTCAGCAACAATGGATGGAGGGGAAATAGATGTCACAATTTAACTGTGACAAGTTGTTAGTTCAGTTCTGGCATAATGCAAAACTGCACTTCACAACAACTGACTGCTATGCAGAACACAATCCAACATTTTTATTGCCTGCGGAAACAAAACTTAAAAATCAAAGGGACAGAATAAGCTAAATTAAACAACATTTGCAAAAAACAGATTTTCAGTGCAAGTCATGATAAAGAAAGTGGGAGACCTCAAAGAACTACCCTGCAAATTGCAAACAGATTTAATCACTTTCTCAAGAAAAAGCAAACATCAGGATGCCCCAGATCATAAGTGATACACCAAATGAATGAAACACATTGAAAGAGTAGCTTGACCTGGAGTTCAAGGCTCTGGAATACAATCAGAACAAACACACATTACTAAACACAGATTTCATCATTGCCCTTAGGCTAGTAAATGATCCATGTGACTTTGAACTGAAACTCTGGAAGCTACCACATGAGAGGTCATTGATAATTACTCCTAATTAAGCAAGTGGATAGTTTGATTGGGGCCTCCTTAAAAAGTAAAGATGACTAACAGTTAAGTATCAGTACCTCCAATATCTGTTTCTCAGCCTTTACTCTGGCTCTTTGTTCTTCCTTTAATTTTTCCATGCATTCTTCCAGCTCCAACTATCATAACACAGATAAACTATCATGAAATTTATCTCAAAATGTCAGATCAACATACAAAAACTCAACATGTCCAATTAACAACAAGCACACAGCATTCCAAGCAACAGCATATCTTCTACAAAAATACATGACAGAGGTCTACCAATACGTAACTTTAGGATGCAAAAAATTAACATAGGAAAATGGAAACTAGTGTGATTCACTTAACAGATTTGCATTGTAACAATAGATACCATGAGATTATAGCACAAGTCCCTTAAGCCTATGACATGACCATCAGGAGTGTATGTTCTTCTCTACTTCCTCTTCTTCCCCTTCACCTCTTCAAACCTCATCTTTAACTAAATACATCTACCTCATCAAAAACTCAAATAGGGCTCTAAAAAAAATCCTTAGTAGCCATACCTAGATTTTTCAGAATGCATTCATCTAGGATTTCATTCCTTATTACAGCAGTAGGAATACAAAATTATGAGATTTAAGAACAGTACTCTCTTCAGTTGGTTTCACTTTGCTCTTCAGCAGAAAAAGTAAGTTTATCACAATCCCAAGCTGTTTCAGTGAGTTAACCAGCTTCGTGTTGAATTAACAAAACCAAACATTTAACAAATATATTCTAGTCTTATTCATGAGATGCCTACACTTGTATTTTAACTTTTAGTTTTAAGTAATGAATCTCTCAGTTTCAGTGAACAGTAGTCAGGATTTGATAAGCAATACCACGTTTTCTCGAATCATAGCAGAGCATTATCATCTTTAATTACAGCATGTGAAGTGGAAGAACAAATAGGATTTTCTGTTCTTGCATGTCTTAACACAGTCTTCTCGTTCCAAAGGTGAAAACAGTTAAAATTATCAAGCTGCTCTATTTTTCAGAGGGTAACCTATATGAATTAACAGTATAAAAAGCTTCTTCATTTCTCTATACATTTTTCTATACCCTGTATACAGGCATGTATATGTAACAAAGGATGCTGCTTTTTGTACACACCTTATCAATCAGTTCTACAGAAGAGCAAAGATCCAAATAGTACTGAAATCCTTTGTTTACTATCAAAAGTTTATTCAAGAGAGTAGTACTGAACCTCAGACAAGTAGTTAACTAAGAAGACTGGTGTGCAACAGAATGCATAGCAGAAATAATCCTTCTACAAATGCAAAGAGGTCCTCATAGGTCTTGTAGGATGCAAGGGACTTTTGCATCCGATTCAAAGATAGGTTCTAAAATATTCTAGATATAGCCCTCCCAGTGACAACCACTCAGAGTGAAGATTATGGGTCTGTCACTACTGTCCAATGAAGCCCTAGACTAGCATCAACCAAGCTAACCCTGGAACTAGAAAGCTAGTCATATCTTCATCATCTGAACACATGAGAGAGACTGAGATGTTAGAAGGTATAGGAAAATGACCTTTCAAAGACAGTATTTGGGAAGAGATTTTACAGAATCTAACTGTCGTGATGTAACAAACTCACCTCCAGGCATTGGCTGGGGGGAAATCTCTATGGAGAACCCTCAACAGCTAACATGATCTTACTGCAATCTACCTCAGAACGTGTGGAAATAACGTTCTGAAAAAAGGAGCTAGAAATCCTTTTATACAGAAGCACAGCACAGAAAGTAGTGACCATAATGTTCTATATTCACAACTTCACAAGTAAGCCAGAATCCTGTAACCTACCTTTGAAGATCAGTCATAGGCACAACAGACTTGGAAGAATTCTTAAAGTTTCACTTATAGTGTGTGTGAATGTATGTATATATATCTTTTAAGTTTCTAGGGTGTAGCTCTTTGTCAAACAACTCTACTTTAGAAACCTTAGTTCTATAGTATTTTTGTTGTGGACAGATTTTAGACTATTCTAAAGGTGACAGCACTGACCTTTTTCTTCAGATTGCTAGTTTATACTTTCAAAGGGCAAAGGCTTAGAAAATAGTGAAATTATCAAGATTTTTTAAGTAGAAATTTGGAGGTTTTGTAGTTTTGTTTAAACTTGATTTATCACACTATAGGTGTACACAGTATTTGATGGTTATGGCTGACTTCACAAAAAATTGACAAACACTGCAGCTACATGTCATAAGCAGTATCAGAAGCATACATTTAAAGGAAGATGCCTTGCACCTGTGCAAACATATTTGTCACCGTTAAATTATATGTACACTTTATTCTTTGATTTGCTTTTGAGAAATTCACTGGCTTACACAATCCTCTAGTCTTTGTGCCAAAAAAAAAAAAAATATTAAAAACACATGAGAGCTAATGTACATCCAAGCTACAAGACTGAGCCTTCTAGTAGTGTAGTCCAGAAAAACAGCACTGACAGCCTTTAAGATGAAGTTGAATAGCAAATATATCTGTAGCCCTCACAATTACTATGCAATATGACTAATCAACACTAGACAGAGGTATAAAACTGAAGTTCAAAAACTAAAAATATAACAAAACCTTCAGTAACTAATTAGCCATGTTTTTCTACTTGATTACATTGTTGTCCTTGTTTTTTAAAAAGCGTTTTAGTGCAATCTCTACTTCTACATAATTCACGTAGTATTAACATGTAGAAAGAGTTATCCTCCTAACTATATTAAGGGGGGAAGTTCACCATTTATACCCTTAGACAAAATGTCAAAATCTGGAAGTTTCCTCAACTACATTCTTCATCAGAGGCAATTCTGACATGTCAGATTCCCTCTAGTGGAAAGAAAGGATATTTATCAGTTCTTATTTTTCATTTAAGCAAATTAAGCTTTTCAGTAGCCAAGGGATCTTTTTAAAAAAATGAAAACACAACTAATATTGCTTCACTAAGTAGTACACTTAAAGCCCTGCAGAAAAGTTCTCAAGGACTTACATACTAAAGTGAAAGTCTAGTCATTTAGTCACACTGAGGGATGTTTGGAGAGCTTTTTTGGCACAGTGACAGTTTAAGGAGTTCCCATCTCTTACTGTTTATTCCCACTCTGCAATCCCATCATTGTTCTAGCACAGCTGGTTGTCCCACTTTACTGAAAGGCTGTGCAAGGCCTGCTACAGCCAAATACACTGGATTACTTTTCAGCTAGATCAGTTCCTCAAGTCAGCTCCCCCCTCAGGCAGTAAGAGCTGTTTAATGACAGTACCTAAGCACAGTTAACGCAGATAAAAAGGGTCCTCCACTTCTCCTCTCACAATATCAGCCATTGGCTTCTGTCACTGACTGTGCTCCAATTCTGGAACACACCCAATCACATAAGCCTCTGAGTCATTAAGATGGCTGAAAACTAACCTGGAAAAATATCACAGAATCACAGAAGGGACCTCTGGACATAATCTTGCCCAACCCCCTGCTCAAGCAGGGCCACCTATAACAAGCTGCCCAGGACCATGTCTGGATGGTTCTTTAGTATCTCCAAGGATGTAGGCTCCACAACCTCCCTGGTCAACCTGTGCCAGTGCTGTCACCCTTACAATAAAAGTGTTTCCTGATGTTTAGAGGGAACCTCCTGTGTTTCAGCTTATGCCTATTGCCTCTTGTCCTGTCACTTAGCACCACCAGAAGGAGCCTGGATCCATCCTCTTTGCACCTCCCTTCAGGCATTATATACATTAATAAGATCCCCCCTGAGCCTTCTCTTCTCCAGGCTGAACAGTCTCAGCTCTCTCAGCCCTTCCTCAGAGGAGAGATGCTCCAGTCCCTTAACCATCATCGTGGCTCTTCACTGGACTCTCTCCAGTATGCCCACGTCTCTGTCGTACTGGGGAGGCCAGAACTGGACATGGTACTCTAGGTGTGTCCTCATCAGTGCTGAATACCGGGGAAGGATCACCTCTCTCAGCCTGTTGGTAACATTCCTCCTAATACAGTCCAGGATGCCATTCACCTTCTTTGCCACAAGGGCACACTGCCGGATCGTGTTCGACTTAGTGTCTGCCAGGGCCCCCAGGGCCTCTTCTGCAAAGCTGCCTTCTAGATGGCCTGGCCTCAGCATATATTGGTGCATGGGGTTGCTTTTCCCCAGGTGCAGGACTTTGCACTTCTTTTTGAACTACACAAGTTTACTCCACCCCAGCAAGTTGAAACAACTTACCTTATGATTAGATAAACATGAAAAAAAAGACACAAAAAAGACTGAGGCAAGAAATGGAAAAGCACTAAGGGACGAAGGGGAAATAGCCAATTCAATGGTGACAAGTTGTTAGTTCAGTTCTGCCATAACGTGAAATCGTGCTTTGCATCAACGTAACAAAAAGTACGGGTGAGGCACAGAAACAGTTCCAGGCTGCTTAAACAGTGCTGTCAGATAGGCAACCATGCCTAAAAAAGTATTTTGGTTTTCAAATTCTGAAAATCAAGAAAATCTGGACTTTTACAAGCCCATGAAATTTAGAACCAATTTAGGGTTAAGGTTCCTAAAGTCTGTAGTTTTACCTCCTAGGAAGCTTCAGTTAATCACAAATTATCCCTTCATTACAGTTGCTCTATATGTAATACTACAGGTAACACTGACAACATAGGTCAATATGACCGCAGCACAAAACACTGTCTGAGTCTGCAGTGTGTCCTGAAAGCAATATTCCTCCCTCTCCAAATGCGGAGTATTAATACATCAAGTGTTTCCTGAAAGCACTGTACTTGCTGCATAGAAGTTTTTGGTGCAATATGCACGTGACATGGAATTTCATGATTCCAGACACCATGATCTTGAAGAGTGTTGAAGCCACTCCACAGCACAATGTCAACATATTACACACAAACAGTAATATGAAATCACCTACAAAGAAGAAAGCCCCTATACAACTAAGTCCCAGCAACATGTGAAAACCTTGAAAATCTTCCTGAACAAATGTTCTAGAGAGAAAAAGGATAGGCCTAAAAAAAAAGTATACATCAGCAGAAAAAAAATGGGAGCTAGTTATTTATGCAGTATTTGTACGGCCCTTTTGCCTTCCACAGTAACTGTAAGCCACCCCAACTCTCCCGTTACATACAGGTCTGCAACAAGTTAAGTTTCAACTTCACTTTGCTTACATAAAGACAGATATGGTCTTAATATTTATACACACGAATAGTCCATTTCACCCAGTGTGGTGCTCTGTGATAACCACCACCAAAACCAGACTGACTATAGGTCTTACTTTTAGCAGTATTCATTTGGACGCAGTGCAGACTCTCCAAACAAAATCCTCACACTTCAGAAACAAGGCAGTTATTCTGCCTGAGGGTGTTACTTTCTAGTAGGGCTAGATTACCTCAGCAGCATTACTGAGACGCTGAAACACACCCTTTGTTTTCCCTTCCTTTTATAAGAACATTCCCTGTCAAGACATTTGCAGCAATAGTCAGTCTTGCTACTGCTGGCTATTTAGAGCTATCAAAGAAGTAGAAGGAATAATAAAAAGCAAATGAAAAAAGTTTGTTACCAAGCTCAATTATAAAATGGAGCTTTAACACATAGTTATTTTAAAAATTATTTTTACACAACAATCATTAAAATATTTTAGGTCTTACAAATAACATTATAAAGAAAATACTTGGAAGAAAATACTACAGGCAATAACACTGATCAAAACATTTGTGAACCATGATTCCAGACTGGAACAGAGAAATTAAACATATTGCAGCTGTGTGTATTAAGTGAAGTTCTTCTTTATTATGGCCCTGATTTGACATATGTTTATAGCACACACATCTTCATTAGAACTATTCAGAGATTGGAAATCCAGTGCATATTTGACATACATCTTTTGAAACAGAAGCCTGTGTGGCATAATGCAGGATAATTAGAAGTTATTCAGAAATCCTGTTCCATGACTGGTTATTAGCTTAACCATAATTTTCTGAATAAAACATGGTTTAATTGATATAATTTGCCTTTAAGAAGTTTAAGGCACAGAACATGCTTCTTACCTGTAACTTTTGATACTTTGTTACACTAATCTTATCTAATGATTTTGCCAAATCAGGATGATGGATAACATCATCTAAATCTTCTGTGTCTTCGGTTTCAGATGTAGAAGCGCTTTCTACTGTCACTTTCACAGGAACACCTGTCTAATTACATTAGACAAGAAAAACACACCCAACTCACAGCATTACACTGCGCAAAAAAAAAAATCAAAGATTAAACAGTACCAAAAGCTTAATTTAAATGTAGTTGTTTCCCAGAGTCACTTCCAATGCATATATGTCGTTCAACCATGTAATTTTGAAATAAATTTGCATAAAACAATATTTAAGAAGTACTATGGATGTGTACATTGGGCATATGTGGCAAGGATTTAGTAGCAGGGGCGGCATGTGTGAGAAGCAGCCTGGGCTGCCCTGTGCCAGACACAGCTGGTACCAGCCAGCTCCGACCCACCAACTGCAGGGCAGGGCTGGGCCCCGCAGCAGAGAGGGCAGCGCCTCTGGGAAAGCCTATGTAAGAAAAGGCAAAAAATGCCAGACAGGCAGAAGAGAAGGGAACAAGAGTGAGAAAGAGCAGAGGGAACACCAAGCTTGGAGGAGGAGCAGCAACTCCATGGTGGTGCCGATACCCACATTCCAGTCCAGGGAAGACCCCTCGGGAGAGCAGAGGGATGGGCTGAAGGAGCCGCAGCTGGTGGACAGCCTGTGCCAGAGCAGGTTTTCCCAAAGGACTGCAGCCCACGGGAAGCCTACGCCAGAGCAGGGGATAAGTGTGCCAATTTAATTCATTAGTACACACTAACACACTTCAGCTTTTCTGTGGTGGGTAGGGAGGCGTGGGGAGATGGAAATGAGATGTGAAGGAGAAGGAAGGAAGTGGGGATTTTTTCTCCTGCTGGTATGTTTACTACAGCAGTTCACAGATGGGTGCAAACATAAATATGTAGTCAAAAAGCAAAAGGAGGAGAGAGGAAGTGGTGTGCAGAACTCTTCAGAGAAAAATGCTGTTAATTCTCTTTATTGCCCTTGGAGGGGCTGTGCCCATACTCCAAACCCAGCTTGCTTATCAAGCTAAGAGACCAAAACATAGTGATTCAGAAGTGGGAGTAAACTAAGTATCAAAGAAGTTTCAACTGAGTGCTGACATAAACTATTATTTTGCAATTCTACGAGACAGAAACTTTAAAAGTATGTTCCAGTCTTAACTTTTAGACAATAAGATTCTGTTGAGAACACTTTAATCTTTTTTCAGGTATTCATCTACTAAATAGTCCATCATATAAGAGAGAGTACCTGAATCTTCACTGGTAATTCTTCAGTACTATCCACTGGCCCGCCTCTGAAGTTAGAAAAAAAATAAAACACTTCTGAGAAAGTAAGTTTACAATGTTACCATTGCTGTTTCCATTTCCAAACACAGAACTCTAGGACAGGTGAAGCCGTAAGAGTAAAAACAGCATCAAACACTGCACTGTATCCCTTCAACACTCATTACATTTTATTCTATTAGTATTCCTACTTCATCATGAATTAGAGCAACATTACTGGATGCTAACGTTAATATCTTCAGTAGGCAGTTATTAGTTAATTATTGCGAACTGAAGTTAACAGGAGAATTTAGTGTTCAACTTGAAAACATGTCTAATAAAAACAGTTATGATAGACCATTCAGTAATTTTTTGTTTAAATATTCATATAGCCTCCATTTTGAGAAGCAAGGTCTAGGAAACACGTTAAAAATACTGTTTCAAAAGGAAGCATAGCAACAAAATTATGGCTTCCATGTGTTAACAATTACTTTATTTTTTAAATTTTACTTCATGGGACTTAGATGATCACAATAATTACGTTGGCATTGGGGGAGACGAAGCAGAAAGAAGACGTGGAAAAAATACCTAGGCACCTTGAACTGGATGCCAAATCAACTACACTACAAGCTCAGAAAACTAAATTGCATCTTCAGCTACAGTAAGTCTGTTAAATCATTAGTAACAAGAGAACAAGCAAGGTGGGTTTGGTTGTGGGAGGTTTTTTGCTACATCTGAATATTCCCATGGCCATCAAATCATATCTTTTTCTGTATTTTAAAACTTACTGGAATAGAATTTATGTAACATCCTCAAAATTTATATGAACAGAAAAAATTATGGATGCAATATGAATTTCTGAATTTAACTTTGAAATACGTATTTTAAAAAACTAACACTGCTCTCTACTACATTTATCATACGGGTCTGATGCTTTAATGTTTTCCCTTGTACTATGAAAACCTCACCTGCACCTCTTTGCACGTTCTGCAGTCCGCCAAGGAAGGAAGCCTTTTGTGCCCGGTGGTAGTGGTTTTGGTGAGTAACTATCTTTCACAGATGTATTTTTTTTTTCAGGACTTACAGACTTTTTAGGCGGTAATCCTGTATTGAACAGGAAGAATAGCAGAAAAAATAATTCATTATACCCAGTAATTTACATATAAATTCACAGCTTACTGTTCATAAGTGAAATCTCCTATGTAATAAAAGAGACTGTAGGAAATCTACCTTTCAGTCTAATTTTGCTAAAGTGTTCAAAAACTTTTGCTTCTCAAAAAGAGGGGTGGACAGCTTATCTAATTGCAATTATAAACTGGTATACTTAACTGCTATGTTAGGTTGCTGTAGACAGACACACTGTTACTCAAAAAAGGAAGCAAAGTTTTGTAGCTAAAGAGGTTTATTCAGACTACTAATTTCAGATACCCAACTCCATTGTCTCAAGTTGGAGCTTTGACAGTCGACGTAGACAGTAAGGCTCTACGTGTGCTTCACATTGCCCTCTAGTGGCTGTAGCGGGAAGAACGTTGGTTTTGTAACACAAAATGCTTAAAGCCAAAGTTGGTACTCATGTTGATCACTTGTACAGAACACCAGCAATGCCTTTGCTTAAGAGGATTAATAATGAAACGTCATGTTCATTAGTCCAGTCTTTTGTTGTTGTTTAAATCATACACTATTACTCAAAGTAGATTCAGAATAAATACCTAGTGTGGATGATCACTCTTCATCAGGTCCTGTGTAAGTCAGAAACAAGCCCAGAAAACTGTTCACCTCGTATTTCACACAGTTAAACTAGTGAGACCTCAGGTGATTCTCTCTCTGAGATCAGTAAAACAACTAATTTTGTAATGGTATAGAAATGCATAACTGTGGTAACAGGATTCCAAATTTCAGTTTGTTCTCAACAAGTAAACAGCGTAGTGCAGTAAACCCACCCCTACTATATTTAAGTCAGGCATTTTCTTTTTCCATCACATTGATCACCACAGTTTATTTGTGCAAAGACTTCGATTTGATTTACGCTTACCTCTGCTTCCAGATAACTAGAGCAGAGAGACAGCCAAAAGTATTACAGTGAAGTTTTTAGTAACTTAGTAGAAAAATATTTAGCGTATCACAGCTATCCGTACTTAATTATAAATATTCAAGATACATGTTATTTTAAACATACTATTTATAATAGGTTAATGAAGTTAAAAGAAAGAAATCTTAGAACTTTTTGTACATGAGTAAAAAATGCATGCTTGTTTGTTCTGGCAGACGACAGCGTGTTACAGAAAGGTTACAACATCAGAACAACTAGGCAGCTTACTACCACCAAGCTTGCTACAAGTGAAAGCTTATGGAGAGGATGCATTTAGAATAAATACATGCAATGCTTCCACATTCCAGCATATCCTACCATTTTTCCAGCCACAAGAGCAAGTTTCCTACAGAAACCACTGATGGTAGAAGAAACATTATTGAATTAAGAATAAATGGAATCTTTTTTTTTGAAGACAATTATTCTGCAAAACACTGACATTTAGACACATCATAAATTTTGTATTTAAAGCTCCTCAACCTTAAAAGATTATTTTGTAGATAAAATTTACTACAGCCAGAGAAAATAAAGACAGTATTACCAATACGAATAGTAGCTTTCCCTTTTCGACCACTTCCTAGGACAATAGTTCTTTTCTTTGTTCTAGTTTTCAAAACATCCTTGGAAGATGGAGACATCAGCCACTTATACTGGAAATTCTTTTTAAAGAAAGACAAATTGCTTTAGTAACTGATATTTAAAGAAGTGCACATTTAAGATTAGAGGGTTTTTTGTCAGACATATGGAGAACACTGCTAGTTACAGAAAACTTAGTAATAAACTGTAAAATTCAGGAAAAACAAAAATCCCATAAAACCCCAATTTAAACACAGATTTCACGCGAATCCGAGTGCTACATTATCAAAAAGTGTTTCCAGAACACCACTATAATACCCCATCCATTATTTTCCTTTTTCCTGTGCAAAACACTTCTCCTTTTATAGTAAAAATGGCATCAACCCTATAAAAAGGAATCTCTGGCTTTTGCATTTCATTCTCAGAAAGCTGGCTCACTAGGAATGACTGGCTCAGACCAAAGTTCTCTGGAGTAATAAAAGCTTCCCTAACATGACTTTGCATTACCCAAAAAGTTAGTATTTTTAAAAATATGAAGTTTAATTTTCACAGCCTGTAATGAAAATTCATCCTTACACAGTAAAAGCCTCCAAACTAAAATTAAGACATAGCAATAATCAAGGCAATTGCTGTACTTCAAACTTTATTTCCTTATAGCAACACCTCTGTTCTTAAAGCTTCCCCGTTCCCCAATAAAAGTTTTATTATTCCAAATAAATATTCTTAAGTTACACTGTCACTTATTTTTCAGTGTGCATCAAGCTATATTTAGTATACAGTCTAGCACTGAAGCAGCCATCAAAGGAAATTTAGTTGATATTAACACAAAGCTTATCTCAGACAGACCTAAACCCCAAAGTTATTCCCACCAAATGCACAGGGAAGATTAAAATGGCATTACTGTGTTCTAACTAACCAAGTTTGGTCCAAGATTATCATTGGCAAGAAAATTTTTTTTATTTTTAAAAACTTTGGACTCAAATAATTCTTCTTCAAGTTTTGCTGAGTCTACAGCTGAATCTACCTCCTGAGACAAGTGTTCATTCTGAACCAAAAAACAGACAGAAAGAGTAAAATTAAACTGTAAACTTCTAAGAGCAAGAGTGTCTTAATTTTTACTATACACATAAAAGAGCAGCTATACTAGATTAAACCTCAAGTTCATCTAGCCCAGTAGCCTGTCTCTTGTCCGTGCCTGCTGCTGTTCTACCACATCTAAGTATAAAGACCGCAAACATATTAAGACTGTTGAAAAATCACTAAATCCTTGAGCTGAGAATATGAAAGCAAATTGTTTTATAGACAACTTCAGTGGATTTTTCCTTTTAGTTATTCAGTCTCTCTCAGAATCTACACAACCTTTTACCACCTATTACACCCAATCATATCTACGATTACAATCCACTATACTAGCCACACAGTGCTACTAGGAAAATACAACTTTCCTCTGGTTTAGCTGCCCATCAAATCTGAAGGCACCTCTTCTTGCAAACTTGAAAACCTAACTCAAAGCAAGCACATATATGCTATTGATAAGCAAAGAGAAACAACCAGTTTTTATGCAGAACAGGTTGGAAGGGCTGCCGTGGCTGGTATACAGCAAGCAAGTGGTGACAGTGCATTACAGGCTATTTGTGGCAGCCCAGACATGATCTTTCATTGTTATGATTGGCTTATTATTTCGAGGCTATTCAAAAGCCCACCAAACATCTCTTTGTAAAGCAACATGGCAGCACTTCTGTTGCGTAAGCAAAACCATGGAGTTGACACAACAGGTGCCATGATGAGATGGCACAGAATGCATCTCTGCAACTTCTCAGACATAAACAAATTCAACACTTTACTGAGTTTTAGTCATGAGAATTATGACAGCCTTTGGCAGGATAAAAAAGATGAAACTGGAGGTAGATGAAACTGGAGGCAGTACTAGATATGATCATCCATGCAACTCTTTAGTTATCTGTGAGTTATGGTATGAGTTAGGCTACTTGCTGCAAGAGTGACAGATTAGTTTCACACAGAAAATTACATCTTACACCTTGTGTTCAAGAAGTCTCTACACACAGGCTAAACTTAGTCCAACTGATTCTTCATTTTCTATCAATGTGAAATCCAGATCTTTAGCAACTACAGTACGTAAAAGAAAAAAAAAATCCCTACTAAATTAAATAATTTCAAAGATAGATACCCATGTTTTCTCCACTACAAAAAATGGACCAGCACATCCTTTTAAAACCTCAGAGGTTTGGAGGCAGATGACCAAGGGAAGCAATGTAGATGCTGACTGACTGTATTTTGTTTGACAAGCTTAAGCTATAAGAAACAAACATCATTTTAGATTTGTAAACTTAGTCTATAATGGATTCTCTATATAAAAAAAAATACAGTGAAAAATCTGGAAAATAACTAAAATTTTTGTATTATGTTAAAACTTGTTAAAAATAGAAAGAACCAGTGTTAGTTACATCCAGAATTTAGAATAAGTCACTAGGACTCTCACAAATACGCTCTTAAATTGTTTTTACTTGTACATTTTTTTTTAAATCTTACTGCTGAATTTTTACTATTGACAGAATGAAGAAACAGCATTGCAGTTCTTTCTACACCAGAGCTTAGTGGCCAACTGTTTATCTTCATTAACACCTCTGACGATTTATTAATTTATTCCCTGAGTTTTGACTCCCTAAAAAAAACCCAAAAAAACCCACCAGACAACACAACACCAACACCCACACACAACAAAACAAAACCCCACATTACTGACTTTCAACATAGAGCACATCAGGACACTACCTCAAAGAAACTCAACTGTTTTTCTCTTCATAATATCCAGGCTTCTGCAACTGAGCTCAAAGCCAACTGTAAATCCTAGATTAGGGTAGTAAATGTTTCAGTTTCAAAAGAGTATCAACCTCAACATTTAATGTATGTGTTCATCTTGCTAAACAGGTGGATTATCCCTTTTTGAGTGTCTGCACTGTTCTCATGATAAACAGAAAATGTTATTTAAAACAGCCTACTCATACATCTTACGAAATAAAGGATCTAGGCTGGTTTTGGAAGAAGCAAAGTTACTTATCAAGCCAGCGGTCAGTCTTTTTTCGTTAACATTGTTAACGGAGTATGAAGAATTACTAGCATCACCAATAAGACTTAAGATACTGCAGATGAATACAAAACAAATGTCTTGAGTTGAGTGATCTCTTAGTATATGGGAGATTCCCCAGACAGCTGCTTCTTCTCACAGTTCAACTTTCCAACCATCTTGAGCATCTCCAAGCAGATGCTATTTTCATGTGATCCCTGCAACATTTTGCAAGTGTTGATTGCATCTGCCAAGGAGAAAAAGTACTCCTTCACAACCAACCTCAATTTCTCTAATAAAGTCTTTAAGACACTGAAGTGCGGAACTGCATTAATGCTCAAGGAATTCTACACACAAACTTCCCAGTTTATTAGATACTCCCTACAGATCCACAGCTCTGACTTTTTAAGCCTTTACAAAACCGAAAGAGCAGTAAGTTCAGAACAGTAACTGGAATTGTTGCAGCTCTGAAAACAGAACAAGAGTACACTCCTTCATTTGCTGTCTCCTTCAGGAACTGAATCCGATTTCTGTGTTATAAACAAAAGACTTAGTATTAAAACAGTGTATCTAATCATGGTCCAGATATTCCACTTATGCACATTACTGTAAACTCTCTATGGACTGTTAGATAAAGATGGCATGGGGTACTGTACTTCAACTAAACTCTGGTTTGTTAGATGGTCACCATCGGAAAGGATAGTCTTGAGTAACTTAAATCTTAACTATGTAAGGTATTGACAAAAAATAAGTTTCAAAATAAATTTTAAAATTTTAAATAGTGATTTCCTTTACTTTTTAATGAAAAGCCATTACGACCACGTTAACAAGACAGACACATGTAGTACAAAGCCTTCCAGCAGTCCAGCAGCAATATTTACTTAACATTCTATGATAATGCCCAAGTATACACACACATTTCCATTTTTTTCATTAAATGGATATTTTGATTTTATTATGTGTTACATGTTAAGTTACATAAGAAATCATACAAAATACCCAATATCATGTTGCTGCTAGTGTTTTTAGTTTTTCCCTTCATAGTGGCTTTTTGTTTTTTTAACTGATTAAGAGTCAGACTTCTGTTTATAACTAGAACAGCTGTTTTAGATTCATTCTGAACAAAGTTGTCCTTTAAAAAAAAAAGATGTAATGGCAGTGACAAAGAAAGCCCCAAACTCATTTCAAAATGCCTAACGCATACCTCTGAATTAGCACTATTTCCATTCATAAGAACTCTTTCAATAATGTTTTTCATCATAAGGTGATCTAGGAAAAATTAAGATATCTCATTAAGAATTTCCTGTATGAGACAAGTATTTAAGCAAAGAAACAGATGACTGAATAAGCAGTACACACCACCCTGCTCCCTTCCCTCATTTTAAAAATGTATAGCAAAATACCGTTGCAGGTTTTTTCCTTATAAGCGGTCTATTTTTTCCCCCAGATTTACTGAAAAAAAAAAAAGGCAAACCAAAAACCAACCACAGAGGACAAAGATAGATACAGATACATACCAATTAATGGATTTTTTCTTATGTCAAGTACCACTAATGTTGTATTAGTCTGAAGAGCATCTAATAATGACCTTGCTCCTTCATTGGATATTCCACACTGCTGTAAATCAAGTGCTAAAATGTTTAAGGAGGTAAAAAAAAATAAATCAGCCACGTGTAAAAACAAGATTACTTTCAGAGAAGAAAATTAGAAATTTAAATCAGTATTAGAGACGAATATTAAGAAATAACTGCTAAACAACTGCAAAGGAAGGAACATAAAAATGTTCTTGACAATTCCTAGTAGATGTAATATTCTGTCCTGGTTTAACCAGGATAGGGTTAAGTTTCCCCAGCAGAGGGGGGGAGCTCTAGCCGGGTTATTCAGATACCATGCAGATGTCACATCCTGGCAGGTCACATTTTCCTGGCACGGGAGCGCGGTGCACTCGTGGTTTTGCACATCGAGCTTCTCACTGCTGTATTTGGTAGCTATTTTGCTCTGTTCATTGCTATCACTATTACTGTTATTGTTATTGTTGTTGTTTGTTGTGTTGCTATTGCACTGTTGTATTAAACCTTTCCTTATTTCAGTCTTGGGGCTTTGTATTTCACTCCCTTTGTGGGGGAGGGGTAGCGGCCGCGTGGTCTCAGACCCCGGCAGGGGCTAAACCACCACATATTCCCAGGCACCAATTAATTCAACTGCCCAAGGTAACATCATATGTACAAACACACAACTTACATCTAAAAAGTCCAAGTCAATGCTTCTACAAGTTCATTGCTTGCACACATCAATAAGTTATGTGGCTGCCATGAAATAGTACTATCATTGCTCTGGCATTTATTTCGTGTTGTGCAGGCACAGTATCACAGAATGGTTGAGGTTGGAAGGGACCTCTGGAGGTCATCTTGCAAAACCCCCCTGCTCAGGCAGGCTCACTTAAAGCCAGTTGCCCCATACCATGTCCACACAGCTCTTACAGATCTCTGAGGATGAAGACAACACAACCACTGTGGACAACCTGTGCCAGTGTTCAGTTATCCTTACAGTAAGTTCCCTGACATTCAGGAGGAATCTCCATTGTTTCAGTCTGTGCCCACTTCCTCTTGCCCTATCACCATGCACCAGTGGAAAGTGCCTGGCTTCATCTTCTTTACAGCTTCCCTTCAGATATTTGTACACCTTGATGAGACCTGCCCTGACCCTTCTCTTTTCCAGGCTAAACAGTCCCAGCTGCCCCAGCCTCTCCTGAAATCAAAGTTGCTCCAGTCCCTTCATCATCTTAGTGGCCCTTTGCTGGACTCTCTCCAGTAGCTCCAGTTCTCTCCTGTACAGGGGAGCCCAGGTCTGGCCTCACCAGTGCCAAGCAAGACAAAGAATCACCACCTTCAACCTGCCCACAAGTCTCTGCCTAATGCAGCCCAGGATACCATTAGGCTCCTTTGCCACAAAGGCACTTTGCTGGCTCATGATCAACTTGTTGTCCACCAGGACCTCCAGGGCCCTTTCTGTAAAGCTGCTTTCCATCCACAAATCCCCCAGCATGTTCTGGTGCATGGGATTACTCCTGCCCAGGTGCAGGACTTTGCACTTCCTTTTGTTAAACCTCTTTAGGTTCCCATCAGCCCATTTCTCCAGCCTGTTGAGGTCCCTCTGGATGGCAGCATATCCCCACCTTCCCAGAGATCCAAGTAAGGCTGACTGGCCTATAGTTCCCTAGGTCCTTCTTCCCAGCCTTCCTGAAGATAGGAGTGACATCTGCTATCCTCCAGTCCTCAGGCACCCCTCCCAATGACCATGATCCTTCAAAAATTATTGAGAGTGACCTCACAATGACATCAGCCAGCTCCTCAGCACTTGTGGATGCACCCTATCAGGGCTCATGGAATTCTGTCTGCCCAGTTTGCTTAAGTATTCTCTAATCTGATCCTCCTGCATCAGTATGCATGTTATCTGTACACCTGGCTCAGACTATAAAACAATTTCAACAGATAAGTATTTGATTTCATGTACATGACTTACACCATCACCATTAGCCATTTTGTACAGATATACTGTAGAACAAATTACTTCTCCAAAATACTAGTGGACAATACCAGACACCACAGTAGTATTAGGATACTCCGACAGCTCAAATGAGGAAGAGAAACTTATTTTGAAAAAAGACTAATCGTTCCTAGCTAAATAGTGAGTTACTCTGCTTGCTACATTTGCTGTAATTAACAATGTTAAGTTTTCTGCCTGCCACTACTGTATCTTAAGAGTGAATATTTCACAATACCTTTTAGCCAAAGGTCCTCTCCTAGAGAGTCTGCAAAGGCACTTGCTCCTCTATCTCCAACAAGCATGTTGCAGTTGAAAGTAATCCGCCTTAAGCCAGTCATATAGTCAAGGTCAGGCCTCCTATAACGTAGGCTTTCAGCCCAAGCTTCACCATGTCTTTTCATTGCCTGGTGCTTTGCAAACAAAGAGGCTGTTACCGAGTGCAAAGGCAAAGTCATTATTGACTAGATCACAAGTTATCTTTGTTTTGTAATTGATGTTTAACACCTTGACTGCTGATGTAAGAAACACAGTTATACCATTTCTGAGTTCAAGAAATAGAAGTCATTTTTAAATGTTACAGTTAAGTCATGTTTGTTCTGACTATCCAATTTGCAATGCTAATTAAATATGGCTGAAAAACACCTTATCACCACCTTTTGGCAGACAGACACTTTCAACACACCTTGAATGGAAAATACACACGAGGAAATTATATGCTTTTATGCAAACCAATGTTAGCATTAATTAGAATATTGTACTAATCACAATCTTACTAACCAGTTAATTCATAGCTTCTAAACTGTAAACTCATTCTTTCCCACTGCTTAAGAATAATTCAGACATTTTTCAAAATTTGTGACAATGAAAGAAGAGCTCCCCAAAACAGGTATCAGACATTTACAGCCTAATCCTCATTTAAAGAAAACATCAGTCTGAACTTTTATTTGTTTAACTGATGTTTACTAAGAAATACCATATTTAAATTTCACACCAGTAACCTAAGCTAATTTTGGCATACAAAGTCACAAATTTCAGAAAGACTATTCATATACTTCAGCTCACATATGCTGCTCACAAAGTGCTTTGAGCTTTGGCTTTAGAGCTTGAAAGTTAAAAAAAAAAAAATCAAACGTATTTAAGTTCTTGGGAACATTTGGTTCTAAGACAGGTAATTAAATTACCTTTAATACATTTGATATATGTTCTGCCCCTCGCCATGTGAGGCTACATCCAGTGAAGTTTACGCATCTGATAGTAGTTGAATTCTTTACACTCTGGCAGATTGCTGAAGAAAACAAAAGCATACATGTTTATCAGACCACACTTTTTCACTGCCATATTAAGAGAAGCTGAATCAGCTTCAACAGGTAAAAGCCTTAACAAAGAACTAGTGTTGAAATACAAAGTGTATTTTAAATACATTTAAAATGTTCTAAGATTATATATTTCTAGCGGAAAAAGAAAGACTATCTGAACAAGCTAGAACATACTTTATTTCAGTTTACTTACATAAACATGAACAAATTAAGAAAGTATAAACATCATTATAACGTAGTAAGGCTACATACTAGCATAAAGTGAAGAAATTCAAGTCTTTAAATGTGTTAAGCCATGTAGAATAAAGTGAAGATTGTCACATTTTAATCATAGACAAATGTAAAAGAGGAATGGAAATACTGAAAAACTTACTTACCTATCTGAAGGACTAAAAAAGTGAGAAGCATATTTACACTTTTCTGATTCTGAACTTACTTTGTAATCCTCCATCTCCAATTGGACAGTGGGCTAAAGAGACACTCTCCAGAGATGAAGCTGTGGCCAAGCCCTTCAGAATAAAAACAATGTTGGTTAACTGGCTTAAAAAGCAAAAATACAAACAGAGAAAAGACCAAGCACCCAAACTGCTCTGAATTCTTTGTGCTCCCTACAAGGAAACTCTATGGGGTTCAGAGGAAGGTCAAAACAAGTGAATCTTAAAGCTCAGTTTAAGCTGGTTCATTTCTTTTGCACAAGATAGCCTATGGGCAACAAGCCACAACTTCCTTTCCTAGAACCCACTTATGAGCAAACTGGAGAGTGTTCCAGTAACACATCTTGAAGACCTGTTTTTATCTCCTTGGTGTCCCACAACTTTCCTTCTGTCATGTACACGCACAGTAATTTCAGTCACAAGCATAAGTTATACGCCCCAAACACATGGCAGGGACTTTGCCAAGACCATTCTAATACGCCTTGATGAATCAGGGCAAGGGAAGGTTAAGTGATTTTGACAGGTTCAGCAAGACTAGGTTATACTAAATGTCTCAGCAGAATCATTCCTACAATGGATAACACAAAGACATCTTAGAGGAGGAACATCCTCATCTGTGACAAATATTTATAAAATCTAGTTGCTACTTCTCCACATCTAAGCATCTTTCCATTTATTTGTATACTAATATATTCTCACCTTTGTTAAAAGTATGAGATCTCTCTCCCTCAGAAGCAAACCCTGCAGTTCTATATTTTTTAGTACATCTGACATACTGAGACAGCCTTTGACAGCTTTGCATAGTTGGCCAGTCAAGTCTTTTGATCGAATTGCTGGAATTCTCCTTCTAAAGTAAGTTTTATATCTTTCAACACCTAGTAAACAACAAAAATTGCACATCAGTAAAATTCAGTCCCTATTGACTTAAAAGCAATCATAATCACACCTTGCTTTTTTTCTGCTTTTCTTAAATGGAATTAATTCATTAGGTATTACGAATGTATTCAATCACACAAAAGTTTTATGCACCAAATTCTAGCATGCATACATCAACACATTTAACTTTTATAGCCATCACTAACAAACCTGATTCTCCAAGACCTTGTTGATGAAAACTTCTTATTGCAATAGAAGTTAGAGTCTTATTATGCCTGATAGCATTCAGAAGTGGTGCCCAGTCAGCAGCTTTGATGTGATCTACAATTAGATCAAGAGCACCCTGACTCAGGTTAGCCTTCACAGCTTTCAGTGGGACAGAGCCTTGAAGAGCACAAAGATGTTCATAATGTGAGTAGAAATCCAGCATGCACTGTCTTCTTATTTTGACTGACTCAATCATTTCTTCTATGTAAAAAATGTATCTCTAAAATAAGGGAGAAAAAGAAAAAAATATAAACTTTTTCCAATGTATAATTGATTTTGCAACAGTCTCAATTCAACATGCATACCCAGAATATGAGTATGTTGTGGCATATTGTATAGCACGTCTTTGATGTGGCAGCTAAAACAATGATATCTTGTGATGCTCACTACCTGGGTATGTACAGCTGAATGACTAAGGGGGTGAAAAAACCCAACCAACAAACCAGCATTTTTATTCTCCCACACAAATAGGTATACCCAAAAGGCAAAAGGCCTAATGCTCAAGCACTAACTGCTGTGAAGTTCCTCTCTTCCTCTTAAAATTTAGTTTTGTAGTGTCAGGGTCTGCAGACTCCTGAAAGCCTTGGACACTCCCTGACTCAGCATCAAATGATACAAATGGCTATTCCATAGGGAACTGGTTCTGAGCTTCTCTGCTACTTCAATCAAAAGCCTAAATTCTGATAATACAGAGTAAAATGTGTGTTTTCCTAAATATTTTTGCTATTGCATGCCTTATATACTTATACCAGTAAATTTAGGAAAGCAGTTTCCAGGCATAAGTTTTTGCTACCCATGTAGCAAAACAGTACTAGCTCCCAAGTAGAATCTCTGAATACAGCTATGGGACAGATAGTATAAGTGATTCAGTAGGAATATTTATCAGTATATTTAGAGGACCCATTTATTTATCTATTTTTTTATTTATTACTCAAGACATCATTCAGTATCCCACATAGGATATCAAACATTGTTCACACTGCAATTATTTTTCCATATTCTTAAAAACTAGAAAGCTTCAGTTGATCTTCTGAAACACTGAATGTCAACATGGGACAAGAATTACTAGACATGTACAAGCACATGAAGACGGCCATTTGTTAGAATATAATTTAGAAAAAAAAAAATCACATTATTAGTATTTGGATGACAGAAACTGTAGAAATAATAATAGGAATAGAAACCCCAATAATAGTTCCTCTACACCCCTCTATTTCAGCTCTGATCTACTAACATTAGATAATGACCGCAAAGTGGCCACAGGAACAGAAATGACTAAATTACAATCGAACATTTCAATTTCAGAAAGTGACCATCAACTGTAAAGCATCACTGACTTCAGGTGATGTATCAATGTGCAACATATTAGCCTTCTATCTCTAGAGCTTAAGTAATATTCTTTCATGGTGGCCTTCACTGCAACACCTGAACACAACACCTCTAACTGAAGTAAAGAAAAGAGCTCCTGCCCTAGCACTGAAGTTTAGTTCACTTGGAGGTAGAAAGGAAAAGGGCCAAGCTAATCAGATCCACAGTAACTTCCAGCTGAGAAACAACTTTGTAAACCAGAACTCTTGTGCATGGAGGTTTGTGCATCTGACACAATCCTAGAATATCTTGACTGGCTCTGAGAAGGTACACAGGGGACAATTATTTACTATCTCTTCCAATACAGAAATATCATATGGTGACAAATTAAAAAAAAATAAAGCACGTAGTAAAACTGATAAAGCTAGTTCCATGCTAAGACTTTTTAGGAAGATATAAGTTTATAGTGATTCAAGAAACAGCTGGACAAGTTTATAGGGCAGTAAAAAAACGCCACACAAGACCACTGACCACAGAAACTATGACCATGCCCTACATCCAGAACTGCAAGGCACACACAGGAAGGTTAACTACATCCCTGTTCTCTGCTTATGCACTTCATCAGGCATGGCCTGGAGGTCTGCTGGAGCTAGACACATTTTATTTGACCTGCCGGACCACCGTATTTAAATATATAATACAGCATCCAGCTAACATACGCAAATAACTCTGGTTATAATTGAGGCAAAACAGGTTTTATATGTTTCACCCACTCAATATCGCCAAGGACTCGGGGCACTACTTCAGCGCTCCGCCTCCCCAGCACAGTACACCATTAAGCCAGGATGAACTGGAGACTGCGCTGTTCGCCGTCTGCCACAGGGATATGAAAGAGGGAGCGACAGTCGCTCCCTCCCACCCCGTACGAGCACATCCCCCACCCCGCGCCGCCCCGGACGATCCCCCTGTCCCGGGAGCGGCCTCAGCCAGCCCCTGCGGACTCCCAGCTGGGCCACCAGCCCCCTGCCCGCTCCTCCACGGCGGCACGGACGCGACAGCGCAGGAGTTACCTGCCTTCACCCCCTAGCCCCTGCCCCGGTGCCCGCGAGCGGCCACTGATCGCGCCGCCGGCCTCGGCGGTAACCCCGCACCTCCTCCCGAGCGCGCCGGCCACCGCGCGCCCTGACGACAACCCGCCGCGCGCGCGCAGCGGTTTCCTGGGATCCCAACCGCCGCTGGCCCAGCCGCCGCCACGTGGCACTCGAGGCTGCCCTCCGGATTGGCCGCCTCCCCGCGAGAGTCCGGCCTGCACACATTCAAAATGGCCGCACCCAAGGGGCGGGCCGCGCCGCTCCGCTCCAAGGGGGCGGTGTTCTCTCGCTGCCGTAACCGCCGCGTCCGGGACGGCGCGCGCTGATTGGCCACGGCGGCTGGCGGGCCGGTCCGTCCCGGCGGGCGGTGGGGAGGCCTGCCCGTTGTCGGGGCCCTGCTGCCCCGCGCCTGTCGAGCCCCAGCGGCCCGGCACGGCGCGCCGTTCTTACCCCCACCCTCGCCCAGCCCCAGCCGTGCCCCTGCGGGTAGGTGTCCCGCCTGGCTGCCTGCCGAGGCTGACCAGCACCCGAGGAGAAATCGGCAGGGCACAGTGAGCCGTTTCCGTCAGTTAGTGCCGCATAAATGCTCCTGCTGAGGGCAGGGAAAGTTTGGGACGTTCCTTTCTCCCTCATCCCCACGTGAGCGCTGTGTGTCGTGTGTCTTAGGCCAGAGCTAGACACAAGAGATCCAAGAACAGCAGAGGTTTTAGACATTTTACAGCTAAACGGAAGCTACCGTTTACCTTTACTAAAAAAATAATAAAAAAAAAAGTTTTAAAAGCAGTGCTAGAAGAAAGCAAACAGACTCCTTTAGTTTGCCTTTATATGCACTGCGTAGCAAAGTGCATACACCTAGGGAGCTGTATAGATATCAAAACATTTTGATTTACAGCAGTAGCTGCAGTCACATGCGCTGGTCCTAGAATTTGCAGTTCATTGACGAATAGGGACACCAACTACTTAAGAAAATTAATACTGTAAATTGATAACTAAGAGCGATTTGTTTATTTAAAAAGTGATGCTTCTAGTCTATTTGTAGGCATCGGGATTTAAACTAAAGCTGAGCAAACTCCAGAGAAATTAAACAGGTTAAGTCCCCTAGAACATTGTGAGAACACTGTATGATCACACAGATGTAACATTACACACTATCTTTAACTGACATCGGAAGCAACTGAAGTAGCCTGAGTCCTACAATCAAGTGTGCCAGAACAAGAATTATTTCCGTAAGTCTGAGGTCACCATCTGTTCAAGTTGTTTCACCATGACATTTTGTAAATTGAGCATAAAAGATATGGGACGCAGAGCCATAATCAGCCAAATGGCTACAGCAGTTTTTGTGACCGTGTAACAAAATATTTCTGGTGCTTGTCAAACCTCAGGGTGCCACACTCTAAATTCAAGCAAAATAAAATTTAAATATTCTCAAGAAACTTTACTTTCAAAGATCTGCTGTTTGTGCTATTTGGTTAAATCACTTTTTAACAGGTAGGGAGTTAATGGGTGGGGACTACTTCACTGCTAGTCCACATGTATTTGAAGTTTTCTCTTTGATTAATATGTCCATAATCACTTTTGTACTTTTTTCAAAAATTCCTTTACTCATCTTATTTCTCTGTAGACTTTTCAGTCAGTCAGGATTTTGCCCTTGTATAGGGTGATATCTGCAAACCATCTTTTATCTACAAATCAGAGGTGTAAGATAAAAACCACATCTTCTAAAATCAATTAGGGGTGGAATTTTTAGGCATGCCCCTATTTGGAAAATTAATCTAATGTGCTTGATTCGGTATTTCAGAAGTAGTAACTTGGAATTCTATTCATTTTAAGCTATGAAAAATAGAAAGGACCTGTGAAGATTCCAGGAGGACAGACCTGGTGTTTGCAGACCTTATAGATTGGAGACACCCCAGTTTTGCATTTTGTTGTCAATTTCAATGTCAATTATGCTGTCGACTGTAGAGACTGGGTTTTCAAGATGAATTTTCAATCACAGGAGCACTGTCAGTGCCATGTAAATGAAGCAAGAAGCTTATCTGTATGCAATGGACTAGTCATGTGTTGTGCACCAAGAATAAGCCTGAAATAAAAGCAAGATTAGACTTGTTAAAAAAATTCAAAATAAAAAAATTAGACAAGTGATTAGACTGTTGATATAGCTCTTGTTATTTTCTGGCAATAGTCAAAACTATTATCCATGTTCTTTATTGGATATAGCCTTGAAACAATCACACCAGATCTCTAAAACCGTAGGCTGCATAGACTGCAATTAAGTTTTAATTAAAAGGGACTTTGTCTTGTCAGTAAATAGACATCTCCAAAGCTGAAATTCATAATATTTAAAAGAAAACCATATACTTGATTTTCTTTTTAAAAAAATGTTGAGCATCCCTTCCTTGGCATTTGTTTCACTGGTTTTGCTTTGCATTCGATTTACTCCTCTAAAGTTTAAGATTTTTTTTTTACATTTTTTCTTAAATCAAATTTTGGTACACATGACACAGACCTACCAAAAGGGCTGGGTACTGAGGAAGTGTCAAATGTGTTGTGTGTATTTGAATCATTGTGTAGGCTCTAAATGCAGGCTTTATGCAGTAGACAGCTGTGATATGTGTAATGACGAATCTACAGTTGATGTCTCATTCTGCATCCCAGTCTTTCATTTGTAGGGTTTTCACAGCCTATGAACTGAAGTAATCCTCTTCCATGGCCACTGTGTGCTTTGAAAATAACATAAAAGTTTGGATCATGGATCAGTTGCTAAAAAAATTAGTAAGAGATTGTCATTCAAGAATTTGGTGTAGATTTCCAGGCAAATGTCTCATTTTTATGTAAAATGTCCTATATTTTGTAATTGAGACTATAACCATCACTTGCTTTTTCAGTCAGAGACAGTTCCCATTACTGTTTTAGATCTTCAAAAACATGAAATGATTTGATAAGATACCAGATGTCTCTGCTCTTGGGAGAACAGTCCCAAAACAGATCTAATTCTGTCACTTTGGCAAATGATGTCTTCTTCACCCCTCATCATTTTGCTGAATTTGTTGAACTAATTCTTGTTCTCACTGTTTTCTTCCTGTATCTTTCTAGGCCATATGCTCTTTGGATTTTGTTTGTTTAATGTATACTAAGTTTTAATCTGCTTTAACACTAGTCAGTCTCACACCATAGCCAATGTTAGCTTTCTTAGAGAAAAAAAAAAGGGTTGTGCACTGTACCCTGTCAGGGGCTGGGCAGCAGATACTTTCTCTTGGCTTTATGGTGACATCTAGAAGGTACCCTACTTGAGTGGTGTTCTTCCATGTTATCCCTCATGGCATAATATATATTAAATGAACAACTTGATTTTTTTTTTTAAGTTCTCAATCTAGCCTTTTAAAATTTGCTTCCGAGAATTAAGTTGCTAGCAATTTTCCTCTGTTCTGCAGAATGCCAGCTGGCCTTGAATACTAAATGGCAAAAGGACAAAAATAAAATTTCCAAAACAATTTGAAAAAGTTTTAAGAGCTGCTGCTAGGGCAGTTCTGTATAGCTTTTGTCCAGAAGCCTGAGAGGATACTTTGTTGCTAGGTCACAATGTTCCTCAAGCAAAAGATGTATTGGTAGAGCCTGTATATCTTTTGCTTAAAGCAAGGAGGAAATTACTTCATTGTGTCATCGTTGGACAGCTTTATCATATTTTTCTTGGAAGCTCATGATTGCATAATGACAAGTGCACAGTGTTATTTATCATTTGTATTATACTTTAACAGGACATGGCACTTTAACACACACAAAACATGTAAAACCAATCACAAAAATCTCAACGTCTAACTCAGGGCAGGCCAAAGGCAGGTCAAGTTAAAAAAAAAAGTAATTGTGAATTCTCACAGCAAAGCACACTGAGAGATCCAAAGAGGTATGAAACTTCGTATAAAGATGCAATTGCACAAGAACTCCTGACACATGGATTGGGCACTGGACACTGAAGCAGTTGTTAAGGAGATATGCTTTGGACAGCTGGAAAGGAAAGAATAAAGAGAAAGTTTGCCAAGATGGAAGTATAAAATACTTACAGACCAAGGAGGAAAAAAAATAATGCTGAGAGTGCATGGGTAAATATTGTTTTAGAAATCTTGAGTTGGATATAAGGTAAATAGATTCAGTTCTTTTCTCTCTGCCATAGCCAGCCAAGGCATCCATTCCATGGATTAGCACTCTAGTTGACTTGGGAGCTCCAAGTCCATGTAATGAAGGCTGAATGCAAAGAAGAAGTTGTTCAGTGAAAATAGGATTTTTTTCCTTTTCTCTACCACTGGCTTACATTTGTTCTCAAAAGCTAGGTTTCTAGCCTGCAGTATCATTTTGTTTCTTTCTCTCTGCCAAATATGTACAGAAAACCTTTTCTCTCTTTTTGTCTCTCCTTCTCATTCACTGCCTCCCTTTTAAATTTTTTTTAAATTTTCTATTTTTCAAAATTGCTGTTAAACAAAATCAACCATCTAGGTACAAAAGTCCTTGAAAATAAATCATTATTCCTCCCAGAACTGTACTGAAAACTATATAGGATCAATTTTGGAAATCATAGATGGTTATAACTTTAATGAGAAGCCACAATGAAAAAATCAACCAGAAAATTAAAATGCCTCAAAGTTAGGAAATGACTAAATAATGAGCATGGATATAGAAAGTATGAACAAAAATAGCAGTATCATTTACTGTGTGTTGATATATATGCTATATTAAATATCATATATACTATATATATCAGATTGTATATAGGATAAAATATATAACATATATAGAATTGTATATATAAGAATATAAATGAAATATGTAAAATAATATATGTGAAATAACATCTTTTTTTCTGTTGAAACATAATTAAATAGGAAAAATATACAATAGTATATATGTATAAGAAAATAACACACTTTTAGCTAACTGTTCTTGACCTTAAATTCTCTCCTGGCTTGGAAACCATTTCCTAGGCTCCACTGCACCGAGTTAGTCATGCTGTTTTGATTCACTGCACAGACCTAAAGCCTGAGCTCCCAGAGTAAGTTATAATAGCAGTAGTAATTACTATATACTAATTCTGAAATATATACTAATTTTGAATATGAATGCTGAAGAAGGATAGAAAACATGGTTTTTCATTAGGGTAGCTTTCAGATGCTTTCTATCTGCTGATGAAATGTATGGATTACAACAGACTTAATCATGCAGAATTGAAAGGAGGAATATTGTCTAGCCTCATTCCAGCTTTGTAATATTAATGCATAAAATGGTACTGGAAGGGGATCCTAGTGCCTGATGAACACAGGATTTTCCAGACCAAAAAATCTCCCAAGAGGCACAGATAGGAACCAAGACACCCAGGGAGTTACTGCACTTGGCACTGCTGCTGAACAGCCAGGTACTCCCTCTGAATGCCTGTGCACCTTGGCCTGAAAAAGATCAGGCAGAGGCAGCTAGGAGCACAGTATGAAGCAGAATATGGTTCTTACACAGCTTTCACTACCAGACCTGTACTTAGCTATAGAGGGTAAGAGAGCTAAATATCATTGGATTAAGTCAATGAAATTAAATTAAGTCATCAAATATTTAGTGCATAATTATAATAATAAATGTATGTCTTCTGTTCAGCTTTCCATCATTACTACTTTAATCACTTCTGACATTTTACTCAATATGTAATGAATTCTTATTTTCTGTTAATAAGAAGTCCCCATGTGACATTAAATGAGGCTTGCTCAGACTCAGAATTTTTGAATACTTACATCGTTCTTCTTGTGTCTTTGAAATTGAGAGATCTGCTGTCAGGGTAATCCACAGACCATTTTACACTTCTACATATAAGTTCCTTTTGAAAAGAGAGAACTAAAAGATCAACAAATATATTTGAAACTGGATAAATGTATTCTTGTTTTCAACGTGAAGTAAAGTTTGAAAGTATATTTTACTAAAATACAGAAGGCTGATATATTTATTTTTGCAACATTATTCCACAGAGCCTTTTTAGTAAAAGTTCATAACAAAAACCACAGAAATTCAGACCTTCTTTAGAAAATATTGCCTAGTCTTCAGAAACTTCATGAAAACAGTTAGAGTCTTTATTATTTTGTATTGAGGTAATATTATCTACATATTTCACTAGATAATTTATAATTTCTAAAGCAGGAATTAAAATTTCCTCTCAGTAAGTTTTTGTGCAGTTTTCTAGATATCCACCTTGATTTGCATCTAAATTTTGAAAGTTCAGAGAGATGTGTACTTGAAGCTTTAGTTCAGGATCTTCTGGACGGAAAACCCACTGTGAAATCTGGGTTATGATCTATTTTTGCAACAGTATTCCATTACATACTCCTATTACACTAGAAGTTACATTGGTTTAGTGGGCAATTTGTGTTATTTACTTTTGTTTGTATGTTTTTACATTTTCTTTGCAAATAGCTCTGTGTAAACAGCTCAGCTGAATTGGATGCCATTTTTTTAAAACTTTTGATCAAATTCAGTGCAACGGAAGGAACATGTTCTTCTTGTTTAAATCAAATCCAAAGGTCCCCAATTTCCACACGCAAGGAGGAAATTCTTAAGGTAAATTATTTTTTTAAATTAAAGATAAATATTTATGCTGTTTTTACAGGGCTTTTTAATTATCCATGGAGATCTTACGTTACATATTTTTCATTTTTAATATTCTTTTCGGGATCTTCCTAAAACACCTTTTGCACCTGTCATCTGAGAAAAATGCTTTGCTAGTTCATGCATGATGTCAGGTTGAGAGAGATAGGGTTGTTCAGCCTAGAGAAGGGTCCAGGGAGACCTTACAGTGGCCTTCCAGTACTTAAAGGGGGCCAACAGAAAAGATGGGGAGGGACTCTTTATCAGGGGGTGTAGTGATGAGGGGTAACAGTTTTAAACTGGAAGAGGGTAGATCTAGATTAGCTATAAGGAGAAATTCTTTACAATGAGGGTGGTGAGGCACTGGAACAGGTTGCCTAGAGAAGCTGTGGCTGCCCCCTCCCTGGAAGTGTTCAAGGCCAGGTTGGACGGGGCTTTGAGTATCTGGTGTAGTGGAAAGTGTCCCTGCCCATGGCAGAGGGGTTGGAACTAGATGATCTTTAAGGTCCCTTCCAACCAAACCCATTCTATGATTCTAGGATTATACATCAATGGCTCCCAAAATATAGCATGTCTCCCAAAAATATAGAAATTCACTTAGCTTTGTAAATATCTAGCCAAAGCACTGAGTCAGGCACAGAGTTTTCAAAAATGCAAATAAGAAATTGTTAACTTCCCAGAAGTTATAAAAATATGAAAGAAGAAGGAAAGAAAGCTTGATAATTTTGTATTGCCAAAAAGCAAAATTTAAGTATACCAAATAACTTTTCATGCTTTACAAAGCCTGTTTTATTTCTCAATATAAAAATAGTTTAACTTTTACGACATGTAAGACATACAAGCAATAAAAGAATGAACTTGCATACTTTTAACTCAGACTTAATGTATTAGAGACTATACTGTAATGACAAGGACAGTACTACTTTCAAATGCATTAGTCAGAGAATGCTCAAATCTTTAGAATGCAAAATTAATTTCATTTCGTGAGAGAAGGACACCACAGGAAAAATTACTTTTTAGCACCTGTCTTCAAGAAAAGTAGATATCAAGAATGATTGTACTGTGTAAGAGAGTATTTTGAGGAAGAAAGTGACATATCTAAGGATCATAACACTAAATCAGCAATATTAGAAAATGTTATTTTTTTTTTGTGTGATGATCTGTGGCATTTGTATAAATTAATTTGAGAACTGTGTTATTTTAACACATTGTTTGCCTTTACTAAAAAGACAGTGCACTTAAGGTATGATTAATTTTAGTTAACAAAGTGGACATTTTAGTGGACAATGTTCATACAATTGCATTTTTATAGTGTGATGTGAAGTTTGATTCTCTATTGCTTACAGAACAATGCAAAACTGTTGCACATGAAAAGATTTCAGGCTTTACAGTAATGACTTTTTTGTAACAAAAATAAGAACTATGATACCACTAAATTTCAATATACTTGAGACCAATTTAAAAGAATCAGCAACATTACTGCTTGTCAAGAACAGTATTTTTGCCTGCAAATTATAGCAAGGCTGTATGACTTTGAACTAGACTCAATTTTTCACTGCATTAAGCTCCATTGTGAGAACTAGGTAAGGTTGGATAAATAGTGGAAGGATAACATTTTAAGAATAGAATTTCAAGAATAGTAAAGCACATATAAAGCAAAACCTAACTCTATTCCAGACAGTCTACCCAAACTTCTAAAGTCTTCATCTGAGTTTTTAGAACTGCCAGAGATATTTTATTGCTTATAAAAAAAATTTTGTTCAGAAGTTACTAAGAATCAACAAATGTTCATCTCTCAAACCAAGATGATAAATGGCCTTGTTCAGACCAGTCATCCCTCTAGCCTAATATTCGTTCTCCCATAATACTGCGTAGGCACAAAAGTGGGGCCTTTTTCTGCAGCCCACTTCCCTTGTACTCTCCCACCATCCACAGCTGTTTTACTAGGTGTGTTGAGGAAAATCACACCTTTTCCTTTTTACTGTCCATTACTGACCTCTCAGCCAGTACTTTGTCTAATCCATTTTATGAAATGTGGCTCATTTTGTCTGCCTCTAGAAGCTTCTGGGCAGCAAGTTCCACGAGTTCAATACCTGCTATATAAGGTTTTATTTTTTACACAAAATCTCCAGGTTGTTTCATAAAATGTCTTTAGTTCTGCAAATGTGTGATTTAGTATGTAACAGTTCTGCGTGCAGTTGGCCAACTACTTTCATGATTTTGTAAAACACAATCATATCCTCAGTCAGGCTTATCTTCTCCAAACTGGAGTCCTGCTTCTTCTGAATCGTTCTTGCAAAGCAGCTGTTCAACCACATGGATGTTTTATTTGCCCTTTTCTGAGCTTTCCCTAACTTCACTACATACTTCTTGAGATGCAGAAAACAGAACTGGACATGGTACCCACAACCCACAGTCTCACTGAGGTTCAGACCACAAGGAGATGCCTCTGATCTGTTTTCAGCATCCTTCTGCTGATTGCCAACATCCTGTTGTATTTTCAACTGCTAAGGCACACTGGGCCGATGATTTCAAAGAGGTGTCAGTGATGACTGCCAGAACTCCCTCCTGAGTTGTACATTTGAGTTAAACATTATAAAAGCATTTAGTTGTGTGCTTAGTGTATCTCTCATTCTGAGTGTAATCGTGTTTTCAAAGCTGATTTTTCCTATGCTTCCTCAGCCAAAAAAAGAGTAAAACCCCATGAGTACTGATTTTAAAGCAGAAAATACCTCTTCTGTGTTAGTGTTCGTCGTGGTCTACAATTCATGGAAAGTTTTCTGTGAGTTCAGTGGTTTTGCAGAAGGAAAAAAGACAAAATGACAGCAGAAAAGCTTTTTAATATATTATAGAATCAGTTTTCTTCATATAAAAATTAATTTTCCTGTTACTAGCTCTCCTCCACAAAAGACTTACCTTCTTTCTGTTTACCATGAATCCTTGACATTATGATGGATGCTGCTTCAGACGTCATAGAGCACTACGTAGGACATCCATCTAATCTGTGTAACTATTTAAAGGAGCCTGAAACAACAGTTTCAGATTCACTTGTCCAGATGAAGCAGTTGGGGTGAAGGAGAAAATTAAGGAAGAATTTTAGTATTTTTACTGTTCAAGGGCCTCGGTGAAGTTTTTCAGAAACAAAAGCTGGTATTATTAGTACATGTGTTCTATACAATCCAAATTAAAAAAATGAACACAAAATAGGTAAGGAGGCTTCATCTGTTACAGTAAGAAAACTACATGACTCACTAAAGATTCTGTGATACTGCTTGAACTTTCTCAATAGTCGTATAGGTAATCGGAAGATTGGGAATTTAGCGATTACCTGCAGTGTATATAGAAAACACTAAGAGAAACTTCCCATTTTCCCAAAACAGTAATATTTTCAGCACAGTAGCCAAGGATAAACACATTTTCACAACATATAAAGTCACAGTAACATTTGCCTCAGTAGTAGTAGTCTGGCAGACAGCCAATCTTAGGCTCATTGTTTGAAACATGTTAAAAGGACAAAATTCAACATCACAATCACTGCATGTGGAAGGAGGAGGGATGTGGGATGAAGGAGTGGGAGTACAGAAATGCATCTCTAGGATTATAGAAGTATAGGAGTATAGAATATACTGTCCTAGTTTTGAGCTGGTATTTGTTTGATGGTACCTAAGAATTACATATACAAATATTTTTTGATCAAGTGATTTTTTTTCTCTGGATTTCACTGCCAGTAATATCTCAATCTGGAAGTAGACTGTTCTCACTGATTTTTCCACTGTTCTTCTGAACATCATTTCAAGCCCTTTTCTCCTGCTTGCAGCTCCAATGCCCTATATCGATTTTCTCTAGAGAAGTCTTAAATAAATCATTGTACTGGCAGAGAAAAGAATTGAACATAAATGGTGTTTCTGTGTGTTCCCCAACACGTGTTAACTGCTGAATATAAATTTGCTATATGAAAACATAAACTTTAGTGTCTCTTATGCTACTTTATTAATAGATCACTTCATTTACATTATTGAGTGCTGACTGGTAGTCTGCAAATTCAAATCCCCTACCCACAAGGAACACTGTAGATACAATGCATGCTGACACTGTTTCTGATGCAGCTTGAAAGTACAATCATATAGTGACACAGGAATGTTTACCCATTATTTTAATTATTTAGTTGTAGCATATAGTGCCTGCTCATTTTACATTATCACCTGAAAAGTCTAATAAATAAGTTTTACTGTTGCCTAATGCACTGTGCTGTATGTGGGGGTTTGACCTTGGCTGGCTGGCTGCCAGGCACCCACCCAGCTGCTCTTTCACTCCTCCTCAAAAGGACAAGGGAAAACAAAGATGGAAAAGCTCATAGGCTGAGATAAAGACAGGGTGATCACTTACCAACTACCATCAGGGGCGAAACAGACTCCACTTGGGGAAGATTCATTTGCTGACAATTAAAAATACAGTATGATGGTGAGAGTCAGACACCTACCCACTGCCCTTTCTTCACGGGCTCAACTTCACTTCTTCACTCCCAACTCCTCCACCTCCTCCTGCCCAAGCGGCACTGGGGGAATGGGGGGCTGGGGTCAGTCCATAACTGCTCCTCTCTGCCACTCTTTCCTCCTCATGCTCTTCCCCTTGCTCTGGCATGGGGTCTCCCCTATGGCATACAGTCCTTCACAAACTGCTCCAGCATGGGTCCTTCCCACAGGGTGCAGTCCTGCAGGAACAGACTGCTCCAGCGTGGGTCCCCCACAGGCCACAGCTCCTGTCAGGAGCCTGCTCCTGCATGGGCTCTACATGAGCGTACGGATATGTCCACCTGCTCCAGCGTGGGCTCCTCCCCGGGCTGCAGGTGGCTATCTGCTCCACCGTGGTCCTCCACGGGCTGCAGGGGCACAGCCTGCCTCACCATGGTCTGCACCGCGGGCTGCAGCGGAATCTCTGCCCCAGGCCCGGAGCACCTCCTCCCCTCCTTCGCCACTGACCTTGGTATCTGCAGGGCTGTCTCTCAGACATTTTTCCTCACCCCTCTCTGCTGTGCAGTGTTTTCCACCCTGTCCTAAACACGCTTTCCCAGCGGTGCTGCCCTCTGGCCTGCGCGGGCCAGCCCTGCCCTGCGGTGGGTGGGTCGGAGCCGCCTGGAACCGGCCGCTCCTCACAGGTGCCCCGCAGCCCGCGCCGGGGCGCTGCTCCGCGGACACCCGAGCACAGCCCCTGCTCCACAGAATGAGAGGGCACACGGAAGGGAAAATTTGTATGTGCGGTTATTGGGATAATGCAAGGCACACATGCTTCTCAATCTTGAAAGGTTTTTAGAATTTCTGAAAACTAAGCACAAATTGATTTTTTTTTTTTTTACTGGCAATATATTTTTAAAGATAACTCTTATTATCTAAGCAACAGGCAAATGGATACCCACTAGAACACTGTTCCCAGAGACAATACACAACAATTGATAATGAAAAAGTAATTCTCTCTGAAAGGAACAGGCTAATTGAGAAAACAGCTACTACCCACTCTATTTCTAGCCAGGTCAGAAGGACAAAGCAAACTTAGGAATACAATAGATGAACAATATACAAAGTAAATAGCAGTAACAACCTGATTTGTTATATAAAATGTTCTTGACCACAAGGTACATACAGTTGCCATCAGAGTTATAAGAGATCATACTGCTAATGACTCAGTGCATACTCCAAAGGGTACAAGATGAGAATATCCTGCACCGAGTTCTAAATAGAAGCTAGATGTTTCTCAAGTGGTTTCACTTAAAAAAATTAAAAAAAAAAAAAAAAAAAAAAGAGAGAGAAAGTGAAGCTGGGAAGCCACATGCAGAGACAGCATGCAATCCTGAGAAGAGTGGGAAAGAGTAGTAAGGCAGGAATGAATCAAAGCACCTGAAAAGTGATGCAAGTGAGACGGCTTTTGTCCTGAATATGTACCTAACATGGCCTCTTCCACTGTCACAGCTAGACTTCCTTGTGAAGACTTGTGATGCCCACTGACCCAAGACCAAGTGCTCTAATCTGACATGTTTCAAAAACTGCTGGGGAAATCCAGGAAAAGGCATGCCTATTTGGAGACATATTTGCTCAGTATAAAATATTTTTCCATAATATTTCAGTCTTTCTTTACTGTTAGATTGTCTTTCTAACCTTTGGTTTTACTAATCAAGTTAATTGAGAGACTAGCATTTAATTTTGTGGAAAATTAACAGCTTTAACATGCAGGATGATGGGTATTTATCAGACAGGTGAAAGTAACTGCTCAACTTTTTTTTTTTTCCTAAGGCCTGGTAATGAGATATTCCTTTTTTTGACTCAAATTGATTGAAGTTATTGTCTATCTTGATGCTGCTACTGTGATTTAGTCTAAAAAAGAATGTCTTCCTGTACTACCAAAAAAAGAACACAAGTGCTATTGAAATCAATGTGTTCACACATTTTTGTGAACAGCAGAAAGCTGCAGAATTGGAGATTTAGCCAATACATGTCCAATATTGGACAGCTAATTCTATTAATCCAAATGACTATCTTTCAATTGAGAAAATATGTTAGAAGAAAAGAAATAAAAATTAAAAGTTGTGAGAAAGTACCTTAGAAATGGATTCAGTGACAGGTTCTGGACAGGGACCTAGAGCAAAGTGTCCCAACGAATCCCTGTATCCCCTACATGGCGAATAAGCAGCCCATGAACAAACGCATTTAGGCTGGAACCTCAAAGGAAGCCCCCAACCATTCAAGCAGCCAGATATTGGAATCTGCTTCCAGCAGTGGAGGCAACAATTATTTATTATGAATTGGAGCTCCACGTATTTATGAAAGGGATTACACTGAATCCCCAACAGCAATAGGAGACTACACTGTGATCCAGTGAGTCACGACCCTGTGAAATAACCCAAACCTACATTGTGTGACAAATGAGCTCCTCCTGTTTGAGCTAACTGAACTTTGGTCCAGGCAGATGCTCAGCAAGTAGGCCTAACTGAAGTTAATCCTATTGTGTGAGGCTAATACAGCACCAAACCCCCAAAAAATTTGGCTGGAGACTGGGCTGATAAGCAGACAAAAGTGCATGAACACATCAGAAAATCAACCATTATGAATCAACCACTTTACACTATAAATCTCTGCAGCCACCAGGGCCCGTTGAGCTCTCCCTCCATAGCAACTGGCTGTGTGGCGATCTCCTCTTGAATAGGGACGACTGTCAAGGTTACCCCTTGAGGCTGAGAGATTCCTTACCTGACACCAGACATTGACGAGTTGTTAAGTGACATTTGCATGCATGTAACATTCAAGATACGTATAGTAAGCTTATGCAGTAATCTTTCTATCACATACTAACTTTGTGTAGTGTAGAGTGTTGACCATCAATCAATCTCTTAATTAGTATTAAATATTTTACATACCTAAATTTACTGATCAGAACTCAATAAACTAACTACTAGATCACATCTGTCAGAGTGATTGCTGACTCTTCTCCTGTGACATATTGCTCTCTCTGTTTCTTTATATTCAGAATTATCATAAGGAAAGGAAGGTATTTTCTGATGAAGCTTGACTGTCTGCATTTTAAACTATCCAGCTGGCATTTGCTCTATGTAGTCTCTTAATTTTCACGGTACAGCTAGCTTTAAGACCACCAGTCAGGTATTTCAATTCTCCAATATCTAGACATGAAATAAAGTTTTAGGAAGACAAGACAAGATGTTTTCCTTCAGCTTTTATCTTTGCAGCCTGTACTTATTTAGCAAAACACTTTAAAACTCATTTCACTTTTATTCATGTATGTAAATTTGTTTGAGCCAAGCAGAGTCTGCAGCTAAGTGCTTTGCAATTTTCACATCATAGCTGATACTTCTTGTTTTTATGAAGAAGAGACACAAAAAATTGCATGCGATTAAGAATAGAAGCTTGTTGCTGTATCATATACAATAAAATACAATTTTTAATTGTATTAATATCACATATTTACATATTAATATTTCAAAACAAGTTTGTACTGCTGTTCATTATTTATTGCTACTTAGGGAGTAGATAGTCAGGATTTCTAAACAGATATTGGTTAGACTTTGCTTGTAGGTGAAAAAACACATTCACTTTATGGCCTGCACTAATGTAGTTTATCAGTTAAAGGCTCATTTTTTATTGGTAGAGAACATGTTATGAACACTTCTTAACTCTGAAATGTTATTGTTCATGCTAATACAGATAAAAGGATATAAATAATGCTTTTATTGCAGAGGTAAACCTTGATTTCAAATGTCTCGTGAAACAAAACCTCTGTGAGTCTCTGTGAGGCTTTAACCAGAAGGTTAAAGCACCCTTTCAATGACTTTGTAATTTTGTTGAATTTTACATCTAGTAAACTAGTACATTAAGTATCACAATGACTAGTCAAAGTTCATAAAAATTCATCTGGTGGCATGTGGCCACAAATGTCTGTGTGTAAAGGTAAACTCATCTCTATGATCTTAATTGTAATCTGTGAATAACAAATTCAAATTAAGTCTCTAGAAATGTTTTTAAAAATTGGTCATTATGGAGAGTGTTACACAGAATGTGTCTACTGAATAAGCTCCTTCAAAGGAGAGAGCTTGTTAGAGGTTGTGAAGGTGGTAGCAGCTAAAAGGAAATCCAAAAATGGACAGCCAGAAGCAAAACAGGTGCTAAATGCTGACCAAGAAAACAATGTCCTGAATCAAAGTAGTCATATTTGCTTGGTAATAAGGGAGCTGCTAACTGATGGTGACGTTTTACTAATAGTGATGCACGGAACTGCTAGATGAGTTACTCTGTGCTTATTTGCAGCATGGTTGAAGTTTTCTCTGAATTCAGTTCTACTCCTGTCAATGTGGTGTATGTGAATACAAAGAGGGCTTTGCCATTGCAGAGAGAAGGAAACATACCAGTTGAGAGAACTTGTATTGTTGAAATACCTGATTAGCACACAGGGCTTTGCGTACATATTTCTCTTACATCTACTATCAATTGTGACTGGAATCTCAATGTTCTAGACACTAAAAAGAATTACAGAAAAAATTAAATGCATTCCTAAACTGGTGATTGTTGTCTATCCACATGTGTTACAAAGCAGATCTGGTACTAATACATGAAAGGATGCAACATGAACAAAGGGGCCAGATGGGGCAATGGAGACAAAAATGGAATGTAACAGAGATTAAGCAAACGGTAGCAACTAGGCTTTACAGTTTATTACACAGAATTCTAGTAACAAACAATACTCTCAGGTCACTGCCAGAACTGGCTGTTCTCAGCATGGTCAGCTATTTAAGTATTATATCAGATGTAAGGAAGGACTTGATAAAGCTTTTGTGGAAACTGTGGAGCTGGGTTTTTTCCATTCATAAAAGGAAGAGATATAAGGATAACAACTGTAAAGGTAAAAGAAAAAGATTAACTGGGTACTTTAGCAGCAGGAAAAAAGGTAAAAGAAAAAGATTGACTGGGTACTTTAGCAGCAGGGAATTAAAAAACAGAATTAAAACTGCAATTAAATTGTACTTTATATGGACAGAAAAATTGTGAAAGATCTGAGGTTAAAAACAAATATCTTCATGTATCTTGGAAAGCTATCTCTCTAACAAGACCACAAAGGTGGGAGCAAAAATCAACAATTTTGGTTTAGCTGGTTTATTTTTTCATTAACTATCACAAATGCTTAAATGAGCAACACAATTGCTTTGAAAAGAGTGCAAGAAGATGCTGTATATGGAGCCTCATGGAAGACTTTAAACTTGAGGAGTCAGTCAGTGATCTTAACAGGTTGTGTCTGCTCTATTGGAACTTGTACTTGGGAAGCCCATATGTTATTAATATAACCTGTAAATTATAATATATATTTGGTAAAGGTAAACTGTATGTGGATCAAGGGCTGGAATGGATCCTGACCGGGAGACCATGGCATGCCACAACTAACCTGGACAGGTGCTGTATGGGCAGCAGGTCGCTCAGGCTGTACCATGCTGTACCATGCCGTGCCGTGCCGTGCCGTGCCGCATGCCTCCCTCATCCTCAGGATGGGCCCAGCCTGTGCATGGTGCCAGAGGAACCTGTGGGCAGCTCCTGCTCGGCACCATGATTTCACCTCCTGCGCAGCCTTGCCCTTATCTGACAGTGAGGCAAGGAGTTCTCATGGGAACATCCTTTAGAAACAAGAGTTGTTTTCTTATAAGAAAATTATACATGACTTCAAATGACCGAAAGGGAGAGTTTCTCCCCATGGACAGGATCTGCTCTGCACAGTGCACAGTGCACTGTGAGAAAATCCATAGGGGCTCCACCCGATGCTGCACAAACATGGGGTGTGCAGTGTCTGAGATGACATGTCACTCACTATCTATACTCCTCTTCTTACTCTTTCTTTTTGAAGCAGTTGTCTCATTAAGCCATTTGTTGTTGGGCCTTTCTTATTGAGATCCAGAAAGATCCCTGCACCAGCTCGCTCTCACATCACACCCCACTACAGAACAGATGGTATTTGGTGTTATGAGGCCAAAGAAATAGGGGTTTGCTGAACTATTTTTTGGAAGTCAGAATGGTAAAAAAGGTGATTTCATTAGAAGAATTTTGAACTCCACAACTTATAAGTACCAATAAGTACCAATATATATGATATACTAGAGAATTTTACCTAATATATTTTTTTGTGTACAACACTCCCACCTTAAGGTCATCTACAAAGAATCTAGCAGAAACTTTATGTGGATGGGTATAACAACAACAACAGAGATAACCAGCACATCAGTATTTTGCAGCTGTTAAAATAATGAAAGCACAGGACCCCAAATAAAGCTCAGTCTATGTGCAAAGATAGGCTAATGTCTGAAAAAATTAAGCCTTACTTAACAGAGAGCATGCTAATAAACAGATGAAAGTGTTCTGATCATGAGTGGAGATGATGATCTTGAACTCAGAAATTAGTTATAAACAAACCTGAGCATTATGAGATTAAAAAGTGAAATGTATTTGTAATGTGAATGAGCATATGGATCAGACTTCTAATTCTTAGAGTAGTCTTTGTTACTTGGCATGACAATAATGTAAAGGACCTCAAAAAGTAGATTCGCAAATAATCAATTTATTAGAAATTGCAGTATGTGTGAGCTCCCCAATCACTTGGCTGAAAAAATAATAAATCATGCTTTTTTGAAAGCTAGCTGGGAAAGTAGGTTAAATTCATCGCTTGTATGAACGCACCAATATTTGCTGATTTCTATGATCCACAAATTTCAGACCAACATTTAAATTATTTTCAGAGAACTGATTCTGAGGACTGATGAAAATTTATTCTCCTTTAAGCTGAAAAATAACTGAACCAAGTGCCACAAAACCCACTCACAATTAGCACACTAGCATTTTTTTGCCTCAAATAAAAGGAAAATCTTGCAACCTTTTAAAAAATCTCTGCATAAAATGTTTTGTACCTCTGACTCAGTTTGATTCTACAACATAATTTCTTCATTGTCGGGTTAGATGCAGAGTTGATTAGTGGGTAGACCTCTTCACCTTTACAGCACATAACAAAAGTGAACTCACATATTATAAAGGGAAATCCCTAACTCATTTTTAAGCTTCTGGTTTTTATCTTTGCAACCTCCTGTAATACTGCACCAAAATTGTGTTATTAATGTTAATTAATAAAAAGATTAACAGTAAATAAATTAGCAAACTGAAGAAAATTGCATAGAAAATGTCAAGGTCTTAAGTGAAGAATGATGGGGTGCTGGGGTTTTTTTCCCCCTTTAAAAATTCTAAAGTTAAATTCAACTTACATGTTATTTTGGTAAGATTAAATGTTTCTGTTTTCATATTTCTCCACCCACTGTTTGGTTACTTCTAACAAAAAAATCCACCTCAAAACCTAATCGTGATGCATAAAATCTTGAGTTGGTAGTGGTATCATTGGTATGCATGCCAGAACATATTTAGGATAATTTTGACTCATGCTTAGGCCCTTTTTCCATGTGCAAGCTCATCTGAGGTCATTAAAAATAGAATATGTATTTGACTCGAAAACATCAGGAAGTTAAGGGGGAGGGTAGCCATTTATAATTACCTGAAACAGGATAATAGTGACACTGCCATTTCTGTAAAAAGAAATGAAGTATAATGTTTCTTATAGGCACTGAATTACTTCTTATAGCATGTCTTAAGCTTTTTCCAAGCAGACTGCAAAACTACAACACAAATCGTGTGCAATGCACTTTTGAACTAAGCCTTAAAAGGGGAACATTAAAGGCCATTGCTCTGATGCATTTAGATTTCAAGGCTCCTAAGGGATATTTTTCCCATGAACAACACTGCTTCTTGGTACACTGTGCAAGAAACTACATGAGGAGCCAAATTCTGTTTTTCAGTATATCCACAGGGCTTCTCTTTCACCAGTTTTAGCTGATTATTTGTATTCTAGGTTAAAAATGAGCCCTAAGTAAATACTTGCAAAGTTTAGCAGTCACCAAACAGCCAAGAAAAGAAAGTATGGCTTTATATGTAGGAAAAGATGTAGGTACATTCATGTAACATTTCATACATTTGCTAAGCCAACAGATGTTCAAACACGACATCTGCCTCAGTTCCCTCCTAGAGCTTCTGGAGGAATAAACTATATCTTACCCTGAAAGGAACCTAAAGACTCATTCTGGTTGTCTTTTCATCCACGATACATGCAGAAACGACACTATCACTGACATAAAGTCATCAGCTTCCTTCTGATATCTGCATCCATATATTTGTTGCGATTTATACCTATGGGTCCTGAATTCGAAGGGCCTGTCATATGAACAGTGGCATGATAACATTCCAGTACCCTTTACAAACTGCAGTTGCCTTACAACCAAATAAAATGCATTTGACTCTCCAGCAGTAAGTCACTGGCTAACTTTTCTTTATTTCAACATTATGTTTGACTTCTAGCCTGGGTTTCTGACTATTCTGAAACACGACAGACTTCTGCCTCCACTCCTTTGACCACTGAGACTGGGGATTGAACCCTTACTTTGGTAATAAACTGTCAAAACAAAAGCCAGAGGGTGGGGTGAGGAAGAGAGAGGGAGAACCAAAAAGCCTTTCCCAAATCTAAGAAATATAGCTAATAAAACTAGAATCTAAATAATGCCAGAAAATTCCAAAGTCCCAGGAAAATGTCCTACCTGGAACTCTATCTGAGGCTGACAGCTAATCAGGATTCACATAAAAAGAGGCATATTTCTGCCAACACCTGTTAATGCCAAAGCACAAGCTAATTCTGAAGATATTTGTGTAGATAAGCAATTCTAGGGAAGTGCAACTCACATTTTTAAGAGTTTCTTCAGAGGAACCCATGGTATCCCTGTAATACAAGATGTGACAAGGCTTCTGACTCTCTCTGATTTCATGTGAGTGTGCATCTGGATAAAAACATATGCGGGGAGTGAAGGGAGGAGAAAGAGAGAGTCCTTGGTTCACAATGTCCAGTACAACATGTACACTTCCAGGCACACAACAGCACCTTTTTATTTCTTATCTGTACATCTTTTTGACTCTTCCATATATCTGTGAAAAAAGGTATCAGTGCTGCATAGAGAGAAATACTGGCTTGCCTGAAGGCAAAGGAAGTATCTATCAGTGTTTGTTATTTAAATTTCTTTTTTCTTTCTCTGATTTTCCACCTTGCAATACCAAAAATCTACCCGTGTTAATTTCTTGTTGACTGTTTAGCTGTGTGACATAGCTAAGCATTCCTTTTGGAGGAATAAACTCTACCTTGTTCTGAGTTGAACCCAATGGCTCGATCTAATTGATCTGATTTCTATCCAAAGCATCTGTAGATAGAACAACATTACTGGCTTATAAAGTAATCAGCATCATTCAGGCATCCATGTTCACATACATGTTGTGAGATTATTATTGCAAACCCGAGATTATCATAAACTTCAGAATTTACAATTATTAACATATCAATAGTTCTTAATTGGATAATTTCTTAATTTTCATAAGAAAGTGTACCTTTTTTCTTTAGCATCTAGGAGTCTCCTCATGGACATGTAAATGTAACAAGATTAACTGTATTCATGCACAAACATTAAATCCTATCTTTGCACAGGGAACTTGGAACACTGTTAAATGTCAAAGTGTACATGCTCATGCACATTACGCTATAAATGCCAAAAAAACTGAGAATGCTAAATACTTGGAAAACAAATTAAATACTCTCATTCTCTCCACTGTTACCAGAAGCATGTTACCAGAAACTGAAAAACGATACTTCTTTATTGCTAAAATTTTACTTTTACCTGACTGGTGTTTTACCCATCAAAACAAAATCAAGGTTTTCCAATCATTTGTATGCAGTGGAACAGTAGGGGGAGCTCAATGCTTTTTTTTTCCTGGTAAATCTCACAGAATCATAACTAGTTTCTTAGCATAAGTGGATATTAATGGCAAAAGTTTTCCCCCATAAATATAGGAGGTTTGAATATGCAATGTAATTCAAAATGTAGCTAGAATTTTTCTAAGTATCCAACCGAAAATTTAACAAGTGAGTCTTCTGAAAATTTCCCAGTTTCTTCAAAGTTGTAGATCCATTAAACATTCTTTACTTTGGAGTAAAAAATTAGCTTCTTGAAATCTCTTTAAATATAGAACCACCAAAGCAAAAGCAAAATTTCAGAGTATTTTTCTTTAGATTCTATGTAAGGTAATGCAAAGCCATAATTCAAAATATAACTGGATTAGGAAGCAGGCTAACAGAAATACAGCACCCTGATAGCCTGCTTCATTATTATACCCACACCAGGGTAATAAATGGTTTTTATCCAAATATGTATTTAAACCATCTTAGAACTCTCCAAAGCAGCATTTTTTAAGTGTTGAAAAGTCTCTTTTCTCTGTGTCTTCAGACCAATGAAACCAGTTACCCTTTTCCCTACTGATGAATTGCCATAATTCCCTCAAATACTATTATAGATTCACCGATCTTCCCTAAGAGAATAGAGCACTATCTAAATTCAATGTTAAGTGCAGGGGAATTTGACTAATCTACAGCAATCACTGTAATACTACCATTAGCTGTGCATCTCAGGCATGAGAATTTTTTCCATTTCTGCCTAAGTTCAGGCTCACAAATCATCCCATACTTATGGTTTAGGCATGCATACTATCTGGCTATTGTATAGTTATAAACTGAGGTTATAGTCATAACTAAGGTTATATAACTAAAGTTATATAACTATAGTTATAAACTGAGGCTTACAATAAACCCCACATTTTTACTTCTGTATGTAACTGAGTGCTTCAGTTCCTGCAGAAGTATCAAATGGAAGCCAATTATTTGCTATCTTCTAGCTCAGTTTTCTCTGCTATTTTAAATACATTTGCAGGAACCCTACTTTCCTTGAGTATTTGTTATGACTTTACATAAGACTTAAAGAGGACCATTTTTTCTTAGTACTATGTTTTTCTAATGGATTCTCACATGAAGATAGAAAGATACCTCATTGTTACTGTACTTTCACTTAAAGGAAGACATTGCTTAGTTATCTTAAGATCCTTCTCTGCACTCACTTTAAAACAATAAAGACTGGAAACGGTCTCCTGATGGACTTCTGTTATCATTTTATAAAATTATATATAGCAATAAAAGTAATTTAATTGCCCATCCAAAAATGCGATTGACCAGGTCATAATTTTTATCCTTATGTCATTTATCACTCAGACATTTCCTTTTGTTTTTCATTAAGGGATCTGGTAGTAATGTGCAAAAGATACTGATGCTCCTATTAATAAAAGACACAAAGCACCTACAGAGTACAGAATTCATTACTGAAGCTTCCAAATTCTTGCAGTGAATTTGTGTTTGAAATGCATATTGAAAAGGTAATTTTAAGAAGTACTATTACATGAAAGGGAGTATTTATTTTATGTTTATGTTCACTGGAAAAATATCACACTGACTCATGATTTTACATACTGTAACACTATATTGTGGAAGTTCTGTGGAAAGAGGTATTTGCAGTTTCCTAGCTGTGAATTGTCAGTTTGCATTCACACAAAAATTAATTTTTACACTGAATTTTCTCCATTTATATTTGTTTGTTTCTGTGTTTACTACTTTTAAAGACCACCAGGTGAAAATACAAATATAAATGTGAGGGAACTAAAATGCATTGTCCCTTTAAAGCTTTACTAATGGCAGACTCTCTTTTGATTTATGGTGTTGAATGATACCTGAATCTGTAATGATAGTGTGTAGTGACTACTGAAACTGCACCAAGACTCTGCTATGGAATTATTCAGACAGAACAATACAGGAATATTTTTACTTCTGGTGTTGCTGTAGTGGTGATCACTTTGTATTTACAGTAACATAAAATGCATTCTGCACTATAAGTACTTGAGTCCAGCTAGAACACTTTGCTTGCACTGAAATACAAAATTATTTTTGAAAAAAACAAATCTTGCTGCATACCCATCTTTTTAGACGCATTGCTCAGGTATTTTAACTGAGGAAACAATATAATGCAAGATGGTAATTTTTCACTTTACATACTAAACTTTGGTGCAAGGTTGTGAAAAGTATTGTGGCATGTGTCTTCCATTATAAAATTATGGCCAATGAGATAGTTACCGTAGTAGTTCTGGTGACATACTTTGGATTGCAAAAGAATAACCTCAGCTGATACATTGTTTGGATGATGAAAGGAATTAGGGATAATACTGTCCAATGAAATACTAAAAGAACAACCTCTGTCTGGGTACTATGTAACTCTTGTCTCCCTCTCTTGTGGCACAGAAAGAAGGTGGGAATGAATGCCTACCAGATTATTCTAACGGTTAGTCTGTTTCTGAGGATGCACATGAAATATTTGCTGAACAAACTGGAGGATTCACACCATTACAGTTGTATGTTAAACACCTTAAAGGGAGCTCAGGGTCTGATACTACTGAGCATGATGACGAAAACCGGCATAATTCCATTGAAAATGATGGAGTTACAATACTATGAAACTTGAATGAAATCAGAATTAGGTAGCATATGCAAGAGCAGACTGTGGGAGAAGAGTAAAAGTTAGAGTAGGAAAAGAATGCTTGAGGGCTAAATAATCCAGACATCTAATACCATTAACACTTACAACCCAGCAAAGCATGAGGTGTCCTACTGACTGCAAATGAATTAGACATACAAAGTCTCTATGGGTTAGTAAGTATGCATGATGAAATAGCCAAGAGTAACTTATTTCAGTGTTTCACAAAATTAGAAATCCCATAAAGAATAAAAGCTGCCTTGTAAAAAAATATTAATTCAAGAAGCTGAAATAAAAATGTGCTTGAATATGAAGAACATAAGAAATAAGCATAAAAGGTATCTTGCCAGAAACAGTATTCCTGTGCTGTCAAAATATAGACTTCTCATTTAGTCACAGAGGTGGAGGACTAGTGTCCCACAGACTAGATCCTGGGAGGAACACTTTATCAGAGACTCTGCTGAAACTTTTGGGAGGAGAGTTTCATCTATGTAGTTAACAAATAATAAAAATACAAATACGATAGCCTGGATACATAATTGGCAACCATTTAATGATAAAAACAGTAGATAAACAATAGGACAAAAGTCATCGCAGAGACAGCAGGTGCTAAAATTGAACACTTGAGTACCTCTTTGTACTGAGCTGCTGCTGTAGTACTGTGGTATCAACTCAGACTCTACCAGTGTGTCATACAGCTATGTCGTGTGTTTTTTTTCACAGCTGGAGTTTATGATCCTGTTTCACCAGACTTATACAGATCATATGGGAACAGTTGGCTGATGCAGCTGATCCAGCAGCTTATTGCCACAGAAAAGGTGGTCTGGACCACCCTATGCCTACTGGCCATTTCCCTTGAGCAGGCTCGAAAGGGTCATCTGAACCTTTGGGAAGCCAATACAACTCCTTAAACTAACAGTAATCCAACTCAGAAAAAAACTCTAATAAAACGGGAACAGCTGCATGCAGAGGTAGACTTAAATCTGCCAGCGAGGGCCAGGACTGCCAGAAGAGAGGACTGAGGACTAGACGGTGCAGTGCAGGGGAGGCAACTGCAGGGCCTCTTCTGTCCCACTTGCCTGCACTATAAGCACTTGGGCCTGCTGCCCACGGTGGCCATCTCACAGACGAAGTGTGCTGCTGACAGGAGCTGTCTCACCCACAGCGCCTCGCTAGGGACCTTGGTGTCACTCTTGTCCCTGCAATTGTCATGGCACCTTCTCTCCCCTTCTGTCCTCTAGAGACGGAGGAAGAATAAGCTCTGAACCTTGACTTCGTCCAGCCCCGAGCTCGACCACTCTCAGCACAAACATCTGGAGAAAAATAGCAGGCCGCGAGATATTACTTTACGGGGCATTTTCTCCCACCCTCGAAGGGTGGTTTCTGGAAGCGGCTGTGCGGCACAGGGAGGCGGCATGTCGACGCGCCCGGTTGCGCGGCGGGGCAGGCCCGGCGCTGCGGTGGAGGCCGCACAGCCCGAGAGGTGCCGCGCCCCGTGCAGCGGCAGGGAGCTGCGGCCCTCACGGCGCCGGGGACGGGCAGCGACGCGGACACCGCCAGGGTGCCCGACCCAGGGACGGAGTGAGCAGTCACCACTTCCGCCCCGGAGCGCGACGGAGCGGGACACGGGCAGCGCCACCCGCCCGCTGCCCCCGGCTCTCCGGATCCCCCGGGCCGCGGCGGCGCGAGCTCGCCGGCAGCCGCGGAGCGGCGCCTTCGGGCCGGCAGGGGGCGCCGCCGCTGCGCCGTGGGCGGGCGGGAGCCGCTGGCCTCTGAGCGGGGCGCGCGCGCCGCTCGGCGGCGGCGGTGAGCGCTGCCCCAGAGGTGAGCTCTGCCGTCGGTTTTCCGCGCTCCTATGTGTGCCCCGGCCCGCCGCCGCAGGAACGCTCGGTATCGCCATGACGGTGCGCGGAGTGCAGCCGCACCGCGCGGGGTCCCGCGGTGCACACCGCGCAGGAGGCCGTGCGCGGCAAGCAGCGCCTTCCCGGTCGCTTCCCTCCATTTCGCTTTCCGCCTGGCGTTGCCAGGATGGGGTAGGATGCTGCGCCGCCACCGGCCGAGGCTGTGGCGGGGGCTATAGTACAGAGCGCCCACCGGAATTCTGTAAGCTGTGGCAAACACCTGAAACTAAGTGTTAATAAAGGCAACTCATACAGAGGAAGGAGTATCTGGTACTTAAGACCGCAAAGGAGAACATGAAACAATGCTGAGGCTTTTGATAGCGCGCTATATTATGCTACGATGTGTGTAGTGTGTACAGCAGTGATGCTGTGCATACCGCACTTCCCTACAGAACATCCTTCCACTGATGATGATAGAAAAAATCAGTAGGATCAAGAGAGCAAACAAAAGAATAGCAAAAAATTCTTGCACTTTTTCAGAAATAAGTCATCAGTAAGAACCTTGACATGCAGATAGGTAAAAGGAAACAAATTTTTAAAATTTCACATGAATCAAACTAACAAATGGGTTTTTTAACCCTTCCCTACGCATTAGTCTGAGCTGTAGGACCTTGGCAGACAGCTTTTACTTTGAAATAAATAACACTGGGAAACTTTCAGAATGTCATTTACCAAAACAACACATACTGGAACAAACTGGTTATATTGGTTGAAGGAAATTGCAAATACTGCATGTTATTCATTGAAGGGTAGAGAACCGACAGATACAATTTGTTTGGTGTTCTTAAAAAAAACCCACGACCCAAACAAAAAACCCGCCAAACAAAAACCTGATTAGAATGGCATACTGGAAGGATAATTTGCTCTACTCAGACATACTGATGGCCTCTAAATTGACTGTGAGTACTCACAAACATGACTGAGATGTATTGTGCATAGCACTGTGAAAACATCTTCCTAATGCACAATGGCAAAAAGCGCTTGCAAGATATTCCATTGCTTAAGGTGAGATGCTGACTACAAAAATCCTGTGATGTTGCTGTACATCATCTGCTGTTTTACTGTCATGCAAGTACCGAGTTCACATACTGTTTGGAATCTGTCAAAACATCACAGAAAACCTATCTCAAGCAGAAGAGACAGAGGAGAGTGACAATAAATATTTTCAAGCATATGGAAGGAAGAAATTAAAAACTGGGATAGATGAATGCAAAGAATGATATGGAGATGATAAAACAGTGGTGGTTTCCCAATCTTTGCTGGCTTCTGAGCAAGAATACTGAAGATGCAGGGTGTTTAATATCATCCTTTGCTCCCTCTGTCAGTCTCACTTCCAATTTCCTGTGGCAGTAAGCAACATTAAAACATCTCACAGGCAACGGGTTGCTATGAGCCATGCACTGGAGACTACTTGGATAGAAGAATATGAGATTATTAATGCTACAGGAGAGGTTTATCAGGAAGTATCTTTCCAGGATTAGGTAACAGTATGGATAGTATCTATGGATAATAATTATCTGTATGGGCAATAATGGTGTCTGTCATTTACTGATAGTTCTTATTAGGATAAAATATTTATAAAGGATGTTTCATGTTTCAAAACAAAAGCCAACCATTATGGAGTTGAGGGCTGGAAAGAAATTTCCTCGTAGGTTTATTATCATGTAATTCTCCATAATGGGGTGGTTCTGACTTCCACTAAGTCACAAAGCAAATGGGCGAAACAGTATGTAATGGCTATCTGCTGATGCCAGATTCGGGACTAGATGGCTCATCCATTAAAAATCTGAAGATATTTATTCAGTGGAGATGTAAAATCCAATGATGTCAATGGGAGCGGTACATACAGATTAAATCTACAGTCCCTAGAGTGTCTTTTCTCGTTAAAAATGTAAAATTAAATGACAGTTCTGCATTTGAGGTACACACTGTGTTCATGCTTTCTACAGTGAGCATATAAAAGAGTTGGTTAAAAAAGTTGAGTCAGACTTCATTTACTGGGGAATGCTACACTATTGTCTGAGGTATGTAGTTTATAATAGAACCTCTGTGCCCTTCATTTGAGGTTGGCTTTTGATACAGTTCACCCAAAGGCTGCAAACTCATCGACCCATTCATAGCCTTTCTTTAGATGTGATGCCAGAAGATGGTTGCTGCAGACTTGAACTCCGTGTACCAGGGTTCTCGGCACAAAACACCCATCGAGTAGCTCTTGTGACCTGTACCATGCACTCATCTGCACCCTTTTAGGCCCCGGCTTTTAGAAGGAAACATTCTCTGGTATGTTGAGAATTAATTTCATGAAGAAATTCTGCCCCCCCCCCCCCTTTTGTTACTTATTCACATATTTACGTAAGCTGTCTCTGTAATTCAATCATTAGAAATTTTTATTGGATTTAATATTAATGCATTAATCTGGGACCACAAGATAGACAGATAAATACGTACATATAGGTTTTAAAATAGAGAAGATGCTTTGAATGAAATATAATTTATTGTTAATAACTAGAAGTACACAATTTTGACTAACACTCAAGTATTCGTTTACTGAATAAAGAAACGTAATTATAAAAAAGATTCCAAGTTGTATTAACCGCTTTTATACACTATACATACTGATACAATATAGATCTATGTGGAAATAATTTTTTAAAGTAATGGAATCTTTTTTTCCTGCTCTAAAAATTGATTGAATATTATTTTCCCGATTATTTTATTCTCATTTTTTAATTCCCTCCCAGGCTTCTCTTTATGGCAGACCTTACTTAACTCACATCGTGACCACCCATGAAGAGTTTTAGGAAAGAGAATGTCAGTTTCAAAACAGATGTCAATAGGTGCTGGAAAGGACATCACACCAGAAGGTAGAAGACGGAGGAGGGTGATGTGCCCCCTCTCGATACTGCATAGGCTAGTACGAGTTTCCCAGCAGATTTTGGAACGTTCCCAGATACAAATAGTTTGCTATGGAGGTGGGCAAAGCAAGGGCAAGTGTTGGAATTTTGCAGGGAGTTTATGAATCCACAAAAACCAGAAGCTGCGTCAGTACATCTTGTCGGATTGTGTGCCATCGCCCTGGGGGCTACAGGAGGCTACGTGAGGACAGCTTTCCTGGGACTGGGGCTAAGTGCGAGCGGGGCTGGCGCTGGAGCAATGGCTGGCAGTTAACAGCGTTGGCTGAACACAGGGGTACAACCGCGGGGTATAAACCGCTGTGTATTGGTCCCTTTCAGTGAGGCGGACAAGTGTCCCGTCGCCTTCGTGGCGAACGTCTTTGCTTCCCCCGCATGGGACAGAGCCCCTCGGGCAGGGCGTCAGGACCGCGGGCGCAAAAACTCCCTAGTGCCTGGTGCCGAGGCTGTGTCCCGCTCTGCGCGTCCCTGCCGGCAAAGGCGGACAAGGCACCTCTCCCCTGCCTGCCCCGTCCCTTCCCATCTCAGTTGTCCCATTTCCCGCTCCGTCCCTGCCGACCCAAGTCAAGTCCTCTAGGACGGGCTCGGGATAAAAGCGCGTCCCCCCGACTGGAAACAAAGGCGGCGAAAGCGAGCGCAGCGCCGGGCGCCAGGCGCAGCTCTGCCCCGCAGGACGAACCGGGGCCGGCTGCGCTCCGCGCGGCCATTTGGTGCGAGAAACCGCCCTCTCTCCCCCCCCCCCCCCCCTCCCCTCCCCTCCGCCCCCTCCGCAGGGCGGGCGGGGGCGGCCTTGGGGCGCCGTGCCCGGCTGGGGGCGGGGGCGGCATCCCGGGGGGCCCGGCTCCCCCAGCCTCTCGCCTCCGGCGTGCGGCGGGGCGGGGGGAGAGCGGGTGAGACGGGCCGCCATATTTCTGCCTCACCACGCCCGCGGAGCCGAACCATTGAAAAGCCGGGCTCGCCCGGCCCCTGCCTGCCTTGCTTGCCTCCCTTTCCTCCCCGGTGGCTGCCCGCCGCCCTCCCCCTCTCTCCGCCTTCCTGGCAGGGCAGGGCAGGGGGGAGCCGCGGCAGCTCTCCGGCAGCGGCTCTCCCCGCCGGAGGCAGAGGGGCGAGCGACCGCCGCGCCGGGAAGGAGGGCCGGCCGTGAGGAAGCGCTTCCCGCCGGGCGCGCGCCGAGGTCGCCGGGCAGCGGTCGGGCTCACCCACCCCGCAGGAGCTGGGCTCCCGCTCCAGGGCACGGGGAGAGGCAGGGGAAATGTGTGTGTGGAGGGGCGGAGGGATTAGCGGGCATTAGCATTTCCCCAGGGGGTGGGGTGGTCGCGTCGGAGGACGGCGGGGGTGTCGTCCGCCAGGGACGCTCGGGGACCGTGTTGGCTGCGGGCGGCGGCGGGGGAAGGGGAGCAGCAGGGCGAGGGGCGGCGGCGGCGAGCGGCGCGGCTTCAGCTCGACTGGGTAGCGCTGCTGCTGCCGCCGCGGTGGATGTTTCCATGTTGTTTGGTGCATGATTTAGAGGAGAGGAGGAGTTGGCAGCGGCGGGTGTCAGCGGCGGGGAGCGGGGATCCGCGCTGCCAGCGGCCCTGCTCTTTCTCCTCGCCCGTCTGTGGCATCGAGGCAGCTGCCTGCGCTTGCCTTGCGGCGCCCGGCCGGGGCTGCCGGGCAGAGAGAGCCTGTGCCCCCCGGGGCCGGTGCGGCGGCGGCGGGGTGCGTGTGTGTGAGTGTGCGTGCGATTTTAGGGGGGGTGGGGGTTGTGTCTGAACCAGTTAGGAAGAATGACTCTGGAGTCCATCATGGCGTGCTGCCTGAGCGAGGAAGCCAAGGAAGCCCGGCGGATCAACGACGAGATCGAGCGGCAGCTGCGCCGGGACAAACGGGACGCCCGCCGGGAGCTGAAGCTGCTGTTGCTGGGTGAGTCGCGGGCTGCCGCCGCCCAGTCGAGCTGGGCTGGGCTCGACTCGGCCCGGCCTCGTCGCCTCGGCTAGGCTCGGCCCGGCGCCGGCACGCACGCCCCAGGTTCCGCCGGGGCCGCAGCCCTGGCATCGCCGCCGCCCCGGGCTCCCTCCGGCCGCCGCGTTACATGGCAGGGCCGAAGCGGCCGGTGGCGGGGCCGGGGCGGCGGCGGGCCGGGCTGGGCTGCCGCCGGGCGCTCGCCGCCTCCGCCGCCGCGGGGAGCCGCGGCCCGTGCCCCCGCCGCGGCGGGGCGTTGTGCCCGCCCGCGGCATCGCCGGCGGCGGGGCGAGCGGCCGCCGTTCCCGCGGGTGGGCTTGCTGTGGAGAGGGAACGGCCTTCCAAAATGGAGAGGGAAAGGATGGCGGCGGGGCTGGGGGAGGTGACGAGGGGCAAATGTCGGCGGCGGTGTGTGTGGCAGAGTGATGGCAAAGCGGCAGAGTAACGAAGGGGACTCGCAGGGGGAGTTGCTGTGCAGATCGATGGTGGCGGGTTTAATATCTGCATTGTTCTGTGTGAGCCTCGGGAAGGCTGTTGGCTCACTGGATGCATTTTTTCATTGTGATTTTTATTTAATGAAGTAAACCGGGACGAGGGGCTTACGCTCATATTGTAGACAGTTTTTTAGAAAGAAAAGGCAACGGTAAAGCCCCAGATGCACACGAAAAGCTGAGGAGTAACCTCAAGTCTGCAGGAGGATGACAGGATCTTTAATACCTTCAGAATCCACCCACTGGTCAGGAAATAAAACCTATTGTATCATTTCTCTTTAATTAAAACACAGGTGGTTATTTTAGAGCCGCAAGTATGCAGAGACACTGTTTAATAGAAATTTGGCTTGTGTTAAAATAAGCCTTTTGAATTAAAATATGTCTGTCCTTATCCAGTGTGTTCTACTATGTTGTGTAGCTCCCGTGGTAATACAGCTTCTGCCAGGGACTCGCAGGCCTTGAAATATGTCTGCACCACTGTCTGGTGTGCGGATGAATGAGGATGTTCCAAGTGGATGCAGGATGTTTATGCTGAAGATTTTTTTGGGCCATGTATATGAAAGTAGTGATTTATACTGGGAGAGTAAATTGCCTTTTCAGTGGGGTAAGGAGAGTTGAAAGGAAAAGTCAGAATACATTTTAATTCTTCAGCATGAATATGCTATTTCCTGCTGCTTGTCTCTGGATATGGAGAAGTATGTTGGGATCCTTAACTGATGTGGGAAGGTAGTGGTGGAGATACACTCAACACTCCCAGTAATAATGTTCTGTCTTATTTTGACCTGATTTTAGTTAATGAAAGTGCGTGCCGAGACTGCTTCAAGATTCGCAAAGATAAAATAGGGGATAGATAGCTTGCCTTTGCTTAATTTTATGGATGTTTAAGTATAATTACTTAATGATATACACTTACTTCAGGAGAGGCAGTTGGCATACTTGACTTGTTACTCAGGTCTGAATTGTTTCTGTATATTCCTGATTTTTCTTGCAGTATATTCCTGATTTTTTTCTTGCAGTAGTGCTAGAGGCTTCTACCAAGTTTTCAAAAATGTATGAAAGTTACTGAAGGAAACCAATATACATTACACAGAGAAGGAATTCAGAGATCCACTTCTGCAATCAGTAACACAGAGTTTGTACTGTTTTGCAAGGTCCTCTCACTGGTAATGTGGAGTGTAGGGGTAGGTGGTAGTAGATTGGGGTCCAGTTGTGGCTTTGCTTTGGAATAAATGGTGTGTGGGAGAAGTTGACCCATAGAAGGCATTGGAGAAAAACTCTTGAGTGCTTGTATGAAAGCTTTTTGCATTTATTCTCACTGGTGCAAACCAAGAGTTCTGATGCACTTGCGAAGGCTTAAGCATGATGTACTAGAGACCAAGAGGGGTGAATGTTCGACTGCTCATACCATCCGTATACTTGGGTAGTGAAACCAGTACAGAAATTGTTAACTATGCACACATTTTCATCTTTTGCTTTGTCAGCCTCTGTCATATGTTTGAAAATGTGTGTCCATGTGCAGCTGTTTGGATTAACACTTAATGATCTCATTGTGTAAAATGCAATATAGTGGTGAACCACTGTTGGAGTCGTGGGATTGGGTAGAGATTTAACTTTCAATTTGCAAACAAATTTTGAGGAAAACTACTTTATTAGTGGAGTTATTTTAAGTATCTGAGAGCTCTTTTTTTTAGTCACTCTCACTGCTTCCCCAGCATGGGCAGTTGTCTGGTTATTGTGGTGTTTGTGTGGGTCATTCACATGGTTATGAGACAGACAAAACCGTTTTAGAATAGAAAAGTGGTCATTAAAAATGGTGAGGCTGGTAGCATGAAAACCTACTGAAATAGCTTAACGTCATCTTTTTGTAAAAATTGAATAGACTTTTACTGTCCCATTACATGTCTTTCCCCCTAAAAACTTAACTACTGTTGCTTAATATTATGTAAACATAGGCAAATGTTTGTTTCAGTGTTTGTTTTTTCCAGACGTGCCAACTTCTCAGTCCCACTTTGTAAAGTACTGAGGGAATTAAAAGCCAAGGTTGGTTAAAGGCTTTTGAATATGACTGGGGCATATCCTTTGGCTCATAAGGAGACTACTAATGCAGTTTCAGCTGAGCCATGTTAATTGACCGTGCATGTTCTTCAGACTTGCATCTGTGTGTGCCTTAAAACCTTTTGAGTTAATAATGAAACTAAGTGTATCTATGTGTATTCTTTTCTTATACTTGTTTAAAAGTTGGATGTACATATGTACAAATGCACATATGTAGCAAATAGAAAGAAAAAATTTCACATTTTTTGATTGGAAGAGAACATTTTTTCCCCCCTTAACTAGTGCAAGATACAGTGGTTCCTTGCAAAGTGAGTTAGTTTCCTCCTGTTACTGTATCTCTCACACACACACACACACACAGAGTGCTCAGTACACCCTTTTTGTGTATTAATGATGATATCTTTTTAGTTCTCATGGAATCAAAGAGTTTAAAATGCTAAGTCATTTATGGAAAACTTTTAGTGCATGCTGAGATTATTTTTAGTTTAAAAATAAACTCTCTCTGTGATTAAACATTAGAATACCACTTTTAGGTACTTTATTGCTAATCTTTTGGAACAGACAAGAACAGGACAAAGCGCTTTTTTTTTTTACTATTGTAATTCTGAAAAGCCAGAATTCAGAAATACGTACTGAAGCACATTACATGGTAGTAGTTTGGCTAGCCCAACTTGGCTGTAATGTTTTAAGGCACTTTGGAATAAATTCTGTCTTCCACTGAATTTGGTTTTAATCTCATGTAATTTCCAAATTTTTCTGGATTTCATTATTGCTGAACACTTTGTAAAACTCTATGATTGTTCTCCAGAGCTTACAGTTGTTAATATCCATCCATTGTCTGCTGTTAGCTGTAAAAACACATTTTTTTTCCAATTATAAAAAGAAGAGGCATTTTAATGTTTTTATATTTGTATATGCCAAACAAAATGTACAGTATTCTGCATGCCTGTATTTTAAGCATGTATGTAAATATATGTTGTTAAGTAGTAAGAGCAGTGCACTCTAGTTCTTATGTATATAATTTTGCCTCTCATCCATGGAAATTTTGCATGGTCTCAGAAAGCAGCATTTGGACCTGCATGATAGATTGTAGCCATAAACCTTCAATTCTGGACATCCTCTGCCTGTAAACTGTATATATTATACACTGTTTTATCAGTGGGAAATGCTTTGAGTATCTAAAAGTAATCTGGCAGTATCATGCTAGCTGGCTAGTTGTGCCTACATATCTATAAACCTTGTCCAAATTAAGTACTGGAGGTGTGGGACAGTGTTTGCTATTTTGTGGCATATTTGCTGGTATTGTGTCATGTGGAAAACATGGGTTTTTTAAGGGGTAGGTGTTTCTTATGTTTGAGATAGCAGATGTGTCAGTGAAGAGTTGCCTGATATCAGTGTTGTTTTGTTCTCTATGCATTACCAAAGGAAACAGGTGGAAGATAAGCTGTTTAAATTAGCCTGAATGGCAACCAGTTTTACATGGAAATATGCTTTTGAACATAAGGTCCAGCAAGCATGCAATATACATATGCAGTTATTTTCTTACACTTGTGTGAGCCAAATTAAAGATTTACATGCTGAACTTCGTGAATTAGCAAAGACTTAGACTTTCTGGAGATAGTTGAAGAGGAAGCTGATCCATTAAGCCAACAATAGAGTACACTGGTTTTATATAACTTTTTCTTCAGCTAGAGAAACAAGCAAGCTTCCTTATTTTTCCAGTAAGTGTATTTCCAGTAACTTGTATTTGTGTCAGTCTGTCACTGAATGCTTTCAAATTATTTTAGGTAGTTACCACAGTACATATTTACGACTGTAAAATGGACAAATATTTAACATACATCTTGATAGGTGTTGTAATTAGATGGGTAAATATCTCTTATTTAGCAGAAGCTGTTTCTAAGGAAATATAATTTCATTTCAGATGCAGAATGCCTCAATATATTCTTATATAGACATATATGTCCATATATAAAAGCATCTTTTCTTTTTTTCTGAGGAAAACACAAATCATCATCTGGATATCAGCGTGATAACATATGAAGAACATACATTTGGAACATATTTATTTTTAGTGCATCATGAAGGGATATTTTGTTTGCAGTCATTAAAAAGGGTTTAGAAGTGATCTACACTCACTGAAGTTAATAGGAACTAGCTGAAGGCCTCAGTACTTAAAGAATTCTGACTGATTTAATTTTGTTGATAAGTCAAAGAGCTAAGTGACCCCAAATTTGTATCTCACATCAATGAACAATATTGAATTAGTGCAGGAGGGAAAAGTATATGCTGAGCAGAAGAATCTCTTGAGAATGGATGTTTGTGAGTGTATACAGCAAAGAAATAATTGTGCTTTTTTAGCCACTTAAAATTATTTTTGTTGGCGTATAATGACAATGGCAATTTCACAGGGGAAATAATTTCTTTTGAAATAATATGACAGTCTCTCCAAGTTTAATCCCAGGAAGGTGTGAAATAACATTATAAGGTAGATGTGTGATTAATGGGAATTAGCTTTGTTGCAGTAATAGAATGCTATAAACACCAAGCATTTTTTCTTGTCCTACTGAATGATATAAGACTGGGGAAAAATCTGTTTTTGCACTTGAATGCTAGTGTGTATGAGCAGCTGTTATTAATAAAATGATGGAAGTTTTTCAGCATTCACCTTTTATTTACTCCGAGTGTAAAACCTCTGGCAAGAACAAAGAGCAGGAAAGCAGTACGAAACTGAGGAAGAATTAGAAAGTGGGAAATACTAGGGAAGCATTGTTGCAGTGTTCTTAGCATCAAAGAAGGAATCATGCAGCAGGCTTTATGTATTAGTTCTGTGTGAAGAAGTTAGATGTGTTAACACTGGAGGGCATGAGTCTAAGAGATACCACAGTTTTAGAAGTTAGAAGTTTTGAAAGTTACTGAGAGAGTTCCAGGAACAGCACAAATGTTTTTTCAAGCTAAATTTAAGATTAAATCTTAAACATTCTGAAAGCACATTGTTCCCCCATTAAGTAATGTTGATACAGAGACAAACTGAAGGGTGATTGTCTACGTATTTTTGTCCTTTGTGGGCTTTCAAAGGACAAATGGCGTGGAATAATCAAACTACTTAATTTGCACACTATGCTTAGTGTTTAACTGTACTGTAGAGTTTTATCCCAGAACCCCTGTGCAGAGGCAGCTGCCAACAGAAAAGTGCTGTTGTTAATTTCATTCTGTATTTGAGAAGCTGGTTTGCTATTCCAGAAACAAAAATGAATCCCACCAAACAAGATTGCTCCTTGTTGATCTGTTCAGGCAGAATCATCCAGTAAACTACTGATATGAACGACACAGTGTAGGTGAGTCCCACTGCGGTGGCTCAGCTCGTCTTGCTTTGAAGCGGACGTGGTGTGCAATACATGCATAGATTGAATGAGGCAACAAAACATCAGAAGGTTTCTGAAAGTGGAAACCCCTAGTGATTCACTAAATTGAAAAGATAGAGGCAGTATCACTGTTGCCACAGCACAGCTGAGCTGTGTAATCAACACCATCATCTCAAGAGCTATGTTGTTTGTAAGTTAGGTCGACCTGCTCTGTGCGTGGAAGAAGCATCTGTTAGGAATGGGACTAGACAGTTTTGTCTAGTGCTTGGGTCTGGTTTTGTCTCAGAGCAAACAGATGGATTAAATGTCTATGCAAGCTCCTGTCCTCATTGATTATCTATGCCTTTTGCTTTGTATCTAGGAGAATGCTATGGTGGTCCTTGTCAAAATGCTTTGGGACTCAGCCCCAGCTATCAGAAGTCTGTTGAAGGAGGACTTGTTTTTCCCCGAGGGAAATTGTGAAAAGGGCAGTCAACATTTGAAATATGTTATGTTCTTTTTTTTTTCCCCTAAAATTTTCTCTTCTTTGAAGAGATCAGTGCAGTTAGTTCCTTAACTCCTTTGAAGTTAGCTGAAAATACAGCTCTAATCTTGGTAAGTATTGCCAAATGTGGATCAGATGGGGTTAGCCACCTTCAAGTTAAATCCAAGGTAAGAGCTCAGGTTTACTCTTCTGTAGGTGTATTTTGTTGGTATAATTGGATGTGATGGAAAGCCAACCTGCTGGAGATTCTTTCAGTAGACAGGAATTGAGAGTTTAGGAATTACTGCTTTAGTTATGATACGGCTGTGGAATCAATCAAAAGAAATCCCCCTTCTTGATCATAGTTTTATAAACTGAGATACTATGTAATGAGCATGTCTTGGGTACATTTTAAAATTCTCCTTTAGGAAAAAATATTTTAGATTTCACAGTATTTTCTCTTATGGCACAGAATATACTTTGCTGCCTAGTCTCATTAGCTCAGGTACACTGACAGACATACTATATGCTCCCTGGCTGCTAGCATACAGCTTCTTGGTCCTTGGCTAGTTCATTGCTCTACCAGCTGCAAACTCAAAATAAACAAGATAATCTTTGGCAAGAATCCTCATACTGAGTGAGAACATTTCTGTAAATTAAGGAGCGTTGCTTTTCTCTCCTTGTTCTATAAACCCATCACGGGTGAGTTTTAATGTTAATTGTCTTGTTCATATTAGAGATCATTGGAAAAGAATGCCAAATGCTATTCCAGGCCACATTTCTGGGTAAATAGTCAGCCAAAGAGTCAAACAGAAAGTTTCTGTAGCAGCAATGTCTAACTTGGAAGGCCAGAAAAACTCAAATGCACAGAAGTTGGGAATGATCAGTCCTTGTGCTTTTAGGAACTGATCAGGCTTGGGAAACTGAGGATCAATTATGGAACACTTATTTCACTCTGATACTGGATTTACTGAGCACTCTTATGTGCCACTTTGTCTCGTAGACCAGAACAGTAAAAGCAATGGAAATTAAATGCTGAAAACTAAAGGCATCGTTCATGTGTCTTCAACAGTTTCTTATATAGCCATCAGGGTACTTGTTTGCCCTTTTGAAGTGTGTTTTCTAGATAGCATTGAAATCAACATTTATGTTGATAGTGAAAACCTTTTGGAGGTCTTTTGCAGAAAGGGACAACTGATAGTGAAAACCTTTTCAAAGGTGTTTTTCGTGAAGGGAAGATTTAAAAAACAGAAAGCGCCGCCCCCCCCCCCCCCCCCCCCCCCCCCAGTACTCCTTTATTACAAGCATAGTTTGCTTTAACTCAAGTTGATCTTTTAGGAGAGAAAATAATGATTCTTGCAATACTTCTCATTTCTACTTCTTTTTTGTTTGTTTTTAAAAAGGGAATAATAGTAACCTAGAAACTGAGGCACTGTATGGTCATGCTGGGCAAAAAACCACAAAGAATAAAACACATAGTCTTACACATATATTTGAATAGCTCTGGTTAAATTCTCTTTTTCTCCATTTCATTTCCTTTGTTGATGGAACTGACACTTAGAAGTGCTTGCTGAGAGGGTGACAATCTTACTGCCGATTTAATCTCTCCTGCCCTGAGGCTGCCAAGTTTTATTAGGGGTGGTTATGATGTATGCACCCGGTCATCAATAACAATGACGGGATCGGTAGCTTATTTCAGAGTGCAGGCCACCAAGCAGCTGTCTGACTGACTTCTGAACACTGCTGACCTGGTCCATTATTGAAAGAGAGAGATCAAAGTCCCTTCATGTCATCACCTTTTCTCTAATACATAGTCTCCTTTTAAGTGGTGTTTTGTGGGGGGTTTTCATCTGGGAAGTTGTAGGTGTTGCGTGTCATGCCGAAAGGGTTTAGTGTAAATCCCCCATGAGAAACACTTATGGTGTGTGAAAATTTTTTTAATGCCCCAAGATGGGGAAACATCTTTGGCAATGCTAGAGCTGAAGCCAAAACTCAGGCTGAATCTTAGCCTTAGCCTTAAGATCATGGAACAGATCCTCTTGGAAAATATGTTGAAACATATGGAAGACAGGGAGGTGATTAGAGACACCCAACATAGATTCACAAAGGGCACATTTTGTGCCTGACTAATCTAATGGCCTTCTGCGATGGAGTAACTGCATCAGTGGACAAAGGAGGAGCTACAGGTGTCATCTATCTAGAGTTCTGTAAGGCCTTTGATACGATCCCCCACAACATTCTCACTGCTAAATTGGAGAGATAGGGATTTGATGGATGGACTGTTTGATGGATAAGGAATTGGCTTGAGGCAGCACCCAAAGAGTTACAGTTAGTGACTCAAATGTTCAAGTGGAAACAGTAATGAGTGGTGTCCCTCAAGGGTACATACTGTTTAATGTCTTCATTATGACATAGACGGTGGGATTGAGTTGCATCCTCAGCAGATTTCCAGATTGACACCGAGCTGAGTGGTACAGTTGGTAGACTTTTTACCAGGGCCTGTAGTGACAGGATAAGGGGTAGTGGTTTTAAACTGAAAAAGGGTAGATTTAGATTAGATATTAGGAAGAAATTCTTTCCTATGAGGGTGGTGAGGCACTGGAACAGGTTGCCCAGAGAGACTCTCGGTGGCCCGTCACTGGAAGTGTTGAAGGTCAGGTTGAATGGGGCTTTGAGCAACCTGATATAGTGAATGATGTCCTTGCCTGTGGCAGCAGGGTTGGACTAGATGATCTCTGAAGGTTAATCCAACCCTAACTATTCTGTGATTAGAGTGCTTTGGTAATCAGTAATTTCCTGGAATTAAAGACTGTATACCTCTTCCCAACCTGATTACTGGATGGAACAATGCTTTATTTTTTTAAATTTATTTATTTTCCTCTGAAAGTGCATCTAAACATACTTCCGTTTTTCTTGGTTAGAAGAGAATGTTGAGAAGAAATAGTGTGAGATTCTTTTGTAATGTGTTTGGTTTTCTTGTGGTCTCTGTTTTTCTCAGCATTGAAATGGTAAATAAACTACAGGAGATAATAAATATTTACTCTGATCCATGAAAAGATGGATTTAACTTAGATGACTGTTTCTCCTAGTTTAGCTGCTGATTTCATAAAAAGGCAGAATGGACCATTTAGGAGTAAATTTGCTTTCATCAAAATGTAAAACCAAGTATTTTCTACAAACAGAACTAAGATTTATTGGAATTACTGAATTTGAGTAAATTGACTAATAACGTGTTTGATCTAATTCTGATGTTAGCATCAGTAATATTGTGAAGATGGCTTGGCTTATACCATCTGTGATCACAGGAATCTAGAAACATTCTTTGTCCAGAGTAATGTTTGTTCTCTTAAGGTTTATTTACTTAATTCCATTCATTCTTGCGTTTTATCTGCAAGACATGATAATAATGAATTCTGATTCACTGTGGTTTTGTTCTGTGTTTGGCCGTACAACAGAGTAATACACTACTATTAATTATTAAATCTAGTTAGGGTTGAGGACTAAACTTATGATAATCTCTAAAGATTTTAGCCTTTGAAGCAAAACCAGATAAACAACATGAACAGAATTTGCTAATAGCTTAATTATGACTGTACTCCCAATGACAAATGCAAACTTCTGACATTGAACAGTGAAGTTAATATGTATGCCTATAAGTTAACTTCCCTTGGAGAATTTTCTGACACAAGCATTCTCTGGGCAAAGGCATTCTTGTGCCTGTATTTATTTTTCTTTATGTTAGTTTTATTAGTGCTGTTTTCATTTGATTATTCTCTGAAAATATTTTGGCTGAATCTTTTGATTTGCAGACTTTCTTGGTCTACAATTTAATGTAGTAAAGTGAGGAGCACAGTAGTTAAATTTTTACAGTGCCTTCTTTTGTCTGTGGAGTTTTCCCATTAAATAATATAAAACCAGTAAAGCAAGAGGAGATATAGGATTTCGTTGTTTAAAATGGCAAAATAAGGTGGTTTTTTGTTGGCAGTTATGCAAAGTTACTCTATATATAACTTGTCAAGCTGTTAGGGCACACTCTTATGTTAGAATAGCTTAAAAAATGGGGAAAAAACCACCATGAGAGTATTTTGTAATGCCTTTGTTTTATATTTTACTTGTTTGTATCTCCAAGGAGTGACATTTTCTGCAATAATCCATAGCTGGAGAAACAGGTCATCACCTTCCATGCCTGTGTGTTTTATTTGTCTTGTTCACATGATACCAAGCTGCTTCTGTGTAGTAACGTAATTCTCTAATACCTTCCCATTTGTTTGCAAGGTTTTTCATGTGCACAGAGAGCCAAACTCAGGGAAGTGGTTAGAACAGGGCAGGCCATAAGCTAGAGAAATGTTCATTTGTTGATTTAATATATATGTTTTTAAAACAGTATTTCAACCTACCAACCTAGACTGTAGTTTGGGTATAGTGACATTAATTGTATCAATCACTGTGCTCCGTAGCTCTCAGTCTTGCTTTTGCTTCTGTGTTGTTTTGGGGGGCGGGGGTTGTGTTTGTTTTTTTCTTTTTGGGTCTAGTTTTTGGGGATGGCGTGTTTTTTTAACCAAAATGCATGGCTGTTCCACAAAATGCCTTCAACCTGTCTGATAAATAAACAGATTATTGTGGAATTTCCTTTCCATGTTAGGTGAAGTGTAAGAAATAAAATAACTATACTACTTATGGTTTAAATTCATCATCTTCTTGAACATTACATTTATTAAGAACTTCAAGGACAAAAAGGAAGTATTCCAATATCCCCTGTTTGTGGCAAGGTCTGGATGGTTCATAGTTCAGTTCTAACTCTGTAACTGTAGGGTGCATTTTGTAATCCTTTAATCATTCTTGTAGCTCTCTTTCACTCCTTTCCAACTCTTCAACATCATTACTAAAGAACAGATGATGAGAACTGAACACTGATCTGTATATACTTTTTATTACAAGTATGAGAGTAAAATTTCTCTTCTACTAGTTGGGATACTACTGTTGATGTGTGTTCAAGGAGTGCAACAGCCTTCTGAGCCATGACATTAAACTGTTTGTGTTTAGATGACTATCTGCTGTAACTCCAATACTCTTCTAAATAACTGCTTTTCAGGTGGTTTCATTCATTGCTTGACAGCTACATTTAATAGTACTTCAATGCACAGTTTTTGCCTGTTTCTGATTTACAGGTTATTCTAATCATTTTTCAGCATCATATCCTCTTCATAATTTACCAGTCCACAGCTTTTGTGTCACCTGCAAGTACTGTCAGTAATAATTTTATGGTTTTATTCTATCTTGTGGGTGAAGATATTTAAGTTTCTTACCCCAGTCTTGGTATTGCTGGGATCCTGTTCGGAAGACAGCTGTCTGCTGAGGACTTTCACCTATGTAACTTAATAGTTACTGTTTAAACAACTGTTATTTAATGCATGCTATATTGGTTTCTTGTACAATCAGTTGCTTAGCAGATGCCTAGTTCCTCAAAACCACTGACTTTGTACAGCAAGCCGTCTGAAATGTAATGGAATAGCTTTCTTTCCCTCACCCCTTTCCCTTCCTTTGGGATTTTTTGGGTGATATTTGAAGAGTTAGAAGGCAGGATGATTTTTTAGCCATTCCTTGTAAAACTCTTTGATAAGAGGTGTCTGAACCTGCTGAGTGACAATGTTCTAACTTTAGTAAATCCTCTGTAACATTTATCTTCAGTGGGTGCTATGGTGGACACTCCAATTGTCATTGCAGATGTTGTCTATGTTTTCCCTAAAACCAAACCAAAAATATTTGCAAATTATGTATGTTTTTTTCTGTGTTAATAAATATTACGTGTTCTACAGCAGCAGTTTAGTGAGGAACTAACATGGTTTTAAGTGTTTTGTGATTAAAAAAAAAAAAAAAGAGGTCTCATATAGAGCCCTGGAGTGCTTCCTTTGACTCTTTCTATTAATAATTTGTGAAATTTCTCAAATTTTTGGCTTACCTATTTAAGTTTTCACCTTTTATATCCCCTCCTGTTGAGGCTGCTTTTATTACTTTTCATTTTTCTTTGTTGTGTAGAATTGAGGCTGTCTAGGCTGTTTCATAAAATGTTCTGAAGTGACTCGCAGTTGTTCATGGTTTAAATCTAAATCCAGTTATCTCCACTTGCAATTCTGCAAGCTTTTGCTAAAGTAGCTCTCATGAAACACAGCATGCCTATAACATACCTCTACTACTGGTGTTGGACTTCTTTTGTTTACATACAGCAAATGGTATAGAGTCGTAATCACATGCTGCTGCAGTTACTTTTGACTGTAGTTCTGTTACATGTTCTTTTTCTTAAGAAGTATCTCTATGTGGTGCTTTTCTGGTTTAGAAATTGCAATTTGTAAACTTGCAGAAATACCAGGGTAATTTGCTTGAGACCTTTAGCATCAGTTACATGGCCCTGAGAGATTATACCTACTTCCCTTTTCGCTAAAGTGTTTAAGGAGCCCCACTCGCTTGTCTGTCACATTAGCTGTGACTTAGTCATCTGCCATGGCACCAGCTTTTGTGTCAATTTTTCTCTATTAGAATTTAAACTGAAAATATTAAAGATCACTGGCTGCAAGCCAGTTTTGAAGTACAAAAAAGCTAATCACTAAACTTTCACTTGTGTAAGTCTTTGCTTCAGTTATATCTTCCTCTTCAAATCTAAATCTGTATATTAGCAATTCTTTGTGTTTATTGCCTAGGCATCTAGAACACTTGTACAAACAGTTTAATTTCTCCATTTAATTTGATTATTCATTTAACTTTAATTTGAATTTTTCTGCTAAATAAGTGCATTTGCCCTGCCCCACCTTCACTTTCAATAGTGCAATGATACTTTGACCTTTCTGGCCAGCATGCCTTTCTGAATATTTTTCCTCCTTTTCTAACAATGAAAATTGTCCCAGCTCTGCAACTCCATCTTCCACAGAAATCCAGTGACTAGTCCCCAGAATGAAACTGTCACATATTCTTTACCTGTCCAGGAGTTCACGTCTAGGTTGTTCTGTTTTCTTCTGGTGTGAAACAGAAATGTTGTTCAAACTGTGTGTGAGGATAAGTGTGGAGTGTTTAGGTATTTATAATTTACAAGATTCAGAGTAATTTGTCTCATGGAGTGTACTTCAGGCACATGTATAATTTTGCTGTCATTATTTCTGTTAAATACAGTTGAGAAAGACCCTTGATCTATTAGCAGGGACTTGCTTGCATCCCAATAGAGTGCATTCTAATGGAATAGCTATCCCAACTGTCTGTGCCTATGCCTTAGGGTACCTGCAGGCTTCTCCTCTGTACTGCTGGCAAACTGGTCATGGTTCATCCACCTTATGAGCGCTGTATGGCTATACACCAGTGCATTTGTGTAAGGGTCAGTGCTTGGTGAATGATGGCAGCAGCGGCTTCACACTTCTGTGAAATACAAAAATAGCTTCAGGTTGCACCTTGAGAAACGCTGGCTTTAGAGGTCTGCTGTTAGGAGTTCTGCATCTTCTGCAGAGGGATTGGGTCTGCCCTTAGAAGCCGAGTGCTCCTTGTTATCAAGGAGGAAGTGGATGTTCCAGGACTTAACTGCAGTTGCAAGAGTCTCGGATGCTCACAGAATACCTTGTCCCACTTATCATCATCTGGCTTTCAGACTTTCATGGACAGACTTAATCTTGCTAAGATGAGGATTTGAGGCCTATGGGACTATTGCTTACTTGTGGGACTGCGTTGGCTTATGTTACTGTGGAGACTAGCAGCTTTTTCCATAATTTTCAGACGTTCACTAACACAGCTGAAGGGACTTGACTCTGCACTGACACAGATGCAGCCTGAGCTCCTGTATGCCCTGGAAAAAAAGTTTCTTCATGTAGTAGAGCACTTAGACTTCTTCTCATCCTGCCTGATGGGCAGTGACTTTGAGATTAGGCTTCCCAGTACAAGAAATGAGGTATGGAACTTCTGGAGAGAGTCCAGCAAAAGGTGCCTAATGTGATAAAGGGACTTGAACATCTCTCCTGTGAGGAAAAGCTGAGAGAGCTGGGACTGCTCACCCTGGAGAAGGGAAGGCTTGGGGAGGGATCTTACCGATTTATATAAATACCTGAAGGGAGGGTGTAAAGAGGACAGAGCTAGACTCTCTTCATTGGCACTCACTGACAGGGTGAGAGGCAGTGGGCGCAAGCTGAAACACAGGAGGTTTCCTCTGAACATCAGGAAGTGTTTTTTCACTGTGAGGGTGACTGAGCACTGGGAAGGGTTGCCCAGAGAGGTTGTGGAGTCTTCCTCTTTAAGAGATACTAAAAACCTGTCTAGATGTGGTCCTGGGCAGCTTGTTGTAGGTAGCCCTGCTTGAGCAGGGGGGGTTGTACCAGATGACCTTCAGAGGTCCCTTCCAACCTCAACCATACTTTGATGTGCTGCAGCATCATCTTGCAGATCTAGATCGTTTGTGTCACCAGTTTAACCAGACCTTTAATTACTGTGCAGGGAATCCCATGGAATCCACATTTCACTGTGCTGCCATTGACCTATCAGTTGCTTATGGGTGTACAAAGAATTGGTTTGTAGACACTACTGGCCCACTGTGGCCAGGTACCTGGGGGGAAATCAGTGAAATCCTTGGTTCTACAGTTCAGAGGTGTTCCAGTGGCAGTATGCCAGCATACTTCTCAGGGAGTAGCTGCCTTTGCAGCTGTAGCTTCAAGCAGTTGATTGTAGGGTAAGGGACCTCCAGGCCTGATCCAGTGTCAGCACTGCCAGCGATATAGGGCAGTTGTGGTTTCAGGGGTTTGGCAAATCATTATAAACTGAGTAGACACAGCAGGATTGAAGCCTTCTAGCTCGGATACGCATACTCTGGCAAGGCCCTAACACCATGTATGATGTACGTGCATGATGCTGTGTGTGTAAGCTCAGACAGTACGGAAACATCCTAAGTAACGTGTGGGTGTGGTCACAAACTCAGTTGTTTTGGCCAGTGCTCAGAGATGCCCTGTCTAGTGTCAGCAAATTCCTTTTGCACAGGACAAATTAGATAAAAGTAACACAAAAAAAAAAAACCACCACTCTCTTCTCCTCCCTTCTCAACATTCATCACTAACAGAAGTGTGCTGCAAAGTCAGGAGATTATTTGCAAAGATGAGGGCTAATCTCACTCTGCACATCCATGACAGAAAGATCTGAAAGACTGATGGCTCTCTACAAAGATACTGTGCACCAAATATGTGTGTTCTAAAATACATACAAATAACTTAAAACAGCCAGTCTCTCCAGTCAAGGCTATGAAGTCAGGTGAAAAGTGTGGAGGGTGAGGAAGGAGTGCACAGACTGCCAGTCTGTAGCCCTGCCGTGCTCAGGCCAAGTGCTGGAGTGGCAGAGCAGCTGGCTCCTGCCTTGGCTCCTGTGAGAGACCAAAGCTGGCAGGACTTTACTCTGGAGGAAGCAGATGCTTGCTAGAGGGGCTGGTGGTTTCTTTTAGAGAACTTGTAGGGATGGTGAGGAGGGACACAAGCTCAGGTGCAGACAGGCACCCGCTGCCAAAGCAACAGGTAGTACTGTTCCCACTGCTTTATTGCTTTTTTCAGGAACCCTGCTCCTAACTAGTGTTTGAAGGTAAGCCTGTACCCAGTAGCTGACTGGTGTGGTGCACCACGTCTCCAGTGTCCCATGTCCAGTACCCTAGAGCATCTGCTACCTTGGTGTCTACTGATGACTCTGATGTCTGTGAGAGTGAAGCATGAGGCTGTGACGCACACCTTAGCTCTTCCTGCATTTGCTCTGCTACAGGGAAGAGTGAAGGTATTGATGTGGTCTTATGATAAAACATCTCATGCAGTTCAGTTAGGGAGACAGAGATGGGGCATTTGTCAGGCTGCACTAGAGTGTGTACCTTGGCCCATCATTACATCTCTCTTTTAATGTAAAACTGCTGCTTAGTGCTCAGTGGTAACTAGGCAGTGAAATGCTTGAGGAGGACTGGACCTCAGCAAGTGAGAGCCATAAGGTAATCATTGGCTCTTTGCTGTTATTTTCTAAAAATGGACTTGTGTGTTTTCCTTTTTTCATAACTCTGTGTGGATTTTTCTAGGGTTTTTTTGTTTTATTTGTGTTTTAAAGTAGTCTTGTGAGCCCTCAACCTGTAGAATTTCTTTGCATCTTGACCTGAAAAAGCAAATGATGGCAAGTTGTTTCCCAGGCTCTCCTTAGGTGATTCCAGTAATGGCTATTAGTTGAGTCAGCTGTTTGGGGCTATACTATTTTATTTTTTATTTCCTTTCTTTGTGAAAACCAATAAATGAAAGGAAGGCAAAAGCCATTTGAATGATGGATTATCTTCTTGTCTGTCCTAAGTAGCCTGCTTTAAATGTACTAAGGTCTTTGCTTCCTACAAAGACTTGTCTTTTTGTCTCACTCCTCCCCGCAGCATGTCCCGTCCCGTTCCCCCCCTGCCCCTTGCAGAATAAGGTATGTTTAAAAAAAAATAAAACAAATCACAAACCAAAAAAATCCAAACCCCATAAAATAAAACAAACCCAACCCCTTCCATGTTGTGAAATGGAAGTGGAGAAAACCTTAAGGGCTTTTGTTGAACACTCTTCCAGCAACCAAGTATAGTGACCTTGTTAGTTTTCCAGTGTATCTTGCTCTGTGATGAAGTACCTTGGAATATCTCAGGTTTTCTTCATTGAGAAGACTGTAATGAGGATGTCTAGAAATGGATTTTTATATTTAGGTTTACAGTGGTAAATGAAGGTTTTACCTTGCTGCTGTTCTCCCTTCTGACTCAGTTGCCTTACTAATGAATCCTTTTTCATGGAGGAGGAAAATTATTCTCTCCCCAAGTCTTTTTGAAGCAGACCTCCTTCACCAATTGATAATGCAAATTCCAAAGTTTATTGCTTTCAGAGTAATCTTGTTCTGAATTTCAGACAGCCCTGTAAATCCATCAGCAAGCAAGGTAGATTGTTTTTGTGATAATGCATATTATTGCAATTCTGTGTTGACATAAATGTCACCTAAGAGTATTTCCTCTTTTTCATAAGCTAATGGTATCTCTGTAGCAATAAGTATCATGAGCCTTCTTCTCCTGCCAGTAGTCTCATTGTAATAATAGTTCTACGAGTTACATTTCAGAAGAATGCTGGAAATACTAGGCTTTATTCCTGGATCAATTAATGAATCCACACTCACCATCATTTCTCAAAATGGTGATTCACACTGATTTAAAATAATCATTACAGTTTGGATCCTGCTGCATGATTCTGTTTCTAAATGATAAGAAGTTTGCCTTCAACTGAGGACTTTAAAGTAGACCATTATCTTACCTTCACACAATAGCTTTTCTATTTGGAAAAGTGTTGTACTGAAACTAAACTTTGAAGTAGGTGAAGCAGAGGCAGGAGATGTTACTTTCATAAGTGATTCTGCTCCCCCTCTGGCGTGTCACCCAGTTTATAGACTGAGATGGAAAAGAGGCTGAGGTACCAAAGCTATCGAAGAGGCAGGTTTTAGTTTACATAGCACTGGAAATGCTTGCCTAGGAGTAGTAGGATTTTCATGTCTTATCTAATACTCCACTAAATGTCTGAACTAAGCTTCATGTTTAAATACCTTGGAGACATCTTCTTGTCACACTTCCATAAAAAGCGACTAGTTATAGAAATTCCTTTTCATTCTTGTCTGTTGCATACAGTCAGGCACTGATATTTTTGGTGGTGTCAGTAGTTCATTTGTTCTGAAAAACCTTGTTGTGAGATGTATTTGAATGTGTTGTTACATTTGGTCTAAACTATGCAGTCATACTGGTATTTGGAAGTAATTTTGACTAATAGTTTTGAATATGTATGTAAAAGATCCTGTCACTTTTTCCTCTATCTATTTAAAGGTACTGAAATTCAATAATTTCTTTGCAATACATCTGGCTACTTTAGTTATTGGCTTCTCACACTGCAGCTCTCAGTGGGCTTGGATACCTGACTGCATATGTTCATCCTCATCATGCCACACTGTGTAGATGAAGAATCTGTTCAGAGAGATTGCAGGATTCCCAGAGAGAGCAGGGTCCTCCGCCAGTGTGCGCTTCAGTGCCTAACTTACTTGCCCATTGACCTGATTTAGAAGCCCAGGCAGAGTAGGGTGAGTGAGTAAGTGTGTGTGTGTAAATAGGCAGAACTGGCAGGATTGGAAGCTGAGACTACCTTTTGATCACGGATGAGAATGTGATTGGTTTTGTTCCCTTTATTTGATGATGTTTCTGACTTTTCAGTGCATGGATGAAAGATACACAACAGTTACCTTTCTTGAGAGGTTGAAGTTGTGAGTTTGAACTGGATTGGCTGAACAAGAGGAACTAATTAAAGTTCTTCCATGTCCTGCATGACTTTGCTAAACAGTAAGCTCTTTTAAGTAGAAGGGGTTATTTCCTCCTCTAGTTGTATTTTGAATTGGAGAAAATGGCCTTGCAGTTTATGTCAGGCTTGCTTTGGTAGACTTAACTCCTCACATGAGGCCCTCTGGGAGTGTGCTGGTTTTGACTGCAATAGTGTTAATTTTCTTCATAGTAGCTAGTATGGGGCTACATTTTGGACTCGTGCTGGAAACAGTGTTGGTAACAGAGGGATGGATGTTCTAGTTACTGCTGAGCAGTGCTTACACGGAGTCAAGGCCTTTTCTGCTTCTCACCACACCTGGCCAGCCAGTAGACTGGGGGTGCATAAGAAGCTGGGAGGGGAGAGAGCCGGGACAGCTGGCCCCAACTGACCAGGGCGTTATCCATACCATATGACATCATGCTTAGCAATAAAAGCTGGGGAGAGGGGAGGAGGAAGGGGGCTGTTCACGGTTGTGGTGTTTGTCTTGCCAAGTAACCATTAGGCATGATGGGGCCCTGCTTTCCTGGAGATGGCTGAACACCTGCCTGCCGCTGGGAAGTGGTGGATGAATTCCTTGTTTTGCTTTGCTTGTGTGTGCACCTTTTGCTTTCCCTATTAAACTGTCCTTATCTCAGCCCGTGAGTTTTCTTACTTTTCTCTCCCCCATCCCAAGGCAAGGGGGAGTGACCGAGTGGCTGCATGGTGCTTAGTTGCTAGCTGGGGTTAAACCATGACAGGGAGGTAAGGAGATGTTTAGTTTATAGACTCCATCAGCACTTAGAAACCTTGGCAACCAGTCCTTGGTTTTGCCAGCAATAGAGTGCTTTTGAGTAAGTCAGAAGCAAAATGCAAAGCACCTGGGGAACTGAACTGTCAAAAACTGAGGAAGTACAGATTTTGCTCGGTAGAAATACAGAGCAGCAGAGCACAGATGTAAAATCTTTGCAGTTGTGGAGTTGGGTCTAAGTTCAAAGTTATTCTTTCTGCTCTTGTTGATGTGTGTCACAGCCATCTACAGAATCCCTGCTGAGGATGATCTGTAAAATTCCCACAAAGAGCAGTGGAATATACATCAGTAGCTTGAGTCAAAGGCACAGTTCAGAGCCCCAGTTTCCAGGTAGATAGTATGTTCTCATCATATACCTGATGGATGAGCTTTTGTAATAGCATGTGCGTTGCCCTGTTATCTTGTGCCTCAGCTTCAGGAGTCCGCAAATTCACATTCACAATATGCTGTACTGCCAAGCCTGACAGGTGAGGAGCTTTGGAAGTTTTAATACAGTGCCAGAAAGACACATTAAAGATAGTAATTTAAAAAATGTCTGTCTGATAGGTAAATATCCATAAATCCCTTATATTATCTTCGGTTATTTTAAGCAAGAATAAATAAGTAGGAGATGCACAAAAACAGTGGCAGAAACTTGTTGCTTCTCTTGTGTGTAGCAATGACATTGAGGATTCAGTTAATTTTTCATGGGGGTTTTTTTGGGTCCTGATTGATAAATGTTGAATAACCCTTTGAGGCCTAGAAAAGATTTTACTATATAAAAAGTGAAGTGAGAAACCTTAACGAAATAGATGCAGGCCTCTCAGCAGGGTGGGCTCTCAGCAGGATGGGCCCTTGAGATAAGGGAGGAGCTGCAACTACTGAGTCCCAAGATAAGGAAGGGGAATTCAAAGAATGCTAAATTGACATGCTGAAGAGACCTAATTGGGTGAAAAGTCATAAGAGGAAGAAGAGGAATCTTCAGTCTTCATCCTGAAGACCCCTGCCCAAGACCATCAGGAGACATTGCGCAGGCGCAACGGGGAGGGACTTGGGGCAGGATTTATGATAATGATTTCTCAAAACTAATTGTAATCTCTCTCCCTATTCTCGGGATTATCATGAATATGTAAACACTTACGCTATAGAAAGGAGCTGCTTTTCGCTCCAAAATGTGCACGTTTGTGGAGGAGCGATCCCCCGTGCACCCAGCGCTGAATAAACATACCTTCTTTATAACCTTACTGGTTGTAAAGTCGTGACTCCGCACGTCAAAGGGCAGACTTCTACTTAACAGCAACTAAAGTTAATGCATGTACTTTGAGTGGACGTGTCAGATTATTATTACCTTTTACAAAATAAAGGTGCTATGATCAGAGTGGTTTAATCAACTGGAGCAAAGCTTTATTGTAGAGAAACCAAGGATGCTCCTCAATGATGCTTGTTTTCACATTGCTCTCTTTTTGGATGATAACAGTACAAGAGTATTTGTAGTAAGAGGGAATAGTTACATAGCACTACACATTTTCAGAGTGCTGCACACCCGCTAGCTAATCAGTCACTCTGTCACCTCCACAAGGGAGGAAGTAGTTAATTATTACTATCTCTGTGATCATAAGTGGGGGAGTGGAGGCAAAGGCTGTTAGCAAATAGTATGAACAGGACAGTGGGTCTGTAGGACAGAACAGTAGGTGCTGAGAACATGATGTCCATAATCTATGGGTTTTTTTTGCTTTGAACTAGGCCTAGTCTGATCCCAGGGACTAAATTCCTGGTTGTGGCTAGAAGGCATTAGGTGTGGTCCTTAATTTCAAGTTTTTACTGGTTTCATTCTAAAGGAATCCAGCTTCTCACTTGGAGATATTTTGATGATAATGAATGACAGCAGAGTGAGCAAGGGAGATGAGAAGGTTCGTTTCAAAAGTGTTCCGAACCTAGCTAAAAGACTAGTGTATGCCTACCCAGAAGGATACTCTGGCTAGTGGTTTGAGATTGGAGTTTTGCCATGCTTGCAGGTTAATTGTTTAGTCTGGAGAAAAGGAGGCTGAGGGTAGACCTTATCACTCTCTACAAGTACCTAGAAGGAGGTTGTAGCAAGGTGGGTGTCAGTCTTTTTCCAGGTGTCAGGATGAGAGGAAATGGCCTCAATTTGCACCAGAGGAGGTTTAGATTGGATATTAGGGAAAATTTCTTCATGGAAAGGATTGTCAAGCATTGGAACAGGCTGCCCAGGGAAGTGGTTGAATCACCATCCCTGGAGGTATTTAAAAGACATGTAGCTGTGGTGCTTAGGGACATGGTTTAGTGGTGGACTTGACAATGTTAGATTAATGGTTGGACTTGATGATCTGAGAGGTCTTTTCTAACCTAAATGATTGTATGATTTTCAGAGCTGCTAAGCACTGCTAAACTGGAAGAAGGCTTATGGTTGCAGGCATCTCCAAATAGCGTTGTATATACATGGAACAAAAACTTGGCCCTGGTGGTTAGCTGCTACTGTGTACAAAAGTGGTGGAACTGGCATTTCACCTCAGGAATTTTCCCTCCCTGTTAGTGCTGAGACATAATGAAATATTAATCCTTTGAAACAGGCTGATTTAGGTTTAGCAACATCTTTTAATTAAGTCTCATTTTCATGAAGAACATGAGCTACTTACTCTCTTTTTCTGTGTGTCAGTGCCAATAGTAATTTAAAGTCAATATCCATTACATTAAAAAACTTTGAATATATTGTCCTCTTTATGGTATTTTTTATTTTAAATAGTCTGAACTATTAATGATGCTTCACTTGTCCTTTGCTTTGCTTTCCATATTGGACCCTGCAGACAGTTGCATAATTAATTGATTAGAGAAATGTTTATTCTCTGATTAGGCATTGTCAAAACTCTGTGGTTATTATTGTCTTTGTTAATATCTAAATTACCAGTCTTTTTTGTTTGATTTGACTTTTTCTTTCAGTTAACTGTCAGTTACTGTCAATTCATATCAATGTTTTTCAGTGGAAACATCAGAAAAACAGGAGATAATAGATGTTTCTGATCTCAAAATTAAGGAATTGAGCTGGGAAAAATACAAACAAACTTTCAAGCTGTCCTTTTGTCAGAAAGAAATGAAAGATAGCTCTTCTGCCTTTTTTTGCATGTGCAAGTATATTGATACAGCCTTTAAAATACCTTTGACCTCCGCAGTGTTTGTAGGCACACAACAGTGTTGTTAGAATGAGAGGTTTGATGCTGGCTTTCCCATGTGTCAGTTCTGTGTCTACCACAATGACCCCAACTTGAATTTTTTCATGCTTAAAGTGAGCCAGGTGCCTTTAACTTGATGTACAATTATCTTTTACATGTTTCTCAGAAGGTTTATGACCACCAGTAAAAGTAGAAAAAAAAATTTTTATTTAACAAAGAAATTGGAAGGTTTTGATTGGGTAGTTGATAGAGTAGATTTAAAGCGTTGGAGAAGTACATCTCAGAAATTACCCTATACTAACGAGGAGGAAAAAATTAAATCTTAGTCCATCAGCTGAGTCTGTAAGGGAGCAAGCTATTATACTGTCATGTTACAGGTGTCAAATACTGCACTGTGATCTTACGTGATACTGAAAGCGAAAAGCTTCTGACCTTATCTAGGCTATAGTTCACCAGCATGGAACTTTTATTGTTCTTGTTAAGAAGAAAAATAGTTCGTTTTTAAGTAAGATGAAAACAAGGAAGCAAAACTTGTAAAAACTCTTGAGACAGAATTGGACTTGGAGCTAGATAGTCTGCTAGCTGAGTTCATAGGACATGGAAATATAAAATGATAACTTCATTGTAGAGATTCGCAAAGAGAATAACAGGCTGTCTCTCATGGCCTCTCAAAATTAATGAATATCTCATAAATTTGATTAGAAATATGATCAATTCAAGTAAACAAATCATAGTGTAATTATATGATGCATTAGCTTCTAAATAAAATTGCTGGTAAAATACATCAAAAAACACATGTATTCATGTAGTTTTATGTTAGCAATCCTGTGTAAGAGCCAAGACAACTTATTTCACAGAATCACAGAATTGTCTAGGTTGGAAAAGACCTTGAAGATCATCCAGTCCAGCCATTAACCTAACACTGACAGTTCCCATCTACACCATATCCCTCAGCACTATGTCGACTTTACTCTTAAACACCTCCAGGGATGGGGACTCCACCACCTCCCTGGGCAGCCCATTCCAACGCCTAACAACCTGTTCTGTAAAAAAATGTTTCCTAATATCCAGTCTAAACCTTCCCTGGTGCAACTTGAGGCCATTCCCTCTTGTCTTATCACTTATTACTTGGTTAAAGAGACTCATCCCCAGCTCTCTGCAACCTCCTTTCAGACAGCTGTAAAGGGCGATGAGGTCTCCCCTCAGCCTCCTCTTCTCCAGACTAAACAACCCCAGTTCCCTCAGCCGCTCCTCGTACGACCTGTGCTCCAGACCCTTCACCAGCTTCGTTGCCCTTCTCTGGACACGCTCGAGTAATTCAGTGTCCTTTTTGTAGTGAGGGGCCCAAAACTGAACACAGTAATCGAGGTGCGGCCTCACCAGTGCTGAGTACAGGGGTAAGATCACTTCCCTGTCCCTGCTGGCCATGCTATTTCTGATACAGGCCAGGATGCCATTGGCCTTGGCCACCTGGGCACACTGCTGGCTCCTGTTCAGCCAGCTGTCAATCAACACCCCCAGGTCTCTCTCTGACTGGCAGCTCTCCAGCCACTCCTCCCCAAGCCTGTAGCACTGCTGGGGGTTGTTGTGGCCCAAGTGCAGCACCCGGCATTTGGCCTTATTGAAACTCCTCCAGTTGGCCTTAGCCCATCACTCCAGCCTGTCCAGGTCTCTCTGCAGAGCCTCCCTACCCTCGAGCAGATCAACACTCCCACCCAACTTGGTGTCATCTGCAAACTTACTGAGGGTGCACTCGATCCCCTCGTCTAGATCATCAATAAAGATGTTAAACAGGAGTGGCCCCAAAACCGAGCCCTGGGGGACACCACTCGTGACCGGCCGCCAACTGGATTTAACTCTGTTCACCACAACTCTTTGGGCCCAGCCATCCAGGCAGATTTTTACCCAGCAAAGCATGTGCCCATCCAAGCCGCGAGCAGCCAGTTTCACCAGGAGAATGCTGTGGGAAATGGTGTCAAAGGCCTTACTAAAGTCAAGGTAGACAACATCCACAGCCTTTCCCTCATCCAATAAGCAGGTTACCCTGTCATATGAGATCAGGTTTGTCAGGCAGGACCTGCCTTTCATAACCCCATGCTGACTAGGCCTGATCCCCTGGTTGTCCATTATATGACTTGTAATGGCACTCGAGATGACCTGCTCCATGACCTTCCCTGGCACCGAGGTCAGACTGACAGGTCTATAGTTTCCTGGATCCTCCTTTCTGCCTCTCTTGTAGATGGGTGTCACATTTGCCACCCTGCAGTCCAGTGGGACCTCCCCAGTTAGCCATGACTTCAGGTAAATCATGGAAAGCGGCTTGGCGAGCACATCTGCCAACTCTTTCAGCACCCTTGAGTGTAACCCATCCGGTCCCACAGACTTGTGTGCATCCAAGTGGTGTAGCAGGTCTCCGACCACTTCTTCTTTAATTGTGCTGAGCTCATTCTGCTTCCCCTCCCCGTCTCCCAGCTCATGAGGCTGGGTGTCCAGGGAACAGCCAGTTCCACTGCTAAAGACTGAGGCAAAGTAGGCGTTGAGCACCTCAGCCTTTTCCTCATCCTTAGTTACCATGTTTCCCTCTGCATCCAGTAAAGGAGGGAGATTTTCCCTAATCCTCCTTTTGCTGTATTTGTTTAATAACAGTCTGTTTTGTGATTGTACAGTCCCAAGTCAAATCATGTGTACAGTATTGCTGGTAGGATGCACATGAACCAACTGACCCACACCAGTTGTTGACATAAAGGAATTGCCTCATTGCCCTAGGAGGTCATGTTGCTGATTTAGTAGCTGTCAGTAATTCACTGCTGTTCAGTATGAAAATACCCAGTGCTATAGGTGCTTCAGACAGGATCTCTGTGCTCTGACATAAAAAAAGAGCTCATTACAGTGTGTCAGTGTGTTAGGCACTTAGGTTCATTGATACTGAGTTTCTAATGAGATGCCAGCTGGTGTGGTTAAACCGTTTGCTTTTCTGCAGTGCTGGGTTGTTAGATTTTAAAATGCTTTACGCAAGGTTATTTATTGCATAAAATAGTGCAATAAATGAAGGTGAGAAACTGAAACAGTGATTAAATTTGCCAAAACCTACTTAACAAGTCAAAAAAGGTGCCAGAAGTGGAACATATTACCTGGATCCCAATTCAGTTCCTTTTCCAGTGAGCACTTGTGGTTCACAAATCAAAGAAAATGATTTATGGCTAGTTAGTGAATTGCAGGCTTGGTGCTTCATCCCAGCTCCAAATTGCACAATCCCTAGCTACAGCAAAGCTCCAGGGCATCTCTTTCCTTACATGCTCGATCTAAATGGCATCTCCCAGCATGAGAGACACGTTACTGTTTAGTAGTCCACAAGCAAAAACTTGGGAAGCCACCGTTCCTTCTGCTTGCTTTAACCTGTAGAGCTTCAGTAGCAATCTGTGTTTGTACTCATCTGTTGCGCTTATTCAGAATACAACCACATTTCAGCAGTGGTATGATTAAACCCAGGATTATGTCTGTAAAAGGCCCTTGGGTGAGGGCCAGCACCACAGAGAAACCTCCTATTTTCTCACTGGTAATTCATAATAGTTTTGCCTGGAATAGCCCAAAGAGAATGTAGTTTAGGACAGTTCAGTGTGTACTGAATACAATTTTGTTCTTTCCATAGTGTAGGTACTTTAACATGTTAGGACATATTAATCTGGACTCTTGCAGAGCCAATCCAGGAATGAGTGGATCAGTTAATTACCATGCAAGTAGTTGCAGCCTATGAATGTTCTTACAGGGCCTGCTCACATACTCAGATTAAAACTAGTGTACACACACTGTAGTCACTCTGCACATGCTTAGTGAAACCTGTGCTTTCTGGGGGTGCCAGGCTTACTGCCTGCATGCCAGTAGTGCAGTTGCATTGTGGTTGTGAAGAAAGCCGAGTGATTTTATGAATGTGTCAGGCATGCAGGCTGTGAACAGACCCAGTAAATAACAGCCTCTGGAAAGTTCTGCTTTTAATGCTTATTTGCCATAGGTCCTTACCTGCAGCAGGGAGACATCATGGCCACCAGATAGCTGTACCACCAGATAGCAGACAGCCTTCCAACATAAAATCGGTCTTCTATTCATCCACAGAAAGAGGAATTGTTGCACTTCAGTCTTGCTAATTCAGGAAATATCTGTGCAAGGGAAGAGAAGAATCTAAGACAGTTATCTTAGGCTTTAGACCACAGTATTTAGGACTATAAAAATGTAGAACTTTTTTCAAATTTCCTATACCTTCCAGAGTTAATGAAATATTAGATTGCCTGCAGTCATCTGTGGTTCAAGAGACAAAGTGTTTTTGTAATTGGAAGCTGGTAGAGTACAAATCACTGCATCTCCACTTATTTTGTCCCAGACTGTTGTCACAGCATCTGTGTTTTACTAAAGACAGCTGATGGACCTGCTAGTGGAGGGTATATGGTCAAAAAGGACCATGTATGGTCATGGAGCACCTGTAAGCAGAATTTTAAATAAATCCCGATGGCACTGTGTGGAGATGTAGTTTGAATGGAGTAGCTTGTCTGACTGGAGACTATTATTGATTCTGACTTAAGTTTTTAAAAAACATGAAGATGCAAAGTAACAATGTAGGTAACATTTTATTAACTGCAATTTGAAATGGATAGCTTATGTAGAAAAACACGAAATTTTTTTAAAATCTCAGTAATATCTAGCATACAGCTGAGATTTATAGGGGCACAAAAAAAGCGCCTTGTAATTCTAATTGGTATTTACTTATTGGTTAAGTACAAATAGCCATTAAAAGTAATGCAGGAAAATGTAATTGATACCTGTTCCTTTTGATTGTTTAGAAATAAGTAAACAGTTTTCTGTAATGAAAATTAACAACAATAACATAAACACGTTGGTGAGGAACTGTTCTGAAGACTGGTAAATCACATACAACAGGTATAACCACATTAGGCTCAAATGTGTTCCTGTTCAGGTAAATGTATCTTTCACCTCTGTGTTGACAAGGAATGGTATCATGACCTGTATACCTAGTTTTGTGATGTAATGAAATACCTTGCAAAGAAGTGGTTCTCAAGTAGAATTTAAAAAGCATTAGAACACGTTAATAAGCTTGTAACAATAGAGCTGTACTACAGTAAAATGTAGGGAATCAGCAAAAAATGGAGTGTTCTTCTGCTTTCATTTGATAGTTTAGTTTAAAAATACCAGAAAATTAGAGTGAACTTTTAAAATATATTTGTCTTCATTTGTTAGTATGCCATGATCTAGTTGAAGTCACTTTTTAGGACAGTGTTTTAACATGTTTAATCTTCACAGTAACTAGTGAGCCCAGCAGGATTTACTGAAATAAGAGGACCAATAAATTAATTTGAAAAAGCTTGACATTTGCACATAGCTGAAGTTACCCATGCAAAAAACACCGTGGAGCAGCTGATGTGTGGTAACTGCTCACACCGTGGTAACTCTGTTCTTAGACTCCTCTTTCCCATGTTAAAAACTATTTTGGTGCTTGGGTTACGAAGGGTTGGGCAGAGAATTTTTGATGGTATCTAATGCTCCTTATTCCTTATTTGTCAAGAATGCCTGTAAAATCGTTAAAATACGTATTGCAGTGTACTCTCTTTATGTCTACTCTCTCTCAGTGTTTTACCGTCATGCATATTAATAAGGCCATAGTTTTCAGTTGGGACTACTTAAAGAGTAAGGATGGCAGAATAAAATCCTTAATAAGAATCACAGAAAAAAGGGTTTTATGATTAACCTTTCCTGAGGTCATTATCACTTTCTTTAATTTCTTTTTCCAAGCTGTTCTGTAACTTAATTATTTTGAACTGTGACTGTGTCTTTACTACTGATATCAGTGGAATCAGTATAGGAGAAGGTAACAATTGCAAAGTTGTGGGGTTGGTTTTTTGTGGGTTGGTTTGGTTTTTTGTTCCTGAAAATGGCCTGAACATATCTTTGGTCTGCTTAGCTGCAACAGCATTTACAATTTATTGTAGTTCTGGTAGTGGAACTTTAGTATTTTGACCCTAAGCTGCAGAGTATAAAAATCTGTATTTTTATGCAAATACAGTGTGAATTTTTTCTTCAAACTCAGATTGCAGAAATAACTTTGCACTCAAGACTGAGAAATTTATCTTTCCAAGATTTTCCCCTTTTGGAAGTTTCTTATTAAAGCTTATGTGCTGGTTTTGACTGCAATAGTGTTAATTTTCTTCATAGTAGCTAGTATGGGGCTACATTTTGGACTCGTGCTGGAAACAGTGTTGGTAACAGAGGGATGGATGTTCTAGTTACTGCTGAGCAGTGCTTACACGGAGTCAAGGCCTTTTCTGCTTCTCACCACACCTGGCCAGCCAGTAGACTGGGGGTGCATAAGAAGCTGGGAGGGGAGAGAGCCGGGACAGCTGGCCCCAACTGACCAGGGCGTTATCCATACCATATGACATCATGCTTAGCAATAAAAGCTGGGGAGAGGGGAGGAGGAAGGGGGCTGTTCACGGTTGTGGTGTTTGTCTTGCCAAGTAACCATTAGGCATGATGGGGCCCTGCTTTCCTGGAGATGGCTGAACACCTGCCTGCCGCTGGGAAGTGGTGGATGAATTCCTTGTTTTGCTTTGCTTGTGTGTGCACCTTTTGCTTTCCCTATTAAACTGTCCTTATCTCAGCCCGTGAGTTTTCTTACTTTTCTCTCCCCCACCCCATGGCAATTGTTTGTCTGCCACAGTGAAAAAGTAGTCTTTAACTGCATATTTGGTCAACTAAGTTGCTTTACCAGAGTTCACAAACCTACTGTTGTTTACTAGATGACATTTTTCTGGACAGCTACAAATTGAAGACCATCCCCAAAACACTTATGTTGTCTTTTATGGGACTGTTCCCATGTGCCAGGGATTAGAGGACCAACATCTGTCCTCTGGCCATAAATATCAGAATGGTTACATGTTTTTGTAGATCATATTAAAAGAGAAAATCAACTACAGCTTCTTTTTGGCAAATGTTTTTGAGGTGGTAACTGCTAATTAGTGTGAGCTGTTGATTGTACTGGATGTGCATGTGTGATTCAGCAGCTTATGTGTACTTGCCTTGGAGGGTGCAGTGGTTAGTTTTTTAATAAGGTGCAAAGGCTTCCAGTGGTTTTTCGGTCTGTAGTGCAATAGCATTGAGGCTTTTTCTTCTATTTCTTCTGTGACAGATGGGACAGCTGGGATCAGCAAAGTGTCCCAAAAACTGGCAGCTGACCAGAGGAAAAAGGAGGATAGTTCAGAACTACCTGGCTATTGTATCATCTTCTGCTTCCCATTCCTCTTGAAAACAAAAATGTTGTGAAGCATGAAATAGGGTTGGCCACTGCTACTGATGAGTGGCATCCTACTCCTTTTTCAGTCATGTCTTGCTGACCAGTGTGATGACAGCGAAATGGCATCATGTTGCTTATGCTTGAAGGGTTGGGAGAGAGCTTAAAATGCTCCAGAAATAAATTCTGTGCTGTGAACTTCGTAGGGCACTGTCTTGCCTGCTTTTGGTCTGTGAGTGAAACTTTCTTTGTTTCACTCGGAAGGGTCCAGCTGTGCCTGTGCCAGGGGGAACTGGCTGGCAGCTTGCATCATGATGTCTCAGGCAAAGGGGGTTTCTTCCACAGGCCACTTTCCTCTCCTAGCTTGCACGGTGCAGAGACCTCAGGGAGAGGCTGGACAGCTACTGGTGGATTTTTGAGAAGAAATCCTATCCAAAGGGCATGCACAGTGACTAGCTGCAACATCTCTGTCTTTGGTGATTTTGCAAATTCTGCAGAATATCAAAAGCTGTATGGAGGCGTCTGTTGGTCAGAAAGCAGGTGAAGTTAGTGGAGGAAACAGTGTTTATCTCAATACCTTTCCTTGTTTTGAAAAGTGTTAGCATTTTCAACATCTATACTTCATAAAAGGAACTTTTAAAAAAGATTAAAGCTCTTTAGGGCAATAGTGGTGTTATGCTGGTTTTTTATACATCTAAAAGGTCTAGGCTGTTTTTTAATCATTGTAAGCTATTATCTGTAGTTCCTCCCCCCTTCTTTCCTCCCCCCTTCTTTCCTCCCCCCTTCTTTCCTCCCCCCTTCTTTCCTCCCCCCTTCTTTCCTCCCCCCTTCTTTCCTCCCCCCTTCTTTCCTCCCCCCTTCTTTCCTCCCCCCTTCTTTCCTCCCCCCTTCTTTCCTCCCCCCTTCTTTCCTCCCCCCTTCTTTCCTCCCCCCTTCTTTCCTCCCCCCTTCTTTCCTCCCCCCTTCTTTCCTCCCCCCTTCTTTCCTCCCCCCTTCTTTCCTCCCCCCTTCTTTCCTCCCCCCTTCTTTCCTCCCCCCTTCTTTCCTCCCCCCTTCTTTCCTCCCCCCTTCTTTCCTCCCCCCTTCTTTCCTCCCCCCTTCTTTCCTCCCCCCTTCTTTCCTCCCCCCTTCTTTCCTCCCCCCTTCTTTCCTCCCCCCTTCTTTCCTCCCCCCTTCTTTCCTCCCCCCTTCTTTCCTCCCCCCTTCTTTCCTCCCCCCTTCTTTCCTCCCCCCTTCTTTCCTCCCCCCTTCTTTCCTCCCCCCTTCTTTCCTCCCCCCTTCTTTCCTCCCCCCTTCTTTCCTCCCCCCTTCTTTCCTCCCCCCTTCTTTCCTCCCCCCTTCTTTCCTCCCCCCTTCTTTCCTCCCCCCTTCTTTCCTCCCCCCTTCTTTCCTCCCCCCTTCTTTCCTCCCCCCTTCTTTCCTCCCCCCTTCTTTCCTCCCCCCTTCTTTCCTCCCCCCTTCTTTCCTCCCCCCTTCTTTCCTCCCCCCTTCTTTCCTCCCCCCTTCTTTCCTCCCCCCTTCTTTCCTCCCCCCTTCTTTCCTCCCCCCTTCTTTCCTCCCCCCTTCTTTCCTCCCCCCTTCTTTCCTCCCCCCTTCTTTCCTCCCCCCTTCTTTCCTCCCCCCTTCTTTCCTCCCCCCTTCTTTCCTCCCCCCTTCTTTCCTCCCCCCTTCTTTCCTCCCCCCTTCTTTCCTCCCCCCTTCTTTCCTCCCCCCTTCTTTCCTCCCCCCTTCTTTCCTCCCCCCTTCTTTCCTCCCCCCTTCTTTCCTCCCCCCTTCTTTCCTCCCCCCTTCTTTCCTCCCCCCTTCTTTCCTCCCCCCTTCTTTCCTCCCCCCTTCTTTCCTCCCCCCTTCTTTCCTCCCCCCTTCTTTCCTCCCCCCTTCTTTCCTCCCCCCTTCTTTCCTCCCCCCTTCTTTCCTCCCCCCTTCTTTCCTCCCCCCTTCTTTCCTCCCCCCTTCTTTCCTCCCCCCTTCTTTCCTCCCCCCTTCTTTCCTCCCCCCTTCTTTCCTCCCCCCTTCTTTCCTCCCCCCTTCTTTCCTCCCCCCTTCTTTCCTCCCCCCTTCTTTCCTCCCCCCTTCTTTCCTCCCCCCTTCTTTCCTCCCCCCTTCTTTCCTCCCCCCTTCTTTCCTCCCCCCTTCTTTCCTCCCCCCTTCTTTCCTCCCCCCTTCTTTCCTCCCCCCTTCTTTCCTCCCCCCTGGAATTGGAGATCAGATGTTTTCTTCGCATGTTCATCCATAGGATCCTCCTTACAGCTGCAGACCTGGTGTAACTCCAAATAAGCAAGTTTTTTCCTTTGTTACTGTGTTTTTACTGCAAGGGTATAAAAAGAGCAGTGCAAAAGTACAAGTAAATGTGGAGGTGTCAAATATAATCACCTTTCAGCATTGTGCCATTGTAGTTTTTTGGAAGTAAATCCTTGTTTAGCTTTGGATGGTTAACTGTGTGGTTTGTGCTGACAGCTGGATGTGTGGTTTTTTTTTAGCTGAACTGAAATTACAATACAAAAAAAATTTATAAAGACTGACTTGTTGTGAAAGTTGTTGACTTGTTTATGGGTTTACGAAAGGCGGGTCCTGCCTGACAAACCTGATCTCCTTCTATGACAAGATGACCCGACTATTGGACGAGGGAAAAGCTGTGGATATTGTCTACCTGGATTTTCGAAAAGCATTTGACACAGTTCCCCATAGAATTCTCATAGAAAAACTGGCTGCCCATGGCCTGGATGAGCGAACAGTCTGCTGGGTCAAGCACTGGCTGGATGGACGGTCCCAGAGAGTGGTGGTCAATGGAGCTAAATCCAGCTGGCGGCCGGTCACAAGTGGTGTTCCTCAGGGCTCGGTGTTGGGACCATTTCTGTTTAACATCTTTATTGATGATCTTGATAAGGACATAGAGTGTATCATCAGTAAGTTTGTAGGTGACACCAAGTTAAGTGGGAGTGTTGATCGGCATGAGGATAGGAAGGCTCTACAGAGACTTGGGATGAGCTTCAACAAGGCCAAGTGCCAGGTCCTGCCCTTGGGCCACAACAACCCCATGCATGGCTACAGGCTTGGGGAGGAGTAGCTGGAGCTGTCTGGAAGAGAAGGATCTGGGGATTCTAATTGACAAGCAGCTGAACATGAGCCAGCAGTGTGCCCAGGTGACCAAGAAAGCCACCGGCATCCTGGCTTGTATTAGAAATAGTGTGACCAGCAGAAGTAGGGAGGTGACAGTCCCCCTGTACTCTGCACTGGTGAGGTCACACCTTGAGTATTGTGTCCAGTTTTGGGCACCTCAATACGAGAGAGACATCGAGGTGCTGGAGTAAGTGCAGAGGAGGGCAACGAAGCTGGTGAAGGGCCTGGAGAATAAATCCTATGAGGAGGGATTGAAGGAGCTGGGACTGTTTAGTTTGAGGAGAAGAAGGCTGAGGGGAGATCTCATGACTCTCTACAGCTACCTGAAAGGACATTGTAGAGAGGTTGGTGCTGGTCTCTTCTCACAGGTGATTAGTGACAGAACAAGAGGGAATGGCTTTAAACTGCAACAGGGGAAGTTCAGACTGGACATTAGGAGAAAATTTTTCACAGACAGAGTGGTCAGACAGTGGAATAGGCTGCCCAGGGAGGTGGTGGAGTCACCATCCCTGGATGTGTTTAAGGGTCGTTTAGATGAGATGTTGGGGGATATGGTGTAGGGGAGAACTTTGTAGAGTAGGGCTGATGGTTGGACTCGATGATCCCAAGGGTCTTTTCCAACCTGAATGATTCTGTGATTCTGTGTGGATAACATTTTAATAGCCTAAAACATAAAAATTTGGACTGGAACACTTTTCATTTGACTGTTGTGCAAATGAATGACTTGTAAAATAAATGGTTACTTCCTGGAATTAAAAGATTCCTCTAGGAAAAAGAAAAAAAAAAGGCTAGCAGAACTAGAAGTCCTTCCCCTCACCCCTGTGTAAGCTGCAATTGTGTTATGTTTCTTTATCCTGACAGGTAAATTTGTATATATTTTCATGTACAAATCAGAATAGAAACAGTGTAAGCATGTTCTTGAGTATCTTGCTCTATAGCACTGAAAATGGCTAGAAATACATTCAATGTGATCTCTGTGAAACTAGATGCAATTAGTGAAAAGCATAATTATGTGAATGCCTGTAAAACAAAAACCCAGCACTGTAGAAAACTTAAATATCCAGGGATGTAAGTGAATTTAGAACTTTCTCTCAGATGTGGAGGTGAACCCGGATTTATAATACCAAAATTTACTTATATGCCAGTGAACAGCATGTGGACTTTCATTAATCAGGAACACACATGTCATTTCAGGAGAGGTCAGAGCTATGAAGAGGTTCTAGGAGAGAAAGGAGGTGGCATCTTCTAATGTATGTAGTTGCATCTTGGTAGTACATGTTACTGACTAGAGTTGATGTTGTTTGAATAAAACAGTAGCTGTAACTCAAAACACATCTAGTTCATGTATTTAAGATTTCTTCTAATATGTAGAAGTATCCAGCAAATGGATACTTTTTCTGAGAGACAGCAAGGCACACTGCTTATCGACATTTTCCATTGTGTTCTGATTGATATTATCTTTCAGATTTTATTACTTTTATAAATATAAAGCAGTTATTTATTAATCTAGCCATCCTTGGTTGATATTGTGTGTGTGTGCAGTAAATAAAAATGTGAAAAAATTCTAAAAATTTTCAGAGGAGGTAATCTGGTATATACAAGGTCACATAATCAGGTCTAAATAAATACGTACCTTCAGCCTATAACAAGGTAATTGTAAAAAGGAGCCCTAAGAAGAGAACAAAGAAATCCTGGAGCCATCAGTTTTGACTTGTCTGAGATGTGGCTACAAACTGTTCTCCTTTGAGCTGTTGAAGTATCTTAGCTGATTAGGTCAGTGGCATTAGAGCTGGGCTCAAGCTGGTCAGCCTGAAGGGGCACAAGCAGCGTGTGCTGTCCCTGCAACAGTGTGGTGCTCCACCGTGCTGCCTTCTGACTTCTCTGATGGAGAAGCAAAACATTAAAATGTTATTCTCTTTAGCTATAGAAAAGCAATGCTTTAGGTGGCATGGCATGCTAGTACCTTATGCTGTTAGAAATGCAGATGCAAAATGATGGGACTGGATGTGTTGACCAGTAAAATCTGCCTGTTTATCCCTGGCAAGTTCTCGTATCATGGTCTTAGTGACCCTCTAGTAGCTTTCATCCTTCACTTCCCCAAGCTTAAAATTTTTCAACTTTTCAGTTATTTTCATGAGCAAATGCTGCATGTGAAAAGAACATTGCATTTCTGTAGTCGTGTACTCTGTATGAAAATATCTGTGGTGTAGTGTGTAAGCCTAGCAAGGATGTCCTCTCAGAACTTAGCTATTCAATTTACTTTCTATTTTTTTCTTAATAAAAAGCAGGGATTTTTTTTTTTTTGTGGAGAATCTAATTATAATTTTTTTAATTATAAAATTGTTCTTTGGTAATATTACCCTTGACCTGATTTCTTAAACTTGGAGAGTGCCAGTAGTATATTTGTGTCTGTAGAGTCTTCATCAGTCTGTGTGCATGTGTGCGTGCACATGAAAGTATGCACATAGGTATAGTTACATTAAAATAAGCAAGGAACATGATTAAAGCATGAATTCATTCTGTCTTTTATTAATACTATTCAAATCTTCCTATATTTGAAATGTTTGAAATTAGATGTGATTTGTCTTTCCTGAGATATGATAATATAGCAGTTGTATCGCTACTGTCCAACTAACAAGTTGACTGGCATAGGTCCCTTCTCTTTGCCAGGGTCAAGACGTATGCAGAGGGGCTTCATTTTGGAGGGGCTGCTTACTTAGCATGTGGCTCCTTGCAGTGGTTGAAAAGACATAGGTTGCAAGAGCTCAGCAAAAAATAAATAGCTAGTGACTCTCTCCAGGGGAACTAGCAGTTAAAAAGCACTCTCAAGGTAAGAACGATCTGCCATAAGTTGCAGGAAATGTGCCACAGTTCCGAAACTGTGCTTCCCTCTGGGTGGCTTTATAATGCTCTTGGCTTTGGAGCCAGCGTGGGTTTCACTGTGTGTGCATGTGTGTGCATGCACACACCCATGCCTGTGTGCATGTGTGCTGAGAAACACATAAAGCTGTGAGCAACACTGTAAATGTAGGAACAAGGCTAATAGAAATCCAACACTTGAACCTCAGATTATTTGAGGGATGAAAATAAAAAGTGGAGTAGTATGTTTCTGTTGTATTGCTGATGTGCCAGAGCTCCTTATCATGGTCTGTCAGCTTTGCTGGGCTCTGTATGTGTCCTGGGGGAGAAGGGATGAAGGAACATGGATTGTTGTAAGGGACAGGTCTTTCAGGGGCAGAGCCCCTCTCAGTGTTGCTGAATATCCTTTGAGAAGCTTTCAAGTTGAAGGTGGCTGTCAGGAGGAACAGCCTTTGGTTACGCGCAGCCCTGTGTGGCCGTGGGGCGAAGGCTGGGCAGGGGGGCCCTGCCCCTGTAGGGGAAGGTATTTCCCAGGCCTTCTCATGGCCGCTGATTTGAAAGTGCTATCTGCGTTGGCCTTGCCCTTCCACCCCCAGCTCACGCCCTTTTTGCTCCCCCAGCAGTGGGTATGTCTGCTGAAGCTCCCCGCCCTGTTCTGTTTTCTGGTAGGATGTTTCTTTATTCCTTATAAAATGCCTAAACCACCCACACCCTAACCCCCCACCAGGTTTAATGCTGTGATCAGCTGTAATGACATTGAGGCCAGCCCCAGGCAGAATAGCTGCGATGGTGGTGCATGGGAGTGAGATGAATGCTCGTTCAAAGGAATGGGTATGAGTGGGCCTGAAGCCAGGTTGGTGTGTGTTTGGATTGCCACCACCTCTTCAGTCTCCCTGGGAAAGAAGGAGGACTGTGGAGGCATCCCCTTCACATTGGCGTGAGGGAAGAGGGTTAAATGTGAGACAAAAATATTTACTGTAAGACTGTTTAGCTTACACCATTCAGACACCATTGCCTTTATGGTGCTCTCAAGATGTGTTTTCTTTGGAAACCAAGGAAGATACACAATGTGTAATACATGTATTTTAAAAATCATGCATTACCCTGGCAGATTCCTCACTGCAGTCATCACAGGGCTCTGCTTGCATGACCCTGCGCTTCATTTGTGCTTGTTTGTTTGTAGTTGGAACGAAGCAAAAATTAGTTTATCATTCTAGTGCTAGGTGCATTTGAGGCTTGAAAACATCCCTCTGTCTCAGGTCTAGTGCTGAGTGGATGGACCAGGGAAACTGTCTCACAGGTGTCTACATACTGACATTTGATACTTGGTTCCTTTATGTTTCTAATGTAAGTTTGATAATAATACTAGCAAGTTGAGTCTTGTCTGATTACGTGTTCAGAAACAGCTGTCATGTTATCTTATTAGTACAGAGGATGTAGAGCACTCTGAAGCATGAACAACAAAAAAGCATGAGCAGAAGAGGCTGAGGGGACAGTTTGAGTGATTTCCTCAGGAGTACTTAACCTAACAGTGAGACCTCAAATAGCTTCATGGGAAAAATGTTCGTAACTCTTAGTCTGTTAAAAGAACTAGCATGATCTGCTTTTCTTTTTTATTTTTTAATAATCTAAATCCATATAAAAATATTCTTTCTTTGGCATGAATGAAGGACATGTAAGAAGGTTGAAAACCAAAGGCGTTTTTTGAGCATTTGGCTTTTTGCCCATAGAAGGAGTGCTCCATGATATCTAGGCTAAAGAATTTGAGTGAATGTCTTTTCTGGAAGCAGTGGCCAACCATTTTTCAGTAAAAAGTGTACCAAAAGGCTAAGAAGCACTTGCTGTTCGTAGTCTTTAATGTAAGATAATTATATTTAGTAATATCAGAAATACTGTCTGACAAATATTGCATCATAACAGAAGGGCTACTATTCCTATGACTTTTGTTTTCAGTAAAGATACATTTATACTGGTTTTGATACAACAAAAAAATTAATTCTGAAGTAGTTTCACATTCTGAGAAACAAAATGCCCTGCTGTATCCCTTTAGCTCCTGGATAGAGCCCTTCTGTAATGAATGGTAGGTCAAAAGTTTATGTCAGGCTGTCAAAATAGAGCTCACAAACATAAAATAGGCTAAATAATATTTTTTAAAAAACTTTGAAAAGTGTGTTTTCATGCTTTTGCAGTTAGTTGTTAACATATTGTTAAAAATTAATAAATTACATAACACATTTTTTATGAGCATTTCTGAAGGACACAAATGCACATCAGGTATACTCTCTGGGTATTACAGTACTTCTTTAAAACAAATTAGAAAATATATCACAAAAATTCTAACTACACCTCATGAAAGCAGAACATGCAAAATATAAGGCTTTGTGGGCATGGTAAATACAGATATTCTCTGTAGATATGTTCTTGTACCTGATAACTGTGTTTAGTAGTAGAAGATGTTAAGAGATCCAGATTCTTCTGTTCTGGTTATAACGCTGGCAATTTCATTCAGGTAGAAGAATGTTCGCCTGTGGCGGGGGGACCTAATAAAAAACTCTGTTGCTGTATCTTAGACATGAAGATCACTTTTTCTAAAGATGCAGGTATTTTTTGAAGTAGTAAAGGTATCTTATTCCCTTCTGTGGTAAAAATAAAGGAAAAAATACTACAATTTTGAATGCTAACAGTACTTGTCCTTGCTCTTGATTAATGGAAGAAAAGTGGTTTATACTGTCCCTGAAATGGTGTCTCTGAGTTGCTAGGAATAGGAATTAATGTCTGTCTGCTCATAATCCCTCTGAGTAACAGAAAATGAAAGAGACTTGAAAGGAATTTAAACAATGAACTTCCTCATATGAACTACTCAAAGCCGTCTGGAACATCAACTTGAAGAGTAGATGCTATTGTTTCATTTTACAAATGTATGTAACAACAGAAAATTCAATACTATTAAAAAATGTAATTACAAATTTTTATGATACATTGACAATATCTAAATTATTTACCATCAAACCATCTTGATGCTTTGGTAACATTGTTTTGTAATAAGCTTTAAGTCAATCACATGGTGTTCTCTTTCTCCCCCCACATTTAAGAAAATCTTATTTGAGATTGTGAATGAGCATTAACCAACTTGTAAACTTTTTTTAAACATGGTTAATTTTTTCCCAACTTTATTTTTAAAACCTTTTATTATATAGGCTTACTTAATGGCAAGACTGCTTCCTTTTCTCCTACATATTATATAACGATCTTCCTTAATAAAGTTTAAAGCTAACTCAAGCCTTATCCTGCTATGTGGGAAACTAAGGTCTCATACTGAAATTCAGCTCCTGGAGACCTGCAGGACATATAGTGTTATATGGTCCTGTCCTGGTTTAGCTAGAATAGGATTAAGTTTCCCCAGCAGTAGAGGGGGAAGCTCTAGCAGGGTTATTCATATATCATGCCGACGTCAAGTCCAAGCGTGGGAGAATCGGTGCGTATGTTTTGAGATATCTCTGCTCTCGCTGCTGTATCGGTAGATATCTTGCTCTGTTCATTGTTATTACTGTTATTGTTTTTGTTGTTGTTTGTTTTGTTGGTGTTGCACTGTTGTATTAAATCTCTCCTTATCTCAGCCCCAGGGCTTTGTATTTCACTCCCTTTGTGGGGGAGAGGCAGCAGCCGTGGGGTCTCAGACCCCAGCAGGGACTAAACCACCACAGGTCCATAGCAGACCCCAGCATTTTCAGTCCAATTTATGTGCAAAAGTGAAGGACCATAGGTAAAATATAAAAGTTAAGATGTTTAACCCCACTCTCAGTCTTTATCCAAGTAATAGTTAAGTTAGTTTTCACAGGAAATCAGGTGGCGGTCAGCATATTACCACCATTTTCTATTAATAAATAGCTTACAAAAACATACATGTTGGCTTACAGTTGTATATGATGCTGATCCCCTCAAAGAAGATATATATTAAAATAATAAGAGAAAACAAAAGGTTGAGTGAAGAGGATATTGGTTTATCTACCTTGATTCTTGTATCAGGCTTGTCACTTGGGTGAAAACCAAGCACCTTTGGGAACAGTGATCAACTCTGACACATTTGGAGTCTACTTAAGTGAGTCTGCTTTCCAACGCTATATTCTGCCCTCAGATGTGGGTATAAATACCCATTTGAATAATTACACACAAGTTTCTAAAGACAGATTTGACAGTTCCTCTGTGCAAGGGAGGTAAGAATTTGCATTGTCCTGTCTCTCACTAATGCTGGTGATCACTTTTGACTTTGTTCTTACTTTTTCCATGGAAGAACAGCATGCAACAGGCTGATTTTCAACAGTTTGCTGTCAGGTAGAGATGTGAGTAGCATAAAAAAAATTATTTTTGCGTGTGAAACTTCATTTGTGGCACTTTTTCTGCACAGATGAGCTCTTTAGGCAGAATTTGTTGAAGTTGTTCCAAACCATATAACATGGAAAGCTAAGCAGAGACAGTAAAGAGTTGTTTCTCTTCAGGAAGTCCTTAGTTTTTTGGAGGGATCCTTTCAAGAGGAGGGAGGAGAAGGGCACACAGGGTGGGGTCCTATCCTTCTCTTAACCCATTTACAAAGCTCTGTGAAATCTTGAGGAGTTACTTTTCCTCTGTAAAGGCAGCCAGTTTATCTCTTCTCTTGTTTTCTTGCCTCTGAATTACACCCAAACCATAAGATGTTAGCTTGAGAATTGTGAAAATTGTGATTATAGCTTGAAAAGATAAGGATGTTCCTCTGCTTTGTTGGGTGGGGTTTTGGCGGGGGGGGGGGGGGGGAGCATGTGTTTTGGTTTGGTTTTTGGTTATGGGGTTTTTTTTCAGAATTGGAGGTGGAGAAAGGAAGATGCCGACTTCCAGTTACAGGTTGTGCCTGCCTGCACAGTAGTACAGTGTGGTTTTGATTATCTGGCATAAAGCTATATTTGATTAACTGGATTTCTTGTAAAGGAGTTTGAGAGGTTCTGTTTCAGTAAAAAGCCTGAGTTAATATTCATTTAAGAAGCTGCAGGATATCAGCTGAATTTTAAATTTTAATTCTATCTTCCCAATTGTCAGCAATTCAGTGTCTTTCTTAGGCTTTATTGTAGTAGTCACTTGGACTGTTTTAATTGTGTCACTGGTACAATGAGGATGAGTATTAGTTTTATTTCTTTGAGTTTAGTGGCTGCACTAGAGTGACAAGCAAAGTTTATTATGTACTCAAACACAGCCAGATTTAAATTAATAAGAGGATTTCTCTGCTTTAGAAAGCATTCAGACTGTCTACATAATGGGGGGGGTTTCTCTCCCTTTTTTAAGGAAGTGAGAGAATTCAGCTCCCATACTCTGCTCTGGAGAAGTTCGTTAGTACAATATTTATGTATATAATAATCAGCGAGAGGAAAAAAAAATCATTCTTAAAGGTGATTGATACCATTTTTATAGTCTAGGTAAGGAGAAGATGCAACAGCTTTAGTAATATTTTGTAACAGATAACATTTGTTTAGTTTTTCATAAACATTTAGGACATTCAAGACTATTCTTTAAATAATTCACTCTGATGTAGATGGTTCATGTTACTTACTCAATGTAATTTTCCACTTTTTGAGCTATATTCATAAAATTCTACCCATCCTTTCTTTGCAAGAAATCTTTATTTAATCTTGCCAGGCTCTTTTTTGTTGTTACATGAGTCATTCATGAAATGATACTTTGTTTTCTTTCATAGAATATTGATAGTCATCTTAACTAAATGTTTATAAATTACTAAAATGATACAGAGGAGGTAATTTAGTGAATGGCAAAATGATTATATGCCTTCTTTTTTGAAAGCAAGTGGGATATGCAGATGTGGATTGTGAACAAAATAATTAAGAAGATGGTTATGTAGTGATTTTAAATTAGAGATTCTGTCAGTGGAGCAAACACTTGGCAATAGAACAGCATGTACACCTCTCCCGGGTTTTTTGTTAATTATTCTTAATTTAAACCTGTGTTTTTTTTAAATCTTAAAGTCCATCACTTGAGTTCTCTCCTACCTTTTCTTTTTGTAGTTTTTCCATTCAGTTTTTAACATAAATACAAAATGGTGTGCTGTTGGTGTAGGAACCGATGTCAGGAGACTTGAGCTCCCTTTCTGGCTTGTTTTGTTGCCTTGCTTGAATCTTCATATGCTTTCCTGTTCCATAGTCTTTTCCATTAGTCTAACTGGAACACCATCAAAAATGTTTCCTAATATAAAGTGACTCTTGTGAGGTGTAATCTATTAATGGTAATTAAGGAGTTTGGTAATCACAGAAGGAAGATACCACAGTACTACTGTTCATCTTACGGAAAATATAAATACGCCTACTATATTGATTATCAGGGCTCATAATATTTTCTCATAGAAATTCTACTCATGGATGAGTTGTCATTTAAATTCTTTTGTGTTATACTTCAGTTTTTATGATCAGGATGAAAATGGTCAATTCTAAAAGTTAATTTATCATTGTATAAAATGGTTGGAGGTATAGGATGGTACTTAAGCATCTTTCAAGAGGTATGATACAGAGATACAATATGTCATGAAAATAATATTTTTTTAAGCAGTGGAGGAAAGGTTGCATAGAGTACTAGGAGTTCTCAGAAAGGAGAGCTAGGCAATAGCTTTACCAGCTTGAAGATGGTGGACAACTCTTAAGTTGTGGCCACTGTTGAGAGGCGATGGTCAGGTATGTAGAGATAAGGATCCATTCATAAGGCATCAGGATAAGGAACCTGTCACGTTAGGTGCTCAGCCATGTCAGATGGACAGAGCTGTTTGTTTAGCAGCCTGCATGTTTCACTAGCCTTGCTGCCTTCTTTTGATGGTGATGAGATACTCTAGTTCTGCTCCAGAACTTACATGGACGTGTTATGGGGTGAACTGGGGAGCTTCTTTCCACCTCATGGAGTTTTGCTGCAGACTCTACCAGCCCGATGTTCCATCCCTACACTGGCCTTCAACAGCAAGCCTGAAAGCTGCTGTTCCAAGTGGTAGGACAGACTGTCTCCTTTGCTTCAGCTCCCAGGATGATCTCATGCATTCTGTAATAGGTTTGGGATATTTTGGCACCTACAAAGCCAGGCCAGTCCAAGGCCTGAATATTGCACAGTTTTCATATAGGGCCATACTCTGTTTCAGCAGAAATGTGATCCTGCTGCATTCCACCACTGGAACAGCAACAAAAGAAACCATATTTTTTGTTTTCTCTATAGCTGAAGTTGTAGTAGCAGAGAGGACATAAAACTCTCTTCCAAGTGAAATACAACTTTACAGTTGAAATCAAATATTTTTCTTCTCATGTGTCACCTCTTTATTACTATTACTGTTTTAGCTCTTACTTCTCATAGGAATTACTCTGCTACTTAATACCTGATGAGGTTGCTTTCTGCACTTTTCTTTAAGTCTATGAGGCAGTGCACAACAGACTGCTTTTTCTGGGTTTTTATGAAACAGTATGGGTATAGTTATCTGTAAGTAAGAAAATGGTCAGCAGAAGTGTCTGGCTGTGCCCAGTCTGCACAGGGTGTTGACTCCACTCTGACCCATGAATCTTCACTTTCCAGGTTCCTCTGGGCTTCTTTCTGCCACCAAGTTCTAAGCTAAAAGCCAGTCTTCTGCAAACGTACACGCTATTGATTTAACAGTTCTTAGTAAATGTATATGGATAGTGACTAACAGGGTAGTGGGTTTCAATGTTGGGGTTTTTTTTAAATGCATGTTAAGAATGTCCTTTTCTACCTAATATGAGCTTTCAAATAATAAAATATAGCCTTTTTTTTTTTCCTTGCCTTTTCATAGGTCAAATTTAGGAATAAACAGAGAGTCAGGTGTAGTTTAGCAGCATTTCTTTTCTTAACAGATGCCAGTGTGGATTTTGCTTAGAGAATGGCAACTTTGTGGTTTTAGTTTAAAAACAGCCTTGTATTTTATTGTTGGAGATATTATGCTTCAGATTTATTTAAGTTACAGTGCACAGAAGTGTGAAAACAAGTACAGGTGTGTGTTGCGCACCCATGTGAAAGAAAAGTTTGTCAGCCTAGGCTTCTAGTCTTATTTTTAAATTAGTGTTTCTATGTCTTCCTTGTCAGCCACAGTGTGAGTTTTGAAGCCACTCTGCCAGTAGCTGCATTGTCACCTATTTAAAATTAACGGTGTCTTAAGTTTTTCCATAAGTTTTACAGGGCAAAGAATGTTTGGTTTCAACATTTTGTAGTTTTGTTTTTGCAGAATGTGCACCAGGAGAAGTAGTAATAATATGATAAATTGTGCATGATATGTATGTGTGTGCAGGCATGCGCATAAGGGGTTACTGCTGCATTTAAGCAACCTGACTTCCTTCCTGGTTCTGCCTTTGGAGATAATGCTGCTGAGGGAACTTTCAGATCTCTGGTTGTAAAATTCTTGATGATGCAGTAATATTTGTTGCTATTACCATTTGAAGAAGAAAATACTGGGGAGCTTTTCAGAGATTTGCTGGGTTGTAAGATGTGAAGCTCTTATAAGTTTTGACAATCCTCTATGCCACGCTTGAATGAGAGTTCATCACTATTTGAGACTTTCCTTTACTGCTTTTAGAAGACAGTTAGTTAATTCATAGAAGATTGGAAGGGACCTTAAAGATCACCTAGTTCCAACCCCCCTGCCCTGGGCAGGGACACCTTCCACTAGCCCAGGTTGCTCAAAGCCCCGTCCAACCTGGCCTTGAACCCTTCCAGGGAGGGGGCAGCCACAGCTTCTCTGGGCAACCTGTTCCAGTGTCTCACCACCATCACAGTAAAGAATTTCTTTCTTATATCTAATCTAAATCTACCCTCTTTCAATTTAAGACTGCTACCCTTTGTTTATCACTACACCCCCTGATAAAGAGTCCCTCCCCAGCTTTCCTGTAGGCCCCCTTTAAGTGCTGGAAGGCTGCTATAAGGTCTCCACAATTATTCTCATTCATCAGTTGGATTGTTCTTTTATCTGGAAAGAAATTTTTAAGAAGTCAAATGACCAATTGTACTGTGTTCTTGAGTAAGGAACTTTTTCATCAGTCACACCATTGACTTCTTCCAAGCTACCACCCAAGGTTTATATTAGGATCTTGATTTCTTTTGAAAAGTCACTGTTTTTGAAAGATGAGGAGAGAGTGTGGTGGTATTATTAAGGTATGTTGTGTGACCTTCAACTGTCTTCTGACAGCAAGAATATATGACTCATCTGGCTTCAGAGAACTGATCCAACTTTTGACTAATTTAAATGTGTGATGGCACACAGCAGAAAATTGGTCTCAGTATAGTTTTATCCCACTTTGGTCTATTTTGCTAATCCGCTCTGTTGCTATTTCACCTTTGTGGTCTCCTTATATCAGCTAGAGGTATTCCTGGGATGATGATGGTAAAAGCTGTGGTTAGCAGAAGCTGTAAGGCATTCAGATCCTCTCAGGACATGTAGATTTTTTTTTTTATTCACTTTCAAGTTTTCTTCTTTTCACCAGGTGTGTTTTTGTTTATTATAGTGATAGGTAAGATTTTAGGCACATATTGCCAAGTTGTAGTTCTTAACTTGCTCTGTAATGGATGAAGCTGTAGAAAGCACAGCTGGTGGTGTATCAGTCAATGTCTTGATCATCTTATAATGCCAGTCATGAGATTTTAAACGCCAAAAAATATGTAAAAAATAATCAAATCTAGGTTTGCTTCAGTGCTGTAACAGTGATAGTTTAAAATCTTACTCCCTAGCAGGAATAATGCTATAATGATTGCAGCTTTGTTTAGCTAACCCTGGTAATTCATTATGCCAAAATTTTTCCTGTTTCTCTGACAGTAAATAACATTGCTTCCTTTTTCCAGTTATTTTAGTTTGTGAAGAAGTATCTGAGCAAATCTCTAGTGACATGCTTGTTCTATCACTGTCAAGCAGTTTTCACGTAAACAGGACTTCTTTTTACAGAAAGATTCGATGTCACTGTTTAAAAGAAAAAAGCCTTACTTGAAATTTTCTTTGTATGCTTTTGTCAATAAAAATACTTACTTTCTGCCCTTGATTGTAACAATCCAACAGGAACTACCCGTGTGCAGTTTTTGGGAGTTCCTGTATATTGTGCTGAAAAGGAACATTTTCACTTCTTAGTAATTTTTGGGCGGTCCTGTAGATTTTATTATTATCTGTCATTCATATTCCTTTATAACATTTTCATGCATTTTGTGCTGGAAATTTTCCATGCTTTTCACCAGGATACTTTTCACACTTTGCCCCTGCACATGTGACACTCCCTGTGGTTAAGGAGGACTAGAAATGTTCTCATCATTGCTGCTGGCTTAACCAGAATATTAGTCTGTGGGCAGGCACAAGAAGGTAGTTTAAGCATTGACCTGGGGAGACACAGACCTGAGCAAACTTGGAGATGGCCTTCAAAAGCAGAGAGAGATATCATTTTCATATATGGATGGGTAGTTACGCATATTTTATGTGTATATACAGAATATATTTTTCAGATACATATGAAAAATATGTCCATATATACATAATATATGTATTTCATGTAGATGTGTATACGAAAATTATATAAAAATGCATTGTGTGTGTGTGTATATCTATCTTTAGATCTCCAAGTATAATCTGTTACTGGTCTTTGTCTGACAAAGTCTTTGTCCAGTGACAGCCAATTACAGAACCACAAAGCTGAATAAGTTTTAGATTCTGCTTTGGATTTTAATTTTGCTTTGTATTGCAGTTTTTGTAGACTCACTTTCAAGGTGTAAGTAATCTGAAATACTGTCTTTTCTAACATGATGCAGATTACTTTACCATCATGGTTTTTTGTGTGTGATTATCATGTGTGATTGCTACCTACACTCCCAATAAAGAATTAAAAGAATTAGAAGCTTTGAGTTTTAAAACAGAGTAGATAATGCAAGCATGTTCTTCCTATCTCTATGCCAAATTTGAATTTCAGGATTTTGAAGGAATCTGAATTCCCATGTAGGGAAGTGTCAGGACCAAAACTGGAATTCACTTTGTATTGCTGATTCACTGATTCAGAGGTGTGTGGTGGAAATTATTTTCTTATGCATTACTTAAAGCAGAATCTTTAGTCAGAGAGTTAACTGTGTCAAAAAGGCATCTCATATACCATTCTGGGCTTTACAGGTTCATGTCGAATAGATTTTTGTACTAGATGTGTGACATATCTTGCAGAAAAGCTGGACAGTATTACCGAATTACTAAAAATGTGTGGTATGGTATGTTATTTCATGTTATATGTAAGGCCATGACTCTGTTTCATAGGTTCCAGAAAGAGATAAAAACTGTGGTCATCTTAGGGGTAGCCTAAAGTATTTTTTACCATGTAATAGGTCTGTATTGTCTAGGCTTGTAATTTTATACAGTCTTAAGGAAAGTAATGTTTTTTCCCCACTGGTAGATTTCAGAGGTGTAAAGATCTTACCTTCATTTCTGATGCACTTGAAGACAGGCAGGTATCATTGACCCCGGATGTCCCATACCACATCACCCTTTCTGCAAATGCCTGGTTAGCGTGAATTCGTCAGGTTGTGGGACAAGTTCTGCTTGGTGGCCAGGTGTAGTGCCTTGCAGAGGTGGCCTGTGCACGTACTGCTGCGCTCCTGACCATAGTGCAGGCTGAGGATCCCTGTGAAGGCTGAGGGTGGAAGCAGGCTTGGTCTCACTTCAGCTTCAGAGCATGTTCTTCATTACAATAATAATCACTTTCTCACCAGAGAAGGTGAAATTGGTCAGTATGTAACATCATGCTTGATTTTCTGGGAATGTGTGTAAGTAAGACTTGTGTTAGAATTTTGTTTTATGTGTATGGGAAACGGGACTGAAGGTTTCAAAATGATGCTCGTGGTAAAGGCGAAAGCTTCCAGCTTAAATTTCTGCAGCGTGTGCTATCTCAGAAAAGCTTAAGGGTTGCTCCTTTAACCTTGAACTGTACTGCTGTGAAACACACTTCTCTGACAAGACACCTAAAATATTATGTAAGGGACATAAGGCTGCCTTTGTCCTGGGACACAAGTATGAGACATGAAAGCTTTATTAAAATAAAACCTAGGCTGTAAAGCTGAGAAGCACAGCACTGAGCAATGCACCCTGGTGCATGCAGTTTGTTTCCTGCAGGACTGAGTAGCTGCGTGAACGCGGGGTTTATGTGACTGTGCAACTGCTCATTCTAAATTTCAACTCCTCCTCTTAAGCAAACACAGGAATAATATACATAAACTCTTACAGTCACAGAGGGTGAGCTCACTGAACTGGAGCAAAGGAAAAATGTTGTGTGATGTATCCTATGTGAAATTTCCAGCAAGCAGATCTTAACTTTAAATTGACAAATAGTCAGAAATGTTCATTAGCAAACTACACTTAGTACAGAGTACAAAGATGTGAAGAAATTTAAAGGAAGGAAGGAATGACTGCCTGTTAATGAATATGAGCCAAATTTTAATTAACACTGATATCACATGTTTCTGAGCTTAAAGCTTGCCAAACTGTCATTGTTATGCTACTTGCTTTTTTTTAAAAAAAAAACCAAACCAAAACCCAAATCAAACCAAACCACAAACATCTATTTGTTGTACACTGCCTACCATAATGTCCTGAAAGTTGGCCAAGGAAGATAAATTTTTTTCTTTACATCCTGCATTTTTGCAGCAAAATGTCTCATAGTAATTACCTGAAGTTAGATGTTTTGGACAATTATATCTTCAAGAATGGAAGATTTTTAAATATGCAGTCATATATTATATGTATATCGTGGAGTCTTGTTTTACTCATTAGTTTGACTGTTAAATCAAAATGCACATTTTAATTCAGTGGTACTTCAGTTGCTACTGATGCTGCTGTTTGACACTGAACTGGTCCTTGTAGTTACTTTGCAAGCACCACTTGACACTGTTCAGCCCTGCAGTAAACAAGCTGTCAGGATTGTGCAAAAAAAGTCATGTTTGTGTCCAGTGGCTAAAGCGTATCCTTCTTATTTGTCTTGCAGGCACAGGAGAGAGTGGCAAAAGCACGTTTATCAAGCAGATGAGAATCATTCATGGATCAGGTTACTCTGATGAAGACAAAAGGGGCTTTACAAAACTGGTGTACCAGAATATATTTACAGCAATGCAGGCCATGATCAGAGCCATGGATACCCTCAAAATCCCATACAAGTATGAACATAACAAGGTGAGACTTTTGTTTATTTCTGTAGCTGAAGTTTTTCCTCTTTCTGTTCTAGGAAATACAGTGAAGGTCTCAAAAAAAATACATGTCACACAAATTATACTCAAAGCTCAGAAGAAAAGGGCTTTTTCCAGTCCTGCCTTTAGTTCTCTGTCCTTTTTGCTACTTTGACAACACAAAGGTGCTGCTGTTAACAAGATGCCTGGGCAGTTTGTCTCAGGGCAGAGGTTTAATGGCAGGCTGCTGTATGACTGTGACTTTAGTTACCCCTTGTCTTCTGCCAGGCCATGTTCTGGCCAGAGCACAGTTAAGCCATTCCCCTTATCTGTAGCAGAAACTTACTGCTTAAGGTTTGCCGTTAACATTACACATGGAAAAAAATCAACTTACTAGAAAAATAGACGGCGATTACCTGCTTGTGTGTGAACATACTTTGAAATAAAATTTTCGAATCAAGACCCTAAAACAATTAGATTCTTTTGAGATTGCTGTTATTGAAATTTAAAAGGACAAAATACATTTGAAATGTTTGGAATGTTCATCTCTGACTAGCCTGACTTCTTTCCAATTTTTTAAAAATGTATTTCCATTTTAAAAGAAAGATAAGCAAAGTATTTTTTTCATTCCATGAAGGAAAATGAAATGCTCAATATTTAACATTTTGAATACGTGGTAAGGCACATGATTACATGGACGTATCTCCCACTTTTTGTCACAGGAGTGGTACAACTTTGTTTGATAGCAGTTCCTGAGAACTTGTTCTGATTTTTACTGTTCAGCCAGTATCAGCAACTTCGTCAGGCAGAGAGTTTAAGATCTCTCACAAGTGGAGGACTCGCCTCTCTTTCAGTCTTGTGAAAGAGAATTTAATGACAGTTTAGTAATCCTGGATAAAAATAACACTTTCTCTGATTAATTATTCAAAAGCTCTTTTATTTTTTTTTTTAAATATCAGAAACTGTTAAAGAGCAGGGACACTTACAACAAAGAAGGAAGCTTCCGTTAACTGGGGAAGACAGGATGAAATAAACTTGTGTGAAGATGAAAATCTTTTGTGTCTACATACATGAAGTTTAATTACTGAGCGGCTGTATGTTTTTTAAGCATCTAATTTAGTAGTAGGAAAGATAAAGCTTATTACCAGGTTAAAGTAGATTAGTTTCTCCATTTGCATCTGTGAGATGCATTGCAAATGGTCATCACTTTGGTGACATAATGTTGCTATAACAAGAGTCTTGCAGGAGCTTGGGTTTAAGCAGTGGGAAGTCAGGAGGATCTTGTCTGTGAAAATCCATATTGTTAACCTTCTTTAATGGTGGGTGGGAGTTTTTGTGCACATGAAAAAGATTGAAAAACTTGCCCTAACTGGTAGAAGAGACTGTTGAATTTCCTAGTCTGACTGCATGCTGGAACTGTCTAGTTTCCCCTCATCCCTCATGAATCAAAATAAAATATGTAAATAGTATTAAAAAGAAAACTACATTTGTATGTGTATTTCAGCCTTTGACTCCATGCTTTTACTGTGTGCAAACTGACCTGAAAATTTAGTTGACTGTAAAGTACAATCGTTTTTTCTTCAAAATTGGTATTGATTGTCACTTTAATATCTGGAAGTCCTAATTGTAAATTGGGAATATTTTGCTTGTATTATACTACAGAGTATATCTTCTGCAGTTATTGTTTAAGTTAAGAGTGCTGAATTTATATAGTGTTTTTATATAGTTGGAGTGAGTCAGTTAGGTTTGACATAGCTGTATACCCATGGCCAGAGCTGTTCGCTTTCTCTGTGTAAAGTAACTTTGTTGAAAGTGGGAGTCTATCTTTGTGCTCAGCTCCTTCACAGGCATTCCCATCAGCTTCTAATAGGGCTACATGCAGAGTAAAGTAGAAGTTACCAACTGACAGGGTCTCAAGGCAATTCCTGTATAAATTCCTTTGGAAATACAGAGGAAGCTAAACTTGCTGAAGCATCATGCCAGAATAGAGAAGATTGCAGCCTATTACACGACGCTTTGTATACAAGGTCACTTCACTTTAAAACAGTGAACACCAATCAATTGGTTAATCTGCTCCTTTTCTTTAAAGGCCATTGAAAACAAACTCATTAGTTTAGCAGTCTAGAAAACACAGGAAGGGCACTTCCTATTAATTTGAATCTCCTATCAGGAAGTCCTATCTCTGGAGAGAATATCTCAAGTTTGAGTAACAACATATTTTTAGCACAGTAGTTTTGCACAATACTTCAGAAAACTGCAGCTCAAGCTGGTATTAATGTGGTTGGGCCTAAAGAAAAGCGACCCTTTTTTTGTCAAATTCTTCATGTTCTGCAATAGACTTTGGAGCTACAGTATAAGTGCTTTTCTCTTACTTTAATAATTCCCAGTTAAAGGTAGGAAAATTGGTAAAATTTGAGTGTTTCAAATCTCTGAATGCTGCTAGAATTTGAAGTGCTTCCATATCAAAAAGTTAGTTAAGTAGGCAGTTGAGATCTTTGTGTGGTATACAACATCGCAACAACATTTTGGCTGGATTATTTTAATATAATCAATGTAGCAAGAGGCAAGTTTTAGGTTTAGCTGGTTAGTTCTTGTGGAGTTGTTGGCTTTGTAGTCACCAGTATAACTAAAGAGACAGAGACTGAAATGTATTGTCCTATATTGTAATAATCTAGGCTGTTTTGAAAAATTTGTTATCAGAGTAGTGAAAGTCAAATGAGAAATGTAACAATTAGTGTTTAGGATGTAATGTCTTGGAACTAATGATAAAGCATTATAAAATCAAAGATTTCTTTTTCATGTTAAACTTCAGAATATGAGTTCTACTGAGGTTTAAGATAAGGAGTGGGGGTGATCCCTTCTCTTAGGAATTTGTCTGTCATAGGAAATGGTGGTTTATGGACTGGTTTTTAGTTTCCTTTTTGGGTAAATGTTATTGTGCTTCCGTTACTCATTTTTCAACTAGAAGTTGTGAAGTTTTAATATGGCTCTTGAATTTTAGAGTAAGAAGTATTTTATGAAACACATAAAGCTGTCATTCTTTGTAGGTTTTTAATAGAAATGTTCATAAGCAATTCTCAAAATTGCCTGTCTCCGCAAAATTTTGTAAATGTAAAGTACTAACTCACGTGCAACCACAGATACCCAAATGCACATTTTAAAAAAATTAAATACAGGTTTATTTGTCTTTTTTAGAAAGTAGAACTGTGTATCCATGCTTCTGTCATTACTTTCAAATACTTCAAATGCCCCTCACTACAAAAAGGACATCGAATTACTCAAGCGTGTCCAGAGAAGGGCAATGAAGCTGGTGAAGGGTCTGGAGAACATCTCATTCGAGGAGCAGCTGAGGGAACTGGGGTTGTTTAGTCTGGAGAAGAGGAGGCTGAAGGGAGACCTCATCGCCCCCTACAACTACCTGAAAGGAGGTTGCAGAGAGCTGGGGATGAGTCTCTTTAACCAAGTAATAAGTGATAGAAGAAGAGGTAATGGCCTCAAACTGCGCCAGGGAAGGTTTAGACTGGATATTAGGAAGCATTTCTTTACTGAACGGGTTTTTAGGTGTTGGAATGGGCTGGCCAGGGCAGTGGTGGAGTCCCCATCCCTGGGGGTGTTTAACAGAAGGGTCGACATAGCGCTTAAGGATATGGTGTAGTCAGGAACTGTCAATGTTGGGTTAATGATTGGACTGGATGATCTTCGAGGTCTTTTCCAACCTAGACAATTCTGTGATTCTGTGAAATACTGAAATAAGACGACCATTCATTTTAATCTTCTAAATTCTCACATTCCCAGTGTTCTTCATAATGGCTTAGAAGCCTTTGCTTCGATAATGTAGTGTCCACTTCTCCTTTTCTATCCTTTTCTTTTAAACATGTCTAATATTGCTGAAGGTGAGGAGTATGCATGGGTGTCTTTTTATTTTTTTCTCTCTTGTTAAGAAGTTCTGCCAAATTTATTAACTGCACTAAACATCAACTACCACTGTTATCCCATACTATTCCCTTTCAGTGTAACTTCCAAAAGACAAGTTGCCTCTCTGCTCTAGCAGACAGTACCAGGAAGGTGTCACTGTGATTATCAGGCAGGAAATCTTACTTGAATCCCATGCCCATAATTTCCTGTGACACTTCTTAAATATTCATAATAAGATAACTGATGTGAGCAACGGTAGCAGAACAGGCTACAAGAAAGTTTTTAAAGAGGCTGAAAACATAAAAGCAAGTTTTATTGTAAACCTAGACATGTGCTGTTAAGTTTCTAAGAGTGTTTTCTGCTGAAATTTTTTCTGTATTTATACCTATTCCCTTTGGGGAATGCTTTGCAGTAAAAATAAGCAGATATGGGAAATGCTTTCAAAGTCCAAAATCTTACTGGCATTATTTTGAAGTCCATGTTTACCTTGTTAGCTCATTTCTTCTAAGTGAGACAAATCCACTGGAGCAAACAAATAAAAATAGAGACAGAAGTAGGACAACAGGAATGGGTATGGAGTCAGACTGCATAAATCTTTATTTTGGGTAAACAGCTGGAGGTGTTAAGTGTTCTAGATGTCTGAGGTGAAATTTGATGTTGAACAAACCTAGGTTGGAGGAAAGGGCCTCCTGCAGACACTTCACCTGATATGCAAAGAGCGTGAAGGACTGAATCCAGAGCAGGAGTGTACAAACACTGAGAGGGTTATTGACTGATGATGCAGAATGTGTGGGACTTCCGGCTTTTCAGGGGCTATGTTTTTTGGGTTTTGTTGTTTTGGGTTTTTTTTAAAAGCAAGAATGATGTTCTTGGGATGGTGAAATGAAATGCTTACTGATTTGGAACAAGGGTAATCAAGAGACTCTTAAAGCAGATGAAGAAACCCAAACAGTGCCATATGCACAAACAGTATTCTACAGTGTCTCAAACCTGGAGCAGAGGGCTTAAAACAGGTTACAAGAAAAAGAGGTTTATAGTAATAGTATTAGTAAGTATGTAGTGTATTGAGTGCTCAGTTAATATTTAAGTACTCAGACATTCTTCTCCAGGCACTCAAAGAAAAGTTACACAATAAGTAGGAGCCTTGCAGAAGAGTTAAATGCTTTTAATACCGGGAAACTCCAGATACATTATTTTGGCAAGAAATAGATTTCTGTGGAGCTGACTGACATGAAGGAGAGTATAGTTAGATTTAAAGTATCATGGTCCTTTAACAACATGTGTTCAGATACAGAAACTTGAAGATAGCCTTTTTTTTCAGGAGCCATAGTGTGAGGTCAAACCCATCTCCCTGGTAGCTGTGTTTCTTCCCCTGAGGACACTGACCAGTGAGCATTAGGGGCTCCAGTAAAGTCATGAACAATTTCTTCCTGAGCACTTCATAGAGAGTCCTTCAGGGGGACTCTGACAATCTTAACTAGATCCCAGCCTCTCCCCAGCTCTCTTTCTCCTTCTGTCAGTCATTTACTCCTCTCATGCCCTGCCTTTCTCTCTGGCACCTCTCCAGTTTTACATATTTTCGACCTCAGCAGGTTCTTATCTACTTACCTGTAGCCTTACCATTTTGTCCTACTCTCTGCAGCTTTCTTTTTCCTCCTTTATATTTGAATAATTTTTTTTTTAAAAAAAAAACAAGCCTCTGTACATGTAGCAATTTTCATCCTGTCCTCTTTCTACCAGTTCACTCATTTGCTTGCTCTCTGTTTAGTGCAGAGGTGTCTTGCATTTGTCTGTATAGCTCCGATGGATTTGTAAGTTGCTTGTTTCCTCTGCTACATTCTGTTTAACTGTTTCATACTTTACCCCATCAGAAATGTGAGTTTTAGATATTTTTCCAAGTGTGGGGAAGAAATGATTGTTTATTGGAAGTAAGCTAGACAAGCAGGGCTGAATGTTCCCATGAAGAGCTAAGAATATCTTTACTTAAAATAAACATCCAGATAAACGAACACCGTTCCTTTCCCCAGTAAAATAATAGGTAATTTCACCTATATGAAATGAGGAAACTGTCTTAGTCTGCAGTTCAACATAAACTTGAAAACTAAACTTTAGCTACTCCTTTCGCAGAGCATAAGATTTCTTCCTTCCTCCTTTTATACTTCAAGTGAAGCTCTTTATTTTTTAAATGTGACACTTTAAGTGATTAACTGTGGTTGGCTAATGGGAAGTGATAAGTCATATACAAAAATACTCATGTGGGTGTGATGTCCATGTTTTATTTTTCCAGTGCCACCATTTTACTGTTTCTGCTAGCATGGAGAACAAATGGGTGGTAATAATGCTGGCAAACTCTTGCAGATTTTGGGATCACTCATACACTGGATAAAGGACCATAAATATAGGAAAATGGACTTCTAGCATTTTTGTGTTTCCTTTCTTTCTGGCTGTTTTACTTCAGATATGGTTGTCACCGTTAATTCGGTGATAAGAACCCTGTGGGAGGGCAGCGACCAGGTCACTGCCCACCGAGCTCAGGGTGATCAGATAGTACCTGTTAACCACCGGTTGATAGTACTTGTCAACCACCGGTAGCCTGAGCCATGGTCTCCACTTGCCTCAAAAGCACTACCAGCAAGAACATGGCGACCGACAGAGCAATCACGCAAACATGCAGCAGCCCAGGTCCCAGGGTGCAGGGAGTGCCTGAGCCTGTCAGTGCTGTTGGAGGGCCGCAATGACAGCGCCTGTGTCCGCTGCGACCAGCTGGATGACCTGCTTAGCCTGGTGGCAGAACTCAAAGAAGAGGTCGAGACATTAAGAAGTATTAGGGAGTGTGAAAGGGAGATTGATTGGTGGAGTTCCACCTTGGCACCCATGAATCAACAGGAGCAAGTAGAGGCTCCAGGCAAGGCAGGTGATCCCTCACCCTCATGCTACCAGGCAGAATGAGGGAACCTAAGAGATGAGGGAGACTGGAAACAGGTCTCTGCTCAGGGAGGCAAGAAAATTCTCTCCCAACCTCCCTCACCCTCCATGGTGCCCGTTCACAATAGATTCAGGGCTCTGGAACTTTTGAATGAAGACATGGAGGAAGAGAATGAGACAAACAATGAGGAAGACCAAGGACCACCAAGGCCAGGTCACTCTAGAAAAGGTATTAAAACCAGCTCTGAAAGGAACCCCAGAAGAGTCATTGTAGTGGGGGACTCCATTCTGAAGGGTGTTGAAGGCCCTATATGCAGACCAGACCCACATCATAGGGAAGTCTGCTGTCTCCCTGGGGCCCGCGTCAAGGACCTCACAAGAAGACTCCCCTCTCTAGTCAAACCCAAGGACTATTACCCTCTTCTGGTTTTTCAGGTAGGTAGCGACGACATTAGCAGGAGAAGTGTTAAATCAGTGAAGAGAGATTTCAGGGCCTTGGGGAAACTGATCAAGGGGTCAGGCGCACAGGTTGTGTTCTCCTCCATCCCTCCAGTTGGGGGGATGGATGAGGATGAACACCGAAGAACACAGCAGATGAATTCGTGGCTTCAAGACTGGTGTCACGGTCAGGGCTTTGGTTTTTTTCGATCATGGGTTGGTATACAGGGCACCAGACCTTTTGGCATTAGATGAAATGCACCTGTCCCAGAGGGGAAAAAGGATCTTGGGGCAGGAGTTAGCTGGGCTCATTGACAGAGCTTTAAACTAGATTTGAAGGGGGAAGGGGGCAAAACACCAGCCCATCTGAAGTGCATGTATACCAATGCACACAGCATGGGTAACAAACAGGAGGAGCTTGAAGCCGTGATGAAACAGGAAAATTATGATGTTGTGGCTATTACAGAAACATGGTGGGATGTCTGCCATGACTGGAGTGTGCCTGTTTATGGCTACAAGCTCTTTAGAAGGGATGGACAAGGTAGGAGAGGCGGTGGGGTAGCACTGTATGTTAGGGACTGTTATGATTGCCTTGAATACAAGTGCAGTGAAGACAGAGTGGAGTGTCTTTGTGTTAGAATCAGGGGGAAGGCCAACAGGGCAGATGTTGTAGTGGGAGTCTACTCTAGGCCACCCACCCAGGACAGAGAGGTGGATGAAATATTCTATAGTCATTTAGGAGAAATCTCACGATCGCTTGCCCTTGTTCTTGTGGGGGACTTCAACTTCCAGACGTCTGCTGGAAATACAACACAGCAGAGCTGGACCAGTCCCGAAGATTCCTGGAATGTGTGGGGGACAACTTCCTAACACAGCTGGTGAGAGAACCAACCAGAGAAGGTGCCCTGCTGGATCTCCTCTTTGTGAACAGAGAAGGACTGCTGGATGATGTGGTGGTTGGAGGCCGACTAGGGCACAGTGATCACGAAATAATAGAGTTCTCTGTTCTTAGAGAGGCCAGGAAAGGGCTAAGCAGAACTGACATCCTGGAGTTCCAGAGGGCTGACTTTGTCTTGTTTAGGCACCAGCTTGACAGGATCCCTTGGGAGTTGGTCCTGAAGGGTATAGGGGTCCAGGAAGGCTGGGTGCTCTTTAAGAAGGAAGTGTTTATGGCTCAAGAGCAGGCAGTCCCCAGGTGCTCTAAGAGGAGCAGGCGGCAGAGAAGACCACCCTGGCTGAACAGGGAGCTTTGGCTGCAACTCAAGGAGAGGAGGAGAGTTTACAGCTTTTGGAAGAAGGGGCTAGCCACTCACAGTGATTACAAAGAGGCTGTGAGGCTATGCAGGGTGGAAATCAGGAGGTCCAAAGCCCAGCTAGAAATTAATCTGGCTTCAGCAATCAAAGATAACAAGAAATGTTTCTATAAGTATGTCAATAGCAAAAGAAAGACCAGAGAGAGGCTCCATTCGCTGCTAGATGCTGAAGGAAACTTGGTAGCAAGTGATGAGGGGAAGGCTGAGGTACTTAATGCTCTTTGCGTCTGTCTTTAATAACAAGACTAGTTGTATTGAGGGAATCCAGCCCCCTCCGCCAGATGATAGAGACTGGGAGAACGACCCCCCCGCAATCCAGGAGAGAGTCAGTGACCTGCTACATCACATAGACACACACAAGTCTATGGGACCGGGTGGGATACACCCGGGGGTGCTGAAGGAGCTGGCTGGGGTGCTCGCCAAGCCGCTTTCCATCATTTCACAGCAGTCCTGGCTGACCGGGGAGGTCCCGACAGATTGGAAATTAGCCAATGTGACGCCCATCTATAAGAAGGGTCAGAAGGATGATCCGGGAAACTACAGGCCTGTCAGCTTGAATTCGGTGCCCGGGAAGCTGATGGAGCAGCTCATCCAGAGTACCATCTTACAACACATGCAGGACAACCAGGGCATCAGGCCCAGTCAGCATGGGTTTATGAAAGGCAGGTCCTGCTTTACAAACCTGATCTCCTTCTACAACAGAGAGACCTGCTTATTGGATGAGGGAAAGGCTGTGGATGTAGTTTACCTTAACTTTAGCAAGGCCTTTGACACCATTTCCCACAGCATTCTCCTGGCGAAACTGGCTGCTCGAGGCTTAGATGATCGCACGCTTTGCTGGGTGAAAATCTGCCTGGATGGCTGGGCCCAAAGAGTTGTGGTGAACGGAGTTAAATCCAGTTGGCAGTTGGTCTCAAGTGGTGTCCCCCAGGGCTCGGTTTTGGGGCCACTCCTGTTTAACATCTTTATTGATGATCTAGACGAGGGGATCGAGTGCACCCTCAGTAAGTTTGCAGACGACACCAACTTGGGTGGGAGTGTTGATCTGCTCGAGGGTAGGGAGGCTCTGCAGAGAGACCTGGACAGGCTGGAGCGATGGGCTAAGGCCAACTGGAGGAGTTTCAATAAGGCCAAATGCCGGGTGCTGCACTTGGGCCACAACCACCCCCAGCAGTGCTACAGGCTTGGGGAGGAGTGGCTGGAGAGCTGCCAGTCAGAGAGGGACCTGGGGGTGTTGATTGACAGCTGGCTGAACAGGAGCCAGCAGTGTGCCCAGGTGGCCAAGAAGGCCAATGGCATCCTGGCCTGTATCAGAAATAGCGTGGCCAGCAGGGACAGGGAAGTGATCTTGCCCCTGTACTCGGCACTGGTGAGGCCGCACCTCGATTACTGTGTTCAGTTTTGGGCCCCTCACTACAAAAAGGACATTGAATTACTCGAGCGTGTCCAGAGAAGGGCAACGAAGCTGGTGAAGGGTCTGGAGCACAGGTCGTACGAGGAGCGGCTGAGGGAACTGGGGTTGTTTAGTCTGGAGAAGAGGAGGCTGAGGGGACACCTCATCGCCCTTTACAGCTGTCTGAAAGGAGGTTGCAGAGAGCTGGGGATGAGTCTCTTTAACCAAGTAACAAGCGATAGGACAAGAGGGAATGGCCTCAAGTTGCACCAGGGAAGGTTTAGACTAGATATTAGGAAGTATTTCTTTACAGAACGGGTTATTAGGCGTTGGAATGGATTGCCCAGGGAGGTGGTGGAGTCCCCATCCCTGGAGGTGTTTAAGAGTTGGGTTGGCATAGCGCTGAGGGATATGGTGTAGTTGGGAACTGTCAATGTTAGGTTAATGGTTGGACTAGATGATCTTCAAGGTCCTTTCCAACCTAGTTGATTCTGTGATTCTGTCAGTTATTTTACTTGCAAAGCATATTGTGTGTCTGAAAGGAAATATTCATGTGAGTGTGCTCTCTGACAATGAAAGCGTGACATATACTCAGGGTAACTTTTGTATGTAATAGGAGTTTGGTGTTTATTTTAGGGTAATGAGATTTTGTACTCTTGGAATGGTTCTGACTTTCACCATAATTCAGAACAGTTATGTAAATATAGGTGTTTATACAATACAATTTTATACAGAAAATATATAAATATAACCATATATATTTCCTGGAGGAAAATATTTAACAGTAATGGTTTCCTAACTATTTCATTCATTTCTACAGAAGACATGCTAAGGTTATCTAGCATTTATTTCTGAAGTAATTTCAGATGGAAGTATTTTTGTCATATTTTCCTCTGAAACTATGAAAATATTTCCTTTCTGCAGTAAACTTTTCTGGGGATGTTGGATCCAGTTATGTTCCAGTTATGTAGAATGACTGAAAATTCTTGAAATCTAATGTCTTGTCTCATCTCCTCTCAATATCTCATTGTTCATGTCTAGTAACACAAAAAAGTTGTTTGAAATAAGGTTTACTGCAGTGGATTAAGAAATCTTGAGCTAAAATGGGCCACGTTTTTCTGCATGTTTTGTCAGTTTGCACTTCCTATGTGGTAAAGTTACAAAGTCCGAGATGTGAGAAGGCTTTGTCTTATAATAAAAATCAGCTTTGGTTTAGAAAATAGGCTAATGTTAAGCAAAAGAGGTTATTTTAAAAAAACCCAGAAAACCACCCCACCCCCCCCTTTTTTCTTCTCAAGTATAGTTTGTTTTCTATTGTGGAATGTATTGCCCAGCGGAGGTATTCACATCATTCGTTTGAATATCTACTTTATCTGAAAGATTATTTTTTCCTTTTTTTTCCTCCCTGCTTAAAGTAGACATAAAGTCTGCGCATAAAGTGTTGGTTACATATTCACGCTTCATCAGTACAATCACATGCTTACCTGTTTTCAGTCTCTGGGCCCATGTAGCTCCACACTTAAGACTTTGTATTCCCTTTGGGTGGTTGCATAGAGGTGAGGCCTGAGGTAAGAGTCCAGTGTTTTTCTTCTGGAACAGGAAGTTGGCAAAGGGAAATACAAGCATGACATTAGTCATGTTATAATTTTTTTTCTAATAACTTTCATAACAATCAAACACAAGGCTGTGGTTGCATGCTTCAGCTTTGGCAAAAAAGTTAACAGGTCTTGCCTGTAGATAGTTTAATGTTATGGACCTAAGATATTGGAAAATCATTTATTATGAGCAAGTCTCAAGCGTGACAAAAGGAGCTTAATATTGGGTCTGAGTCGGAGGGCTAGTAAGTACCAAGTTGCTTTTAACCCTTCCAAACATTTCTCTAACTCTCACTTGTCTCTCGATTTCCTTAGTCCCCATCATATATGAGTTTGTGGGCACATGCCTGGGGCAAGTGATACTGTGGAAAAGCTGTTAGAATGAAGGTTTTTTCTTGTTAATTAAGGTTGTTTCATGATGATGACTTTCCATTTTTCTTAATGTGACCTATCAGCCAGAGTTAAAATTTGACTTATTGTTTAGTCATTAACCTTCTAAGCCAGTTTGTAGATACAATGTAGTAATAGGTTGCGTATACATGTTTTACTAGTTTGGAGTGTCACTTGAAAATTTCCAAAATGAAAATTGTGCCTCGAGTTGTTTGTGTTTGGAGATTCTGTGTATTTTTACGTATTTCTTTTCTGGTAAACTGTGACCACTGGTTTGAGAACTTAAGATCTCTGTACTTAGTGTTGGCTATACAAACAGGTAGATGAGTACTCATGATGTGTGAAGACATTCTTTGCATCTGGTCTCCAGTCTTTATCCAGCTACTTTTTTCAGCTGTAAACAAAATGCTGCCAATTGTGCAAGTTGGATGAAAAGATAACTGTCTATCAGTGGAGCATAAAGAAACCTTAGGCACACTTGCCTCCCTCCTGGACTCCAGCACAGCAGTGTGCTGGATGGAGGAACAGTGGGGATGTGCCATGGAGGAAGAGCTATTGACATAGTCATTGCGTAAGCCTCATTAATCCTATCCTGACATTCCAGGTTAATAACACCCCCTTCACGGCTATTTTGGTGTTTGTTTCTGTGTATCCCAGGGATAGAAAAACACAGGGATGGGATTTAATGTTGAGTCATCATCTAGACTGTATCTATTTGTAATCTACAGAGATTTTACTTTGTATGTTGTAGGAGAAAAGTGTCATCTTGACTTTAGAAGGTTTGACTGCAGACCTGTTTTTTTAACCCTACCATTTGTAGGGCCTGTGTCATATTGCATTTGTGAAGAGCTTTAGAACAAAGTGGAAATCAGATTTTTTTGTATGCCCTTGTATTAGTGCCTGTTTAGTTAATTATGATTATTTGTAAGGTAGCCCCGTAGCTTCTTCTTTACTGCTGGTTCTGCTCAACTTGATGCTTGGAATTGGAGAAACATGGTAGCATCCATTACTCAAGGCACCTTCAAGGATCATTTAAAGCAGAAATCGCTGAATACGAAACATTCAGTAGTTTTTACACCCACAGGATTCACTAAGTATTCTCTCAGACTACACTGGCAACTTGCAGTTGTGCAGAAACAGGATTTGTGCCCCATGTAAGAATTTTAAGAGTTCTGATATAATGGCATTTTTCTGCAGTTTACTAAAATACTGTTTCTGAACTGAGCGTAGATGCAAAGGTAGTATCAGTTATCAGTCCATTTTTTCAGTAGCAGAAAAGAATATATAGTTTGGATTGGAAGACTTTTTTTTTCACTTTTGTTTCTAACTGTTTATTTTTATTAAGGGTACCAAACAAGATGATATTCCATGAGAAAGTATATGTCCGTGTCTTAAGCCATAATAGCTTATGTATAAAAATCATTTGAGAATAAAACTAAGGCCAAACTAATTCATTGTATCAGCCTCTGAAAGCTAAAGTCACTAATTAAAGGCACCTATCACAATAAAATAGAATCTTGTGCAGTGTTAAGCTCTTACAGGGTAAACTTGCTTTTTTTTTTTTTTATTTTGCCTTCACTCATAAACCCATGTAATCAGATAAAACTGTGATTTCTGGGACAGAATATTTTTGAGAAACTTTTAACATACATTTTTATATGATTCCTTTGAGCCTATGCATTTTTTAAAAGCTGCTTTCATTCAAACTCTGGACTGAAAAAAACTTCTTGAAAGCTGAAATCCTTTGCAGTAAAGCTTTAATTACTTCTCCTCATAAACTAGAACTTTATGGGTTTCCTTTAGTTATTTTTTCCTCCTTTCTTTTACTTTCTCTGTCACTCAAATTTCTAAATACTGCCTCGACCTTTGAAAAGTTGAAAGAGTAAAAATGAAGGATTGAAAATAAAGCCATTCAAAGCAATGCAAAACATAACCGGATATTATAAATTCTCTTGCAGCCAGTAGTCTTCAAATAAAAAGAAGGGCATGGGATGGAATGAAATCTATTGACACTTTTCAAAAATATTTTATGGATTTTTTAATTTAGATACGCAGTAACAATTTGGGATCGAAATTAACTTCAATACTTTATTTTTTGAAAAAGCTGGAGTTTTTTCACCCTCTTGCCACTTTGTAAGCAGCTTTTGAAAACTCTTCTACTGTAAAAAGTTAGGTGGTTCTTTGATGGTGATGGAGAAGCCATTGGTATTGGACTGAGACATCACTAAAGGACATGAAGATTGTTTGAGCTAGTGCATGTATGTACTGTGGTGTATGCAGCATAGAATGGATTTTGAGTTGGAATTACTTGTCTGATTCAAACTTGCTCATTAGAGAAGGTGTTTAAGGATGTGTATGAGGAAATTGAGGAATGCATGAATGGACAGATCTTCTCAGAGGTTGCAAAGGAGCTTGCACATGGAGAGTATGCGAGATATTTCTGCAGGGGAGAACATAGAACATGCAGGTGGTTTCTGAAGCATGGTCAGGAAGTTTCTAAGGACCCTTTTGCAGTTTAGAGGGGGTATGTCTATTTGTGTAGGCTTGTTAGTTTTTAGAAGCATGTTTTTTTAGAATTTGTATAATGATACTGTTTTGTGTATAGTTAATTTACTGCTTGCAACCCAAGTCTTCCTGCTCTTAGAGAGAAATCTAAACACCTGTTGACATTTTTCCAAGCTGAGTCTTGGAATTTTTTTAATTTCATCTGTGGGTATTTCTAGTGCCACTGACCAGGAAAATTAATTGTGCAACCTCATTATTAGGCTCACTGTGAAAGGCCTCATTTCAAACAAAAATTTCTTCTGCAGGGCAATATTTATAAATAAACCCATCCTAATCAGCGAGAGACATGGCAGTGCAGCCTTGTAGCTCATGTCCTTCTTGTGTGATAAACAATGACTTGCACTGGCTGCCATTGCTGTAGAGGAGTATTCATTCACTGCATTGCAATATGTTTTAAACAGCAGCTCCATCCTGTGAAAAATTACATAACTTTTTTCATATCTTCAGACAATAAATGTACACTTTAAAGAAGTAGATTTTTGAGGATCTAATATTAATGATTGAGAGAACCTGTAGCTTACTTGCTCTCTAGCTCCATCGTTTCCTGATTCCAGTGGCGTGTGTATGCTCTTACTGGTATGTTTCTGTCTATCTGTCCCTTTTTGGACACTCGTCATCTTTTGTGGTCTGCCTGTAGAGCTTCCTGTGCACTGCTGTCTGATGATACCATATGAATCAGCAATGTGGGTGGTGTTTTGCCCATCTGACAAATAAGAAAACTGGAAGAACAATATTTTTAATTTTTCTTCATTGAAGTCAGTACTATTCAGAGGTAAGTTTCTTAATTTGCATTGGGATGCATTTCTGTGATCCAGTAGTTCTTTTTCGATTTATCATCTACTGACTACAATATGCAGTAGAAAACAACCTTTTATGAACGCATCCCAAGCAGATGTTATAACCATCTGGGTGTACTGAAACAGATACCATCTACAGAAACCCTGCCAACATAAAATGCAATAAAATTCTGGCTGTTCAACATTTTAATGCAATTTTTCATCATGTCCTGCATTACTGGTCCAAACTACATAGGAATTAGATTTTACGAATTCTTTCTTCTTGGGAAAGGAATGAAAATTAGATTACTCATATGAAGCCACCACAATGAGAGGAAATTTAAATAAATATGCCTTAGAGAGGGGGTTTGGTAGAAATATGAGCGAAGGGAGTGGTACAGTTGATATGCAGGCTGAGTTGTCACGAACCTACTTTTAAAGTAAGGGTTAATCCCTGAAGATAATTTTGTTTAGTAATGCTTCTCTGGTGTTCAGATAGTCTCATTAAGTCATTATTCTTTGAACATGACACAGTTACTTCTCAATAGACTACCAAATAAGCTTTTTCCTTAAACACTCCTCTTTTTTTGGCCATTCTAGATTTGGTGATTAGATCTCGTGTTAAAGTTTGTGTTTCTTTTTTTTCCTTTCACCGAGGGTATTCACCCTATCAGATCTTGTGCAATTGTATTCTGCTGAAGAGTGTAATAAGAGGTCAGTAAACAAGAACTGTTATACTGCTGAGTTTTTTTACCTGGTTCCCATATACCTTTTGAACACCAAATGAATGAACTTTCCAGAGTTTTTGAAATTGTGTGAGTTTCTCAGGAGAGTCTTAATTTTCTCCAGCAGTATGGATCACAAAATTAATCAGGTGGTATCATTATCTGACACAGCTTCATATGGCTGGACAAAGTGTGGTTGAAATATCTGTGGAGTACAGACTTCCTGATTTAGTTGCATTTTCCAGCACCTACTTTGCAGAGACAGGGCTGTACCAGCTGCAGAGTTCGAGGGAGTTTTACTACAGTGCTTGTTAAAAATAAGTATTTCCAAGTGGCCAAGGAACCAAACAGAAAACAATGCCATAATTTTGGGTCTGAAGTTGGCAGCACTGCACAAAATAGAAAACATCCGTTCTGTAAGCTACATGAAAAGAAGGGACAGTAACTATCTCTTCCTTACAATGAGCAAAATTGTCATGCATGCTTTTACTATGAAGTCATTTTATCTTAGAAACTGGAGTTTGTAGATACTTTGAAAGCCTGAATAAAAGTGTGCTTAACCAGAACCCTACCACACCCGAAATTCAGACATCTGTCTCCATCTCCCAGTTATGCCTCACTGCATCAGCAGATGAATGTAATGAAAGTAACGGGGATAAATATTCACTGTTATACTATGTTACAGGTGCCAGAACTGTTACAGTTTATAAATAAAATCAGTAATTGAGCAAATCATTTTCCTCTGCACTTCGTAGACATTTTTTTCCTCAGCACAACCAATTACAGAATAAGGGAAAGGCTCACGCCCTTTATAGTGTTTCTTCTGTTTTGAGGGAATCTTGCTAGTCTGAGTGTTAGTCTGTGCTGTCTTTCATGTTCTTACAACATCTTACTATGCAGAGGTCTGTGTTGTTAGAGACCAGTGGGTAGGTCTGAAATATTAATAACTAGATCTTAAAATGAAGAACAGTGCTGTAAAAGTGCTCAAAGCTGTTGTTGGGAGACTGTTCAAAGGCAGAGCTTTTCCTCCCTGCTTTCCAGTGTGCTGGACTGTGGCTCTATCCAGTCCCCTAGCCTCTGCACCCCTTGCCCTGCTTGCAGTAGCACTCTTGTCATGAGCTGTCCCAAGATGACCCCGCATCAGATTTACAGCAGAGAGTCATGAATGGAGAGCAGCGGTAGCATGCCTCCATGGATCACTGAGCTACACTGCCTCTGAGCTTGGTTCTCTCACCAGTGTGAGTGAGCTGCAGTAGTCTGTAGGGATTCTGTCTTCCATCCCTCTCGCTTTCACTGACTCATGCAGCCACAAGAAAGTCAGTTTTACCAGAAGTGTTGAACATACTTGCTAAATCTGGGTAAATATCCTATGGTAATGCCTTAATTTGTTTTACTTGCTTAATTTACTTAATTTTAATAGCTAGCATAGCTGCCAGTAAATAAATTGGAGCAGCATATCTAAGAACCTAAATATGGGTCTTGGATAGGATCCCATGGCATTTAAATTAAAATCGACGTTATTTATGTCAAAGATAGAAAACTTTAAGCAAATGAATTTGAGTATGGCTATTGTCTCTTTTTTTATTTTTAATCTTTTTGGCCTCTGTATGAAACAAAACTGTTTCCTCCCTTCATAACATCATTGTACCGAAGTGTTAATGATACTAGTTTGGGCTTGCTTCAAAACCTGTATGATTGCAGAAGTGAATACTGGAATCATGTGTTTGTGGCTCAGTACCTTGTGCCACTGTGCAGGCATACAGAAATACATGCTCTGCATACACAGGAACTGGTTCAGATAATCAACTGTGGGGTTTTTGGATATATGTTACCCCTGTCTGACCTCAGAATCTCCACACTTACTTCCAATCCCATTCAGCATTCATGTTGTGAGTGTACAGAGATGCAGTTAGACCACCATGGGCTTTGGTGAAGAAAGGAAAACAGAGCAGTATCCGCTGAAGCTAAAAGCTTCAACGGTCAGGAGGGTATAAAGATGATATGTCACTACTTTATGCTTAACTCTTTCTCTTCTTTTTTTTTCCCCTCTTTCTCTGTTCTGCCCCCTTCCCCGCCCCCCCCACCCCCAGCTTTATTAAGACCTCACATGCAACAATAAAGCATTCTAGAAAATGTCAGTAAGTCAATACCAGACCCTTTTGGGGGGTAATTTTTAATGGCATTTATTCTCTGACTTCCTAGATACTGCAAGTAATTAAATATGCCTTCCACTGGTTAAAACAATGAACAAACTATTTCCCTAGGCTAAATCAGAAAGTGGTCTACCTGAAGCTAAAGTAAGCAACTGAAGTTTTGCTATCAGGTCTCATTTCTTTCAGACCTGATTTGTTGGTTGAAGACTTCTTTTCTTTTTAATTTATAGATGTTGATATTACTCATTACCAAAATCAGGATAGAAAAATCTTTTTTTTTTTTTTCCTGGTAAAAAATTATTTACATTTTCATCTTTGTTTTGAGATTGAAGGTATAAACTGTTGCCTGTCCAGAAATTTTCTCTGTTCCCTAGTTTCTGAACAGGAATTTTACATATTGCCAGGGGTGTGTGGGTTTTTTTTGTTTGTGTGGTTTTTTTATGATGGCAAAGATAGTTTCAAGAAGTGAAATTCCGTATTCTGAATGTGAAACAGTGGTGATGTGTAACTACAATTCAACTTGTAAGGTAATTTATAAAGAACTTTGCTTCAAAACTACTTTTATTTTAATATTGAGTATATAAAAAGCAGGAAAAGACATGCTAGCCTCAACAAATGCAGTTTTTCACTGAAGAATCAAAAGACAAGCTGCAGTAAATTTCCTTTTAATGTGATGAAATTAATGCTGCCTCTTTTGGCATCCGTTCTTTTAAATATTTAAAAAGCAAATCTCCACTCTTTGCTGAAATATGTCTGATAGCATTTTAAAGCTTTTCTTAATAGGTTGCTAATTGTACTAGTAGTTTCTAGACAAAGGGAAGGGCTTTTGATGCCTGTTTTTATTCCTAAACCTGAATTCAACAAGAGGACACATAACTGAGCTGCTAATTCTGTTTTCAGTGACTCTCTGGAGGTTTTTTTAGGGTTAACAAATCTGTCTTCTGTGAGAAGTGGTACCAAATGAGTAGTAATTTTGGAAACTGCAGGATTGTGCCTAGTCAATTTGTAATAAATAAATACTAATGCTTTCCATCATCATCCTGTTTTTTTCCTGCATTTCTACCTCTTCTCTTTTTAATGCCCTTACTTGCTTTTTAACTTTCTACTACCACTGTTTGAATTATATGAAAACAGAAGGATAGGTTTTTGCAACTGGAGAGAAGTCAGACATAACAATTAGGAAGGCAAAGCTTATTTGCCTTGTCCTCCAGCTCTTCTAATTGAGTGCTGTTAACAGAAGTGGATTTGTGCCTGGTAGATGAACAGTGAAAGTGCAGTGAGACTTCTGAGAAGATACCTCTAATTGCACTGCCAGCCTCACTCCAGAAGGAGTCTGACAGCTAACCAGTGTTATCCTCCATCCCCTCTGTCTTGTCAGTGTTGGTATGCAGAATGTATTGATAAGGCACATGACTTCCATACAGTTAGTACACTCACACAAACATCATCTGTAGTCCATAGGTCAGCTAAGTTGGATGTACTGACAGAGTGGGATGCATAAGACAAGCAGACTAAGCTGCTTCCGGTAGGAAAAAAGCTTGGCTCGTGAAACACATTTTTTAAATGTCTTTAATCTGCAGTTACCTACTTGTCATTTATGGGTCTTTTTAACCAACACCCAGCTATCACCCCAGACCAGCAGCCTGTAGTTCTGCTGCCGAAGTAATTTGCATGAAGTTAACAGGAATGGGTAGTTTACTCCAGAGCTCTTCCGCTTGTGGAAACTCCTTTGCTCTTATTTTCTGCAGAATATCTGCTGTAGAGTTGTTCTTGGAAGTTCAGTAGTATTTAGCCACTCATCCAGGAGCTACCCGTATTTCAGATTAGACAGAGATGGTAAAAGGCTTTCCTACTCATTTTCCTCAACAAAGCTGAAAGATGCAGTTGAAATTGTAACCAAAAATGTAAGTGCTCTTTCCATTTATTCACTCTGCAGGCATCTCCATCTTGACATCAAGCATCCTTCCAAGCATGCTTTATGAGTTTATTGGAAGTCCTCATGTAAAAACCTTTTTGAAAAAACTACATTAAACAAGTATTTGAAGAAATCTGTAAACTCTGTAGTATAAATTTAACTAGATCTGGCCCAAAACTATTTTGCTATTTCTTCCCCAAGGGCATTTATGACTCAGCATTAATTATGGTGAGTCCAGTAGTTGTTCTCTTAATCACATTGATGAGCACTTGCTCAAACTAATACCAGATTTATGTAAGAATTCATGAGCATGAATGAAGGTTGCATAATTGGGCTCAGTATATTTGAAATGTTTAAAAGGTCTGTCTCTAGCCGATTGTCTTCATCTCTGAAAGTATGGGACTCATCAAAGCCCTCCTTAGGGGACTAATGCATCTTTTCTATGCTTGGTGTTAAGGTTGAGTCTCAACCTGCAATATGCAGAGTGCTGTCAGTAATAAAATCTCTTTTCAGGAAACTTGTGGATTTGTTTATTTCTATAGTCTGCATTTATTATATAGTAGTCAATTAAAATTAGGCTTCAGACTCTACTTCCGTAAGTCATTTGGTGAGCTGCATAAACACAATTTTTGTAAGACACAGTTTGCCTGTTTTCTGAGGCTTTTCTTTGTTAAGCCTGTGAGGAACAATAACTGTTAGTGCTACTGAGTTTCGTACTCACTGAAATGAAAAATAAGGGGAAAACAAATATCCAGAGGAAAATTGACAATAGTAAGTAAATGAAATTCAGTTAGTGCTGTCTTTGACAGTGGAATATTCTGTGGCTTTTGTTTGAATTAGTATACTTAATGCTTTTTTTCCCTTAATCATGTAAATCCATGGCATGGTCCTTATGCTACCTTACTCCCTCTTTTCCCTTGTTTCTACTACCTGTGAGGGGGGGAAAAAAAATTAGCATCTCATCATGTTGCCTGAACTGATTAATTTTAGTCCTCTTCCAAAGATGTAAAAAAAAAAAAAAAAGTGGATATTTACTAACAGGATTTTTTTTTTTTAAAGGTCTGTATAGACAGCAACTCTTTATGGGGATCCTTCCCCAGAAACATATTGCTTCAGGAACAATACTTTTATCCTTGGGTTTAGGTTTGGATACTTGATGGCAAGCAAACTAGGAATAACTAATGCTACTTGATGCATAGTTGTGGTGTTGATGAGTCGCTGTCTAGTTAATTATGTTATTTTTTTATCTGTTTCATTCATTACTTTTCCCTCTCAGAACTGTGAAATGAAAAGTTATTGTAGACCTCAATTGAATTAAATCTTACAATGATGAGTATATTGTATAATTTCAGTACGTTGATATCTTTTTTTGTTATATCTGTTTTTCTTGAAGCTCAAAATAAATGGTGAATCTGTGCAGCCAGTAGCTGAAGTAAATGGGAAGGATTTACTGGTTACCTGGCAAAGTCACTTTGACAGTTGATGTAACTTCCATGTCACATTCATTCACCTACCAGTTCATTTTGACTCTCATCTTTGGAGACTCTTCACACCTATTCCACTTAGCAGGGAGACTAAGCCTAATAAGCAAGAATTAAACAAAATAATAGTTATAAGAGGGAAAAAAAACCAAACACAAATCTACAGTGGGCAATACTTTTTAAAGTCTTGGCAACACCCACTGAATAGCTGCTGGAGAAGGAAAGGTGGTATTCTCTTAGTTATTTGTTATATATCCTATACTGGACTGGAATTTCTGGGACTCCACTTTATATTAAGCTCTGATTATGAGGTGATGGTCTCTTCAGCCCTGCTCAGTGTAGAGAGAGAAGGAGCCGTTATTTCTGAAAGCCTCTGTGTCTGTGTCTCTTGATGGCTGTCTCAGGCCATGTTTTAGGTTTTCCTCCTGCTTAAGAACTCAAGTCTAGAAGAACAACAGTTCTGCATTTCATAACTTCCCTTAAGCATTTGCAGCAGAATACAATTAGCATAGTATTTTAATTGTATGACTACTGCTGGAAAAAAAAAAAAAAGATGAGGCTGATTGTAAACTTGTTAATTACTTCTGTTGGTGTTTGACAGAGCTATGAACAGCAGCACAAGCTTTCTGGCCATTAACTCAGGAAGACAGCACTGTTTTAATATATGTACGAGTCATGCTTGTTATCTCTGTAAATACAAAAGGAGGAGGCAAGCAGAGTAATAGTACTTCACTTAGAACTAAAGTTATTCATGAAATAGGCTTGAAAACTGAACCAACACAGTCAGCTCAAGGGAGTTACGGAAATGGCTGACCCTTGTTATAAACCAGGCAGGTTTTCACTGTGTGCTGTTGCATAAATTCAGATAGTCATGCAGGGGTTGGGGGCAGGGGACCTTTTCATTGTTCTTCTGTTTTGATTGCTTTTACAACAGAAGAAGTCAGTGCAACTGTCTCTGCCTAATATATTGCTGGAGCCAATGAAACTTCTCTTCTTGACCACTTCCACTCACTGTAAATGCAGTAGGCAAAAGATGTTTCATCTAGAAGGATGATTCAACAATTACCTCCTTGAGTCACAAACTTCATCTGCTTTTCTATAAGCTCTGCTTGCTCTGTGTTTTGGATTCAAATAAGCCTTTAGGCACCATGCTCTCCTCATTTCATTGAGAAGTTATTCTCTAGAAATCAGAAGCAGGGGATGTTTTGTCTCTGGACTTTGGTATTTGTGATGCTGATGTGAGAGGCAGTAATGTGGAGGAGAAGGCAGTGAGCTGTGTGAGCGTTAGGCGTGATACAGCACTGAAGGGATTCACTGCAGCGGTCTGTAGTTTTTTACTTCTTAGCTTGACAACAACAAATTAGTAAATCATGGCAAACAGTTATGAGGTCAGAAAACTCCCCATACAGGTGACCAGGTAGTCACTGGACTATACTAACGTAGCTGTTTTCATGACTGAGATGGATTATAATGGTCACCTGTTAGGGTAATAGGGTAAGGTCTGTTTCAGTGGTTGTGGAGGACTATACTGTTCCTTGATTATACTGTTTTGCTAACACTGATTAATAGTGGTCTTAGGAAGTTTTATAATGTTTGGCTTTACTAGTATAGACATTCATGTGTGTTTTTGAAAGAGAATGTGATACTGCAGTGTTTGCAGTTCTTTCATAAAAAGTTACAAGCTATTTTGAAGAGCTGTTTTGAAAATATATATCAATGTGTATCTTCTGATAAATGTTTTTGTGGGAATATTTTTTTTCCACACTGCTTTAAATATTTGTGGTTAAAGTAATTTTGGAACAGACTGGATAAAACCATGCCAATCCTAAATCATCTGTGCTAAAATAATTTTATGTTAACTTGTTTCTAAATATGTCACTATTATAACAAAAAATTCCAACATCTTGGATGATACCAGTTAAAAGCATAGAGAAAGCTTTCAGCATGGTATGCTGCATGAGAATAATGAAAATAAAGTTAGGACCAAATTCCAGTTGATGTAAAAAACTATGAAGGGCTATATAGAAAAATTATGTACCAAAATCTTCATATGTTAGAGCATGCATGTTTTGTAGTAGTGCTTAGTGAATTTTTGAGTTCAGGAAGTAAGAGAAAAAAAATCATTATTTCATATAAATTAAGGCAGAAAAATCAGAAGAAATTTCAAAATTTGCGAAGTTTTACACAAATCAGCAGCCACATGCACTAAACTCACTCGTGTTCAGAGCCTTATGAAAATAAGTGTTGTATGTGTTGCTGTATGGTTTGAAATGCTAACTGAAGAGGGTGAAGGGTGTAATTAGAAGTCTCATAGGAGTGTGTGGTCTTACACTGTACAATACCGTACCTTTGTATGGTTGTATCACTAGAAGTCGTTCCCTGTGTTCAGTCTCTGTGCTGTGTGTTCCCCTGTCCCCCTCCCTGCCCTGTAGTGGAGTAGAAATACACACTAATCTATTCGTTGTGTTTGATTGTTGTTCAGTATGCGCATGGGTAATAGGGCCAATCTTACCCTCACAATGCTTTGCAGCCAATAGCAGAGTTTATATACTTAACAAAGCAAAAATGAAGTTTATCTGTGATTCTCGGTAATGCCAAAAAACAAAAGGAGTAGGGGTGAGAAAGCAAGAGGGGGGGAAAAAAGGTATTTTGTAGAAATGGCCTTCAGTTTTTATTGAATAACACATTGCAAACTGATCCAAACTATGTATACGGGTCAAAGAAAACATACGGCTTGACAATAATGGCAGCATTTCCATTTGACTTTATCGTTGGTCTTGTGGTGTTTAATCACATGGAAGTATGCTTCCTAGTTGATATGCACAGGAAGTAGTCAGGGGAAGAACTCCTGGGAAAATGCAGCAGGTGTTGTCCTTGCACTGTTTTACTAAATCTTTTTTTAAAACCAAAACCAACCAACATATCCAGTGCTCTGTCCCACTCAGAAATGTCCCCTCTTAACCCATAGTCTCTATTTGGCATCTCTTGGTCTGCCAATATTTGAAGCTTCTATGGATGAGCTGCTCCTCTAAGAAGTTTCTTGTTCCTGTACCTTAGCTTCACCGTGGTACAAAACACGAATAAGCACTTAGTATATTTAAAACATAAATGTATTGAACTGTGTTTCATTTAATTTATGATATAGTCAGAATTACCCTCAGATAACTTAGATTTAGTAATTATACAAGAGTTATTTAATATATCCATAAAACCTCACATTTACAGTCCACCTGCCTAAACAGGATCTTACTGAATATATCTTAGTCAACCTCTTGAAACAAAAAGACATAGTTCCAAGTCCATAGGCTTTTTCTGGTAAAATGTATGTTCAAATTTTAGATAAAATTGGACTATAGATGGGTTAAAGTATATGGGAAGATCATAATGATTTTTTTGTCACATCTTTGAAAGATAATGTAGAAGTGTAGGATTTCTTTGTTTTATTCAGTTGTGTTTGAGGGTATTGTAATCTCTCAGAGAAGTGCTGGAAGCCCATCATTTCTGAGGTTCAAATATGTGAAGAGTTGGAAAACAACAATCTTCAACACAGACATAGATAAATTTCTTATGCTTCCTAATTTTCTTTTTCAAGTTTGCTGATAAATAAAGAGTAAGGTTTTGTGCTGTAATACTGTATCACAGCAGGTTCATATCAGTTACACATGCGCTTACTATGCAAATTTCTGTTTTCCTGATTCCTAAGCTGCATACCCCTTTGAAAGCTGGAGTGTTTATAGGTAGTATGGGGACTAACACAAAGTGTTCAACAGCTGTGGGCAGCACCTTGCAAGAACTTGGAAGGCTAGAGGCAGAGGGTGAGAATGCAAGAGGAAATACTTGGAGCAATGGAAAATGTGTGAAACAATGGAAAGGAGTAATAGAGGGAAAAGTAGAGGTTGCAAAAATATAATTGCAATTTGTGTTACAGCAGCAGGTGATCCAGTATATAATGCTACTTAGGTTTTTTCTTCAGTAATTTAAAAATACTTTTGTATTAAAAATATTTCTTTTTGTAACTAGATCTAAAAGGTGATCACACTCACTTCATCAATATTTATGTAGAGTTCATTTATGTCAGTTGTAGAGCTTAACAGCTATTTATTCCTAATAGTGTTCTCAAAAGGATAATCAAAAATAAAGGAAATATTATCAGATATGGAATATAGTTCTCAGCTTTCCTTCAAAATTTTTTTTTTATTGTTTCAACATTCAGGGTCTCCTAGTTCTTCTGTAAGACCTTTAATGATCTGCTTCCCACCTGTCAAGGTGTTGCTATTTTTGTTTTCTTTTTGTTGACAGCACTTCTTCACGTGTCTCCAGAGACTTTAAAGCAAGAACAGTTAGCCTGTACATAGTTCAGGAATCAGGATATTTATCTTATTTTTTTCATGCTCCCAGAAGATATCCTTCCACAGTAAGAGGGATTCTGTTAAGAAAATTCTACACCTCCCTCCAGAATTAGTTGATTCCAAACTGGGTTGTTCTAATAGGTTCCTCTGTCTCATTTCATCTGCTGAATTACCAAAAGTCACGTAAGAATTGCTTTAGGGTTTTCTGTTTTTCCTTTTCTCCCCATCAAAAACATGGATTCACCTAGCCCTTCTGCGCTTCTGTGATGGATTTTATTCTAATGAGGAATTTATACCTGGTTTTATTCTTCCACTGATGTTTCAGACAATTAAATCTCAGGAAAAAAAACACAGCATTTCAGGTGATTTAATTTACCATTGTAAAACTGTTGGAATTTTTTAATGTTATGTTCAGGAGTTGCTTAGAGCATACCTAATATGCTAAATTAGCTTATCTTTGTGCTATTATGTTTAGCTGTGCAGGTTTAATGTCTGCCTTCAGTAGGATTAACAAGTAACAAATAACTGGAACTGTAAAAACCTTTCTTCATAGTTTATTTTCCCAGTCTGGAGATTTGACTAATTGCTGTACAGAAATACTAATATATTTGTTATTAACATTTAGTAACTCTGAGCTCTAAGGTGCATAGCACATTTTTCCCATTTCTGAAATTGGGATACAATGCAACAAACACCAAAGGAGTGATAGTATGTTATGCATTCTCTGTTTTTTCACTTACTTTAAATTTAACTTAATTTCATTACTGCATTGTAATGGCTATGTTCCAAGTGCAAAACCCTGCAGTTTTCATCACGAATCTGAAAATAGGGAAGTATTTGAATCAAATATTATGAAGATGATTTGAAAGAAATTGTCGCTTTAAATGGTGACTGCTTTGAGTAGAAAAAAACCTTTTTATCTCTTCTGGGGAATGTAAATTCAATAGTAAAGAAACAACAAGTACTTACAGTTTCAACAACAGAGCATGTTCAGCCAAGAATGTAATGCAGGAAACCAAAAGTAGCAATATTTTGTGCCAGTGAATCCTGTCCCATTTATGTGACTTTGGTACGTAGGCACACACACCCCTTTTTGCTGAGCTTTAGTTAAATTTTAAGTACTTAAAGGAAAAGCTGTGAATAGAGAAATTGCATGCTGGTTTTGTTACTTTCTCATTAAACAGAACTGTTGGCCAGGACATTAAATGATGGACTTCTTTCCCTTTCATTTGAAGAAGTTAACATCACTAGCACAGTTTAAAATTTACACCATTTTTTTCTGCAAGTGAGCTAATTCTGTAGCAGTACTTATAAAATGGCGACACTGCTGAACATGTTTTTGTAATTGTGCTGTGCACATTCCTGAGTACTATTAGTTCTAGTTACTTCTGTTTTTGAAGATTTGCAGTGAATGACAGTACTTCTGCAGTTTGGGGAAATGGGGTCTATTGACTGTTTTGATAGCTGCTTGGTGAAAACATTTAGATACCCCTCTTTTTCCTGGTTGGATGGTCTGTTTGGAGTGATCTGTTTTAGGATCAGATTACTTTGTAATGTTACTGTGTTACAGACCATTAACAAACAATTTTGCTCAGAACATTTGTCTACTTTCAGAATCTTGATGAGATAAAGATAGCTTTGTGTTTGCTGCCTTTACTTGGGGTAGTGGTACCATTCTATTGTATGTCATTATCACTACTTCTGGAACATATTTTTAATGCTTCTTTTAAAAGGTATGTTTTTAACAAACAGAAGAAGAGATTTGAATTCCCAAGTTCTCTGTTGTTCAGGAAAAATCACTTGTATACTAGGTATTTCTTCCTCTGGATAATTTGCAGATACTGGAAAAAACCAGATTTTTAAAATCTCCATGCCTTTGCACACTGCAAAGCCCCTCTCCCCTAATTTATTAAGAAATTTCCTTTAACAACCCTCATGGATCATCAGACCAATTTGAGACTGTCATCTGGTAATTCTTAGATCAGCCCCATTTACCCTCCTGCCCCAAATGTCTTCCTCGTTGCCTACCTTGCTGAAGATCTCTGATGCTTCATGGTTATACTCTGCTTTGTTTTCCATTTCCCTTTTTTTTTTTTTTTTTTTTTGGTTCACATGTGATTGCAATTTGTCCACTAGAACCTTTCCACTGGGCCTGGGTAGAATTCAGAAGGTCCTCTATGGGGCTGTTCAGGCAATATAATGTCAGCCATAGGACTCCTACCCACTGAGAACTCTATGGGAATCATAATTTAGGTGAAAACTTCATTTTAGGGAAAGAAATCTTCCCTTCCCAATCTTACCTAATACATCAGTTTTATGCCTGAAAGTTCTTGGGGTGTGCATTCTTGAATGGATTGTCCTAACTCTTTTAGGCAGGAGGGACTGAAGAAGTTTAAATGGAGTTGTTTTTATCAGTGAGCAGAAGCAAGAAGGCAACCCCTGGGAATCCTAGGCAATTTTAGTTATTTCTTTTCCTGTTTTTCACAAGAAGTTTTGTATTCTGGTTGCATAAATTAGCTGAGTATGTTTTTGACAAAGGAGAACAAAAGACAATTCATTAACTCTTAAATTGTATCAACTGTTTACTGAATGTTTACAGGAAAAAAATGTTGATGTAAGATCATTTCTTCTGAAACCTTCAGTATCTCTCAAAGAACCATCTGTCAGATTACAATTGAAAAAAAAATTTGAAAGGAAATTTTGTACAACTTTTCATATGTTTTAATGAAGCTAGTGGAAAGTTTGTTTCAGCCTTAATTATAATGAAATTACTGTCTTTTTCCAGTTCTTTATTTAATTCGGTTCTGCACCTTTCCTAGTCACTTTGTTTGGGTTTTGTGATTTGAGTTTTTTTCTGCCCCTTGTCCAGTCTAGCAAATTTATTTCGTGTTACTTGCAAATAGGTTTTTCCCCCATCTTCACTCCAGACTTATGTCAATCACAGCTAAATCTAAAAGGAATTCAGATGGAAATTTGTCTAATTATATATAATGCTAGCCTGAACTGAGGCCTTTTTGTGTTCCAAATTCTCAAGTGGCTCTTTTCAAGCCACCTTTTTTCGGTCTTTTTCTTCCCCCTTGCTTTCACTTTCCTTAAAACTACTGTCAAACTTGTTGTGTCCTCTCTTTAAAGTGTCACTGGTGTAAAGTCCAGGCTTCACATCCATGCAAGAACATCCAAACTCAGAAGATGAGATACAATCTGTTATCCGAAAATTATTTTTCTGTTCTGATAATCTTAGTGATTATCTAGCTTGGAATCAGAAAATAGTTAATTTGGAGCACTTTTCTTATTGGGTTGCAGGAAAGTAGGGAAGAGTTTAGCTCCTTGAGTAGCACTTTTTAATGAAGCTTCTCCATAATGTTGTATATAGTCTAGGATAGCTAAACTGCTTTGCTTTGTTTACATTTCTCTTTTTAATTGTTTCTCCTATGTAAGAGTTCTTCAAAGCGAGTAGATGAGTTATGCAGGAGCACAACAGTGCTGGTAGAATAAACTGAGAAGTAAGCAAGGAGTTTTGTTAGGAAGTCCCAATTGATGTTATTTCCTTTAGCTTCCCTCTGAGAATATGTGTCCTTGCTTACTATGTATGAAGAAGTTGTGGCTGTTTGAAAACTTGGTTCTATAAATTTTTCTTTATCCACTTGGAGTTTTGTCTTTTGAAGTAGTAAAGTTTCTTTCTGCATGTATTTAGTATTTCTCCAAATGCATTGGATAAACAGTATTGTAAAACCTTACTATACTAGTGACCGTACAATAATTCCAAGTTACTTCATTTTTGGTTTCTATTAAAACAGAAAATTATGTGTACCTCTGGAAGTTGTTAGCCTTTGGACATCTGCCTTTTTTTGAGGGAAAGACATAATTGAAACAGATCAGAATGAAGGAAACTCCCTATGCATGCTGTTTCTTATTGTCCTCTTAGTGAAATAACTTAAAATACATAGTAAAATGAATACATCACTTAAGTAATTATTTTAATTTAAATTCAACTCTTAATAATACTGAAAACCGAAGCTTAGATATACTTATCTCAGAGCACTGTATATGTCCTCTGGCCATTATTTTAAACTGCATGTGACTAAAGATAAGAGATTGTAGAAATAACTCTTGCCCACAGACTTGCAGACAAATAATGTTTAAAGAAAATTGATATGGGAGACCTTGAAATATGTGGAAAAACTTTGAGTTCAATGTTCTCTTAAAATGATGCCATCCATGAAGCCATAAATTTTTTTAGTGGTTTTAAATTCTTACTACTGTATTGCAGCCCTGCAAAATATAACTGATATGTAATTTGAATGAATTTACTTTGTTCTGAAATAGTGTTTAGCATTTACAGTTCCAGTAAGCTGGAGGCTAAATTTACAACTGGTCCTCACAGCTGTACTAAGCACATCACAGTCAACATATATGGACATAGCATGTTCATTTCCCAGCTTTTTTTTCCTAACAATATGATTTTTCTCCTTATTTGTATATAACATTTGATCTCTGTTGATTTGCTATTTCTGAACCCAGTGGCTGTTGTCCTTTTGATTTATGGATCCAACAGTAGTGATGATTTCTGTTGTCAATATTTTTTACTTTCTCTTACTTTAGATATATGCTGAGAAGCAAAACCCACACTACACTGTGCTTATTCTCTTCTAGCTCTAAAAAGAAATACTGTATTTTATAACAAAGCAGGTATATTTTTACCTGTTTATATTTAAATTATACTTAACACTTTCCTTCCTCTTTCAGAAGTCAGTACAACTGTTTTAACAAGGGATTAGTTTCATTTTACCGTTTCCTACATATTTCATGTTTTCGCTAGGAAAAAAAGATCAATTTTACATCTTTAAAATGTTTTCTCTGTGGTGCAATGTTCTGCTGAAGTCATGTTGAAATAAAACACCCTTTTTGTATTTTCTTAATGTTTGTTTTTCTTAGTATTCCACCCAAGAAGAAGCTAAAAATTTGTTTCCCCTATAACTTTACATCTCACCCTGATTTAATTATTTTATAAGATTGTCCAGAATCCATTTTTGTGGATTGCAGTATATACCTTTTAATGATCTAATATGAAACCAAGCATAAGTATTAACTGTGTTGAAGACCAACCTCTTAATTGGCATATATTTCATACCCAGCAGAATTTAGATAAATTGGTAGCAGAGTGGATCTCCTTTAATGGAAAGATTTACTTGGTATAGAATGACTTCTCTTTAACTTTTAGTTTCAGAAACACAGTAGATATTTTACACCTTCAGAATGACTGTGAACACTTAAAATCCCTTTGACAGAAGAGGTTCTGAATTCAGACCGTTCATATGCCTGCCATTTAATGGGCTGGAGTAATATTCATCAAAAGGAGGTGCTTATTTAATAATGTAAGGCAAGATTTTGAGTAAGAGGCTGGTGAATTTTGGAAAATCCTGACAAAGCCGCAGTGGTTTCAGTCAATCTACACTGGTTCGTATCAGTTGGACTCTGCATTCAACAATTACGGGTTACTATTCATAAGATAACTTAGTACTTCAGCAAGTTTTGGAAGGACTGTATTTTTATTTTCTAAAATACTATACTTCAGCACAAGTGAGAATATTTTTCTTTAATTGCCCAAAGAAATTTAAATAGAATTGCAACTTCTCAATGAAAAGAAGCCTTTTCATTTTAAAATGTATCTTTCTACTTAGCATTTTACTTTCATTGTCAGAATATATGTTGCACCAGCAATGTTTACTACATAAGAGATGTTGTAATGCATATAAACAGTATAGCACTCCTTTCCTCTAGCCAAACCAGGCAACAGTGACTTAAGTGTCACATGTAATTGATAATGTGATGAAAGAAACTACTATTGCTACCAAAGGCCTTGCTGTCTGGGAAGGTAATTCCAGAGTTAATTTTACTTCCATTTTGCAGTTTTATTATGGAGCTAGTATGCCCTGTATTGAAAATATTTTTAAATATATTTGGAGCTCACAAAATAGGGCTATCTGATAAGGAAAGAAGCAGTGTCAGAAAAAATGAGACTAGATTGGAAAGAATCCTCAACTCATCCAGCAGTGTCTACATTTTGGAGACGCTTTTCAACTGTATTTTAGTAAGATACATAAATATGGTCAAATCTAAATACTGCTGAATAGTTACACAAAGCCACAAAACACTTAATCTACTTATTCCTTTTTTGTATAATGTACCGTAAAAGGTGTTTATGGCATGTGTAGGAGCAGGATCTGTTTCAGTTGCAGAATTTTTTAAGAGATCCCAGTAACTACTATGAACACCTCTACTTAATTTCCTTCAATAAATAATGTCTGGAAGAGAGATTTAGAATTCCTAAGACTCATACTGATTTAAGAAAAGGAAAAGGTTTGTCTTAAATAAGTATATTTTGCTTCTAATCAGAACTGTTCTGTTGAACTATAATTTATGCTGTAATCTTCTAATACAAGAGACACAATAAATCTCCATTTAAAGATTTCATTTTTTCAAAAATTAATGTCCAGATTTTAGAAGTGAAATAAATACATAACTGTTCATTATTTAGTGAAGGAGGAGCAATATTGGCATAACAATGGATCTCACTTAAAAATTTGCAAGTACAATAACTAAGATTGATCTATACATCAGGTCTTTACCCTTGATCAGCTTTAGAAAGAGAATTTATGTTATGCATACAAAAGAGGATGTGTGGTGAATCTCTTCATTCAGGTATTATTGTAGCTTGGATGTTGAAAATTAGAACACCTATGGAATTTGGCTAAAGATTGTGCATTTTGAATACATTTCAGTCTGTACTAAAATACTGTAAAATATTTTACAACATAAGCAGCCCACTTACATTTCTGGAAGAAATCTGTGGGTTTCTTCTATTGCCGTTTGAAGACAGCATTTCTCATGATATCTCATGAGCAAAACCAAACGCGGGATATGGATGCCATAGAAGTTTCTTAAGTGTTTGGCTCATTACTGTTCCATACAGTCATTTTTCCATCTTGCTCCATTGTCACTGAGTGGGCAAGGATTGCTGAAGTAGGGGTGGCTGCAGGGGCTCATAGTACACCAGATATTCCTGGTTACCTGTTCTTCCACAGATTTTCCTCAGTGAAACAGAGTTTGGGGTGCCTTGTGCTGTTGGCCCCCTCTATTTGCAAACTGCCTACCTGTGGCCTCCTGTCTGGTTGATTCTCCTTGTGAAGAATCTAACTCAGGAGTATATATAGTCCCATGAATGATAAATCTAGATGACCTATTTTAGGTACAAACTCATGAACACTTATTGTAATGTGCTTCTCTAGAGAAATAAATCTAGCACCTCGAAAATTGCAGTAGTCCACTTTATTCTCAAGAGTCAAAAAAATCTCCCAGAAGGCTTTTCCAATCTCTCATTCCTGGACCAAGTAATTGAGAAAATGATAACTATCTCCATTAACACATGTCACCTGTGAACATCTCAAATGCCCCACAGTCAGGGTTCAAACTAGGGCAGAGCTCACAGATGAGCTTGGGGGCGGGAGGTCTGGGTACAAGCCAAGTCTCCATTCTCTTTTTTTTCCTCTCCCTTTTTCTTTGATTTTGGTACTTTAAAGAGCAGACCTAGTTCCCAAAGTGAATTAACGGATCTGAATGAAGGACTATTTACTGAATGACTATGTCTACACTTTAGTTAATTCCAGTTAATTATCCTGAGTGTTATGTGTTGACATATGGAGAAGCCATTGGGTTTGGTAGTGGCTGGCACCTAAAATGTGCTGTAATACTTAGAGATTTTTTTAAGGTGGAAGAAAAATATAGGAACCACTTAATTTATTCTTAAAATGATTTATTAAAAACTATGGCCCAGTAGTGTATTTCTCACTGTTCACAAAAGCATGCATGGAAATAAAAGAATTAATAGAAAAATAAAATGTTCCATAAGCAATAGCCTAAATCCATATGAAAAATAATCAGTGAGTGTAACTGCAACAAGCATAGCACTTAACTGGAGCTATAGCTGTGATATAAAACAGCCTGTATAATGTATCAGAGAGAAACTCACAGCAATGATTTCAAACCCAGTTCCTCAAGAACTGCATGGTAAATGCATGCAGCTTTGGAATCCAGCAAAGCTTGTGAGTCAGTAAAAGCTCTCATACTGCCAAAGAATAAGCTCAACTTAAATCTCTGTTTCATATGCCTAGAAAAGTAGCTATTCTCATAGAAGTTGTTGGTTTTGTGGTGTGTTTTTTTTTTTTCTTTTCTCTTTTTAATATGATAAATCTATGTTCAGGACCATAAAAGCTAGCTGGCTTCCAAGCTTTCTGAAAGAACCCAGAACAGTTTAACATCTTGAAAGGAAATAAAAGCTTAAATGTCTGGCTCTTAAACTGTGTTCCAATAGAAAGTGAAACAGTGTTAATTTTGCAGTGCAGTATCAAGTGAAGTTTTAACTGGGTTGTGGGGGTTTTTTTTGGTTTTGTGTGGGTTTTTTTCTGAAAGGGGAGCAAACTTACCAACCTATCCACAAGGCCTTCAGCAAACAAAATGGTTAAAAATTACTTGGAGCTATCTATATACAATTATTCATGTGTATCTGGGTAAGTTTTAAGTGCTTTATGTGAGACAAAAATAAAGTAGTAATGGCTAGTAGAAGGTTGTCCTTAGGAAAAAAGTAACAGGAGCATGGTGTGGGTGAAAAATATACTGATAACGATTCAGTGGTGACAGGTACATGAATGATGAGTTCATGGTTGGTTTTTTTTCTTTACAGTTTTCTGTTTTGGTAGTTTGTCTGTTTAATAGTTCTGATTTCAGAAGATTTCTGCCCAGCTCCAAAGTAGCCAGAAAGCTGTCTTCCTCCAACAGCCTACCATTACATTAACACAATTACATGTGTTTTCTTGGTAATTTTTCATAGCTAAGTCTTCTTTTCACTAGCTGAGTAGTATTAATGATCTCCAGGGTAACTGTGATACAGGCAAGGTGATCTATTCTGAATGCGTGATAACTAATTCAGATTTTAAAGACACTATTTTTTTTCTATATAGATCCAAATAGTGAAATCATAGGTTCTAGTTACAAGATGGAGAATGCCCTTTTACCCATTTTACAGGATATCAGGGAAAGCAATTTTTATCTCAAAGGTTTTTGCTTGTCTCTTTTTTTTTTTTTTTTTTTTTGCTAATAGTCTTTAGACTATGAACATACATAGTTCTGATAAATCAATAAATACAGTTCACTTTAAGGTCATGCTTCAAGTTACTGGAGCTACTTTCTCTCTTCATTTTTGCCTTTTGGAGATACTCTAGTGCACATTATGGGACATGATGTTCTTGGTAACTGTCTTAGGTCCTCTTCCATCCATTTCCTTTATTCGCTGTTTTCTAATGTAGCTCCATGTTTTCACTTGCACTAAGAGTTTTGAAGTATTTCCATTTCCATTTGCAAGTAGTGAAGCACATATGCTATATCTGGCATTTATTCTCAGTTAAGTCTTGCTCTTCTGCCTTTCCTTATGTCCATTCTCTTCCTCTATGTTCAACACTTCCCAAAGCTTTCTTTTCTCTTCCAGAGGCACTGGTGCAGTACTGACTTTGCTGATGATACAGATTGTACCAAAAAACTTAGCAAGCCTCATTCAGATAAATGGTGTCTAGAGCAAGTGAATTTTCATGACATGTGACTTCTGAAAATTGAAGATTTGTACAGATGTGGAAGGATTAGCCTGTTTTAAGTCTGGGGAACAGGTCACAATATTGTAGCTTGAACAGAGGGTAAAAACTGTTTTGTTACCTGTTGTATACCTAACACAGTGACTAGTTAGAATTGGTGTAGATCTGAATTACCTTTCAGTAAAATATATTCCTATAGTAATTTTATTTAAAAGGTTTCTGAAATTACTTTAAGGTCATACTGAGTTACTTGTTTCTCACATAGTTGTATTTCTGTGTGACGTTAGCAGGTGACTGTGTAACGAAGTTTGTTGTTTGTGTCTTGATGATCAGCTGAATGGAATATTTATAATCTCTTTGGCAAGTGGCTTTATGGGTTTTATTCAGAACGAAGTAAACCAGTTTGTTTAGTATAAAAAGTAAAGATTTAATGTGTGCAGTATCACTGTCAAAGTTTTAAAAAGTGTTAAGATGGGAACTGTAATAGTGATGTTGCTTTTGTTTTAGGGTTGGTTTCAGCCTTCTTAGAAAGGTGATGTAAAGGTAGTGAAAGCAGGAGTGGGAAAAGGAAGATTTCTTCTCATTCATAAATTATCTTTTCATCTGTCTGCCTGCTTCCTGGTTTCTTTTCTGTGGTCATGAACCTCACTAGGTTCTTCAGTTTCAGCTCTTCTTTTGCAGCCTGACTCACACAGCATACTTCAGGGATTACCAAATATAGTCCACTGTCGAATTCAATCCCCAGTATTCTGCAAAAGAGATTCACAATTTAATTATGAAAGCGTAGAATGTCTAGGCATGCCCAGCTTCTTCTGTTATTTAGAAAACATTAAGCATCTCCTCCATCGTTATGCAGGTTATGAGGGGCAGCTGTCTCCTGTTTGTTTGATGCCATTTGTGTATGGTTTACAAGCTCATGACAAGCTGCCACTATGACAACTTGAATGAGTAATTTGGTTTCTCCCAGAGTACTTGTTCTGCTTGTTGCTTGTTCCAACATCTTTATTTACTCATGATGGAAGGAGGGACCAGCATTAATCTGGGCAAGGCCTCTTGATGAAATAAAAAGGGCTACCTTTGCTATCTGTCTTCAGTTTTTTCAGGGATATGATCCCCTAGTCTTTAAGGTTCAGCAGTCAAGTTTCTGTGTTGGTGTGGGGTACTGTTGGTATATCACTTGAACATTTAATACTGAAACTGGACTTACCTGTAATGAGGTGCTGAGGGGGCTGTACATGAAAACAGTCAATATGGTGGTGCCTTTACCGTGAAAAATAATAATAAAAAAAATCAATAGCCATATGGTTAGAGCTGTGTTTCTCAGTTATTTTTATTAAATATTAAATTCTTTACCTCACCCACTGAATCTCTGGATAAAAGTGGTGAGACCAGTATAGCATCATCAGTTCTAGGAATATTTTTAATACTTCCCTTGACTTCAGGGTATACAGCCTTCTTTTATAATTATAATCCTAGGACAGTAGGAGATGGCACTGCCCACAGGATATTGTCTTTAAAGATGTCATTTCCTTTATTGTTTTTTTGGTGACACATGCAACAGGAAAATGCACTCAGTGGCTGTACTTTGTATTAACAAAAGTAGATTTGTTGAAAATTAAGGCCACTGAATTCACAGTAATCCTCACAGAAGGATTGCAGGTCATTTTTAACATTCGAAACCTGTAATTAGGCAACACAGCCTTTCGAACCACTTATCATCATTCATCAAATATATATGGTAGTTAGATTTCTGGTACGGTCTGACACCAGGATAAGGCAAGGAGAACAACACAACTTCCAGATCTTTGTAAGACCCTGATGGACTTTACCTAATTTGTCTGGTTCATGTAGAGATAGTGATTTCTGTAGGGATAATGACTTCTGCAGTGCTCATTCAATACAGGGTACAGGAGTTAACTCTTCTTTTAGATTTCAGTAGAGAGAATATGAGAATGCTAAACAGTTTAAAAGAGAGAGAATTTTTTGTTGTTGTTTATTCCCGCTCTTCTTTTTTTCCTCTTCTCATTTCTTTCTGATATGGAAGTATTAGTGCCACACCAAAGACGTTGCCATTGGTCCTGTTGGTCATAAAGGTGAAGAAGGTTGGGTACATTTTGAGTTTGATAACAATTGACCACTTTTTTTTTTTTCCCTTGATCAAAGGCTTTGCTTGCAGTTGTAGCAGTGGAGTTGCAGGGAGGTATGACATGTATGATGTATCTAGACTTACAGACAGAATTTGTGGATTCCTGTTAAAATAAGAAATTATATGGAAGAAGAACAAACAGTGACATCTCTGAAACCATTGAGATGCCAACCACAAATGTGTGCTTGCCTTAATTTGATGACGCTACTTGTCAAACCTTTGGTCTTCATGGGATCAGAATATGATTTCTGTTTCCTCCTCAAAAGCCTGCATTTTAACAAACTTAGTTCCTCAGGAACATGTTTTCCGAATGACGTGCACATAGCCTGCTTGCCAGAGCTGAAGTAGTATTTGTGACCCTCTCAGGGCTATGCAGTACCTGTGGGACTGTGGTGCAGGAGGGTGAGATAGTTTCTACAGAGCAGCAGCCACAGAAGTTTGCACGGGCAAAGAGCCTCCTGTTCTATCCCAGGATAAGTTCTTTATGTGTTTTTTTTTTTTTTTCCCTCCATTATACTTGAGTCATGTACTGACTCTCAGGAGAAAACACTGCAAACATTTCTGGCTTTTTGATGCTTAAATTGAAAAGAGGGTGACCTACAAAGAGCAAAAGACTTTCTGACCTCAAACTAGTATCTTACTTTTTTCCTTTACAGAATGGAATGATTTTACTGCACTATGATTAGCGGTTCATGAAAGGTAAATGTGATTGCCTATCCAAACGTTCCTTTAGATAAATACTTTTGGTGGTGAATTACTGAGGCCTCTGGATGTACTGGTAGCTTTCTCTGTCACAGAGCCCCTAACTAAGATTTTTCTGTATTGTGAAAAGCTGAATTTTGAAAAATAATGAAGACAACTGTTTGCAATTTGTGATCAAAGAAGAAGAGGGCTGATACTGCATGGAAAAATCCCATAGCGGAATTTGATATCCTATTTTTTAATTTTATTTTTTTTTAGTTAAAGCCATATTCTAAAATTTAAAACAGTTCAATATGCAGCAGTTTAACAGTTACAGCAACTAGTGTGCTCTAAAAGGAAATTTCTGAAAGGAAGAAGATGCAGGGGAAACAGCACTGAAATCTTCTGGAAATCGTGGGTTCTGGGGTTCCTTTTGTCCCATGCCACAAATAAGAGAAAGTTTAATATTTTCTGTGAACTGTGCTGTGAATTTCCTAGCTTTCCATTAAGTGATTTTTATTATTATGCAGTTTAAAATAATTCAGCAGTGTCACACCAGTGAATTACTCAGCTACTGTAAAGCCATTATAATCCACAACCAGTGGGTTTTGGTAGAATAGAAGGTGCTCCTTATGTTGATGTCTGAACGAATATATGATTGTATTTTGATCATAAAATTCAGACTTCATTATAAGGGATATTCCATGCTACATCTCAGTAACTACACAGTTAGTGTGCATCATTAAGGGTCCCCTCTATCTGTGCAGTGTTGACCTTTTTAACTAAATCTGTCATTTAAATCAGTCATTTGAAAATATATACTAGTTATAGCATCAAAATAATAGTGTGAAGGAAAGTGCACCAACGTACAAAGGAGGTGGCAGAGCCATTTCCTTACCACGTATTCTCTAATTTCCAGCCTTTAAAAATTTTACCTTCTTCTGATAACATTCCCAAGTAGGATTTGTGATCATGCTGATTAAAGAAGAGTGTCTTGTCCCAAGCAAGTCTCCTACCACTTTGTGTGTTAGACTGTAGAGGTTGTAAGGACAGCAGTGGTCGCATACCAAAATGCACAGACTGTCAGGCGCTGACTGTGACAAGGGCTGTCAGGTCACTAACCATCATCTCACACTAGAGTGACTGTGGGGCTGTGGTGCTTTTGCAGAAAATTTAGTACTCGGCACTTCCAAAGAAAATGTTGGGTGGCTGCAAAACCATCATAAAGCTTCTAATTCTTCTCCCCCACCTCTGCTCTCTTTAATTGATTATTACTGAGCTGGCCTACCTACAAGCATGCAGAGGTGTTTCTGGTCTGAGATGCGTTCTGCAGGTGGAGTGATTACGTGAAATCAAAGTACTATAATTATCCAGTGAAGCTAAGTACTATTCACATTTAATCCAATTTGTGGCTCGTTATAGGCCAGAAGTATGAATTAAAATACTTACCTACCCTGTTCAAAAAAGAATTAGGGTCATTTTCATGTTGGGAGGGCATTTAAAGCCTACTGAAGAAAACTGAAATCTTGATGATAACATCAGTTGGTACTTGGTCGGGGCAATACTGCTTTGCTGGCTTTTTCAACAAAATCCTTTCTTGTTTCTTAAGGTGAATTACTGTTATCTTCTCTTTGAAAGACTAATTACTGACTGTTTTTGATAACCATCTAGTTCACTCTTATTACCAGTATTTGATGAATACTGTAGTTCCAATTCAAAATGTTTGTTTGTGTGGGGGGTAGCTGCATGCTGATTTCCTGAATAGTTCCCTGTCTGTGATAGTACTTGTGAACAGGGTAGATAAGGCCTGTTAATAAGTATTTTTTCTGGATAGCAGTATTTTTCTAGATAACAGCCTGTCTTTTCTAAACCAACAGCTTCCCTAGATTAACTTGATAAATTTGTCTTGAAATTTTTCTGAGAAACTGCCTTGGGCATTTCTGAAAAAAAAATTAAGGGGCTAAATTTGGAAATTTGTGGCTAAGTAGAGCCTCTTGACTCCAGGAGACTTGATGTGATAAATCAATATGCGACTGTTGACTTTGTCCCTCGATCTTTATCTTCTTGTATCCTGGAGAATCTGCAGAGTATATTGCACAACGGGATTAGGTAACTGAGTATGGAAACTTTGCCGTACTAATAATAAGGATACACAATTTTTCTCAATAGGCTGTGTTGTCACTTTTGTACCTGTCCTATTCAGTTCCCAGAAGCTTGTTCCAGATACAATTTAATCAAAATTAATTCAAAAAAGCCCTCAGTTTTGCTTTCCTTCCCATAGATTTAAGTGTTATTGAAAACATGGGCTTTTATAAACCATTTAGATTACTAAAAATGTACTACAAGCAAACAAACAAAACCCCCCAAAAAACCAATTTCCCCTGATTTGATGACTAATAGTACATTTCTATGGACCATGTCTTATTTTGGCTAATATCTTAGGAAGATAATCCATTTGTGCTTTGGCAGATAAATAAGTTTTCCCAAATGGTTGTTAAAAAGCCTACTGTGACCTCTCCCTGAACAGTTAGTAAGCAAAATTAATAATTAAAAAATACATATTAACTAGGTTGTCAGACTATGAATCAATTTTACACATACCAGGCAGCAAAGGAAGAAGCTTTTCAAGCTCTTATTTGTATAAAACTTGATTCTATAATTTCTGTATAGGAAAGATGTGTTTTATTGGTTTTTCTTTCTCCTTCCTAATGATAGAAGTTGGCAGCATGTTTCAGGAGACTGGTATTTTGCCTGAAGCCTTGAAAGAGGAGTCAGCAGTGCTTTGCCATCCTTCTTTAAATAAGCTCTTCTTGGCATCTGATTTGAGCCAGCAGTGTATTTTAGTATATTTCTAGGAATGAGAAGATTGTACCTAATTTGTAAAGAAGCTATCATTTTTTTAGGTCACACATGGCATAAAACTTTTTTTTAATTCTCCCTCAAGGCATGTTTCAAATAGTTACTAATCACTGTGGTATAATATGTCTGTGGTTTCTCTGGAGAAAATAATGTTGGGTTGCTATCTTTTAACATCTTGGGGCTAAATTCATTCTTGTGTGACCCTGTTCTAAACAACAGCTTTTCATCAGAGATTACGTTTTGCCCCCTTAGTCCTGCCAGTTCATTACTCTAGACACAAAGGGATTATCAAAAGCACTGAAAAGAAGTAGGTGATAAGGTATCCTATAGTTTTGCATGCCTTAGGGTAAGTCTAAAGCTCATTTTCAGAGTTCACTTCCAAGAAATGAGGTAATTGTTTAGAAGGACAGTCTTCTTGGTTGGACAACTCACAGATGCAACCATTTAAGTTAGTTGCAATTTTTGCAGAGGAAAATTCTGCTGGAATCATTCATTATTTTGAAAGGGACCCTCCCGGCCCTCTTAATACTTCTAGAAGTACCAGTTTGAGATAACTGCCTTTGCTGTACATGTTAATCAGCAGAGGGCACTCCTCTCCTTTAAAAGTAAGAGAAAGTATGGCTTAAAAGTACAGAGGTGAAATGCTTTTCTTTGCAGGGGCTTTTTTCTTTTTTTTTTTTAATGTGTGGATTATAATTGTGAAACTTGATATGATATAATTCTGTACAGGATTATTTTTCATGTAATACTTACTCTTCTGAATTGAAACAGAGATATGATGACATGATTCTCTTGAAAAGAACCTGTTGTTTGTTTCCCTGTGCCTGTCCTATGTTCTCCTTAGGTTCTTCTCTAGATTGTAAATGCAGTGAAACTTCTGCAGTTCCTTTGTGTATAGGCAAGTGGATGGGGTGGCTGAATTTCTGAACTGCCTGAATTGCCTGGCTATAACCTCTACTCTGTGAAGAGCCATACAGTCTTTTCAGTTCTAACTATTTGAATCTGTGAAGCCAAGCAAAGCTGTTATTCCTCTGATCCTTAAAAACGTCTGTAGTTCAGGACTCGTTCAGGCTTTGTACAGGGGTGAGGCTCAGCAGGAGTTCTGTGCATCTGTATGCTCTGTGAGAATGCACATACTGAAATGTTGTCCTTTTTTTTAATGCGCTTACTGTTGTATTGCAATGGTTGACTGAGATAGTGGATTCTTGAGGGATTGCAAAATACAGCCAGTTATTTTGCTTGAAAATGGAATGAAAATTTCAACATGTCCATGTTTGCATAACATTCTCTTCCATAAATTCAACTGTACCACTATACAAAAATATTATTGTGGAAAAAATTGCCATTATTTGCAATACTGTTATTGAGCACCATTCTTCAGAAACAGGTGCTAGGACATGAAGCCTGCTGTAAAGCTATTAAAACCTGTGGTGCAGATAAGTAGAAGAAGGACTAGTTAAAAATTTAAATGATTTATCCTGGCTTCTTGGGAAGTCCCTGTGGAAAGACTGGCAGTTGAATTTTTGTTTTCTTTTTTTTTTTTTTAACCCCTTCTAGTTTCCAGATACTTTTAAAAATTATTTTTCCATGCGCAAAGCAGGTGGAAGATGCTTTTAAGGAAAGATGATGAGGGGGCACTTTCGATTTGTTACTATGTGGTCCAGTACTTTGATTACCATTTCCTCATGATGAGCTTGTTAGGCACATGCTGTTGAACCATGTGCACGATCATGACTGTGGTGAAATGGAAAATGCGTCCCTGACCCTGGCATTGTTCTCTGCTCACTGCTGTAAAAACAGCTCTTAAGTCTGCCCCAGTTTATACCAGCTGAATATATAGAGAGATTTCTTTGAGTTTACCAGATGCAAGTACAGCCCCTTCCACCTCTGTATTTACTGCATGTAAACTCGATGCATTAGTTTTAGTGACACTTACCTGGAGTTTCAGCTGGAGTAACACTAAGAAGCAGTCCAGTAGTTCATATTTTGCAGTGTGTATATGTGAACTCCTTTAGCTAGCTCAAGAAACAATGGTGTATTTTCTTATGTGAGTGTTAAATAATTATTTGTTGGATTACTGCACAATATTTGTTTGAAGATCTCAGATTAAAAGTGGCCCTCCAGTGGGGGGGTGGGGGTGGAGCCTAGGACATGGATACTTTTCTGAAAACGTGATTGTATATACATGTTTGAATGTGTTTCTGGAAACATTTGTGGATAATATTGTCTTTATATAGATAGAGCAGTAATCTGGATAATTCACATTGGCTACAAAAACTGTTGTGAGGGGAGATCTTGTTGTCAATTGCTTACGTTGGTTCAAATCTGAAATGTTTTTCTTAGTTTCTGTCATTGCAGATTTGAGTTAAATTTGAAAATAGGTTTTATCACTAGAAAAAGATTTTACCCACTTGGGCTTGTCAATTACTAATAGCGAGGACTTCATCAGGGTGTAAACTGTTGCTAGTGACTATGTCCAAGAGAAGAAGTTTGCATGTCCAGTTTTATGTCCAGATTAGCAATGTTAGAACTCAAATCCTACAATTTGCTTTGAACCATTTCAAAACTTCAGTAGATATCTTCCACTACTTCCTTGGGAATCTAAAGGATTTATCTGAACCAAGGTGTGAATCCCAGAATTTTGACACCTGCTGAAAGCCTTTGAAAATTTGGTGGTAAAAATAACATTTGGAAAAAAGTCAAAACATAATGTCCTGGGATTATTCCATTTTTGAATTTAGTAGTAAAGTAATTTTGCAATCCAGTGCTGTGGATCTCTCTTAACTTGGCCTGTGCTTTGCTTGTTGCTCTGTTTTCTTCAAAGCAAAATTAGTCAAAGCCTTGAAAACAAACTGAACTTGCTGAATTAATGTAGTACAGGCCTAAGCAAGCAGTTGAATATATATAAATTAATTCTGTAATTAAAGTGGAAGCTGTTGTTCACAATCGGAATACAATTGCATATACATTTTTAAAGAAAGTATTTTAGCAGAAGTGAATGTAATCAAGTAGGATGTTTAAGCAGATTATCTTGAGCAATTTCAGGGCAGAATATCTACCCTACCAACAAGATAGAAAATTATCTTGAGGTGAATTGCTAAAGCAATTGGAAAGGACTTGGCAGTTGGCTGATCCATAAAGAGGTTTCTGAAAGTCGTCAGTAAAATTTGTCCAACTCTGCAAAATAAATGTGTTGTCCAGAGAATAACGCAATGTCTGTTTCTGGGATCCTCAACAGCAAAAATGACAGATTTTTACAGTATTCATTAAGTATTATTAAGTATTCACAGTATTATTAAGTATTCATTAGCTACACAATTTCAGGACCAGAGTGTAAAAATTTCAGCTAGGGTAGCTAGGGTGCTACATTTATTACCAGCAGGAGATGTGAAAGTGTCTAATTTATAATCCATTGTAAATGTAACATGCCACACACTAAAGAGTAAATATTAAGTGTCATGGGTTTTGGAATAGGTCTTTGCAACCCTCTGTTCATGTTTTGGACATTCCAGCTTAGCTTTCCTAGCCATGGTAATATTTGAAGAGTGTAACAGCCTATGCAGTCATTACAAGCAAAATTGTAATGCTTAGTGATCTGACCTCATAAAAATGTTACCTAAGAAAGAAAGTAGCCAAAAAGTCCCCTAGAAATCTTAAGGATCTGCCTGAAGAGTTAGGAGTGTGAAACTTTTAAAAAAGGATAAAAGAGCCTATCATTTTTGTTTAATGGATCTGATACTACATAGAGCATATTTTATTTTACATCTAAAAATGAAGCAACTAGATTTAGTGAAAAAAATAAGGGGGGAATGAAAAACTGAAATTTGAAGTTGAAATTTCTGTTTCTTTCACTTCTGTCGTCAGAGAGAACATAGGGCAATTGAGAAGATACTGAGTTATCTCTATTGAGCTTAGATCTTGTGTAGCCAAGAGAGGGAGTGAGAAGTTCCCCCTGTCCCTTCCAATGACAAGATACTTCTGGTTTTGACTGTTCTTCCTTCTCAGGCCAGGAGCACAGATGCCTGAAAACACTGTGATGTTAGTAATTAAATGTAGTCAAATAATTAGAATGATTCAAAGATTAGAATGCATTTCAATTTCATTTTGCTTTTTAAAAACAGATTTATACCTGTAATTTTCATCAAGTCTGAAGTCTCTAAAATGCCACTATATCTGAAACGGGCAAAGCATTAGAGATACTTCAGTAATTAAGACTTTCATGACAGAGAACAAATGCTCCAGTATACTACAATTATGCATCCCCTTCGAGACAAGCTGAAGCTGTAAGATTTTTGAGTGGTTCCTCAGAAATTGCATACTATTTCTCCACGGAAAAGTTTGCCTGCAGAGTTACCCTTTGTTTATTCCTTATTACTTCTTGGTGATACATTACATCTTCACAGATCTATTGCAAATCATTAAAGTTTAGTTACGAGAAGTCAGTGAGGGTTGTGTAATATTATAATCATAGTGTGAAGCATGCATACACCGTTTTCATTTGAGGGTTTGTGTTGTGTTGCAAACATTTGATCAGCCTGGTGAGAGCATTACTGAAGTGATTATACTTCACAAGTTACCCTATTTGGGCAGGCAGATGGCAAGATTGTTGGAATACATTATGTCAGGAGTGTAGTAAAACTTACTGATAGTAGACAGTGTAGAATATATTGCCGCTACATTGATGATATTACATGTCATATTACAGACTAGAACTCTAGGTGAACGTGCTTATTTGCAATGAAATGGCTCTGTGTAAATCAGTCTGAAATTCGAATGGATTTCACTACACCCAGCTGAGGTTTCACCCTGTCACTGTGAAAGAATGAAGATGCTATTATATACCCTCATTTCTCCCTTCGTGCCTGCGTAGTTGTGTGTATCTTCATGTTGCAATTGGAGACATTGTGAAGAAGGTGCTACTCTAACAGGTTTTGTGAGGCTCTGTCTGCCTTACATGTAAATGTCTATAGTACACACTGACTTACAGCTGCAGCATTCTCACTTTTTAAGTGTTACAATATGCATCTTCAGTTTATGCATTTAAGTTCAACCTACCAGAAACCACTGGGCTGTGGCATTTCTTTCTGTAGTTGAGATTTTTGGAATACATAGGTGAAGTAGATATGTCTTAGTATGTTTTAACAAAATGTACTGTTAACAGTATGTTTTAACAGAATGTAAAACATTCTAAATTAGAGATGTTTAATGTAAATTGTGACATGAGTTTTAGGCAGGAACTTATAAGGCTTGTGTTTATCAACACTTACAGCTGCATCTACATTTTAATATAATAACATAAATACAAGAAAATTGCATGGGCAGGGAGCCATTTAGCTACCAGTTAAATTAGAGACATTTTGGATCAGGAGCTATTTCATATCTCTGTTCTGAGATTTTCCATAATTTTTTGGATGTCACAATTTCGGGATTTGCACATACAGTTCTTGGAAATGAACATACTAAATATGCAGTCCAGGTAGGTCCCAGCTTTTTAAAAATAACTGCCATAGAAAAATTGAACTTGCTTTATGCATGAGATTGAAAATTTACCTTTAATTCATTTTTTTTAATATTATATAGTATGATACAGAAGCTAAAGGAATTGCTTAAGGAAAGTGATATTATTAGATTTATTTTAGTATCTTTTCCATTCTAGGTGTGTTGATAACATTCTCTTTTTCCCGCTTTGTCTTGTGACCTGATCTCAAACAAAGCTAGGCAGTGAGTATTTTCTAGCAATAAAAATAAGTAACAGTATGACAGTACAATAAGGTAGTTCCTCACTATACTTTGCCTTCATTGTTCATCAGTCCATTGAAAGGAGTTCAGTCTTTCGGGGGCTTCACAAAACAACCACTGTTGGCAGGCATTTGGCAGCAAGATGACTTCTTAAAATTTCTGCTGTTTAATCTGGTTTTTCATTATCTGACTGTCAATTAGGTCTGAAATCCTGTTGCAGAGTTTTTCTGTGAGAAATTTCAGACTTGATAGTAGTTTGACTCATAATTCAGTTTAGTAATGGGACAACAGTAGTCTGTGGCAACATCAGACTCTTGGGGTGTTTATCCCCTCTACTCCATTCCCTAGGTGGTACCTGCTCTTTGCAGGAGAGGTTGATGTAAGTAAATAAGCTAACAAAACAAAGAGAAAAGAAGGCCTGTCTTTTCCTGTAATGTCCTTATGTAGCCACAGTTTGGAGTGGCTTCTTTGACCCTGCATTTTTATCATGATCAGGCAGTTGAAAAACATGCTGTGCTTTTTGGCTCTTTTATTCTTCCATTTTCTATGGCGTCATGAATTGTCCAGGAAAAGACGACAGGCCAGTCTTCCAGCTTCCAAGATTCTGACACCAACACGGTATGGTGTGCTGTTTAACACCCCTGTGACTTGTGATGTAGACGCATCAGGTTTTGTACTCTGTCAGTAACCTCATTAGAAACACTTACAGAAGAGTTGTTACCATTTGAAGGTAACAATTACTTTCTCCTACAGGACTGAATCTTAGTCTCAAATATAATAATAATTTAGCAGTACTTGCTGTTAGTTGAACACTAATATGATTACACTTTCACTGTTGGAAATGATTGACCCGTGTGACAATTTTATGTAACTACATTTAGTGGTACTTACAACCTTTGTGAAGTGTTTTGAGATCTTTAGGTTAAAATACTCTGTTATATAATACAAAAATCTAAAAGTCATTATTTGTTTTTTAGAGATAGGAGTTCAAGAAGACTTTTATCTCATTAAATCTGGAGTTACCAATTCTTTTACCAGAGTTTTCTTGTAAATTACTCTGCTTAGAATTACTACAAACAAAATTAGGATGAATATCCAAAACCTAGCCTTCTTCATAGAGGAAGAAATGGAGAAGAACAGTTGAAGTTACCTAAGATCACTGCAAGACTGATTGATTTTACTTCATCTGCCTCTTTGTTCTTTTGGTAAAGAGGGAATGGTTTATGGATGCTTAATTTCTCTTTTCCTCCATGTTTTTCTATTTTCTTCTTTGTTTTGAAAACCTAGTTTGTCCTGTAGAGGTTGATTGCCAGAAGTGTTTGCTGAAGAAGTTGTTGCAGTTGATTGAAGTATTACAATAGATACAGGGTTTTGAGAGGGATGGGTTGAATAGTGATAAGAGCGGTAATTCAGGGCATTACATGGAATTAGATATTTTGTCAAAGTAACAGTAATGTTAATGTTTATATATATATGTTGCTTTTATTTGTTAATCAACAGTTTAACAACGATAGGTAGGCAACCTAAAGTTTATATATGTAAAATAGGAAAGCTGGACAGTAAGTACAAAAATGATCACACCCTTTTGTTGCCCCTAACTATAATTTGCCATAGCAGAACAAGTCTGTGTTAGCTTTGGGCTCGTAAGAAATCTATTTACTACTAAACAATATCTACACTGTGCTGTTGTAATTGCACCATTCCATAGCTTTCCTTTCCCTAAAGAAACAACATGTATGTTCCATCTCATAGGAGGGCATCTCATGTTCCATGAAGAGAAACATACTTAATTTTCTAACTCAGCTAACTTTCTAACAATTATTCATGCTGGGTGAATTAGTTATCAGAGAGGAAGATAACTTTTTATTCTTCTGCATGACATGAGAAAAATTTTATTTGGTTGTAATCAAAACCTTTGCTTTACAGAAAGAGGATTGGAAACTTTAGGGTAGAGTAGTAGGGTAACTGTAACAAAGTATATTTATGAAAATCTGGATTCTTTATTTAAATTGTACACTTAACCTCCCCTATCTTCCCCTTTGGCATGTGTCTCTAACACTTGCAAGAGAATCTGCTAGAGTGACAATAAATTGTTTCATCATGTTTCTCTTGCTGTGTTTTTAAAACAGCTTTTTTCCAAGAAAGACTATAGCAATAATACGACCTTTAAAATGTAAGTTTCAGAAGCCTTTTCTACTGTCTATATAGAAATTTTGATATAATCCTTGATAAAAGCTTGCTTGAATGTTCTGGTTGCAGCTCTGTAGTAGTGACTTAGTGTTTGTCTTCCATGCCTGTTGCAGCTTAAAAGTAAAGACAGTAAGGAAATTCAGGGCTCTGATTGCAATGTACAAATAAAGTTCTTATTCAGCTACTTCCTAAGCTTTCTCTGAGCCCTACTAAAAAAACCCAAACCTCATATGTGTAGATATTTGTTAGTCCAGTGTTTAGATATATAAATGTATTACAACTAGCGTTTAATGCTGCATTTTAAATGGATTAAATTTCCAACTTGTCACAAGATAACTTGTTTAAATTCTTATCATTTCATGTACTGCCCATAAGCCATGTGTTAAGGTCCATTATCCTAGGCTTTCCACAGACGATAACCAGTAATAAAAAAAAATTTTCTTCATGCAAACCGTTTTTTTTAGATTGTTACATGTCTGTGGAATTTTTTTTTCAAAGAGCTTATGCTAATTTTTTTCTTTCCAAAGGTTAGAATGTGCAACAGGAAAGGGTGATAAGTTCTGATTTAAGTAGTTTGATACCCTATTAACCTTTGTCAGCAACTGAAGGATGATTAGCATTGCACCAAGCCTTGTTTCAGCAATTCATAGCATGCTTTATTAATTTAAATACAGTTCTTTGGCGTAGCACACTATGAAATATCCTCCCTGTTTACCCTAGTCCATTCTATGCTTTCAAGTTGCTCAGGGGAAGTGACATCCTCTTCACAGTCCTCTTAAAAACTATTTTTGTGGGCTGCTATTTAAAAACACTTTCCTACCTTGGACTGATTATCAATCAGAAGTTGCTGCTTTCTGACATGTTAAGGAACACATCCCCCCAACTGTCTAGTTTTCAAGACAGTGAAATAGTATTACTCTCCTTGAATGTTATACCTGCTTCAAATATCTGCAGATTTACAGGAGCCTCCAAAGCATCAGATCTTGCTATACAGCCCTATAAGGCAATGTATTTGTATGAACCTCGCTTTTAGATTGCAAGTCACCAGGGTCTGAATCTGTAAATGACTCCTGTTGTTGCAGTGGCATAAATAATAATTTCTGCTTTTAAGCTGCATTATCAAGAATTTTTAAATTCCGCCCCCCCCAAGAGACAAACCCATGATCATGATGATGGTCTTTGTAATGACTTCCATTGGGCTTCTGGACTGTTTGGACCTGATCACATGCCATTGCTCTCAATTTCACAATCAGTGTAAATTACACTATCCAGATCTAACTAATATCACTGCGCTTGATCCTTAGTTACTGACATCCAAGCACTACAGTCACGGGGTTTTTCTTACTGGTTTGGGAAATCCTTTTACAAAACAGAAGATGTTCCCTCCCATTAAGAGAATTCTTTAAATGAGCACCTTAAAATCAGCTAGTTCACAGAGAGCACTGATACAAAGCAACCTTTCCTGCTGTGTCTCAATCATACTGCTTTCTCCTGTAGATTCAAGATCCCAGAGGAATTTCTTTTGAAATAGACTATGCATTTCTGCCTGATCTCCCTCATATAAATCATTCTGGTATGTTGGAGTGCTAATTTGGGAAAATTACAGAGACTATATCAAAAGGAATATAAAAATATGAACGTTTTTCTATGCTGCTACACTGATTGTAGCCACTGTTGTAAGGTTCCAGATGGTTGATGTGCATACAGAGAGAATATGAGACCAGATCCATTGACCCTAAGAAGCATCAGAGCTTTCAAAAAATTATGATGATAGTAAGTAGAAAACTGATGTGATGAAGCCTAGAGACTAAAAAAATACACCTATTAATGGATTGTGGCCAAAAGAGTATTGCCAGAAAGACCAGATAAAACTATAACAGTATTCAAGCTCAGAATTAGTTTTTAACACTGCCAGTAGTTCTCAGAGGGACATGAAGAAGGAGAAACGATAGCTATTTCGGTATGTCCTCTGGCTCAGATTGCCTGATTTCAGAATCCAATACTACTCCCAAAAATTCCAGTTTTCCTATTCTGACATAATTTTTAAATACTTGTAGAAATCAGTGAAGAAGCTCTTAAATTTAGGAGAGATGTGATTTGCTAAAAAGCACTGAATGAGTCTTTATAATTTTTTTGGCAAATAATGTGGAAATTGTCACAAGTATTCTTATATTCCCAGAAGCCCTGGAAAATGTTGACTGCTGATGTCAAAAGTGTATTGGAGTGAAAAGTCATTACACCATCAGGTTTTGTTTGTGGGACATGACAGCTGAACTAGTATTTACACCTCAATGACCAGTTTGAATTTGGTGGTACTTACAGAATCCTTCAGTTTTGTCTGTTGTTTTGGGGTGGTTTTTTGTTTTAATGTTTTGATAACAATTATAGATGTCCCAAAAGAGAGAACTTTAAGAAGGGTATGATTATCTCAGGGGCAACAAGCTTGACTTTTTTCTTTTTGTCCCCCCCCAAATAATGTCAATTTTTGGGTAAAGTGAAAGGATTAGTAAAGACTAAGAAGTACTTGATAATGTTTATATTTGCATAAACTGAATTATTGGTGAGTCCATAGATATTTTTTTTTTCATGTTTGAGTGCTAACATCAAAAGTTATGTTCCAAATTTGCTATTTATATTAGTGGAAGGAAGCTAAAGCCAGTAATTAGTAGTAGTTGACACCATACATCATGCATGATTGATTATTCTTCTGCATTAAATTTACACTTCTCCATCTCACAAGGTTTCACTAGAACTACTTTTGACTTGTACCAGGGCAAATGAGAGAAAAATTAAGCCAATAGACGAGATCCTGTATTTTCATCTCTCTCCCTGCCAGCAGAAAAGCCAGCAGAAGATGTTGCCTGACAAAGACTCTCAAAGAAAGAAAAACTGTTGTCTACAGGGAAGTATAGTACCCCTGGGAACAAGAGGGCATAGCTGAAGATTAATAAAGAGTTTAAATCTATGTGAAGGGGCATTACTTTTTTAATAGAAGCAGCAGTGATATGAAGAACTGTATATCAATAGGGCGCAAGCTGTCAGGAGTCTGCCCAAGCAACCCTGGGGAAGGAGAAGCAGTGTTCACTGAGGAAATGCTGTATCTTTTTAAAAAGTTGAATTAGTTTTTTGATGGATGCAACTTCTTGGCATACGTCATAGTTTATTTTCTAAGTTTTCTCACATAGTGCAAAGTCATATTAATTGTATGGCAAAACACACAGAACTGATAAATAAAACAATGCAAGATCTTGAACAACTTTGTAGTAATAAGTCTAGATAGGTAACTGAATAAAGTAATTACCTTTTAAGATTCTCTCTTCTACCAATGTAGAATACTTGAGCACCTCTTAGAGAACATTTAGGGATCTGTTGGAGAAATACTTCAGTTATAACGGATTTCAAATGAAAGCTTTTGAATAGCAAGTTAGCCTTTTCGCTCTGTTAGCATTTTGATAGCAGTTGGCTGTAGCTTCAGAACTCAAGTACAAAAAAAAAATCTGAATATATTCTTTTATGTGTTTGTCACAAGCTGTGGGAAAATATTCAGGGCATCATTCTTTTGGAAGTATACAAGGGCAATAGAATATAGAACTGAGCTTGGTAAGATATAAGATAATCTTAAAAAAAAAAAAAAAAGTTGCTGTTTCACAAGAATGTTGGCTTGTGTTTAGTAGAGTACCATTTCTTGTTATTTGCTGTGAGAAGGTAGGCACCTTTTGTGATTTGTCCAGGCATTTTGGGGATGCATGGACATGACTCGGAAGAAGAGTTGTTACAACTTTGGAGATTTGGAGAACATATGTTCTCCTTATCTCCAAGACACACATTTTTCACATTGGACTTGGAAGGTTTTATTTCCTCTTGAGTAAACAACAGTTGCAGGTATAATATTTTGTGCAGTAATGAGCAGTAGCATCATTCTCCTGGACTGTCTAAAAAGGGGGGTGGGGATTGTATGTGTGTAAACAGAGGATACATTTATCAAAAAACAACAAGAACACTGTATTCAGTATATCTTCACCTAATTTAAAACCGAAAGAGGTTTGTGTCCTCTCTTTAAATGCAGACTAGGGATGAGAGTTGAATCCCTCAGTTTTCTTGCTGGACCAGGTTTTCATGTTGTCTTCTCTGCGTGTGTGTATGTTTGCACACGTATCTATCTCTGTACATATACATACATTCATGTGTTTGTTACCGAAATGTGTACATAATACTTCCAGGACAAATTAGAAATAATTCTGCTGTATTTCTTTGGTAGTTCTGAAAACTAAATTTTAAGTATTTAGGAGGGTGATAGATTTATTAGGGATTATTTTCTATTAGCAACTCCCAATTTTAGACATTACCTTTTAAGAATCTCCATAATTTATAGCACAAATTGAAATTAGAGACAACTTCTAATAATCTTGCTTTTATTTTTCAGTAGTAACTTCTGTTACATTTGTGGTAGCATTAAGAACTTTTAAAATCAATCTCTCTGAAAGGCAAATTCCTTCCCTCCTTCCCATTCTCTCAGCTACCATCAGAGTGTAAATCTGTCAAGTTGGTTAACTAGTCAACATTTTAAAAGCATGTTTTATATACTCTAAGATTGTACGTGAAAAATTAGAAGCTTTCTTTAATATGAGCTTAATTAAATACAAATTTTAATGTGAATGCTTCATCCATTTCATCTAAATAATACTGGATTGGAGTAAGTATAGTCTGAAAATGGCCCATATGTACATTTAATTCACTTTCTGTCATAATATATTTAGCACTGTTTGTCTTTTTTTGAACATGCTGCATCATCACTCATTCATGATTTACTTAGTACTCTTATTCTCACTCATTCAGAGTTTACTTTAAGGTCTTCCCAATAAATAAACATTACTGTTTGCTTCCTACACCATCATTAAGTTCATTCACATGAATACAGATTTTGGTAAAATACCCATCTTCAAATATTTGGGGCTTTTACTGTCTTTTCTGTCTTTATGTTGTCCAAGTGTCCCAAGTTCAGTTGCGAATGAATGGTTCAGTTGGTAGAATGGATGGTAGATAACCTGTTTAACAGTGTCTTTTAGCATGAAAGGGGAATAATATGCTGATCCATGTTGAGATCTATATACTGTCCATAAAAAAGTGAAGTTTTTTCTGTTCTTCCTCGTTTCTGGAACTCCCTACAATGGTTGTCTCCTTTTTCCATCTTCACAACCTTCTTCATGGTACTTGATTTTTCAAATTGCATATACATGCTGGTGATATGGCTAATATGAAAAATTATTCCTGTTAATGATGTTCACTGTATATGCACTATCTGCAAACATAGAAAATGAATTAAATTTTACTGTTTTGTTTGTTTTTAATTAGGCTCATGCACAATTAGTTCGAGAAGTCGATGTAGAGAAGGTGTCAACTTTTGAGAACCCCTATGTAGATGCAATAAGAAGCTTATGGAATGACCCTGGAATTCAGGAGTGTTATGATAGACGACGGGAGTATCAGTTATCAGATTCAACTAAATAGTAAGTACATGGTGGCTACAAACAACTAAATATAATCTTCCGTTTCGAACAAAGCAATTTTTAATTTTTACCTTCTTATACTGTATGCCTGTACATTTGTATGCATATGTAGCACAAACATACCTGAATATACACTTGCTAAACTGAATTCAGAGAATACTTCAAGGAGTAGAGTACTTCTAGTTTAGGATAATACTTGTGTTTGTTTCACAGAATGACAGTCTGTGAACATTTGAAGTCCTAAAGTAAGATTCCAACTAGGGATAGTTAATCACTGATGGTTAATTTTATTTTTTTATCCCTGTTCAAGCCCTTACTCTCCTGACATACATTCACAAATGCAAGCTGGACAAAAATACTTTCATGTAGTATGACAGTAGCGAATACTGGGAAGTGCAGTCAAAGTAGACCTCCATACTGTTCATAAAATTGTAATGCCCCAGAACTCCTATTTTTTCAGGTTTTCCCCTTTTCTCTCACATACTGCTTTTCCAGTCCTGGTGGTGAGCTAAATAGTACTAAGCAAGAGTCCTTGAGTTTCATTGAACTGGTTTCTTTTATGGAAACAAAGCTTAAACTTTAAAGAACATGGCTGCCAGGAAGACAACAGGAAAAGCACTTCAAGTTAAACCTGTTTGTTACAGATCAACAATAAAAATGTGTGTGTGACTAAACTATGTCTGGAATGTTATGCCTTTAGTTTTTTGGGGCAGGAATCTAATAAAATAGTGCTGTGAAATTTAACATTGAAATCTGAGGACTGCCTAAAGATTGACTCCATGAAATTCAGTTGCTCTTGAGTAATGTAGCATATAGCTCAGATAAAATTTCTCATCTGTTGTCAAAGAAATGGATGGTGGGAAGGCATGATGACTTTTTGATGTTGACCAACGTAAAAATTACAGCATAGTTAGTTATTAAAACTGTGGCAAAAGCCTCCATGGTCTCCACATGAGTTTTTGTATTAGCTGTGAGAATTATTCTGATTATATCATTCCAGTCTTCGTTTGTCAGATGTACGTGAATGGAAGCCTCTTGTTGTGGAAAGCACAGAAGAACAGAAAGGCCCCATGAAGCTCCCATTAAGCTCATTGGAACAGGGCTATAGACATGAGAGGTCTGGGATGACATTTATCTGCATAGTAGTCTGAGGATTCTTATCTAGCACAAAACTTTTTTGTGTTGACTAGATCACATACATAATTAGTGTCTTGCTGATGCAATTTAGGCAGCGGAAGAGCTACAGATGCATGATGTAGGTCTCCTCAGATTTGCACTGATGCTATCACCACACTATGTTGTTCTTCTGTTGTATTTGCATGCATAGAGTTCCTGTTGTCCTATGCAGTTTGCTGTCCTGTGGAGGTGGTTAGCTTCCTAACCTATCACTTTTACCGTTAGTATATGCATATTTTGGTGCAGAGTGGTCCAAAGCACAGTAGCATCTCTCTTGTGTTGTTTGGATTCTCACTGTCCCCAAAGACACCATACTGTGTTTTGGTTTTTAGTGGTAAGAAAACAAATAGAATATTACATAAAGTAAAAAACTTCAGGGTGCATAAATGGTGAAAAGAAAATTTCAGAGACAAGTTACTGACAATATACTTTCATATTGTTTCCATACTGAAGTAAGCAGCAAGCATAAGTAGAAGGTGAAGCAGAGCTTGTCTTATACTTTGAATTTCTTGTACGTGTAGGTCCTTTGTTTTCACAACAGATGTGATACTGTTTTTAAAGTTGAAATAAATGTATGTATTTTGTGTGCTTGCCTTAAAGGATAAAATAGAATTACTTTCTCTCCAAAGTAGGAAATAATCATCTGATGCTGCTTCAGATCACATTGTGCTGAATACCATAGTTTTGATCTAGTTCTAATGAACTTGTCACCATAGTGGATCTTTTGAGTAGTATTAAAAATAGCAGAGAATAATTCATTAAGTAGCTATAGAAGCAAATTACCAGTACATTGCCTTGTAAAAGGTGCTAGTTGATTATTTTTCAAGCTCGACATGTTTAGCAATTTAACACAAGTTTTTGCAGATTTGGTGACTATTATAATTCATACTGTGGATTTCTGCAAAATATGTTTTAAATTAGAATTGTGAATCACTGTATATGAGTCTTTTGAAAAGCCTCTCATATATTTATGCTTGCAAGTAGAGTTTTTTCAGGTATGTAAGTCCAGTAAAAGCACTTAGAAGAAGCCAAAGAAATGTTGTTTCAAAAAATACAGGGTGTATGTTTAGCAATAAAACACCCAAAGAGAATTTGCTAGTTTTAAATCCCTGTCACAAAGCAAGAAAACAAAATGCTTAAAAGTTACTGCTGGATTCACAAGGCAGTAAAGACAGAAATAAGCACCCAGTGCCCACTGACTTGGTGAGTCTTAGTAATTTCTTCTGACTTGATGTATAAAGCAAAATGGTTTGTTGTTCACCAAATCTCCTGTAAGCATATATGTCAATATTTTTAAGCATATGTGTTAATGTCACACATGTTCTTCATTCATCCATTGCATGAGCCTCTCATCTTCTCAGTAGTTTTCCCTGGTGTATTATAGTAGTAGTATTTTCAGTTTGTTCCCTGTATTGCTTTTTTTTGCTCATCAATGTTATTGTTTTCATAAATATCTTCCTCTGTATTTTCTGTTTCTAGATTTTGTTTCTGGTTGCTAATATATTCTGTATGTTTCAATACTTTCACTTTATGTCATCTTTTGACCTGCTTTGTCATTGTTAGCTACACTTTTGATGTTTTTCTATCCACTGCTAGTACCCTGGAAGAATACATCAGATGTGTGATTACCAGAAGAGGTGAGGGTAGGGTCTAAATTTTCTGCATCATGGAAATTGATTTGAACCTCTTGGAGGCTCAGCAAATACATTCCATTGTCTTTCCTAGCCATTGGATGCTCCCAACAGTTGGGTGTTCATGTTGTTTTTAAAAGCGATTTCTAGACTTCTCTGTGGTAAAACACATCAGGTAAATAGAGATCATTCACTTCCCATATACATTATGGGATGACTTAGCCTGTTACCACTAAACCACGTTGCTTTAATAACTTTCACAGTGAGAGACAGATGTAGACCAACACTGCACTTGTGGATTGCCTTAAGTAATAGCTGTGTGAGATGAAATCATTTGATATGTATTGTGCATGGTGTCAAGACCTTAACCCAAATGTAAACAGGTTACCTGTCAACAGTCTGATATATCACAGCTTTTCAGAGCCTGAAGAAAGGAGAGGCAACAGTCTTACTGTTGTCAGTAAGACAGACAGTTTTCATAAGTAACATCTCACATTTACATGACAACTTACAGAATTTGGGTTGCAACTAGAATTTGTGGAGAATCATCAGCATTTTTCCCCAATATGACACTAAGGGCTTTCTCTTCATGAAGGAAAAGCAGGAAGTGTTTAGAACTGGAAAGTGTTCCAGAGCCTTGCTGAAAAACTTTGTGTTTCGGTGGCCCCATGAAATTGAAGTAGTATGTCATTGTGTACCTCCAACCAAGGACTTTCTAGTTGCTACACAAGCACTGAGGATAGCTGTTCAGTTTCCCTTCTATGGCTATGTTTTCTGACACTTCAGATAATTAAATATAATCTTCCCTCAAGTTCCTACCCCACTGTGTTAGCTATGTCAGTGGGTATCACTGACACCTGTGATCATGCGAGTTGAATTAACTGGACAGTTCGTACAGAAATGCAGATTCCAGTATTTTACCATGTAATAAGAGCTCCAGGGTGTGACTCAGGACATCTTGAGAATATCACTGATTGTTAACAGGGAAGAAAGAGGTGAATCGTAATGTCTGCTCGTTGAAGTTCATGTTTCACCTTTTGTGAAACCATTGCATGAATTGTAATGCTTTGGTCAACTAGTAATTTTTGTATTCCACTTGAGTATGAAGTTTTTCATAACTTCAGCAGAACAATTAATTTCTTTATACCTCTCTTAGAAATAACATTTTTGCTTCCCTGTTCCACTTCTGAAACAAGTGCATTTCAGTGGAATTACTATGTGCTAAATAGGATGTGCTTAGGGGCACACGGGGGGGGGAAAGATCAGTGTATGAATCTTATGTTTACAGCAGTTTACTCCGTTTGCTGGTTATTGTCTCTAGCAATGAGAACATTGATTCTTTTATTTCATAAAGCTGTAGGAAATTCTTAGGGCATCATGGATCTGTGTGAGCCTTTCAGGACAAATATTGTCCTAAACTGAGACCTTCTATGTGGCTGACACAGATATAGCAAATTATGAACAACTGTCTATGTGATATCTGTGTAACAGTCATTTCTTGGGGGTGAGAAAACCATATACTCATAATTTTTAAGATACATAAGCACATCCTTATTTAATAAACATTTTAATACTGTTGATTGATTCTTCCTTTCATTTGTAAAAATGTACTTGGAGGTTCTAAAGCTATATTTAGGGGCAATTTGTGTTGCAGAATGGTAGATTCTGCTTTTATGTATTCACAGTTTACACTGCCTTACTTGGATAAGGTTAGCAGTAAGTTAAAAACAGGAAACAAAAACGAAAGTCTGAAGATTAAAATCAAGTACTAGCAGCAGAATCATACTAACCCAATTTATGCCTTAAATATAGTCCCTAAATATAAAAGGAAGATCTGAAGAAAGATGGGACATGGAGTCGACTGCATATCAAAGCACTGTATCCTATAGAAAAATTGAAGATTATGCAACAAAATCGGGGAAATTCAGAAGGGGAAGTGAGATTATATAAAGCAGTATACAGCATGTATTTCTTTCAGGATCCTTTTTTTCATACAGTATTGAAATTGTTTTTAATAGCTGTATAATTTTTAAACCACATATCCTATTAAGAAAAGTTTGCACAAGCATTTTTTCATTTGATTGACTTCCTTTTTTAGCCTTTGCTAAGGTTGACTTTTAGCCATGTAGGAAATTGAGGGTGACAGCTAGGTAGGATTTGGGTGGGGTAAGGATGAAAAGAACACAGTGCAGACTTCTTCCTACCTCACTGCAAAGATCTTAGGTTTACTGTGTTCACTTTAGATTAAGATTAGATAGTTCTGGAAACTGGTAAATGTGCCTCAACTTTTCACCAGTAGTGTAGAGGCTCAGAAATTCAAACCTTTACAGAAATTCTGAAAACACAGCCAATACTTGTTTACGCTTAGCTTTGTTCACAGCTCATATTTGTACACTGAAAATTGATTCCATGTACTGTGCTGCTGCATGTTAACAAAGAGGACACTTGTGTCAGTTATTCTGGCAGCTCTGCGCGGTAGGGACAATCCTGCCATGGCACCTTTAACATTTTGTGTAGGTGAAGTTGAAAGACAAGCAAGTTGTATGTGTTTTCAGAAATGCAGAAAAAGGCTTTTCCCTCTCAAAGCTTGTTTTCCAGCACAAGGTCAAAATTAGTGCTAGTTTGGGGTAGTCTCATCAGCCAGTTCAGAGTTTTGCAAAACAAACAAAAAAGTCTGCAGCCCACAAAACGCCCACCAAACCCAACAACAGTGTGGAGGGTAGCCCCACCCAATTCCAGAGTAACCAGGCTCCAAAGTGCAGAGATATGTCAATCTTATTAACTAGTTTGCCTAATTAGCCCTAGTCATAGACTTTGGTTAGGGTTTTATTTTCACTTGCACTGCCACTGTATGGGAGAGAGCATTTTCAAGAGGGTCATACCTATGAAGTATCCTAACTTCAAGGAAAATACTTCTTTTTTTCATTCAACCCTAAAGCTCTCAGGTTTAAAAGATGTAAATGTTTATGGTTACTATCATATCTGGAAAAAGTAAGCCATGTGGTATCTCTTACATGTGGTTGAACACAAGAAAAAATATTTGCATATGAAATGTTGCTGGTTAGCCTTGCTTCCATAGCTGTGGTTACACTGAAATCACCCAACAAACTTTGCAGTTTCTTGAGGTTTGTTCCTTCCCCCTCCCCCTGTACTCTCATTCTCCCCATATAGATTAAGAAACAGTCACACTGTTTGCTGGGTGGGTGGTAACAAGTCATTTTTACTGGTTTTAGACTGACCTTTTTATCAATGTCAATAATTACCTCTCAACATGTTTGGTTTTATTCTAGATATTTCTCCTGGAGTGTTTCTGATGTGCCAGGCAGATCCCTTCTCCTCAGCAGTGTGTTTCAGAGACACTCTGCTCCCCAGGGACTTCTGTGATCACATCTCACAGGCAGACTGCTTCAAAGCACAGGGTTTATTAGTGTGCTAGTGAATATTAATTCAGCATCTTGCTACATCAGTTTTTCCTGCTGAGTTCGGGAAGAGTTATTAGGCAGTACTGATGCATAGAACCAATCTAATTTTTAACCTCAGAAAGGAAAACAGATGTCACAGATGGATGTAGCTTTTCTACCTTTTTCTGCTCATGCCTTATTACATTCTCTTGACTAATTAGGCTATACACTAAACTTAGTTTAAAGTTACAGAAATTCATCTTACGGAATTATTCCTGAGAAAATGCTACTTTATCATTTGATTACTTGCAACAAAAATCTGACCTCAAACTTGCTAGAAAACAGTAGCTCATGGCTGGAGAAGGGTGTTTGTATGTTTATATGAAGTGCCTGCCCCATGTTTCTTGAAGGTGCATCAGGACCTCATTCACTGAAAGTTTCTTGAAGGTGCATCAGGACCTCATTCACTGAAAGTAAATTCAAATAAGTTCTGGTGGTCTGTCTTCGTTAGGTGATGTATCTCAGGGAAATTAATTAAGGCTGAATATTGAGCTACCTGTTCATGGTGATGGGGGTTATATTTAACTTCGTGAAGAAGGTTATCTATCGATTACAACTCTTGTCTGTTTCTTAAGGTTAGGAGTCTCACTTCTTTGCCTGTTTTCTGTATGGGAAGGGTATGTAGGAGAGTACAGAGCCGGTCTACTTCCATGATCCTGCCCCCTGCTGTTTATTTTGAAGAATGAACAAACAGTATCTTTGCAAGTGGTGCGCTCTTTCAAGGGCATCGTTAGCACCTCCGTAGCCTGACAGCTTCCCTGAAGCTGGCTGCAGGCTTGGACCTTGTCATAGTTTATGTAAAGTGCATTAAAAATCAGTACTTCTCTCTCAGCGCTGACTGGGAAACAAAAAGCTTCCTCTGCTTCTGGTCAGCGTGCAGATCACAAGCGTGCTGCAAGACGGTGGCAGTTTCTCCTGACGTCAAGGGAGGGCCACTGCTAGCAGCTCATTACACACGCATTGCCTTGGTAATGCACCTTCTGCCTGTCACTATGGCAATCGCTCAGAAAATTACCTCAGCAGCCACTAAAATTCATTTTTACAAAACTAATTACAGGTATAATTAACTTCTAAAACTTGGTCTATACTATAAATTTACTCAGACCTATGTAGTTTGGCTTTTTTTTTTTTTTTTTAAGTAATTTTATGCAGGTGTTCTTTTTGTTGTTGTTCCTTTGCATAATGCCTAGCCAAGTAGGTGCTGTTTGGATAAGAGGCCATACAGCTACAGTGTGTCTCATCAAAGTAAGACATTTCTTAGCAGGTAGTAAAAATAAACTCTGAGTGCCATATAGTTGAGACCTACATGGGGTTTCACAGTTACTTTTTAATCATACAACTGAATTCGCTGTGGTAACACTGGTGGTTACCTGCTTTTGGACTAGCCCTCAGAACAGCTACCAGGGTATTTCCAATATCCATATTGCTGTTATTATGAGTTTAAATTTTGAAGTTAACAAACGGAGGAAACATCTGGTTTTGGCAATTGTTGGCAACACTCTTTTTGTGGAAGTTCATGTTTATGACAAGTCTTGTGGTTTGTTTGCAAGAGTGCATGGGTAGCCATTTCTAGTATACGCTGAAGAGTTAGTTGCATTGCAGAGGCTGATTGCGGTATTTGTGCATACATTTTGAATTAGGCATTTATCTAAAATAGCCCATGTATCTGTCTTCTGTCTTTAAATTTTTTGTATATGTACACGATTTGTTTGTCCAGGTGAGTGGTATATTTGTCAGTACTTTGTTTAGGGCTGCAGTAGATGAGTGCTTTAAACTCATGGTGAATTGGTTTTTTAATAAGCAGATATACCAAAAAGTCAATAAAAATCTGCATTTTCTTTCAATCCTCACCCATCTGAATTCAGAGACTCGAGACATTTCACATAGCCCTGGCATTGTAAGTCCTCTTCTGGTTGCAGATAAGCCAGTAGAGGAAGTAACTCCACCCTGCTTCCCTGCTGGCACTCACGGACTTTCCACACCCCAGGCTGTATCCACCAAATAAACTAGCTTAATTTGAACAATTTCAATAGTATTTCCCCACTATTCCAAATCATTTTGACAGAAATGTGTTATCAAGCCATTGCACAAGTAAAAGAGCTGGCAGCTGGGTATGGGCAGAGGTGCAGCTGGAGTGGGTCTTGAGCCAGCACAGTTGAACGTGGAGAAGAATTGGCATTAGCTAGCACGTTTTGTTGTTTTTATTTAAAGTTGCTGTTGCTAAATTAATTTCAAAGTAAATAAATTGTTAGTTTAATAAGCTGTAGGATGCTTAAAGCCTACGCATGCAGTGCTGATTTCTCTGGTGATCAGAGAATTTCTTTAAACCCCAGCTTTCATGTGGGGAAAAAAAAGTTAAATTTCCAACCCTTTTGGTATGAGGAGGATTTGAAAATATAAGTCTTTGTTGTGGCAGTGAATTAAATTGTGATAAACTAAATAAATTAAATTCTAAATTTTCAGTGTTACAGGAGCAGCTATAATGGTAGTATGTGAAAATTGAGTGTGTGCTGGTAGTATGTCTTTAAATATTAATGGTATTCCAATCATCTTTTTATGTAAATAGTCACCTGTATTCATTTACATATTCCCTGTCAGCATTTTGAAACAGTGAGTCAACCCAACAAATCAGTTATTCAGAAAAATCAGACTGTCACCCCACCTCCTAATACAATGCAAAAATCTATTCTTGTGCTTTGAGAAGGGAAAATGTCTTGGATTTTGGCTATGTAGCACTGTCGATGTAGAAATGTGGTGTTATACAATGAATACAAAAGTCATAGTGTATTGAGTATAAATGCATTGATTTGCTCCCACTGGCATTTTAGACAGATTACACCCAACTGAAGAGAGACGATTCATATCTGCTATATATCAAAAATCTTTAGATGTGGTATAAAGCAGTGGGTACAATGGAAAAGGAAGACCCGGATGTCAATCCCAATGATACACATTCTTATCAAAAGATAATAAATTTCTTTAATTGTATTACTTTATTTTAGAGATTGCATGATTTTTATGAGACACTTAGGGATTTTTTAGGGATTGTAGAGTATCTTGAAGGGAACCTTGTGTTACTACTGTGGGCAAAGCTTTCCATCTGATTTCAGAAACATGTTTAATCCCCTTGAAGTTGATAGCAGAAAGTGAAGTTACATATCCTCACATGGTAACAGAAAGTGTAACTGATCTGCAGAACTGTTAAATTCAGTAGCAGAAAATAATCTACATTGTTTAAGAGTAACAATGTACAAACTTCACTAAAATCTGAATTCCAGTACAAGTAATTCTTCAACAGAAATATCTCAGTTAAAAAAAGGCAAATCAAAAATTAAAAATACTTATTTTCTACTTAAAAATAATTTCATTGACTATTTGCTGTATGCTCACAGCATGAAAATAGCAGTAATAAAAGATTTAAAAGTAAGGTTGTGCAACAAAGAACTGAGACATTTTCATTTAAATAAATGGATACAATAATATGTTTATTAAGTTTTAAATTAGAAGGAAAAGTAGTAGGGGTTAAATGTCATTATTCAAAATAAAAAATCAGGATGTATTCTAAATTGCTTTTGTTGGACTAGATCCTGGGTATGATTTGTCAGTATCACAAAGATTTTAAAGGATTTTGTGCATACTATCTGATTTTATTTTATTTCTTGTGAGGTGCTCTTATTGGTTTTGACACTGCTTCCTTAATTCTGGGTTTGAATGTATAACTTTAGGACACTTCTTAGAGAGCCCAACAGTGAAGAAACCTAGGGAAAGAAATAGGAATCCAGAGGGATGCATAAGGACTCTTCTATGGACTGTATAGGCTCTGTTAAGGTGCTATGGGTGAGATGAGTGAGGAGGTTGCTGCTTAGTAATTGAGCAGAACCGAATGAGGATGAGGAAAAGATGAGTGTTTTTTAAGGATAAATTAATGTTTCTGGAACATAATGACAATATTGACTTTCTAAAATCAGGTAGATGTGCATTACAGCATATCTTAGTGACATGTTGCCCAGAGAAGCTGTGGCTGCCCCCTCCCTTAAGGTGTTCAAGGCCAGGTTGGATGGGACTTTGAGCAACCTGATCTAGCGGAAGGTGTCCCTGTGCATGCGGGGGGATGTCAGATGATGTTTAAGGTCCCTTCCAACCCAAACCATTCTGTGATTCTGTGTCCACTATGCTGATGGTGCAGAGGTGTGGTTCATGTTGAAGACCACAGCTTGAAGCTTGCCAAAGGAATGCAGCAAGACAATTGTGTAAATGGGACACCTACAACACCTACCAATTTATTCAGTTAAAATTCTTCTGCTCTCATGAATATCACTGTAGCATGTAGTGACACATAATGCAGAATTCTTTGTACTCTTCCAAAATACAGTCACAAAACAAAAACAGTTTGGGAGGGTGGGTGGGAGGGAAGAAGAAGCTAGTTCAGGCTGTCAGTTTCTTACTGTACTGGTTATGGATATTGTTCACTTACACTTTTTTTATTTTCCCCCCACAAACAACTTGATGATGTGCATTTCCATTCTGCTTTTTGTGTAAAACACCTGAGGGCAGATGAAGTGCTCAGACTCTCAAGCCTTTTTCTTATTGGCAGAAACTAATCGGTGTTCTTAGAAAATGTTTTCAGGTAGTAGCTTCTGACTTACATTTGAGATATATGATTCAATACATCTTTTGAACTGTGTGTAACTTTCTCACATTCAATGTTTACTATTGGATGAATCTTTCATGAATAAAATCATAGTGATGGAGATTTGATAATGTTTTTGGTTCCCTCCCAGACCTAACAAGTTAATTCTTCTTTATTTTTGCTGTAAGGTAGAAATCAAACTGCTTTGTTTCTGTCATTGTGCAGGATAACTTGCTCTCACTATTTCATTCAGAGCGTGTAGAAGACGTCTAATTTTTTGGGGGGCTTTACTTAAAAAGAAGACCTTCACTAATAACTACAAGGCAAAGAACATGTTCAGACTTTAGTGATACTTTATCATCATTCAATAAATTACAAGACCATTGCTCTCCTCCCCTAGAATGAATGAGGGCATCTGTAGGTTAATTTATCTTCTCAGTGTCTAACTCTAGGCCATTCTTGTGCTGGGAAGTAACAAAATGCCCAAGAACTTCATTTCCTGCAGCAGTCTTTCTCCCAGAGTCTACCTTGGGGAGATCCCGAGCTGCCTGGTGCACTGGTTTCATGAGATGTCCAGCTCCTGGAGCAAAACAGGCTGTCAGACACAAATTGTTACACTTCTTTTTTGAAGCATCTCATTTATGAGAATTTATAAAAACCTCCAGTACATTGGTACTTTATGGTTGAGACCCACCACTATGCAATAGCAAAAGAGTTTTGTATTGTAGTTAATGAACTTTTACAAGCAATTTTATAATAATTTCAGGTTATTTGCTAACTGATTGGGGTGTATTTCATGTACTGCAGGCTTAATCAGAACTTTCAGTGTGAATGCAGGGCTTTCAGGTGCCAGAGATCACACTAAATAATGTGTTGCCTTCTGATAACAAGATCTGGAGCATTTTCTAATTAATCAGTGGGTGGGGTTTTCCTTTCCTAATTTTTTTTTAATTTAATCTCCAAACATTTATGCCTCCTATCATTTTATAACTGATACTGATCTATTCTGTCAGAGTTCACTGCTCCTTGGGAGACTCATGTTTGTCTATCCATGTATCTGTGTAGACACTGCAGAATTAATATTAAGAAATAAGTTACATATTCAAATAAAACAGTGCAATTTTGTTTTTCTCACGCATTTTGTAGTATTATTTGTCTCTAAATTGCCTAGAATTATGTAATTGTAAACTTTGAATTTTTGGTGAATTTGCATGTGAAAGCCAAGCAAACTTGTGTGAAAAAACACAGAATAATTATGCTACCCTTCTGTAGAATTTACTTGAAACTACGAAAGCGTACAGGAAGGGTGGATGGGGTACATTTTTATGCTTTGTCCCCTCTTTTATGCCAATAATGCTCTTTTTTCTGTTGTACATCTTCCTACCCCACAGCCCGTTTCCATTCCCAAGTCTTCCTTTTTCTTTTCCTCAGTGGGATGATGGTGTCATTGTCTTGCATTCCTGTTGTTTCTCCCTGTCTATAGCTATCTTAACGACTTGGACCGCATAGCAGATTCCACCTATCTGCCAACTCAGCAGGATGTGCTCAGAGTTCGAGTCCCAACAACAGGGATCATTGAATATCCATTTGACTTACAAAGCGTCATTTTCAGGTAGAAAAAAAATTTTAACACCCACTTGCTTTGTTTCTTTTGTTTTCTTTTACATTAGTAATACCATGCATAGGTTATTGGTTAAAAGCACACAAAATGCAACTATTCTATGTTTTTAAAATTTGAGTGTGGTCATTATATTTTCGTGTAATTTTCCACATATAATAAGGAGCTGATGTTAAAGATGTCAAAAGGAGGAAAGACAATTAGGTTCGTCTTTTTCTGAAGGTAGTTATTACTGATAGAAGACCTGCAATTCATTTTTTCAATAATACATATCAAAGTTTCACTATGTATAATAATCTGAAAATACAATCATGTGTCCTCCTAGTTCATGTAGATTATGGAATACAAAGTTACCACTTGTGTAGTTGATTTTTAAAGAGAAATTACTCTGCTTTAGAGAGAAATCACCCTACTTCAGTTCAAGTACAGTAGTTGAAAAATAGCTATGGGATTGCAATTGCAAGTTAGACACACCTGTGTTTAGTTACACTGAGACACAGGATGAAGTGGGAATACACTGCAAGTAAGTTTGAATTTTAATTTTGGCTATTAAAAATGTTAGTAGATACTTACTGTATTATGTTTGTTGTCTTAAAATGGGTCAGCTTTAACAAGTTGGGAATTTTTACTCTGGTAATTTGGGGGGGAGAAAGGCAGACCACCAAGTCTGTTCTGTTCACATCTGTTTCTGATGAATACACAGGGCATCCATTGCCAAATCATGGCTCATGAGACCTTGATATCTCAGAAGTCTGAGGGTTTTGAGACCCACAATAATTTAAACATCAGATTTAGAAGCAAGTATGATTAACTGTCTGCTTACAACAGATTCCATTAAATATCAATGGAAAAAATCATTAAGAAAAACAAACCAAACTGTTTTCAACTAAATTCTTGAATTTTATCAGCGTGTGTGTGTTTGTGTGTTTATCTGTTAAGGTATTCATGAGTTGATGTGGATGTTAATTTTGCAGGATGGTGGATGTAGGAGGCCAACGATCAGAAAGAAGAAAATGGATACATTGCTTTGAAAATGTCACATCTATCATGTTCCTGGTAGCTCTTAGTGAATATGATCAAGTGCTTGTGGAGTCAGACAATGAGGTAAGTAAGCATCAGCAAAAAAGCACCAGTTAAAAAAAAAAAAAACTTTATTTATCCAGTCACAAGTGTTTTCCAAATGCATCTACCAGCAGTCATACACTACTGCACCCAATGGACTGAGAAGCACTGCAGGGATCAAGGGGGGAGGAGCGGATCAATCTTCAAATATGGCAAAGCTGGTCCATTCCATGGAGTATTCAAAGAAACCTGGCTATTTTGTGTTGAAGGGGAATACAGCTGAATATAGAGAAATGTTCTTGGTGTACCTATTTATGTAGTTAGTGTTATGTGGCAGAGCCACAAAAACAGTTGGTGGAAATGAAGACAAAATGTACGTATTCTTCGCTAGAACAGACGCTAATGTAGTAAACTTCATTCCTTTGACTTAAAGCATAGGATGTATATTGTATTTTTATTTCAAAAAATAACAGAAGAAAGTGGATGAGTGGAGGGGGTAAAGAACACTAGTATTCAGTATTTTGGATGCAGTTTTACAGAGTAGGGAGGTATTTAATGTTTAGATCTTTTCTTTCCTGAGGACTATTCTAAGTTATTCATCAAACTTCTATGAGTTACTCACTGTGGATGTCCTGTGCAAGTCTTTTAACACATACTTACAAAAGTTAGGTGAAAAAAAGAAAACATGTGAATGTTATTCATGGCTGCATACAAGTTGATTTCACTGTTTAGGAGAATGGTTGACATACAAGGTAAAACAGGTGTCCCTGGACATCCATGTTTGTATGCTGAACTTTCTTCAGGATTCATTGTTTAATGAAGTCTAGGAGCTCTGAAAGCTTTCACATTTATAGTCTTTCCATAAAAGAAAAATACCATTACATTAATTATGTAATCAAGTGTATCATTCAATGCTGAATTTATAAAAATGATAATGTAATCTGTACCAACTTAATCTCTTGTAATTTTGGAAGCTAGGCACGTGTAGATAAAAAGAGAACTCAGACTTGGCTTATTTCAAGCCAAGCCAGAAATGTTTGGTTCTGTCATTTTCTGTTTCTGTTATTCTTTTTAGCCACTAAGTCAGCACAGAAGTATTAAGCATTTTAATTATAGAAGTCAAAACAAAATATATTGGAAATCCTATAAAAAAAATTAGTTATGATAACTTTCACATGCTCTTCTAACTATCCAGAATAGTTCCTGATGTTAGCTATTTATCACTGTGTTTTCATACTGTCTTTCTCACAGGGAGAAATTCTCGTAGGAACTGTCTCATAGGGAGAGGTTTGCCAGACTCAGGCTCCCTGTTAACTATATCCTTAACTGTATCCTGTTCTAGTTAGGTGGCTTGCTCAGACCCTTGGTCTGGTTTGTCAGGTAACTTCAGATCATGACCTAGAGCATCACTACTGTAGAAGGTGGAGTAGTATTTTCCTAGGCTGAATCATTTGGTGTATACAATCTTGCTCTGTGTTCTCATAAGGTAAATGGTTCACATGTTGTGAACTGAATAGAACATCTGACTGAAGACTTCATTTATATTTTGGGTTCTCCAATGACTGAAGTGATACCTAAAGTTGTGATAGCTTTTCTGTAACTACTTTTCAACTATTATGAAAAAGATCACTTTATTCATAAAGCTGTTTCGGTTTTTCAGGTATTCACTTTCAAAACACTTCATGGAGACAAAAGCTGTAAAACTCCTCATTGTCTTGCAGATGGTTCTTCCACCTCGCTGCTATTCATGTTTCTTATTAACAACAGTGGAAAAGTTCTGAATCTTTTTGTCTTTCAGTTTAAAATATGTTCATAACTGTGATTGAAACCCATTTTTGTTTTCAAGTCATACATACATACTGTAGTAGTGCTTTCCAGCAGCCTTAGGCCTGTGTTCCTCTAGCTCTGGGATGGATCCAGACCGTCTTACAGCTAAGCACCCATCTGGGCAGCTTTGTTTTGGCTTTCAGCAAACTGTAGTCAGTCTGTCTAGATTTTGTTTTGGTATACCAGAGCACTGATTTCTTCCTTTCCTTTTCCTTCCCCTGTATCTCTAAACATTGCAGTCCCAGAACACCTGGGAGAAGAATGGATTTATTTATTACACATGAAGCAAAGCATAGTTTGTCTGAATGTGGGTGTGGCAGAAATATGGGAAAAGGTTTAAAACCTTTTAAATGTGTTAGTTGACACCTTGAATTAAGACATTTACCCCAAAAAAAGTATTTCTGTTCTTCACTGGGGTGTGACAAGCTCAATAGGGAAGACAGTAATTTAACTTGGAGACTTTGGTAATCAGCCAAGAGATACTTTTCGCAGTTACCTTTAAATTGTGAAACAGTATTAAAATCTTAGCACTGAAGTGAGAGGGTGTGCATAAATGCCCTAATTTCTTCGTATTTGTGCCATCAGTGCGATACTATGATAGAATTTAATCCTTCTTTGATCTGTGTGCCTCTTACTGAAGTTAAAAGCTCTGACTCGACAACTTGCAGTGTTCTGCTACTCCCTTTGCATTGCTCTCATAGCCTGATTAAACAGTACGATTTTTGTAACATGGCCTACTTTCATTTTCTAATTAGTCCACTGCATGTTATTGCCTGAAGTCTTTTTCCTCGTAGTATGTTTTTACAAAGAAAACCATACTTTAAATAATTTGTGGCATTCTTTTTAGTTAATACATTTTTTCATTAATCTCATTTTCATGAGTAAACATAAATCTTTAAGAACTATTATTTGCCATTCGGTGCATATGTGTTTATATGACCATCATTATGAAACTGGTTTAGAGCCCTTAACACTCTTGATTTGTATTTCAAAATATAGTGCCTGATAGACTCTCAGTTGTAAATCCATTTCTTCACTTGTTTAGCTTATTCAAGAGAAATAAATTGGGATAATAAATCAGATGAGGCTATACTGAGTTGAGAGTCTTTGCTAGTGTCTCTCAAGGTCTTTTACCCACTGGGTATATGTGGGATATGGGGAACTGTTTCTGTCTTCATGCCCTAGGAGTAGTTAAGTATTAAAAGTTCTGAGGGATATATTATAACTTCTCTGTAAGGGGACATCATACATGGAAAATAAGATGAGTGTTCAGACAGCCTGTTATTCAGAGTCCTGTGTAGGATGACCCTTAAATAATACATCCATGACATTGCACTACTGTAACAAAGATCTGCAGCTAAAGAGTTGGGGGCTTCAATCCTGCAGAAAAGCACGTGTAGCCATCCAACTTTGTTTTAACTATGATTCCTCTAATGGGCAGTACTCAGAAACAATGTCTTCTCTCCTCTCTTAAGTATGTGTCTAGATTGTACATAAGTAAGCATCTGAGTTTGGTGCATAAATAAAAAACAAGAAGAATTGGTCAGGACAGTGTATTTAAACATATCTTTCAAAAACTTCGGATGATGTACAGATTTGAAATGCCTTTCTCTTCTTAAATAGGTGTAAAAGGAGATATAGCTAAGTGTTCCGAATTCTGCCCTTAATAAAACACTAAGTCTGTCTGGATTTGTTTGGTAGAAATGAGGACAAAATTTGATCCAGAGGACATAATATACTAATCACATTAATAGTACTGTAAATTAAGTAAATCGGCCCCCAGTCTCATATGATGTGACCAAGGAGAACATGTTATACGTTAAATTATCAGATGTTTGACCTTTTCACTTCTTCAGAAAAGTCTGGTGTAATTAGAGGTGAGGTAAACAGTGAAGGAATCGTATCTCTGGTAAATTGACGTATTATGATGTATTATGTCCTCTAAGTCAGGCTTTTGCTCTGAATTATACCAGCAGTTCTGGAGAAGTTTTATCAAAAAACACAGTTTAGGACTTTGCCATTTTTTAAATTAACTGGTTTTATTAAATAAAGGATTTTTTCTAGATAAAGAATGTTAATTCATATTCCTGGATATGCTGTGTTTAAATACAAGTCACAGGTAGCTGTTCTAAACATATAAAATTTCATATAAACATATAAAATTGTCCTAGTGCAGTAAATGCAAAAACAAGTTCCAGCTTTATAAGAGAACCAGTAATCACTTGCAGTTAGTGAAGGACTAGAGACATCACAGTATACCTGTGAAATCTGGTTTCATAAAAAATAGGTTTTCATTATCTTTGCAGACTTATTAAGTACTTGGAAATGGCAAAATAAAGGACGGTATTTATGATGCTTGCACATACTTTCCTTCTGTATTAGTGCACTAAAAGTCTTCAGGAGTATATGATATCATATAGCTTGTATAGGTTTATGGCGGTTATGAAAATGTGGGCTTTTTATGGGTAGAGAACTTTCTTTTTTCTGTGTTCCCAGAGGAAAAGCAGAAGAGGCAGGGTACAACTTCCTCAGTGCAGCTAAATTAATGGGTTAATAGGCTAAGTGAAATTTAGAAATTTTCTCAGCTGTCAAAAAATACTATCTTTCCTGAGGTATCATCAGAGGCTGCAAAGCTACAGAGGCATTGGACAGCATAAAGTATTCATTGATAAAAGATAATTTTCAAAAGTAAATCAATATGAGTATCTGAACATCCACTGCACAAAATAAATTGGGGGAAAAAGTCCAGTTTAGATTATTTTGGTCAGAGCTGATACATTCTGGTTTAAAAAAAAAAAAAAAAAAAAAGAAATACAGTTGTAAAATACGATATTTTAACAGGATTGGAGATAAATCTTGATAATATTTATGACTAATATTCCTTCCACTTCGACTTTTGAGTAAGGAATTTCACTAATGCTCAGCATTATAAATACATACTACGTATCCTGTATACTTACAAATATCTATGCATCTCTATGCCTTAGGAAAACAATGTTTTTTCATTATTTTACTTGTTAAGCAATTTCTTTTCATTGATGAATGAAATTACATATAAAAGAATCATTGAAATGTATCTTTGTTAAAATAGTAACATTAACGTAAAAAACTTGTATTTCATGGGTGGGGTTTTCTGGTTGGGTTTTCTCTGACCTTAAATAGCAAAGCAAATAGAACCAGTTTTACTGTTAAGGTCTAATTCATTTATATATGCTATCCAGACAGGTAATTTGCAAGCCTTTTAAAGGGTTTATTAAGAACCATTATTGGCTTTTTTAATCAGAAGAGGAGAAGATTCTTGTCAAGTAGAACACTGATCTTTTTTTAAGAGGTTTTGTTTTAAAGCTTGATTTTTAAGCTTTTGTTTGGCTTTTTAAAGCTTGCACTGTCTTAATAAATTATTTGATTTAGCTGCAGCCAAAATTATAAGTTTTAACATAATGTGTAACTGAAGTTCTCTTAAACCAATATTTCCTTCCCTTTAATCATCGGAGTTGTCATCCATTTTGCATTAAAGTTTTGTAGAAAGTACCACCTCCTTATAATTCATGTATTTACAGGTTTGGTCCCAGATTGCAGTTCTTGCTGAAAATGTTTGTAATGTATGAAGCAGGCTGGAATGGCTTAAGAATTTTGTGTTTTTAAAATAATAGCAAAATTGATTCATTGGCTTAAAAAATCCTAGACACGTGTCTTTAATTTACGTCTAATATTGCCATTACTTCCTGTGTATCCTCCTTTAACACATGCTAAACTATTATCTAGGATCTGTCTTTTCTCTGATCTTGACAAATGCAATATCAGTCAATGGATATCCACAAAAATGATGCCATAAAGATAATTTTCCTAACTTCTTCCTTCTGCCTTGTGTTCATCTGTCCTCTGGCTTTCACTTCCTTACCACATGGAACCAAATAGTTTGTCTCCTTTAAGGACCGGCATCATCTAACTTGATATGATAACCAGGTTGAATCATTTTGATCAGTTATTTTTAAAATATTCCAAAAAATACTTTTGCATGTGTTACCATTCTCATTCTGAAGAGAAAGAGTTCCCCAGGAACTTGCTTAAACCTGCTGTATTGCTGCTGTGTAATGTGCAGTGGTGCAGCAGAGTTGTGTGAAGGCTGCTGCTTTCACTGATGAGAATTCCGCCGCTATAACTTGATGCTCTCTTATTTTATGTTCAGCATCCCATTTTCTTACAGATTTATCCTGAATTTATAAACTTTTAAAGCAGTGGCTTTTACTTAGGTGCATAGTGGAACTGTGATCCCCCATCAGGTCTAGCTTTCTTGAAACTGGAATAGCAGGTTCATTTACCAGTAGCAGACATCTACATGGCACTAGTGGTAGGAAAACATAACGTTTTTATTTTGAGATGTGAACATATTGAGAATAGTCTGTAAATACAGTGGCCCTCAGTAAAACTGTGTGTAGCTTGGTGTTCATACATCATGAGGGCTGAAAGAGGTTGTTACATGTGAGCGAGTGAAGTAGAATCAGTTGCTTAGATGGATAGGATTTCCTTCCTGGAGAGAGATGTTCAGAGCTCGACTGGACACGACCATGAGCAACCTGATCTAATGACAAAGTCCTGCTGGGAGCAAGTTGGATAGATGACTTCCATGATTCTTTCCAACATAAATTATTCTGTGATTCCAAGTAGTAAAATCATAGTTTCACAAGTGAAAGATTTTTTTGTTTGTTTGTTTCTTTGGGAAGCATCTTTGTGGTCATACCATAAGGTTTTGCCATAGCTTCTTTAAAATCCTGAAGAACCCTACTTTATTTGATGGTGGATATCTGAAGTTACCTTCACAGTACTTCATTTATACTGAAGAACTGTCTTGTGATTTTATCAGAAGTAGCACTTGTATGAAGGCAAACCAGGATATTTAGAAAATGAGGGCTTCAGTACTTCAGCTATAACTGCAGTGGAAACTGAAGGAACTTTGTGGGGTGGTTTTCTGTGATGTTTTTGTGCTTCAAGTACTGAATAAAGGCACTGTGCAAGGATGTCAGTTCTTTTGATTGATGGAAAATTTCATTATTCTTAGGTTGTCGCAAGTAGAAAGGAACAACATTACTTGGTTTGTTAAAAAGTATTCCAGTTAAAGTCTAATGTATTAAAATTACTTGAAGATAATTACATGAAACCCAGGGTAGGTATTCTTATTGTGAACTCATTTGTGTGTGTAGGTACAGGTATGTAGATACAGATACACATGCTCATGTTTATCTGGACGAATCTGGACAAAATACATCTGCAAAATAGGTAAGTATCCAAAGCCTAGATGGACCTTCTGTAGTGTTCATCAGTGCGATCTGTTAACGGGTGACAAAAATGTTCCAGTCGCACTTTCTTTTGATGTGGTACAAAAATAAGAAATGGCGTGAGGCCACAGAGTTCAGAATACTTTCACTCTTTATGGAGGCAGTTATCTGAAGCATGTATTTCATTTTTTCATCAGACCTATCTTGCTGTTCACAACTGGGCATGCTTCCACTTCTCTTCCAGCACTTTGTGTTCCTTATTCACAGGCTAGTCCTACATGGCTTAGCATGAAGGCTGAAAGAAAACAAGGTTAAGATGAGAGCACTTCTCTTTTTCTGCATCATGAATAAACATAATACTTTAGTTGCCTGCTTTTTTCCATCAACATTCAGCAATCCAGAACAATTGAGCATAGGGCAGAGGGATAATATGAACTCCTAGATAGAATTAAAATCCTCAGATGGTCTTCCTAATTATTTAAGAATGTTATTTCCATGGGAAATAAAATCTCCAGAGCTCATTGTTTATTTGGAAACTAGAGAAAATAACACATTAACCACCTGTGCCAAATCTTGTTGTTGCGTGTATTGTATCTTTTCATACCTGTTCACCCATATGCATATGTATTTTCTTTTAGTTTGTGGATAAAGAACCTTTCGAATGTAAAGTATCAGTACTGGGAATCATTTGCATAAGGAAGAACCAGAGCCTGCTTCTCTTTTGTTAAAGTGGGTGATTCATAATGGAAATGGGGGTTGAATGATGGTGAACCCGATTGCAGAGGCTGCCAGAAATGCTGCTGGTAAATGTTGCTGTTGGCAGCAATTGCTGGTAAAGACGACTGCCACTTATTTTTTTCAGTAACCAGTGTCAAAACTGTCCAGAAAAGGGTCTTTTTCAATGACAACTTAATTTTTAAATATTTTGACCCACTTTTCTCAAAAATACCTAAGTATTCATGAAAAACTGATTATTCTGGCACTCATGTTATTTCATCAAAATTCATTTAACAACGATTTTTTTAACTTAAATACTTGACAGCAATGTTTGGACCATGTTTCTTGACCACTTTTTGGATTACTTCTTTTTGGACAGTATTTTTATGCTTTTATAGTTGTTGAACATGTTGATTTGATGGATTTCTGCTGTCATTTGGTTCATCTCTCCCTCTTCTAGGTACATACATTTGCCAGTGCAGTGTTGCAAATTTAAGTTGTTGGAGAGGTGAGAGTTCCTCTCCCAGGTAATTTAAAAAAACAGTTCTCACCTACAGCAGTGTCTTCTCAGTCGTCTACCAGCAGGTTTTTTTTGTCAGGCTAGTTTGCAGAAAGATTGAAGACCATTGAAGAAAATTAAGGAATTTTTCCTGATCTCTGTGTCTGAAGTTGTCTCTTACTGCATTTGAGTTATTCATCAAAATATTTGTACAACCATTGTAGTTTTTTCTTAGATGGCTAGTTACAGCAGTATAACTGCAACATTATACTTCATACTGGTGGCAAAAATCTGAAGTGCTTCCAGTTTTACTTCTTTACATAGTGGAGGACTCTGCACTTACCTCCCACTTTCTGATTTCCTCTGTTATTTCCCAACTTTCACGTAGCAGCTCTATTAAATTTCTAGCCAAGGAATACACTGTAGGTCTTTCTGTGCAGCCAGACAGTGCTTCTACTTAAATAATTGCTGGAAGTCTTATTTGGAAAATGGAGACATTCCTAATTAATGTAGGCTTTCACACAAAAAACATTCACATGCACAAGATTTTGTCATGTAAAATAATAGTCTATTACTGTGATACTAAACAACTTCTGAAATATGAACCCCTGGGGTTTTTTATCTGAAGCTCTCTTGCATCACTGCCTCCTCTTCTACAGTTACTGGCTCTGAATGCCCTCTCACTCAAACATTTATTACCAGCAAAAAATGTAGTTGTATACACAGTGCAAGTTGTTGACTGAAAAATGCATCTTGTTCACCTCCTCACCACCTTCTCTCACATCATTTCAACAAAATTCAGTCCCTCAAAATCTGTGAATTCCTAGTTGTGTTAACAGACACTATTTAAATTACAATTTTTAAGAAAAATTAATTACTACATTTTTCATTCAATATGTAAGTTACAGTATGCCCACTAGATGCCACTCTAGACAATCATAAAAACAGTAATGGGTGAAACTCCACTACTGCTTCTGTACTGTTTAATATTATAGTTGGTCTTTTCTGTCAGAGCAGTACGTTTGTTAGCTGGGAAATGCTGCTTCCCCTTCACTGAGTACCAACTGATAGAGCTTTTAAATGCTATTTAGTGCTCTTCGGGTATTTCTCAGGATTTGACTTAAAGTCAAGTGCTGATAAATTATGCCAGTTCTATTATTTCTGTAATTACAGGAGTAATTGCATGTTTTTCCAGAGCAACAGATAGCAAAAAGAATTTCAATTCATAAAGCCAAACTAGAAATATGTAATTTTAACATGAAAACTGAAAGTATAAGATTAAAAAACCGTGGAAGAAAGCACACTCTTTTTTAAAATCTGTTAAAAATGAGGAAGAATAAGAGTTTGCATTTGGATAAAAATGTGAGAAAGCATGGTTTGTATATTTGTGCTAATGTTTATCCATCTTAATAAAAACTTCACAGCATAAAATCTTTAATACAATAAGAGGTACGTGGTAGAAAGAATTTCATTTTATTTTTATTTATGTTTCATAAAAACATGTTTCTAATCATAAAACTGGACAGTCCCATGATTCCTGAATAAGTACGGTGTTTTTTCTTGGTGTTTAATAAGAAATTGGAATAATCTTGTCCAAGATTATATGATCTGTTTATAGTTAACAAATCTCTATTCAGTTGTGGAGTTTGTCTGCTGTATTTTTTATTCTGTGTTTCATGATGGTATTTTTACATTGTTCTGGAGACAGTGTCAGGTTGTGTGGAGGATGGGAGAATTTTACGTTGGCATCTGTATATCATAAAGAGAAAAATGGAGTAAATGGTGGCAATATCAATATATCCTTATGCAATTTGGGACTGACTGCAGACATAAGCAGAGCAGAGTAGTTGCCTAGGCCAGCAGATCTTAGAGGATGGTGAAAACAGTTATTCCGCTGCTCATTTTCCATGTGCCAGCTCCCTGTAGAGTAAGGGAGGCCACGATGAGCTGTTGCTGCTATCGGAGGGGGGTTGCTGTGAAGGTTGGCATCACTACTGAGAATGGCTGTCGGCTACTGAGAATGCCTTGAGCCAGCTCCAGCTGCACATTTCTGTACTGTATTTATTCACAAGTTTCTGTCTACAGCCTTTTCCGTTGAAACTGAAATAAGATTTTTGTGAAAGCAATTTGGTGAGGTAGAGCTGGCTCATAAAATCAGTTTGCTTGAACAAACTACTGAATACTGCCTCCCCCCTCTTCCTGTCCTCTTTTCGAAGAGCAATACCATCCTGCTTGGTTTGGCAAGGCTTCCTTTACGTTGCATCTGACAGAAGGTCAGATCCCTGATGCTGGCTTTTTTCTATACTCCTTGTAGTCCTATCACTATTTCCAGTAAAAATACTGTAACATGGAGTTGCTTCTTACATAAGAAGTGCATCCTGTTGATAAGTGTTTTTCAGAACAGTAATTCATCAATTTCATCTTGTCAAACATTCTTTAATTAAACTGATTAAAAGTATTATGGCAGTAATGTTGCATATATGTTTAATAAAGGCAAATGGTGAGTGTGCAATGGAATGAGCTATCATTAGCAACAGAAAACTTGTTTAAGAGAAATTTAGAGAATAACAAGCAGTACTGTTGGAGAAATTACTTCTGGAACAAGTCTGCCATGACATCCATAAAAGCTGATTTGCTCTTAAAAATTGGATAAAGAGAGAGATGAAAGACTGCAGAAGGTTAATCAGAGATTGATTAGCCAAAAAATGAATTGCTTCATATTTCTTGATTAATCCTTGAATCATTCTAAAACAAAATAGTGAAGCCATGTTAGACTGCTTAATTTGTTGTGGTGAACCCAGGACCTACATTACTTTATCTGCTCAAGCAGATAAAATCTACTTAAAAATCTCTAGACCATTTTTCAATTCTTGCAAAACATCTACACAGTACACATCTGAATGCCAAAATACCAAAATGTCTGTTCACCATCCTTAATACAATTCCCTTCCATTTCCCTCTGAAATAATTGAAATAACATATGATTTCATAATCACATAAACTGTGATAGCCCATATCCTATGAAGACAGGGTGAGGAACCTGAGCTTGTTTAGTCTGGTGAAGAGGACACTAATACTTGGAACAAGTATTTGAAGAGTTTCAAGTGTGCCATGGAGCCAAGCTTTTCTAGGTAGGCAATATGACAGATTGTGGCTTGGGAAGTTCAGGCTGTATATTAGGAAACAGTTTTCCCTTGAGTGTTCATTTAGCAGTGGGACAGGGAAAACAGAGAGGTATTGAGATCTGCATCTGTACAGGCTTTCAAGACTTGTCAAGACAAATCCATGACTGACATGCTCCCATGTTGTCAGTAGTTCTACTTGAATGAAAAACTAAACATGAACTCTAGAGATGCCTTTCAGCCAACATTTCAGAGTCAATACTCCACTGCCATTTCAGTGGAAGGTGTGTGACAGTCACTGTGAGCGCTAACAGCTGTTTACATTTAAACAAATTAAAGGTGAGGTTGTTACTACTTCGTGTTGTATAGTGCTTAACATTATCAGCAGAGCAGCAGCACCCCTGCTGATGTGTATGTACATAATCATGCTCTCTATGTTCTCTTAGGTTATGATAGTAACTGCTCTCATCTAATGGTAGTGTTTTTACCACTGGTAGACCTAGCCCTTACTCAGAAGCCATCTGGGTAGCCAGACCCTGAGAGTATATTGGGAGTAGCAGTATTATATGAAGAGTCTGATTTTGGAACTAAACTGTAAGTTACTGTTTCTAATTTTATAATTAGTAGTTTCTGGTGAAATAAAGGCAAAATTCGTCTCCACATATAAGTGTCCCAATGTCTTAGTGCAGAGAGTGTAGAAGGTTGCCTTTTGGGAAGAGCTGCTTGGAAATAGAAGAGCATATGATACTTTCTTACTCCTTTCCTAATACAGCATCTGACAGCAAGAGCTTGACTTAAGCCTAACGAGAAGCAAAGGAGTAGCTTTGCAGAAGTACATACATATCTATAATTAGAATTGTGCTAAAGAACTTTCCTGAATCCAGCTTCTTTTCATGTCAATAATGTAAGAAATTCATTCTTAACGTTCATCTTGAGACCTTGTGTTGGCTATTTATCCGCAACCCTCGCATAAGCTGACTGCACTTGCTTTTCATTATAACTATGCTGAGTTCGCTAGCGGCACGTTTACAGTAATGGTCCTTAAATTCAAAATACAGATTGCAGTGTTTTCCTAGGAAGTCCATCACTTTCCATTAGTATTGAAGCTATAACATTTCATCTCTGTGCTTCTTTTGTTGTGCCTTTGCCTTCTTTTAAACTTTCTGACTCTTCTCTGTTAAAACAGAAACTATGAAAAACAAATGTTTTGATTCAATGTGTGGGACAGTTCCAAAAGGAGAAGCCACAGAGGCTGGTTGTTTTTTGTAATGATACATATTAACTTCAAGTTTACAGTGCTGGCTTTCAGGACACTTTTTTAAAAAGGGCTGAGAATTTAGTATGTATTTAATGAAATACTGTCTACTTTCCTCTTAAAGACAGGAAAAGGGAAGAAGCTAATGAGATTTCCTGTAATTCAGGCAACTGGTAAGCATTTTTATTTACTTGCTGAGGAGGGTCTCAGTTATGGAAAAACCACTCACCTGAAGGTGTGAGTTACAGGGAGGGAAGGTTTTATTATGTTATGACTACACACCAACAGAAGATACAGGTATGGTCAATATACAGTGAGTATCTGTCTTCTTTTTAGGGCATGTTAAGTACTTTGTTTTCTTATACTTTGGTAGTATTGTGCATACAGTAAGTGCAGTTCATGGTACTAAGAGGAGGCAGGAAGAAGTAGTAAAAAACGCCCAACCTGGGTGTGAACTGGGATGTCTATTTGGTAGGTTTTTTCCCCTCCTTTGAGTCCCCTTGGGTTTTCATCTAAGCTACTATTATTAGGTCTATGCATTATGAAGTTAAAAAAGAACTGAAAAAAACCCCAAAACCCAGAGTTGATATTCAGTTACGGATTTTGGGTTTCCTTGGTTTGACAACTGTGATGTTAGCGTGACATATGACTGCAGTAACAGACCTGTAATTTATGATGGTGTCAGATAGAACTGACATTTTTCATTCAGAGGGTCCCCATGGACAACACAAATGCTAAAATAAGCAAGATCTGTAGGAGGAGGCAATAATTTTATTAGACCACCTGATAAAATCAGAGAAAAAGATAAGCCCATGCACAATTCCTTCATGACACCATTGCATCGAAGATTAAGGTTTTCTTCCAGTGAAATAGCATTGACCGTAGCAGTCACTTAGTAATATATACATAATGTTATATATGTCATGCAATGAACTGAAAAGGAATTGTCTCGATTAATATCTTTACAAGGCTTTGCAAGACACCTCTTAAATATACGAGTGATATGAAATCTCCATTGAATCCCTGGAATTGTCTGATCTGATCTTTTAAGGTTCTAGCAGTATCATCTACTACATACATCTTTTGTGAAGGCATATTTGTCTCCGGAACATTGCAATGTGACATACATTCAGAGAAGATAACCAGTAGTACCCTAAGTCTTTTTTCGATGCTTCTGTTGTAAGGGCAGAACACAGCATTGAGTAGTCTTTTCCTTGAGAAGGATCACAGAAATTTGTAGACCTGTCAATTATGGATCTTAAGGAGAGTGACCTTTTTCTTAACTGATTTAGCTTGTCATCCTTTGCCACTCCTTAGAAAATGTGTCTGCAGCCTTCCTGATGTCTTAATCCCTGCTGTTCTCTTCATTCTGGAGATGGAGGTGCAGTAAGAGCCATTCTGTAGTGAGGTACACTCTGAAATAATCCCTATACCAAGATAGTTACTGTTCCTCAGAGCTACCATTTGGCGCACAATACTTTAGTGTCTTACCTTCCCAGTATCCTCATCTGGTATGACTGTATGAGGCAAGATCATTGTACCATAAGAAATAATTCTACTTCAGTGGGCTCTGACAATGTAATGTGCATTTTTTATAATTTCCCACAATTCTCTGACTTCCAGTTAATTTTGTTTAGGAATGGATAATTTAATACAAAATCAACAAGGGCAACAGTCTACTGCTGTTGCCTCTTTAAAGCCTGTTCTCCCAGAATCAGGAATAGATTCAGAGTTAGCCTGGCTCTTCTTGGAAATATAGTTAACCGGATGACTTTTGGAGGCAAGTGGCTTCTGTATGAAATGAAACTTTGACTATACTAAAGAATAGAGTGAAGTGAATGAGGGTGGGATAATCTGGTAGTATTTTACTGACTTCAGTTACTGACATCCTGAACCATGTATTTTTTCTAAATCAGTTGAGTGTTTCTTTCAGTTGTGTTAGACTGCGTATATTGACCACTTCCATAAATTTCTGAAGGCTATTTATTTCCTTTGATATAACATTATTTTTTCTGAAGCAGCTCTTTTACACTGACTCCTTAGTAGTAACCTTTTTTGGTATGGCAGATGGGTTTTGAATTAATTGAACTACCTTTGAAATTATGGAAACCTGCTTCATCTCTGAGCTGTCTGTTGAGTGGAATCCTTAGTAGGTATCTCGTCAAAGAGAGATTTAAGTCAGATGCCTCAATCAAGACTTGAGAGACATTTATAAATTTATAATAGGAAAAAAGTAACTCTGTGACTTGCAGTTCATATTACACAGAATTCATAAATGATGTACAATACACGATGTATTCTTCTTACATTGAAGACACAATATTTTGTCCTTTATTGTGTATATATTCTGGTACTTTTGTGATACACAGCACTTACTGAGTTAATGTTTTAGCTGATAGGACGCCAGAGATTATTGTAGGCATGATGTCAGTGTAGCTTTATTCTGCATGCCTTTTCTTCTTCATCTTGTTTGGCATCCCTTTCAAACAGAAAATGAAAATGTGCTCTGGGTCTAATAACAGTGTTTGCAAAACACAGTTTTGTTGAGCTTTCCTGGAGGAAAGGTCATAAATTTATCCAAACCAATTCATTTATTTTGTCTTTGCAATTCTGTGTTATGTATATGGAAAAAAAGCAGCATTAAATGAAAATACTTTGTGAAAAGCAGGAACACTTACTCTAGATAAGTAATCTTTTTGTGCTTTCTGTGCATTTTTCTTACTAAGTTTTCAGTAGCTTATAAATTTACTGTGAAAGAAGATGGCTCATTGAGTCATGATGCTGTTTCACCTTCTGAGTGTCACATTAGAAGATATCCAGTGTTAATGAGTTTATATAATTTAAACAGTAGTTTGTAAGTTTGCATTGCCTTCTCTTTTTCATCAAGCTGTAATAGTGAAAAATATCCTTTGTAGTTTCCATTTCTTTCTGTAAGGCCTTGTTTAAAGAAGAAAGCTATGTGGAATGTTGAGGAGAAAGGGTGGTCTGATTAACAGTCTAAGGACTTAGGTTTTGTGCTCAGCTCTGTTGACATTTCAGTTCTCCTTTTTGAATGAAATCCTAGCACCACTGAAATCAATGTGAGTCATAAAAACTGACTGCGAGAAAGCAAAGGTTTTACTTCTCTGCATTAGTTTCTCAATCTGTGAATTTGGCTATTTATTTTCACCCACCACTGCAGCATGCAGTGAAGCTTTATAAATTGCTTGAAGAGTCTGTGGTGACATAAGAGACCAAACCATCAACTTCTACAAAATGGAATTTTTTTAGGGTTTGTTTTGGGGTTTTTCTGTTGTTTGTTTTTTCAAAGTTCCTATTCTTCATGTTTATGTCGGTCTCTTTAAAATGCAAATTAATGCAAGTAAAGGTACACTATTGCAAAACTGAGTTATCTGACAGATTGTTGCGTGGCTGAGCAACAGCAGAATCCGCAGAATTCACCTCCTTGCTGTTGTTCTCCAGAGCCCTGTTTGGTGGTGAAAGAAGTTTTTTCAGGGGGCTACAGCTTTCAATAATAATTACAAGAGTAAGTTAATTCCTTTGTTTTGAACTCAGTTTGTTCTGACTCTGTGTTAACCAGATCATGTCAGCCTAACAGTTCTTCAGAACTGCATCAAATCATAACATAATTTACAATGACAAAGAAGTATTACAAGTAGAACTGTAGGCTTCACTTACATTTCAGCCATAATGAAAAGTGGTTTTCAGGAGTGGTTAAACAATTAAAGTAAATGCTGAGCTAATGATGTTAGAAACAAACGTAGCAATTTACAGATTTTTAAGATTTTATGTCCGAAGCCTTTGGTGTTGATGAAATGTTCTCAGGTTCCAGATTAACTTGCAGTTATTTTAAAGCAGATCTCTTTCTAAGAATTATCTAACTGCATTTCAAGTTTGGGGAAGGCCTGTAAAATAAATAATGTTCTTGAATTGGTTATTATGTTTTATTGTGGCATACTTGTCCCTACCATGAATCACATGCATTTCAATACCCAACAGTTCATTGGTTGGTCATAACTGTTAATACTTGGACTTTACAAATGTACCTGTTCCAGCTTTCATGTTCATGACCCGTGTTTTAAAGAATACTTACGCTTGAGCAGTTGAATTTGCAAAAAGAAAATGCCTGCATAGTTAATTAACTGCTTACTTATTAATTGTAATTTAATTACTGGAACGTTACATATTGTTAGGAAGGTGCAAAACATGAAATGGATCTGTTTGTTAAATAAAAGTGAAATTGCATGAATTTATTTTTAAAAAAAACTAAACATTATTTTCATGACCACCAAAATTCCACTCTTTTGTATTCCAGAATCGAATGGAAGAAAGCAAAGCACTCTTTAGAACAATTATCACATATCCATGGTTCCAGAACTCTTCAGTCATTCTGTTCTTAAATAAAAAAGATCTCTTAGAGGAGAAAATTATGTACTCCCATCTAGTTGATTATTTTCCAGAGTATGATGGTAAGTATAATGACATCAGAGCTCATGCTCTATTTACTACACTGCAGTAATAACAAATTGTAATAGACTTGTCCAAATGCTAGGCAGATAGATCTATTGATACATTTTGCTCTTTAAAAAAAAAAAAAGGTGCTTTGCAATTTTTAATCATCTGAATTTTTAAAATATGATTGAACTCTTGTGGGATTTTTTTTAGACTGCTAGGATTTCATTTTATATTGTAATTAATTGCAGATAGGATGGCAGAACCTTTCATGGGAAATTGTTGACTTTTAGATGAGTATTGTCATATCAGCAGTGAACCACATTCTGTCCTTTTTCATAAGTTGGGTGAGGATTTAAGCTGGAGTATAAAACCTAAAAACGAAATAAAAATGCATTCCTCAATTTTACATATTGTCTCCCATACTCTGTTTTGAGGTTTGGTTTTGTGTAAAGCTGAATATCTGAGGGGAAGTGTCATAAGCTCTTTCTGACACTCAGAAAAACTAGTAGTGCTCCTTCTACCCTTTTATTGTACCTCTTTTTTTTCCTTCATTTTAATTTTACGTTATTTATGTGAAGTTTAATGTGCTTGTCTACAAAAAAATTGTGTGGATTGTACAGCTGTTTCTACTAAAACGGTACTTCAGAAAGTTCTCCTGAGGAAAAAAACTAAATATTTTAAGGTAACTGAGTGGAGGCCTTGATAACAGAGAAAAATCAAACTCGTATAAGAGGTCTGAAGAACTAAATGCTCCTACTTTTTAGAAAAAGAAAATCTGTTTTGTCCCACCAAGGAGTGAATAGCAGATTTGAAAGCTGAATAAAAAATTAAATCTCTCTTGTTCAAATACGGAAAATAATAACAGGAAAAATGTACATTTTGTTTCCTGTTTAAGGGGAAGGAAACAGTGAAGAGCCTGCAGGATCAGACCATATTATTTTTGAGTCAGTGTAAGTTTTTCATAGTTCTATGCAGAAGAGAACTGGCAGTTGAATAGGAATAGTCTTGTTCTTTTGAGTTTGCTTTGTACGACGAGTTCCCTAGATGACATCCTGAAGGTGAGAAGACTACAGTCTACTCTCTTATCACCACTCAAGTGACAATAAAGCCTGTGTTAAATGCTTATCCAGAAAAACCAGACAACTCAACCACTGAGCTCAGAGAAACCCTGTTTCTCCTGTCCTTTGCCATTGGTGAGGGGAAAAGAGATTATGCACTGGTGGGGCTGTTTGGAGTCAAGACCTGGAAGTCTTCAAAAGTCTTTGTCTCTTAATTCTGCAGATCTTGCTGGACTTATCTCCATAGACAAGGTTATGGTTTGATTTTATTTCTTCTGGTGGCAGAGTGGGGTCTATAGCTTGCAGAGACTTGTGGTCCCCTCTTCTGTCCCAGCACATGGGGGATGTAGGAGGATCTGAGAAAGGGATCAGAATTAGGTATTTTTCAGCTGGATCACTTCTCCCATCTGTTTTCGTGCACAAGGGAGGAAGTAGCATAGGGATGAGAACTGCTAGCCAGGATGGCAAATTGGACTGATTAAATTAAGCAAAGAAGTTCTGCATGGTGTATTGTATCAACATTGGAAGGGGGACTGAGGCATGCTCAGGGGTCAGTGTATTGCATGAAGACATCCTTGCATGGCTAGTACTAGAAGACTGTCTCACAGACTGGAATGAAGAGCTGGGATAGGGAGAGAAAACAAAGACAAAAAGGGGCCATAGTTGGGAGGAAAAGAAGAGAAAAATATTGATGTAGTACTTCTTACATAGGTCTTGAATGTATCACATAGAGAATGTATTGCATAGAGACACTCTTCAAAAACTGCTGATAGGGAGCAGTGGACAAGAAACCTACTGATTTGTGTGGCAGTTCTTCTCCAAGTCTCCATATGATTTAGATCACAACCACTTCGCAGTCAAAATTTAGCATTGACTCATTCAATTTTTTTTTTTAATTCCTGAGATCATAAATGTTCTTTCTAACCTCAATTTTCCTTGAGGAAATGAAGTTACTTGAACTTCAGTCAAACAAAAATTTAAATTACATGATAGTCAGTAGAAGTGTGAGTAGGTAAGCAAATTTGGATACAGGCTTTGAATAATGCAGTAGATTTTTAGAGACCGCTGTGGGCTAGCTACTACGAAACTATTTAACAAAATTCTAGGAAGTTGTTTAAAACAGTAAGTGGTTTATTTTGAAGAAGTCATTGTCTCTGAAAGTCTTAAGATTTTTCTTCACAAATTTATTGGTGGTAGTGTGAGACTTATGTTGCTGCTGTTTCTCTAAAGTCTGGGTGACCAAGGAAGAGGCTAGAGCCTGTTGTGTTTTATAAGCTGTAGAAGTGTTGAACCTTGTCCTCTGTTGAACCAGTTGTCCTCTGTCCTGCTTCAGAGAACTTAGGATCTGTTTACATCCCTAAATCTCAGGAATTGCATCATCTGTATATCTGTATGTATGTACATATATGTACATATATGTTCATGTACATACACCAGTATATTGCAGAACCTTTTTCCCCCTCCACATGGATTTGCAGCACACCAGAAAGTATGTGATTTCTCTTCTATGCATTCCGTACCTAAATTTTATAGAATTGTCCAAATTGGAAATGGTAGCAACTGTAACCTTGAAGTATTAAAAAGTAGGTTTATTATCCAGTTGAAAAATACATGGGCATGTGCTAACCCCCAAAGTACAGATTTTGTAACTACTGAAGGACAGAGCTACATATAACAGCTGAACGCTGGTGTTTATACCACAATGTAACAACAGGACTAACAAAGAGAATAGGAGGAAAAGGCATGTGTGTTCTGTAGAAATCCATGTTCCAGAAGCAGGAGAGCAAGGGAATAATGTTCTTCAGAAACAGCACTGGAATAATGGAACATGGCTCAACAGCTTGTGGCTAATATTCTTGCTTCAGCACTGCTCTTTTAGCTACGAACATGAATGAATCCTCACTGTTCCAGGCTGGAAGTCATTGCTTTACCTTCTTCTTCTGTAAATCTGAAGATGTGGTTTGGTTACATAGACTCTCTATCCTTCTGAGAATTAAAACCTTAATTTAGATCTGATAAGATCATTATCATACATAGTTTAGATAACAAGTGATTTGTTAGAACATGAGCCTTTTGCAATCAGCTTCAGCTGGAGAGCATGTGTATTTTATTATCACTAAAGTAAATGAAGTTCTATTAATGGCAGTGTCAGACCAGTTCAAGATATAACTTCATTATGCTACCTATTAAATCCTCACAAAACTAGAAAATGTTGCAGTGCTAAAAGAACTTAAGTATAATTTAAATATAGTAGGTGTAGACTGAACATTCACCAATTCTATTGACATTTTTAAGGATTTATTAATATAGCTAATTTTCTATTTTTCATTCCGTGCAGTTATAAATCACCTGTTTCAAACATTATCTTACCAAAGAAAGAGGATAGTCAGCAGGAGAAGAGCAGCTATGACATGACAGCTCTGACTTGATGAACTTCTGACATTTCCTTGCATCTTTATTTTTCATAGTTCCTCCAAGGAAGAAAGTAGCCAGTATATGATACTATTGATTAATAAAAAGTTCCCTGTCTTCTCTTACATGAGGACCATAGACTGAGCCTTTCTTGTTTTCTATTAAAGAAGTTCAAATATTGAATTGACTTTATGAAAAGTGACTTTCTCTTCTTAATTATCAGGACCACAACGGGATGCACAAGCGGCACGAGAGTTCATCCTGAAGATGTTCGTAGACCTGAATCCAGACAGTGACAAAATTATCTACTCCCACTTCACATGCGCTACAGACACAGAGAATATCCGCTTCGTCTTTGCTGCTGTCAAGGACACAATCCTACAGTTAAACCTGAAGGAGTACAACCTGGTCTAACTGTGCCTAGGAGGCCCTCCAAAACCAATTTTGCGTGATTGAAGATATACAAGAGGGACTGTATTATCTGTGAAAACAATTTGCATAATACTAATTTATTGCTGGCCTGGACTCTGTGAATGTCCACAGAGTTTGTAGTTAATATTATGATTTTATTTAAACTATATGGAGGAAAAACAAAAGATGCTGAAGTACATTCACAGCACATTTCCTCATTTTTTAGGCAAAACCTTGTGACTCAGTGTGTTTTAAATTCTCAGTCATACATTTACAAACGATAGCAGTTTTTTGCTATTGAAGCAAAATCAAGCTGGTTTCCTCTTTCCCTGATCCTTTCCCTCTTACTCCTTCCCCTCCCTCCTTATCTCTTACAAGGTACAATGGCCTTTTTTTTCCCAGTTGCATTCCTGGGTGAAATACTTTCTCTTTCAGTGATTTGGTCAGGAAAATACTATCATCAGAATTTAAGTCATCAGTCATTCAAATTTTACAGTATGTACTTTCTCTGAAGGATCAAAAGTATTGATACTGTGGTTTTTAAATTTTTGACATGGGTGTCTTCATTCTGTCTTCACTTTTGAGACTATTGGGATTGCAAAATAGAATTACAGTTGTCTAAGGATATTAAATTTAACCCTATTTTCACAGTTTGGAAAGGTGTAGAGAAGCCAGTAATGAAATAATTAAGACACAACCTGGGATGTACATGGAATATGTTAGAATCTCTTTTTAATTGCCATGTGCCATTTTTTTCTCTCTTCTTTTATTCACAAATGCCAAAAAGAAATGTCACAGACACTACATTTTCCCCAGTGGCTACAGCCTGAAACAGTGGGGTTTTTTTTCAGTTGTGTAGGGTTTTTTTCTTAAGTTAGAGCTTTTTTAAGTGTTCTTTTTCCACAGTAGAAAAATTATTTTTATTGTATAAAATTAATCTTGCCAAATCTGGCTTTTTATAAAACCGATGCTCTTGAAACATAAGATACTGATTGAAATGCCAAACTGATGGGTTGGGAACTGACCTGATTGAGTCAACTGCCAAATGATAAACAAACACAGCTTCAACTCATATGTTCCCTTTTTAGAAAGTGTTCCATTTTCTAATGCCAAAACCAACAGTGTGAGTAAATATGCTGCAAGGTGCACCATGCACATGCATGTGGTCTACTAATTTAAAGACAGCTTAAATCTCTCCTTATGTCGAATATGGTATGAGATTGTTTTCTGTAACAATATCAAGGCACCTTTAGTTGTATAACAAATTATTGATGAGATCATGTTCACGAACCTTTCTTGATAAGGTTTCTTGTTAACTGATTCACATACATTTGATAGGCTTTCATGCAAAATAGCCTCTCTCAATGTTCTTTAGAAAAAATTTATTAATGTAAATGAAACAGTGAGAAAATCATTCTTGAAATTTAAATGTGCAGTTTTTTAACAACAAAAGTACAGCACACATTGTTGAGCCTTTATTCTGCAGCTTAGGTTGAAAGGTGTTTTTTGACCAGGTGCATGATAGCTAGCAAGCTATAGAAAACTCAGAGTTCAGACACGTAATTGGATTGATTATCTGCAATGCCAAGTAGCACTAGAGTGCACTTAACACTGAAATTGCTGCCTCATAGCAGTGGATGGGAGGTGGAAAAAAGAATGGCTTATTAGTTAATTACCAAAGTTAACAACAAATACTAATGAGACGTTTTTCATCCTTAACCCTCCCAACTTCAAAACAACAATAATAAGAACAGTTGCTATTTTTTGCTCCCTCTTAAAACACCTTGTAATTTAAAACTGTTTGTAGGTATAGTGCAATTATGAATGCTATAATCATTGTACATACATCTATATATATATATATGGCAGCATCCATATTGGCTTTGTAATCATTAATTTTTGGCAAATTGAATGTGCTGTATTGATATGTATCTATGTAATTGTATTGTATGTCTTATAGCTAATTCACATTTTAAATAATGTTATTTTATTTACTTTTTTAAGAGAGAAGAATGTAAATTTTGTCAGTTTATTTCTGACTAGGGATTTGTTGGTTTTTATTTACAAAACAAAAAAAACTATAGTACAGAGTGGTACTAGCATCGTGCTGTATAAAATCATTTGCACATTCCTGAGTATAGTTAAATTGGAGATGCCCAGACAGAGGCCATTCACATTCAAAATAATGCTTAAATCTTGTCAGGGCTTTATACAGGTGTAGAAACCAGTCTTATTCGAAGAACTTACACTGATATATCTAGGATTGGAACGTAAGCTTTTAAATACAAATTTAATTTATATTTGGTAGATTCATGTTACGTTACTTTTCTAATAGTCTTTATTAGAAAAGTAATTTTAGAGATATTTCAAACCATTGTACGTAAGTACTAATGAGTATATACTGTTGCCCTAAAAATACCATGAAAAATACAGAACATGAGGTCAATCAAACAGTCTTTCAGAAACTTTAGATATAATAACCAAAAAGTCACTATTATCAATGATTTTAAGGAGCTAAAGCATTTTATTTAACAAAGCTAAAGCAGGTAGATCTAGGTTATAAAAAGTGACACTGACATTCTGAATAGGGGATCAGAGCAGTGACTCTTACATTCAGCATAGCAAAATCAGTCCTTATTTTGCTATAAATGCAACAGAGCTTCTGTTTTCACAGTTCCACTGTTGATAATATCCCTTGTTTTAACCTGGGAATACATTGCCCACACTGGATTCAGTGCTGTAAATGGAACTGTAGCCAAAAAAAGACAGTGTTGTCTAGCAAAGTTTTGGGTTTGTTTGCGGTTTTTTAGTTTGTTTTGTTTTCTTACGGGATATTGGGTGGGGGAGAAGGAAATGTTCTGAGTTTTGTATAAAAACAAAAGTTTACTCATGCTTTACAGTTATATTGTGATTGCAAAAGTTTTCAAGAGTGTGTGCCACTGGGATACTTCTGGTATATTTTAGGTAAGTTGAACCTGTGGCAGTGTTCAGATCATTTGAGCATGTTCTGAAAAAAAATAATATTTGGCATGCCAAGGCAAGCTTTACACAGATCACCTAACACAGCATTGCAGTGTGACAGTTTGCAAAAACATTTCCTTTTTAAATGACACAGCTGTTCCCACTTGCCGTATATTCTGTTGTGGTACTGGTGGTATTGTTGTTGTTGCTGTTCTAATTGGTGGTTTCTACTATGCCTTATAGTGCTTGAGTGCAGAAGTTTGTGCCTCTAACATGAAACTGAAGGCAAAACCATCAAGACAGAAGCCCTTTTAACTTTGCCAAAATCATGTGATTTCTTTGAATGTCATAAATGGGGGAGGAGGGAAGGAAAACGTCTTGGGAACCTGTGTATTCTAGATGTTCACTAGCACAAGAAAGGTGTAATATGTGTTTTACAGAAACCTTAAACTTGCCTTTTTCACAAATTAACTGGCGCTGTCCTTACATGTATAGGATGATGCAGCTATAAGGGCAGTTTACTTTTATAATTCAGACACTTTTGATTGTCAAGGTGTATGAACTGTAATTTCTAATCATACTGCCACATAATTGTGAATCACTTTTTTAAGTTTGAAAGTGAAGAAGAGACTTTTTATGCTGGATATCAGTCAGAATTGACTGCATGATTTGCAAAAACTCTAAATGGGGAGAAAAGGGCTGCATATAAAGACATCACTAGACTCTCAGCCTTTGTTTGTAAGGTGCAGAAGACTTTCAGATAACTCAACCTCATGACCCATTCGTTGTCACACATTCTTCATGAAAGAATGAAATATTAGGAGAAAAAAAAGACGTTAGCCCACATGAAAAAATAAAATCTAGCCAATTAATTTATTATATGTGCTGCTGTTCCTAGAGCTCTGTGCATGGTTATCCTGTAGACTATTACATTAGTGAACTAATGAAATGTGCACAGCATATTAACAAGGCCTACAAATGACCTACCTCTAGCTAAGAGACCAGTAAAGTAAATATGTTTTGGAGAGACTGTCCTAAGTTAGGAAATTAAAATGTCCTGGTGTAGGTAATCAACTGTGGTATTTTAGAAATTCACATTTTTGTAAATACGGTCCCTCTTTTGACATAAACCATAAATTCTGAAATTTAATATGTATTAAACAACTAAAGCCATCTGTCCCTGTCCAGTTTGTTAGTTTAGTAGACATTTTGCTAAACCATACATTTAGTTTGAGGAGCTACTGGTATTTCCTCTTTTTTTGGCTTCTGGTTACCCATAATATTTTGAGTTTTATCAGTCAAACCAGGAACATTTCTATGTAGTCAACAATACATTGAGGGTCACTATTTGCTAGTTAAAGGGATTTTACTGTAAGTTCCACTCAAGCTTTATCACAGTAGCCATTGTAGGAAAGAAAGGAATAGAGGGAGATTTTGAAGGTAGTGTGAAAAATATAAAATCAGCCAGATCAATCTTACTGTAAATCTGTTGGGTTAGGTTTTTTTCTCTCAAAATACAGTCTAAGCTGAAGTCTGTTGCTGGATTCCTCATTTACCATGCTGCAGGAAATCCTTTTTTGACTTTTTTTTTTTTGAGGGGGATCATCTGATACATTTTTAAACTTGCAGTATTTAAAAATAAAGATCATATTTGCTGTTCTTAAAGTGTCATTTAAATGCATGTACTCTGTGTTGTTTGAGGGACAGAAATAGTTTTTTTGGAAAAAAACTAATATTGTACAGTTACTGTCCCTCAAAAATGTTGCTGGTTAAAAATACAATATTTTTGGCCATAACTTCGTACTATAGTATCGTCATTCATTGAAATTTAGCTTTTCTGAAATATTATTTGGGTTTATTGTTCTCCCAAAATGCTTCTTATTATGATAAATGTTGGATAGATATATTAATCCATTATTACTTTTTAATTACATGTGCTCTGTTGGCATTGTCTAAATGTTAAAATTTCCAGAATGTCTTTATTACAGCCAGACCATTCAAAGCATTTAAGGTTTGTTACAGTGGAGACAGTCATTTGACAGTATTATTAAAGGGGTTTTTTTGGCTTGTGTACAATGAAAACTTGGAAGCATGGGGGCAAAGAAATATTCTATATCTCACTAATAGAAAACTCAGAATTTGTAGATGGTGAGGTGAATTTTTTAAGCATTTTGGCTGATTGCAGTAGCACTGCAAGAGCAGACTTTCTTTGATCTTTTTTGTTTGCGTGTGTGATGATAGGAATAATGTAAAGATGCCTACGTGTTGCTTTTCAGGAGTCTGGCTCATGTCTGATCAACAATCAGTGGATCTCAAATCTTCATTACTGAAGAAATAGAGTTTCAGGCCAGTTGCAAAAATTAGTTTGTTCTCTGTTATGTGATCACAACAGTTGAAGTGAGATTCTTAAGTCTAAACAGTTCGCCTAAGCAAGGACTTGAGTGAATGGCTCCTGATTTTTCTTTCCTCTTACAGAATGTAAGGGAGAGGGATCAGTGGGAAAGGATTTATTTTATCTTCATGTCACAGTGAAGATAACATCAACCAAAATACAGTGTAAGTGGTGATTTAGATACGTGAAATAGATGTAGAAACTATATCTGTGTAATAAATTGTGCATAGTTGTGATAAAACCTTACATCACATACTATGATCATATCACCCAATTGCCAGCTGCTTTGTAGGATACTGTCCCAAACACCTAGGAGTTCCAGAGTATTTGTAGACTGCCACAAAATACACAGTTGCCAGCTCCTCAGGAACACATCTATTATCAGTATCTGGTATCAAGGCAGCTGACCCCTTTTCAGAGCTCATTGCTACCGAAAGAAACTACACTCCAAGACCACCTCAGTTCCTGGTTCTCAGCTGCATGGGGTTTGCCCTTTGCCTTATGTCAGCCCTGCCACTTGGCCAGCCCGTAAACTGGTTGAAAAACCTCACTCATTTTTCCTCTTGCTTGGCTGATTTAGCAGTCTAATTTTGAGACATTTCAGACAATTTGCCTAATCAACAGTTCAGACAAGTGCTAAGCTGACTAAGTGGAAGAGGTAGAATTGTGTCACCAAAATGCTTAGAAGTTAGGAAGAAAGGGAGTTCACACTCCCCTCCCTTTAAAACCTAGTCCTGAACAGTGTATAGTCCAAAACCTTCATTATATGCACTTCATGGGCTGTTAGCTATTCTGGCTTGGAAGGATTGCTCTTTTCACTTTGAAAGGTCTTGATTGCATTTCTATCCTGGAAAAAAATAAATAATAGGACAAGGAAAACTTTTCTGTTTCCCTTTAAGAATAACAAGTTTGTGTATACATGGACTAAACCCAGCTGTAGTCAGACTGAAGCCAACAAGTCACACTTGGTGTTAAGGATGGAGAAATATAAGAATTGGGCTTTCATTTGTTTCACAAGAAAAAAAAAAAAAAAAAAGAAAAAAGTTCTTGTTCATTTCCAATAAGATCTTAAAAAAAAAAAGTTTCCATCTCAAGGTATTTAAAAGGCCGTGTCACTGTGCATGACATTCAAGGTTTACTGTGTCCTTGTCCAAGGCACTCCTTCCTTCTCCATTCACACTTGTCTATCACAGTGAATAATTGCTCCCTGCTATCTAAAGAAAGTATTTTTACAGTACTGCTTTATGTATGTACACTCAGGAATACTTTCTGATCCTTTTGAATTAAAGGTAAACTGGTCTGCCAAAACTGAACAGTTGATGAATTGTAATAGAGCTGAAGAAGACTACACTTTTTGCTTAGTCTTATTTCATGTTCCTTCTACCATCTTGTTCTGATTATTTTTCTGTAGCTTTCCTTTATCCTGTCTGCCATAAAGTGAAGGTTGCTTGATGTATCAGATTCAGTTCTGGTAATCATTACAGAATTGATTATACTGGTTGAATTAAAAACCATTTGTGAATAAGAATAGCTTCGGAAAGTTCCTGTAATCAGGGGCAGATCCAATTAGCCTTGTGGACAGGCATTTCAGAAAACAAAGCTATAAGACTATAGTTGTAATACAGTCAATTAAAGGATATAGTAGGCTAATGCAGGCCAAATTGGGCCAAAATACCCATTTTAATATGTCATTTTGTATTGTTAATAGAGAACTGTGTTTGCCAAGATGTTACTGAAATTTTGCATTTTTTCCTACAGTCCTGTATGGGGTGGTTAATGCAATGATGAGACTGGCACTCAACTGGAGAGATGCATTAATTTGACAATAAGTTCAAATGTATTCTTGCAGAGATAAGTTATTGCATAAGATTACTTTATATGATGCTAACAAAAAAAAAAAAAAAAGACAACTTGCATGCAGTAAATAAGATATTGCACTTTTATACATTTATTATAAAGAGGAATCACTCCCTAAAAATAAAATTCCATTTATCTCAAGATGAAGTATCTGGAGTCTCTTAACAACTGTCAGTTAACTGTGCACACAAGTGTGATTATGGTATAGTAGAGGTTAATCAATTTGTTATCCCATGCTGTAGAATATTTGGTTTATTCTGAATTATGATTTTAGAAAAGCAGAACAACATTTCGTATCAGTATCTTGATTGCTACTTTTCTCAGCATGTCTTAGAAGAACCTCCACGATTACTAATAGGTCCTGATTTATTTTAGCTCAAGAAATTGACTGCCGTGTAAAATCCATTAGTAAGGTTTCTCTTCAAGTACTTTAGAACTTCTATATCTGACTTTGCCTAAGTTTAGCCACCTGAGTGTAATTGAGAGGCAAAAGGCCAGATACAAACATAATCAAATCGGATACTTTCCTTGCATAATAATCTTTTAACACATAAATCTCTTGAATTACAACAGGCTATGGGGGTACTAAGACAGTTTACTTCATCTTACATATGTAATCATATTCTTCACCAGGTGTCAGAAGTGTTCCAATGATGTTATGAGTAATATTTGTAAGAACAGCTTAATTGATTTTCAGAATTATTTAATATGGTGTAGAAATGGTTCACATCTCTTGTAGGAAAGTACAGAAATGGTGGCACAAGTAAAGGATTTCTGTGGTTATGGGTTAAACAATTTTGATATATATTCACGTTCGTACATGCTGATTTCATTTCTGCTAATATGAAACAAAAGCAACTCCACTGAAGATAGCAAAATGTAATTCTCAATTTAAAACCAGAAGAGCAGAACTTTAGATGGTGAATATAGGACTCATTCTGGGTGATGGTGTTAGAGTGTAAACAAGCACAACAAATTTCATAAGCAGAGAAAAGCTTAAGTAAACTGAGAAAACGTTTTTTGAATCATTTAGATGAGTGTTCACTTGTTCAAGGTTAATAGGAAAAAAGAGACTTCTTTAAACATTTGTCACAAAAATTACAAAGTAATGTAGGTTAAGAGTTCTTTCTCCCTCACTCTGGTGTTCAAGAGTTGAGTAATATATACTATTGCAGAGCACTCGAGGAAGGACACCTCCAAATTGCAGCAGAGGAGAATAGTGTCATGCTACAAGGCATGGAAGGCTAACCTTACATCCCCAATCAAGTGAAACTGATTTTCTATTTGACCTGCAAGATATGCATAAGTCAATTATTTGGTATGTCTTAGCATTAGAAAATGTTGTTGTGACTTCAGTAGCCTAGCAGATGATCTTTTTAATTCTTCACTCTTCAGTTGTTCTAATGGAAATATGAAAGAGCACTTGTCTTACGCTGGGCTACTAAAATAGAAGGTGAAGTCCCTTCCCCACTCTCCAGCACTAAACGTCCCGATTTGCTGCCTTAGAGAGCCGTGAGTATGACCTTTATTTAGTCTTCTATTGCACAGCAAGCAAAACAACAGGTCTCTGCCACCAGAAATTCATGAAATGGCAGACAAGTTTAGCTACTGCAGACTTCATTTTCTGCAGTCTACTCAAACTACTTTAGTCTGTTGCTTTCAATAATTCTGTGCCCAATACAGTTCAGTAGAAGGAAAATGGATTTGCTTGTCTGCCTGGAGGAGCTTGAGTAAAAATTTGACTTCACTGAGAAAGCTGCTTCTCAGAGGAGGCTTCTGTTAGAGCTGATCATCTGAAATTTCCCAACATTATTAACATGCTAGTTCAAATTCTGTAAGTAGCAGAGGTTGAAACATTAGTGTAAAGAAAGCATGCATTTCCATCGCCAACAGCAGTCTGTCTTGAGCAGACTGGCTCAGGCTGACGTGGCATTAATTTAAATGCTCATGGTTACATGGAAATTCCCATATGGTATACTGCTGTCACCATGACCCACTGTGCCACCTGTGAACCCAGGGTCCCAAAGGGTGAAGATTTTGACAGAAAGTCTTAGTGTCTGATGTTTCTGTATTCAAAGCAAGAGCAGTTCTCCTGTTCCTTCAGTGGAACAGAATTTCTCTACCATGGAGATACCCTTATTCGCTTTCTGTTTTTTTTCCTCTCCCTCTCTCTCATTTTCATTTTAAAAAAATAACTTCCAGGGGAACCAGGAAGGCTAACGACATCCTACACTCACATTCCAGACAGTAGTTTTCAGCAGTCTTGTTTGAGACCACAAGAGACTAATAGGAATGTGAATATGATCACTGGCTATTGATTTTGAGCCTGTAATTAAAACATCAAGCCTGTAACATCTGTTGGGATTCAATATGTAGATACCCTTTGTCCTTTAGGAAGATGCCTTTATTGATATTGTAAAAAGTGGTTTCAAGTTTAGGATTTGTCACGTGGCCAGAAAAGAAGTAATTGATGATAGATGGCCATTAACAATGTTCTGAGATTTACAGTGAGTACAAGCAGGACACTAGACTGTGAAGTATCCACACACTGAAGTTAGTGATTCAGGAGGAGGGGAGTTTCTTTTTGTGGAAAACTAATTCAGTAGCTACTTATGCTTAGGCTAAAAGTACACTGAGAAAATAGCAACATGGAAATCATATTACCACTTAATAAAAATTATTTTGAAAAAACAAAAAGGTAAAATCTGAAGCATTTTGCCAAGACTTTGAGGCTGTCATTAAAGTAAACACAATTTCAGAATCTATCTGTACAACCATACACTACCTAGCTATAAATGCAGGAGCTGTGACACTTAGGAAATGGCATAGATAAATAAAGACAAAAAATTTAACACAGAGCCAATGCCAGGCCACACAGTTTTACATCTTTCATCACAGACAGGTACAAACATTTTAAAGTGTATTTTTCTATATGTACATATACATTTCTGTTGGCATAGGAAGCATATTGGGCATTGTGTCATGTCTGAGAGCGCCATAGTCTTACAGGTAATGCTACCTACATAAGGAATTTCCAGAAAGGTGTTGTAAAACTGTTATGATTTCATAGATTTTAATGAAAACTAGAAGTTACGTTTCATTTTAATTATTTTTTTTACTTTAAATTTTAAAACTTTATTTTAAAGGTGTTTTCTGCAAGAGCCTGAGCTTCTTGATATCTTATGTCTAAGTAAAGTGATGGTTGTCCTGGTGGGTGAAGGTTAGGTTTTCACAGACCACAGTGATGATGAGAAAATCCTGCATGCTAAAATAGTGTGTGATCAAGAGACTAGAAGTATGTTGTGAATGTCTGAAAACAGAAATAGTCAGAACATATGTATTTCCAAAATGTTTTAGTATATTTTGTCATTTAGACCTCATCATTTGGGATTTTAAAAGCTTTGGATGTCCTTCTCAATGTCTTTGGTGTTAATACTACATGTATTGATTTTTAGCTTTTAATTTTTTAGAAATATACTGAATGAATTTGTAACTAGTTCAATCATTTTTTAAGTAACAACCTGTATTTATTAGCATTTACTACAAAGTTACATTTGTGTTCAAAGAACAATGTTAATAGATTGGGAATTATTTATCCACCAAATATTGTTCATGTTCTAAGAAATATTGTCCATGTTCTAGCACAGCAAGACACAGTGAATACAAGCGAGCACTTAGCAGATTCTAGAAGTGTTGTAATTCCCATGCATGATTCGCAGCTTTCCCAGACTTAATTGTTATAGGGTCATAGCATATCCGAATATCTAATTCAGAAGAACAGAACAAAAATTATTCTCTATCAATATTCTTGATTGAATTTCCATCCCCCCTGGATGAGTGTTCAAGCAAATGACTTGCATTTATCATTTGTAATAGTGCTGAAATTTTCTCACATAAGTGCTTGACACTGACTTCATAAGCCAGCTGTCACTGTTGCTTAACCTCAGGACAAACACCATTTTTGGCCTATGGGGGCTAATGGAGAATATCACAGTTCTAGGATTAGTGGTGGCCCTCTGAAGAGCATCTGTTGACTGTGGACCTTTGCTTCCCTCCTTGCTGGAATAGAAATCTAAACATGTAGTCCCAATTCCAGGATTGGAGGACTGAAATTCATTGTGATTATCCAAGTAGGTTGGAGATCAATACTTGCATATCTGCTACAATTTCTCAGTGAGTGAAGCAGCAAGCAGATAGCTTTACAGAAGTGTAGTTCATTTTGTTTACAGAGAAAACACATAGTAAAAAAATAAATAGCCTACACACATGCTGATGAGTCATCCACAGAAGCCCCTGACCATAACTGTACGTAACAGGCTCCTCATAAGATTCTTAACAATTTTTACCAAATTCTTAACAATATTTACCAAATTCCAATACCAAAGGTATTTTCTAATTTCCTCTGGAACTGTATGGGCTGCTTTGTTGTGGATGAATGTTTCTACTTTAAGTGTCAAAACAACTGAATGCCTATGAAAAGTAAATTAAATATGCTGTTATGGAGGTTATTTTGGACCTTGCCCTCATCTCTGTTATTTTTTTTCACAAAATGTTCCTGTGCATTGTGGAGCGCAGGATGTTGAGTAATTTTAAAATTTCACCAGTAGGTTGCAAGTGAATGGTATGTCAGTCACTCTTCCAAACAAAACTGAAGGTGGTTAGCTACCAGGATGGTGGAAAATCATGCCAGAAATATGGAGGAGGTTTTCTTCCTGGAAGAAAAATTAACTACCTAAACCACCAAAGATACTGAAGATGTAGGAGTTAATGAAGCACCTATTTCTCATAAATAGATTAAGATAGGCATTTTTTGGTAAATTTAGCAATACGTATTTTGGTCAAATTTGATATTTAAAAAGAATATACCTATTTTATATGTTGTTATAAGGACAGAATATTAAAAATCTATACATTTTAATAGGTCTAGAACATCTTTTATGTCAGAGAACCTGTCCTTCTGAGCAGTCACCCTTGCATGCTTTTTTGATATCTGCTTGAGTCTTCTGAAAATGATTGATAAACACTCCCATAGAGATTGACTCTGTTTAAGATTCATTAATTAAAGGCAATTCTGTTTCCTCAGTTCCAAAAACCTATTACTTCCTCATGTGGTCCCATTTTGAGGCTGCATAGACTGCAGGAGTATCTTACCTGTACAGCAGGTGTATTGGTGCAGTGTTTCTGTGCAGTCTGCCTATGAAAGGATCTGCCTGACTTGCTAACTATCCAGATACAACTTCCTATCTTCTGAAAGACTTTTTTCGCTTCTCAGTAGCACCATGTAGTCCCCTACTGAGTTCTGAAGGAGAAGAAATGCTTTAGCTAATTGGGAACCAATAAAAAAGCCTTCTTGATGTCACAGTGCACACCACTTTCTATTTAGAATTGCCACATACCATTAGCTGTCAAAGACTGAATCTTTGTGGTCTCAGAGGTATGAAATTCAGCTTACATACTGCTGTTCTGATACATGGCAAAGACAATCTGGTGAATGCCACACAAACTGTTACTTTACCAGCTGCCCCTGAGTTAATACTCTTGATGATCTTGGAGTTCAAGATCCTTAGGGCAGTGAGAAGGATGCACAGCAAGCTCATTACCCTGGACTTCAGGAGAGCAGACTTTGGCCTCCTCAGGTGTCTGCTTGGTAGAGTACCAAGGGATAAAGGCCTGGAAGGAAGAGGGGCTCTAGAAAGCTGGTTAATGTTCAAGGATCACTCCTCCAAGCTCAGGAGTGATACATCCCAGCAAAGAGGAAGTCAGGCAAAAAGCCAGGAGGCCTGCATGCATGAACAAGGATCTCCTGGACAATCTCAAACAAAAACCAGAAGCCTAAAGATGGCGGAAACAAGGACAAGTACCCTGGGAGGAATACAGACAAATTGTGCGAGCAGCCAGGGATCAGGAAAGCTAAAGCCCAAGTGGAGAGCAGTGACGAGTGGAATTCCTCAGGGGTCAGTGTTGGTACGGGCACCGTTTAACATCTTTGTTGGCGACATGGACAATGGAATTAAGTGTGTCCTCAGGAAGTCTGCCAATGACACCAAGATGTGTGGTGTGGTCAACAGGCTGGAGGGAAGGGATGTGCCATCCAGAAGGACCTTGACAGGCTTGAGAGGTGGGCCTGTGCAAACCTCATGAAGTTCATCAAGGCCAAGTGCAAGGTCCTGCACATGGGTTGGGGCAATCCCAAGCACAAATACAGGCTGGGATGAGGAGAAGGACTTGGGGGTGTTGGTTGATGAGAAGCTCAACATGACCCTGCAATGTGGATTTGCAGCCCAGAAGGCCAACCGTATCCCGGGCTGCATCAAAAGAAGCGTGACCAGCAGGTTGAGGGAGATGATTCTTACGCTCTACTCCACTCACATGAGACCCCACCTGGAATACTGTGTTCAGTTCTAGAGCCACCAACATAAGAAGGACATGGACCTGTTGGAGCGAGTCCAGAGGAGGGCCACAAAGATGATCAGAAGGCTGGACCGCTCCTATGAAGACAGGTTGAGAGAGTTGAGGTTGTTCAGCCTGGAGAAGAGCTTCCAGTACCTAAAGGGGGCCTAGAGGAAAGATGGGGAGGGACTTTTTACAGGGGCGTGTGATGATAGGTTGAGGGGTAATGGCTTTAAACTGAAAGAGTGTAGATTTAGATGAGACATAAGGAAGAAATTCTTTCCTGTGAGGGTGGTGAGACACTGGAACAGGCTGCCCAGGGAAGCTGTGGCTGCCCCCTCCCTGGAAGTATCCATGGCCAGGTTGGACAGGGCTTTGAGCAACCTGGTCTAGTGAAAGGTGTCCTACTATCTGTATGACCCCTTGGATGGGACCCAAGTTCAGTGAATTGCAAGCAAAGTTTTTGTGCAAGCTGGGCAAAACTGTACCAGAATATTTGTGGAAAGTTGCTTCAATGGTGGAGATGGGATACTATTAAGTGTTGATGAAGCAAGGGGTTTCTGGGGACTGGGACTGTTTCTGAGTGACAGGCAGGTAGGTGATGAGTCGATAATGTCTTGAGTAGCTTATTTGGCTCGGATTATGGACGCCAAGGAGGGAGGAGAGCCTATGACTGTTCAGGTAAAGAAGTCATCAGAGTTAATGGAAGGAGTGCAAAAAGCCATGTGTGTTCAGGCGATGTCGGAAAGGGGGCAGCAAGGGATACCAATGACTGCACTGGTGGACCTCCACCACATTAGATCTCTTATTAGAGGACTAATGGACATTTTAAAGATACATGTCTAGTCCCTCAGAGAAAGGGTTCAGAGGGCAAATGAATGTAATCAGCAAGACCCTCAGAATCTGCCTGTGCATCTGTTAACCTGGGTCGAAGTGTTAAATGGTACGTTTGATTACAGGAGCAAGATGAGCTGATCTGGGTGATGATGCGGACAGTAATAGAAAGGTCTGGAAAGCCAGCCAAAAAACCCTGAATGGCTTCCTCTCCAGGATCCTGAACCCCACTGAGGCAGGCTGGGTCAAACTTACGATCCAGGAAGGAACAACCTGGACATTAGGAAAAAATTTTTCACAGACAGAGTGGTCAGACAGTGGAATAGGCTGCCCAGGGAGGTGGTGGAGTCACCATCCCTGGATGTGTTTAAGGGTTGTTTGGATGAGATGTTGGGGGGATATGGCATAGGGGAGAACTTTGTAGAGTAGGGCTGGTGGTTGGACTCGATGATCCCAAGGGTCTTTTCCAACCTGAATGATTCTATGATTCTGTGAACCGACCTTTGGCAGAAAGCATTAGCACTAGGGGCAGCTAGAGCAATCCACTGATCATATCAGGAAGCTGGTGGAATTGCTAGAGGGGAAAACTCAGGAAATTTGGGTAACCTCAGCCCACCCGGAGAGGGAGGCTTAACCCTTACATGACACTGTGAAGGGAAGGAAAAGAGTTTTAAAAAATAGTAGTGGTGGTTTGGGGTTCAGGACACTACTCAGCAAGGTAAATTCCTGTCAATGGTCTGCTGACAAGGAGCCTTATATAGGTATACCTGTGGGTCTAAAATTAATAAGTCTAGAGTTTCTAATTGATACAGGGGCCCAAATCAGTGTTCTAAACAGACAACAAGCTGATCAAATAGGAATTAAACTATCAAGAAAGACTATAAACACAATGGGTGTGATGAGTGCAGCAGAAAAATGTTCCATAGCTTGAACTCAGTCTTGACTACTTGGGGAAAAGAGGATTATGGCTGTGGAGGTGACTCTGACCCCTTATAAAAGAAATATATTAGGAATCAATGTGCTGGCAGGCAGACAATAGTACCATACTAATTTTGTCCTACAGGAGTATTAATGGGCGACGTTCCAAAACTGGACAATCCAAAGGGACCACTTCACACTAAGGAAGTACGTGGGCCAACCTGTAAGGGTCAGACTGCCCTCCACTGGCATCGTACCTATGACCCTGGCAAAACCCAGAGGCTCATATGCCTGGGAAACCCTAGATGGGAGTGGAAAAACCACTGTATTAGTGTTCAGTGGATAATTCCCGACTTCTAACCTCAAGACCTGGTCTCAGAGGACTGAGGCTCAGCTTTGTGTTTTCTTGCAGGGCAACGGAGAAACAGACCACCCTGCTGCTCCTACTGGCAGGGTGAGAGCAGCCAATATGGGCAACGTAGACCTGGATGACAATGTTGTGGCAAAAATGATTGGTGGGGTTTGATTGAATAATGAATCTAACCTCAATAATGGTTTGCCTACCTACCTCCAAGTCAGCAGAAGACCCTTTACCAATTTTTGTGCAGGACATTAATATATTGTTAAATCTTGAGCTCATATGGGAGCAATATAATTATAGCTGGAGATTTAGGCAGATCAAGGGAAGAGGCTATAGTTACATCATCTATAGTTGGTCACTGGGTAAGTAAATGCTAGCTCCTTATGGGATGCCAGATGTGATTATATTCTCCAACCCACTCATGAAGCCACAGGGTGGACCTAGAATGGCACTACACCATGGCCCAAAATTCAGTAGGGAAACTACTGAATATAATATTCTATGGAGTACTGACGAACATTCCCTACAATATACAAGACCATTAAATGCCTCATGGTGTATCAAACACCCTAAAAAGGATAATGACGAACGTCCTAGTGCATGTAACTGAAACTCATTCTACTGTCTTCTTAACTGCACATGGGCTAGATATATACCTATGAACCTAGCTGGGATGGAAAAAAGGATAAGTGTTTCCAGGAGGGAAATCTCTGCTCTGCAACTGTCAGGTGGAGGTTGGGTGCAAGGACATAGATAAAATGCCACTTCTATGGCTACATCCTCCTTCTCAGGAAGCTTTAATACAGGGCTTCCTATGTAGTAATACCAGTTACTTCTGGTCCTCTGCCCTAGATTGTGGTAAGAAAGACTACTGTGTCTCCTTACTACCCTGCCGCCCCTAATTTAGTGTGGGCATGTTCTGACAGCCACCTATATTCCCAGTTATATCCAACTAGCCTGGGACTAGCCTGCACACTGGCTGTGCTTTCTCTCTGTCCAATTTATCAGGAAGGACCCACACCAATCATAGTATTGTGGGATCATAGTATCATGGGATCGTAGACCAAGGGACTTCTGGAAGGGATGACAGAAGACCTCAACACGAGTTGGATGGTGGGTGGAATCAGTATTTTGGATGGGAGTTGTTCCAGTATGAAACTGACAAGCTATTCTAGAACTGGGTCTGCAGGTATCAGCCTTAGCTAATGTCACGGCTAATAGCCTGAGACTCAAGAACAAGCAATTACAACATGCTATGAAAATTACTATCAAAAAATGAACTGTATTGGATTTGATATTATTAAAGGAGAAAGGTGTATGTGGAGTCCTGCATCCATCATCAGATGAGTGCTGTGTCCACACCCCGAATGTGCCAATGCTGCTTCAGGATCAGATCAACAAAATGAAGAAAGTAGCAAAAGAGTCAGAGGCAATTGTTGCCACATTAGGGACCAGTTGGTTGGGGAAAGTTTTTGATATGTTTGAGTATTCCTTGTTGGGATGGCTAGTTAGCCTCCTCCAATCTTTAATAATGGTTATAATTGTGATTACTGTGATTCGTATTATCATAAGCTGTATTAAGTGTGCTATAACGAAATCTGTGTCAACTGTGGAGTATAGAATCTGTTCATGTATTACATATCTCAATGTAACCTTAGGATAGTATTTACCTACTTGTTTGCTGCTGCTGTTGATTATTGTTATATTGTTGACTGTTGCCGTACGACTGTTTGTACTGTTGATTGCTGTCATACTGTTAGTTGATACTGCATTATTGATTGTTGCTAATTTGTAATAGCCTGAAAATAATTAAGGAATGATGATCCACAGTGAGCCTTAAAACTCACTGAGACTGTGCTCCCTTTTAACTTTGGAGGCAAGAGGTGACTGTACCACCACTCCAAGGAGACCAGTCGAATCGTGAATGGGGTCATGGGGTGGATTGTGTGGCAGGTGCACCCGCCCTGATAGAGGCTGAAACTTCTCAACCACTGAAAGGAAGGAGTTAAAGCTAGAAGATGTGGTTTGGGGGTCAAGCTGCCCAGCACGAGTGGTGACTGTGGCCACTTACATACACTTTGGTTGGTGATGATCATCACATACACACCTCAGTTGAAAGGCAAGGCCCTTCAGTCAACAGACAAGGCCCTCAGCCAACGAAATGCTGTGGTTGAGAGAAGTTTCTAGACCTCTGACCATATATGACCACAGATCAGATTCGACTAGGGTATAAATGGAGCCCTGCCGGAGGCCACATGGAGCCAGTCCTCCTCAGAGCAGCGGGTCTGCAGTCGGGGACTCTCCCCTCAGGTTGGGGCACCTCCTAAGTAACCTCCTTGAGGTTGAGAGCCCTCATCTTTTAGGTGAGTGATTTGCGCATTTTGGGTCATCATTTCTAAATTCTTAAGTTGGTTGTGTTGTAATTAACCCCTCTTACATCCTGAATCTGTGGTTTGCTAATGTTGTTGAAGTTCTAAATTGTTTTGATGATAACAGATCTTATTAAATTTAACACCTGTCTAAATTCGATTGTGTGTGCCTGTGTGACACCCTTTTATAGTTGGATTCAGAGCTTTTAAATGAATGCTTAAAGTTTCCAAGCAGAAGGCATAAGGAAAAGTAGGGTCAGGTTTTTGCTCTAACATCACTATTTGTGTGAAATGCAAGTGAATTCTACAGGTTAATAGGGGAATGGTTTCTTGTCCATGATAAATCAGGACCTGGAATTCTAATACAGATCTTTGTTCAGTAAAGTACCTGATGTCACAAGTGTATTATTTAGTTTATCTGCAGTACCTGAAAAGTCATCCTCACAAGGAAATGTGTTGGAGAATGATAAGGGCAAGAGGTATGAGAATAAATGAGTCCCACAGGAAAGTTCATGATGTAAAATACAGGCAGAGTGGCAGTCGTCTCCTAGTTCTAGCCTTGACACACCAAATTGACTTATTACCCCAAGCCTTTATTCAGCTGTAATAAGCACTGTGTTAAAATGCTTTACCACTTCAGACTTTTTACACATCTGTGTCTCATTCTGACTTGTTCCTTCACCACTAATGAGTCCTCTGTCAGACCTGGATATGTCTTCTGATTATCTGTCTGTCTCAACTTCCACCCCTTTGAAAACAAATCTCAAGTTTCCGAATGCCACCGTGTCAATATATTATGCCTACGGGACTAGCAAAAAGCAGTTGTTGCAGAATTAGAATGAGTCAAGAGCATGGACACAGACCCTGGGAGAAGGCCATAAACTGCATTCATTCACAATGGTTTGATTTGTTGACTTTATAGATTTTAAGACTGCTGTTGGACAGAGAGTTAGTAAAAAACTTACTGGAATAAAAAATTTCCAGAAACTGAAAACCTACAGTTCTGAATAGTTAAAGTGACAGACTTGATCACAGCTCAACTTAATACTTCTCTTCCAAGGAATAGAAAAAAAATCACTTTTAGATACAAGTCTATAATTTTTAAAAGTTCTCTTTAGTTTACAGTATAAATAATTTCAGAAAGCCAATCACATCCTGGGCTGCATCAAGAGAAGTGTGGCTAGCAGGTCAAAGGAGGCGACTCTCCTGCTATACTCCATTCTCATTAAACCCCACCTGGAGTACTGTGTCTGGATCTGGGGCCTCCAACATAAGGGACACAGACCTGCTTAAGCAGGTCCAGGGGAGGGCCACAAAGATGATCAGGGCTGGAGCACCTCCCTTATAAGGACAGCCTGAGAGAGATGGGGTGGTTCAGCCTGGAGTAGAGAAGGCTCTGGAGAGACCTTATAGTGGCCTTCTGGTACTTAAAGGGGGCCCACAGGAAAGATGGGGAGGGACTCTTTATCAGGGAGTGTGGTGATGGGGCGAGGGGTAATAAACTGAAAGAGGGTAGATTTAGATTAGATATAGGGAAGATATTCTTCACTGTGAGGGTGGTGAGACACTGGCACAGGTTGCCCAGCAAAGCTGTGGATGCTCCCTCCTGGCAGTGTTCAAGGCCAGGTTGGACGGGCCTTTGAGCAACCTGGTCTAGTGGGAGGTGTCCCTGCCCATGTCAGGGGGGTTGGAACTAGATGATCTTTAAGGTCCCTTCCAACCCAAACCATTCTGTGATTCTACAATTCTATGATAATTGAAGAGTAGGAATAAGTGTAACTTTAAAAGTGGTAGATCAACACAAGAGAAACAAAATGGCAGCAATAATTCTCAAATGGCATGGTTCAAATATATTACATACAGTATTATAGGAGAAAGGCCTCTTTCCTCCATGTTTTCCTCCATGCTTCTGCATTAAAATTATTCTTCCCCTTTCAGGTCCCTTTTATTCAAACCCAGGATAGGACCAGAATTGCATTAATGATACTCATGGTAGCAGACCTAGAAACTGGACTGTGGAGTTCATTAGCAGGAACTTGATGATGATAAAGCCTACTGAGCAGTGTCTTTGAGCTCATAGGTGGAGACACGGGCAAAATAGGCAGCATGTTCTCATGGCTAGACATGAGACTCTTTGATAAGTATGCAGCTGATGTTTTCTGTAATGAACACCTTTTTTGTAATATAGAAAATATTTAACTTCTGTTTGGATGGTCACACAAGCATTTTCTCCTAATTTTATTTTGATTATACATTTCTTTGAATTTATTATGTTTTGTTTATAACCTGGCTTTGTGTAATTCTATGCAAAGAGTTGTTTCCCACTATAAATATAAATATCACTATCAAAAATACGTGTCTATAACTGGCCTGAGAACCTTAAAGGAGTACTCTAGTAACTGACAGATTTTCCTTGAGTCTCTTCCCAGACAAAATGGTGATTTGTAACATTGGGTTTTGTGTCATGAGGGTAAAAAAATGTGAGGAAAGAGCCAAGAGCATTGTGCATATTGTTCTATTATTTTATGAAACATATGCTGGTCACAATCAGATGTAGTTTAAATCTGATTTATGTTTGAGGGAAAGCAATTTAAATATGACTTACATTTATTTAATTACTGATCTTATTAGCCATAATATTTAGCTATTTCAAAATGTTACAGGCAGAACTTAGAATCACTTGGCATTGCTGGTTTCTTTACCAGTCATCATCACTCAATCTGATAGCACGTGCATTTCTCCAGCTTTGACTATCTTTTTTGATAATTCAGTTCTCTCCCAGCTGAATAGATTTTTTTTTTTAATGAGAAGTAAATTAGCCCTTTTTTCCCCTGAAATAAAAGAACATGGACAAGAGTTGACATTTTTGCTGACATTATCAGCAGCTCTAATGTTTTCCATGATACAAAATAATCAATGTGTATTTTAATCACTTTTATGTGTCTATTTTAATTTTTTAAGTCAAAATTTCTTTCAGATATCATGTCTAATTCTTGTTGAATATTTACTTCAAATATTTTCAGGAACTTGGTTACTAATTCCACAGATTGTTTTCTTTACTTATTTCAACAGAAGGAATACAAAAACCTCTCTTCATTAATGTTTCTCAGTCTTGTGATAATTAAAATGGGTAGGCAATTATCTGCTCTATTTCCACTGCCCAGTTTGCAAAACTTCATCTATTGAATATTTGATCTTAAATGCATCACTGGTCTTTTAAAGACCAGGCTGTATATTCATACAAGTCAGCATTCATTTTTGACAGAATATGTATGCAACTGTGGAACCATATTGTAAGCTCTAGGCCTTTTCCTTTCATCTTAATACTGTCAACCACATTAGTTCATGCTTACTACTTCCCAAATAATTCATGTGCTAAAGACACACTTTCAATTCTTTTCCCAATATTTTATGTAGTTTTGATTCAATGGACATAGACATGATTTTGTTTTGTTCCTAACCTGTTCATTCTGAGTCTTTCAAGATACTATTAGAATAAAATTTAAATCCTACCATGGCATAAAATTTCAGTATTTCCTTTGACTCCAGATACAGCTTAGATTTTGCCACAAATTTCAGTCACTGAACAATTCAGACTCTTTATTTCAGCTATCCCTATTTGATTCCTTTAAATGCTCTTCTTTACCCTTATCCACAAACCCAATTTTATGTTTTAACACTAGCTTTCAGAGCTCTTAATTTAATATAGTTTACAACTTAATTATAGATGTTGATTTTTGTAACTTGGCTTATATGTGATGGAGTGGTTTACAGAAATGGAGCAGGTATATCTGATTACAGCCTCTTCATTAAAAGGAGTGCATAAAACAGACTGCTTGGCATTCTTTGTTGAACACACCTTTTCTCTGTCTTTAGAACCTGATAACTGAAAGTTTTGAGGATCTCAAATGAACCAGTGAATTAACTAAAAAAAAAAAACCACCACCAAAACTGGCAGAATTAGAAAGGTAGGGAGAAAGGATATTATAAACCATTAATTAAACAAGAATATAAGTATTCATGTATATGTACAAATACTCTTAAATCTCCTGGTGGTAATGTGTTAGAAGATTGTGTTCTGGGGAATATGAACATAGCCAGTAAGAAACCATTATTTCTTTTTCAAAAAAATGTATGCAGGAACTGTTAAAACACAAAATCTTTGCACACAATCTAAAGTAGCCTTTTTAAAAACTGAATTGTGATGATTAGTTATCAGACCAGAAGCCAGATACTTCAAAGAAACCTGTAATAAAAATCTGATTAGACTCATAGAATCATTTAGTTTGGAAAAGAGCCTTAAGATCATCAAGTCCAACCATTAGCCTAATGCTGCCAAGTCCACCACTAAACCATGTCCGTAAGTGCCACACCTACACATCTTTTAAATACCTCCAGCGATGGCGAGGTACTTAACCACTTCCTTGGGCAGCCTGTTCCAATGCTTGACAACCCTTTTGGTGAAGAAATTTTTCCTAATATCCACTCTAAACCTCCAATGGCACAACTTGAGGCCATTTCCTCCTGTCTTATTGCTTGTTACTTGGAGAAGAGACTGACACCCACCTCGCTACAACCTCCTTTCATGTAGTGGCAGAGAGCTATAACATCCCCCCTCAGTCTCCTTTTCTCCAGGCTAAACAATCCAGTTCCCTGCATTTATTAGGAGAGGAGAGTTCCTGTAAGTAATCTATGTACCTCATACCTCAAAAGCATTGATTTACCAAAGTTATGAAAAATTATGAGTGAGGTATGGAATAAAACCAAGTATGGAGTACTGCAAAGAAAAACCACAGTTTTTAAGAAATTTATTTGATCAAGGAAAAAAGATTCAGTAACAAGACAGATCTGGCTAAAAGTATCAAAAGGAAGGGAAAGGAAATACAATGTATAGAAAAAAATTAAAAAGCTAGTCGTAAATCATAGGAATTCAAAGGTAGGGAGTATAGAAAATGTTAAAGGGAATTTTAAATACCAACAACTTTTAAGGATAAGGATAAAGTATCTTAAGGATACTTTAAAGTACATTAAAATATATTAGCAATGTTATAGGTCCTACATGTTTTTACCCAAATGATAAAATGTGAGGATGAAGGAATTATGAAATGGGCATACCAGACGCTGATATCTGGTATATGTCTGAAGGGAACATAGCAAGGTGCGTCACATAAGCATGATTAAATACTTTCTAATACATTTGTAAGTAGGGATAATTGTGAATAATACTGAGCAGGAATTAAAACAGGCCCAGATAACTGGCAGACAAAAATTCTGAGGAGGTCTTGTTCCGTTTGATGGGAAATTTTAATAAATCATGAACTCCAAGAGAAATACCAGAAGAGACTGGAGCTGTGCTGCTGTTGTACTATCAGCTGTAGGTTAATTAAACACTGTCATCAGACAGCACAAGTAAACACCCTGATAAATTTTCGAAGACATTTGTCTGAATGTTACTGAACGCTTTATGATAAACTGAAGAACAGAATGATAAATGATACAATCAGGCTTCCTGTTCCAGCTCTGCCATAACTGTTGTGTGATCCAGTGGAAACAGATCCATTGCTCTCTTGACTTTCAGATAGTGGTGGTGCAGCACAGGGAGTAAAACCAGTTAATCTAAACAGGCTTTTGTGGGAGGCAACGCAGTAATTTTAGTAAAGCTTAAACTACATTATGAAATATAAAAATGCAAAACTTTATTGTATTTGCCAGCAAAAGAAACAGGTATTTTTCCCAAAACATCTTTTAATCCAACACGTTTCTAAGTCCCTCTTTGAACCTGCAGTTAGATGTGTTTTTATCACTACTATAAAATATTTGAACCCAAAAGAGTTTAACAACTGTTGTTAGGGCTCGTTGCTGCAACAGGAGATGGCAGGTTTAATTCCTCCATAGATATCAAAACCTTTATGTAACATTAATTCTAATTAGTTGTTTTAATAGTAAAGATATGGGATTTCTTTCCTCATACAACAGGATTGAAGGCTTGTAATTAAGTGCGTGTTAGCTCCATTATTCCTGCACACCATAAGCCTTTACAAAACACAACATTAATAAATCTTAACAGCAGCGTGCACATTCAGAGTTACTCAGGAAAATTTTCCTATGTGGTCAAACCTTTAGTATTTGAGAGAGGAGTCTTTCTCTTATCTTTCCAGTTATAAGAACAATAATCTGAAAATTCTTTTGCTTCCTCATTTGCTCATCTTAATGTCTTTTTTATTTCTCTCATGAGGTAAGGTACACCAGCAGGTTTATTTTACTCTCATCATTGTTTGTTTGTTTGCAGTGTTAGGATAGTGGGTAACTTCACATTGCAAAGATGAGATTAGTTTACCATACAATTAAATTAGCAAAATTTGGCTATGGTAATCTCAGGCATCTGTTAGAAAGAAACCTGAGCTGCTGCTGCTAGTTGTTTTCAAAGTATTCCTACTGCAAGGACCAGTTTTGGCTTTTGAGAATTAGATTAGTTTGTGATTTTTATCCAATTAATTGTTCATTTTCTAAGTGCTACTTTAATTGGTATGCTTTAATCCAGGCATTTCTGGAAGAGTATGTATTAAATTTAAATAAAGTGTACTAAGTTGTACTAGGTTGCATTAAGTTGTAGCAGCCAAAATAATTCACACATCACAACGTTCTTTCTGCAGGGCAGGAGCTGTTTATTTTCTTTAATATCTCTTTTTCTCTTCTTACATTAAAACATACTCATACAATAATACATACGTATGGTCTCATCCAAGCTCTTACTTCATAATAAAGAAATCAGCAACTAGACAGTCATCAACCCTCTCTCCCACAAACAGTTTCATACTTCCCCCAAGCTGACTTACCTTTCTTCCAAGGCCTGCTTCTCCAGGCTGGCGTAAAGTAGGTCTGGCACTTCTCCAAGCCAGCGCAGGACAGAGCTCCTGCCCGGCTCGCCAAGCAGAGTTCTTCTGGGCAAAGCCTTCCACTTTCCCTGAGCTCCCCAAACTGAGCTCTCTGACCAGCCGATGTCTATTTGACTCTTAACATATTGAATCTCCCACAGCTGCACAGAACTGACACTCCCACATCTCCCCCTTCTTTGTTGTACAACTGCACCTGCAAAGGCTTTATCAATTAAGGTTTAGACAAACTTCAGAAAACACAATATACTAGAATAATTACAACATAAGGAAGATAACTCCTTGAGGGGCTCAACACTCTGGTCATATAAGCAGTCTCTCTGCTGATTACACACTTTATTGACATCATCACCAGTCACAGAAGCCTTAAGCTTAACAAATACTCCAATCTACACTATTGTTAACAAATACTACAATCTGCATTATTTTATTATTTTCCTTAAGCTTAACGAATACTCCAATCTACATTATCTTATTATTTTCCTTAAACTTACCAAATATTACAATCTACATTATTTTTAACTTAACTTCCTTAAGCTTTGCATTATTTTTAACTTCCTTAATCTTCAAGACTTTTAAACATCAAAACACCATTAAAAATACACAAAGCCATTTCTTGGTGACCATGTGGTGTATCCAGAGAACTCCCCCTTCTTTGTTTTGAAATCAAGGCCTTTAGTATACAAATTATCCTTTTAGAATAGACAAGGGACGCCACATCACAGTGTCAACACCTTCTGTAAAATCCAGTATACTTGTTGTGAGTTTTTAAGGCAGTCCTCATTAATGCTTTTCTCTGTAGTTCTTTAATAACAGAAAAATAAAGTCCTTCCCAATGTGGCTGATGTCCTAGTTCATACATTACAGCAACAGCTTCTGGGGGTGTCTCAACCACAACTATAGGATCCATCCGAGACTCAGATCCACTACACAACCTGGCCTCAGCTGCAGCTACCGCAACAGTCCAATCACTTTTTTTCTCTCTCTCTGACCTGTGCAGCAGTCCAACCACTTTTTAACTGTTTCAGGGAATCGTTTACCAGTTGCCGTGAAGTTAAAGATGATGCAGCAGGGACCCCATTCCTTTTGCATCAAATAAGCAGAGTACATATCACTTTTTCCTCATATTTGATTCTCATCTTCTCCAGACTTCTTATCAAAATATATAAAGTAGATTTTTCCTCTGCAGAAATTTTCACCCCCATCTTCTTTAGTCCCCAGCTGCTCACCTTCTATCCAGGTGCCTTCAGTTCCTTGTCCAGACTAGTCGGCTTACCTCTGCCGATCGTAAAGTTCAGCTGGGCTCCGCTACCACTGCTCAGCTCCACAGTCCTTGCTCTGTCCCAAATCAAGATGGGATTCGCACATCACACATCAGGGTCACCAGTTGTATTAAATTTTAATAAGTTGCATTAAGTTGTAATAAGTTGTAGTGGCCAAAATAGCATGAATCACAGTGTTCTTCTTTCTTTCTACAGGGCAGGGGCTGTTTATTTTCTTTAATATCTCTTTTTCTCTTCTTACATTAAAACATACTCATACAATAATACATACTTATGCTCTCATCCAAGCTCTTACTTCATAATAAACAAATCAGCAACTAGACAGTCATCAACCCTCTCTCCCACAAACAGTTTCATACTTTCCCCGAGCTGACTTATCTTTCTTCCAAGGCCTGCTTCTCCTCCAAGCCTTGCTGCTTCTCTGTGCCGGCGCAGAGTAGGTCTGGCGCTTCTCCAAGCAAGCGCAGGACAGAACTCCTACCTGGCTCACCAAGCAGAGTTCTTCCGGGCAGAACCCTCCACCTTCACCGAGCTTCCCAAACTGAGCTCTCTGGCTAAGCTCTCTAACTGAGCTGACCGGCCGATGTCTATTTGTCTCTTAAGTACTGAATCTCCCACAGCTGTTCAGAGCTGACAGGCCAATGCCAACTTGCCTCTTAATCATTTACCAGTAACACATGATTTGACTCTTAACATATTGAATGTCCCACAGCTGCGCAGAGCTGACACTCCCACAAGAATATATTAAATAATGTGTACTTAGAAGGTGGCTGAATCTGGGATATTTTTCACTGCACCAGTATTTGGGGCTATTGAACCCATCAAATTTGTTTGGGCCAGTAAGAAAGTTTCTCTGAATCTATTCCTTTTTACTATGAGTTACTGAGCAATGACATGCACAAAGTACACAGAGTGGCAAAGAAAATAAGTCATCTAGAGTGAATATTTATCACTGTGTAAAATAACAAAACAAAGAGAAACTAAACTACCGACCCTAAAGAGAAAGCCACACATGATTATTAGTACAAAATTGAGTTTATTTTAATCTCCCAGTTTTGAAATATGCATAACATTTGGGGTCTGTTTCTCTTTGAATCTTTGTATCTTACATAGCTGCTTACTCGTAAGAAAAGTGGATATAAACCACTACCAAATAAAAATCCTGTATCCATTTTTCACAGGTTAAAATGACCATGCTCTATGAAGGTCCAGAAAAAAAAATGATTTTTCAGTTTTTCAGTACTTCTTGAGTGAATGACAGCAGGATTTCCAGTGCTCTTCTACCACTGCTCTTGCTCACAGTAGCTAAGAACATATTTTTAGCTAGAAATAGTCAAGAAAAAGTGTATACATAATTTAGGAGTAAACCTGAAATATTATTGGTATCAATATTCTGCCTTGAAGTTCTCTCTCCATGTTAACCATACCCCAAAAGCCACTTTTAAAAACAGCAAAACTTAAGTTACTTCCCTCATTGAACCTACATTGATATATTTTTGCTCAGTTTTTCTGAAGCATGATCTGCACCACTTCTACACTCATTACCTTTTTTACTCAACCAAGTACTTCCATGTAAAGCACATAATAAAATATGAGGTTATGAAACATCTAAAATTTCCTTCTACTGTAGCTGTTCTCCAGGTTCCTATCTCTACCCAAAACGACAATATCCATTCTCTTCCTGGCTGTTACAGAGCACTGTTTCTTGGTCTTTTTAGTTGGTACCCTCTTGATTTAAAGATGATGTTCACTCTTAAGGAAGCATAAAAACAATGAAAACCTGATCAGAAGAAAAGAGCAGTATATGATTTTGTGTGCCTTTGGTCTTGAAGACTAACATTGTGCAAGCAGAAGAAAGAGGGAAGTACCTGTAGCTGTTTTATGATTTTGTCACAAGATATTAACTGAAAATGACTTCTGACTGTCCTCCATGAGGTCAAACATAACTACCACCACACTTAATGAAAAGCAGTGCTTTAAAACTTTTCCCAACTGCATGCAAGCACAGCTTTTTCAGCTACTTTTCAGCAACTTGGGCATGTGAGACAATCAGATGTTTCAGTTCTCAGCATTTTTACATCACACCAGCTTTTTAAAAATCTCAGACCTACCCTCAGCAAAACATACACTTTTTTTAGCTGTAGGCAGAATTTTCACCACTAATGGTTATTTATATTGTAACCAGCTCTCAAGAAAAACTACTCAGACCAACCTTTTACATATCCCTTAGTTTTTGGCAGCCTTCTCAAGATAGTTAGGAGTTCATATGCCTGCATCTGTGGGAGTGGGCACACCTGGTTAATGGTGGATCAGCCAGAGGAGTTGAAGGGAAATGTGCTGGGTGCTAATAACTGGTCTAGAAAATACCACAAAGTTCTGCACAGCCTCTTGGAGTGTAACTTTTAATAAACTCTAGAGGCTACTACAGGCAAAAGTGGCTGCCAGGTACTTTGAGTGTATTTCTTCCCAGCTGCACCATGAGAGATGTAACAGCATTTTGGACAAACAAAGCCCTCAGGAACTCAGTGGAAAACATTGATAGCCTTGTAATCTGCATAATTCTATTACTCAGCTACAGGATAATCAAACCACAAGCAGAGGAACTTTATTCAAGAAAGCAACAAGTAAGCAGGAAAAAATAGCACTGGTGATTGGAAGAAAGCTTAATCATATCACATAAATGTTAGTTCCAGGAATAAATCGCCCAAAGGATTTCTTACACTGTACTGACTTGTTCTTATTACGGAATAGGTGAAATACAGTGTAATACATGGGGAAGAGTTCTTCAGCCTATTAGAAAATTTACAGTTAGGGAACTCCACAGTCACTGACAAATCATTTAGAACTTGACTCCATTATAGCACCAAAAAAACCTCATCTAGAAGTCTAACCCTGCTACCTGTAAGGGATGGGAATCTGTGTAGCTTCCCTTTTCCTATCCCTTCCTTTGGCTGTTGCATTATGACACCTTTATGCTGTCATTGTAGTTAAAGACTAACTGACGAGGGAACTGGGAACTCCTCCATTGAAAAAGGAATTTTTGTTGATCCTTCTATATGAGCTGATGTACTTCTGCAGAACCATGGAGGAAAAACTCATATAGCACAATCCTGAAAACTCTTCTGTAGATACTTATTTTTGCTTTTGAATAATGTTAATAAAGGTAAGAGATCTACAGTAAGAATAAACTTGGACTTTGATTTTTTTCCTTGGAGAGCCAACCTTAATGTGGGAACAGAGATATGATGTGAATTTTCAAGTTGTTAGAGTAGTGGGAATTGTACTGCTGTGTACACATTTCTGTAGTTTACCAAAAAACCCTGATTCTGACACTTATCTCAAACTGTATGTACTGGTTATCAAGTACTATTAGACAAGGCAAATATTTACTTGCACTAGCAATGAATAACATTATTCAGAGAATAACTATATTTGTATGAAACTCCAGGATCGGCAAACTCAGAGGATCCTGAGTCCTTTAAAACCTGCCTGCATTCTTTCTTATGTCAGGAAGGTATTCTAAAAAGTTACTATCACCAAAAAGTACAAAAATATTTAGCTTTCAAATGATGAAGCAACTGCTTTGTAATTACTTCTGTTTCATATTTAATTGGCAAAGGTAGAGACAATTGTTTTCCACAGACCTAGAAATACTAAGCTTTGATTTAAAAAAATATTTTACATTCACAATATAAATAGATGCAATTGCCTATGGGGAAGAAATCAACAAATCAACCACTTATGCTTGTTTAAATAAATATTTGCTTATCCTTCTATTTTCTAATGGTTTCACCTATCACTGTTGCATAAACTTTTGAGTCAAAAGCTTGTTGCTGTTATTATAGGTATTTAAAACTCTGTAAGTTCAAAAGTTCAAGTATCATTACAAGGTTTGTTTTCTTTAGAATAAACCAGTAGAGAAAAAAATGGTAAGAGCATGAGGAAGTATAGAGTCGAACTCTAAGGAAACTTTGAACACATGCACAAAGAAAGCAAAGCTGAGAAAAAGAAATAGTTTAATTTTTAGTGTAAACATGCTGTTATAAACCTGAGGATCTAGCTCGTGTGCAATAAATGTTCCCTTCCCCTCCCCCCCCAAAAAAAAACAAAACAAAACCAGAAAATAAAGACTTCCGACACCTGAAATAACCTTGCAAGAGATTTAAAATTCATGTGCTGATTTTTCAGACCTTCAGTAGAGTTATAAGGTCAAAAATATCATATTGTCCACAGATTGCAAACTTGTAAATGAGTATCGAAGTCTGGGACATGGAGTATGATGTAGTGTTGCATTAGCAGGTCTGTCCTAAAACAGCTATCTGTGGAGGTAATCCTGCCCAGAGAACAGAAGGGGCTGAACTGAAAAAAACCCTGAAGCCATGGGATCTGTAGCCTGAAGGAGTTCCCACCTCGACCACCGCGTTAGCACAAGTGATTATGTAGTGCTCTCTCTCTGGTACTTGAGCTTGCAGTTCCATGTTCTCAAAGGAGACAGTGATAATTACTCTGTAAGAAGTCAGTGTTTTCTATATAAAGGAATCACAAATGTGCCTTTTCACAGAATCACAGAATCATTCAGGTTGGAAAAGACCCTTGGGATCATCCAGTCCAACCACCAGCCCTACTCTACAAAGTTCTCCCCTACACCATATCCCCCAACATCTCATCTAAACGACCCTTAAACACATCCAGGGATGGTGACTCCACCACCTCCCTGGGCAGCCTATTCCACTGTCTGACCACTCTGTCTGTGAAAATTTTTTCCTAATGTCCAGTCTGAACCCTGTTGCAGTTTAAAGCCATTCCCTCTTGTTCTATCGCTAATTACCTGTGAGACTGTGGTAGTAGTAAGCTTGAGTGTTGGCACGACCACATTTTAGAACAAAATGTTACAGTGGAATACCTATGGAAACGACAGGGAAATGGGTTAAAATTTAAATTTCGGATCCAAGTCCAAGCTGAACCAACTTGGCTGAGTTTTTCATTAACTGAGACAGTAGAAGTCAGCTGTATATGGAAACGTCCGGATGAAAACATAATTTTTAGAATTAAAAATGGAACAAGGCCAATAAAGCCAACAACAACAACGGTTAAACCAACAATAACAACAGTGGTAAAGCCAACAGCTCCCCCATACCCTGGATACCATATTTATGAAACAGGCCCACACATAATTCAGAAAACAGGACAGCAGATTGTATTGTACAATCCTAAATGGTCATTGAAGCAAATAGAATTACATTTGCAACTAGATATGTCAGGTGTCCACCAAAAATGCCTCCCATTTATAAAAGCAACCCAGGAGGGATGGAGAGAGTGGTTAAAATCTCGCACTATGAGGTCAAAAAGGGACGTGACAGGGGTCCTAGGAACAGGACTAGGAGTACTAAACAGCATAGACTCAGAAGTAATAATGAACAAGCTAGCATCTGCAACCGGAGAGCTGGTCAAACTAAAACAACCTTTGATATCATCCTTGTTAGCCTTAGGAAATCACGAATGGCTGACGTCTAAACTACTCCCTGATTGGGAAAAAAACAATATTAAGGACCATTTGATGATAGTAGAAGGATTGGAAATGATACCAAAAGACATATCCTGGGCCCTTAGTTGCATCCAGGCACAAATGCGGATGCAAATTGTCATTTCCAATATCTTAAGAGAAGGCGAAGAAGGAATCCTCCCAACAGAGATTAGAAAGATAATTTGGGATAAGACAAAACCTCAAGAGAGGGAGTTGCAGTCCTGGTGGAAACTGGTGAATTTTACATATGAAAGACAAAATGACAAAATAATTGCCTTTGTATTAACAGTTGTAGAAGCTGCCCAGCATAGCATATACCCTGTTACCTCTATAGGACTAAACCATGGGGGAATGATAATCAGTCCAGTAGGGCATGGGAAATAGGCATGGAAGCAAGGGGATAAATGGCAAACCGTCAACACAAAACTATGCATTAATATGGACCAGCAGGGATACGTTTGTGAAGGGAACGGCATACAGGCCGAAGACATGGGCTTAGACACACATCAGAAAGAGTGTCATTTTGAAATACAGTCATCCATAAACAATGATACAGTCATGATATATATAGGAGAAGGGTGCATATGTCTTCGTACCCTTTGCACAAGTGTGCTCATAGATGGTTATTTTAAGGTAAAGATAGGAAACTATTCCAATCATTGTGTATGTAATTTCACAAAAATTGAAGGGTGTGATTTTACCTATACTATCCCAGTACTAACCTCTCAGGTAATAGAATCAGATTATACCTTGATTAGAAAAATAGATCCTGTCTCTATAGGAATGAATTTGGATAGGATTAAAGAAATGTTGCAACATAAAGACTTAATCTCCATCTTAGAAGATGTAAAAAAGAATGGAAAAGATATGTTAGTTGTAGTAAAACATGATACAGAACAAATTCATGAGATTCTAACACAAGTACAGAAAACCACTGATCACCACTGGTGGGATACTCTCTTTGGGTGGTCACCTACAGCTACTGGAACACTTACTATAACTCTCCACCCAATTATAGCATTGCTAATAGCAGTAGCAATCCTACTAATTCTCACTATAACCATATATGTCTGGAATTGGAGACTTACCAAACGCATACAGGCTATATACGAGGCTCTTCACTTTACTCCGATACCAAAAAAACCAATAAGGCCTTGAAAACTAGATTTAAACTATAAGATAAGTATTAGAGTTAGGAATAAATGTCAATAAGTAAAACTATTAATTAGTATAAGTATTATGAGTGAATTTTAGCTAACGAAAGAAGTAAAAGAATTTACTACTAGGAAAAGAAAGGGGGGAATTGAAGTGAGAAACCTTAACGAAATAGATGCAGGCCTCTCAGCAGGGTGGGCTCTCAGCAGGATGGGCTCTGAGATAAGGGAGGAGCTGCAACTACTGAGTCCCAAAATAAGGAAGGGGAATTCAAAGAATGCTAAATTGACATGCTGAAGAGACCTAATTGGGTGAAAAGTCACGAGAGGAAGAAGAGGAATCTTCAGTCTTCATCCTGAAGACCCCTGCCCAAGACCATCAGGAGACATTGCGCAGGCGCAACGGGGAGGGACTTGGGGCAGGATTTATGATAATGATTTCTCAAAACTAATTGTAATCTCTCTCCCTATTCTCGGGATTATCATGAATATGTAAACACTTACGCTACAGAAAGGAGCTGCTTTTTGCTCCAAAATGTGCACGTTTGTGGAGGAGCGATCCCCCGTGCACCCAGCGTTGAATAAACATACCTTCTTTATAACCTTACTGGTTGTAAAGTCGTGACTCCGCACGTCACCAGCACCTTGATATCTCTCTCGTATTGAGGTGCCCAAAACTGGACACAATACTCAAGGTGTGGCCTCACCAGTGCAGAGTACAGGGGGACTATCACCTCCCTACTTCTGCTGGTCACACTATTGCTGATACAAGCCAGGATGCCGGTGGCTTTGATTTCTGAGCTCTCATAGCATTCTCTACCATACAGGGCCACTGTACCACCTCTCCTTCCCTGTCTACCCCTCCTGAAGAGCTTGTAGCCATCGATTGCAGCATTTTGTAACAATGCTGCTAAATGCTACTGTACTACCACAGACCTTGAATTACTTGTAGCAGGCAGAAGCAAAGCAACTGTTACTTCACCATGAGATATAGTAGGCTCCCAGGACACCGACAGAGCAGCTGGAGCAGCCTTGTGTTAATAATGCTTTATAGCTGCTCTGGAGAACACTAGTTTCAGTACTGCAAGGCATGACTTAGATGTGGAAGATTTTCCAAGACTGTATTTCTTACAAAATACAAGCCAGTAAGTTAAATGCTAGATCCAGCTATGCAAGCTAGGAGTGAAAAACAGCTGATTCCCAAAAGACTCCAAAATGACAACCAGCCGACACCAAAGGCAGGCACGAACCCCTCCGTTCCACAGCTTCCATCGCTGTGGAGCGGCGAAGGTGTCTGGTGGGAAAAGGGGAAAAAAGCCCCAGATACGGGATTTTATAATAGTAACCTGCCGGGTCGCCCCTCTGCCCTCCGCCGGCCTCAGAGGGAGGTGACAGAGGGGCGACCGCGCGCTGCCCGCCCTCTGGCAGCCCCCCCCGCCGGCAGGCAGGCAGGCAGGCAGGCAGGCAGACAGCCCGCCCCCCCGCGGCGCCGGAGCTCCGTGATGACAGCTAGTCTCCCCTTCCCCACCGCCCTCCTAACCTTCGGCAGCGGGTGTGTGCGGTTCTGGGTTTGGCTTTTTTTTTTTTTTTTTTTTTTTTTTCAGTTATCTGGGGAGCTTTTGTGTGTGCATGAGGGTGTTTTGTTTTGTTTTTAAGCAGCTGCCTGCCTTTGCTTCCCTCGGCGCTTCGCAGCCATCCGGGCGTCCCTCCCCGCCCCTCGGCCCCCGCCCCGGCGGGAGGGGGGGTCTCTCCCTCCCCGCCCGAGCCGGAGCCCGGCTGCGCCCGCAGTCACTCACCGGCGGGGAGGAGGCGGCACCTGCCTGCCCCTGCCGCGGGCCCGCGGCCCTCCCGGCGGCGGGAGGGGAGGCGGCAGCCCCTTGCCGCGGCGGGGCGAGACTGGGGACGGCTCCCCTCCGGCGGCGGGAGCCGGGGGCGCCGGCGGCCATGGCCGGGTGCTGCCTCTCCGCCGAGGAGGAGTCGCAGCGCATCAGCGCGGAGATCGAGCGGCAGCTGCGCCGGGACAAGCGGGACGCCCGCCGGGAGCTGAAGCTGCTGCTGCTGGGTGAGTCGCGGGCTGCCGCCGAGCTGCCGCCGGGGCGGGCCGGCACCTAGTCCCGGCGGGGCGCTGCTGTCTCGGAGGGCCGGCGCCGCCCCGCGTGTGGCGGGGCTGGGGAGGAGCGGCCGGGGGTCACGGCCCGCTGTGCCGGGGGCTGCTCCTGCCGGCCCGCCCCCTGCCTGCCTGCCGGTTGCTGCGTATTCTTTGGAGAGAAACCGAGTCAAACCCAAACGCGCCCAGGCACCGCGAGGAGGCCACGGCGTCACGGCCGTCACGGAGTGGGGCGTGGCGAGGGGGTCGGCGCGCAGCCTGTCCCGTGTGCGGGGGAGCGCGGGGGCTGGTGGCACCGGCCCCTCCGCCGCCGGCCCCCGGTGAGAACGGGGAGAGGCGGTACCTGCCTGCCCGGCCCTGCCCGCACCCGCCCGTGCGGAGCGTCTCCTCTGAGGCACCATCTCCTACACCCGCCGCTTGACTTTTCCAGCGAGTGCTGTTTCCCTGGTGGTGATTCGGCTTGGCGGAGGCGCGGGTGTGAGCTCCGGTGCGGATGAAGTTTACAGCGTTGAGCCTTTCTAGCTGTTGCAGCTCCGCACAGACGCCAAACACACCTACGATAGAGTTGCTGCTGCTCTGATAGTGGCTGGGGGTGGGGGGGGAACAGCCCGCAGCAGTGGCTGAAAGAAAACAAGACACTTGAAACCACCTGATACAAAATCTTAAACTAAGGTGAAGCAGCCTCAGCCTGGGAGAGCTTTGTTTTTTCTGTGGCAGCTGTTTGTGCCCAAGCAGAAGCTCTCGGGCGTCAAAGTTCCCGGCGTGGGAACAGCTTCCCTCGCTATAACCAGTGCCCGAAGAGAAGTCTGTGTCTGTAGCGCGGTGGGTCGGTGAGCCAGCGCTACCGTGTGCTTGTGCGAACGCTCCCTTGCCACGCTCTCTGCCTTCATCTCTGCTGCAGGCGGGGCAGGATACAGCTGCTTGCATAATGCACCTGACCAAATAACCGACTAGGCTTCAAACAGTAAGTTTTTAGGAAGACTGAGCGAAGTTCTAGACCAGAAACTAAGTTTAAACAGGCTGCTCTCAGTGTTGAATTACAAAATTATTTTAACATGAAACTGATTGAAAAATGAAAACCCAAAACACTGACTCACCCCCAGTGCCCTATGTCTGGTTTGCTGTTGCCTTTTCCTATTACCTGTGTAGAAATCTATGGTTGACTCATGCAACAGTCTAACCGGATGTCTGTTAGATTTGGGATTTTGCAGTGAATATTTATAAGAAATAAAAACTGTTAAAAACTCCCCTAGTGCAATGTTCTATCTGTGATGCTGATTTCTTGAAAGATTGTGAAGTAGCTTTTATTCCAATTTACTTTTCTTCAGTATATGCTCTACCTTTATGCAATTTAAATGTTATAATGTATACTGTTTTCACACTTTCTCTTCTGTTTCCTTTTGGGATATCACATACTGTGCAATGTTGTTTTGCCTTAACTGAAAACACTGCAGATATTTCTCTACATTAATTTACTGTTTTTACCAGGAAAACTGGTGAGAACAGTTCAGCTTGTTATCAAGAACATAGGTCTAACAGAAAAAACCCACAAACAAAAAAAACTTATCACTCTGTATTTTTTCTTACTGAAATAATTGTAAAACACACCCTCTCTACCTATATGCAGCAGTGGATAGCTATGGTTATTGTATGTTGTGCACAACTGAAAGAATTGTTTTGTTGGGCAGGTTGGCTGTTTGAACATAAAGGAGAAAATACAAATATCACAGTCTGGGGTCAAGCATAATTTTATAGTTTTTTGTACAAGAAATGGAAGATTCTTGGTGTGTTTTTAGTAAAAGATAGAGGAAAGTAAGTGGAAAGACAGAACCAAGTAGGCAAATCATAAGGAGCTGCTGTATCTAGAAACTGAGTTTGCATACCTTCATATCAGAGATAAGATGAAATTTTTAACTGATGATGTTGTCCTTAGGTAACTCCTGGCTGCATTCCTGTGGACAGCTTGGTCAACATGAGTTGTTGAGTCATGGTGGGGAGAGCCCATAGATGACCAGTCCAGAGAGGCTTGATTCTGGAGTTGGATTTCTCCAACCTTTGATTTATTTAGATGAAACCATTTTTCATAGCTATCTCAAAGGAAAGCTTTTGGCTAGCTTGAAACTTATGTTTGGTGGAGAAATTAAAGTGAAATCCCATGTCCCCATTAGCAATGAAGTCAAATGAAGCTGTTGGTTTGTTCTGAGTGCAAACCTGTCCCTTACGATGTTTGAGTCACAGATTAAAAGTTTAAGCAGCTGTTATAACTTTACCGGGCAAAAGTAAGTTTGACTACTGTGTTCATCCACTGGTTCTTGTTGCACCGTAGTCAGCTTCTTCTTTAAAAAGTACTTTATTTGCTTTGTTGTAGTGCAGAACCATCATAGAAAACCTCAGGTGGTACAATATTAATCACTCGTACAAAAAGACTGGACACATGTTGAAGAAACAGTATACTTTCAAAGATGAGACCTTTCTAAAGCACTCATCAGTGGCAGTACTTATGGGTCTTGGAGGAATACCAAGCCTTTTCTGAAACTACCTGTTGCAATCAACAAACTAAAACTTTGTTCTGACCTCTGTGGGACATTACCAGTATATGTAATTCTGTAAGAAGGGTAACTTGTTTATGGTAGTAATTAAAATATTTTCTTGAATATGGATGTAACCATGTACATCCAGATATTGTAAATATACTTCAGAAAGTATAATTTGAAGCATGTAGTTCTGTTCAATGAAAAATAAAAACATTTTCCTGTCTGGCAAATTTAGCAGTTCCTTTAGTCTTTTACATGATAGGAAAAAGGGTGATTATTCTGGATTACTATCCATCCAGCAATGTTTTGTCATCAAAAAACAGATCTCCAAGGAATGAGGCAGGAGTGGCATAAACACAACTTCTCTCCTTTCCCTAGCATGTGCTCCCAGCTTCCAAATACTTCTGTCTCAGGAGCTTTCTGAGCCACGTGGGGGTTCTGAGTTTTCAGCAACTCTCAGTGGATTCCTCTTCCATGAATTTATCTAGCATCCTCCTGCCATCCACAGCATTTTGGGGCAGCAGATGATCAGCTTACCTGTGTTCTGTGTCAAAAACCACATCCTTTTGGTTTTGATTGGCCTATTCCTTTTATTTAAAACCTCTTAATATTTGTTTTGAAAGAGACAGCAGACTCTCAATGCCTATTCATTCACCTCCATGCCTCTTCTGGTTTTACAGAGCTGTTATATCCCTCTAGCCATCTGTTTTCCAAGTTGAAGCAAATAAGTGATTTTTTTCTTCACTGTGTCCGTGCACATGCATGGCAGTGGTGTGCTTATAAAGGGGGATATAATATATTTTGAAATCTTGACTCTTGTTGAGTCAAGATTTACACTGGGAAAGGGCTAGTTTTCTTATTTTTAAAAAAAACATTGATTTTCATAGTTACCCTTGAATATCTGTTCCGTGCTTGCTTTTCGTTTTTTCACTTTGCTTTCTACTGCCCTCCCCCTCCCACCCCTGTCAAATGCATCAGGGTTTTCTTTTTGACAGTGGCTGCAGACTTCGGGCAGAGCTCAGATTGTTCCACAGTGCTGAGACCTTTTGCAGAACGGACCCCACTGCATGCATTATGGGTGCCTAAATAAAGACCTCATTATAAACTCTTAATTAAAAGGGATTTGTTGTTGGCAGAAGTGGACATTTCTTTAACAAAACCAAAATACAGTAAATTTAATGGCAAAAAGGACTAACATATTCTTTTCCTGGTAGCTTATTAGAGGACATAATAATTTATAAATAAAAAATTATGATTGTGAATAAAACTTCAATGTAAAACATCTAAGCATGGGGAAGATAATGCTGATTATGGACACACATAAGCATCAATGGCTCATGAGGAGGGATAGACAGGGAAGGAGAGGCGGTGGAGTGGCCCTGTATGTTAGAGAAAGTTATGACAGCTCAGAAATCAAGTATAGTGATATCGGGGTTGAGAGTGTTTGGATTAGGTTAAGGGCCAATAAAGCAGATCTTGCTGTGGGAGTCTGCTATAGACCTCCCAACCAAAGCAGTGAGGTGGATGAAGGTTTCTGTGAACAGTTGGGAGAAACCTTGCGGTCACTTGCTGTTGTTCTTGTGGGGGATTTTAACCTCCCAGATATCTGCTGGGATCACAACACAGCAGAGGGGGAACAATCCAGGAGGTTCCTGGAATGTGTGAAGGATGACTTCCTCACACAGCTGGTGAGTGAGCTGACCAGGGGAGGTGCCCTCCTGGACCTGCTTCTTGTGAACAGGGAAGAGCTTGTGGGGGAAGTAAAGGTTGGAGGTCGTCTAGGGTGCAGTGATCATGAGATGAATGAGTTTTCCATCCTTGGGGAAACGAAGAGAGGGGTTAGTAAAACTGCCACCTTGGACTTCTGGAGGGCAAACTTTGACCTGTTCAAAAGACTGATTGACAAAATCCCTTGGGAGGCTGCCCTGAAGGATATGGGAGTCCAGGAAGGCTGAACATACTTCAAGAGAGAAGTCTTAAAGGCACAGGAGCAGGCTGTTCCCGTGTGCTGAAAAACAAGCAGGCGGGGAAGGAGACCGGCCTGGCTAAACAGGGACCTTTGGCTGGATCTCAAGAACAAAAGGAGAATCTATGACCTTTGGAAGAGGGGCCAGGTCTCTCATGAAGACTATAAAGATGTAGTGAAGCTATGCAGGGAGAACATTAGGAGAGCCAAAGCACAGCTAGAGCTCAACCTGGCTACAGCTGTTAAGGATAATAAAAAATGTTTCTATAAATTCATTAACAGCAAAAGGAGGATTAGGGAAAATCTCCCTGCTTTATTGGATGCAGAGGGAAACAGAGTAAGAAAGGATGAGGAAAAGGCTGAGGTGCTCAACGCCTACTTTGCCTCAGTCTTTAGCAGTGGAACTGGCTGTTCCCTGGACACCCAGCCTCATGAGCTGGGAGATGGGGAGGGGAAGCAGAATGAGCTCAGCACAATTAAAGAAGAAGTGGTCAGAGACCTGCTACACCACTTGGATGCACACAAGTCTGTGGGACCGGATGGGTTACACCCAAGGGTGCTGAAAGAGTTGGCAGATGTGCTCGCCAAGCCACTTTCCGTGATTTACCTGAAGTCATGGCTAACTGGGGAGGTCCCATTGGACTGGAGGGTGGCAAATGTGACACCCATCTACAAGAGAGGCAGAAAGGAGGATCCAGGAAACTATAGACCTGTCAGTCTGACCTCAGTGCCAGGGAAGGTCATGGAGCAGGTCATCTCGAGTGCCATTACAAGTCATATAATGGACAACCAGGGGATCAGGCGTAGTCAGCACGGGTTTAGGAAAGGCAGGTCCTGCCTGACAAACCTGAACTCCTTCTATGACAAGATGACCCGACTATTGGACGAGGGAAAGGCTGTGGATATTGTCTACTTGGATTTTCGAAAAGCATTTGACACAGTTCCCCATAGAATTCTCGTAGAAAAACTGGCTGCCCATGGCCTGGATGAGCAAACGGTCTGCTGGGTCAAGCACTGGCTGGATGGACGGTCCCAGAGAGTGGTGGTCAATGGAGCTAAATCCAGCTGGCGGCCGGTCACAAGTGGTGTTCCTCAGGGCTCGTGTGGGGACCATTTCTGTTTAACATCTTTATTGATGATCTTGATAAGGACATAGAGTGTATCATCAGTAAATTTGCAGATGACACCAAGTTAAGCGGGAGTGTCGATCTGCATGAGGATAGGGAGGCTCTACAGAGAGACTTGGACAGATTGGATCGGTGGGCCAACATTAACGGGATAAGCTTCAACAAGGCCAAGTGCCAGGTCCTGCCCTTGGGCCACAACAACCCCATGCATGGCTACAGAGTTGGGGAGGTGTGGCTGGAGCTGTCTGGAAGAGAAGGATCTGGGGATTCTAATTGACAAGCAGCTGAACATGAGCCAGCAGTGTGCCCAGGTGGCCAAGAAAGCCAACGGCATCCTGGCTTGTATCAGCAATAGTGTGATGAGCAGAAGTAGGGAGGTGATCTTACCCCTGTACTCTGCATTGGTGAGGCCATACCTTGAGTATTGTGTCCAGTTTTGGGCACCTCAATATGAGAGAGACATCGAGGTGCTGGAGCGAGTGCAGAGGAGGGCGATGAAGCTGGTGAAGGGCCTGGAGAATAAATCCTATGAGGAGCAATTGAAGGATCTAGGACTGTTTAGTTTGAGGAGGAGAAGGCTAAGGGGAAACCTCATCACTCTCTACAACTACCTGAAAGGACATTAAAGGACACATGCCTGGATGTGTTTAAGGGTCATTTAGATGAGATGTTGGGGGGATATGGTGTAGGGAAAAAGAGTAGGGCTGATGGTTGGACTGGATGATCCCAAGGGTCTTTTCCAACCTGAATGATTCTGTGATCAGAGCGTGACCTGTGGGGGTAAGCTCAGCTGGTCCTGCTGAAGGTCCAGTGAGGCCATATCAAGTGGATTTTCTTCCAGCCTGCGTCATTATAATGGCCATGTGTGGTCAGGTTTGACAGGAAGAGTCAGTTGTCCATGATAAGCCACATTAAGATAGATCAGCTGTTCTTTCTAGGTCTTGTATAGTGCAGAGAGATGCATTTGAGGGTGGTAATCCATAGCAGTCTTTTAAGAAGTTATATAAAAATGGCAGTACATTGACTCCTGATTGGGAGTAGGAAGATCTCCAACCAGATAAGACTATGATAGATTTCAGTGGAATACGATGGCGCTTTTGATAGGTGTGCTGTTGTAGGTCTCCATTTTCTTTTAAGCACCTGGAAAAGTTTACAATGATCATCTCACATGTGGGTTATCTATGAACCACTTTTTTTTTTTTCTTTCTCTCTAATTTTAGACTGTGCCTTGTCAAGGAAAAAGAGCAGAAAATAGAATCAGGCTTTACTGAAAGCTTTGCTGTCATGCATGGGGCACTGTAGTCACTTAACAGTTTTCCCATTTCAAACATAAGGTTAACAGAAGAAATTATGAACCTGTTAGACTGAACCATGTAATACCATCATTTGCTTCAGAGTTTCTAAGGAGTAAAGGAATTGACCAGCACTGCTTTTTGCATTTCTCAGAGAAGTGTCCTATATTTAGAGAGAGAGTGAGCACGAGTGTGCAGATTTTGACTGGCTTCTAACTGCAACACAAAGTGATGTGGAGGCTCATCTGATTCTGATGATTCGACAATAGTCTGAAATACATGATAGAGTCTTTCTGTGGGATCTCTTTTCCCAGTTATGCCAAAAAAGAATGAGTTTCTAAACATACTTAGCTACAATTTAGTATGAAATAGTCCAGTTTTACATTTTCACTTATAGTCGGGTATGTGGACAGAAGCACTGTACTGAACCAGGAACTTCTATACACATAGATGAAGTGCTTTCTGGCATTCACTGCAGTAGCAAGACATGTCTTTGGACCTTGTGTTTCCTTAAAATAAGTCATTACATTTCTACAGGAAGCACAAATTAATCTCTTTGAGAAAAGGAAAGTTCGACATGTGTGTTCATGGTTGATTTTTTTGATGGCACTGTGCAGGCTGACATTCATGGATGTGGTAAAATACAATTTATTATTTTTGAGTAGCGGCATAGGAAAAATAAACCTGTCTATGATGAAACTGATTTGAATTTGCTAAAGTCAGAAGGATATGGAGAAAGAAAATATATCTGTATCAGTCTAGTGATGGTAGAGTCATCTTACCAAAGTCCTTAGTAGATCTGTGTTAATCTAAACCAGCAGACTGTATAAATTAATCCAAAATAAGCGTATTTGGGTTTAATACAAGCTCAGAGAAGCAAGAATGAGCATCTAGAGTGAGCAAGATTTTTTTCGCAGCACCCTAATGATTTTGCATGTTGGTTTGTCAGTTTTCTGCTGTAGCTATCACTGGGTTGTAATTACCAGGAATGTTTTACTCTTCCATTTTGAATGTGGTTTTTATGCATCATTTTTATTATTGTTGGTAACCGGATCTGTCTGTGGTGAATGAAAGGCTGGTGAAGACCTTAAGGGCTGAGACAGAGCTGAGTTAATCAGTGACCGTGACTGTACCTGAACCCATGTGGGTGTTGGTGGGGACAGTCAAGGCATCTTAGCCTGTGCAACTTCATAATTCATCACAAATATGGACACGTGAAAAATTGCTGCTGTGCCTCATCTCCTCACTGTTAACTGGCAATAATGACTCTTGGTTTATCTTCCTGGGATATGTGTGCTACAGGAGTGCTTACATCCTAACTCATGAGGGCGTATCTGATAGTGATTGCTTGCTTTTCTGCAGCCTTCCTCCTACAAGCTGTCTGTCTGCCTTTGTTGGACATATTTACTATATCTGTGTTGGCTTCTGTGAACAGATTTTATGAAAAAATGAGGAATCCCTCTGCTTACCTACCTGGTAAATTTGTTCTTTTTCTTTCCTATCTGTTTGAAAATTAATACTAAGAAGAAATAGTGTAAAACTAATCTAACTTGAATAGATGCAAAGAGAGGAGACTGTCTTAGCTTAAGGAATAATGTTTTGACATGAATGCAGTTGATTCTTGTTCATTTTGTTTTAGTAGTTTGCCAACACAGGATTCCCAAAATTGACTCTAGAGAAAATTGATGCAATGAACAAGTGCTGGTTAAGCCTTGAGATTCTGATTGTGTACTACAGTTTCTAAGAGTAAATGAGATAATCCATATCTTCAGAAGGTAATCTGAGCAAATACTTGATACAAATCAATTTCAGTGGCCATAAGCTTCCTCATGATGTGCCCTTCTAGAATATTTATAAACTGGATTGTGCATGGCTGACTGGCATCATGAAGTCCAGAGATAATGTAAGCCTGTGTGAGAACCGATCTAGAAGTGTACAAATACATCTTCTTTCTTATTTATTTGTGAATCACATTACAGATAGTTGAATCATGGTAGCATCCTTTTTTAGGTTAGAAAAACCCAATGTGCTTTAATATTGAGAACCTGATTTTGCAGGGCTGAAGGTAGACTGGTCCCTGGATGAACATGCTGGGTGGCAAAACCAATCATAATTCACAGCAGCTAGCTCAAACCTTTGCTCAGACTTGTACCTGTCAGTATGTGTGTCAAGGCAGTAATTTTAGTTGAACTGGATTTTATTTCTGAGAAAGGTATGTTGAAGCTATCAAATGATAATTCATGAATTCACTCTATGTACCTTTTAATTAAAACAGCCTTTCTGCTCTTTGAATAGAACAGTTTAAGTCTTTCTCTTGACATTATCATTATGCAATTTTAAATGCTTTAAGGATTGTATTAAGATAATATTCCTTTGTTTGGAAGTTTAGCAAAATGATCAGTGCTTTCTGCCAAAAACATTTTTTTGTCTTTACTGGGTATTAGTTGAAAGTGCCAGTTATTTTACAGTGCTGGTATGCTCTCTTTCATTTTGAGAGAATTTAACTGTTTTGTTTCTACTTGATGCCATCATTATCAAAACATCAAAGAATTTTTTTGGAAATGTTCAGAGGGATAGCAGTTACTAGACAACTAGTAGCAGCTGTTGTAAGATAGAACAAGCACGATGTTTTGAGGAGGAAAGGAATCACATGCATCTTTTTGCCTATAGTTTTGTATTGACTGATACACAAAACCCATGAAGCATTACTTTGGGAAGGGAGAGATTAGTAGTGAAGAGATGAGGACATGACCCATCGAGAATGTTTGCTACCTGTAAGGTCCCAAAAAGGTAATCTGCAAACGTTGTCTCAAAATTTGGGTTCTTTTGCCTTGTATGCAATGAGCCAAAAAATACAGAGTTGAGATATTAGTTTAATCCGTATCTGTGCAGAGTTGGGTGCTAAGTGATAATTCCACAAAGCTAGCACTCCACACACAGACAAGCGACATATTTATACACTTCAAACTACACAAATACACATTTACTGTAATGACCATTGGTTAGTTCCTTATCACTTTGTTCATCATTGTTAAAGAACATGCCTTGTCTCGGTTTAAAGTCACAGTGTCCTCTTTTTTTAACTGTGCATGTTCAGTGAGGAAGTGGCTTTTCTTGGTAGAGGGCTTTTTCCTACTTGAAGGTGTGTTTTTACTATGTTAATGAGGAAAGCTCACTCATAGTTCAAGTAGTTCTCTCCTTGGTTCAATTAGCAGCTTTTGTTCCTGTGCACTTATCTTGATATTTCCCTGCTTGATGGTTTTATGGTTTATCCCTCACGCTTATCTCAGTATTTTCTTGTTTTAGCCACAGTGTTGCTTCTTCAGGGTTACTGTCAGCTTTACCAGTTCCTTTATCAATTCCTGGCATTCTTTCACAACTTTCCTTTGGTCATTTTATTAATTAAGATGTAACACAAGAAATAAAGTGGCATCCCTGCAATTTTTCTATGAAGTGACATCTTACTGTTGACCATTTTGGCTTTTTGGTACACTGTCGTTTTCCAACATAGATAATGTTCTTTCTTCGTGTTCCTTGAAGAAAGCAACAGAACAGAATAAGGGAGAAAATGCAATTGTTTTTTATGTGACTGCTATCATAAAGGAAGATAATTGGATTTTTTTTTTTCATTTCATCCCATCTGGCCTTGTTTCCGAAGGAAATAATAGCCTAATAGGCAAGGCAAAATTAGAATTTTCTGAAATGAATCTTTTACTTACAAGGGAAGTTAGTGAGTAGTACAATGTAATCATCTTTACCCTTCTGAAAGAGAAAAAAATGAAGAAATGAACAATTATATTTTTATGATAAAGCTATTAAATCTTCTGTTAACTACTAAGTGATAGTTTGTTATATTTGCCTTCAGATTGCATTCTTTTATGGTATTTGCTTCATTGTTACTTTGTTTGCCTAATATTAGTGGAAAGAAGTAGATGGAGTAGTATATCTTTCTGCTTTGAAACTGAAATACAAGGACTAGCTTAAAATAAGTGCTCAGGGTTCCACAGCTCCCCTCATTATGCAGGAACACCATGTATGAAGTACTGGGCACTGAGGTAACATAAATGCACATGGGAGCAAGCATTGATTTTGATGTACTGAGGAGCTACAACTAGAAACCAACACCTGACTCTTGGTTGAATTTCTCTCTGAGCAGCAGTGGCTGGGTGAACTAAGCAATAAATTGTTTCATTTGCACAAAGCAAACCCAATAGGGTATATGTTCATTTTATCTAATTTGCTGTGATTCATACAGTCCTCGCTAGGGCTTCAATACCAACCCTTTCCAAGTGAATGACCTTTTTGACTGTTCAAATATTTTGATAAATTGCCCTGTAATATCACAATCACATTTTGCTTGTATAGTTTAAATCTGATAAAATGATGGTCTACTGCTTTTTATTGATCCGTGTAATATTCATAAATGTATGTAGCTGGCTAGCTTCCCTTTTACGTCCAGAATAGCTTAGTATGAATGAAAGCACCCAGAGCAGTCAAGGACTGCTGTATGCTATTCCTTTACCTTCCTTTCACGGTTTAAGAGTGGCTCTACCACATCTTTATTGACTTATAGCTACTATTGTCAAAAAAATATTTAGCAAAGTCTGTCATGTGTCACCAAGCCCCTTTTTTTCCCCGCTACATAAACAGAAAACCTCTTCAAGTAATAGCTGTTGATTTTATATCTAGCAAGTGCTGATCCATGACAGAGTAGTGGTTGGCTTCCACTGGAGTGTGATGATCATACAAAGCCACTATTAATTTTGTTCCTTTTTGATTCTTAAGAGCAGATGGTCAATTTGAACAAATGCAGCTGAAAGAGTACTCCTGTTGGAAAGAATAAAACATAAGAACTAAAATATAGTCCTGGGAAATAGTTTAGCTCTAGGTTATACAGTGAAATATTAAATACAAGCATTATTTTTTATGTTTTCCTTTTCACTTTTTACTTTCTCTAAGTCAGTTCCAGGTCTAAAGATTTCCTCCACTAAGGAAAGCAAGTTAGATAATTTTTTATGAGTAGAAGTATACAAATTGTTGCCTCAAGAACTATTTGTTTGAAATGTACCTTCAAAGCCCTTGGGATTCATTTTTACACTTCCTAATGCTGTACATGTGTTTAATTTAATCTCTTTAATTTGGATAGTCATCTAAGCATGCATCTTCATTTGCAAACATCAAAAAGGAATCAGAACTCAGTTGGAATCTGTTTTGGAAAAGATGTAGATAAGCTTTCTTTGCATGCAGAATCCAAGTTGTATTATCCAACATGTTGGAAGTTTACCTTGGCTATGTTACTATTCTCTGGCTTCAGTTTGGTTTAATGTATTTAGATACTGCTCGCTTTTTTACTTTCTTTCTTTCTTTCTTTCTTTCTTTCTTTCTTTCTTTCTTTCTTTCTTTCTTTCTTTCTTTCTTTCTTTCTTTCTTTCTTTCTTTCTTTCTTTCTTTCTTTCTTTCTTTCAATTTAATTCCTTTGAACTTAATTTAAAAACTGTTGCATGTAACTGCCTTTGCAAATATCATTGAAGGAGATGATTATGGAAATTTTTTTTAACTGTTTTGGGTAAGGGACCAAATATTTCTAATTACAGTACTTTACAAATATATGTGAATATTTTCCACCTCAGTAGTATTAAGAGTTACTTTTAGGCTTGTTTTGGAGGGAGTGATCAATTTGCTGATGTGTCCTGAAGACTCTGGTTAGCCCAATTGTTTATAAACCTGAGCATTGAGAAAGCTTCCTCAAAACATGCTTTTCAGTTTCTGCTCAGAAGGGTTCACTCTTAGCTGACAGTATGTAATGTTGAGCAGGTTGCCACTTTCAGTATGCTAAAAACAAAGTTAAAATTTGATTTGAGTAAATAAAATCTCATTCTTAAATGAATACCTGATTACAATAAAGCACATAGGAAATCTGAGGAAAGAAATTGCTGGTAAATAACAGGTAACTACTAATCCATTTTACCCAAGTACCTATTTTCAGGCAGTAAATTGATTTAGCCTGTGATTTAAAGGGCTTTGAAGAAAGATTTTGATTTGTTTGCTTAGCAGATGACCAAAAAAAAAAGAAAAAAAAGTGAAAAATTAGGTCATATTGATAACTTCTATCACTGAAATTTCCATTCTCTTCATTATATTTAATTGCTGAAACTTAGCAGTAGCTCACGAACTCTTTTTGGTTTTGTATTTTAAACTTTCTGTTAAGTGGCCTTTGAGCTGTCTTGTATCATGGTGCTTTTCTGTGGTTGCTATGCTTTGCCTCACATCTGTTGCATGTATAAAATTCAGTATAAATTAGTTGAAGATTTTGTAGATATAACTTTATTTGCAGTGTTTCTTGAAAGAGTAAGCTAACTTGTCTAGCAGAGTGTGGTTTTCTACCCTTGCCCTTTTCCACTTCTCAGATACATTGCTTGATGTTTGACTGTTGACTGGATCTCTTTGTTTCTTTCTTAAATAGGGGTAGTAATCTGCTCTTATTTATCTGAAATATTGTGTCTTATGAAGTCTTCCATCAGTTCCTATGGAAAACAGCTTGCAATATCAGTGCTAAAAGTACTGTAAGATATAGTTGAAAAACAAATGTGCCAACATGAGACCCTGTTATGAAAAAGCTGTAAAATTTGAGTTTATTTACATCAGAATCATAGAATGATATTACAATTCCTTGGACATTCCCGTTTCCACTGTTGCATAGTTAACCCATAGTGATAACTGCAGCATAGGCAACTTTGAAATGATTTTTCCATCACTCCTATTTGCAAATTTTTCACTGATATATAAGTTGAAAACAGAGCATAGAAAGGGATCATTTTCCACATAAAACATATACACTTAAAACAAATATTATCAAAAGCAGTGTGAAAAAATATTAAATGGTAAAAAGACAATTCTGTTGTTTTTTCCAGTCTGTGCTTAGCACAGCAATGTTCATGTTTCAGATAAAAAGTTAAAAGTTGTGGGGTTTTATCCAAAAAAGAAGGAAAAAGGAACAAGGTTTGATAATGTGTGTGGTATCTCTTTCCTTGTAAGTTTTGCTTTAGGAAAATTAAATTTGAGTCCTCATTAACTCAGGTAGTACAAATTAAATATACATTGTCTTAAACAAAAATCACAACATAAAGGCCAACATCATTAGCTGTGATTTTGTTTTTGTTTTCTCAAATGTGCTTTTAAAAAGGTGTCCTTTTCCAGTTGATTGAATAGTCGCTGTTTTGTAAATGTCTTCTAAAATTCATACTCTTCTAATAGACCCATCATATCAGATAACACAGGGATTATTATCTTTATCCAGATAGCATTCTGAACTGTAAATAGGAAAATAACATGTGCCTGAAAATGAATTGCTAAGTTTTTTCCCATGATGGCTGGAGAGAGTAGGCCTTGCTGTCTGAACATAGTGTCTTCTGCTGGTAGTAGTGGTGACTGTATACGTGTTTTAAATTAAACTAAAATTCATTTCTTTCAAATATATTTACACTGGTTCTATTTAACGTGTAATTTTATTGGCACAAGCTTGTAGTTATGAAAAAAATTGTAATAGGAATGAAGTTCTGCAGCTTTGGTAGGAATCAATTCCTTCTGTGTGAAAACACATCCTGTGTTTCTCACTTCCCTAGAGGCAAAAATTGTGAGAATGATAATGTGGGAGATGATGCTGTCTATCATATTGTATATTTGCTTATTCTAGCCTTTCAAGCACTGATGCTCTTTCTGCAGGCAGAGCTCTCGGCACAATTAAGGAATCTCTCTTGAAAAGTATCCTTTCTGTACAATTAGGATTACAGAATACTTTCCACAACAGTAGCGTAGGTAAGCGGATCTTTGCAAGAACTTTTATGCACAGTGACTCTACTGTTCTTTTATGATTATCTTCTCTCATTGTTATGGAATTTCAATGTGATTATGCTAGGAAGTTGGATTTAGCTTAGAGAATTTTTTTTCAGAACAGTGTTCCAACTTTCTAAGAGCAAATTGAGTGTACTTGTAATTAATACTAAATATGAGTTAATAAAACTTCATTAAAGTTCAGGAATTTTAGTTGCTGAGGTATTTCATCATTGAAGTTCTGTTGGTTTCCTCAGTAGTAATGCTCCTCAGTACTGAAATAACCATTTCTACTATGAAACTATTAGTTTAATGATTACACCTTTTTCTCTCTCAGTGCTGAGCTTCATTTGCTTCATTTGCTGTCTTCAGACCGAAGGTACCTTCATTTGCTGTCTTCAAACTGAAGGTATTCCATGGAAGAAAAAATCTTTGTAAAATAACATTTAAATAAAACAGAAGAATGGGTTTCTAGATGTATTACATGCTTGTAATGTTTTGTGGTTCCACTGCTAGTCCCAGGTCTCCTGTATTTAATTTCTTTTCAATGTGATTACTTTTCCCAGTGCTTGTACTTGTGCCCATCTTTTGCTGAAAAAGCATTAGAACTTTATGCAGAGCATCTTGGAAATATCTGTAGTTAGCCACTGGTTGGGAACTGCATGAAACACTAAATGAAAAGCAAAGCATTTTCAGTAAATAAAAATATGTGTCACAAAATAAGTCTTTTTTTTAAAAAAAAAAAATACAAGTAAATACTTTTTGGACCTAAATATTTCCAAGGTAATTGTGCCAAGCTCTTATCCATAATCATAATATGTATTTTAAAAAGCAAATAAGTTCCCAACCTGATATATTTTCTCTGGTAGGAAAAGCCAAACAATTCATTTTGGCCCTTAGGACATATCCATTTCACAATTCCCATCTTTGTGTTTGAAATGAAAATGTCTTTTCTATAAAAACTTGGCATTCACTACCCAAGCAGGAAGCTTTTATGCTTAATTTTGGTTTGTTGTTACTTCACAATCTGAAAGCCACATGTCAGCCTGTGTTTTTTTCTGAGGGAGCACCTTCTGTGACACTGTGCTATGTAACCTCTGAGTAGGAGCTGGTATCTCTTACTTGACAGACACCTAAGTGTCCTAATTTCCAGCTGAAATTCTTAAATGCTAACATAACGGATGTCAAGACAAGGAGTTTTCAAACCTATATTTGGGAGGAGTTCCTGCCAATCCCATAGCTTTACTCTGCATGTGCATTAGTGTACCTTTTTCCTTTTTTTTTTTTTTTCCCCCGAGTCATAGAACAGTGTGAAAACTGAGTAGATAAAGGCAAAGTTTATTTCACTGGAAGTTTTCACTGGTTATTAAACTTTTTTTTTTTTTTTTTATTTCCTTTGGTAACGTTTGCAGTGTCAAACCTTTTAAATTTAAATGGATTGCAACTCAAACAAGGAGGAAGACCAAGGTCCACCAAGGCCGGGTTGTTCTAGACCAGGTATTAAAACCAGTTCTAAAAAGAACCCCAGAAGAGTCATTGTAGTGGGTGACTCCATTCTCAGGGGTGCCGAAGGCCCCATATGCAGACTGGAGCCGTTTCATAGGGAAGTCTACTGCCTCCTTGGGGCCCGTGTCAAGGACCTCACGGCAAAACTACCTGCTCTAGTGAGACCCAAGGACTACTACCCTCTCTTGGTTTTTCAGGTAGGTAGCAACGGTATTACCAGGAGAAGGCCTAAATTAATGAAGAGAGATTTCAGGTCCTTGGGGAAACTGATTAAGGGGTCGGGGGCACAAATTGTGTTCTCCTCCATCCTTTAGTTGCGGGGATGGATGAAGTAGAATACCGGAGAACTCAACAGATGAATTTGTGGCTCCAAGACTGGTGTTACCATCAGGGCTTTGGATTTTTCAGTCATGGGTTAGTATACAGGACACCAGACCTTTTGGCATTAGATGGGATGCACCTGTCCCAGAGGCAGAAGAGGATCTTGGGGCAGGAGTTAGCTGGGCTCATTGACAGAGCTTTAAACTAGATTTGAAGGGGGAAGGGGGCAAAACACCAGCCCATCTGAAGTGCATGTATACCAATGCACACAGCATGGGTAACAAACAGGAGGAGCTTGAAGCCGTGATGAAACAGGAAAATTATGATGTAGTAGCTATTACAGAAACATGGTGGGATGTCTCCCATGACTGGAGTGTGCCTGTTGATGGCTACAAGCTCTTTAGGAGGGATAGACAAGGAAGGAGAGGTGGGGTGGTGCTGTATGTTAGGGACTGTTATGATTGCTTTGAGTACAAGTGTAGTGAAGACAGGGTGGAGTGTTTTTGTGTTAGAATCAGGGGGAAGGCCAACAGGGCAGATGTTGTAGTGGGAGTCTACTATAGGCCACCCTCCCAGGACAGAGAGGTGGATGAAATATTCTATAGTCATTTAGGAGAAATCTCATGATCGCTTGCCCTTGTTCTTGTGGGAGACTTTAACTTCCCAGACATCTGCTGGAAATACAACACAGCAGAGCTGGACCAGTCCTGGAGATTCCTGGAATGTGTGGCAGATAACTTCCTGACGCAGCTGGTGAGTGAACCAACCAGAGAAGGTGCCCTGCTGGATCTCCTCTTTGTGAACAGAGAAGGACTGCTGGATGATGTGGCGGTTGAAGGCCAACTAGGGCACAGAGATCATGAAATAATAGAGTTCTCTATTCTTAGAGAGGCCAGGAGAGGGGGCAGCAGAACTGCCATCCTGGACTTCCAAAGGGCTGACTTTGTCTTGTTTGGGCACCTGCTTGACAGGATCCCTTGGGAGACGGTACTGAAGGGTATAGGGGTCCGGGAAGGCTGGACACTCTTTAAGAAGAAAGTCTTAATGGCTCAGGAGAAGGCTGTCCCCAGGTGCTGTAAGAGAAGCCGGTGGCAGAGAAGACCACCCTGGCTAAACAGGGAGCTTTGGCTGCATCTCAGGGAGAAAAGGAGAGTTTACAGCTTTTGGAAGAAGGGGCTAGCCACTCACAATGATTACAAAGGTGCTGTGAGGCTATGCAGGGTGAAAATCAGGAGGTCTGAAGCCCAGCTAGAAATTAATCTGGCTTCAGCAATCAAGGACAACAAGAAATGTTTCTATAAGTATGTCAGCAACAAAAGAAAGACCAGGGAGAGCTTCTATCCCCTGCTAGATGCAGGAGGAAACATGGTAACAAGTGATGAGGAAAAGGCTGAGGTGCTTAATGCCTTCTATGCCTCAGTCTTTAATAACAAGACTAGTCATATTGAGGGAATCCAGCCTCCTCAGCCAGAAGACAGAGACTGGGAGAACAACCCCCGCTCATTCCAGGAAGAGATAGTCAGTGACCTACTGCATCACATTGATATACACAAGTCTATGGGACCAGATGGGATACACCCGGGGGTGCTGAAGGAGCTGGCTGGGGTGCTCGCCAAGCTGCTTTCCATCGTTTACCAGCAGTCCTGGCTGACCGGGGAGGTCCAGACAGATTGGAAATTGGCCAATGTGACACCCATATATAAGAAGGGTCGGAAGGATGATCCGGGAAATTACAGGCCTGTCAGCTTGACTTCGGTGCCCGGGAAGCTGATGGAGCAGCTCATCCTGAGTACCATCATACAACACATGCGGGACAACCAGATGATCAGGCCCAGTCAGCATGGGTTTATGAAAGGCAGGTCCTGCTTGACAAACCTGATCTCCTTCTATGACAGGGCAACCTGCTTATTGGATGAGGGAAAGGCTGTGGATGTTGTCTACCTTGACTTTAGTAAGGCCTTTGACACAGTTTCACACGATGTTGTCCTGGCGAAACTGGCTGCTCGTGGCTTGGATGGGCACACGCTTTGCTGGGTAAAAAACTGGCTGGATGGCCGGGCCCAGAGAGTTGTGGTGAACGGAGTTAAATCCAGTTGGCGACCGGTCACAAGTGGTGTCCCCCAGGGCTCGGTTTTGGGGCCACTCCTGTTTAACATCTTTATTGATGATCTAGACGAGGGGATCAAATGCACCCTCAGTAAGTTTGCAGATGACACCAAGTTGGGTGGGAGTGTTGATCTGCTCGAGGGTAGGGAGGCTCTGCAGAGAGACCTGGACAGGCTGGAGCGATGGGCTAAGGCCAACTGTAGGAGTTTCACTAAGGCCAAATGCCGGGTGCTGCACTTGGGCCACAACAACCCCCAGCAGCGCTACAGGCTTGGGGAGGAGTGGCTGGAGAGCTGCCAGTCAGAGAGGGACCTGGGGGTGTTGATTGACAGCCAGCTGAACATGAGCCAGCAGTGTGCCCAGGTGGCCAAGGCCAATGGTATCCTGGCTTGTATCAGCAATAGTGTGGCCAGCAGGGACAGGGAAGTGATCTTACCCCTGTACTCGGCACTGGTGAGGCCGCACCTCGATTACTGTGTTCAGTTTTGGGCCCCTCACTACAAAAAGGACATTGAATTACTCGAGCGTGTCCAGAGAAGGGCAACGAAGCTGGTGAAGGGTCTGGAGCACAGGTCGTACGAGGAGCGGCTGAGGGAACTGGGGTTGTTTAGTCTGGAGAAGAGGAGGCTGAGGGGAGACCTCATCACCCTCTACAACTACCTGAGAGGAGGTTGCAGAGAGCTGGGGATGAGTCTCTTTAACCAAGTAACAAGTGATAGGACAAGAGGGAATGACCTCAAGTTGCGCCAGGGAAGGTTTAGACTAGATATTAGGAAGCATTTCTTTACAGAACGGGTTGTTAGGCGTTGGAATGGGCTGCCCAGGGAGGTGGTGGAGTCCCCATCCCTGGAGGTGTTTAAGAGTCGGTTTGACATAGTGCTTAGGGATATGGTGTAGTTGGGAACTGTCAGTGTTAGGTTAATGGTTGGACTAGATGATCTTCAAGGTCTTTTCCAGCCTTGATGATTCTGTGATTCTGTGAAATTCTTTCCCAGTGTGTTGCCTGTGAGTTCTTGCCATCTGCATGCGTACAGTCACCTCCCAGCACAGCTGTGTTGACAGGTTACTGTAAAATGGCACCTGAAAAGTCCAGTTCTTATTGCTAAGAGAAAGAAGAATGGGAGTGAACCTGTTGCTTAGAATTACAAGCTGACCTGAGCACTGTCAGTCTGTCCCCGAGATTAAATCAGTCATAATTTCCCATGCAAAAGAATTGAGGTCCTATAAAATGTCAGTATGGCAGGTGTTTTAGTGTAGAGCTGCCTACCATCCTGTTATTGCATGAAACAGATTTCAAACCTCTGTTCTTGTTTTGAAATTGTTTACAAGCTGAAACTCCAGGTAGGTGAGTTAAAGCCAGTTCTAATAGATTTAGGAATGTGCCTTCTATATAATGCCATGTCTGTAAAAATAGAAAAATTTAGTTTTAAATTTGAAATTGTTTTATATTGCACTGTTATGTCTTGGGTTTGTTCTTTTTTTTATCAATGCAGTCTTCAACAATGTTTAATTTGGTAATCCTTCACACTTTAAATCCTTCAGTTCTCATCAGCTAAGTTGTTTTTATACCTAGATGTTTGAAAGTCCCAGTTTAAGCACTAGGAATGATAAGCAAGGGATCTTTTGGGGATTGCATGTTACTCGAGTTTTTTATTTAGCAATGTGGAGAAACATCTGGTGCTATGTGAAATGCAGACTAAACAGAGGAACTTGCTTAGTACTTGCAGTCTTTTTCTTGCAAATCATGTATGTAAAGTATATCACACTTTTGAGCTTGTATCTGAGGTAGAGGTACACACATTAAATACAAACCAGTATTTCTGGTGTATAGAGGACTGATAGAAGTATGATGATAATGGCAAGGGAATGGTGGTACAGTATTTCACTGGCATGTTTCAAACCTTAATTCAATGTTTTTGAATTATGACTGATGAAACCAGATGAGATAGGGAGATTGTGTATTGATACTATTAGCATCTAACATAAAGAACACGTGGTAGTCTAATCATAGAAGTCTAATGTTCTGCTGCTTTTGAACAGATTAGGACACTATATTTCATTACCTTACGAGGAAAATACTGTGTGCATGACCAAGTATACTGTTGTGTGAGTCTATTTTTTAATTATTTCCTGGAAGAACTACTGGGCATTTTGGAGCTCAGCACTTTTCTGCTAGTAACATTTGCTGTAATCAGGCTGTGGTTTTGATCATTTGACAGTTTTCAGGAGGTCAGTAAGTAAATTTTATCCTACTTGTGTGATTTGTCTAAGTACATATCTAGCATCTGTTAAAGAGTTGAACAGCTTCCACTGTGCTGAGTATGCTTTGGACTTGAGTGCAATCTGCCACTAGTATCTGGTTTACCTAATAATTTACCATTGCTAGGAGTAATTGTGGGGTTATATGCTGGAATAAAGTAGATCTTTTGTCACTTTTTGCTTTGTAAAACTCATCTGTCTTAAGAGTTACCTGTGTTCACATGTGCGGTTCAGGGAGATGGATGGAGATATTTTTTCATGCTCATGTATTACAAATATTTAATTCAAGAATTGTTCTTAAGTGTCAAAAAGACCTTTGGTAACAGTAGAAGTAGTCTCAGAAACTCTTATGAAGGCTGTTTTGATTAGATGAAATAATTGTAACTCAGGTTACTTAGAAGCTACAGAAAACCCTTGCCTTAGGCTTTAGTATTAGTATGATTTTTCTCAAAACAATTTTGCTTGACTATCTTTTTGAACTGGCTGATCCTTTATGACTGCTGTTTTTTGATGCGCCACCCATTAAACCATTTCTAAACCAGAAGTTATCTTTACCAAATTTATCTTGTCTCTTAAATTGTTGTTTGGCTATTTATCTGGGTCTGGAGTAGCATTTTGTAGTTTTTTCTTAAGTGCTATACATAATGTATATTGAAAGGGTTGGTTATAGACTTGTTATATGTAACCATAAGGGCCTGTATGGGTCTGGAGGCTGTATTTTTCTTCACTGCAAGCCATAACCTCTAGATCTGAGTTACAGCCATTTCCTTAGTTGGATTAAAACTCTACATTTCAGGAAAACTGATTTATTCTTTTCTTTGTCTCTTTGATAAGGTCCATCCAGCTGTGCTCAGTTTAATACAACAGCCACAGGAAAGCCATAGTAACAGGTTGACATATGTTTATATTCTCTGGAGGCCGGGGTATAAAAGATAATTCTTACTGTAAGTTCTTTCACTCTTTTTTTGGGGAGGAGTGGGGACATATATTGCTTTTCTCTTTGAATTCAAATGTTAATCATAACTGTTTTGTTTTCAGGTTACAGTGGTTTTGATTAAGCTCATGACCCCAAATCCTGTTTATATTTTTGTCAGCGTACATGGATGTATATTATTGTATTTCAAATGGATTTATATTATTGTATTTTCATGTTACTGGATACAGTCACCTTTTAAAGTCCCTTAAGTTTCTTTTTATACTTGCAATCTTTTGAGAAGTTCTTCAGCCTCCGAGTGCCCCTGCAAAACAGTTGCCTTTCAAAATATAGCTGTATTTCTTGGCTAAGGTGTAAGTTTGCACAACACCCTCTATCTCAGTATTAATCTTAATATTCACATAATAAATACAAGTATTCCATGAGGGCTTTCAGCTGTTAAAATTAAGCTTAAGAAGGGTTCAGTACCAGTAGCTGGTTTTTGGCTCCTGCTTAGGTTCTTAGCATTAAACTCTTACTCTATTTCTTAGTTATGCCCTACAAGATTGTGACTTCTTTGAGGTTTGCCAATGATTGTAGGTCCAAAGCATAAGTCTGAACTTAAAAATTTGAACCTGAAACACACTGGATAACTATGTGTTTGGTGTTAGCAGGTGTGGAGAACGGTGTAAGTAAAGAGACACTTAAGCCTGAAGGAAGGATGATTGTTAACTAAATGTGTACAAGTGTTATATGATTTGACACTTTAATTTAGTGATCAAACTTGCCATTGTGGCAGTACCTGTTGGGATGTAAATCTAAAATGGTCTATAAAATGGTGTGGGATATTAGAGTCAGAAGTGGTTGCAGATGGTTGGACAGGCATATGCCAGCATATCGTTCTGGCCCCTGAGAGAAACCCAAGTGATTGTCAAAGAACTGCAGTAGCAAATGACTTTGGCTAGGTCAGATCCACAGCAAAAGCTCTGGTTTTGATGCCCACCTGCCCATAGAGTCTCACTGAAGGACTGTGTGTCACTACTCAGTGAAGAGTAGATGAGAATTGATTGCATCTTGTAAGTGGTACCATTCTCGATCTGCTCTACTGCAGTAGTGTATTGGGACCTGGTTTGTTAGGTGCAGTGATGTGCTCCTCTGGGGCTTAGAAAATATTTTGGTCTCAAATCAGAGATTTTGAAGATAGAGACAGGAGGTTGAGGAATTGTCTTCTTTAGAGTCTTTTTTTTTTTTTTTTTAAACAACTCACTGTAAATGGCAAAACTAGGAAAGATAGGATTGTCACCACCCTAAATTCACCTTTTCTTTCCCTTGCTATGCTGTAAAATTTTAGTAAGGTGTAGGTCTGGTTCAGACACTTTTCCTAGGTAACCTCACAGACCTGAAGGCATGACCGTAAAGGCACTTGCGTATATACAATGGTATGTATTGTGTGTACATACACACACACCTCAAGCAAGGGGTGCTGGTTTTGGGGGCTTCTCACTATATATATTAGATCCTATATATTAGCTATATATTTAGATCCAAAGTGATTAACTTCAACAATGTCCTACACTTTCAAGAAGAGACCTTGATTGTGTATAGCAAATAAGTTGCCACATTGAAACCACAAACAGGCATGGGCTGCTTTTGTGTGTTCTGATGCCAAAGCTTGAACAGAGGTAAGGAGATTACTAGTTTTTTTGTGGGGGAGCAGCCTCAGCTGTGGAAGTCATGCCTGTGTAGCGTCTGAATGGCAGGGTATTAGTTGAGGCATGGTGGCATTCAAAAATTACTCTACTACTTCTGAATACTGGGTACTAAATCAAAACTGTTCCAGTGTCTGCACTTCCTAGGGAGAGTCTCTGCTATCTTGGTATGTTCTCACCAGATTCAATTACCTGTAGCAGCAACAAGTTGCTAACTGGAGAAATGGGATTCTTTGAAGCACCTGTGGATAAATTAAGGGGCTGCTACAGATGAAATGGCAGGAATACCATCATCTAGTTTTCTTGGCTATTTAAAAATAACTTGGGAATAATTGCCCTGTATTTCTTGTAAAGGGCTAGCAAAATTTTTAAAGTCCTGATGGGAAAATAAAAAACTAGAAAATTTATTGCTGTTTGTTAAAATTCAGGAAAAAATACTCATTTTGAAAGAAGATTTTTGCTAGGATTTATTATTGCTGGTTTCTAAAGCTTTCTAAACTCAGTGCAAAGACCATACTCATCAGCTTGTTCTTGCAATGGAATATTGTCATGGTGTACAAAGTTCACAGTTGTAAATAAAGGCTGTCATCCTATGATGTTAACATTTGAAGCTATGTAAGGTAACCTTCAGAGCTTGCTTATATCTGTATTAATGTGGTGTGATTATGGATTTGTCCTCATTCACCTCTTCTTTCCCAATAGTATTTTATAAAGAAAGTTGTGGAGCTGCTGATTCAGGGAGAACAAAAAAAGTGGAGGATAAAGACAGTCTTTATAATTGACAATTAAGGTTAGTATTTGGGGGTTTGAGGTTTTCTTTGCTTGTTTGTTTTTGTGACTAGCCAAAACGTTTGTTTCTGGAAATCCATAATCTTACTGGCAGACTCCAAAAAACCTACCTTCTATCTTTTCTGATATAAAGTCAGTACTTCTAGCCTTTTTTGACCAGCAGTAACTAAATAATACCGCTTATCAAAAAAATCTGTAAGAGAGTAAATAATAGGAGATCTGCAATATGTGGTCCAAAAATTTACATTAAATTTGGGTAGTATGCAGAACTAGATGCACAGCAGCTGTGCTTTGATCCCATTCAGTCTCTGAGGAGACTGTTTCCATTTAGTCACCATTCTTCCTCTAGGTAAATCCCATTCTGCACATCTCGCAGAGCTAAGCAGGACTGGTGGTGTTCAGGTTCTTCTCTTGTCTTCTTTGTGACCAAAATAGACTTTTCAAGTTCAATATTATTTTGGCTCAACTGAAGTTTTATACGGGGTACCTCTGCCTCTGGGGACAGGGTTTCAGTCAACTTCCAGATTCTCGCTACCACACTACTATATTATTTTGAGCTGTGTTTTTATCCACCCAGTCATAGAATCACAAAGCTGTCGAGGTTAGAAGGGACTTCTGGAGATTCTTTTGTCCATGCTCCTGCTCAAAGCAGGGTCACCTGAAGCAGGCTACTCAGGACTGTGTCAGGTTGGGTTCTGACTATTCTCCTGTCATGGTTTGAGCCCAGAGGGCAACTGAACACCACGCAGCCATTCACTCACCACTTCCCCCCCAGTGCTGGGAAGGAGAAAATGAAGGAAAACGCTTGGGAATTGAGATAAGGACAGCGAGGGGTGGCTCACCCATTACAGTCATGGGCAAAAGACAGACTCATTAGGGGAAGAAAAAGGACATCACTTTAATTCAAAACACTAGCGACAACAACACTTAACAGACAGAATGGGACAGTGGAAGTGTCTTAAAAATACCTCCCCCAGCCCTCCCTTATTCCCAGAATCAGTTTTGTTCCCAATATCTCTACTTCCTCCCCAGCAGTGCAGGGGGCAGGGAATGGCGGGTGCTGTAAGTTGGCTGCTTCTTCCTCCAGAACTGGGGGAAGCACTCTTCTGCATTCTTCCCCCTGCTCCATATGGCATCCCTCTCATGGGAGACAGTCCTCCATGAACTTTCTCTGGTGTGAGTTCTTCCCACAGGCCACAGCTGTTCCTGTGCTGCTCTGACATGGGTCACCCCTACATGCTGCAGTTTTCCCAGCACCAAATTACAACAGCGGGAGCTTCTTCTTTCCTCAGAGTCCTGGCCTCCTTTAAGTGCAGCCACCTTCTCCAGTGTGGGGTCCGCCAGAGGACTCGGCTCAGCTTCTGCTCCACCATTGACCTCCATGGATGGCAGGGGAGTGGCCCTGCTGTTTCACCACAGGACACAGCGAGGCTCTCTGCTCCAGCACGCCTCCCTCCCTTGTTCCTCCTTCCTTCCACTGACCTCGGTGTTTGCATAGGTGTCCTTCTTGTAACTCCTCCTCACAGTCCCCAGCCCCTCTCAGGTTGCCCTTCTTAAATACATTATCGCAGAGGCACAGCCACCATCACTAATTGTCTCGGCCTTGGCCAGAGGTGGGTCCAACTTGGAGCTGGGGGAGCTTTCAAGAAGCTTCTCTCAGGGGCCACTGCTGTAGCCCCCTCCCCTGCTACCAAAAGCCCTGCCACATAAACCCAGCACACCTCCAAAGATAGAGAGAACCTCTCTGGACAGACTGGTTGCATGTTCAGTCACCTTCACATTAAAAAAAAGGTTTTTTCTTATGTTTAAACAGAATTTCTTGTATTCCAATCTATCTCCTTTGCCTCCTGTCCTGTCATTGGGCACCACTAGAAGAGTCCAGCTCCATCTTCTTTACTCTCACCATCACTATTTACGCAGACTGATAAGATACCCCTGAGACTACTCTTCCCTATGGGAAGCAGTTCCAGCTCTCTTAGCCTCTCCTCATATGAGAGATGGTTCATCTTTGGGACCCTCCACTGGACTCACTCCAGTATATAATCTCTGTTATAATGGGGAGCCTAGACCTGGACCCTGCACTGCATATGTGTCTCACCAGTGCTGATTAGAGTGGAAGAATCACATTCCTTGACCTGCTGGCCACACTTCTGTAAGAGTCGGTCAGAAGATCAGCATTGTCTCAACGTTGTCGTTGGGGACATGGACAGTGAGGTACCCGACAATGGCCTGTTTGAGGCGCAGTTCCCGAGCCCTGGAACAGAATGTGGTGCAAAGGCTCCTGAATGCAGAACTGTGTGACACAGCCAGTGCTGTGCTGTTCTCCTGAGCACCGACCCGTGTGGTGCACGCAGTGCAGTGCTGTTCTTTGGTGCCTGAGCCGTGTAGTACAGAGAGTGCTGTGCTATTGTTCGGTACCTGGGCCTAGCCGGAGCTGTTAGAGATAATTGCATAGCCACTGTCAAAAAAGATGGATCGCGACTGTTGCCATAACATCGATGAAGAAATCATGAACCTTAGACGAACTTTGCTTCATTAGAATACCAAAACACACCTCCTGGTTGAAGGTTACCCGCCTCCAAGACTGACCACACCTCGGACACTCCCCCCTGCACACGTGCGATGGCCTCGCTCGAGAAGGGCGGAGATATGATAATTGAATTCTGAGAAGGATGGAGACCCCTGAGGCAGAGGAGGAGCAAGGTGTGTTACTAAGCATAAAAGATGACTTCTGGACAACAAAAATGGGAAGCTTCCCCACCAAGGACCACGACGATCGACGACACAGCATCAGCTGGACCCGGGACCGTTAGGACGTCGTGAGATCAGTGGTGGTAGCTATAACCTCTCTCCCCCCTCTCTATAAACTTAACTTTACTCTTCTCCTTTCTCTCACCCATCTCTAACTATCACGTGCCGCTTCACAGGCAACACAGTAAAGTTTCACAGTTTGATTACTGCTATCCCCTTTGGTATTGGTCACCTTAATTTTGCACTTTCGAGATCGTAGCAAAAGAACCATCATGAGTCCACCGAGTGGACCGTGACAACTTCTCCTAATGCAGCTCAGGAGGCTGTTGGCTCACGTTCAACTCAGTGACCACCAGAATCCCCAGGATCTTTTCAGGGTCTTTCTATATGGTCAGTCCCCAGCATGTACTGATGTCTGGGGTTGTTCCTTCCTAAGTGCAGAACTTTGCATTTGCCTTTGTTGAACTGCATGAAGTTCCTGTTGGCTCAATTCTCCAGCCTGTTGAGGTACCTCTGAATGGCAGCACAGCCATCTAGTGCAGCAGGTTTTCCACTACTTTCCAAATTCCAGATGTCTCAAAGATGTAATCTAGTCATGTTTAGCAGACAGAGCTTATTTGAGGTAAACCTCAACAGGCATGAGTTCTGTGCTGGTGAATGTAACAATTTAGAGACACTTTTCCCTTTTCTTGAAGTTCTACCCTTTTTTGTGATCTCCAGTGACAAACATGCTTGTGAAAAGTAACCTAGTAATACCGAGTAAATTACTTTATCACAAATATATGGCAAAATACTGTTCCTAAAAAGTTATGAATGCCTTCAGAAAGATGAACTGTAGCAAGGAAACTGACAACTGTTTAGTTTTAAAATAAAGTAAAAGCCTATAGAAGTGTATCATACAAATACAAACATGTCTTTTCCTCTCTAGAAAACTTTGTTTCATGGGTAGAAACGTGTTCATGGTTGTCACACCCACTTGAGCAACTACCCCCCAAATGCAGTAAGCTATGATTTTAAGGTCTTTATATAATAAGGAAGGTAAGTCCCTCAGTCTCACTTTGAAAACTTTGCATGGTCAGGAGATCTACCCTGGCTAGAGTTTGGGCCATATACCAGGGAGCTTCACTATACTATAGCATAAAACCAACAAAGGAGAGAGATGGACACACACACAACTTCTACTGAAAATTTTTTTAAAAATTAAATCAGCTGACAACTTGTGTAAGTTCACGTCCTGTTGGCAAAAGCAATGAGTGGTAGCTTTCTGAATACTGGCTCTTATTCCTTGAAGCTAGAGGGGAAAGGACCAGAGAAAAGTCAGCCACTTATAGTCCCTTTGGGCTAACTACAATGACATACCAGCCAGCCTTCAAGAAGTCACTGGCAGGGCAGCCTAGAGTTGATGAGATGTTCCTTCATTGTTAAAATATGCCCTTCCATGTTCAAAAAGGAAATGTACTGAAGATTTCTTAGACAACTGGGAAATTTTCCATGAACAGTAAAGTGGAGGCTTAGAATGGGGAGATGTAAAAAAAAAAAAAAAAAAAAAGGCGTTGTCTGGCAGATTTTTAGTCCAAAGTGTAGCAAATTGTTTCCAACTACATTGCTCTATAAGGAACCTTCAGAAACAGGTCAGTGGTCTCTGTATTTTTGAATCTTTTCCATTTAAAGAACAAAAATGTTACTGTTTTGTCCCTTGGTTTTTAAGTTGGGATAATACTTAGCATGATTTTCTATAGTTAGACTACTTTTTGTTAATTTGTTTTCCTGTTCTGCTTTGAAGTTCAAAACTGTGTATGATCGGGAAACATCTTACTCTGTCAGAGCTGCCCTTTTCATATTAAACTTCTGCCCTGAATATATGATGTTGCTATGGTTCTTTAAATAGTTCTTGTATCCTGGAACATGAAAGATGATCAGACATATTTAACCTTTGGTTAAATAAATGGAGTCACAACGTTTCTTTTCATGGGATACTGTGATATGTTGGGTACTGGGGGAGCATAGAGTTTGAAAAATAGAATTGAAATATCAGATATAAGCCCACAAAATTAAAGCTCCCTCGCCAGATGGATTTCTTAGCTCAAAATACAATATTATGTTAATCAATGACAGGAGAAAAGCTTGTTTGAATTGTCAAAATGTTAGATGCGGTCCATCAGCAGATCAAACCAGTATTTTATGGGTTTCTGTAATTTTGTTTCAGTTAGTTGGATTTTGGGACAACCTGGCAAAAATAGGTTTTTGGGTTTTTTGATTTCAAGAAAAGTTTATTTTACAAAATATTCTATTAAATACTCTAAAGCCTTTTTAAAAATACTATAAAATAATCCCCATCACAAATGATTAATAATTTACCTAGCATCTCTGGTGACTGCAGATGACACCTGAGTATAGTTAACTTCTTTAAAACCTCACATGTTCGTTGGCAAATTTGCAATGTAAGGAATTTCCTACTCTTGTTAGTTTATGCTTTTGTAAGACATAAGCTCTTAATATATGCTATTGCCAGGTACCACACAGGAGATGCCTAGTTCAGGGTGTTTGATGATGCTGTAGATTTAAGGAGTTGCCTCATGCTTTCTACTTCCTCAACAACAAAGAGACCCTAAAGGATTTGCAGGTATTTTTTCCCTAGGATGTGAGGTAAGAGGAGAGGATCGCTGGAATGGGAGTTTGTCCTTGGTGGTGCATAGATAACTTAGAATGGAACATAGATAAATTGGAAGTTAAGACTGAAAGACTGAAATTCCTGTAGCATTTGCATTTGTCATTCAAAGATCATGTCAGTAAACCTTACTCAGTTGCAGTATAATTTAATGATTCAAAGTTATGGGAGATCAAAACATAACTAAGATGACTGTGGAGTGGCCTTTCAGAAAGTTATTTCACAGCCAATAGTGTTTGTCTACTTTGTATATTGTATGTAAGGTAGCAAAGTTAGAATAAATGTGTTGAGAACAATTTTGTGTTTTAAAGATTATTTGATTTCGGATTAACATTTCACACAGCAAATTCATTGTTTATTAGCAATTTGATAAGCAATCTAATAAAGTTCTTTGGCTTTTGAAAATACTTAAGTACTGTTCTCCTGAAATAGCTATTATCCATAACAGTCCTCTGTTCCCTGCACAGGGCTATGATAGGAGTTGGAATTGGTGTTCTCTCTGTTTGAAAGTGTAATAAAACATAATTAGAGCAACAGCAAATTAGTCTCCTTGTGTTCAGCAACACAAAGTGCTAATATAAGGTCCAACTAATTAGGGATAATATCAGAAAATATTTTAGAAAAACAATTTACAATTTATGTGTTTGAGCAAGATATTACTGAATCATACAGGGTGGGAGACTACTTGTGATTTAGAGGTCAGTCATGAGTAATTTATGGTAGATTTTTTTTTTTTTAAGTGATTTCAGACTATCGTCTAAGTCTCATATAAAGTCAAGAGAACTTAGGGTGCTGAATTTCTCAGATCCTTCAGAAGCAGTTAGGTTCCATCCTCATGGGGAAAAAAAATAAAATGATCCTGGTAATTAGACTGTTAAATCTTGGTGGGAAACTTCTGTTTTAATCCAGTGCTTACTCTATCAACCTATATGTTCATAAGATGACGTGGCAAAACTGTGGTCTTGTACTGAGGAAGTGTTAATAGATTAGTGTTTAGACTAGGACTCAAACTGATCTTTTGGTAAAGTCCAAAGTGTGTGAATGCTGGGTGCTGCTGATCTCCTACTTCTGATTTTTGTCTCATTAAGTAACTTGGGGTTTTGTTCTTGTCCTATGTATCACAGGGCTTGTCTGGATACTCCCACACCTTCTCTTGGGTTTGTGCCAAATACACAAGCAAAAGGCCAATGTTCAACTCTGCGGTCACCATTCTCATGTCACTGAAGTAGTTTGTATTTCACTGGTGGTGTGTGTAGCAGAGCTGAGATCCCTTTATGCAATGCTTGGTACAGTCAGAGCCAGGCTAACTCTGCTCAAGGGTAGGGAGGCTCTGCAGAGAGACCTGGACAGGCTGGAGCAATGGGCTGAGGCCAACTGTAGGAGTTTCAATAAGGCCAAATGCCGGGTGCTACACTTGGGCCACAACAACCCCCAGCAGCGCTACAGGCTTGGGGAGGAGTGGCTGGAGAGCTGCCAGTCAGAGAGGGACCTGGGGGTGTTGATTGACAGCCAGCTGAACATGAGCCAGCAGTGTGCCCAGGTGGCCAAGAAGGCCAATGGCATCCTGGCTTGTATCTGCAATAGCGTGGCCAGCAGGGACAGGGAAGTGATCTTACCCGCTTGCTGGCAGCACTCCTTCTAATGCAGCCAGGGTGCAATTAGCCTTTGCTGCTGCAGTGGCACATTGCTGGCTTGTGTTCAACTTGGTGTTCACCAAGACCCCCAGGGTCTTTCCTGTCATGCTACTTTCCAGATGGTCAGCCCACAGTAACTGGTGCCTGAGGTTGTTCCTCCCCATGTGCAGGACTTTGCACTTCCCTCATGCAATTAACATGAGGCCCTGTCAATCCATTTCTCCAGTCTGTTGAGGAGTGCTGCCAGCAAGTGGAGAGAGGTGATCCTTCCCCTCCCCTCAGCACTGGTGAGGCCACACCTGGAGTTCTGGGCTCCCTAGTACAAGGGAGGAAGAATCACAGAGTCATTGGGGGAAGTTGTTTCTGAAAAGTTCTTTTGTTTCCTATTTAAAGCCTGTCCAGGCACTACTATCAGTTTTATAGGATGCACACACACATCTGTGTCAGCATCACCTGTGATCTCCTTTTCTATTTTTTTATAAAATTACTTTAAAAGTACTTTTAATATTTTCAACAGTAGCAGACACTTTTTGGTGAGCGGCAGTAGTTTTTGCATGTTAAGCATGTGAACTATTTTACAAAGCCTCATATCCCATGTGCAACACCTTGGAGGATTTGACCAGAGGTTGTTAAGTTTTGGTTCTAATGCTGATTTTGCTCTGATGCTTTCCTTCAAGTTGTTTGGAATGACTTAGAATAACAGAATGAAGACTAACTTGATCCTGCACTTTTATAGCTCAAAAGACCAGAATGAGCTATGGAACTTTTGCTTTATATAATTGTTCCTAGCTAAAAAATTATGTGTTCAAGCTTTTTTTGGTTTTCCAAGAATCCTATAATTGAATGAGTTATTTGCAGATATATTGTTACTTCCACCTTTATACTTTGTAGCAGAAATAACGAGATTTGTAGGTGTCAAATAAGTGGTGCCAGTGCAGAAGCAGACATTCAGCTATATACATAGCAGTAGTCCATATGGACTTCTAAATAATTTTTTTAAAGTATATTGTTCTTTTCTCTACAGAGCTTTTAATGGTGATTATTAAATATGTTTGGAGCTTCTTCCTCTGTAATTTGACTTCGGAAATTGCAGAAGTCTTACTCTTAATCATGTTTCCTGTCATCAGCAGGGGAAAAGTCAACAGAATGTGCTTTTAACATGTGGGATTTTAGAATGAATGAGAGCTGTTTCCATGGTAACAAATGTGGAAGATGGTTCTGAATCCTACAGAATATGAATGGAGTGTCTTAAATAGCTTCTGGTTTTTGGGGGGTTGTTTTTTCGGTTGTTTCCCCCTCCCCTGCCAGATTTGTTTCTTTATACATTTATGGAGGGGGGGTGTGTGTATTGTTAGTTAGTAAAAAGCAATAGATAATACTTCAAAATATTGCCTGGCACAGATATCAGGAATGCTTATCAGTAAATGAACAAGAGAAGTGAAAACATGTTTTATTTTTGGGTTACATTCCTGTTAGAAAACAAGCACCAACTGTGTATGAGTTGTAGAGATGAAATCTGCTTTGGCTTTTCCCCAGGTCATTAAAAACACTGTCTTGTCCCTGCCTTGTAGTAGTAGAAACAGTTGTGGGTTTGTTTTCGTGTAACTATGTGCATTACATTGTGAAGCTTATTTCAGCATTTAATATGGTACCTCCATGAAAGTAGTTAACAGAATGGGCAGACTAATCCTCCTGAATGTCTCTAAAACATTTTTCTTTCTGATAAACCTCAAAAAACTCCTTTCTCCTGCTTCAGGTCTCCTTGAAATAACAAGAATTTAATTTTGTATAATTTTTCATTCATTCATTCATTCATTCATTCATTCATTCATAACTCATTCATAACTCATTCAACATGAGGTTTTGTTGCTCTAACCTTATAAATTTTCAGTAAGATTTATTTACCTGAAAGTCATTTTTGTTATGTCCACATTTGCACACTAGCACCGTTTAGTTCGGTATATCAAACTGTTAATTCTACACTTATAGAAAGATTTTTCTTTCTGTCAGTTGAACAAGCCTAACAACTGCAATACAAAATATTGCAGATCCTGTTTAAATATAGTTTAATTTTTAATGCAAGCAGCAAATCTTCTTATTTAATTACTAAATGTTGCTATCTTTATTCTCATAATTATTTCTGCCCATGAAATGACTCTGTAAAGAGTCAGAAATGTGGCCTCTCATTAGAAGCTTGAGAACAGAGGCTTGAGGCTACTGAGTTTTGCAGCTATAGCTATAAACATAATTCTGTCAGTGAGCCTTTTCCAGTGACCACTCATAACTGGAGAAGAGGTTTAATACTAGATTCTGGTCTAAAGATGTCATCAAACATTACTTTTATGACCCTGTACCTTGTCTTTTTGTTTTACTTGTGAGATTTTGACTCATGATGTTTATCATGCTTGACAACAGGGACAATTGGGAAGGTATTTGGAATTCTCTTGCTTCTGCTGGGACCAGAGGGCTTGTTCATGCAGGTGTCCAGTGACTTGGCCCTTACCAGCACCACAGCTATTGAGTGAGACACAGCTGCCAGGACAAGAGTGAAATCTGTTGTCATGCAGCAACAGGTGAAATATATTTTCTTACTAACTGACCTATATCTATTCAGGTATGGCAAGTAGAAGTGAGCATGTGGGCAGATCTGTACTGTCAATGAAGGTATCGCTGCCGTTTAGAGCTGATAATGGTGAAGACCAACCCAGATCTCAGTCATTTGAACTGCTCAAGTGTGGAACCAGGATTTACAGTAGGCTTTATCACCTCTGCCAAAGCTGCTGTTCTGTTGTTCTTAATGGTAGTAGGGTTAGAAAAACTAGTTAGTTAGCTTTGCTCTGTCCTTAGCAATTACAGCCTTCTAGTTTTGTTGTGACTGTATTCACAGTCTGCTCATTGACATCAAGTCCTTAGGAGAATGAGACTGTAGAGTTGTGTTTGGGATTTTGGTTTTGTTTGTTTGTTTGTTTTAATAACTTGTCATTTCCTCCATAAAGAATTGAGATATTAGAATTGGAAAAAAAGTTGACGGGCAAAGGAGGAGTTAAGAACAAAAGAGACAATGACCAAAACAGATATAATATTTTATTCCTTGAATTAACTGGCAAAATTCCAATATTTCTTTTAATTGAGAAAGTGGATTTGGGTAGGTACCATTTACCTACGTGCAGTCTGTAGTTGAAAGCAGAGGAAAAAAAAAGAATGCTTGAAGTGACAGGAAGGAAGATAAATATGTGACATTAACTAATGTATTTACATCTCACCTTTTGAGAATATTCTGTCTCTTAATCTAATCAGTAGACTATGTATTTCATACTTTGTCAATAATGATTAAACAGATCATTTCCTGAAGATAAATGCACTAAATATATTCTGGGCAATGTTTACCACAAATGTCACTGAGGAATAAAAGACACTTTGCCTGGGTTTTTTTGGTGGTTTTGTTTGTTTGTTTTGTGGGAGTTTTGTTGTTGTTTTGTTTATTTACACAAATAACCTTTTAAAACTTGCTTGTAATAATAGAATTCCAACATCTTGGAGGTATATAGACAAGTTTTAAAGCCCCCCGTTCTCTAATGCTTGTAGAATCAATGGCATTAAGATGTGATATATACCTCCAAGGTATATAACACATCAATATTTTATTGTTCTATTATCTACACTTTCTCTACTACCTGCTTTTTATTACCCTATTCTCATTTTTATTATTCCTAATGTAAAAACTGTACTGCATTTTCTTAAGCCCCACAATCTGAAGTCTTAAAGCACAAGTTCCAATTTGTGTGTCTCCATTTGCTTTCCAACTATTTTAATTAAAAAGATACTCAATCCAAATCTGATTTTATATGCGGTTCCATCCTGAAATGCAGTTATCTTTAGCTTAATATCTCACAAGTATGCATTGGCATGACTACTCCATATTCAAACCCATTTTGAAAGCCCTGACACTTTTTAACATGCTTTAAAATGATGCTCTGTCAAGATGTGCTTCAAAAGCCCTGTTTCATTTTAAGCTAATGAACTCTGAAGATTTTTTTTAGATAGTTTATGGGAGTGGAGAAACAAAGTGCATGTATTGTTGGATGTGCACAGAGACCATGTATTCTGGGTTTATGACAAGAGGCACATCTAGGCACATAAGGAGTTGCTGGAAAGAAGAATACAGAAGGAAGACTGTGCACTTTACTTAAGGTCAGGGTAGGGAGCACAAAGCTTTTAAATCAATTTGTGTTCAGGATTATGAGACGCCAAGGGGTAAAGCAGGATGGCTCAGTTTATTACCCATGTATTACATAGCACTTTATAAATCACTTGAATAGGCAATTTTCATTAGCTGAAGGTTGATATAGATTAGATCAAATCAGATCATAATAAAGAATTAACCCTAAATTTCTTTAAAATTAAATTGGATACATGCAGGGAGGAATAGCTTGGATTACAGATTATGATCTCTTCAAACCTGGCTCCATCTAACTTTGATGTTTGTGGGGGCTTAGAAAAAAGCGTGTTTCTTTAAAAGCCGAAATTAGATTTTCTAAACTTAATTTCACAGCATTGTTACATATCCCTGACAGTGAAGTTAACAGTTGCACAATGTTTTTTCTTTAACTCAAACATTAGTAGCGGGCACTGCTGTAATGTGATAGGACTGTTTATTCTGAGTTATATAAAAATTTAGGCCAGCAATTCAGCCTGGATTAATCAGAGTGTTTTCCTCGCAAATAGAAGTGTTCCACTGGCAGTGAAAAAAGTTCGTGGTGGAGTTTGGTTTGGTTTTGCTTTGTTTTATGTTTAAACTGAATTGTATTTGAATTGTATTTATGTTGACTTCTTAAAGCTGACATGCCAGGACTGCCTTTGAGGGCTGTGATATATAATGTAACATCAGCATTTTACCAAAACAAATTCCTCCAGGAATTTGTTTCACATGTATTACAGCATATCTCTATGTTCCATCTCTCTCAAGTAAACCAATGCAATGCCAAAATTAAAGAAATCCTGAACATTTCTTGAAAGAATAGCTATATTAATCTTCTTTTTACAGACAAAAATATTAAATATTTCTTACTGCTTGATTAAAAGGTTGCTTCACTCTTCTGATGAGTGCTATAGGTCCTCTTACCTGGAGAGCAGAGCTGTGCTCGCAATGTCCTAGAGGACAGTTAAACACCAGGGACAGCTACAGCTTTGAAAGGAAGCCCACAGTGGATGATGCAAAATATGAAAGAAGATTGTAGAGTAAGAGTTGACAATGATAAACATTTCAGAAAAATGGCTATGATATATGAGTAATACATAACATATTACACTTTCCTAGGTTACCTGGGCTTTGCTTGCTATTACTGTTAATGGTTGGAGACCTGCTATTGCAGGATCTTTCATTGAAGTGATACTATGGTTTGCTGTGGTACTGAGACACAGCAGGATCAGGTGGACACTCGCAGGATTTTCCTGCTCTATCTGAGGATGTAAAGTTCAGAGGAACTCTTTCTGCTTTGTGCTTATATATTTCGACACCTAGTGGTACTAAGTGTAAATTACCGAAAGTCAGTTATGGGAATACTATTTTACCAGCAGTAAATTCTTAGTGAAGAAGTGAAGCAAATCCTATAGCTCAGCCAGAATGAAGTTAATTGTTAAAATTCTGAAAAATTACAGTGAAGGTTTTAAGGAGAAAGTGTAACAGGTATTTTTTGCTCCTCTACCATCCTTCAGTTGGGGGAGAACTGGAAAAGGCTGTCCATGACCCTCTCGTATAACAGCTTGTGTGATAGGAATGCATTTGTTCAGTCACATCACACTGATGCTGAATAACAGGAAATATAGAGAAAATGAAAGGTTGAGCAATTACAAGAGAAATTTTTCTGCTCAGTGTTAGTCAAGTTTGTAAGGATGACAAAGTTGAAGGAGGGATATCACAAGAGTAGGCAGTGAAATGGCAAGACAATTTAATTGTAGATCTGTATAAAGTAATGCAGATGGAGAACAACTATATAGCACATGCACTCTTTCTCTCTTGTAATTAATTAGAGTACAGATAACACGATGATGCCACCTCAGAAATCCAAGTTTTGACAGCACCTCAATATTTGAAGTTTAGGTACTGTAGGTATATCTCAGAGGTAAACAGAATTGAGAAAGCCTCAACAAGTGTCAAAGGGATGATCAAGCTATGGAGTATCTTCCACCTGAGAACTGAACTGACCTGGTTAGGACTCTTCAACCTAGAAAAAGTACAGCTGAAGGTGAATATGTATGGTGGGTTGACATTGGCTAACCTCCAGGTGCCCATCAAGCTGCTGTATCACTCCTCCTTCTCAACAGGACAGAAAAGAAAATATGGTCAAAAAATTAATGGGTCAAGATAAGGACATGGAGATCACTTACCCATTACCATCATGGACAAAATGTACTTGGCTTAGGGAAATCAGTTTAATTTCTTGCCAATTAATAACAGAAGGACAGTGAGAAATAAGAACAAATCGCCTTCCCCCCACCCCTCCCTTCCTCCCAGGCTCAACTTCACTCCTGACTCTTATACCTTCTCCCCCTTAGCAGCACAGGGGCATGTGGAATGGGGGTTGTGGTCAGATTGTAACACTTCATCTCTGCTGCTCCTCCCTCCTTGCACCCTTCCCCTGCTCCAGCCTGGGGTTCCTCTCACAGGATGCTCCTTCACAAACTTAGCCAACACTGGTCCTTTTCACAGGCTGCAATTCTTCATGAACTGCTCCAGCATGGGTCCCTTCCACATGGTGCAGTCCTTCAGGAACAGACTGCTCCAGCGTGTGTGCCTCACAGACCACAGCTCCTGCCAGGAGCCTGCTCCTGCATGGGCTTGCCACAGGCTGAAGCTTCCCTAAGGACACATCCACCTGCTCCAGTGTGGGGTCCCCCATGGGCTGCAGTGTAAATATCTGCTCCACTGTGGTCATCTGTGGGCTAGCAGGGGAACAATCTGCTCCACCACGGTCTTCTCCACGAGCTGGAGGGGAATCTCTGCTGTTAAGTAGAGAGCAGAGGTCTGGAACACCTCCCCTCCTCCTTCTTCACTGACCTTTGTGTCTGCAGGGCTGTTTCTCTCACATTTTCTCACTCTCCCCTCTCACACAGCTGTTGCACAGCTTTTCTTACCCTTTCTTAAGTATGTTATCATAGAGATGCTACCACCATTGCTGATGGGCTCAGCCTTGGCCAATGATGGGGTCAGTCTTGGAGCTGGTGAAACTGGCTCTGTATGACATGGGAATAGCTTCTGGCATCTTCTCAGAGAAGCCACTCTTGCAAGCCCCTTACCAAAACCTTGCCACATAAACCCAATACAGTATGATAGAGGTGTGTAAAATCAAGGGTGTGTGGAGAAGTCAGGAGGAACATTTATTTAATACAGAAATTAAATATAAAGAAATAGAAATTAAACTGGTGGATCCAGGCTCAGAACAAATGATGTATCATGGATGATAGAGCTCTGAAACACCTTATTAAAATGTGTTGAGGATGCAGAAATTTTCCATGGTGTGCTGGGTTTATGTGGCAGAGTTTTTGGTAGCGGGGGAGGGGAATACAGTGGTGGCCACTGTGAGAAGCTTATCGAAAGCTCCCCTGGCTCCAAGTCAGACCCACCTCTGGCCAAGGCCGAGCCAATTAACGATGGTGGCTGCATCTCAGCTATAACGTATTTAAGAAGGGGAACCTAAGAGGGAGTTGGGGGACTTGTGAGAAGGCATTATGAGAAGGACACCTATGCAAACACTGAGGTCAGTGGAAGGAAGGAGGAGGAAGGGGGAAAAGTGCACTGGAGCAGAGACCCCCCCTGTATCTCATGGTGAGATGGCAGGGACACCCCCCACTGCCACCCATGGAGGTCACTGGAAGAGCAGAGATACTCCTGTGGCCTGTGGAGGACCCCCAGAACGATATGGGAAGAAGAAGCCCCCGCTGTTGTAGTTTGGCATTGGGAGGAGTGCAACATGTGGAGGTGACACACGCTGAAGCATCTTGAGAAGAATGCATCCTATGGGGAGGACTAATGATGGAGAAAGCTTGTGGAGGACTGTCTCCCATGAGAGGGGAGCCACGTGGAGCAGGGGAAAGAATGCAGAAGAGTGTTTTCCCCCCCTTGCAGGAAGAAGTGGCAGACTGACTGCACCCCCATCCTCTGCTCCTGTGCCACTGAGGGAGGAGGTGGAGATATCGGGAACAAAACTGATCCCAGGAAGAAGGGAGGGGTGTGGGGGGGGTGTTTTTAAGATACAGTAATGCTTCTGACTGTCCCATTCTGTCTGTTAAGTGCCGTTGTTGTTAGTGCTTTAAATTAACATGATCTCTTTTTTTTTTTCCTTACCCTAATGAGCTTATCTTTTGCCTGTGACCATAATGGGTGACTGACCCCTCTCTGTCCTTATCACAATTCTTGAGCCTTTTGCTTCATTTTCTCCTTCCCAGCACTGGGGGGGGAGGGGTGAATGTACAGCTGCATGGTGCTCCGTTGCCCTTGGGGTGCAAACCATGACACATAGCTTTAAGGAGAGACTTGCCCAAGTACTTGAGAGATAAAGTAGGGCTACCAAATAGGTAGCATTCAGCTAATGAACTTCTAAGATAAGTCCTAACTTTTAAACAGGGAGGTTTTTGTGGAGGAAGTGTTGTATTCTGGCCCCTCTTTTTACTCTTCTCTTGGCCACCACTTACAAACTTGGTTGTAGACAGGACACTACCTGAATGGACCTTTGATATAAGTCAATGCAAACATTTTTCTGTTGTAAGGCTAATAGGAAAGAACAGAGGAACAAGGCTTATATCCTGAAAAATGTTAAGAAATATGTTGTTATGTCCTGTAAATGGGCTTAAAGCAGTATGTACATGCAAAATATTATATGAATGATGTAAGTTCATATATGACTTTCTAATATTTGCTTGTTAGGGGTTTTTTTAATAGAATCAATAATTCCCAGTGTTATTGATTTGTTATTAATTTGAGCCGATTTTAATGATTTTTGATTATTTGGATTTAAATAAGGAATGATTTAGAGTAACTATAGAACCAGTTATACTGCTACATGGCCTTATACTGAGGCCATGTAGACTATTGATAATCATTAACTAGATTTCAAAGCTGTTGAGGTTTGAACTCAACCGGCAGCCAGACACCATGTAGCCGGCTGTTCACCTCCCCCCCCACCTCTGGTGAAATAGGGGAAGGACAAAAAGAAGAGAAATCATAGGTTGAATAAAAAGAAAGAATTTACTAAATATAACAAGAGAACAACAGTAACAATAGTGAGTCCAAAAAGAAATGGGTAAAATGCAGCAGTGGCTTACCGAGCACGGTGACCGTCCCCCCACAGAAACAACAAGACCTGACGAGCAGACGGTGCAAGCCCAAGCCCGAGCGAGAGCCTGCCCACCCACCTAAATCCCTGACATGACATCACATGGTATGAAATACTCCAATGAAAGTTATCCCCATTCTGCTCAAAGCCAAGATATATACAAAGAATAAGACCGTGATGAGGTACCATTGTTAGACTGTTCAGTAAGGATGATTTATTGCCATGTAGACCAGGTGTTCTAGAAGTTACATTGTGAAGGGGCCTTGAAGCATGTTAAAATTGCAATGTGAACCAAAAATACATGGGTCAAGGGCATTGGAGGGTCTTTCGTTTAGGTCAGTAGTCTGTGGTGGTCGCAAAAACAGCCCCCTGACTCATTTCAGGACTCAAGTGCGCATGATTGGAAAGAGGTGGGAATAAGAAAATGAGTTATGGGAGTTAACGTGTTTATATATGAGAACTTGATTAATATAGAATCACAGAATTCAGAATCACAGAATCATTCAGGTTGGAAAAGACCCTTGGGATCATTGAGTCCAACCACCAGCCCTACTCTACAAAGTTCTCCCCTACACCATATCCCCCAACATCTCATCTAAACGACCCTTAAACACATCCAGGGATGGTGATGCCACCACCTCCCTGGGCAGCCTATTCCACTGTCTGACCACTCTGTCTGTGAAAAATTTTTTCCTAATGTCCAGTCTGAACTTCCCCTGTTGCAGTTTAAAGCCATTCCCTCTTGTTCTGTCACTAATTACCTGTGAGAAGAGACCAGCACCAACCTCTCTACAACGTCCTTTCAGGTAGTTGTAGAGAGCGATGAGGTCTCCCTTTAGCCTTCTCTTCCTCAAACTAAACAGTCCTAGATCCTTCAATTGCTCCTCATAGGATTTATTCTCCAGGCCCTTCACCAGCTTCGTTGCCCTCCTCTGCACTCGCTCCAGCACCTCGATGTCTCTCTCGTATTGAGGTGCCCAAAACTGGACACAATACTCAAGGTGTGGCCTCACCAATGCAGAGTACAGGGGTAAGATCACCTCCCTACTTCTGCTCATCACACTATTGCTGATACAAGCCAGGATGCCGTTGGCTTTCTTGGCCACCTGGGCACACTGCTGGCTCATGTTCAGCTGCTTGTCAATTAGAATCCCCAGATCCTTCTCTTCCAGACAGCTCCAGCCACACCTCCCCAAGCCTGTAGTCATGCATGGGGTTGTTGTGGCCCAAGTGCAGGACCTGGTACTTGGCCTTGTTGAAGCTCATCCCGTTAATGTTGGCCCACCGATCCAATCTATCCAAGTCTCTCTGCAGAGCCTCCCTATCCTCATGCAGATCGACACTCCCGCTTAACTTGGTGTCATCTGCGAACTTACTGATGATACACTCTATGTCCTTATCAAGATCATCAATAAAGATGTTGAACAGAAATGGTCCCCACACCAAGCCCTGAGGAACACCACTTGTGACCGGCCACCAGCTGGATTTAGCTCCATTGACCACCACTCTCTGGGACCGTCCAGCCAGCCAGTGCTTGACTCAGCAGACCGTTTGCTCATCCAGGCCATGGGCAGCCAGTTTTTCTACAAGAATTCTATGGGGAACTGTGTCAAATGCTTTTCGAAAATCCAAGTAGACAATATCCACAGCCTTTCCCTTGTCCAATAGTCAGGTCATCTTGTCATAGAAGGAGATCAGGTTTGTCAGGCAGGACCTGCCTTTCCTAAACCCGTGCTGACTACGCCTGATCCCCTGGTTGTCCATTATATGACTTGTAATGGCACTCGAGATGACCTGCTCCATGACCTTCCCTGGCACCGAGGTCAGACTGACAGGTCTATAGTTTCCTGGATCCTCCTTTCTGCCTCTCTTGTAGATGGGTGTCACATTTGCCACCCTCCAGTCCAATGGGACCTCCCCAGTTAGCCATGACTTCAGGTAAATCATGGAAGGCGTCTTGGCGAGCACATCTGCCAACCCTTTTAGCACCCTTGGGTGTAACCCATCCGGTCCCACAGACTTGTGTGCATCCAAGTGGTGTAGCACTTCCTCTTTGGTTGTGCTGAAATATCTATTAGTGTATCCTATGTAATCAGCATACAACAAGAGTTAGGTGTGCGTTGTTGGTGAGATGACTCCCCTATGCACCTGGCCATTAATAAAGGAGTGTCTGCTTATCTACATCAAATTGGTGTCGATAAGTTCTTTTATCCTGTTTCGGTGACACCAGAGTAGTGTGATAATGATAAAATTGTTCCCCAAGTTCAGGATTAGTGCAAGCTTTATTGTTAAGGTGTAAATGGTACATAAACTCCGTACAAAGTTCTCAGTGTTGAGGAATTTGATTTTTACACAAATGAATTCCTTTCTTTTGTACTCACCTACCTTGCTTATTTTGTAATCTGACTTCTACCTACAGGATGCTTAGATTAAACGTTGTAGGATGTATTACGTGAAGATACTTATATATATCTTTTACCAAAACCCCTCCCAAACCCATCAATCCAAATATTTTGTCTAAAACAATATAGATTATGAAGAATGGAATAATCAGAAATGGTACTACAGTTAATGATATCTCTTATGCATGCTCAGATAAGGTGCACATCCTTGTATGTGTATTTACAAATATTCTCAAGTGCCAGGATTTGCAAATACAGTACTTCTTGTTTCTCTCTTCTTTCCCCCTCCCCCAGGCACAGGAGAAAGTGGCAAGAGCACATTCATTAAACAAATGAGGATTATTTATGGATCAGGTTACACAGAAGACAGGAAAGGCTTCACAAAACTGGCTTACCAAAATATATTTACTGCCATGCAAGTAATGATCACAGCCATGGATGCCTTCAAGATACAGTACACATCCAAAGAGAATGAGGTAAGCCAGTACAAAGCAAATTCTAGTTTCAGCCCATGAAATTTCAGTTTGTACACAAATTATTTGAGTCATAAACTTCTACAGGCAGAACCTTAAAAATCCGTAGATGTTGTGAGGAGTTTGGTGCCGCAACATCTGATTCTATAGAACAACAGTGAGTTCCTAGTGGAACGAGGAACAGAGTGAGTGGGGATGGGATGGAGCTGGCTAGGAAGGGAGAATTTTCAGAGTTGCAAGCTGGTAATAAGTACAAAAAAAGAAAAAAAAAAAAGGTTTTTTTTATTCTAAGTTGTAGAGTTAGACTGTGCAGGATAGGAGTATGCAGTCAGAACTCCAGAATGAGAAATTTGGGGTCTATTGTAGGAAAAGTCAAATCTGCTTGATGCTGGTGTGCTTTGAAACATACCACCAAGAGCCCTTTTATGGATTTGGTTGCAACCTTTTAGTTTCAGTGTATGTTATACAATTACATTTTTGGTTTGAGTGCTTGCAATTATAGAACTATACAAAAAATTTTTTTGCTTCAGTTAAATCAGTTGCATCCTTTGCATCCATCCATTGCATCAGCTGCTCAAGTATCATGAAGAATATGTAAGCAAAATATTGGGTGATATTTGTTTAAGAGGGATTTCCAGTTGGCTAACTTTTAGTGTTAAGATAGGGAAGACTGTGCAGGAAATATCAAGGCACAAATAATTTGTAGAATTTATAGGTTTATTGACTGAAGTACTATATGAACAAAATACAAATGATAGCCTACTTTTCATTCAAAAAAATGGGATTGCATATGAACAACACAAAACCCAAAATTATGATCAGATTTTTTATTATTTAAGTTGGTTTGTGTTTATTGTCCTTAGGGTTGTAGAGAAGAGGGATAGAAAATGTTGTTTAAAATAAAGGACTGGGAAATTAATTTTTTTTTTTTTATCAGAAAAGAATAGATGGTGTTAGCAAAAACAAATTTTGGACTTCAGAGAGCTGAGGTAATTCTTCCCTACATAAGAAAAATAGTCTGAGGGTTAATAAGTTTGTAAAACATCTTTAGATCCTTAAGAAGGTGGCAGTTACAGAAACATCAAATGTGATTGTGAATATACTTCATCCTAATTCAGATGTGTATATTTTGATTAAAAATTATGATAATCAGAATATTTGAAGAAACACATTTGCACTGCCTCTTACTGAGTTTTGGGGTCCTTTTCCTTTTCCTTTTCCTTTTCCTTTTCCTTTTCCTTTTCCTTTTCCTTTTCCTTTTCCTTTTCCTTTTCCTTTTCCTTTTCCTTTTCCTTTTCCTTTTCCTTTTCCTTTTCCTTTTCCTTTTCCTTTTCCTTTTCCTTTTCTTCCCATTAAGAACAAAATATGAAGACTTAATAAACAGCAAATTTTTTCTCATTCTGCGCTCAGAACTGAGCTGGATATGTTCCCATAACACACTATTCTGGCTAAATTGTGTTCTTGATAATAGCTGTGCTGCCAGCCTCTTCAGAAGATTATAATGCTATTTTACAGTTGTTGGAGAGAAGCAGAATTTGGTCTTGTGCTTCTATATTAAAGATAACAAACTGCTAAGCGATAAGCACACAGTTTGGCATGCCTATCTTCAGTGGCATTTAGAAAGGAAAGTAATTTTTGCTTACACACAGATAAAACTCGTGAGACATAACGTGAAAATAACCAAGCATTACTCCAGTCTCTTTGCAGGAGACAACTGCATTTTAATCTTTCATTTAGGTGATGAATGTAATGCAAAGTACTATAAATCTTGTAGTTGCCTTCCATTAGAGGATCTTAAGCCTGTAGTAAAAAACAGTTGACAACGACAGTGATAAACAGAGGAGTTGTGATTCTGCTGTCATAACTGTATTGCAAAGGTATGTCCAGTGACGATACAGATTGTCCAGCGTACTCCTCCACATTTCAGTATGTCCATTTTCTCCATGGCATGCCTTCTTTTCCCTGAAAAATTTGTTTCCCTCTGGCCCTTTTATTAGTTTTTGTTTGCTTGCTTGTTTTTCTTGTATCCAGTTTGTGCTTTGACCAGGTCAGGTTTTTTCCTCTGTGGGCTCTGGAATTCTCTGGCTGCTGTATATCTTCATTTAATGTTTTTGTAGTAGAGAGCAGATTGTTCTGCACCAAGTGTCTCTTCTTTGTAAGGGTGACGTGTGTGAAAATCCGTAACTGATATATGGCCAGAATGTTCCAAAAGGCCTCTTAATCCTCTTAGTATTTGCAAATAAAAGCAAGTTTTATAGAAGGTGTTTGAAGAGTTTTCTTATTGCTGTTGTCAACTGCAAGTATTTAAGTAAATGATCTGACTTTCTGTAGTTGCTGCATTGAGATGGGAAGGGGTTTTTCTTTTGTATTGGGTTGAAGTTGCTTGGATGAAATACTTGACCTTGAACTTTAACTGAACAGGCAATTTTTATCCTAATTTCAGGTGGTGTGTTCTTTGGGATACTTTGTCTTATCCTCAATTTGAAGTTGGAAGGTATCATAGCATGTTTTGGGTATATTTTAAGTACAAATCCTGCAGATGTTTAGGAACCTAATAATTCATGGAATTAGTATAGTGCTGTCTAAACCCCACAGTTTTGAAAGGGATTGTTTGGGTGTTTTTTCTCATTTTTTTCCTGTTATAACCACTCTATAAAATTTGCCACTAGAGTTTAACTAGTTGGAGGTTGGGGGTGGAGGAAGTAATATTTATTACCTATATGACACTTTTTTCAATGTCATAGAGTGAAAATTCATAAATTGAGTGTTGGTCAAGTAGCAAGTTACAGTACAACAGGATTTACAGTCTCTGAGGATAGTCTTTTTGTGTGAGAGCTTGAATCAACTACTTTTACAAATACTTCTTCTTTCCACACGATAATAGAGACTGCCAAAAAGCGAGATGAAAGTTAATGGCAGCCTGTCTCTTGGCTTCTTTGAGAAATTGTGATTGAGTTAATGTGAATATTAAGATAAGTAAATGAAAGAAAGAATGTATGTGAGGTATAGAGAAATAAAACATCAGCTGATAGCTGAAAAGTAGTGAAAGCTGTTTTCACTGTCCGAAATCTTTCTTAATCAACTTAAAGTGTAGGAAAAGAAAACTTCAAACAGAAGCAGCAAGAAATCAGGTGATGTTGGAGGAAAGGAAAATATAGCATTCCCTTTATGAGTATCTTAAAAGGCAGATTCTAAAATATTTCTTGGTTGCTTGACTGTGCCAGTCAGTCAGATTTTACTGGACTATGTTAATTTTTCCTGTATTACAAATATGCAGAAGAAGCAAGTTTTTTAAACCTATCTGAACTGGAGATGCAACAGAGATTTTAAAATACTAGTTCACCAAAACTTTTCCATCATCTTCCAAGCTAACATGTATTCTATATTGTAGGAAAATCACTCTCTTTTCCTTCTCCACTTAAGGCAACATTGGGTATTTCACCTTATTTGCATTTAAAAAAAAAATAAATGCACTTAATCCACTGGGAAGACCTTTTTATATAGCTGTTCAGGGTAAGGATCATAGAATAGCAATTCAGTCCTGTTGTTGTGGGTTGGTTTGTTTTTTAAAATACCCTGGTAAGATGACAGTGCGTATGTTTGCAATTAACAACAGATCTTTGTAGCAGTATGAACAATTACTTTTTTCCTAAGGAGAAAAACAGAATACTGTGTAAAAATGCACTTCAGAAAGAGGTCATCACATTGCATCTCCAAAACATTTCTTGCTTTCAATAAGTATAATCTAGTGTTCTTCTGTCTTACAAAAGTTGCCCTGGCATGAGTGTGTGTCAGCAAAACTAAAATTTTTCTGAACAAAAGGACTACAATGCCAAATTAATTTTATGGGACAGGCAATTAACTTATGTTAGAAAAGGGGAATGAAAAAAGACAAGTACAGTAAGATGAGATTTGGGAATTCCTGAGGAAAACCATGTAGCTGGGACAAAGGGAAAACACAGCAAAGAGTAATTATTGGTTGATTTTATTGCATGTTTCCATTTGAAGATGTGTAAAATGACACAACACAGTTCTTTCTGCTCTTAATTTTTTTAAACCTTAGCAGAGAAACAATTGCTCATAGCAGGTGCTTTATTTTAAGAGTAATCTGATGGCATTAACAGTACTTTGTGCTTTTAAAAGAACTTTTTTATTACAATCAAATTTAACTTCAAAGATGCAGTACTTTGGTAACTGATTTTCATTGTGTTAGCATTAATGCAGGTGATAAAGTGCTAGAATTTATAGACAGTCTAAATGTGTTTTTAGCAGTTTATTTTATAGAGACACTAATTCAAAACATTCAAAAACATACTGCATCCTTCTTCATAACAAACATGTTTAATTATGGGCCAATGCATGAAGTCTGGGTCTAGGCACTCCTAAACAGAAGTTTCAATTTGATTTTCCAAGGAAATGAGCTTTATGTGACCAGACTAATTGTATCTGTCTTTGGACCTTTGGTCTGATTTCAATTGAATTCCACAAAGAGATTGAAGTTAAAAAGCTAAAATTCTTGGCTTCAGAGAGTTTAGTCGTGCTAGAGAGTTCAAAATAGAGAAAAGGGAAAGCTTCTCCAGGTAACCCAGTTGAAGTAAAAGCAAAGAATCAACAGAGGAGAGGCTGCTTTCAAAGTACGTGCAGGAGGAACTGGCGTTCACTCAGTCACAAAATGTGATTTAGCTCCCCATGCATAAGCAAGTAGCATCATACACTTAAACACTTGGACACACAATATCAGAATTTCTGCTTCCTCCCTGGAAGGGCATAGGTTTTTCTTGTTATTTTTTGTTTTGTAAGTTATTTTTTAGTGAGAACATGGCCTTGTTCTAGAGCAAGATTAAGCATCCACTTTGAGGGATTAAAGTTGTGTGCTGCTTTACATAAGCAAATATAAAACATGTTAATACTGAATTAACTGCTCTCCATGTGGAAGTCAGGAAAGAAATTTTCCACTTCTTAGATGACAAGCTTCCCTGCCATACGTGGAATGTGCATGTGCTCAATTGGAACTGTGTGCAAGTTTGTTGACATTAGAATATGTGGGAGTTACTGAGGTTATGTGGAGAGTTTCTGTTTGCTTGTTTTGTGTTGGCTTTGTTTTGTTGTTTGTTTTGGTTTTGGGTTTTTTTATGGTCATTAATCAGAATGCCTTGTATTTAAAAATTGCCAGACCCCTAATGGGACTGTTTCCACTAATACCACTGCCTTGAATGGTGGAATTCTTATTCTGGTATGTCACAGTGAAAGTGTGTGCTTATAAACAATAATGCGAGTTACCAATTACTATTAAGAGACCTATGAGAGTGCTGTACAGGCTGTAAACATATGGACTATGGCTTCCTTCTACTTCAAAAACTGACTTTCTCTACCACGCCATCTGGTTGATGGGGGTGAATACTGGGATCTATTTAATTTGCTTATCCCTGCCAATACTAGAGAGGTTGTTGGCATCATTGTTTGCATTGCCCCATTGAATTTAAATACATGTTACTGGCTAGGTTTAGAATTGTTTTTTGTTTCTTCTTCTTCTTTGGTAAATTCAGAATCATGGGCTGCTGACAGAATTTCTTTTTAAACAGTTTCTAAACAGACCTACATGCAAAAGCTATATTGACATGCTTTTGCTTTTTTTCTTAGCATGCAAGCTCCAACTATGCACTTCCCTGTCTTCTAGTGAAATTGCTGTCTTCAAAATAATTGGTTGTTGGTTAGAAATCTTCAGGTATTTCTTTACCTTTTCTTTACCTTTTAGTGTCAGAGCTACCAGAAATATAACAGAGTTTTCCTTCTAACTTATTCACAAATTTATTCCAAGTTTGTCATCTTCTTGTTATGTAGTTCAAGGTGGAAGGTTTTTTGCTTTGTTTGTGGTTTTGGGTTCTTTTGGGGTTTTTTTGTTTGGTTTTTTTTTTTTTTTTTCCCTTTCTACCAGTAAAATCTTATGTTTAAGTTCTATATATTTTTATTTTGCTTTTGGTTTTTTGCACTAGGAGAGATGGTTCAGCTTAACAGAAACAGAGCTAACCTTTCCAATTCCTTCAACTAATTATAACTGTCTTATGGATGTTTTAGGAAGAAAACATGTAAAAAACTGTAACTGGAGCAATATCACAAGCAGAAGAGCAGAAAGTAGAAAAAAAGTGTGTCTTAAAAAGCATGTACATCTAAGGTTTATGGCAGAAAAGTGAAGGATGGGAGAAATACTCAGTGTATGTGTTGGATTTTTGAGAAAGTTTGGGCTGAACTGACTTATTTGAGTCTCTGAACTGAGTTGCATTTGTGATAATCACAGAATCACAGAATCATCTAGGTTGGAAGGGACCTTGAAGATCATCTAGTCCAACCGTTAACGTAGCACTGACAGATCCCAACTACACCATATCGCTAAGTGCTATGTCAACCTGCCTCTTGAACACCTCCAGGGATGGGGACTAATGGTGAGTTTTAATTTCTTAGGTCTCCTGATCTTTGAGGTAGGTGTGTAATTTCTTTTTTAGAAGGAACATATTTTCTCTTAAAATACTAGCAAGTGCACCCATATTTGAAATTCTGTTGTTTTGAAGAAAAGTGAATATTAGTGGATACTGGGTTCATGGTAAGAAAATTTAAAAGTTTTCTGACCAATAATAGGGCCTATATTTTCATAAATATGAAAGTTTGACCAGAGGTACATTAGTAAATCTACCAAAATCAGGTACTTCTCAGAGTTAATTTGTTAGACTTTTTCCAGAAAATGTTACCTGTATCTTGTGGAATTCATTGAAGCTTTTTCTCTTGACATGGCATTTCATCTAAAAGGTTCTGACTTTATAGTTACTGTTTTTATGCAGCATTTAACATAACATACAAAACTATGTAAGCACACAGCATGTAAGTAACCAGGCTTGATTTTAGTGCATTATGAATGACTGGGTGAAGCCCGTCTGCCAGCAGTGAATTATTTGTGCCTAGTTCTCTTGCTTTACAATGTTATAAATCTTACTGGCATGAATGATACACATAGATAAAAAGTGATCTGATAATGAAAAGGAAGGACAGTGATGATGGGAAAATTAATGATGTAGAGCTTGTAAGTGAAGACTCCAGACTTAGCTTTGTACTTTGAAGTGAATTGCATATAAGGGCAAATACTAGGATACATACAAGTGGTTAAGATTTTTTGGCTTTTCAGAGCAGACTTTAATGTTCTGCAGACCAAATATCCTTTCTGTTCCCCATACTCCTTCCTTCGTAACAACTGAATAATTTCATTGCCAGCTTTGTGGCTGCAAAAGCATTATTTGTTGGCAACTGAAACCAAGGGAAGCTTGGTAAACAAGTCTGCTAATGGTGCAGAAGATGTAGCAGAGTCCAGTTATTCTCTGTGCTGTGGGTTAGAGAGGCAAAAAGTGGCAAAACTTTGCTACAGAGGCTGAAACAAGGTCACTGTACAAAGTCTGCTGTGGCTGAATACCTTTTCTCACCCAGCTTCTCTGTCAGAACTTGCTGCTTCTGCATCAGAATCAGAATGGATGCATATGCCTCTGGCTCTGTCACCTGAGTTCAATCTGGAAAGTTCACATCTGTAGTTGTCACAACAAAATTAAGCAGAGTTCATCTTTCAGAGCCCTTGGTTAGCAGAATGGGGAAAAAATTACTCTCAATCAGAAAGCAACAATATATTGTCATCTTTGAACGATTGAAATATATTGTCATCTTTGAACGATTGATTTGTCAAAAGCTTTAAGGAAATAACATTTAAAACAATGCAAAAGTCTGCATTTTTTGATTTGGCATGAGGAGCCAGAGGTTGAATCAGTCCTGAGAGGAATATACTTGAAAATGTGTGTTGCAGCTGGAGGCTTTTGATATCTGTGCACAACTGGTTGCATAAAAGATGTGTTCTCTGTGTGAAAGGCTGTGTGACTGTTTTTGCTGACAACTTTTTCCAGTTCATGAAGTTTTCTTGTGCGGTCTTCCTTGCATACTTGGCTTTTTATTAAGATAGAAATGAGTGAGTGCATACAGTTGAAAACTTCTAATTCTTAGAAGAAAGACATAGTGTTTTATAGATATATTTACTGCAATATGGGTCTAACTCCTTGCAATGGAAAATATGAGGGGTTTTTTAATGAAAAGTTTAATGGGTATTTTTCTAAAGGAAAATTGGCAAATTTCTATGTTGCTGCAATTAAATCTCTTAATGAACAAGAAGACAAATAAATTAATGGCAGATGAAAAGACCAATTAGTAGTAACTTAGCCAAAATCACTTAAATCAGCATCTGCTGTCATGTTAAAAATAAAAAAGCCACTTCAGAAAGAGAAGCAGCTAGAAAACTCCTCTAGGCCTGCTCTTTCCTTAATACTAAAGCCTGTGACACATTTTGTGGATTTATGAACTGCTGAAAAAATTATTCTTTGGAATGAATTTGCCACAATGAAGAAGTATTTTTAGTTTTAGCCTATTTCCTAGCAAACACCTTGGTGCCATTTTTTTACTCTTTTTTTTTTTTTTTACTTTTTTTTTTCCGCCTCCTGAAATGTGATGCATATGATTATTCATGAATTTAATTTCTGTATTCTTACACTGTATGAAGTGATTCTAGGGACCATTATATTGATGCTGGTCAGCAAGCCTGTGTATCTGACCCTCTTTCTGGAAAGTATACAAGGCATCTTGGGGGCAGAATATGCCACTCTGTTACTGGATGTCTCTTTGCAGGCTGTCAGTTTTTTGTCTTGCAAGCCATTTCCACATCTCTGTGTTTGACCAGGAGATTAATTTAGAGGCATGGAGAAATACCGGCTGCTGCCTGGAGGCCACACTGCCAGCACAGCAAGGAGGCTCCCCTAGTCTAACAGGGTTGAGAGTGTTATCTATTTACAAGGGCTGGACAACTCTGAAGAGGTGGTGTGCTCAGTAGCTGTCAAGTAGAGTCCATAAAGGTCGTGTTTGCTTTTGTAAAATAGGGATTTCAATGGCTTTGACATTTAGACCAGTATTTATTTACTCATCCATAGAGCAACAAGAATACAGTAAACCAAGGCCAGATGGACTTTTGTGCAAACCTTGTTCACTCTGTTTCATCAGATTGCGATGGTAGCACTCAGTGTGAGTTTAGCTTTCCTGAGGAGAGTGTGTGGTAACAGTGGGGAAGAAAAACTAACATTCCACAGATTAGTAGCTCATCACAGGAAAGGGAAGCTTGGAACAAACATTTGTATCTTTTAAACTAAAGAGCTTTCTTTCTGTCACTTGATTCTTGTCACCTTTACTGAAAATCTGCAGTAGTGTAGAATATATCATATTTGGATGCAAGATACAGAGGAGAAATCCTGAATTAATTTTTTAAATTCTTGCTGTACAGTGAAAAATCCTATTTCTTAGAAGAAAATAGTAGTATATTTCATACACATATTTACTCACTAAGTAAATTAGTGTGACATTAAAGAATAAATCTCATGTTTTTGAGGTATTTATAGATTGCTACTTAAAAACTGAGGTGAAATGTTGGCTAATTTGCCCTTAGTCTAGAGTTTTCAAAGCATCAACAGAATAAATTGACTATAGGCAATTCACATTAAAGAGGAAAAGGATGAGAATGTAAAAAGCTGTAATAACATATGCAACTATTAATGGCGTTTAAGGAGCTGACATCAGGTCAGATTTCTTCTCTCTAATATACTACTTTGAACAGGTTTGGTAAAACAAAGTCTTATACTAGAAATTCTGAAGAAAATGGATTCTTATTTGGGAATTAGAATTGTTCTTTATCCACTTTGTTATTTGGCCGCTTAAGTCGACAGGTCTGTCCCTCTGAATCCCTCTCTAGAGTTTGTTCTCCATCTTAGAACATACATTCATCTAAATGGGCAGTTACACTATTCTAAAGGAGGTGAGTATTAATTTACCCGAGAGTCTCTGTTTGAAGCTAAAACTGCATGGTAGGCAATACAGTAAAAACCATAGAGTAGTTGCATACTTTATGGCTGGTATGTTTCCTTCAAGTTGCTGCTGTATTTTTGTATGTGTTTATGCTGCTGGTATTTCTTTTTTCCTCTTATCTCTTAGTCATTAGCAAAAATTAATCTTAGCTTTGTAGACAAGTCTGAAATTTCTAATACTTTAAAGCAGTTTTGTAATTTGAATTAGTTTCTGAAAATGTTGGCTGAAACATCTTGTGAAAATTCTTGGGAATTGGCAAGTACTCTCTTAAAACAGAAATCTAAGTGTAAGTGTCCAAGGAAACTGAAAGACAGTATAAGTAATAGTATGGATTGTTCAGCTGAATACAGTGTAACAAATTGAGAATACAGTGTGGCAAATTGATTGTATGAACTAATGACTAATGGCCAACACTTTCAAAAGGATGCCTAAAAACTCTGCATTGCCAAAACTCCCCTGAGAGAGGAGCTCCAGTAACATAAGCCATTATGGCGTTAATGACATTTTTAATGGAAGAGTACCGATACTAACTGTTAAGCACGCACAGTACTTATTTGTCCACATTGTTGCAGTGAAAATACTCTGAACATATTGCAAGCCTTCTGCCACATGTACTAGATGGCAGCCTCCCTGGCAGAATTTCACATAAACACTTGCATTTGCACACCAGTCCAAGGCATTTCTGCACCTCGGTTATGTGTTCAAACCATGTGTGCTATCATGAGCTGAAGCTGGTCTCTGGGAAAAGGTTGGATGGGATGGGCAGCTGATGGCTAATGGAATAAGAGAAAATAGTGAGAAAAAGAGGAAGGTTTCTTAACTCTGGATGACCTCCAGAGGTCTCTTACACCCTCAACCATTCTGTGATTCTTTGAACTCTACAGGGATGGTGATGGATGGATGGGGAAGAGGGTGTGGCCCTCAGAGCAGTGTGGGAAAAGGTAGTCTGGAAGGCAGGGAGAAAAATAGAGGTTCAGAGGGGACATAGAGCTTTAGTGATTTTTGTCAGCAGGTACCCAAGAGGTCCTTTTGGTATTTGCAGACCTGACCTCCATAGCTGTGAACCAGAAAATCGTGTGTCCCGTGTTAATTAAGTGTGTGGCAAAGCCAGGAATATCTAGCATTGAGTTTGTTAGTCTTAAAGAGACTTCTCAAGAGATTTACCAAAATACTAGACTTTTCTCCTTGCTTTTTGATTTGTTTCTTAAGTTTCTACTTAAAGGGACAACTGTTGTCTGATGAGCAGAAGCAAAGAGAAGGTAATTATACAGGGCTACAGACACTGTGGGTGCCACAAACAAAAAAAATTGTGAAAGGTAAAAACCTATTTCTGCTTTAGTAGTAGAAAAATTTAATTATTAATAGAAAGAGACAAGACTTTGTTATTTCTTCTTTTCCTCTAAGCCAAGAAAAGGAGAAAAACTAAGGGATTTTTCAACCCTTGTGACTACAGGAAATGTAAAGTATTGTTGTATAAAAATAAATGGTTGGGATAAGGGATCAGAAAGCAGTTGGGGAAACTTGAGGTAGAGGTGTAGGAAACCCAGAGAGAACAGGGAATAAAGAATGAACTAGAAAGAGGGGTAGGAATTCTAAAAGTAAATAAAGCTTAGTATTGTATAAGTTAATATTTTATTCCTAGTGGTCATTTGTTAAATTTTTGAGTGTCTCCATTTTCTTTTGATGCTAGATATGTGCTTGTAATTCCCCTGCACTGCTGGCTTCTGCTCTATGTTCCTGTTAGGAATAAATTAAATTAAATACATGGAACATAACACACATTGTGCTGAATTCCAAAAGATAACATTTCTTAAAAGTATCCCAAAAGCTGACTGCTATTTTTCTGTTATGCCATGCAAATATGCCCCAAAAGTGCTTTGCACAAAGATGCATTATGGAATAACATAATGGACTAGAGAGATGGTACTGCGATTATCTGGTCTGATTTCCTGTACAACACAGACTGTAAGACTTTCTTGCATTCCAGATTGGCTGTTTTTCTAAAAGTTATGCTCCAATTCAAAATAAAATAAGAATCACTGTAATAGTAAATTCACTTCAATTCTTGGTAAATTATTCGAGTGATAGGTTACTTTCATAGCAGTGGATGGAAAAGGCGCCTTGTTCTGTTTTGTGCCAAGCTTCCACTTTTGGCATGTGGCTATTGTTACATATTTGCTGGTTATCTTTAAAAGTCATCTGTTACTTTCTGTTCTGCACTTTGAGTGATTGAGTTACTTGTGCTTATTCTCTTTGATCCCTTTAATAGTTCAAGTTTTCTCATGAAGGCACATATTAGGCATGGCTCCAGTCCTTTAAGCAGGATCAGTGCCAAGCTTCTTCATGGTGTAGTCTAAAAATCAAGAGGCAGGGTGCCTGAGCTAGCTTTTCCCCAGGTTTCAGTGTGACACGATGCCTGGCTTGAAGGGGCATGAGAGAGTTGGAAAACTTTTTTCTGCTTTGGTTGGGAGTTCTACATTAAAATAAATACAGCCACAGTGGAGTGCAGGCCAGTGATTTCTGCTGCTTCTGTCAGCCTAGTGTCCTAGGCAGCTGTCTCCCTTGCATAGGTAGAAACTGTCTTGAATGGTAAAAGAATGCTTTTCACCATTGCCACAGCTTTTCTATGAGCACTCTTCTGGGTGACTGGGTAGTAAAGATGAGGGATAACAATAAAGAATTGCATGAGATAAATAATAAATAAAATGGCAGATAAAATTGGTATAAAGAGAGGTTAAGTGGTGCATATAGGTAAAAGAAATCCCCATTTCAGACAAAATTATGAACTCTGTTGCTGCTCAAGAGTGATATTTTGGGGTCTTAATAGATCATTCCATGACAATGTCAATTCAGCACTCGGTAGCAGTCAAAAAAGAATGTTAAGAAAGTTAAGAAATAAATGGAGATCCTCTATGTGCCCAAGCCCTGATTTTTGTGTGCAGTTCTGGTTCCCTCTTGCTAAAACCATATAGTAGGCCTGGAAAAAGATGAAGAAGTTATTAAATAGTTACCATGAAGACAAGTCACTAAGGACTGGAAAAGAGACAGGTGAGCAGTGGTTATATTGGTCTATGAAACCTGGAGTAGCATAGAGTTAGAAGAGGTTGAACTAGTCTTCAGCAACATCAAGAACTGCAGAGCATCAAATGAGGACTGAAAGCAAAAAAAGGTGGTTCTTCACAGAAAACTAATCAAGCTTTGGAATTCTTTGCTATAGGATTGCAGGCAGCATGAGAACCTGCTCATGTAGGTTCAAGAGCTCAAGTAGTCACGGTCCAGTTCATGGAAGGGAACTCTCCTGAGGCTTATTAAATACACAGAAACCACATGTAGGCCACAGACTCACTGAATTGGAAGCGACTGAATGCTGGAAGATAAACATGAAGGGGAAATACTGTGTGTGCTTGTAGTCTTCCCTAGATGTCCAATTTGGCCACAGCTGAAGACTAGGATAGAAGGACATTTGCTCTGATCAAGCATTGTTCATTGCTTTCTTAGGTTTTGTATCATGTGTAAACTTGATTAGTTGTGAAAACAAGTAAAAGAGCAGAAATGTTGAAAAATATATCATCTGTTTAAATGTGGTCATTCTTTGTGCATAAAAAATAAAAATTGGTTTTAACTAGAGGTTTTAAGTTAAATGTAGTTTCAGAAGACTGATATTAACTATGTATACTAAATTGTAGGAGGGGCTTTTTTCATCAAAGTTATGTTTAGTATCAAATTTTGTCTATTTCTGTTGAGAGAGTGTATGAAACTTCTCTAGTACATCTTCAGTGGAAGTATCCATACAAACTTAAGTTCATCCTCATATGATTTGCAGCAAAATTAAATACTTCATTAAACAAATATATTTTTCCTTAAGAATTCCTGTCACATTCAAGCTATACATGACTTCAGTTTCCATTACTGGTTGTGGAGTTGTTTTTTTAACACTGTCATTACAGGCATTGGTATTTGCCTGTATTATCTAAGAAAATATGGAAGAAAATTCATCGAAACCATAACAGGCAAACATTTGACTAAAGAACATAGAACCATAGAATTGTAGAATGGTTTGGAAGGGACCTTAAAGGTCATCTAGTTCCAACCCCCCTGCCATGGACAAGGACACCTTCCACTAGACCAGGTTGCTCAAAGGCCCGTCCAACCTGGCCTTGAACACTGCCAGGGAGGGGGCAGCCACAGCTTCTCTGGGCAACCTGTTCCAGTGCCTCACCACCCTCACAGGAAAGAATTTCTTCCTTATATTTAATCTGAATCTACCCTCTTTCAGTTTAAAATTTTTACCCCTCATCCTATCCTTACGGTCCCTGATAAAGAGTCCCTCCCCATCTTTCCTGTAGGCCCCCTTTAAGTACTGGAAGGCTGCTATAAGGTCTCCCTGGAGCCTTCTCTTCTCCAGGCTGAACAACCCCAACTCTCTCAGCCTGTACTCATAAGGAAGGACATTCAGGAGTACTTACAGCAGATTCAGAGAGAGAAACAAAAATTTGTCACAGAATATATTTGAGTTTGACACATTGGTTCCCAGTGACTGAAGGCTAGATGCTGGACAGTTTGGGCAAATTTAAAGTAACAGACCTCTATTTTTGACTACCGAGGTTGTTGAGAAGTTATTTCTTGGCAGAATAATTAGGATCTCGCAGGAGTGCTCTTAATTGATATGTATTGCTCAAGAATAGATATTTCTTTTTTACCTATATTAATTAAGACACATGTCAAAGCTGCATCCTAAAGTATTTTTACAAGAAATACTTTACCATGGTTCTGGGATTTATCTGGTACTTGCATGCAGCTTTAAGTATCACACAGAGATAACTTTGCATTCAAATCTTACAGTATTCTGACTAATTTTAATGGGTTTATAGTATTATCTTTATAGAATATTGATTCATTTATGGTGTCTAATAATACAATCTCCTGCCATTAAGTTTCTTGTTATGTATTGGATGGTGCAGAATAAGTGCAACTGTTGATGATGTTGAATGTCAACAATAACATGAATAGTGAATGCTGCTCATGAACCAGCATCCTATTATATTGAGCCTTATAAAAAAGCTAATTTAGAAGTGTGGGTGATGCCCAGGAAATTTAAAATTGGCAAGATCAAAGATGTAATGCAGACAATAGACAGTTGTGATTAGCATGGGAAGCAGTGGCCCTGACATCCTAGCTTTGTGAAGTTTTCTTAGATGTACATCATGGTAAAGAAAGGTTTTCTCAAGAAATTGGAAGGAAAAGAATGAAGTTGATTTCTGGAGGCTTAGAGGGAGCTCTTTCTAAACTTGCAAGTGACTTCATGGGAGAAAAACATGCAGGGATTGGAACAGGGTGGTGTGTGAGCACAGGAGAGAGCAAGATGGAGTATACAATTGAGTCACTGATCAACCTGAACGGATTAGATAAGTATCAGTGTCTGTGGAATAGCAGATAAAGATAATTCCAGGATAGTGCTAGTTTCTTGTCTTGAGACATATTGTAACATCAGATGTGCTGGCATGCAATACTAAGCTGTGTGTCCTGGTCTGCTGGGATCTCTGTTAAACCCTTCAAATGTTCGGTAAACTCTTCACTGAGCAGTTTTCTCTTCTGTGGGCAGAGATGCTGAAGTCATCAAAGTAATCTTATTTGTTAAGCGAGTGCTGCAAATATGCTATTTCCACTCACAAAAGATTCTGCTGAATCAGAAATAAATGAAAATTTCCTCTGCTGTAGGGAATTAGAAACAAATATTCGACAAAGCAAAAACATAAGGCAAAGGAAAGAAATTACTGTTTTGAAAAAATGTGAAGAATATCATTGGGCAATGACATTCAGAGATGCCAGATGATCATTACCAATATTTAATGCACATTTTTAGTTGATTAAAAGAGAACCTAAATTGTGAGGATAAAGGTCTATTCTTTACTCAAGTGAAATCCAGTGATGAGACTCAGTGGGATAGTTCATCTGTTCTCCTCTCTGATGTGGTTTTGGGCTTGTCTCCATACTCTGGGGACAGAAACATGAAATTCAGTGCCAAAAGCAACAGTGAACAAGTCTGCACTTGCTATTTTCTCAGTGTTACAACAGAAAAAATTAAATTCGTCTGTATTTTATAATATGGCTGCTTGGCAACAAGGCGCCTGATGCCTTTCTACTATTAACAATCATCTGACTTAGGAGTAAGCTGATGTTACAAGGGATAGAAATGGCCCAGGCAAAATACTGGTTAGCATCTCATTTGTTTAATATGAGATACTTTTATCTGTTTCATTAATTTTTGCCTGTCTTTAGGCAGTTTGAGTTCTGTCACTGCAGTCTGCTAAGGGAGGAAATTTTCTTTGTGTGGAATAGGTTTTTAAAGGAAAGAGGAGAATGAGAAAGTTGAGAAGCAGAGAGCCTGCGTTAGATGTTCTTCACATTGCAGTAAGATAGTAAATCAGGTGGTTGGTGAGATGTCTTCAGGAAATAGCTACTCTGGATTCCTTGCTAGTAGTTACCCTGGCTTCTGCTGATAAACAAACTAGGGCAGCCAGGCACAAACCTTTGAGTCCACTTTGTGGTCATGCTTTCCACATGGGCTGCTCAACTCCAGGGTAGCCTGGCAGAAATGTGAACATGAACACAGATGACTAAAGCATAGCAGAGCTGATACTTTAGATGGTTTTCATCCTCTGTGCAGGGAAAAGTGTAAGTCACTGGAAAAGAATGACAGGATTATTAATGCAGTGTACTGCTTGAAGTGTCAGAGAGAACTGGCTGGTTCTAATGTGGCTTGTTAGCATTGATGTTCACATCAGAAGTCTGTTCCTAAGCTGAAGAAATTCAGATGCCCAGAATTTAGTTCAGAGAAGAGAGCTGGAAGTTGAGTAATGGCAGTTCTCTTATTTCAGGAATGAAAGACCTACTATTTCCTATGCAATTGTACATAGGTAGTGAATTTGATAAACTTAAAGGCCAAGAAATACTCTGCTGGGGAAAAAAGTCTGATTTTTTGCAATGTTTGTAGTCACTGTTTCAATTACTTCTACTGATGACATGGTAAGTTTGTAGTTTTGTTATTTATGTTTGTAATTTGGTACATCTGGTTTTAGTCTTTCCTGATGCAGAAAAGCTTATGACACTACATTTATGAGCCTTTTGACTCTATGGTTGCATATGTTTGGAATCAACACTGGGAAGTTCAGCTTTGTGGTATTGCTAGAATTTACATCATAATTTATTAAAAATAAACAAAATCATAAACCTTCCTTATCTTTTACATCCATTGCTCCTTATGTAGAGATCTACTATTATAGGAAACAAACAGATTCATTACTTCTGCATGAAATGATATTTTACAGCCTATCTCTCAGTTTGATACCAGAAACATTTTCATGAGTTAAGTATATACATTAGTAAGTCTATGCTGAAGATCCTTCTATATTCACAAGTGTTTAGAAACATGGAGGGGCTTTCCATAGAAACAGATGACATGTAAGCACTTATCATTTGTGGTTTTAATATCTCCTGCAACATTCCTGTTTTAAATAATGCGAGGAAATGAGTAGAACAAAATAACAAGCAGATCCTGCACATATATACATGTGCCTTGTGCTTCAGATATGAATTCCTTTCAAATCTCACAATAATTCTGAAGACATTTCTTAGGAGTGGGGTTACTCCTTATTTACTGGTTGTTGAGTTTCTTGCCTCGTCATTTGCACAAGTTGTGGAGATGCTGTCTCTGATGTCTTTGTAGAGGCTGTTTTGAATTCCTTGGACTGCTGTTTGGACAGTCTACATTAGTAGAAGTCACTCTCCTCTTTCCATGCCTCTCAAAATCACAATGATATTATATGAAGGGATAGAAGAAATACTTTACTCCCAGTATTAATATTAGGAAGAGAGTAGTAGTTGAAAGGAACAAAAACATCCATATTGGTGACACCTGCTCCCTGTCTATGAATATATTCATTGTCTTCAGTGGGATTACTTAGAGTGAGAAGCCATATTCAAAATATGAAAACTTAAGAGATTTTACTGATATTTTGTGGGTTTCTTAAAATTTTACCATTTGGAAGTAAAATTGTTATGAGATCTTTGCTTTTGTTGTGTAGCTGTCACGCTGTGTAGAAAACTTGAGAGTATGTCTCAAGCTCAAATGAAAACCCACCAAATTTTAAACCTGATATTTAACTGCAGCCACAGCTTTAGGTTCAACTTCTGATTTGTGAAAGTTTGGGCTTGGCAGCAGTGGAAACAGCATATTTCCCTTTGCAAAGCAGATGTGCACTTTGAACCTGGAGTACTGTTTTAGGTTCCCTGCTACAAGCTAGAGATTGAGGAACTGGAAAAAAGTCCAGTGAAGGGCAACCAAGATGGTCAGGGACCTGGAGCAAGTGACATAGGAAGGGAGACTGAGGGAGCAGAATTAATTAGAAACTAAAGGAGGATCTACTCACAAGTCTTCAGCTCCCAAAAAGGATACAGGTGGTTGTAGAGGAGATGGAGGCAGGCTCTTCAGAGAGGTGTACAGTGAATGGACAAGAGGCAAAAGTTACAAGGTCTAGTGAGGTAGATACTCACTGGGAATATGGGACAAATCTTCACAGTGAGAGCAGGCAACTACAGGAATGGCATGTGTGGAGAAACTGTAGAATCTCCCATAGAAGAAAATCTCAAAACTTGCCTTTTGAAGGCACTGAGGAACCTCATCTAATTTTAAGTTAGTCCTGTTTTGAGTGGGAGTCAGAGCTGTAATAATGTCCAGCAATCCCTTCCAACCTGCCTTATTCTATAACTGTATGTGTTGGCTTCTCTTTCAGGCTCCTTGATGCACTGGGACACATAGTGATAAAGAGTATTTGACTTATTCAGATGTAAGCATTTTTTCTTCAGCTTCCACAAAATATATCAGAAGTGTTGTCATTTGCTTCTCTAATCATTTTAATGAATATTAGCTACATAAAAACATCATCAAGAATAAGTGAAAGAGAAAATGAGAAAGTAAGATTACAACCTCTTGTTATATAGGTCCTAGCATGGACATGATGTTTCTATGCAATCTATTTGGTCAGAGGGGTATTTTTTTTAACTTGCCTGGTTTACTCTTTTCTTCCTAATTTACATATGCATTGTTCCCTTCATGATGTTGATCAAATAAATAGGCTTTGAGATTACAGCTGTGCTTTGTACGTAGCTTGGAGTTGGACTTTGCTCTCCAGTTGCAAACTTGGAATAAGAAAATGTAATCCCTACTGAGACAATTTTTCAGCTGAGAACTCTAAGCAGGATATATTCCCATTTTCACTACATTTTCCTACCTGAAAAGTTCCTTATTCAGATGTGAAGAATATAATTTTTAAAAAATGTTTAAAGGGCCAAAGCATCTTTCTATTTGAAGTACAAACTTTTTTTGGAGGCTTAGTTTTGCAGCATCATTTTGCAAGCTAGAATTCTTAACTGAGGCAAATTCTACAATAATTTGCAGTAATGTGACACCACTGTTGATTATACTTGTCAATTTGAATACAAACAAGTGCAGGGTGATTTAAAGTTTGCAAGAGAATTACTCTTCAAAAGTACTTTCTTTTGGAACTGTATGCATCTAAAATTTGTTTACAGTTACTAATTTGCAAGGATTTCTCCAGAAAGGTTTCTGGCTTTCTTCCTTGTGAGTAAACTTCTGGGTGGTCTGGGAAAGCAGATCAAAACCCTACAATGTAGTTTTCATTGGAGAAGGCATGCTTGTGTAATGAAAGTCTACTTTGAACAGTTATGAGTAAGTTGTTGGACATTAGAAAATAAAAGTCTTTGCTTATATGAATGTTTCAAAATCATTTTGTTTCAGAGACAAAAAAAATCTGAAGAACACTGAGGATATGCTGATAGTTTCCATTATAACTTTGTAGCTTTGAACGAAGTAATTTGAAATTTATTTTCCACAGAAACTAAGTGGTCAATCAAGCAGAGCCAGCTGAATTCCACTAAAGATCATAAATCCTGTTCTGACAAACAAAACCAAAAGTCCAGCCATTCCTACCAGTGAGCCTTAGACTGTCACCTGGAAAAGGCAGATGTAGATTCCTAGGCTCCACTAAATATTTGCTGTTAGAGTGGCATTTGTAAGTGCTATTCCACTAGAAGTTCTGTAGCTCCAGCAAAACATACAGGAAGTGTCTATCTCTCAATTATCCAATCACCTGACTATCAGTGTTTCTGCTCTGCTGGAGAGGAAGGAGATGTTTTCACATCATAGAAAGGAGAGATTCAGTCAAAGATTACAGTTGGATGAAGCAGTGTAAGATCTCATCAGAGACAGGTTGTGTACAGCCTTATTTATTAGAGGGTTGTGGATTTTTATATTTTACCACTACCATGGCTCCCAGTTGGAAAGTATGATGATGATGTCCTCTCATCTTAAAGCAAAATTGAGTTACCAGTAAGTAATAAATGAGGAGCCATGAAACCCAGCTATTTGTCCAGCAGGATTCTTTGGAAATTTGTAAGGCATTTTCACTTTTAACAGGTTTTTATATCTAAGGCAAACAGAGTGAGAAAAGGGTCTAGACTGTAGACATAAAATGTTTTAAGTACAGAGTATTCTTAGATTAAAAAATAAAATTATGTACACTGAAAATATTGGTTGACATGGTGAATACATGGTATTTTTCTCCTCATAAATCTAAAAAAATTTCTTGGCTTAAAACTCCATGGCACTTGTTTTGCTGACATGTATGTAACAACTTATTTAGAAACAAAAAGAGGCTCATACTGTCCTGTATTTGTAAACATAGGTTTTTCAGCTATAATTTGTCAATAATGACCTCTCTCTCTATTACAAGCAAGATTTAATTCATCTTAATGTGTAAAACTAAAGGGGTGAAGTTTACTATGTGAACTTATAGCACAGAAATTACAAAAGTTCATTAGGTATGTTCTTTGTTAAATGTCTTCTAAACAGTTTGCTGGGAAGTTTTGCAACACCAGAACACAGACCTTCTGTTCCTCCCACAGAGCTAAATTGTAACAAAATTAGGGCCCATACCTAGGATTTGCAAGACTTGTGACAAGGCTGATTTGGGTGAGAAGTAAACACTCCCTGTCCATTTCCTGTCCTGATGTATATAGAGCATTTGGAATAAATTACCAACAGCAGTACATCAGAACAATCTAAACATCAATTCTTTGGTAATCCCTTCATTTTTTATCTCTTAAACTAACAGTAATCTTCAGGGTAGAGGAAAATGGGCTTGCCAACATCCCTCGTTGTAGTAAACCATTAATGAACTGGTCAGGCATGTAAGATGAATCTCCTGTCTTGTCATATTGTTCTTAACAGCCCAGATTTTTCAACCAATACATCAATGTTGCTCAGTTGACAGTGTTTCATAGCATCTAGTATTTTCCTCAACAGATATAAAACCATCAAGGTATTAGTGAAGAAAGTGGATTTCTGTTTGCTAGAGTCTATACACTTGGATTATTTTTTCTTTTTTTTAAAAAAAAAAAAAAAAAAGATTGTGATAAGTATTTAAATGTGAGAGCAAGACTCCATTATCCGGTGCCACTGCTGATAAAGACAGCTGAGAGAGGAATCAACTGTGCAGTTGGGAGTTGTGCCATAGCCTAAAGTGTCTTTGGTTAGAGAGTCTTACAGGGTCTCACTAATCAACCAGGAAATGACAATGAATCTTATTCCTTTCCTTTTGTCTTTCAAAAGTCAGAACCAAGATGCAGAGTTCTTTGCTTCCCCATATTTGAGCAGATGAGGGAAAAGAAAAGTCTGGGCTTTCATGTCTATGGGTTTTTAAAAGCTCAGTGGAGAGTAATGAACAGGAAAAGACTTTCATGAAAATGTGGAATTAATTTCTTAAATAAAGTTCATTGCATCTATCAATTACTTAAACTGGCAATTTAGTAAATTAAACAGAAGCTGAGAATGCAAAAACTTCAGAGCTTGAGGAGAGAAATTGTATTAACAGAAGTCTGACATAAGATTCCCTGTATACCTTTTTGAGAATACAGGGATATTCTTGAATATAGAAAAATAACAGTAGCATTTGCATTTTGCAGTTGTCTTTACTTGCTTTTCTGCTGGGTACTGGAATGAATAGTGCATCTGGTGCCCTACTTGAGTTGAAGGGGTTAAGGAGGAACTGGTGTGAGTCTGAAGCCATGCTCACATGGGCTGTGCTGTGAGGTGTCTGAAGTGTCTTCAGAATGTAATCTCTCTAGGCAGGGACATGTTATGTTTGGCAACATTCACCTGCCATACAACATGATGTACCCTTACAATGCTCCATAAGGTAATATCCAAGGAATTCATTTAGCAAGGAAATCAGACAGCCAAGCAGCTTGGCTCAGTGGGAAAGCATGTACTTCCAAGGACATTGTCCTTAAAAACAGTCCTTAGTAATGGGTGAACATCAAAAGACTTGGAGTTCATTTTAGTTCAGATAGGAACAACATCTAAACTAATTATCCCTACAAATATGGACTGGAAATCTGGTAAAGCAGATTGTTAGATATTGTTAGATATCTGGTACTTCCTGTGTTTAAAATTTTTTGAACTTGAGGTCCTGCATTGCTTCACAATGATGGTCAATTTATTATTTCAGAAAAGAAGACAAGAGAAGTTTGGAAGAACCCACCTATTATGTAGTGCAGTATAAGTAAAATGTCAAGCCTGAAGACTGAAATGTTAAAGATAATCCCTTAAACTAAGATACATTTTGGGGAATCATCTAGCATATTTAGACTATCGCCAGTGGAGGCCTAAATGTTCTTAGATGCACTTTTACTTAAAGAATTCTTTCATATTTCCCTGTGTACTGAATTAATGAGAGTATTTAATATGTGGTGGTTTCACGGAGAAGTGATATCATCATTTTAATGCACTTCATGTCATGTCCTTAGTCAGAAATTAGTTTAAAACTAAGAAAAAAAGAAGACAAAACCCAAATCTATCAAGACACTTTGTCACTGAATATACTGAAAATTAGACTTTGAGACAGGGAAACTATATTAGTCCCACTGTTATGTAAATAATCATACTCAGCTGTATTTGACGAAGCTGTTATACATCTTAATGAAGCTCACTCAAAAATAACTGTCCACAATTCAAAACCATTTCTGCAGATAGTTTATATCCTGCAGGTATGTTAGTAAGACTTCAAGTAAGTGAATTCTTGAGGTGCAGTGTGTCCATCTGATCTTAAAAAGAAAAATAAAAATAATTGTAGCGAGTGGTAGGTGAATGTTATATGTCATTATTAAGTACTGAGTGATTATGGAGATGCAGCGTTGTGTCCTGAAAGGAATGTGTAGTATATTTGCCTCTTCCTGTAGTGTGTTGCAGAAAATTAAGGTGACCAGAAATCTCATTTTCTCCAGATGCTCTTAACATGGAGTCTCCAAGGACATGATGTGTTTTGTGTTATTTTCAAGTTTGATGTTCATGTGTGTCTTCAGAACGAGACAATATGTGAGTTCATTCAAGGTACCTGCTGATGGCGTGTGACGTCACGTATTTTCTTTATCAGGTTAGGATTTGTTGTGTCAGACGTAATGAAGTCAGAAGTAAAGTTCGCCAGGTATGGGAAACTGTATGGACACCGACACAATCTCATTCCAGGAAAGCAATTTCTTTTCAAGAAGGGCTTAATTTATTGACAGTCTTGGAACTTCAGGTGCACAGAGACCAAGCTGCTGCTTTGTCTAGAGCTGTTTGAAAAGTGATAAGTAATTTTTCTTGTTTTTCATGTATACTATCTTTTTCTGTGACAGTCCTACAAAAGACGTTTTTTCTTTTGAGATGCTCTTGGTTCTACCACAAAGTGTAAATCATCTGCAGAACCTCTATACACTAATTTAAGAAGTTGGAGCTAGAATGCAGGAACACTGAATTGCTCAGTTCATGCAATTTTGGCATACTGTAAATACCCAGAATTGTTGTTCATAATTATTCATTGCATATCTTCCTTTGTATAATGCATTCTCGTTCTCTAGAATACAAGAATTTTCTGTTTTCAAGAGGTTGAGATATTTTCTGGTAGAACTGCAGAAATAAATGAGAGGAAATTAATCTTTCAGTATCGGTGTTTACTCCCTCAGAACTTTGATGTCTTAATAGGTGGAGAGGTGTGTGGTTTTGAGGTGGTGGGAAATTAGTGAACTTGCACCAAACTGTAGAGGTTAGACATCCACAGTCTTTCTTTTTTTTCTTTGTTCAATTTTTTTTTTTTTTTTTTTTTTTTTTGGTATGTGTGTGTGTATGCATGTCTTCAGTTGGATGGAGAACCTCTTTGTAACCCCAGTATCTCTGACATATAATAGTCACATCTTTAAAAAATTTATGACCTATTTATGTCACTTTTGTCCTACACCTGCCAGTTTGCACTGTAAAAATCCCAGTGTTTTAAATCTGTGCACCTCAGAAGTAAGAAACTGTGCAAGTTCTGTCTGAAAACTTGTTTTCTTGGACTAATAATTACATTTGTTGCTTTGCCAGAAGATCATTCTATTTCATCTTAATGCTTGCATTGTGATTTGTTTTCTTTCCTGACTCTGAACTCACTAATTGAGACTCTTCCTCAGCCTAGGAAATCTCAAAGTAGTCTGTATCAACAGGAGTCCCACCTATCCTACCACTTGAAAGGTTTTCTCTACACACAGGGCTGTACAGAACAGAGGTGCAGGCTTTTGGATCTGTGAACCTTGTTTCTTCCAAGGAAGGAAACCAAGGCATGGATGAATTTCCTGTTCTTAGCCAGCTGCATTTTTGTGTTTTGTTTTGATTTGAGATGAACGTTATCTAATCACAACATTTTTGCCCTGAATTTGCTTCCTTCCTGTCAGGAATCTACACATACTGTACCTCCAGAGAACTTTATTTGTGCTTCTCTTGAGTCTCTATACATCTGAAAGAACTCCATTATAGTCACTGGTGGAATATGTGTACAAACCAACCAAATAGCAAAATCCCCCAGTAACTTTCTCTCTAATTCGAGCACATATAAAGTGAGTATCGTTATTTGGAAACATATTTTTTTTCTTTGTGGAACGTTTTTTAATGTATTGTGACTAATTCATAAGGCATTTCTATTGTTTTATGAGGCTGGAATAAATTTAATAAGTATTAAGTCTGGTTTCTTAAGCAAGAAGTATTCTGTGATCACACTGTGCACAGCTGCCTTTCTTCACTCGTAACTTTTAAACCCATTGACATGTGTCAGGCAAACTTACAGAGGAGAGACATCTCAAGGATAATTAGCTTCTGGCAGTTTTTATAATAAAGGTGGCTGGATAAAGGAGAAAACTGTTGCAAGTATGTTCGTGTAGGAAAAGGAGGTGGCAAGAAAGTATTGGACAGAAGAGGATATACAAGGAGTGTGCGTTTGTGCCTGACCACTGAAGAAGTACGAATGCAGCATTGCTGCAAAACCCAGAGGCACATTTTGTTAGCTTTTGGTTGCTTAGAGTTATTACTCTAATTTCACCTTTGAAACAATGATAGAGTTCACATCTTCACACTAAATTTGGTTGCCTTTTCTCATAATATACTGTGAGTAAATCAGAAGCTATGTACAGAATTACCTGGATTAAGTTCTGTAGCCAAAATTAGTCTGTGTTCTAGGGTTAGATAATCACAGATTTATTCAGGAAAAGAGACAATTTCTGTTATGGATATATATTCATGTATTATTTGAAGAGAATCAAAATTCAATTTAATTCATTTTTCCAAGCACTGCTGGGGAACACAGATAGAAAAGTAATATCAATAATTTATCATGCTAGTTGACTTAACAGTGGTATGTTACTGCATTACTTACTATATATGGTTCTTCTAGGCTGTTCTTTTTTTTAGTATTTGAAACAACACTGGTTGAAATCTGTATCACTGCTGGAATTTAGTAGGTCCATTGTAAGTAGAAGAAAAGTAAGAATAAGGAATATCAGAATGTGTTGACTTTTTAAAATTTCTTTCTTTTTCTGATTTTCTGGAAGCCATACTTACACCAGCAAATCTTGAAGGAAAACAATATAAAGTTATTTCTGAATAACTCTAGTAAAAACAGCGTGCAGACATATGAAATTAATTCTTTTTATCATCATCTTGTATAAGTGATTTAATTAAACTATAGATTTTTGACATCACAGACAAGTAAACAAATTCTCCTGAATAGAACGTGTTCCTCAAATAGCTGGCACCTTCTTGACATAATCTCTGCTCAAAATCACTGGAAAGGGAGTACTTGGAAAACAGAGAACAGACTATCTGGGTGTGTCAGAGAAGTTTGTGAGGGTAAAGACTATGGAGCAAACATCTCAAATATTCATGTGCAATATTAATAGATAATATTAGTGCATTACCCACATGTGAAAATACAATGACATTGTATTGTATATTGTGACCTTTCAATAAAATTTACACTTTTTCTCTTTTTCTCTTCTTGTAAATCTGCATGCTCTTGAAAAAGAATATGGTATTATCGAATGATTTTTATCTTTTGTCCATTTGTCTTTCTGGTAATCTGGTAACTTTTTTACTTCTCATCATATCTGTATCAAAGAGGGAATACTTTTTAAAACATTGAACAATTCAGCTGCATTGAAATATAATTAACTGGTATGTAGTCAGATTTTTGCTTGATATCGCCACATTTCCACTATTGCAACATTATATCAGCAACAGGGTATACCTAACCTGATTCAAGGGGAATGTCTCGTCTTGTGAAAATACCAGTGCTTGCCATTTGTGAATGACAGGAAACACCCTTTTTGTGCTGTTTCAGTACTACTGCACGTAGTGCTGACTAGACCAGATAATGATGAAAACCTAACAGAACTGAGAACCATTAAAGGTAGGCTGAAGAATCACACAGAGTCAAGTGTTATTTCTGAAAGCTGGTAGAAAATTAGAAAATCCAAATTGTCCGTAAAGAACCATAATAAGCAATCCCATAAGTCCATTTAATGGATTTGAGAGACTAGCTGACTAAAAGAAAGGAGAAATGGGGTGATAGTATAAGGGGTATATCAAAGCCTGAATGAATGCTGCAGAAATCTATTCAATATTTCAATGCTCAGATTTCTGGGCTTATAAATAATGAGGTTGCACTGAATGACATGAAATATTTTGTGAAATGGGCTCATTTAAACAGTTTGGGGTTTACTTGGACAAATACATAGGCTGTATTTAGGAACAAAGAATGATAAGAGTATATAACTGGTTGAATATGATGTTTTTATATATTGCTGTAACAGAGAGAGACACTTCATCTTATATGTACAATGAAGGGAAACACAAGCAACAGAGGGAAGGTATTACTTTGTGAAATGGTCATCTGAACTGTTATGCTGCTACAGAAAACTTGCTGTCAGTTCTACTCTTAACACAGGATTTCAAAAGAGATCTGAAGGATTGGTCTAATTATGTAAAACATACCTTACTGGTATACTGTTTATTATATAATGAGTGAGGAAATGCAATCAGTTTGTCCTACTAGAATAGACTTCTCTGTCACTTTAAGTATTCACATAAAGATAGAATAACTTATATAAAGAACTTACACATGAAGCTGAAATTATGATCATGAGCAGTGAAATGATTGCTGCTGTTATTGGTGATAGGAATTCAGGCTTAGGTAAGTATGCATACTTTCGAAGGAAACACCTGACATGTGGGCAAAGTGGACTTATAGAAAAAAAAGTTATCCAAAACAACGAAACTCCCCCTCCATATATTTTAAATTTTGTCATTTATTGTGAGTACTAATGTTTAGGTTAGTTACAATGTACTGATCTCTTTATTAAGAGCGTAAACATTGCCCATTACTTATTTAATGTTTCTGAGAAATTTTCCCCATGCACACCCACATCCCTGAAAACACAGGGGTGAAGTCTGACAAATACATTTCTCACCCAATATAGAATCATAGAATCGTTTAGGTTGGAAAAGAGCCTTAAGATCATCAAGTCCAACCATTAACCTAACACTGCCAAGTCCACCACTAAACCATATCCCTAAGCACCACATCTACACATCTTTTCAATACCTCCAGGGATGGTGACTCAGCCACTTCCCTGGGCAGCCTGTTCCAATGCTTGACAACCCTTTTGGTGAAGAAATTTCTCCTGATATCCAATATAAATCTCCCCTGCTGCAACCTGAGGCTGTTTCCTTTCATCCTATCACTTGTTACTTGAGAGAAGACATCAACACCCACCTCACTACAACCTCCTTTCAGGTAGTTGTAGAGGGCAATAAGGTGTCCCCTCAGCCTTCTTTTCTCCAGACTAAACACCCCCAGTTCACTCAGCTGCTCCTCATAAGGCTTGTGCTCTAGACCCTTCACCAGTTTTGTTGCTCTTTGATGCACTCCAGCACCTCAGTGTCTTTCTTTAGTGAGGGGCCCAAAACTGAACACAGTATTCGAGGTGCAGTCTCACCAGTGCTGAGTACAGGGGGACATCCACTTCCGTAGTCCTGCTGACCATGCTATTTCTGATACGAGCCAGGATGCTATTGGCCTTGTTGGCCACCTGGGCACACTGCTGGCTCATATCCAGCTGGCTGTTGACAACAGCCCCAGGTCCTTTTCCGCTGGGCAGCTTTCCAGCCACTTCCCCAAGCCTGTAGTGTTGCAAGGGGTTGTTGTGACCCAAGTGCAGGACCCGGCACTCAGCATTGTTGAACCTCATACAACTGGCCTTAGCCCATCAATCCAGCCTGTCTAGATCCCTCTGTGGAGCCTTCCTACCCTCAAGCAGATCAACACTGCCACCCAACTTGGTGCTATTTGCAAATTTGCTGAGGATGCACTCAATCCCCTCATCCAGATCATTGATAAAGATATTAAACAGAACTGGCCCCAATACCAAGCCCTGTATATGTCATAGCTAAGAACCAATCCTGACCCTGTTTGAGTACATTGCTTCCAGTTACCATGTTGTTTAGATAGTCCAGTCACCTTTTGAAAGCAGATCTGTTTTGGAACCAACTTTGCTATTGCCAGCTCATTGCCAATACTTATGTTAAATAAATATATTGGGTAAAGTATTAAAGAATTGAGAGTATTTGCTTGTTCTTGTTCTTAGAAAGGCAAATGAAAAATTTTGTTTCCGAGACTCATTGTAGTTCAGAAAGGTTACCCAAAATTGTCAGGAAGTTAGTGAGACAATTCCACAGTAGGCATCAGCTAAAAATACTGTGCAAAGTGACTAATCATACAACTGATTTTATATATATATATATATATATCTACATGAAAATGGCATTAATAATCATGGGCAAAAATGCCCAGATAGGATAGATTTTTTTGGTTTTACTTCCTAGAAAGATGACAAGAGGCTTAAGCTTTTTTTGTAGTGATTTTAAACTAAGTAACAAAGTCAGACTAAGATCAGACTAAGATACGTGTTGTTCTGAGCCACATATTTACTTATTCATATTTAGTCTTACCTCTAAAAAGGTTTTATTTTATCCTGTGTACCCTTAACTTACTTCCAGAAATTTTGGTGTCACAATCCAAAGATGGGACATACCTAAAAAATAAAAATAATAAAAAAAGATGTGGAGTTCTTAACCCCTCAAATTCCAATGATCACAGGTTAAAGAAATAGTGTGGGACTGTAATTTCTTGGTTTGATCAATCAAAAATATCAGATCTTAAAGATCTGAATGGTCTAGGAAAAACTATTACTAGCTGATATTCCATTTAAAAAAAAAATAAGGACAATCTCTAAAGAGAAGAATTATTTTTTCCTATTTGGAGAGCAAATGAGATCCGTTTATTTAAATCTTGATATTCATGTAACTTGTTCTTAAAGATCTCCAGTAATGCAAACTGCTTTGCACACTCCCTTCTAGAGCTTATCATTACAATTTTGTCCTACCTGCTATGATCAGACAGAAGGGTTTTTTCCTCCTCTACTGCAGTGACAGCAGCTCTCCTTTTATTTATTTTTTTTTTATTTTTTTTTAAAAGGCAGTTATTGTCTTTTCTTGTGTTTGGATTAAAAAACTGTGCCCTTTTATCTGTTGCTAATTTGATTTTGTCCTTCGGACACTGTCTTGAAGTGTGTGTTGAGAAGCAAAAGTAGTTATGTCATTTGTGCCCTTGTCGTGTTAAACAAAATGTAGGCTGTAATGGGCTCTTGTGCCTTTCATACATCTCATGTGCTCTCATACATCTTCCTGTGATTTTTTCTTTTATTTTGTTTTGGAAGACTATATTTCTAATTTTTACTTAGCTTGTCAGTCTCTTCACTCCCAGATCATTTGCAAAATTTCTTAGTTGTCTTTGTACTCAAATTTCCAGGAAAATTGTTAGTAATTGCGTGGAGAAGTAGCAGTGGCAAGCGGTTCATTGGACCTTTCTGTTGCAGCTGGTACCTGGAACCTAGGACACAGGGTGTCAGATTGACAGACACCTTCAGAAGGTAGTCACCAACAACTAACATCCTTTGTTCATTCCTGTGAGTGGTGGTTGTGAATCTCAAAGCCTTCATGCTATACAGATTGTGTTTATTGATCTTGAAAGCTGTATTTCTGTTTATGAGATAAATATTGCCAAGGAATGGGAAAAAATTTTAAGGAAACTGGCAATACACACACACACCCACCCACCCACCCCCCCCGTTCTTATTTTTAAGAAACAGAAACTCGGCCCACTGTGTAAGCCCTGAGAAAAATTACACATGCTCAACTTTGAACTTGGCAGCATCACTAGCATGTTGAAAGTGAAGCTTCTGCTTAATCTTACAAACAAGATTTCGGTGATCATTTACATTAACAGGAAGCATTGCATTTGCAAGTCTGCAGTCTGTCTCCAGCAACACTGAAGATTTTAACACTGCATACATTTTTTACGAAGTTGAAAAGAAAAAGTTAACATATGTAAAACCCACTTGGATGAATAGACCACTAGAAAATTTTGTTAGATGAGAGGAATTTTAGTTCCTTGGTAGAGGGGCTTTCTGTCTTTCTAGACACCTCTTCCTTCAAAACAAAGGAAAAAAAAGTGTAATATTTTTGTTCCATGTCAATATATGCTAGCTACTAAATGCTTTAATAAAAGGGAAACAGGGAAACTCTCCACCCCCTCTTTTTTTAGAATACACCTTCATCTCATTCTTGCACACAGTCCTCTAAAACCATTTCTGATGGCAACTGATGGTAATTGGTAGCCAGGAAAGAAAAAAAGCCATTAAATATTAAAACCACCATTTCAAATAGTGATCTCTAAATCAAACTGTGACCCAGATAGTTTTGCAGTGTGCCAAACAATGATCTCTGTCTACTATAGCGTGGAAAAATGAACCAAGAAAAAAGGATGTCACTTGATTATATCTGGGGACGTTATACTGACAGTTTTTATTTCTTCATTCCCCCTATGAACTAGAAGTGTTAGAAAATGAGATTTGGAAGCCACAGATTACATGTATGTGTACTTGTGTATTTATATTTGTACCTGTGTATTTATATATATAGTTGTGTATTTATATGTGTACATGCTCACTTTTATTCCACGTGTGTGTAATACTGCAGAAATAACTTTTGTGTTTGAAGAAGTCGACCAACATTTACATATACATGGATGCAATGTCACACGTAATTTAATAAAAGACAAATATATGAAGATTAACTGCAAACTGTTTCACTTTGTGAAGAAGAAAACAAACATCTTGTGATTCTCTTACCTTTTTTTAGGGGTAATCCATTAAATTTTATATAGGACCTGACTGTGAGGTCTTGTTTTCAATCAGGTCTTTGCTAAAAATTTTGTATTGCCAATTACGATCTGTGTGGTGGTTTGGCCTGCTATTTTTACAGTTGCCCTGCTTAGTCTTGCTTTGCTTACTGCTAGCTGGTGTACTGTTTGCTACTCCTGCTGTTACCACAGATGATTAAAAACTTAAGAGAAAAAATTTGCTACAGCCTATGGGTGGCAGACAGAATAGGCTCAGTAAGAAAGATACAATAACCGTGATGGTATCAGTTCATTATCTAAATTTGCAAAAATGTAATCTTCAACTTAATCTGCTGTTCTGTTTAGTTTTCCAGACTGTGACCAGGTACCTTTTCATAGCCATAGAAAAATGCACTATTAAATCTAAATAATGAGATACTGCAAAATAAGCAATATTTATTTAGCTTTAGAATATAATGTTCTAACTCTAAATGCTTGAGTCATTTAGTTACCCTGCTCTTTTTACCTTCCTTAATTTTCCTCTTCTTCACTTAGAAATTAAAACCAACCCTCATATACTTAACTTTGTCTCTTCTTCTGATGGTAATTAGGAGATTCTGACAATAGCACCAGTGTGTACATTTTATGTACAGGCTCAGCCAGTTGTTAGCTTCCTCTTCTTTAGTTTTAAGGGTGGTTTATTTATGTTCAATTCCTCCTGTATCCAAAATATGTAAACAAAGCAATCATAGTTAACTGTGTAGCTAATTTTAGAAGTCTCTTAGTGTATACTTTACACCAGGAATAGAGTTTGAGCTATGAAAAATACAATAGCTCAACCAGGGAAGCTATATGCAGTGCCTGCAATTCAGCCTTGCTGGTACTGAGAAGAGATTGACTTAAGTGTTTGGGTCTGCATTTGGGCTTGCATTTGATTCCAAGGCAAAGAATTTTCAACAGCAACAACAAGCCAACAGAATTGAAATTCACATAACTTCTCAGTGAAACTTAAAATGTTATTTGTTAATCAGTATCTTCCACTAAAATTATACATGGCCTGGGAATAGCAGCTTCCTATCCCCATTGTAGTGAATTATAAAATCTTAGCGGCGGTTGTGGGGTCTTTTCCTCCCTGTTTTATGCATTCTTTTTTTATTTCTTTAGAAACAAACACACCCTATTAATTATGTCAAATTAGCTGTAAGGACTGTTTCAGAAAATGAGATTTCATGAATGCAAACATGGTTTTAGTAAAACACAATGACTTCCAAAATATACTACATTGTGCTCCCCAGAAGTTCAATTTATGGGCATTACAATAGTATGAAGAAGAGGCAAGTATTTAATTGCATATTTCTACATATTCTGTAGTAAGATATAATCTGTGTTTCAGTGGAACTGTAAAAGTAAAAATGGTTAGAGATTAGAAAAAAACGTGGTCAGTGATACTTGCAAACTTATTCACATACTATGAAAACTTAAACTCCTGGTGTAGCTAAGTATCTCCTGAGAAATAATATCTTTCTGAAGCAGTATATGCCCTAAACTGGCTGTTCTTGTAAGCTCTCAATACTGACTAACCACTTTGTCCCCCTTCCTGTGACCCTCTATTTGCTGTGAAGAATCTGCTGTTAGCGTCCAAATACGACTTTTAATGGAGCATTTTGCAGTTTGTTTTGCCCAGCCAAATGAGGAAGGACCTGGGGTATGGATGTGAAGTGCAAAGGCCATACAATATAAAAGCTTAGAAAAATAGGAGCTTCATTAGTTCTCACACTTTTAAAATGAGTAATTCCTGTCTTTGCCACTGGGCATTTAGAAAACACTTTTGGTAGTTATTCCTCCAAAACACACTGCTTTTCTCAGAAAGCTTTTTAAAGGAGTAATAACCTAGGTTATGGGTGAAGAAATAAATATGTATATCAATTCAGGCTTTATAAATACAAAGAGCTTCATAAGGTAACACATAGAGCCATTTTTGGGTTCTATTTAACATTTAGTTTCCTAAGAATTAAGACAGAGCTGCAAGGTATCAAATCAAACATAATTTTTTTCCAAGTGTGGAGATTCAAACCCTCCAAAAAGAAACTGAAATATTCAGTTATATGCATCACAAATAACAGCTGAAGATAAAATTTATTCATATATCTAAAAAAATGACAGTTGTCATTTGTGGTGTTATCCGTTTCTTGTCTGGCAAAGATGTGTCCTTACTACAAGTTGTATTTAATATTATACTCATTCAGCTGGCATTTGTGCATGTTTCTTGGCACTTTCACAAAAGATGAGAAAACTGCTTTTACCCAGTGGTATTACTGTGTGAAGTGAAAAAGGCAGATTCAAGACCCCTCCTGATTATTTTGTTTCTTTTTAGTATATATTTTTGATGAAAACAGATTAACAATTGAACCTTGAAGTGTTGCTTGTTATGCACCATCAGTCGCCCTTTAATTGCAGAACTAAGTTTTATTTCTAACGAAGAATAATGTAATAGATTTTTAAGAGACTAATAGATTTTTAGTATTCTAAGAAGCTTAGACACAGGTTTTGAGTATATTTGCCAAACAATTTTGCCACTGTCTTTGTTATACATGATTGTCATGACCTGGACTGGAAGTCCAGAGAGTCGCAATGGTTCTGTGATCCCCTTGGGTTAAATTAGGGTGAAATGACAGCAAACGACTGGTTAAAATTTTTTACTTGTAGTAGAAAACAATTTAAACTTGGAAAAGGATGATAAGCAATGTGGTCTCTTATAAATCTATAAGAAAGAAAAGAAAGGAAAGAAAAGAAAAAGAAAGGAGAGAAAGAGAGTCAAAAAAATCCCGATCACCGCCCCTGGATCCAGCGTTGTCTCAGGTCCCTTAATCTTGGGTGGTGTGTGCACCTCACAGCAAAGTTTCTGTTGCCTTTTAAGTTCATTTTATCAACTGATTAGCATACTAGAGGAGGAGGGGCAGGTATTCCACAAACTCATTTCCATGACAGACGAAGAAAAAGGTGGAGCATGGGTTCTGCACATACATTGAGAGGGAAATGAGGTGTACCACCCCTTGTCCAATTGAGTGGGTGGTGGTACTCACCCTGCCCACCTCTTACCAGTTTTTGTCACCTCTTCAATGGAAAAGGCACAAAGTCATTAGCAAGACATGCATGGTGTCTGACTTCCACAATAGAGCCAAAGTTTCAGGCTTACACAATGGAGCCAATGATTAGCGGTCCTTGTGCTTGATGGGAAGCATTTGGTTTTGCTCAGTCCATGTCTCCCCCTTTGAGGCTCATCTAAGGAGTTTGTCAATGCAACTGCAAGAAAGTGGGGGGTGCATCCTTCCGTACACTCCCCCTTCTTTGGGTGACATTCCTTAGACTAATCCAAAGGTCACAGCTTGAGGTTTTCTGTGTCGATGAATTTTTGAGGCATTATTTCCTTCAGTTCCTTACAACGATCAGTTTTCTTTCCAGGATCATAAAGTTTGGGGTTTGTATTTTTTTTTTTTTGTGGTGTTGTGGGTTTTTTGTAATGGAGCAAGTCTATTCTCCTATGTCTGTTGTATTCAAAATTACTTACCCTTATTTTATCATCTGTATTCCTTTCTCTACCTGCACCATGTCATCAAGAAGCAGATCAGCCTGAAGTAAGGTAACTTCAGAATAGGGATTTTTTTATATAAAAATATTACAGCACTTTTAATGTAGCTTTTGTTGTTCTTGCTTGTACTGTGTTTAGAGAGATCATTATGTGCTATACATATTTTAACTGAGTGCATTCTGGAACTCATTTCTTGCTTGTATTTCATTAAAAATATTATGCCAATAACTAACTTTGTTAACGTGTGCTTATGCTATTTTGCATTTCCCCTCTTTGTTGCTTGGTTTGGTCTGCAATGATTGTAGATCTCTTCTGTTTTGGTTTCTTTTCATGTTAGTGAGCCCTTTCTGTTCTTTCTGCAAAGCACCTATTGCTTATGTATTACACTGCTGCATATTTCCACAATGTCTCTTGGGCTAACTTCTTAGTGGTAAGTGAGGATTCTACAAAACTCCACTCTTGCTCTGAGGGAGATGAAAACTAAATTTCTGATGTTCTTCCAAGTTGCAGGGGAAGGTTTTAAAATATGACCCTGTCCACCTGAAACACTGAGGTATACTGCTTGCCAAAATACCATTATAAAATTATGTGATATTTAAACTGCTTCCATGGTATTCTGTTGGCAATGCCAAAAGATATTTATTAAAATGTAAACTTATATTAAGTGTTGACAAGTTTTAATAAAAATTTTCTAGAATTCTTAGTGGTGGGATTCTACAGCAAAATAATAAAAGCCCTGTGAGCCTTGTGGGGCATCTTACATCATTCAGTTACCCTTTATAGTGTTTAACCAGAGGAAAAAAAAAGACATTTAAGCATTTTATCAGATGTCAAACTAGCTTAAAGACCTGTAGCTGGTTAGAAAATTTATTTAGCTTTCACAGTTTGTGACAGATTCAAAGGCCACTTATTTGCAATAATCAGCAAAAATCCTTCAGTGGGTTAGATAAAACAATTTTTTTAAAAAAAGAAAGTCCTGATTAGCAGAACTGGTTCTTATTATGTACTGGAAGAGCCATGTATAGAGTTTGGGGGCTTACTTAATTTTGTCATGGCTTGCAAATTTTCAGTTCAGTTGAAATTAATATTTGTGTTGACTATGAATACAAAACAATACCTGCAACTAAGGTATAGGTATTATCAATGTTTGACAATCAGTATTAGTTAAAACTAGATGTAAAACAAACAATACATTTCCAATGATAATCCTATTTTACATTGATAAGTTTTATCATGTTAACACAATTTTGAAGAAAAATCATTTCCTTCAATCATTATAGTAGTCAGAGGCTGAACTAGGTGGCATTTCTCTTGTTGTTACTTGTAATGAATGTTTGCCATTAGTAATAAATTGTCACACACACATACGCTCACATGCGCACAAGTGCACACACTCAATCAGAACCCTGCCACACCTGCCTTTTAGTTAAAATGCTGATATTTCCCAATATAAAAAATACAGGGCTCTCCTGCTGCCCAGTTTGAAAGACATTCTGCTGCTTCTAAGGACATTTTAGAGTGTGTTTTCAAGTTTAATCCCCTTTTCCATCAGATCATGGCTGGATTATTTTACGCTGTCTCCTAAGATTAGTCATTACTCATTTATCCTGAAGACTGCGTTTTAAGGAAACTTAAAATTTTCTGTATCTTGCTTTCATGTCATATTATCCACCCATAATTCATACTGAAGGAATTTTTTATTAGTGACGTGCCTCTTTACTGAGGATGAGGAAGACATACCCATGGAAAGACACTAAAATCACCTGGTGCTTTAAGTAATTTTTCACTTCATTGTAGGATTTTTTTTCTTTGAATTATGAGCATAAGACTAGCTGTCAGTGTTGAACTCTATTTGTTATATACTATGAAATGAAAGATTAATCTGAATTATGTTCCCCAAAAGGATTTTTCCTGATGTCACATGGTACTTCACCACATAAGGGGAGGTTTGCAGATGTAGACACAAACCATTTCTTTTCACAAGGACCTGATACCAAAGCTGGTTTTGCAGCTACAATTACATTAAGCCCTCTTAAGACACATGCAAAGTTTTAGCATGGAATGAAGCCTAAGTCAACTCCATTCAAAATGCTGTGATGGATATTTGCATGTCAGTGCCCTTTCTTTTCTCTAGAAAAGGATATTTGTTCTGTGACTTTAGTGAATTGAAGGAAGAGTTCCTCATAATCCAAATTATTCTGCACATCTCTCACCAGATAAGATTGAAAATATGGAGAAAAGTTCCTGCCAGCACACAGGTTCTCTAATCTCTTGCCTCATATACAGTGCCTAAATAAAGTATAAATCACAGGTAAAGCTCTTCTTATATAGTTCTACATCAGCATGAACATTTGATGTAATAGTTACAGAAGAGAAAAATTTATTCAATAGACAATATTACCTGTCTTGCTAATGTAATTATGCTGTGTAAAATTAAGGTAAAAAACGAATATGGATTACATTATATCTGTAAAGAATCTACAAGAAATACTAACAGGAATGTTTATGTCATTTGATCTAATTTACATTGATTAAAGTTTTTAACTACTATTTTTAAAAAAAGTTTTAACAAAAATCAAAAGACTTGGCATTTGGTTTTGCGTAACAGAATACCTGTAAAATCAGATAATTCCAATTATGGAGAATTTGCCCAGGCATTATGACTGCATTGTAATTATTTTTAATATGAAAACTCAGAAGAGTAGCATGTTCACAATATTTTGGAGACTTACAATATTTAAAATTAATTTGAACCGAGCAAGGAGAAACTGCTTTTGAGGCATTCGGTTCTATGTTTCATAGTTTTGCAGTTGTCCATGATAACTTAAGGACTCCGTAACTACAAAAGTCCTGTTCTCTGTCTGATCTTTATCTTGTTTTGAATGACTAGATTAACAGTTTTATCAGTATTCAGATTTTCTACTTCAGACCCAAGAATTCACTGCTCTGGATCCAAACCTGTATGCAGCATTACTATTTGTGACTCTCCCAGGCTTAAATAAGAAGTCAGGAAGAAACCTTATTTAATTTTCAAAGAGGATGTAAGTTAAAATCTAGATGATATCTAGCAATGTACTGGAAAAAATGTTGGCAAACTGAATTTCGTAACCAATTTATTATATTCCAAGCACTAAATAAGTTAGTTTATTTCAATATTAAATTAAATAAATTTAAATTTTCAATTTAAATAAATATTAAATCTCACCACCCTCACAGAAAAGAATTTGTCCCTTATGTCTAAGCTAAATCTACCCAGTTTCAGTTTAAAATCGTTACCCCTTGCCCTTTTGTTACAGGCCCAGGTAAAAAGTCTTTCCCTATCTCTCTTACAAGCCCCCTTTAATTATTGAAAGGCCACAATAAGGTCTCCCTGAAGCCTTCTCTCCTCCGGGCTGAACAACTCCCAACTCTCTCATCTTATTTTCAAGAAGAGGTGCACCAGTGCTCTGATCATATCTGTGGCCTTCCTCTGGACATGCTCCAACAGGTTCATGTCTTTCTTGTACTGGGGACCGCAGAGTTGGACACAGCACTCCAGGTGGGGTCTCACCAGAGCAGAGTAGAGGGGAAGAATCACCTCCTTCAACCTAATGGCCACACTTACACAGCCCAGGATGAGATTGGCTTTCTGGACTGCAAGTAATTTTTCATCCACAAATATCCCCAAGTCCTCCGCAGGGCTGCTCTCAATCCATTCATCCCCCAGTCTGTATTGATGTTGGGGATTGCCCTGACCCATGTGCAGGACCTTGCACTTGGCCTTGTTGAACGTCATGAGGGTTTCATGGGCCCACCTCTCAAGCCTGTCAAAGCCCCTCTGGATGACATCCCTTCCCTCTGGTGAATCAGCGGCACCACTAGCTGCAGCATGATAGATTCTTTTGCATCCCTTAAAAACAAAACTTACATTTATCTTTGCCATACCTCTTACACGTAACAGCAGAGCGCAAAGAAAAATTAATTCTTTCCATAGAGTAGTACCTTGGCTGTGTCTCACTGAGATCAGCATTAAACAAAGATCGCTTGTAGGAATTTGATGTCTGCATGATGACTCTTTATTCTAGGTCAATGTCTGGTTTGTCCTGAAACAAACAAAATGTATCTGTACTAAAGAAAGTATCTAGAGTTTTGGAAACATTACCACTGTTATAAATTAGTATTAAAATTTAGTGAGTTTAAAACCAGTAGGTTTAAAGCTCCTTCTGACCTTTGTCAAGGTCCTTTTTAAAAAGAAAAATCACACCTGGATGACAGTAAGCAAGACTGACTTAATTGAAACATTCACTAGCAGTCATTCGACTTGAAACATTAAATGCATTAAACAATTAAAGCTGGTTATTTTCTCCTAGGTTCCTTTCTGATGGGTTCATTTCTTATTGATGGGAAGAGTATAATAAAGAAAGGGGAGACTGTGTACTGCATGCCAAAAGCAATTGTTTCTCACAATAGTGTAATCATTTAATTGATTAGGAGAGTGCTCAGATGATCAGAGAAGTGGAAATGGATGAAGTGACAGTGCTGGAAAGAAAACAAGTTGAAGTAATCAAAAAGCTCTGGGAAGACCCAGGAATTCAAGAATGCTTGAGGGAGTACCAGCTCTCAGACTCTGCTAAGTAGTAAGTACATTGCACAATTACAATGACAAGCCAGACTTAATGAAGTTAATCATAGAATCATTTAGGTTGGAAAAGACCCTTAAGGTCATCAAGTCTAACCTAACACTGCCAAGTCCACCACTAAACCATGTACTTAAGCACCACATCTACACATCTTTTCAATACCTTCAAGGGATGGTGACTCAGCCACTTCCCTGAGCAGCCTGTTCCAATGCTTGACAACCCTTTTGGTGAAGAAATTTTTCCTGTTATTCAATCTAAACCTTCCCTGGTGCAACTTGAGGCCATTTCCTCTTGTCCTATCACTTGGGAGAAAAAGACTGACACCCATCTTGCTACAGCCTCATTTCAGGTACTTAAAGAATGGGAAAAGGTCTTCCCTGAGACTTCTTTTCTCCAGACTAAACAACCTGTCACATCCCACTCAGATTCATAAATCCCCAATGGAGCGGACAACAGTGAGACACGTCTCAAAGTCCAAACATTTATTAACTACACACAATGTACTAATTGGACTCACGATAATTGGCTAAGTATATAATGAGTTGTGGCAAGCAGTACAGTATGCCTTGCATTGCTTAATGGTAGTGAAGGAAAAGGGGAAAAAGGAAAGGGGGGGATAGAGGGAATAGAGGAACAGAGATCACCAGTCTGAGTTTCTGCGTCGATCCGGCCAGTGAGGGTTCCAGGAGGCATCTGTCTTCTTCGCTTCACTGCACTCCCTGGGCCTCCCCCCTCTTCCTCCCCTCAATTTATACACACTTGCCTTGGGTCCATCCCCTGGGTTGACCCACATACCTACGTTTCCCGTGTATGGGGAGGGGTAAGGTGTTTCATGGGATGATGTAATTAGCATGATCATGTTAGTCTTCATTAGTGTATTGAGGGGTGTTAACTTTAATATGCATTTTGTGGATAATGAATCAAAGGTCATTCACCGGACAGATGGCCCTTGAAATTTGGCCAGGTGCACCAGAGCAGAGCCATCCTGTCTCCACAGGGCTCCCTCCTCCAGCTGCATCCTGTGTTTTTCAGGTAGCCTTATCAGCTTCGACCTCCACACCATCCACACCGTGACTACAGATTTGTCTTGCGAGTGTTTGAGGCATTCCTTAGCTCGGAGGGCCTCAACTTTTATCTCTTTCTCAGGCTGTTTTTCTCAGTCCGTGTTTCTCGCAGGCCTGGTTTTTCGTCTCTCACAGCACCCCAGTTCCCTCAGCTGCTCCTCAGAAGGGTCTCTAGACCCTTCACCAGCCTTGTTGCTCTTCTCTGGACATGCTCTAGCACCTCAATGTCTTTCTTGTAGTGAGGGGCCCAAAACTGAACACAGTAGCGAGGTGCAGCCTCACCAGTGCTGAGTACAGGGGGACAATCACTTCCCTAGTCCTGCTGGCCACAGCCTTTCTGATACAAGCCAGGATGCTGTTGGCCTTGTCGGCCACCTGGGCACACCACTGGCTCATACATGAAGAGCTAGATTCACTCTGATTTTGTTAGTTATACCTGTGTCTCTGTTGGCCTGTGGTACGCAACAGATTTTAAACTGGAGTGATGAAACAAACTTATTTTAGGCTTTCTGAACATCGTGGAACCATCATCCCTCCCAGTTCTGAGGTCAACACAGCTGGTACATAACTGAGTTTCTCTTGGGAGAAATCATGAAGAACAGCTGTACAAAATATATTGACAACAAGCAGGCAGGCCAGACAGTTCAGTTACGTGAAAAGTTTAGGATCTAAATAGGAAGGTAAATCTGTTCCCAAATTTTCAAAGAATTTTATTGTGAAAAAATGATTTTTTCATGAGAACAGAAAACATATTTCTGTTTCTGCCAAGGTTGAGAAGTAACAGGGTTAAATTTCAGCAAGGAACATTGAGATTAAGCATTTATGGTAAACTTTAACTCAGAATGGTTACGCACAGGCAATCTGTTCCTGTGTGTTAAGCATTAACATTCTTGACAATTGTTTGCCTTATTCTTAAATAATTCTACATTGGAGAAGAAGGATGCCACTTAATGTAGCCTCATTTTCTAAGATATCAGCCACAACTGAAAATCAGTTTTAAATTTTATTAAATCTTCCCTTTACTGTTAATTACAATTGAGATCTCTATAACAATTTGCTACATTGCTGGAGAGGAGGAATTTTCTTGATCTTAAATATTTTCTGAGTAATTGATAACATTGTGGGTATTTTTGATTTTGGAACCCAAATGTGAGGGATGTTTGGGCACCAAGGAGAGAATACACGGACACCCTTCCTCTTCCACTAAAGGAAAAAGGGGGAATTGGTGCTTAAATAAAGGATATTTTCAGCCATGTTGTATGATTTGGAATACGCGTTACTTCACGCTTCCTGTATGACTTGTTAGGATTTTGAACGATCTAATGTTGCCTTCTAGTGGTGGGAAGATAGGTTGCGGAGAGGAATACCAGGCATCGGTTCTTCCTGTCTTGCTCACACACTGCTCAGAATGTCATCGTAGAATTTAATTCCAGCCATGAAAAGCACAAGAGCCTTGTGAAACTGAGGAGGGTAGAGTTAGGAACAACTGCATGGGCGGATGAGAAACTAAATGCATAATCTTTTATATTAAAAATATATACGTTTGAAGCATTCATGTTTCCCGTGCTTTCCATTAATAAGTTTTGTGAATTCTGTACCTCAACCTTTCACATTTGTGCCCATTTTTAGCATCACAGGTGAGTTGCAGGGAATAGAGTACTGTTGGTAAACATTATGGCTAGGAGCAGTATTTATATTTGTGTTCAAATCTTAATTCTGGTGTTTATTTGGGGGTAACAGCAAAGATTATGCAAACAAAATTCATCATTCTGGGTGTGGGCTGATTGTCTATAGAACAGTCAGTCGTCATCTCTTGTGACTGGTAGTATTCTGTCTAAAATGTACATGTAGGCTCAGTTGAAGTAAATGGTTTATTGTTTTATGCCAGCAACAATTGCGCTGAGGCCATGTACAACTGAATTTCCATTTAGCTGATTTTCTGGGAACACTTGTGTGATTGCTGGTTAGTACTTTGGTTTTGAATCTGTGTGATTTATTTATGATAGTGCATTAATCTTGTTTCTGTTGTATATTTAACTTTCCAGTTATCTTACTGACCTTGATCGTATTGCTATGCCCTCATTTGTGCCAACTCAGCAAGATACTCTTAGAGTCCGAGTGCCAACTACAGGAATTATTGAGTATCCTTTTGATTTAGAAAATACTGTGTTTAGGTAAGACTGCCTGTCAAATGATTCAGTATACAGTTGTGAAAGTAGTTGCTGCAACTTTACTTCTAAGGTCCTTTAAGCTTTTGCATTCAGTGAGTCTTGCATGTATTTCCAGCCCTTTTAGTCTTCAATGTTAATATAGTAATTTGAGTGGTGTTTCAAAACATTCCTTTTGAAATGTACATGAAAAAATCTTTATAATTCAAGCACTCCAATTACTGTGTATTCTGAACCATTAGTTTTATTAAAAGCCTTGATGGGGAGGATGCAGAGTCAAGGTACTTGTAGTAACATGCGTGCTCATATCTGAATGTAGTTTAATTCCATTTAGAGCCAACAGTTTCTGCCTCCTGACTGTAAATATTTGGAATAGAGGGCCATAATAGATATGCTAAAGTCCTCAAGTGAGTTTACAACTTTAAGTTAGATGAAGTTAGTGAGGGGAGTTGAAGGCACTGAGGGAAGGAGGAGGGATAAAAAACATGGAAGGTCATGACAGTAGATACTTCTATTCTTCCTGCCATATAATAATAAAAAAAAATATGTTCAGTGGAATTGAGAGAAACAAACATACTCATAAAGTTGAAAGAAATTTTGAGACGCACCTTAAAATTATCTTATCTGCTACTAGACAAGCTATTGCAACAGGTGGGGTTACTGATTTTCTAAGGGAAAGCATTCTTTTTTAATTTCAAAATTGCAACACTCCCACTAGCATGATTATAGATGTTCTTCCACCAAACCACCCATTGCATCACGAACAAACACCTGCCTACAATTACAACACAGAACCAGAACCCACTCTGATAACGTGGTCAAACCAGCCTAACCGTGATTCTGTTGTTTGTTTGTTTTTTCCCAGAAAATAGAATGTTCTAGGGAACACTTTGACCTGGGTAAAATGTGAGGGTATACTTAACTGTCTGAAAAACAATATGAATTTGATGTGAAACTAAGATACTTGTGAATGTTTTGTTTGTTTTGAGTAGTGAGATATGACTACACTGAGGTTTTGGGGTGGGGCGGCCAAGGGAGATTTTGAAGTGTGTGGAGAATTTAATGTGGTCACATCTGCCTTTGCTAAAACTTCTACGAACACAGAAAAAAACCCAGCATTGTATTTTGTATCGTGCCTCAAGTGGTTTATACACTTGTACCAGGCCTGGCTAGGATAAAGTTAATTTTCTTCATAAGCAGTTGATATGGTCCTGTGTTCTAGATTTGTAACCAAAACAGTACTGATAACATAGCAGTGGTTTAGCTTCTGCTGAACAATGTTTGCACAGCACCAAGGCCTTCTCTGTCTTTCTGCCACCCAGTGAATAGGTTGGGGGGTGCACAAGAGGTTGGGAGGGGACAAAGACAGGCAGGAGACCTGAACTAACCAAAGACATGTTTCATGCCACACAACGTCATGCTTAGTGGTAAAAGTGAAGAGAGAGGGCTTTAGGGAGGTTGGACATCTTTTTCTCAGGAACTGATTGGGCATCAGTCTACCCATGCGAAGTGGTAAGCGATTGCTTTTGTATCACTTGTTTTCTTTATCTCTTCTTCCACTTATCCTTCACTTATTCAACAATTTATTTTATTTTTTTTAATCTCGACCCCCAAGTTTTCTTGCTCTTACTCTTTCTTTCCTCTCCCCCTGCCCACCCACAGTGGGAGGCAGGTAGTGAGCAAGCGGCTGTGTTGTGCTTAGCTTAATGAACAGCAGTACTAAAGAACAGTGAAAGTTGTAGCACTACAGCAAGTGAATCAAGTTTAACTATTGAACAGAACATACAATGTTAAGATACACTTTTCACAGTTCAAGCTTATCTCAGGTAGGCAATCTATTATATGGCCTTTAGATATACTTAAAGTATCTTATGAAAATGACTAATACGTTGCTTGTGTAACAGGATGGCTTGTATAACAGGATGTTGCTTGTTTAACAGGATGGTGGATGTAGGTGGCCAAAGGTCAGAAAGAAGGAAGTGGATCCGTTGTTTTGAAAGTGTTATTTCCATCATTTTCTTAGTTGCATTGAGTGAATATGATCAAGTTTTGGCAGAATGTGACAATGAGGTAAGGAATGGGGGTATATAAGGGGCAGAAAAAGATGTGTGCTTTTTAAGAAAGACAGCATTCACATGTCTTCATAATAGCATTTGTAAATACTAGAATTATATTAAGAAGCTGATCAAGCAGTCATGAAGTTGTATTAAATTAGCAGCCTTCCTGTAAAAGTGAACTCTACCTTAAAAGACGAAACATGATTTAAAAATGTTTTAGATCACTTAAGCCATGTTTGAGAACTTGAGTATCAATGTCTCTAAGCAAGTAAAAATACTTCAGTTATCTGTAATTAGGTTGTATGTTTGGGTTTTTTTTAAGTCTCTGATGTTTCAGAATTAACCTGTGCATTAATTAAGGAAAATTAAAACAAAATAACTTAAAATTCTCTTTCTTCCCAAGGTTAGAAAACGTAAGGTGAGTTCTCCCATCTGTTCATCATTAGCAAAAGAAAACAGTAGGCAATTAGGGAAAAGCATATTAGTAAACTGCGTTACTTTTGGTAGTGGTTGCTTTACATCCTGCAGTATAAGGATTCCTTCAAATGTCATTCAAAAACACTCAATACCATTTGACCTCTGAAGTCCCAAAGCCCTTACCGATCGCTTTCTCAAGATCTGTCTGAACTGTGAAAATCATACCCTACTTGCTGAAGTGTCACAATATCCACTGTAGATGAGATAGAGTTTTCAAAATTTCCTGTAATCTTCTGATGCATGAACAACTTCAGTAACTGTAATTTTCTTCTTCATTATCTTGAATGTTTTGTTATGCACACTTTGGACATTAGGAAATATATAACAAACTGACTGCCATCACAAGCTTATCCCCAGGGACTCCAAACAGCAATGTCTGAATGTGGTGTTCCTTACATCTCTCTTGAAATGGACAGACTTTATTATTAGTATAGATGAACACATACGCTCTTGTCCTTTCATTATGTTACAGTATGTTAATACCAGATATCTGTCCTGATACACCCTTCTTCAGCTCTCACTGTGAGGTCAGAAGAGGCTTTCACAGTGCAGCAGTCCATGGCTGCTCATTAACTCATACAAGAATTCTTATAATTTCTATTATTAAGGTTTACCTTGATTTCACATGCCATCATGCCATTCATAGTGGTGATCCAAGATCCAGTGAATAAAAGGATATAGAATGTGAAGAGTATGATCAACCAGCGCATTTCAATTTTACTTAATAAAAGCAATATTTTTTTCTAAGGCTTTCAAAAAACCTTTATGATCTCTGGGTGATCTGATTTGTATATGCTACTGTCTAGAGAGTGTAACTTCACATTAATTTTTGTTGTAGAATCAAATGGAAGAAAGCAAAGCTTTATTTAAAACTATCATTACATATCCCTAGATTCTGAATTCTTCAGTCATTTCGTTTTTAAATAAAAAAGATCTTCTAGAAGAGAAAATCGTGTATTTCCTTAGTTACTTTCCAGAATACACAGATAAGCATTTATCCCACACTATCTTCACAAAGTTAAAACTAATATTTAAACCAGTTAGTTTTTCCTCATGAAATTGAATACAGAAAGTGGAATTATGCAATATATTTGATATCTGTGCTTTTCTGCTCTATTTTTTAAAATACAAACTGAAGTTACTCTGTTTTACTGGAACTTTGTTTTTTTACTGGACCATTGTGGACAGAGTATTAAGAGATTTCTTGCAGCCCTTCTGTTACTATTAAAGTGGCACAATCACTATTTATTTATGAGAAGAAGCACCTTTTTCTTCTCTGATCTCAAAAGTCAAGATATGGGGGGAACTTGGGAAATACAGCTATTAATCCAACTCTTTGTATAGTAATAACCCATAGTACAGTCTTGCATTCATTATTATAACTTATCTATATAAAAGTCCACAGTTAACTTTCCTTAACAAATGTTACTTATAAAGTCATCAAAAGAATGGTGAAAATAATCACAGATGTATTCTGTTACTTAATACAGTATTATATTCTGCAAGACACGTATCACATTGAATCCTACAATTAATGAAAAGAGTTAGAATGATTTCATAGCTACAGAGAAAACACCCATCTCTCTCTTGGCCAAAGAGACTACTGTTTGACAGCCGGCTGAACATGAGCCAGCAGTGTGCCCAGGTGGCCATGAAGGCCAGTGGTATCCTGGCTTGTATCAGCAATAGCGTGGCCAGCAGGGACAGGGAAGTGATCTTACCCCTGTACTCGGCACTGGTGAGGCCGCACCTCGATTACTGTGTTCAGTTTTGGGCCCCTCACTACAAAAAGGACATTGAATGACTCGAGCGTGTCCAGAGAAGGGCAACGAGGCTGGTGAAGGGTCTGGAGCACAGGTCGTACGAGGAGTGGCTGAAGGAACTGGGGTTGTTTAGTCTGGAGAAGAGGAGGCTGAGGGGAGACCTCATCGCCCTCTACAGCTACCTGAAAGGAGGGTGCAGAGAGCTGGGGATGAGTCTCTTTAACCAAGTAACAAGTGATAGGACAAGAGGTAATGGCCTCAAGCTGCACCAGGGAAGGTTTAGACTAGATATTAGGAAGTATTTCTTTACAGAACGGGTTGTTAGGCGTTGGAATGGGCTGCCCAGGGAGGTGGTGGAGTCCCCATCCCTGGAGGTGTTTAAGAGTCGGGTTGACATAGCACTTAGGGATATGGTGTAGTTGGGAACTGTTAATGTTGGGTTGATTGTTGGACTGGATGATCTTCAAGGTCCTTTCCAACCTAGATGATTCTGTGATTCTGTTTACTCTGTGTGTTTTAGAAAATTTAATTTCTCTCATGATCTTTGACATACTATAATAATGTAGCAAACTATTATTATATGCTAGGTAATTTCAGTTGTGTAGGTTTTTATAAAAAATTACTTTGACCTGTATGGTTTACTGTTGAAAAAAGCATACTCCACACATTTTAGAAAGCAGCGTTGTAACAGCTTTTGTTCCAGTAACATATGAATGAGAAAATGCCAACAAGGGAGTATGCCTTCATGACAATTTGACATTTAAAGAAGAAATTAGACTGTTAAGATACTGTCCATATGTTTCTTCCTTGACCCATAGCTTTTAACTGTTCAAAACCACTGATTCTGCTTTTGACTAGGACCTAAACAAGATGTCAAAGCTGCCAGAGACTTCATTTTGAAGCTGTATCAGGATCGGAATCCAGACAAGGAGAAAGTAATCTATTCTCACTTCACTTGTGCCATGGACACAGAAAATATTCATTTCGTCTTCGCCGCTGTCAAGGACACAATCCTGCAATTAAACTTGAGGGAGTTCAACCTGGTTTAAAGAAAAAACATAAACTACACAAAGTGTGGCTTATCCATAGCACAGCCTGTGTTAATTAAAAAGTGTCTTTTTAAATACCATGTACAGAAATGGGAGGAGGATTTATATTTACTGAAGTATGGTTTAAGAGAACTTTAAAGAATTAGTTTCAAAGTTTACTTTTTAAGATGTACATTTAGAATACTGGTTTTGCCTGTGAATTATTTTTTGATAGCTGTGGAAATTAAGTATATTTAGAAGGACATACATAACTACATTGCTGTCAGCTGGTATTTTCTTAAGATTTTTTTCTTTTTTGCAATTTTTTATTTAGCATTTACAATCATAGCTTATAAAATTTCAAATTTATAAATTAAATAAAGTGATGCCTTAAAAATGACAAGTTAATCTTATTTTAGGCTGCTACATATTTTTATATTCTTGTTCTGAGAAATGTAGTTGAAAGACTAGGGTAAATTTTTACACTTTTTAGAAGCATCTCTCAGTAGCCTTGATAAAATAAACCTGTTCATGTTCTAGGAATCATTACAAAAGATTAATTATTGCATATCACTGCCTTTTTGTTCAAGTGCCTTACAGTAATAAAATACCTTTCACAGTTAAGGAATAACAGATTAAGATCTTGTAGTCAGTCCATGGAATTTACTCTTTTCTGAAGGGGAAGTGTTTCTCAAACAGCAAGGCATTTAGCAACATTCTCAGCGTTCACTGCCATGGGAGCTCAGGGATCATCCACAGCTGCCTGTGATAAACTAGACCTTAAATTCCTTCAAGTCATTAATATAACTTGCTTTTTGCACTTTGCATTTTCCTGTTGTTTACCTCCACAGGTAGTTTTGCATGGATTAAGGAGTAATAAAGGCTCTCTTGTAGATTTCCAGCCATTTTCCTGTCTCCTCAACTCCCTGCCCAACTACAAACCTCTCCACTGAAGATGCCAGCACCACTAATATCTCAGTCAATCCTCTGTCACTGGGTCAAAAATTCTCAGACAAAATGATAAAGACATTAGGGCAATCTTGAAAACCTTTTTACCGATGCAAAATTTGAGGTACTCATTGGCACTTGATCAGCTAACCCAGCAACATTCATAAGGAGAGTGTTTTAGTAGAACAGTCTGTAATTAGCAGTAATTCAGCCCAAAAGATTTGCTGAGACTCTCCTGTGTTTAAATAGATGAAAATTCCATTTTTCCAAGATGGACTATTATAGCAGTAGTTTTTACTATCAGCATAAAATAGCAAGTTATGTTCAGTGCAGAAAAGTCAAGTTACATTGATTTTTCAGCTTGTGTAGCACCTCTCTGTATTCACCCAGGTTGATGCTCTCTCAGTTCAGTCTTGCAAAAAGCACACCCTGACCTTTCACTGCACGTAAAAAATATTTACTGCTTCACATATTAAACAGCACAGTTCCCTCTTGTCCAGCAGTACAGAAAAAGTAAAGTATGCCCAGAGCTGGTTTTGGTTGTTAAGGAGAAAAGACCCTGTAACATTTGATTCATTTGTTCTTTCTTTAGTGTTTTGGAACAAGCAGTAGAAGCCTGTTCTTACACTGCTTTAGTGTTTTTCTGTGAGGGAAGGACACTGACCTATATGTTGTGCCCATACTAGTGAACAGCAGTAATCAGCACTGAGGGAACAGTGCTGTACACCCGGGGATGAGGTACAGGGTACAGTGACTGAACGAGAAGCATCCAAGGGGGAGTGACAGAAAGTACAGAATAAAACAGCACATCAAGCAAAAATTGTGACCAAGATCATGGTGCATTTCTTAGGTCAAATAACAACTCAGGCTTCTAGGTGATGCATATATGTACTTGCATATACCTGCCAGAAAATTCCTAATTAATCCACTGGCAAGAATAATAATGGGCAAATCTTGACTGAGTAATAGATTTAAAGGCAAGGAAAAAAAGTTATCTACTAATATGTTCAGTTTTAGACAGAAAAGAATAAAACATTTAAGAATCATATAACCAGACTATGACAATTTGAATTTCAAGTGAAGATGATGATAAACAAATGCTTTCTGCATGAAAATGTGAAATGCTTTGCAAAATTTTGATCTATATAATGCAACAAGTACTGTGATACACATGAAAAATAAATCTAAGTCAGAAACCCTTTGCACCATATCTGAGACAATTACAAATACACAATGCATATTAGCAGTATTTTTCACCAATGCTCTTTTGAAATACATCTCAATTCCTAAAAAAAAAAAAAAATGGAAAAAAAACCCCAAGCCTTCCACGGTATTGAACTAATTTCCATAATAATCTGTACACAATAGTGAGACAGACAGGTCCTTCACCCAGTCTGGCTATTTAAGCATAGAACCTGAGACCCTTCCTTGGCAGAAGTTACAGATAAATTGATCAACATGGGGGAAAAAAAAAACCCTCCTCAGTAATTAATTGCTAGGAACTTTAGCCTCCTGTATCCTTAGTTACTGGGAGGTGAATTTCATTGGTATTTGTTGCTGCTTTAGTTTTTGCTGCATTTTCAGTAAAGATTAGTCACTGCAGATGGAGAGGGATCAACCAGGAGGGTTTAATGTTGGAAAAAGGTACTGTGGAATTGTATGATTGCTGAAGAAACACAGCGCACTCTTGCCTTGTACAATACTTCTGTGACTCCAAGCAATGCAGTCTTTAGGTAGTTCTTTTCTGGAATTCAAATGTGAAAGGCTCAAGAAGGGAAAAAAAAAAAATCTTCTGAATAGTTTTGTGGAATATTCCGATTCTTGAAGCTAATACAGTATCAGGAAATATATACAAATCAAATATATACAAATCTATTTAGATGTCATATGGATATGAAGCTATTTACAAGCAAGCCACAATCCTATTATAAGGTATGTGATGTATTTCTTGAAACTGTTTTATATCAGCAGAATAATTAAGAAACTTAGGGTTTGCAGTTCAAATTCAAGAATATGCTGTAAGTATTAAACTTTAACTACCATTACATAGTAATATTAGTCTTGTGTTGACTAGTGTGTGTTATTTGTTATTTGCAGACAGATGGCTAAAAGTAACTCAGAACAAAAGACAGTGATTTGTTTGATATGTCAGTGTATTTTGTGAAGTGCTAAAGATAATAAATAGCTAATGGCATACATACAGAAATTTTGGGGGGAAATAAAGAGGATTTCATGAGAATCTCATTATCTGGCAACATCATCTATATTTTTTCAATGTGGCAACAGAAAAAAATACTTTAAAGGGAGCTTATACATGTCAATCCAGTTATTAAAAACTTGTCCTTATAATAAACTAAAGGTACGGACTACAGCCTATATTCTGCTTTTACTGAGATGGCTGCAACAGAAGCCTGACCTTGTGTTCTCAGAGACAGGATTTGTCTTAATTTCTCAATTTCAACCTATGAAATTCTGAGTCATGGTATTACCTGTTAATTAAAGCAATATATAAAGAAAACAAGTAATAATCACATTCCAGTCAAATAAAATTCAGTTTCACTTTATTCAAGGTAAAGAAGAGGGGGGTTGGGGGAGGGGAGAAGTGTGGGAACCAAAAGAGCCATGTCATGCAAAGCCATGCAGCTGGACAAAAAGAGGTGCAAACAGACTTACAAATGTTTTAGGAATGTGTCTGGCATCTTTGATTCTGTATTTGGTTTGTCATTGATTTTTTAAGAGGTAATTCTAACCCTTAACAAACTACTGCTGAGAACCCAAATGACATTTCTCAACAGTATTAAGTAACAGTCATCAAGAAGAGAAACTGTTCTTCACTACACTTCAGTAAAGGCCATGGTATACTTTTAAACACCACAGTGGGCAGACCTAAATGCCCACGTTTTAATTATTATTGAGATCCCCTTGTCTAATTGCATATACATTTTTAATAAAAGTTAATATATCTATTCTGTCTTCTTGTTGAAAAAATATGCATATTGCAATAAGGAATGAGGCACGGCAGAGTGGACAACTCATCTTGCAGTAATCCAGAAAACTACACCATGTTGTAAGTCTGAATTCCTTTCTCCTCGTCCCAGGCTGATGTATAGTTAACACAGAAACAACTGGTGTCTGCCAAGAAATTACAAAATTCATTCACAACTGTATGGAGAAAGTGTAAGGGAAAAACAAATGAAAAAGATACAATTTACTGACTAGAAAAAGGGAACTATAGAAAATCATGTCATTACAAGTTGGGACAAGAAGAGAGGGAAGGGAAAGGTTCCATGTTGACTTTTGAACACTTCCAGTGTTTTAGTTCTTGCATTAAGGCTTTTAGTTAGCACAGAAGATCAAAATATTTCATACTCTATAGGAAAAGTGCAATTTGGGGGGAATTGTTATGTTTTCCAAAACATGAACTTAACCACAGACATGCACATTTAAAATAAATCCTTCAACATTAATGGTTAAATTGCTCAAATATTACCGAAGAGCCAGCTAAGATTTAAGAATCAGGAGTTTGTTGGCAAAATAAATGTAAGAAAGTTAAGAAATTGAGATAATATTGATTGAAATACAGGTTCTGTGAAAATACTTAGAATAGGGTAATTTGACAAATGGGAATGTACAAAGTACTTGCAAGAGTTACTAGAAGTGAAAGTTGCAGCAGATACTCAGTAATTACGGGGATAGAGAGGAGAAGACAACACAGTAATCAAGAATCAAGACCATGGTGAAGCTATTAATTTAACTATCATGCCTAAGATGAAAAGTGATAGATGATAAACAAATTACAGATATAGAATGGTACTCAGTGCACCTAATAACACTACTTATCTAAGGCAAAGTATTCTATTAGTTTGGCATGATTATAACCTGAGTTAATACTCTTGGTACATGCTTTGTGTACAAACAAGTGGAGTGACACAGTCGTCATAATTTGGAATTCTCTTATCATCTTTTGATTCAATTTACAATTTATGGGAAAAATTACAAGATTACAAGTATTTTGTAACCCACTAAATGGTTACTCAACACGAAAGGCAAGACTTACAATAAATTACAGAACTGCAATTGTAGGTTAGCATGCTAGTCATTTTAGATTTTACAATAAAGCAACAATCTGGGTATCTCAAGCACCACCAGGAAGATGTCAGACTTATATCCTGTAGCTATAAATGTTCCAAACAATTGCTTGGAAATAATATTTTGGCAGCAGGTACTTACTATAGGTACCAGATATTTTGAAGACTTTGAAATGGGAATTTATGGAAACCTTCACGTAACACTCTTCTGTTTCCTGTACTTTTTATATCAACTGCAGTAAACAGCCATTCAACAATACTATGACTACTACACCTAAGAAATAAACAGAACTGCACATATTCAAGCTCTCCCTATTTAAGTTCTGCTATCTGGATACGAAACAAAAAAGTTTCATTGAGTAAGAAAAGTTAATAAAAGCAACTATGAAATATTTATTATTTAATATAAATTTGACTTTATTAGTCACCTGCTTAGCACACAATACTGTGTAATCCAAGGCATTTATTTTTGGTATGCAACAGTGCACTTATAACCCCATAAACTCCTTCTTGAGTTGCAAGACTATTAATAACTTATATTTAAAATAATAGGCTTTAATGAATATTTTTAGTGCAGAGATAGATTAATTCTCCCCATTATACATTTTTGTAAACGGTTATGTTTTCTGTGAATATTGATAGAGGTGCTGCAACATTTCCTTGAGTAGAATATAAAAAAAGTTTGCAATAGAAGTGATATTGTATTGTAAATTCATCATGACCTGGTCCATTAATTTACAAAAAGAAAATAGCATTGTTAACTAAGCAGCCACTCCTGTGATCATCTAAATTAGACTTCTCTGGTCAGTAGCCTCCTTCTTAGAATTTGAGTTGTAAGACTAGTGATTATTAAGTTAACATTTTCTTTGATAAAGAAATCTGGATTTCAACACAGTCTCAAGTCATATGAAAACTAAGACAGAAACTTAGTATTGATTTTCAGAATCAAATTAAACCTGAAATATTTGCTCTGAATAGTATCATAAAAATTATTCCAGAGTTCAATTTCAATATCAAATGTAATGGTAAAACAAATTAATTTTACACTGTATTTATAAAAAATGGAATCTGGAATTCTTACTAAAAAAACCCAAACAAAACAAGCCAGAACTTGGCAGAATTTTTTGATCACTATATAATTTTTTTTTAACTTAACATCATCTATTTTTGCGATATAGCCATAGCCTGTTTTGAGCATAACAAATAGTTTCATAAATCTTCCTTCCCTCCTGTTTTTGCTTTTGTTGCTGATATTCAAATAGTTCTGATTGTTAAAGAGGAATTAAAAGGTAGCTGTTCAGTGTTCTTCGTATCTCCGTGCTTCTCCATTCATTACAGTTTTGGCTGATTCTCTCTCACTTCTTCCAGTTTAGAAAGGATCCACTGTGTGAAGGAAAAAGAAAAAGTAAAAATGTGTCCTTGATAAAAAACATACAAAGCAGCTGAAACTTAACATTAGGTTGGCCAGACACTCCACTACCTGCTCTCTTCCTGAGTTTTAACACAATGCTCAAAATTCTACTGTAGATTATAAATCACTGATTTTCTCACATGAAAATGGAGGCATTTAAGTACCAATATCTGACATTGAATACCACAGCTAATTAAACTGGCTAGGTTGATATTTCAGTTTCCTGGTCTGTATTTCAGTGAATAATATTTTAAAAATTAAATGACATCATAATTTCACCCACATCATTATTAATCCTCTGCATTAGTCTACAACTCCAGACAAATCACAGATGACAATAGAGAAGCAAGGATAACAAAAGACAGAGGACAAGAACAGATTGCAGCAATGTGATAATACAGTTATTTAGAAAGAAGCTTTCTTTAACTATATTTGGTTTCTTTCCAGGAATGTAAAATTATTCACATGTTTACTGAACAGGGAAGGAAAATCAGTTTCCCAAGAGTCTAGGAAAAAAAAAAGGGGGGGGGGGGGGGGGGGGGGGGGCGCGGGGCAAAAGGGGGCGGTGACATGGAAGTCTAGGGTAGGAGATGAAGTTATACAAAGGAATTGCCATGAGAAAGCTGCATAATGCCTTCGAGGAAGATGAGTGGATTATTACAAATCAGATTCTGTTACTGGCTCAGGTTCTATGTTACAGATCTTTAGGATCCCCTCTTCCCCATCACAAGCTCAGCCCCTCAAGGAAACCAGAGCTTCTGTTTAGCAGGATGCTAAAGGTTTGAAAGAAGAATTGGCTGTTCAATAAATTACTATTCACATCAGAATATGGCACTTCTCACAGATGGAACAACCTTGTAGTGTCCACTAGACTGACACAATGTTCACAAAGCTGTGTCACTGAAATGACCTAATACCCTTTTTACTATAAAGGGTGCAAGTTTCATTTTCACTTCCCTCAGTGCCATCTCTCTATATACACGTGTCACATTTGCAGAAGTGAGCCATAGGCTAAACAGCCCAGAAGTGACTCTCAAAGACTTACTTTCTGTAGGATAGCCCCTAAGGCCCTGATGGCAATTTTTGAATTAATCTGTTAAGTATTCCTTCTCTAAGATAAAATCACACTCCTTACCAAGCCTGTCTGACAGTGACCTTTCCCCTCAAATTCACATTCCCATTGGTTTTATGAGGTTCATGGGCCTTCCTAGGAAAATATGCAAACCAACACAGCATACACAACTTTTTCAGCTTTCTTTTCCTTGCTGAAGACTTATGACATACATAATATGATCCATTAATTTGATTTTTGGAATTATTCCTGGTTTAGCTAGGACACAGATGGGATTCCCTTCCCACACAGAATACTGGACCTCAATGCTGCCACTGCTCCACCACAGAAAGAAGAAAAAAGTACTTCCAAAGAGACTTCCAAGAAGACAAAGACAAGTCAAATTCAGCACGCAGCCCTCAAGTACCTTGACAGTATTTGGAATGGTTTTTGAGGCAAGAGTCAAACAGTATCACTCACGTGGGGTTAGAAACTACCCTCACGAAGACAAAAGCAACTTAAACTGATGAAAAGATGCAAAAGAAACTAATGAGAGGATACAACTATCGCAGACTGTTTCAAAGCGTGATCTCAGGGTACCATATCCCACTGGTGTGAATATATACAAGACTAAAGTAGTGTTTGTGAAAATAATTAGCTACACTAATAAAAACAAGGCAGAATCTTCACAACCTGGCTACCTCATTGTTCTAGTAGCAGACCTGAACCACTCCTACTCTCTGTTGTAGCCAAAACTAGTGATGTCAAAATGAAGAGATCATAGAGGATATGTGTATAATAATAGTAGTAATATCATATATCAGATAAACTATTTGTATTTCTATTACGGATTTTCTTAATTCTTCAACCAATACTGTATTTTGAGGAACAGAGGAATGACACCACACCTGTCCACTCCCCAGAATAAAAGTAGAAGTGAGTAAAAATATTTTTTCTTCTATTAAAACACACTATTTTAATTCACATTCTTGATTGTTTAGTTTTGTTAGCAGTACTTTAAATCAGTAATTTGACAGTCAGTTATAATTCCAAATATAAGGAAAAGTTTGGAGTTGGAATTGAGCATTTTTGAAATTCAGTACTGAATAGATCATTGCCATTTCCATCTGTGTAACGGCTGTGTGGAAATACTGAATTTTAAATACACATAGTAGTTTCAAGGTTAAGAATATTTCTGTTTTACTTTTTAAGCCAAGTTTAGCACAGTATAACAGTAATAGTATTTTGACTTTACCTTAGCATCCTCTGGACTTTTAAAATTAATAATTTTTCCAAATTCTTTGGCATGGAACACAGACTTAACTCGTTCCTAAAAAAAAATAGTAATTCAAAATTGAAGTTAGTTTCTTCAAACTTTACAACTAAGGAGTTGTTTACCATTAAGGCACCTCTGTGGTTCAGACGGCCATGTGTACCCATTAAACTAATCTGAATATGTTCACATTGCACGCACACACACTGAGAAACTTCATTTTCTGCATGAAAGCACAGTGGAGTGGAACACTTCAGCAATAACAGACTTCCCTTTCTACCATGGAGACCCTGGAGACTGGATGATAGAAGTGTGTAGGAATGGAAGGCAGATAATGGAGTATGTAGGGTAACAAAATCCAGTACTCCCTAAGGTTGTAATTTTTCATTCTCCTTTAAATCGTTACCTGGGTGGACATTCCACCAGTACTGACTTGCAAGTAGTGGTCCTAGTGAAAATAGCAACCTAGGTTTCTGAAATAGAACATAAGCAGTGCTTTGCCCAATACAGTTTTCAACCATAGATTTCAATAAATAGCATACTGCAGACAGGTGAATGGACTCTGTAATGACTGCTGTGTGGGGGTAAAGATGGATATGTTATTCAGCATTGCCTGAAATGGCAGAAACTCTAAGAATTATTTCATCCTGTAAAAGTTCACTTGCAGTCAGAAATCCAGTTTGGAGGATTCCAAACCAATATGGCTCTGCCTTTCAAGCTCTCTGCAATAGAAACAAACAATCTGAGTGAAAAACTGAATGACTTTGTACACTGTCAAGACTGTCCTGGCAAGCAAGATTTGTAATTACACACATGAAGCTTATTAAAAACAGAAACAAAACAAAACACTGGCAAGTAATTTATTGATTGGAATTAAATTCAGTTACCATCTCGACAATAATTTAAGAATTTTTTTTTTTTTAAAGAACTTTGCCTCTGTAAGTACACTCAGTCATCAGCAGTCATCTTTCTCCTTATGTCCTTTGCCAGTTTTCCAGGAAAAGAAAGTTTTGGGATTTTTTTAAAGGAAAAATTGTAACTGAGAGAAATATTCTTCAACTTGCATTGAAAGGGATAAGTATATGTCATTATGATTTTTATGGACATATTAATACCTTATTATACTTTTGAAGAATTTGATTACTAGCAAACAGAAAAGAAAAAAAAAAAACCTGAAGCATAGCACATGCAAATGTGAATCTTTGGGACTGCAACAAGGCAGAAGCCCACATACTGGCATATTTCCACAGTGCTAGAGTGCATAATATAAATATTCCACAATGTTCTGAAAGAGTTTTGTTATATCAGCATTTTCCAAACTATGAATAGACCATGAACTGGTGCACACAAACAAAAAATTCCCAGGGCTCAAGTAACAACTTCAACTGCAAACACCAAGTCATCATTCTACTTAGAACAATCAGAAGGTAGTTATCTGAGGAGTTTGCCCATGCCAAATTTCAACTCCCTTTTCTGAGTGCATCTCAACTAGAAGAGAGATCAAGAATTTGAAGAAGATAGATCAGGAATTTAAAGTTTTAAAATTTTATAAACAGTAACACAAAAAGAAAACAAAATATGTTAACATACCTTGGCTTCAATGCGTAATCTTCTGCCATCGACGATGAATGGTTCTTTGGTAAATTCATCATAAGTGTATTGCCATTCACATGTCAGCTGTCCAAATGTCCCTTTTGTCACAAATAAGACACCACTAGGCACCAGAAAATAAAATTAATAAAGACTAATGTAAAAATACTTAAAAGTTATCAAGTTGCCCCAGCTCTAGTGAAGTCATCCATTGTTCCAAATAGTTCAAAGCAGTTCTCATTTAATGATACATAACCATACAGCATACTTTCCAAAAGAGTGGATTTTGAACCTTCCTCTTATTTAAAATACTGTATTTCATAGCAAAACCATAACACTACTTCCAGCTGTATTTCTACAAAAAGTTGTACAGGCTTTTTATTTGAGAAGGATGCCTGATACTCCACTGTTAGATACCGACTCTCTTCCTGTATTACCCTGTTTTCCTTCAATATGCTAATTTATAAGTGAATCCCACAGTTCCATTGACTTCAGCCTAACCAGACTTATAACAAATCTTTCTCAGCTAAAGGAATCATAAATTCATTTTCTCTCCTTAAATAAATTATTATGACACTCAAAATAACATACTCTTGTGCTGAACAATGCTGTTGTTGAACAAGGTTATTAACAGCACACTAAGCATGCCTTCCCCATTATGTTCTCTACATAATGACAGACATGTCAAAGTGAAGTTAATGATCAACAATTATTAAGGCATGCACATTTTGATGATAGTGTTAAGTACTTATTATTCAGAGTCAAAACTGTTTACCTTTTTGTTACCATTAACAGATCTGTACTGTTGACCATAGCATGTGCAATATATCTGAGTTTTGCAAATCTTCCATTTTCAATTTTCTAAAAGAGATAAAAGTTTTATGGCTTTGAATATGTTAGTATAAATTCACGTACTAATTTTGTGCTTAAAGTGTATTTATCCTCCAAAAGTATAAATGAAATAACAAAGCACATAGCACATACTTTTAAATAAAAGTCTACTTTTGTAAAGTCAGAAAATGACCTACAGATCTGTGACAGCTAATGTTCATAATTACACAGAATTATTCAGTAGTTGCATGCAGCTATGGAAATAAAAATCAATCCTAACCAAAACTGGCAAAGAAGAATATAATTTCTCAAAACATTTCAGGACTCACTTTGCTACATATTTTTAGTACACACTGAACTACTGAGTAATACAGTTCTAAGACAACAAAAGAAATAAGGATTCATTTCCTAATTTATGTCATCATCTCCAAAACGTTGAAGTAATTAACTATGGGAAAAAAAAATCTATACTTAATTGTATACAGGAACCCACTATCATGTAGACAGTGGGAGTTCATAATGCACTTGAGGTAATGCTTAGCATTTTTCTATATTCGTTTCCCCCTGAATTTACTTAATCTTTTCCTACAATTTGCATGAATATTGTAGCAGAATATTCTTTACTGGGCAGTAAATTTTAAATATTGAGGACAGCAGATTAAATAAATTTTAAAAACAGATGCTCTGTAATTTTAACATGACTTGGGAATCATTGGATTTCTGACCTTCTGAGCAATGAGTGATTAAATTAGTAACTGAATTAGGATTGTTGCATTTTAGCTGGGAATAGTAATATGACTGCTTACATATTTCCCATCTGTTACAAACTGGAAGTAAAATAGATCAGTATAAACCAGTATGATTCAATAAACCCTTAACTACAAACATATTGTTTCAGATATGTATGCCAATATTTAAAAACATGTAGATTAGTTCTCAATGCAGTTAAAATAACACAACCATTTAATGATTGTTCATCTCCACTGTAAAGTAATAAAGATACTTAATTAGGCATACCCTACAAGTTCAAATTTGGCTGCATGGATAACTCCACTTGCCCAAACAGATTTTTTTTAAATGATGTCTTCCCTCAAAGATGCTGATTCTTTAGTGACTAAAATACCAGAACATTTGAATAACAGGTTCCCAGAAGAGCTTTTCAGAAAGCTCTTCAAAAGCTCAGATTATTTCTCTCCCCAACTCTGTTGGGCTACAAACTCACAGCTGTTGATCATGTGCATACTTACATAAGAAATGAGGAACTAAGGGCTTGCAAAACAGATTATTATTATTTTATTTTTGGAAACTCCTTATCCAAGCTTTGTCTAGGGGTTGCCATGTCTCCACTTTGAGTATCTCCCTGCCTCTCATATTTAGGTCCAAGCTCCTAGTTCATAACTAAATAACAAAAAAATCCTCTCGAGGTAGCCTCCATAATGTTCCAGCACACAAGATGTTGGATGGTTAGAAGACATAGACAGATGTATGGACAGACAGCACAGATAGCAGACTACTGGTCTAGTTCTATGTCCCGGTGGATTTTCAGTGTTAGTGGCCTATCAAGAAAGACAGGGAAAGGCAGGAGAAAACTGACAGAAACTTACAGAAGTAACATGTGTGGAAAGAGCAAGGGTGGTTCAGCAGAGGTAACAAATACACATCGTTGTATTTAATCTGTAAGACTCTGTGACAATACCAGCAATTTCTCTTACTGACCAAACACATTATAAATATTGCAAAGTGGGACCAATATCTCTGTTCCATTAGAAGCAATTATAGGGGAGAAGCATTTAGCAATTTAGCCTTATTAGGATGGAAGGGATCTCTAGTCTTTCTCCCACATCAAAGAAGATAGCTTTCTTATGGTTTGCACAGCACTGAGGTAAGGTTGTCAATCCAAACGTTAACCCCCCTCAAGTGAGATTTAAAGAGAGCGGGGTTACCTCTTCCCGTCTTTTCGTTAGCTTGCTAGTTAATTTTCAACAAGTCGTATCACCCCACTGTAAGTTACTCAGTTTACTGGTAACGAATTGAGAATTATGAAAATTATTACAGAAGTACAGTACTTAACTATCACGCAGGTTGGAATCCTAAACAAAAGCTATTTAAATGTCCACCAAATTTCACAAAAAGTATTTCATTCTACTAAGGTTCACAAACAAATGATTTGCTCAGCACAAAAATGTCGCTAGCATGAGCTAACTACTCCTCGTTAGCTATGAGTCAAAGATCATAAACTCAAGTTATCTGTCATCTATAGTTTTGTAGACAACAGACATTAATTGGGAAATAAAGCACAGGAAAATGCTGCACAGTCCATTTGCGAAATTAACACTTGTATCTATGCCAATGCTGAGCAGTATCTCCTTCTAAATTTTCTGCCTTTAGATTCTTCTACCCTTCATTTACAATTTTCTACCCTTTTAGCATTGGACTTCCACCTATTCATTAAAAAATATAGAGGGGTAAACCAATTTACTGCTGATAATTCTTGCAGCAAGATCACTACTGCACTCTGCTATCAAAGTGCCTGATACACCTCAAACATAAAAGGATATATAAATGATCCTTCAATATAGATGCATAAATAAGTTTTAAAATTTTGTGGTATTTAGCTATTAATTGTTTGGAGAAAGCAACTTGGACCACTGTTTGGTGATGCAAAAGTATGAAATTAACATGATCAATCATTGTTCAACATCAGTTTTATCGCTGTAAGAAAACAAATACTAGTCTTTAAAACACAATTTCTGCATTTCAAATTTAAAAAGGTTGATAAACCTTTACTTTAGTGTATGCTATGGTTCATTGACTAGACATAGAAATTGAATTTATCTATTGAAAAAAGACACTACAGCAGCTGTTATATGTGAAGTAATTCAAGCACAAATGCCCTCCTTTGCAAATTATTCTTACCTGCAGCAAAATGCTTAGATGTCACTGCAATAATCTAACAGTAGATGTGATCATTTGTTCAGAGATGGATATGCAAATATGCTCAGTGTCTTAAAAGTGGTATCTGCATTTGGAAAGGTTCCTAATCACACCACATGCTTCTAATTGATTGAGGAGCAAGTACAGAAGCCTTGACAAAGTTAGAAATTAAACAGAGCAGACTAAGTAGTGGAGACAAAGTTTTAAATCTATGATACTTCTGGTTATATTTCTAAAAAAATACTAGTAGTATGTCTGATACAAAAGTCAGAATGATTCATATCCTTCTTGAACTCATCTCAAATGACACATAAAAGAAAATATGGCAAAAAGTGGTTATAAATCTGCTGCTCTTCTCTGTTATGCTCAGATTAACATGAAGTTTTCAGTCTGATTTTAGATTGCCATTGTATTTCCTTACAAACTGATTACTGTCCAAACGTGCAAGTTCTGAAGGCAGTTCACTGTTGTTGCTAGAAACTCCAATATTGAATGTACTTTTCAGCAAAAATTATAAAATGACTTCTTCAAAAGCTGTAGAATTGCTTTCAGCAGGCTAACCTGGTATAATTGTATATCACATCTTCCCCACAGAAACATTTAATAATTCTAAGCAGTACCTAAGATAGGATGTGTGTGAGCAAAGGGGAAAAACTGTTATATAAAGAAAAAAATCACATGTTAAACATTCTTTTTTCTGCTATGCAAAGTTCTCTTATTCTTTATTAATAAGAACCAACGTTAATCCTTTATTGCCTACTCCCTCATTCCAGTCATCCTAATGTGCAATGTCATTCTACAAAAAGCAAAGCTTTTGTCCATGATGTGTTAGTGCTTGAATTCAAGATTCCACTCAGCCATGCTGAACAGCAACTCTGAAGTCAACGTGGTTTTGTTCAAATCAACAGAAATTTGTGGTCAAGGTTAACATTTCAATCTAAGGCCACAGTATACAGGACAGTAAAAATTAGGACAGCAGCTTTCTTTCAGAACACAAAGTTTCTAATTTACAACAGAAATATAATTTGCCTATGCTTACTGGCAGAATTATCTTGGTCAGTTTTTGATCTGAATACCAAGAGAATTCATTTGATGAGCTGAATGAAAAACCCATACTGATCTACACTTTCATAATGACCATGACATCTAGGTGTTCTTTGTGTTTCCTGCCAATACAACCAAAGTTCTTTAATTTGTAGCATCTGAAGTAATTACACTATCAGGAGGGAAATGGAAAAACATTTCAATTTTATTTTCTGTATTCTCTGTCAGCAAATAAGCTGGTGTATGCATTGCCTAGGACACTTCTAGTTTTTACTTGCTTTTCCACCATATATAAACATTTATGCTTCAGTCACAAACAAGCTAAAATGAAACTGAGTCACACAAGCTTCCATGTTCTTCTGAAACAATTTGTGTTGGCTAGTCTCAGCCAGCTTCCCATAAGTATATACAAGTCTTCTATTTGAGGATGGGCAATGGCTATGTAATAATATCCAAATGTTGCCCATTTAAGTGGTAGGGATCCTGCTCTTTCCTTTAACCTAGACACAACAGGTTTTCCAACAGAGGATGGATAATGACAGCTGTGACCCAATTAATGGAGCAGCAAACTAGATAGCATGCATGGATGCCTGGTAAGAGACAGGACAATGTTGAATAGAAACGAAGTAACTTTGAACTTTGGAAAGAATTTCTCCCTATAGTTTTATGAAGTGAAACCTCAGTTCTACAGTACTTCATGATATTAATGTTTATGTTTTGATTTGAACCCAAGCCCAAGGAGGGTGAAGGAAGAAGAGAAAGGACTATGGCACACTTTTCCCACTCCTCAGATGTTCTTCCTGGCAGACTGAAATTTGAATGCTCAGAAGCAAGAGTCTGCTTAAACCTTTCCAACATTCTGACACCTGATCTCAAGCTTACGTCATGACCAAAAAAGGATCACTGAACTGAAAGCTGAACACCTCCAATACAATAGGACACAGTACTGAAGCACAGCTTTGAAGGATGGTCTTCTCTACAAGTTTACGCACTGCAGCATAGTTGGGCAGAAACCTTACACAACACTGTAAAAGAGCCCTCACAATTTAATACACTATAAAGGTAAACTAAAAATTAAAAAAAGTTTTGAAATTATTTTGGTTTTAGGTAGGCACAGACTTGTGACACAGAGAACTCTACTGATTTCATGGTGCAAATGTCAATGACACGTTCATAAGCATGAGACAGCCTATCCTTCCACTTTATTCCCTGGCAGGGAAAAAACCAGTGATTTCTGGCAGGTCTATAGCTTCTCTGAGTGACTAATAACAACAAAGGTATGAACAGTCTATTAAATGGTCCCAGAAACTGTCTACAGTATCTCTCTGCACTGACTTAAGTCTACAGAGCCTCTTGAGAAAACAAAAAGACCACAGAACCCTGATCAAAAGTGATGTACTGGATAAAATCAAAGATAAAAAGCACAGCCAAATCTTCACCTCAACAAGAAGGAAGCATATAAATTCAAGTCACCATTACACAAGTCACTAAAAGAGTAAAACTAAACACTAGAGAAAAGCTGAATCATCAACTTGCTCTGTAGCTGACAGCAGAACACTTGGCAACCTGAGCTGAAAGCATGGCACTTAGTCTTGGGAGTTTTCCGCAACAGTACTGGACTTCAATTCACCAGTGAAACAGTGAGGAAAAATTGTGCAGCCAAAAGTTAAACTATTAAAATACACTAAAGTGAAGGGGGGTAAAAAAGCAGGGGGGGGGGGGGGGCATTTGAAAAGATGGTCTATATTTTTTGGTATGTTAAATCCCTAAAGGAAATAATCTATATTTTTGCTGCCTTAAAGAGCATCACTTTCAGCTAGTTAACTATGATACTTTTCACAGGTTTTGGTTCCACGACTTAAAGAGAAATTGAATCTAAATATCCCAGGTGATATAACTGTTTGCTATCCTAAATGTAAATTATTTCTTCTCCCAATGGATACTCAGAGGAAGATAGACTCAAGACAGAAGCAAAATACTTGTACAAAATTACTACATTTTTTATTAACATAAAAATTTCAAAAATAGAACTATACTCCATGAAAGAGACAAAATACTTTAAGGTACATAATCATATTTGCCAACTTTACCGGCAAAATTTTTTTACTGTTGTTTGGTTGGTTTGGTTGCTTTAAGATAGCATTCTACAACCTTTCAATCTACTGACTAAAGAACTCTTTTAAAAAGTTTTTAAACTTATAATTCTACAAATCATTACAGAATGTAGAAGTAAAATTTAGCATGCATGGTAGTACTTCTGAGTCAGGTATCACTAATTCAAGTTCCACAGCAATATAACTAAAAAGTTTGGTCAATTTAGTAAAATTATGTAATATTTCTAAAAATCAAATTCTTATTTTTGCAGGGATGATTCTTCAGTCAAATAATAATTATGTTTCTTTCTAAAGCTGTTTTAGAATGAGGAAAAAACATGTTTTGCTATAAAATTGATATGCATTGTCTTGTAAGACAGGTCATTACAGAAGAAAAACAAAGTTTTACAGGATAAAAAAAGACATTGCACTAAAAAGCCAAAAAGGAAAAAGAAAATGTCAGGTAACATATTCAAAGTTCCCAAAACCCATTAAAGTTGATACAATGCAGCAGTAACCTTTCCATAAAAGTGTACCTAACAATCTCCTCAACTTGTAGGCATGACGAGTCTTTTTTCAGGATTGAAGATCAAAATAATTTCCTACATTCTTCGACGGAATACCTGAGATCCATCTGTATCTGAAATATTCAAAATACTTCCTACAATGTTTCAGGCAGCAATACATTGCAATACAGTCTTTCATCTACTTCTGCAAGACTTCCTTTTGAGACGACAGTATTACAAGCTAAGTAGCAACACATGATCTGTGGCAATCTTGAAGCATCAGCAGTTTCAGCTAACACAAGCTCTCAAGCTGAGTTTGTCCCCTCTTTTATCTGGAAGACTACAGGCATATATTCCTTGGCTCATTGCCCAAGCGATCAGACTATACAGCAGCTTTTGAAGGCATAGAGCTAGACTATGTGGTCTTATCAATTTTAATGGTTCTTCCCTCAGAATTCTGATAACTGGAAGACAATAGACAATGAAAGACATGACACCACCTTTGGTAAATATGCAAACTTTTCACAAGGTCTTATTGCTTTACAGCAATTCTAATTCTTCAGATGTTGGTAGAAGAAGTAATGTTTACTAGAGTATTTATTGATACACAAATATCTACATCTTTAAAATGCAACACAAAAATCTAAATTTAGCAATGAACCACAAAAAAAAAAAGTGTTCCAGTGAATGCAGAATAAAACAATTTTTAAACGAACAACTAAAGAAACAAGTAACTTGTAAATCTGTATTGTAGAATTTAAAATACAGAGTTAGAGTGGTTCAGTGCTATGTTTTTACCCCCATGTCTAGGTAAATAAAAAAAATGTTTTTATATGTTACATATGTTTTACTACACAGAGCCTTGTAGAAGTATGTTCTCCAGCTGTCTGATTTTACATAGGGTTTAGTTCTGGGGTGGATTTTTTAGTTTTTTTTGTTGCTACAAAAAACCAAAAATATTTATTTCAAAACCAAGTAATTTATGGTCACAATCAAAAATAACTAAATAAGATGTTATTTCACACCTCTAAGGATTCCAAAGGATACATAAAATAAGTATTTAAAAATTACAGTAAAACAAATGATAAATGAAAAATTAAAGCTTTATGTTAAATGTTCCTTTCAAAATATAGGTATTTTATCTTTTAAATACTTTTATAGGCCATTTAGTTTTTACATAATCTAGTTCCAGGAAACATGAGAAACAATGTTGGAACAGAATAGATGAATCCATTTTAGATATACTTTAGACATGTTTATTGTTAAAAAGAAAAGCAGACAAAATACTTTTGAGATATTAAATAATTAAAACAGTCAAACAGCATTTTAACACCAATAATGACTGTACAACTCAGTAAATTTTTACTAAACACATTTATAAGCATTCCATCTGGCAAATTACAAAACCTGTCAAACACTTTATATAAATGCAAAACATTAAATACACTTAGAAACATTAAATACACTTATTTCCAGATAGAAACATATCTGGAAATAAACTCTAAGTCACGGTATTACTATTTCTTCATATTATTCAATACTGTTTTCACCTAATGTCCAGTTTTATCTATAAGACTATTTTTATTACATTCTTTGCTCCTTTGCCTAGCACTCATCATCATACAGTTTATTTCCCCACATTTTTTCTGCACAGCTTTAAAAATAAGAATTTAATATCAGACAACCCCAGTTTCTCAGTGGGAATTACAGCAGCAACATTTAATACTTAAAAGCAAAAAAAAGTGACAAAGGCCATGTATATCTGTTACAGTCCATATTATCCTAACTGTCATCATCATCACTACTACTGAGAGTCTTAGTCCATTCCCTGTAGGCCTGTCTTTTCTGAAAGCATGGTAAGGGAAGAAGAAAGCAGAAGTATTAGTTTGGAAATACTAGTTTGTCTGGCAAATTTGTTAAATAAAACAAAATAAAACCCCATAAAACAAAGAAATTCTGAAGTGAAATCCTAGTTTAGGACACAGTATGAGCACTCGAAATCACCTACATTCTATTTCCTTTAATCTGCATAGACAATCTCTAAATCACTAAAAGAAGTTTTATTCCAACCAATCCACTACTCCATTGAAAATGCTACAATACAGCAACAGCACTGGGGGCAGTCACCAGACCGTTCTGCATAGAAATAAAATGAAAGGGGAAAATAACTCTTTTTTTCCCCCATAAGAAAATACTGTGCTATTCAAACTGTTTCAGCTAGGGGACATGTAGTACTCTGAGTCTCATGCAAAACAAAGAAATGTCGCTAGAACCAGAAACATTAAGAATCAAAAACATTAGTACACTTGGGGCTAAAATAAGATTAAGACATCAAACTTACAATATCAGAAATTAATGCCTGAAAAAAAATGTACACAATTCATTATTTTCTGATTTGACTGTCTACCAGGAGAACTACAACCTTGTTTGGAGCTTTCAACACATTTCTTCAAGAGTAGTTCTGCCTTCAGTAGTGAAAACTAAATTAAAATGCAATTTTTCAACTTTAGCTACTTTCAAATGGTGGCTGCCATCACAAAATATGACAGGCATTACACAAGGCAATGCCTTGACGCTTTTATAAGTTGGATAATGGAAGGTGGTGGTACTGCACTCAACCACAGAACAGAGAAAAATCAAAACTACATATTACACTGCAGAATTTTTTAAAGGTTTCTCAGAAAAAAACCCAAACTGCAAACATGTACAAATTTAAGAAGCAAAAGCAATGCAAAGTCATTAGAGAAGTCTGCACATTAGAGCTGACTGCTGGCTTGCTAGCATTTGGTTTAGTGGTACACTTTAAAACAGAAAAGGGGATGTTTTGGAATTCATTTTCTTAACCAAAAAGAGGAGAAGGATCAGCGATAAGTTTATGCCCTTCATCAGTTGTAACTTCTGAGTATGTTCTGGTTAAGGTAATACTGCTTTATAACACTAGCTTTAAAATGAAGAGCATGGGTTAAAGCTACCTCCTTAGAAGAAAGGCAGAGGCATACTCTTTATTATCAAAGAACTTTCACAGTCTGCTGAACTAGATCACCAGTGAATGGCATGGTGAACATAGCTGAGATGTCCCAAATAGGACAATCCTCTTCTACCAGAAAACAAGAGACACACTAATGAAATGCAGAAGAAACAGAAACAACCAGATTGGAACTTGACATAAAACAAACAGCTGTGGCAATTCTCAAAATAGTCTAAAAGTTGTCTCCAAAGGCTACTTCGTTCTTAGCTACTTCTCCAAAAAGGTTATTTCTGTATGACTTCTCCAACATTTCCCTGGCACACTGTGAATCCTTCGATGTGTATTTTAAAAACTCTGTTTACATTCATGCAATCACTAACTACTACGTTATTTCTTATGTTTGAGTGTTTCCAACATGCAGTTTTACTTCTAATAGATGAAAAAAATAGAAACTTTGTAAGCTGCATAACAGTTGAAATTATTTCCACTTTGATATCTGAGTCAAATTTGCTTAAATGACAGGTGAATTATCAAAGAAAAACTGCTGCTCAGCATGTTCTTCATGCAAACAGTACCTCTCTTCAAAACTGTTTACATTCTTTCAATAGCAGTAGTATGACATAAATATAGCTATTTTAAGTGTGTTTAAAATGCTGTTTTACATAAAATTGAGATTAAAAAAATCACTGTTTAAAATGTGTATTATAAAATTACTGAAAAAAGTATCGTGTTTATCAACACTGTTTATCAACAATAAAAACTAAAGACATAAACCTTTTTAATTACACATATAAACCTTTTTCTTCTTCCAAAATGCTCTGTATTTTGCACAAACCTCTACAGATATACTGGTATAAATTATGGTGTCTTTCTCGAAAACTGTAGCATAGAAACTAAATCACCAACATGGTCATAAGCCTAAGAAATTAAATGAAACTTCTTGACTACTGAGTTACTAGGTAAGGGGTGGTAGGGAATTTAAGAAATGGGCAATTCTGTTAAATATTTATTTCAACATAGGATAAATTAAAATGTATGTCAAATTGTCTTTCATTTTCTTCACCTGTAACATTTGACTTCCGGTTCCGTCTCTTAATCTGTAAGGTCTAATAACTCCATCTTCACCAAAGAATCGAGGTGGGCGCAGGCTTATCACATCTTCTGATGAATCTGCAACTCTGACAATAAAGCAGCAAATTTAAGGTATGCATCAATATCTCTACTCAGTTATAATATTTAGTAAAGGCTCTAAATTATTTTAAATACAAATTAAACTCAAGTACTAAGTACTAGACAGCAACTGTGTCTATATATGTACTTCTGCACGTGAATAGACATTGAGTAGATAGTCTATGAAACAGTAATAGATTTTACCCAGAAATCTATTTCAGAGAATTATTATTAGAAAATTAGATGGCACAAGGCAGCACACACCTGCAATACTTAATTAGTGTCTAAGTATTGTACTTCAAAACTTCAAAATTAAAGAGATTTGTGCCATACAGAACTTCTGCTCTGATATTTTTCTTGATTTCTCTGCTAAAGAACTTAAAGTGGAAAACAAAAGAGACTGGCAATCTTATGCCAGCAAAAGTGGTCCAGCTCGCTAAGAAGAACAGGGCCATTAAACAGCTGTATTCAGACAAAGCTACTAAATGCCCCCTCAAAACACTTTTTCCTACCTCTTTACATATTACATTGTGAAATAATCTACAGCAACGGGTTTATTCAAGTGAGACTATCACAGTATTCAAACACAGTCATAACACAATTCTCATCTGAACAACCAGAACAGATCCTGGCATGACCTGGTAGTCTTGGAACTCATTACATATAGTAGTAATAATATAAAAAGTAACTTCTGATGCAGCTGAGAAGTCCTTTTCTCCTGTATATTTGAGGTAATGGGAAAAAAATCAGCAACTGAAGGAAGTCTGATTGCTGAGGCCTTTAAACTAGTTTCTTTGGTAATGCTAGAAGTATCCAAGATTTGATGTTGTGTTTTTTAAATGCTATCAACTGTGTATGTTTTAAAGAGCCACCTAATAAGTAACAACATGGATAAGATTTTTTCCTAGCTCATCTGTATTAATGACAAAGTTGAGAGATCCAGAAACATCAATGCAGAAGTGATGCACAAGCACAATGTACTACTACTACTACTATCGTCTGTTTCATGCCATATGTCATTGTTCATACTTATTTTACTTACTTTTTAATACCCTGAAATGTGCTGCTTGCCATGTCTATGATTCCTCCAGTAGGCCTAGCTACCGCTCCCACTAAGCCTTTTCCAACACCTTTGAAAAAACCAGCTGCTCCTTCTTTCTGAGCTCCTAAAAGGATTAAGTGCAACAAATCATTACAAAACAGTGAGTTTTTCTTACAATCTTAGGAAACTCAATTACCATTTAATTACAAATCTTATTTGATACGCAACTGCATAGCCTCCACACAAAATTCACGTTAACAACATTTAAACTAGAAGTCAGTAGCAATATAAAATCTTGATAAAAAGTTTTATAACTCAGGTTTATAATATGTGGTGGGTTGGCCTTGGCTGGATGTCAGGTGCCCACCAAGCCACTCTATCACTTCTCTCCTCAGCAGGATGGTGGGGTGAAGAAAATAAGATGGAAAAAAACCCTTGTGGGTCAAGATAAAGGCAGTTTAATAAAACAAAAGCAAAGGCCACGTGGGGAAGCAAAGGAAAACACAAAATATATTCTCTAACTCCCACCAGCAGGTGATGTCCAGCCACTTCCAGGGAAGTAGGGCTTCAGCAGGCATAGCAGTTGCTCCAGAAGACAAACATTCTAGTAACAAATGCCCCCATTTCCCCTTCTCTTAGCTTTTATTGCTGAGCAGACATCATGGTACAGGATATCCCTTTGGTCAGTTTGGGTCATCTGTCCTGGCTATGTCCTTTCCCAAGATCTTGCCCATCCCCAGGGGGAATGTTGGAGAGACAGCCTTGATGCTGTGCAAGCACTGATCAGCAGTAGCCAAAATACTGGTGTGTTAGCAACACCCTTCTAGCTACCAATACAAAGCACAGTACTATGAGGACTGCTGCCCAATACATAATGTCTCATCAAGTATCAAAAATTTACCATCATATGAACAGTTAATGCATCAGAAGACCTAAACTTACCTCTTATTGGTTTAGTAACTATTCCTGTTATGCCACTGACAAAACCCTATCAAGAGAAACAAGAGACATTATAAATATGCTTTCAGATTATACTTTTCCTTTTTTACTTTTTACATTTTTACATTATTCATTGGTGAATAGCCTCCAAGTACATGTGTTTGAGTATTCTAAAATTCACTACAAGTTAACAGAATTAGAGTCACCTGCTTCACAGTTCCCACCTTCTCTACTACCCTCGTATGTTTTTCTTTAAAACTGTCCCTCCATTGTGGCCATATATTTGCAAACCCAGAATTAAAATAAAGAATAACACACTCTGGTGACTGCAGCAGCCTCTGTATTTGCTACTCTTGCCTGCATAGAATTCATTAATCTTTTTATGAATTTTTTCCTCCTTACAGAAACTAATCCTTTTCCACCACGAGTGATACCCTCTCTAAGACCAGTGGGCTGTTTATTCATGGCTTCTCTCCTTTTCTGCTGGTAATCCTCATCCATAGTTATTGCAGCTACCCCTTTTGCCATAGCACCAGTGATTCTCGATGCAGCACCAGCTAATCCACCTATCAGAAAATGAAGCAAAGTAAAATGACAATGCAATTTACAAATACTCACCTATATTGCTTACTATTAAGTATACTACCATGATAACACTGAAACTTACCAACAGCTCCTCCTACTAGTGCTTTGAGTCCTAGTGCCATTCCTTCTATAAATTCTTCAGGACCCTGGATGGCTCCCTAAGAAAAAAAAAGAATGCATTTATGTTAAGCTTCAAATAGTATTCATTACATATTTTTAAATCTTAACTTTTTATTGGAATATAGATACAATAAAGAGAAAAAGAGCATGAGACTGAGTGACAAAGTGTGAAAGTGCCCACAAGAGCACCCATGAGAGAAGGAAAGACTATTGTAGAACACTAATTCATTCCCTGAAGTCTGCTTATTTTAAGGCAAATGGGAAAAAAAGCAGGGCTTTTTTAAAATAAGAACCATAAGGAACAGTCTTTTGTGAATTAAGTAAAATGGAGTACTCTCTCCTTTTTATCTTGAGTTTTCCAGTAACTTTTCCTGGCGCTGGCACTTTCACTTTAAGTTTTCAATTCTAAATCTAAATTTAAAATCAATACAGGTACTGACATATCCAAATTTTCAATATAATTCATATCTAACTACTTATGTTACATTTTGTAAAAAGGCAGCAGACGTTTTCACCTGGTAAGGTTCATAGAAGAATGCTTCTACTCCTTCAGACAAGCCTCTTATGAATCCAAATGGATTACCCAAGACATCAAGGCCAAGAATAAGAACATACATCTGTTTAATAGCCTAAAATAAAAATAGTTATTAGTAAAAATATTTCAGAAACTACTCTAACACAAAGGCAAACAGTGTATATCCAGTTTTAAAAAAAGTGGAAGTAACATGAGTTTAATATAAAAAACTCAGAATTATTTGGAAAAGTAGAAGCAGTTGTATTAAAAAGGATCTTACAGTAATTAAATCATATTAAGTCAGCCAAATAAATGTTACTACTTGCAAGCATTTCACAAATAACTGACATTAATGTTCTTGAGATTTTACAAAGCAAGCATATTACTAAGATTTCTCTTATACTATAGGACAAGATTTGGTCTCTTTGCATACACTGAAAAAATTTTGTTGACTGTCACTGCAAAATGTTGTAACTCCATCTATAAAGTGTAACTCAGTTTTAAAAAAAATGTTGAGCATATCCTAGGAGATTTCAAATTTTCCCTTTGGGAAAAGGAAGGATCAGAGAACAGACAACTGGTTTCCCAGTTAAAACCCTCTATAGGTTTTTTTTCTCCTTTAAAGATGGATAGAGCACAGAATTATTATGTCCAGAGAATCCCTTATTCTAAATGATGGATGGATAGAAGAGGACTAATTCTTTCGTGCAAAAGTGTGTCTGCTGGATTCTCTCCACTGGATGACAGGACCTGAACAGTACACAAAGGCCAAAAAGGGATCAGAATTCATATACTACTCACATCCAAGAAAAACCATTAATATTTTGATGCCAATTCTGCCCTAACAGAGCTACATTGCGTTTGCTTCTGCTATCCATTTCAGCAAGTTGTTTTGTAATCCATGTCGCTTTTCCTCTCATCATAATTTGAAAATAGTAATTGCACACAAAAAAAAGGCAATAGAATCCAGCTAAAGAGTAATTATTTTGTATGTGTTCATGTATTTAATCTTTGTACAAACACACAAGGCTGAAAGTAATTTTGTTTATTTTCACAGAACCAAAGCACACCGTAGTGCTTTCAAAATACACACTTAGATATTGAAATTTACTTATTCTAACCTGTTTTGAATAATGTCTTACAACTGCTGACTGGAGCTGTTGTGTAGTACAGAAGTGATAGCTGAGTTCAAAGAATGCCAACCTAAAAAAAAAAAAAAGAGAAGACAAAAAGTAAGTCCTTATTATGCAGAACAAAATAGAATCTAACATATGTAATACTGGTTTAATTTTTGGAAGTAATCTTTACAATCATATTTTTAACCTACTTAAAGACAACATCTTGTACATCTGTGAGGGTGGCCCCTATACTCTTCAGCAGGAGATTCAAGGACTGAAGTGGTATCAATTCATTCTTTCTTTCTTCTTTGTTACTATCTTCTCCACCCGTACTGAGTGAAAAGCTTAAGTGTAACTGAAGGATAAAAAATGAGATTGGGAAATAATATGGTTGATTATTAGAAGTATTATATTTCTACCTTCATAATCTTTTAGATTATTTAAAAATTGAGATAAGACATTTCTAATCTTGACTGAAATCAGACTGACTTCATAACAGAGAACATAAATACACCACGTAGGGCAATAAAACTACTGACATTTATACTCAAACTGAATAACTAGAACTACCTTTAAGAGAACAAGAACTTGAAATTGCTTACTTATGTTTTCAGATAAGGTCTCCAGAATCTTTTAGCTTTAATTTAGGTTAGTAGGTTGTTTCCAAAACATTTTGTTTCTATAACTAATACCCAAAATCAAAGCAGACTGAAAACAGTAACATAGCATGGTATCCACGCAACAGTGAGAAACAAAAGCCTGAAAGTAAATAATTATTAACACAAGTTTTACAGGTGTTAAATAAACACTGGAATAAGTGCCCAAGAAAAATCCCACCTGTGCAGACCTGAATTAACCAAAGTATTTGTTTCACAGAAATTAAGGTGACAGTCACAAAACAGAAAAACATTCAGGAAAATTGCTCAAAGGGCTCTATAGTGCATAAGTGTATTGAGCAGTTTTCAAAATCAGATAAAAAGAAGTTATGCCTGTTTCCAATTCTCTGAAGACAACACCACGTGTCATTCATTAATTTGTAGTATAACAGAGCTTAACTATAGCTCATTTCAAAGATACAGAGCTCATCTTGCATAATCACTGTCATCTAATTCACAGCTCTATATTGATTTCATAACTGCTAAAGCTTCTATTAGAACCTGAAGCCCATTTATTCCATCCTCTCTCCTCCATGTAATTTTTCTTGCCATATATGATACAATACATTAAAAAGTAAGCTTTCGTTTACTTTGATAACAGAGTGAACACTTTGTTATTTTAACATGTAAAGGGCATTTTACTTTTGTCAAATCCTGAGCAATTTTTGTAATAAAACAAATGGAGACATACCTATGAAACAGCTACTAAATTTACTTGAAATGAGTTAGGCTAAACTGTTTACACATTAAGCTAGCCAAGCATTTGCTGGAATTACCAGATACTGTAAAGAGGTGAAACAAACCATTCTTTGATCTATTTCCCATGGGATGGAGGGTAGATTCTCTGATTAAGAACTGTTGTAGAACCTACGAAGTTCTATCACACCTTTAACAATGTCAGCTATGCAATAATCGAAAAAAAAAGAAAGACCAGTAAGCTACAAATGCATGAGAGTTATATTCGGGTAAACAGGCTGTTGCTTCTCTGTAAGTATGCACATACTATTGAACAGCTGTACCTGAATGCTTATGGGAATGGTGAAATACCCAAAAGTAGACTTTACTGGAGTAAAAAAACCAAAATTGGTTTTTCAGCAAGTAATGATAAAGCAGAAAATGCCATTACCCAAAAGTAGACTTTACTGGAGTAAAAAAACCAAAATTGGTTTTTCAGCAAGTAATGATAAAGCAGAAAATGCCATTGCACAGTAATGGTGGCTGTATATGTTTCTAAAAAATTACTCATTCTCAAACCCAGCAACACACTATCTGCACACCAACTATAGCATTTTGCAAGGATCTCTTAAATAGTAAAAAGAATTACTGTATACAAAGAAAGTCACGGATAGGAATGAAATAATGAATCTTTAACGTACATATTTAATAAGTATTAATGTAAAACCCATATAAGTTAGTGGTTCACAACGAAAGCACTTTTCTGAGACATTTTTATTTTATTTTTGTTCACCTCTATGTTTCTTCATTTCCAGTGTCTACTATTCTGAAGGAGAAAAAAATTCTTCAGTTACGAGAGCAAACACAGGCTGTACTGTGAAAAAAGTATACCTTAATTGGAGAGATATGAAAGTATTCATACAAGCTGATTTGTGATGTATCCATTGATGACACACTCATCAGTTCTTCTTGAAGAGATTCAACATCCTTTTTGAAAAGTTCTAGCTGTGAATGCATTTTCAAAAAAATATACTTTAAAATTTAAAGTATATAAAACTACCATGCATTTGTCACTGACATGCAATATATTGACTAATACTGCTTATACTTTCCTGATCTTACTTTTTTAAAGAGTTGACTTTTTAGAGGACTTTTAACTAGATGGTTTACTGCCTTTTTTTGTATGAAGAGGAGGAAACATACATATAAAAAGACAATCCAACATACATCTATTCAATAGTCAAAATGAAAAATAAAATTAAAAAATCTATTTTTATGGAAGTTCAAATACCAAATATTTTCAAGTAAAGGTCGGACAGTTTTTACCTGGGCCAAACAAAGGGCATACATAGATACCCTCTTGAACACATAATATAGCACGTAAGTTTTTAAATACAAAAAACTAGACTAAAGACTACTTTCTGTTATATAGAAATTAGACTTTTACATGCTCTGAGAATAGCTCCATCTAGCCCTTTTCCTCTTTTCTCCTTCAAAAGACAGACCTCCTTTATAACAGCTTTTGAAGAATTAACCAATTTAACAATTCCAAAGTTACAGTCAGAAAAGACTTAACCAGTGAAGCTGTAACTGAAAATAATGGAAGAGGTCCTTTCAGAACAGTAAAACCAGGTACCACCTTGCTACTTAAACAAGCAAAACAGTCAAGGCACTAAATATTAAGTAGGGATCAAATCCTAAAATTATGCCTTGCAATTTCACTGAAAAATGAAAGTGCCGAAGAAGGCCCCCTCTAATCTCTGGATTCAGTGATTAACCTCACAATACTGACCTCAAATCATTCATCTTTCCACTGGGAGGGGAAAGACAAAATAAAATACAACAACGTATTTTTTCCACAACACAACTATGCATTGAAATTTAAAATAATTCTTCAAACCACCACAATAAGCTAGAATTGAATATCAACAGATGTAACAGACAGCATGCCCTAGCACATTGCTAGGAACCACCAGTTTAGACTACGTATTCATAGAATCATAGAATGGTTTGGGTTTTAAGGGACCTTAAAGATCACCTAGTTCCAACCCTCCTTGTACAGGCAGGAACACCTTTCACTAGATCAGGTTTCTCAGAGCCTCATCGTACCTGACCTTCCATGATGCATCCACAACTTCTCTGGGCAAATTGTTCCAGTGTTTCACCACTATCACAGGAAAGAATTTCTCCCTTACATCTTATCTAAATCTACCCTCTTTCAATTTAAAACCACTACCCCTCATCCTATCACCACACTCCCTGATAAAAGAATCCCTCCCCATCTTTCCTGTTGGCCCCCTTTAAGTGCTGGAAGGCCACTATAAGGTCTCCCTGGAGCCTTCTCTTCTCTAGGCTTGAATCACCCCAACTCTCTCAGCCTGTCATCACAGGGGAGATGTTCCAGCCCTCTGATCATTTTCGTGGCCCTCTTCTGGACCCCCTTGAGCAGGTCTGTGTCTTTCTCTGGGGCTGGGGCCCCAGAGCTGGACGCAGTACTCCAGGTGGGATCTCACAAGAGTGGAGCAGCGGGGGAGAGTCACCTCCCTCGACCTGCTGACCACACTTCTCTTGATGCAGACAAGCATACAGTTGGCTTTCTGGGCTGCAAGCACACACTGCCAGGTCATGTCCAGCTTTTCATCCATCAGTACCCCTAAGTCGTTCTCCACAGGACTGCTCTCAATCCACTCATTGCCCAGGCTGTATCTGTGCTTGTGACTGCCCCAACCCATATGCAGGACTTGACACTTAGCCTTCTTGAACTTCATGAGGTTTTCATAGGCCTACCTCTCAAGCCCGTCAAGGTCGCTCTGGATGGCACATCCCTTCCCTTCAGCGTGTCAACCGCACCACACAGTTTGGTGTCATTGGCAAACTTGCTGAGGGTGCACTCAATCCGCTGTCCATGTGACCAACAAAGATGTTAAACAGCACTGGACCCCTGAGGAATGCCACTCATCACTGCTCTCCATTTGGACATCGAGTTGTTGACCGCAGCTCTTTGAGTGCGATCACCCAGCCAATTCCTTATCCACCGAGTGGTCCATCCATCAAATCTCTGTCTCTCCAATTTAGAGACAAGGATGTTGTGCAGGACAGTGTCAAATGCTTTGCACAAGTCCAGATAGATGACATCAGTTGCTCTTCCCTTATCCACCAACGCTATAACCCCATCATGGAAGGCCACCAAATACATCAGGCATAATTTGCCCTTAGTGAAGCCATGTTGGCTGTCACCAATCACCTCCTTATTTTCCATGTGCCCTAGCACAGTTTACAGGAAGATCCACTCCATGATCTTGCTGAGCACAGAGGTGAGACTAACTGGCCTGCGGTTTCCCGGGTCTTCCTTTTTTGCCTTTTTAAAAATGGGGGTTATGTTTCCCCTTTCCCAGTCAGTGGGAACGTTTCTGGACTGCCATGACTTCTTAAATTTGATGGATAGCAGCTTAGCCACTTCATCTGCCAGCTCTCTCAGGACCTGCAGCTGCATCTCATCAGGACTTGTGCACCTTCAGGTTCCTAAAATGGTCTCAAACCTGACATCCTCCTACAGTGAGCAGTTTTTTATTCTCCCAGTCCCTTGTCTTCTGCGACTTGGGCAGTGTGGCTGGAGCGCTTGCCGGTGAAGACTGAGGCAAAAAAGTTATCGAGTACCTCAGCCTTATCCATATCCCAGATAACCAGGTCTTCCATTTCCTTGTGGAGATGGCCTGCATTTTCCCTAGTCTTCCTTTTATCACTGATGTACCTATAGAAATTTTTCTTGTTGCCCTTGACGTCCCTGGTGAGATTTAATCCTATCAGGGCTTTAGTTTTCCTAACCTGATCCCTCTCAGACAATTTCTCTGTATTCCTCCCAGGCTACCTGTCCTTGCTTCCACTCTGTAGGCTTCCTTTTTGTGTTTGAGCTTGTCCAGGAGCACCTTGTTCATTCATGCAGGCTTCCTGGCGCTTTTGCCTGACTTGCTCTTTGTTGGGATTCTGACCATAGAGGAGGTGATCCTTGAGCATTAACCAGCTTTCTTGGGCCCCTTTTCCCACAGGGTTGTACCCCCTGGGACTCCACCAAGCAGATCCCTGAAGAGGCCAAAGTCTGCTCTCCTGAAGTCCAGGGTAGTGAGCTTGCTGTGCATTCTCATCACTACCCTAAAGATTCTGAACTTCACCATTTCGTGGTCACTGCACCCAAGGCTGCTCTTGAGCTTCACACTCCCCACCAGCCCCTCCTGGTTGGCAAGAAGGTCCAGCATAGCACCTCTCCTTGTTGGCTCCTCTATCATGTGATGGACATTATCATCAGTGCATTCCAGGAACCTCCTGGATTGCTCATGCCCCGCTGTGTTGTTCCTCCAACAGATACTGGGGTGGTTGAAGTCCCCCATGAGGACCAGGGCTTGCGAACTGTAGCAGATCCTCACTGTAACGTCACCTGTCCCTGCCCTCCCTTTAATCCTGATCCACAGGCTCTCAGTCAGCTCTGGTTGTATATTATTTATGATTGTATCTGAAGTTTTCATTATTATTTCCCAAGCAGACTGCCTTGTACTTCATATTATAATAACTTATTTTATTTCACTTATTTCTATTTCTATGTACAAACTCCTCTCATTCTCCCTTGATAGTAATTTAATTCCCTCCCACTGTCCCCTCCTCTCCATTTAGTATCAACATGTTAACTACATAATTTTCTAATATTATACTTTTGGATAAAATTACTGAAGACACTTTCACTTTCAAATCAACCTCTTTCTCCATGCCTTTTACTTTCTTTTGCCCTCACAGGCACCTAAGTTTCAGAAATTTCCAAGCCAAGATTTTCCTAGGGGTTTGGGTTTTGTTTTTTTTTTTTTAAATAAGCTACATTAAAGGAAAGAGTACTATGTTCACTTCCTTCCTGTCTTGGGCTCTTAATTAACTGATCCCTCAGGCATTAGTAAGACCAAAGAGTCTACAACTGCATTAGTTTCATTCTTTTCAGAAGGTTGTGAAGCCTTCTTTGCATAGCATGCAAGACGAGGATACAGGAAAGTGTTTACTGTTTGCCTTGGGCAACGGCAACTCCTAGAAACCTCACAGCTTCACATTAGTCCCAGATACAGCAATTAACCAGTGTTATGGACAAAGATGACCAAATTGGTTTGGTTTTTTTTAAAATACAAGTTGAATAATTAAAAACTTAGAATCTATTCATCTTTAAACAAGAAAAGGGTTCTACCTCTTGGTCACTTGGCAAATCAGTCTGTGTAAAGAATTCAACCAATGCATACAGGAAGCCAAGATCTAATCTGAGATCCATCTCTTGAATCAGGACCTTAAAATACCTACAAATGAAACAAAAAGCAATTATTAAAGTGTTTTACAAACATGTGTAACATATAAAACTTAATCTAGGCTATTTAGGCCACTTATGTATGGACTTCAGGTACTGGGGCAAAGAATGCTTCCCACAGTGGTGTAAGATAAACACATTTCCTGTAACCAGAACTATTTTAATTAAGTAGCAGCATTTAATGCTATATATAGCACTGTTAAACATAAGAGTTTTTTCTAAATTAAAAAAGACTCAAAATCTGCATTAAAAAGACACTTAAAAGTCCTTGCTTTACTTAGCAATTATGTGGATAATAAAGGGAATTGAGCTTTTATCTAAGTGTTTTGATCTTTCCAAGAATGAGCTGGTGTAAAATTATCTTGCATTGTTGCCCCTATAATAATTTTAAAGCTTGATTAAACATAATCCATAGCAAAAGAGATGGAACACGTCAAAATACTTACTTAATATGAGATATTTGCGAATGTCCTGCAGTTCTCATGACAATACTGACATCAGTAAATGGTTTTGGCGCTATGAAGTTGTAAAATAAAAAGAGATCAGCACAGATTTTTAAATTATATATACCTTTGTATTTTTAATATGAAAATATCATACATGTTTAGGATTTTCTCAATCCTGTAAAGTATGATTACATAACAGATATGGCAAACAACTAACTCAGGTAAAAGAGCAGGAACAGAAAGGAATAGGAAGACAAGGATGAAATGGAACAACAAAATTCTATTTCAGTGATCTCTGGTAAGGCACCATTTTCATTTAAAAGCAAATCAATATTGATAATATCTTAGACATAGTTTCCCTAGTCAGGGAATAAGATTTTTCATTGGCCATTGGAAAAATATAAACTAAACAAAAAAATAATTTTGCAGATCTATGCACTGCAGCTTGAAATTGATCATATTCAGAATGAACACCTGACATCTTATTAGCTTCTGTACAAAATCACAAGCAGTATTCTTTGTCTTAATCCAGAATCCCTCCTGAGATTACTCTGCTCTTCCAAATGACTTTACCCTGAAGGAGTTAATGGAAGACTGCAGTTCATCACATAGTGTACTGACATTGAGCTCTATGCTCCAAGCAATGGAGAAGTTGGAAGGCTACATACAAAACAGGCAAAATATAATTTGCCATCTACAGAGCTCATAAATGGTGCTTCACATAGCAATTTTGAGTTTAGACTGGAACTGGTACACATTCCTTTTATTGTTAGTTCAGATTATTTCGGATAGGTCACTAGGTCATCCATTGTGCCAAGCAAAAAAAAACCAAACCAACAATATTAGGATAAACATTTTATTTGGGGCAGTAAGGAAAAATCAGATGACTAAATATGAAAAGTGAATCCTTACTGCCCCAAAACTTCAAATGCAACTAATACAGAAATGGTGCAACAGATTCACTACCATCAAGATAACCAACAATTTGATCTGTTCTTACTTTCAGCAGGCAACTCTTCTCTTCTATTAATCAGCATTAAGTTTTAGTTGTGGTCTGAATGCAACTGCCAAAAGCCCATTTTAAGCTTGATCCAAATGTAACTTTCATGTTACGCTCTCCAAGAGCACTGAATTAGTGTGTCAAAAAAATGTGCTTAAAAGGTATGGTATCAATGGATGAAAGAAATTTTGCTTTCTTCTGGTTATCTGTAGTCAGTAAGCTTATACAGACTTCATCTGATTGAAATGACATGGTTATCTTCATTATAAGCAATTTATCTTGTAATTTTAGAAGTAAGGATTGTGTTAAACTAGAACAACAAACCTGAATCCAAGGTGATGGACTTTGGAGGTTTAATAGGATAGAACACAAAGGGAAATATGGCTCCAGGAATCTGGTTTTGTATCTAATAGGGGTAAGGACAGGACAAGGGGCAGCATGTTAGCTTTTCAGTAGTGAAATATTTTAAAATCAGGACAAACATAAGACTTGTAAACATTACCTGTAGTATTCCACCAATTCCAAAGCAGAAAAAAAAGATGCTATTTTGGTTCAAAATTCAAAATTTGGTTCAAAATTCAAAATGAAATAATCCAATCCAAGCAGTCAAGAAAAGCTTCTTGAAGTTGGTGGTAATAAATGGTCCACATAATTTTGGAAAGGATTTGTTTTTAAAAACTTGGACATATGCAAGATAACAAATTATACCTATTTTTCTGTTGGTCGTAAAGAAAAGCCACAAGAAAAATCATGGAAGATGAATGGTAAATATTTTTCCTGAACAGTCGTAGTTGTCTGGGGTTTTTTTCAGAAGCATTTAAATAATATTTCCAAAGATTGAGAAGCACTGATGTAAAAGCCAATGAGTACAATTAAATTCAAAACATGACAAATCCGAACAATTATAAAAATAAATCCAAGTTTCCACAGAAGTTGCTTTTTCTCAATATGTAACTCACCGGTTTTTTGACAAGACTCACCTGTATCCTGTAAATTTGAATTCTGAAAGACTTCTGATGTGCAGATGAACTGTATTCTACTTTTAAAGCTGGCAAATAATTCCTTCTGATAGGAATCTCATTTGGTTGTTGAATTTTCATGTTCATTCCATTAGGAGTTAAACATACCTATCATATTAAAGAAAATTTGGTATGCTATGTTTCAAAAGACTGATTTTTATACTATACTTTAAAATTTACACTGTTCATTAACATGTAAAGATAGCTTAGCAGTAAAAGTTTTGCAGCTTTTAAGTCAGATGTCATAACCTTCCTTTATTTAAAACAATCAAATTTTGTCACAAATATCACTAGAACTACAAAATATTGCACTATTTGAGGAATCACTAGCATTTAATAAATGGCTTTCTAGAGCAAAGGCAGAGTAGTATAATGTAACGATATGACAGATAAAAAAATTGGCTCACTTACCTATACCATGTTCATTTACCTACAACAAAATTCAAATGAGTATCTAGAATTTATCTATAGACAAGGACCATAGCATTTGGAGCATGATGCACTTCTACATTCCAGAATAATTCTTTTCATGTATATGTGGTTGAGTGACACAGTTGAACTATCCCACAAAAAGGCACTTGAAAAAATACAAGATTTTGTGCTAAAACAAACCAACCCACCCAAAACTAACACCCTGCCCACCTTCCCAGTATAACAAATGAACCAAATGCAAAGCTTCTTTACTGTAGCTTTACACATATTTAGTCTCATGACCTGCAAAAATGTTACACTTAAATTTCAAAGTTAGAGGCTAACAACAAAAAGTCTATAGCAAGCTTTCAAACATTTACAGATATTTTTTCCAAAGATTTTTTTTTCTAGACAGAGATAAAGAAGGATTTTCAAGTAGATTAGGTAAATCGATCATCTCAATTTTCACTGGAAGTTTCTTCAAAGGTAGAAAAATTGATACATTATCTTTTTCCTGTGTATACAGGTAAACAATAGAATTAGAGAACTATCAGTATTACCAAAACATTTGATTCCAACTCAATAATCTTGTTTTCTGAAGGAGTTAGCTCACTGTAATCTTTGAACTCTTGTTCTAATTTATCAGTCTGCTTAACACTCATTGGTCTCCATCTTGACTTCTTCTTGGGTTTCGTCTCCCAAACCACATCAGAACTTTGAAAACAAAACAAAGGACCAAGAAATAAGGATTAGCTATTTCAAAACAAGTTTTACCTACTGCAGTATAGCTTTTAATAGGTTATAACTACAGAATGAGAAACCACATCATAAAGCACTACTGTAGTAAATAAAAGTGATCCAAAACACCCACTGCCTTCTTGTTACTAAGTGGAAACCAGTCTCTCCAGTATAATGCAAAAAAAGGAAAAGTTAACAGCACATCTGTGTAGCTCCCCACTTTGATGAAGATGGGTATGTAAGGATATTAATCAGAAAGCTCAGTTTCAGCAGTACCACCGTGCATTATTCTACAATCTCAAGGTAGTTTTCTACATATACTTCTGCATCTGTTTTGGCATACCTGAATTTACTAGAAATTGAGAACTTCAGGTTGAAATGAAATTCCTCCTGAACTACCCTCTTATTTTTGATAGCTAGTTTCTTCATTCTTTCTGTCTAAATGAATAGACAGTGATTTTGGTTTACTCTACCAATTTTAGGGGGGGGGGTGGGGTTGTTGGGGTTTTTTTTTGTTGTTGTAGTTGGGGTTTTTTTAACAGTAGCCCAAAATCAGTTCTTTTTTCTCTTATTTTTAATAACAACAACAAAATAATTAATCATGCTTAAAGGGCATCGGACTCTTTTCTGCTCAATTCCACTGCTGTTGTGAGAAGCTCTAGTGTCTGACTTCACCTTACAGTCAAACTGAAGGCACATAATAGGGCACAAACCAACACTATCAGACAGGCGGAGGGTATTTCTTCTTTCCACAAGTTACTCTAGAGCCCACAAATACATAGCTTTCCAGACACAGTTCCCTAATCCAATCCCTTTTAGATGCATCTATGTCTGTGTTCAGATACATCAAATGGCAGAACCACCAAAAAAGGAGGTGAGCTAAAGGGCAAAACAATAGCTACAAAATAGAGTACTACCTCGAAATTGCTGGGAGTTTTCTCTTTTTTTCCTCTTCTTTTAAAAATTTTATTTTTTTCACCCCTCTAAATGTGCTGTGATCCCATAACTGGTATGGTGAAACTTGTTTCTGCATCAAATTCAATGCAAACTGCCTCTTTCATTCTTTTCATAACAAGACATTCACAAATGGGAACATTCTGAATAGTAGGGTTTTCTTCACTCTACCCAAGGAATAGTCTCTTATCCTCAGAAAGAGCTTTCAGGAGTTTGACGTCAACTCAGAGATTAACAATGCCAGTTTTAAGTGCTGCTTGATGACTATGGATGACTGCTCCCAAAAAACACTGATTCAGTGAAATCTCAACACTACTTTGAATCTATGCAATTAGCTGACACTTTTAATGGAGCATTTTCACTGTCTAGATAGTTATCAGATCTCCCTTTCTCAGGTGAGGGCAAGGATTGGGGTTTTCTTTGTGAATGACAGAAGTATGTGAAATATACGTGTATGAGAAGTTTTTGCTTGTTAAGTTTTGCAGTGCAATGCAAAGAATTAATCAAGATAAAAAAACCTCACTCTAGTAACCTCATGGCTATGGATACACAGAAATGTCTGAATTATGGAAATGATATACTGATTATATGATATATAATCCCTCGAGCATTCTAAAAAGCCTCTGTTTGAATATATGATAGCACACATTTCTTAAGCATTACATAGTTTCTCTTCTGCTTCCCTCTGAAATGTTATGGTAGAAAACCTGAAGTATTAGAGCCTTGGAGCTGCCATAATTTCTGTCAAAACTGAAAAAAACTACAAACCACTACTGCATCAAAATTTTCAATACAGAGTTCAGCAGCTCGTTTCTGTAATGAAAACTGAAAAATCCACTGACACAAACTACCCACAGACCCTACTCCTTAAAACTCCATTATCACTCCCCAAACTAAATAGACAGGAAATACTTCTGTTCAATGTATTGGAAAGTTGGCAGCACATAATTGTAACTGTGTGTGGCAAAAACACGTACACCCAAATACAGAAAGCATATGCATTAATATGAAACACAATGAAAATATTTCTCTTTACAACAGGAAAACATAACGATTTAGTTCTAAATACTCTTACTCAAACCTTTTTTTCCTCTTCCATCACACCCCAAAATGAAATTCAGTGAGTGAAAATACCTGAAGTTAAACATTTTAGACTGTTGCACACAAAATCAGTTACCTTGTAATTCCAATGTAGGACACCTCTTGCTTTGTATAATTATTAACCAATGAAATTCCAACATCTTGCAAAGACAGAACAATTTCTTGTTCTGCTAGTTCTGCTTTTACACTTTCATATGTTAATTTAAATACATTCTCATCTTCAGTGATCAGGACAATACGTTGCAAACCTTCAAAAAATGACACTAAATAGACCACTTTCTTACAATCCAGGCTGAGTATTTCCATTTTGTCCTAGGAAACAAGAGAGAAAAAGTTTTTACAACTCATCATTCTACTCCACAAGCAAATGCCAGCATAGAGACATGAACAACAATAGAAGACATTTTTTAAAGGTACAGGAAAATAATAATGAAGTTTTTAATGATGAAGTTTTACAGCAGTCTCTCTCACACACATGCTTTTGAACTGAAGGTAATGCTTACTGGCGTAAGCTCCAGCAAATACAGTGTTGTTACTGTTCGGTGTTTGAACTTCATATATGAGATTACTGATCATACTCACTATATATGGAATTTCATACATACACTGATGAACAGGATAATAAATTAGACATCATTAAAAGGAGATTTAGATAATATACGTACCTCTTTTGGGGTAATTTCCTCAGTTCTATTTCCACATTTCCATTTCAATTTTTTACATCCTGCTGGGTCTGCCCAAGTATACAGTACTGCCTTGTTTGGCTGAAGACAGTCTTCTAATTCACTGAGGGAGCTAGAATACAGTAATATTAAATTAAAATGTCAATTAATATTTTGTGTCAATGACTTTTGCATTCTAGCATTCAACAAGAACACTTCAATTATTTTTTCAAACAACAAAAATGAAAACTTAAAACATTGTGCATGAAAAAACATGAACAAAACCATTCTCAGAGCACTAATACAAACAGTATTTATACCTCAAAATACATATGTATACTTTAGAAATAAATTATACACAGTAGATTTTAAATGCTCATTTTCCTCCGCACTTGTGATTAACAGGGGAACATTAAGTACAGAAAAAAACCAGACAGTGGAGCTCACAAGCTGAAAGGAAAATTCAGGATTTGTGCTGCCTAACATTAATTTTCCAAGAGAAGAATAGTGCGTTCAAAATCCATTGTTTAGGAAAGGTTTCCCCTGTATGATTTGCTGAAGGGAAAAAAGTGCAGTGTTTGGTATCTGTATACAGTAGATGTTTTCAGACAAACATATTTTAAATTTCATTCCCCTCACATACAGTTAAAAGCTGGCAGACTTGTTTTCTACAGCTCTCTGAAAGGAGCCTACCCCCAGGAGGGGAAGTGGAGAGGGAGATGCTGGTCTCCTCTCACTGGGATCCAGTGATAGGATGTGTGGGAATGGTTCAAAGCTGCACCAGGAGAGGTTTAGACTGGACATTAGGAAACATTTCTTTACCAAGAGGGTGGTGAAACACTGGAACAGGCTGGTTGATGCCCCATGCCTATCAGTGTTTAAGAGGCATTTGAACAATGCCCTTAACAACATGCTTTAACATTTGGTCAGCCCTGAAGTGGTCAGGCAGTTGGACTAGATGATCCTTGTAGGTCCCTTCCAACTGAAATACAATAATATAATATAATATGATATATCATATGATATCATATGATATAATATTCCATTCTCATTCCATTCTCCATAGTTCATTAAAGAAGTTACATACATACTTACTAAATTTACACTAGGGATGCCCAAAAGCCAACTAAAAAGATAACAATTACTAATCTTTACAGATAAAAACCCAAAGCAAACAATTGACTGTATTCTTCATACAGGAACATACAGCTGTAAGCTTAATTTGACTAGCAGCTCTTCCACTTTTCAAGTAAAAGTCTTTAAACAACACTGCTCTGACTGACTGAAAGGAAAAAATTGTAGAGGCTGTTTGGCTTTTTAAAAGAAACAGGTCAAGAATGCTGTAGATATGCTTACATTTCTCAGCACTGCACAGTATCTGCATACAGTAGCAAAGCATTGCAAAGACATTCCACCTTGAGAACAGAACCAGTATAGCTGCATGCAAGTACAGAACCAAATTTTTACTGATCGCAGATAATTCATATTTGTTAAAATAATCTTAGTTTTGGTCCAGCTTGACAAAATTTAGGTAACTACCAACCCATTTTTTAGTCTGTTTCCTCATCTCTCCCATAAATTTTAACCCCTTCTTTCAGCTAAATCTGAACTAAATATTATAGAACTCTTAAGTCTCAAATATAATTACAACTCATTTGTTACTTATTCTGCACAGTCAGCCCCTGCACCATTCCAGAAAAGCCAAGCACATTCTTTGCCCCTACTAGGAATGTAAGGGAATGTAGAGAGCAAAGGCCACAGAATTAATATAAAGAGAAACCAGAGAGCTTCTTTAGCTCACAGAGCAGTTTCTTTACTTGCAGAAACTGGCACCTAACACTACATAACACTGCTCTGTTAATAATTCATTCTCTTCAATTTATAAAACAAGAGATTTTTGGGTGCTCTGACAAAATTAGACAGTCATTTCTTAAAATATAGGCTTCTTAAGGAATAAGAGTGCTTACAATACATGAAATAACAGTTCACATGTCTCCATGCAGAGACCCACACTAAAACCCTTCTTACATACCTTTGTCCATACTCAATAATTTCTGCTTTAGTATGGTTTATCAACAGAAATGGAGCAGCACCATCATGATAATTAGAAAAGGTAATCACGGTAGAATGTTCAGTCAGGTTAACATCCACTGTAATTCCTCCAAGCTATCAGATGTAAAAATTATGAAGTAAGTAACAGTGAAATGAATTTCTAGTAAAGCAAATGTAATTTAAATATTTTGGAAAACTTTTACTCTCATAAGATAAAACCATCAAAGAGTCAACCTGTTTTAACATACTTTTAAAATACTTCCCTGATCTAACTACTAGGTAACAGGCATTGCACTCAGTAGTAATCAAAACTATGGAGGAGTTCTCTACTGTAAAAAGTTAGACTGGCAGTAGAGGAATCCTCCTTGAACAATTCATACACATTAATGCCCTCTAAAGCATTAAAAACACTCATCTACTGCTTAGATGAGTAAATTTAGTGGAGTCAAAGTTACTTTTCAAAGTAACTTAGTGTTACGTTAGATCTAATGTAAATATTTCTCAGCCTCAGATAGAGAACACTAGCAAAACAATCTGTTTCCAACTTCTACAGACCTGCTTCTCAGAGAAGTGCTTAAAACATCTACTACACACACAGAAAAGTAAGAGCAAGAGAATGAGAATAATATGCTTACATACATATAATCTTTTCCCCAGCTAAGCTTTTGCAATACTTGATTGTATGAGAAGACAGAAAGTTCTGAGAATGGAAATGAAGCAGTTATTTATGTTGTTTTATCTAGCTTCCAAAAGGCAATTATTTACCTTGTTGTCCAAATGCAGTAGCAGACAGTTTTCTTGCTTATCAAAATTTATCTTCTTTGGGGGGAGATCAGAATTTTCAACTCTAACAAGCAGTTTGTTGGCATCACTTTCAGGCCAAAAGGGAATGCACTACAAAAAAAAAAAAAATCAGGTATTTTAAAGTAAGTGAGAAAACAAACTAGATGTTAAATGGCATTAGCCCAAAGTTCATCTAGTAAAATTCTGCCCCAAAATGTAGTGAGTTGGATCAGAAACTCTATTAAAAAACTAAAATAATTACTTACCTGAATACAATAAACTGAAAGGAAGTCAGAAATAATTCAGACTACAGTGAAGAAACCGAGGAGTTAAGGAGCTAAAAGTGAAAACAGCAAGACTTCATATTCACATGAAGAAGTAGATTTAAAATGGATAACGTATATGAAATTCAGAGTATAAAGCTCAGCATAGCTACAACACTGAAATGGCCACGCTTGTTACAAAAAAAAAAAAAAAATCAACATAATTGTTCTTCTATTAACACCATTAACAGACCTCTTGCCACTAAGTATAAAGTACAAATCTTACAGTGACAATCAATGACAAAAAGCGATATTAGCATAAATACACCCCATAGTAACTTGAGTACACAGGACATCAGCATACTACCTGTTCTTTTGAAATACTTTATATATATATATATAAAAATACATATACACATACATATATACACACACACATATATATGTGGGTATAAAACATATATAAATAAAATACAAAGCATTAGACAGCTAAATCAGAGAGCATGTTCTGTTAGTCACATCCACAATTGAAACCACAGGCAATTTTAAAAATCCCACAGACAATCTCTCTTCAATAGTTTACACACCAAATGGTTAAGACAAGGAGGCAGGGAAGACAAAAGTTTTAACTGTAACTAATGAAAAGTCTCCAACTAGAGTCCTGCCACAGGAACGAGCTATGATTAACAATAACTCTCAACCAGCAAGAGCCAAAGTCTGTCTAGATAGACTAGTTTTCCTGTATTTCAAGCTGTTCACCTGCAACATCCAAAACTTCAGGAGCATCTTTCTCCAATATAGGTTAAGAAATGAGATGTTTATATTTAATTGTGTCTGAATCCTAGAATTAAATCTTCAATGGTGAAAGACTAGTTCACCAACTTACCATGCCACTAAGTTCCCTTTCCCATTGTTTCTCACACCACAGGAAGCAGGAAGACAAAGGAAAAAAATATAGTTAAACAGAAAGGTTGAAGGTGTTATCTACATCAACGTATCCTACAGACAAAGGAAATTTGTGTTGTAAACTAGTATAAAACACAGCAAGTAAGTCGCAACATGGAAATTAAGAGCGCTCAAAGGAAATTCAAGGAGAATCAGTCAACAGTAAATGAAAGTTTAAAATCAAAACCAACATAAGTAAAAAGGATTGGCTAAACAAGAAGTTACAGAATCAACCACAGAGAATTGAAAAATAATTTTTTGCACTAATCTTCAGCCACAGAATGTGTCACAAAATGATGATGTTTCCAAATGTTTTACCACACACTTGCTAATTGCTTCACTAGATACTGTATTTATACAATCTCCATTCCATAATAGGATCTGTAATTTTTATTTAGCAGTGGTCTCACGTACAGTCTTGGCAATGTTTTCTTTCTTTTTTTCCCTAAGGATGTATGTTGGTCAACTGTCTTGCGCAAGCCATTTCATACTAATCACTGTCCAACAACTTCTATTACAACCTTTGAAGAACAATGAATTTTTCTAAAAATAGTAATTAAAAGTTTCAAATAGATTTACTGCTTTCCAGACAGGGAACATATCCAAGAAGAGATGGGTTCTACAGCAGGATTGCTTTTTTTCCCCTGATAAAACAGGTTGTCACCAAGAAAGAAGAGTGGATAAAAAAGAAAAGCAGTAGGAAGGACTCTGCTTTACTTAAAATGACAAAAATAGAATGGGGGGAGAGGGGAGCAAGCTAAAATATGAATTAACATTTCAACAAGCGTCTTGTTTTTTTGAAGATCAACCTAATGTAAAAAAGTAAGAAGTATTAAAAAAAAAAAAAATCACAGGAACTAACTAAAAAAAAAAATCTAGATTAGCTGAATAGCAGAGTTCCACCTCTCAAGAACAGGATCAGATGGGAACTTGTTTTTGGAAATCTGTGTTGGATGCCCAAAGACAGACCAATATTGGCTGTACTCTACCTAGATTTAGAAGAGATAAAAAACATGCTGAACTGAGCAACTGGGTTACAAATGGAAATCTCGGCAGACTTAACCGTCACAACACAGATTTTTAGACTGCTTATCAAAAGGGAAAATACAATGTGGAAGGGCAAGCAATCTTGGGAGTGAAGTTTGTAATAATTTATGAGGGGATACAGATTCCTCTGTTGACCCCTACTACTGCATTTGATAAACTGCCATATCTAATCTTTCAAAAGATATTAGGAGTGATCCTAAAACCTACAAAATCCTCCTCTGATAGTCTCCTTTCAGTTATCAAGTAAGATCAACTAATACAATTATGAAACACTTGAGAAACAATGATGCTTGTGGGACAACCTGGAAAATTCTGTAAACATATCAATAAAACAGCCAATACAGGAAAACTACAGATTATATACGTAGCAATTTGAACGTACAAAACTATTACCTTTGAATAGTTTTTGCAGAACATTTCAAAAGTTCCTATAAAATAAAGTTATTCTAATAGCAACTCTATATCAGATAGAAACCACAGACCACCAATAAGTAGTAAAATCTACCTATTTCCTCAGAGTAACAAGTTAGATATGAAGTGGCCCACACCACTACACATGAACCTTTGTCATTTCAGAGATGAGGAATCATGCATGTAAAGAACCCAAAAACTATGCAGAGTCAAACAAAAGTTTGGTTCAGAGGAACGTAAGAATATTAGGAAATAGAACAAATGTGTAGGCTTATGGCAAACAGCCTATTCTTGAGTAAAAGCAAAAAAAAAACATTTTTGAAAATAACGATTAACATTATGGGAAGCCGAACTGACTTAAACACATGAAGATCTAAACATCATTGTGTACACTTAAAAATCACAACGGAACAGTGACAATAAATAGCAAGCAAAGTAGTATTGGTTTCATAAATTGAAATAATGATATTTAACTGGTATTTCTCCTCCATAATCATTAAAGAAAAAATGCACACTTAAGGAGCACATGTTGAAGGTACCAAAAATGTAATAAAAAGATCTAGTTATGAATCTGATTCAAAATATTCTTTTAACTTTGGTATTTTAGTTTGCAAGCATTTTTGGTAACCACTTGGAGTATCTACAATGCTAAAGAAAACTGAGAGGGCCTCCAACTGCACTATTTGTTAGGCTTAACTCTGTCTCTGTTTTGGATATGGTCCCTTCAGAATCATTGGAAGGAGGGAGATTTCACTCTTCCCAGAAGGCAGCATGGATCACTTTCAGCTTTCATAGACCCCCCAACACTACCCCAAACAGGCACTGCATCTCCTATACGCCCTGAAGGAAGGCACGATGGCCTGAAAATTCAAAATACACACAAGACATAATTGTGGGATACTGCAATGCAAACAGCCAAGTTGCATGCCGTCTGCAACATTCTAGACCTCTGCGGCATAGGCAAAAGCCCAAAAGCCATTTCCACATCATTTGGCCCAGGGGCCGGTACTCCCTCTCTAGAAATGATGCATTAAGCACTAAAAAATATCAGTGAGACTACTCCCAGAATAAGAGCTTGGAGCTATCTGAACTGATCCACATGAGGGATTTTCCTCCTATATGAAAGCAGCAGGACATGTACCAGGTCAGCCAAAACACTCTACCAGATACCACTGCAAAAACTAAACAGAAGTTTCAGTGCCACTGCGGAGAGAGATAATATAGTAACAGTGCAGGTCTTTTTCTCATACTGTTTATGATGCAGGTAACAGAGAAAACATTACAATTACAATGTAGACAGCTTTACAATATATCCTAAAGCAACACTGAGAAAGGCTAAGAGGACATAGATAATTTATTGAAAAAGCACGGTATGTTCAGACATTGTCACTGAACACTATGCATGGCTCATTTTCCATCACTGAGTGTTCAAATCAATTTTTTTTCTCCTTAGATAAACAACTTGGAATAGCTTCCTTTATAATTTTACCTGTTGCAAAACAATAGGAATCCACTTCTCCTTGCCTTCTTCAGCTACTTCCAAAGTGTATTTGCTTCTATTTGAGATCATAAAAAATGGAGTGAAAGTTACAATTCTAGTAATATTAAAACTGCTGTTGTTTATGGTGACACCGACCTATGAATAGAAGGACATTGTTAGAAGTATGCTGTTACTTTCTTACCTCATTAATATTTCCTGAAAGTAATGAATCTGAAAGATAAATTCGACTCACTTGATATTCCTTTTTATGGCTCTTGCATTTCACAGAACCATGACTTCCAACTGTGTCCAGTGAAAACTGATCAGACAGTTCACTGTCAGTCACCATAAGCTGCACCTGTGAAGAAGCACGCTAATTAATTTTCAGCTTACAGAGACTAACAACATTTAAAATCATACCTGAAGTATGCATATATATAAACATAAGTGCATACTGGAAATACTGGTGTTTCTATTAAAAAGTCAAGACATATCAATTGCCAGTATTGTCTCACAAAGATATTTTCTACCACCCTTAGTTATAAGCTATGTGAAATAAGCATTTTAAGTGTAGGATACTCCAGAGGAGGCAACCACACAAGAATCCTTTCCAAAACTTATCACAATTAAAATCTCAAACACAATCAACAGTCTCATAATTCCTCTCATACCATTCATCAGTCAGTAATATGCAGCATTAAAAAACTCACATAGCACACTCAAATGGTAAACTGAATCTTAACCTTAGCTTACTACCAGCTCAGATCCAATCTACCAATCACCACTGCAAGTTTTCATTTTTCAAGTACCACAGCTTTACATTTCTTATACAACTTCTGCATCTTATGTGGAATAAGGACCTTTACTGATGCAGTTTAAACGGAATAACGGAAATTGTTTTATCTAGGAAACATTTCTCAGTGAATTTTATTCCTCCCAAAGATGAAAATCTCTTTCTTAACTATATCTTTGATAATGTAGATTTCCCATCTCAGGCATATCTGACTACACATTTTAAAAAAATTGTCTTTAGACAGAATATCTTAGGTTTCACACCCTTTACAGAGCATAGCATAGTGTAGGTAACTTTCAAAGTGTAAAAATGCTTTCATATAATAACACAGGGGTGTACAGAGCTGTCAGGTTTTCCATAATACAATACCTTGTTATTTTGGAGGAAGTTTTTGGGCTGGAAAGAAAAAAGGAGTGGCTTTTTGTAATCTGGAGGATGCTTGCGGTGAATACCATCAGCTTTGTATTGCAACATTCGACCAGTTTTATTTACCATCCAGTAAGGACTGTGAATTGCTATAACCATCTGCCCAGTTGTGTAGGTCACGTGGACAGCAATATCCAGTTCAGTCTTATCCAACTCCGTGACGCAGTAAAATGTCGTGAAGCTGATATCAGGTAGATTGCTTTTTACATTGTACTCACTCTTCCAATTTTGATCAAGATAGTTAAGCAACTGTAAATCTAGTTTTGTTTGATCCAAGACTGCATTATGAATCTGGGCTGAACACCCTTCTTGTAGAGTCTCATATTTGTTCCCGTTTCCCTTTAAAAAAATGCCAAACAGTGTACATTTACATGAGTCACATTCGAAATTCATATCCACTTTTATTTTCTAGCTAGCTTTGAAAATTAAGATACAAGTTATTTAGGCAAAATTTTAAAATGTTTATTATCCTATTTAACTACGTTACATTGTTAAACATCTCCCTTAATATAACATTTTACAGGAAAAAAACCCTATGCATAGTCATCAATATTTAACACCTGAAAAAATGTGCCACCAAATTCAAATACATAAACATGCCGAAATGACAGATTTCCTCAACTCAATATTTCTTTCACTAAATTTAAATTTCTAAGAGACATACAGAAAAAAGCCTGTTACTGCCATACATGTGGTAGAGGATACAGTCTCTAGCTCTACAGACTAGAATTTTGTCTCTAGAAGTGCAATTGAGACAAAATTTAATTATTAAATTCTACTATTTGAGTTTAAATACTAAATATTAAGACCACCTGAAAAAAAAAGTTTCTGTGTCTCCCATATATACTTCTATTATCTTAAGTCTAGATGAGTAAGCAACGGGACACAACCATAGCACATCCACAGAACAAAACATGTAGTGCTGAGGAAGCAATGTCCACACTGTATGTGTTTTAGGTGTTTTACTTGAGACTGGCTCTCATTTGGCCCTGGATGCCTATTAACAGTCAAAGTGCACCTAATTGTTTAACTTCATTGGAAAAGAATATAAAGTCTGGCACTAGGCTGCAATTTAAGCCAAAAACTGGCAAAAAGGCAGGCCTGTGAGAATTCATTAAAAGCATGCTACTGCTAAAAGTCAGTGACTGCATAGCACAAAAAATGCTACTAGAGGCTGACCCACTTCAGTCACTTGAGGCTGTCATAATTCACAGGGAAAACTGCACTGTTTAATTAGGCTCAAGCTGCACTTGAGCAACAGAAAATTGTTCTCTCACAGGCATAAACTTGTACAGTGTAAGTTTTACTTTGCATATGTATCTAAAGTATGAATTATTACTAATGATTAATACCATCACTTTATGACATTCTGGTACTGTTCCATTTCTGTAGATAAAGACTTGCCCTTACAAGATCTGTGAACAGAAGCTCTTTATTTTAATGTCCATTTATAAATGTATTTCAAGCAGCAGGTCAGCTTTCATATCCTAGGTGGGAAACATCACCAAGAAATTAAACATTAAAGAATTACCTCTACAGAATAAGTTATCTGATAAGGAAGAAGATTGCGGAGAAGAACAGAAGGCCATAAGTGAACAACATATGGGAAGTCCCACTGATCATCTGCACATAATGAAGATGTCAACATGTCTTTTACAGGAACAATATTGATGATAAGTGAGTGGTTAGTTGACCTCACAGACTGGCATTTCCTTTGTAATAAACTATCGACATTTTTCATAATTTCATCAAACGTAATTCCTTCACACATATCATATTCTCCATCCACTCCACTTTCATTGGCTAGTGGTTGCAAACTCAGTATGGATCTGTAAATGAAAACATTTTTTAAACACTCAATATGAGATTGAATTTTTCAGTTATGAAAAAATACTATGCAACACTAACATTCTAGTATTACTTGGATTTTGGAAGATTTCTGACAGTAATTCATTGCCTGCCTTTATCTCACTTAAAAGAGGAAGCAAAAGGTAGTCTGGATCCCAAAAATTCATGGAATTGTACCACTTAGGATTTTTTCTTCCATACCACCATATACTTCCCTTGCAAAAAAAGGGACTGTTGGAGATTCTTATGAAGAGGCTACTGAATTTCCTTAGAAGTGCTGCTATATTCTTGTTCCAAGCAAAAGGTCTAGATAAACAATTCACTCCTATGACAGATGTGCAGAAAGTGCACTTCTTTCCAGTCACATAAAGCATCAAGTTTATGGATTATTTACACACATGGCTTTTGTAAGGCAACTGCTTTAATCCAATCAGCTGCTCCTTGACTGAATGTTTTTGGTAGTAAACATTTCTTGACTGCCTAATGGAACTCACCCATGTATCTGTGCAATGAATCAGAATGTCACTAAACCGTATTAAAGAAAATACAGATAGTTAGAAATATTAATGAACTTACATTATCTACAGTAAAGTATAACTTATTTAGTGAAAGAGATACACAGCCGTCATCTTAAAAAAAATGAACAGTGTTTGGGAGAAAACAGAAGGAAAAAGTCTCTGTAATCATAAAAAACAATCAAAGCAAACTTATCTGCCTAAAAGTTGGTGACAGTTCAGCTAAACTGTACATACAAACTCACTGCAGTTTTAAGTGGGTATTAGCTTGAAGGTGCTAATAGCAGAGCTATGCTGGAAGCCAAGTCATTCTAAGGTTGAAAAGTCTTTTTGTACATCTGTGATAAGAGTTTATCAGTTTCAATTTTTTACTTCAGAATCACAAAAATCAAAAGAAGCCTTTTTTAAAAAAAAAGAAAGTTGTAATACATCACTGGACATTTATCCACTAAGAAAAATTCTGTACTGTGTGGATAACAATCACTGTGTTACAGAAGCACCTTGGCTTGGAGTCTTAAAGTAATTTAGCTAATTTAAGTTGTTTGGTAAATGGATTTCAAAATACTTCAGATTCAAGAATTAAATAGTATTCTGTTTAACTCAGACAAGATGCTCTAAGATCCTACCTAACAATGACAGTACAGTATTAATTACAGTATTAGGTAGCAAAGGGAAACTATATTTAAGTAATTGTATGGATACAATAATCAACAATGTATAAACATATTTCATTATAAAAGAACAATGCAATAAAGTACCTGTAAGAGGACAATGGTATGTTGAATTCATTTTCTGGTGAAGCGGTCCCTAAACATCTTCCTTCCTCAAAAATATTTAACGGGATTGAAAAATGATTCCTTATCTATATGAAATAAAAATCCAGCAACATATATCAGGAAAAACTGGAAAGAGTGTTGTGAACGTAATGGAGCACAGAATAAGAACTCTTTCATTGTTCATCTTACCCATTTACCATTCAAGGTCAGGTACTTCAAAAGAACTGTCTCTAATACCAGCAAATCTCCTTGAATGATTTGATTGTGCAGTTTAATGCTATATTTTAATTATAAAAAGAATACATTAGCTGTAAAATTCTTTTCAAGGAGAAACATAAAGCCCTGTAAAACCAAAGACAAGTAAATCTGAACTAATAACTTTTCAAAGAACTTTCACCTAAAAACATAACAGATATAAGGGTGTGTGGGTCAAAATCCATATGGCATAAAACACAACGAAACTCAAATATTTATTTAAGGTTAAGCCATCAATGTTCATTATAATTTGGGGGATATATAATTCTCTTGTTCTTTACAAACACTATTTTTTTTATTTCAGGTTAATTTAACAGCATTATTAGCTCTAGAAAAAAAATTACAATTCGACTTAGGGAAGAATAAAACCAGTAAATCTTGTTATTAACCAACTCATGAACTACTCTGGGCAAAAGCAGCAAGTGAAATGTAACAGGGACACTATCACTATAGAACACTAATATCTGGACCATCCCTGTACTTGTAAACTACAGAATAGCTACCAAAAATACTATCCAATCAAAAAAGATGTATGCTCAAAGGGCTCGCTCTTCAGCTGACTCTACTAAGCTTGAAATTCATGTATCAATGCTACAGGATAGAGTCAAAGAAATAATCCATAGAAGGATAACCTTGCGGTAAGGTTAATGGAGGTTTCTTGACACAAAGCAAATAGTTCAATAAGACTGAAAGAAGACCTAGTCGAGAAAACATTACTGATGAATTATCCTGATCTAAAATCTGGTCTATTTCCACTCCCACCCAACCCCTGTCTTTGTCACATTGAAAAAGCTTTTTGTTCTTGAAAATGTCTCCTGAACTACCTTATAATACACACCAAAGTTATATGAATTGTTCAGATAGGTTTTTAAAATACTTTTTAGAAAATATTTAAAGAATACAGGATCATTTTCATTCATTAAAAAATTAAAATGAAATTATAATGTTTGGAAATATAGTAACCTGAATAGGAGAACGTATAGTTATCATCTTGCTTCCTTCAACAGTATCAATTTGGCAGACAATGGACCTTTCAACACCTGATTCCTCGTGTCTCACTCTGTAAATACATCGACCTACTTTTGTCAACGGAATCTTTTCCACGGTGGAATGATTATGTGGACCTAGAATTTACAAGATGAGAAATGAAAGACTCAGAAGGACCATAAAGATACATCTGAAAGACAGAAATGTGCATTCAATAGAATTTTCTGCATCATTCAATCTATTAAAAAAATTTAAAGCAGATTAAAAAGTACAATCACCACTCTTAATATGCCAATCTTGCAGCGTTACTGAAAAAACAGCAAGGATTTTTTTTCACCACAGGAAAAAGGTTAAATAAGTCCATCACTCAAATATTTAAGTGGGTTTTCCCACTGCAAATAAAATTAGTGTCTAAAGAGAAATGTTTACAAGATGTAATGCTTAGTAACAAGGTACAGCTCATATATACTGTAAGACCAATTCAACTAATACAAGACCAGTTTGAAAAATCAGTGTCGAAAAAACTGTCAATTGTTACAATAAATCAACTTAAACTGTTAACACATACACCATTAAAAATAGATAAATTTTATTTTTAGCTTTAACTGTGTTTTACTTTAAATTATTTAAAACCATCCTTTCTTAAAAACATCCCCCTTAAGAATAACTTCTGCTATGAACACACATATATATAGGCCTCCAAATTCTACTGAAAAAAATTATTTTGGGCAGCTTAATTCTGCATTTACGTGTGAATACAAACAAAAACATTTGATTGCAGTAAAATTATGAAATAAATAGTAGTTACCTAAATCATTTATCATAGTAGAAAATTTATGCTACAAAAATTAAAAAGCATGATACATGTAACTTTTAGCTGCAAAGTCTAAAGCAGAACTTCAAATGCTACCAGGTATCTAAAATCCAAAGAAACATACCTTTCATGCTATGTAGTCCCTCAACACTGCTTGACCTGTACAAGTTGCCGTATTATGCATCATGCAGTATTTACAAAAACAGAAGATGTATGAACCTTGAAACTTACAGATCTGAATGTAAAACCTCTTGCTGCTCAGAGTTGTCATTGCTGTGAACTGGTCACTCTCATTTTTAGTTCTGACAAATTCCATATTTAAATTCTCTCCATCTCTTAAATGAAATATTTTTGCTCCAAATTCAACATTGAGGACACTAAAGGAATCACTAGGTGAGACAGTGATGGGAAGTCCTAAAGAATTTATTATTACAAATGGTGCTCGGTCTTTTTTGAAGATGTCTGAAGTCTGACTAGCTGCCTCAGCAAATGCCTAGAAAGCAAAGTACAGATATAAAACACAAATATAATGAATGAGACTTCATCAAGACAATCTGTGCAAACATTCATTTAACAATTCTGACACTATTGTATAGTTAAGTAATCTTTCTTACCGTGCCCAAGTTACTCAACATTTGTAGCCCACATTTGGATAGTGTAATGTTCAGCTGGTCTTTTGAGGAAACATTTATTACTGTTTTATATTCTGGAACTTTGTAGTTTTCTTCTTCTGCATCTGATTCAACCAATGCTTTTTTAGCCTTCTTTTTCATCTGAAAGCAGATTTTAAAGAATTGTTATTTGACCACTCCTTCTGTAGAAGCAGGTTTTACCTCAAGACTCTTTTTCTCTCCCTTTCCTACTTCCATGTTCTGCCATAGTTTTCATTTTTTTGTTCATGTTTTTATTCTCAAATAAAAACAAGAGCATGAGAGAATAAAGGAGGCAAGTGGCAAGAGATACATTTCAGAAGTCAGTGAAACTCCAATAACAGTACTTAAATTTGATTATTCAAAACCAAAGAACAGACATTTACATAATAACTACTGACATATCCAGTAAATGCTGTGTGAAAATATTTATCTTATCTAATAACAATGTGTAAAAACTATTATATGTAATTGCTTCCATATTCTTAAAGCACTAACCCCAATTTAGTCATTATATTTCCAAACCAAATACATATTTTGTATGTTTTCATTTGTTTAAGGAAAAAAAATTAAAATCACACATAATACATTTTCCTAGCCTTTAACATTTCTGGAAATTCTTTATTTCCAAATGTTACATTTCAAATCTGGGTAAGAAGATAATTTTGACTTACTATCTTCTACCTTTCTCCTGCATTAGGTTTCATATCTTTCTGGAAAATTCTTAGGAATATTTTTAATAGCAGTTTCTTAATTGCAACATCTCTCCCCTGCATTAGGTTTCTTTCATATCTTTCTGGAAAATTCTTAGGAATATTTTTAATAGCAGTTTCTTAATTTCAGTATCTCAGCCCATAATCTTTACCCTTCTGAGGTCATTACTGTAGAAATTTGTTTGATAATGACAGTCCTAGTAAAAGGGCAGTTTTTCCATTCTGAGCAATCTCTCAGGCTAAAAATACTTGAAAAGTTTTGAAAAAATCCAAAAACAATGCAATAAAACGGTTAAAACAGAAGGGGGGGGGGGGGGGGGGGAGGGTAAGTAGCTTCCTTTCTTAGATAAATGCTTACCTACTTTGAGACCAGAATCTAGACTATTTCCTTGTGAAAGACAGAACTGAAGTGCTAAGATCACTATTCCCACAGTGCACGTTGTGCTAGTCAATAACAGGTACCAGTTTTTCCAATATGTTTCTGCTACAGATACTAATGTGGAATTAGACGAGTGATATTCTGTCTTTCACTGAGTACATCATTAGCATATGACCTAACCTTAGAGAAACTGATATAAAGCCATTATGATTATGTAGTGCAACTGGAATCAAGTCTGCTTGCCACCTGAAAGACAGTATTATTTAACAGATCTGTGAATCTGGATCTTCACTTGTGCAAAAGCTGGTTTCATTCACTAATTGGGAAGAACAGTCTCAGTAGCCAACAAGAAGGAACAAAATTCTTAGATTAGTCTCAGTAATAAAAGGTGCAGAGCATTTGTTTCTTCTAAGTTAATGAAATGGAATATTTGAGTTCAGCTTTGGAAAATATACCTTGATTTCAAGAATCCATGGTTTGAAAAAATCAGTCTTCTCAACTTCTAGTGGTTCAAGCAAAGGTTCCCACACCCCAAACATCTCATTAAAATAGTGTACCTATAGAAATGCAGAAGTCAATTAGGAAATTACATACAACTGTTAAATCAGTGAAAGCTCTACAGATTTTAAAATACTTAAAATCCTGATTTACAAGTATATTAATTACTTCAGTAATATAAAAGATTTATAATCAGATTGCACTTTCAGCTCCCACCGTAAGATGGAAGCAAATGCATTATAGAAACAAATGAGGCAGCTAACTCCCTACTGCAAAGACCCACTTCCAAATAAGTGGTATAAGATGTGTCACCTAAGATATAATTTTGGCTTACACTGTAGGCACTGGAAGTCTAAAGCATTATAAATAAGGAAGAATCTTCCTACAACAAGCACTGAATTTTATTTCACTAATTTCCAAATATGAACCAGTTTGGACGTTTTATATACAATACTGGTACCACATAGTATTTTAAATGACACATGAATATTTTCTACTGCAATCTTAAATAAAAATTGCTGAACAATTTTAGGCAGTTGCTACTCCAAAATTTAATATTGATGCAACAGGCCTTTGGAAACTTGTATAGAGTTTAAATGTGAGATTTACTCTATAACACCAATTACTGCCCTTAATACATTACATCTAATGCATTAGATCTTCATTTTAACTACCTTAACACCTCATTTCCATCCTGCTCCAACAACATGTATCTGCAGGAGTTTAGTCATCAAATATATGGATTATTTTTCTTTTACTGTCTAAGTAACATAGTGGGTTTCATATCTTAAGAAAATTTTTCTTTCTTATGTAGGATTTCTCACCTCTAGCTCAAGACGAGAACGTAGGTTGATTAGAGTACTCCAGTTTTTGACTTCTCCAATAAACGAGGACTTGGCTAAAAGCATTGGTACAGTTCGGTGCCCAACCCCAGCTTCAAGTGTTAGAAAAACAGATTCTATATTCATTTTCAATGACTCTCCTGTGGGAACCAGTTCTGTGGTTGGATTTGTATCTTCATTTTCATTTGACTCTTCAAGAAACCACATTTTTAGATTTTTTATGTCTTTCTTATTCCACAAATCTGGAGGAATTTGACTAATCTCTTCTTCTGTTGTTTCTGCAGTTTGATAAAGGGCTGATGTAATAGTAATTACTGTGTTTATGATTATTGGTGAAACCTACAAGTAAGAAGTTGGAGGAATTGGAAATGAGCAGCTAGCACAGGAAACAGTCAGCTACTTTCAGACACAAAATTAAAATAAGTATGTTACACTACCAAAATACTTCTGCTCTCCACAGGACTCATGTTTGAAAACTCACTCCTTTCCGCAAGTTATGGCTCAACCTATTCAGATTTTCAACCCCTGCCTTTCTTCCAGATGGGAGCCTTCTGAACTACATCATCCAAAGCTTTATCTGAACACTTCAAAACTTATCTCTGCACATTAGGCCTTTGTAAAACACAGATTTCAAAACCAAAGCATTGTGACACATGGTTAATTTTCAATTTTGTTTTCACATGCTAAACAGGTAGGTGACCTGAAGAAACATTTCTCCACTTCAGCCATTTCTGATTTTAATTTTTTAAGAAACATACCCCACAAGCAACTTCAAAGCCTTCTGAGCAGGAAGTAGTAGAAAACTAAAAACACAATGAAAATCTACTTACTTTTATTGTTAGAGATTTAATTGTTAGATCAGCCGTCTGTGGATTAGTACCTGACTGTTTCATTTCAAAGAAGAAGTCACAAGGCTGTAATACCTACAAAAAAAACCATCTTACTTTTAAATACTACACATCAAAAGTGTGTAAATACTACACACCAAAAGGAAAAGTTACCATTATTTGGTTCTTGGAAATTAAAAGTAATCTGAACACTAATCATGTGTTCAAACATACAGAAAAAAGTATCAGAAGCATCACCTCAGCCATTCTCAATCATTAAAAATTCAAATGTCAGCTACAGTAAAATGCATTACACTTCCAAGGCGTAAACTGGGCTGCTATGAAAGTATCTGATAAGGAGATTAAGTGGAAGTCCCAGGCCTTTGTGCTTATAGCTTTGGTCTTTCCTACGTAGCTCCATAAAGTAAGCAGGCAATAACGCAGAGCTGAAAAGACTTGTTTTTCAAAGTTAATCTGTGGTCTGAAGACAGAGATAACAGTTGGATATACAGTGAAATTGAGGGTTTTTTTCTGATTCAACAATTCGTTACAGAGTTAACTGAGGTATAGTCTGCTGTAGAGGCAGAGAAGCTGCAAGAAGCTCCAGGAGTCAATGCATTCCATCTGGACAGTAACTAACAAGTCTGATTCTGTTGCCAAAATATAAACAGGCAGTTTTAATACAATGGATCCAACACCAAGAAATTTATCAACAGCATACCATAAGTACTCTATTTCATAATACATACTTCCCATTCTGTCTGTGACCCTTTGTTATTCAGTTACAGAGCTACTTAATGCAAAATTTCAGACTGAAAGTATTCCAAATTTGCTACATTGCATTTGCAATAGTATACACTCATAAAATTATATTTATTTGGCTTACATGGGATATAAGAGATTATTAACATTTTACTCCTCTGGGCTCTTAAATTTAGCTTGTAATACAAAACAAACTTCAGAGCCACAGATCAAGATGACAGTTTTGGCATATCAGACACAACAGAATAAAATCAACAAAATAAGTTAGCAACAAAATTTTACTCATATGTCTGTAATACAGTTTTTAATGATGAAAGCTTCAGAAATAGCTTGCATTCTAGTAGTGTAAGTTACACAGCACCTTTTAAATAGAAACTGGATGTTTGCAAACTCACCGTAGTAATGTTCCCTTTCCTTTTTTCTGGAAGAAATGGGCATGCTTTCATTTGTATCTCTTTAACAGCAGCTGTCATGCTATACCTCTCAGGGCTATTCTTAATGAAGACTTCACACTGTGTTGTAACCACCAATGCAGGAGCATCACTTCTTGTTAAATCAGCCACAAACACAATCTCTGGATTTTTAACAACAATGTTCATTTCTATTGTAGATACAGGCTGCACAGGTGCTTCAAAAAATATAAATTAAATTAGACAAATCATTAAAAGATTATCATTATTTACATAACTTACAGAGAAGTTTTAAAGATTTTGTGATAAGATCTAGCACAACAGGTATCAGAAACCCTGTAGATCCCTGCAACTGACTTATTTCTAGGCTTTTTGCTGGAGATGCAAAAGCATTAAAGCTCTAATTACTTTGAGATACAAGATTCCACAAAGCTTCTTTGTCAAAATGAAAACAGTACCACCACTGTCATTACCTCTGAGGCTATGTATCAGCTTTACTAAACGTCTCCGTCAGCTATGATGGGGTCTTATGAAAATGCTGGACATGTTTTCTGCTTTCTGGAGCAGCAAAGCACACACTTTTCCATAGGACAATAATGCAGCATTTACTAGCGCTTGACATAACCATTTGCAGTGCCAATATATTTTTATGAAAGACTTCCTTATTTATTTAAATTTTGATCATCTACTAAACAATCACAGCAGGCATAGCTGAGGTGGACACAACTAAGACATTTAGGGTACAGGAAAACAAGATTAAAAAGAAGGGGACTTGCTTTGCAGACTTGATATGAACTACTTGAGGCCTAGAGGCATAAATAGCCCATTTCTTGCTCTGATGGACTAATTCCTGATATCAGGTATAGGGGTCCTGCACTAGAAATACCAAACCAGACACTCAAACTAAAAGCCTGTTTCCTGATGTAGGGAGAAATGCGCACCAGTGGACAAGTGAAATGACAAAATTTCTAGCCAGCAACATCAGCCAGGCTGAATTAATATTTAAGCATAATATGCCCCATCATTCTCAGGAGGATGACAATTATGATGGTGGTAGTCATCATTATAAACTTTGTAGAGACTGCAAAGATAGCCAAACAAACCTAGAGAGCACCATCTGTAATTGTCCTTTCCCATTTTGTAACATTTTAGACATACATTTTTAGGTATTACCTTTGTCTGATAAGACAAAGCTTCATTTGGAAATAAAGACCAAGGGATATGAACCAATTTCCATGATGCAAAGAAACATCAATGGTTAAAAGCAGCTGTTCTATATACACAAACACAGGAAATAGCATAAAAGGAGTGCTATAATTTTTAAGATAGCATTTTAATACCAAAATTAAACAGATATTTAAATACATATTTTTAAATATTTCCAGTGTATACCTTGCTCCTTTAAAGGTAATGACTGTTTGAGATTTCTCTGTGCAGCAGCACTTTCTGCATTAGCCTTTAGGAATATATCTGCAACAGTAAGTAGAAACTCCATGCTTGCACAAAGGTATATCTCTTGAACAATCACATCAAGAACAGTGCCATCTCTCCCCTGCTTATAGCTTATATCCACCATAACCTTCTTTTCAAATCCATGTTTCATTTCCACCATCCTGAAAGACCATTAAGGTGGCATTTAATGAGACAATAAAAAACCAGCCACAAATACTGAAAAACATTCAAGATTCTCACTCCAGCTGCAATACATTAACAAGAGTGAATTTTAAAAGTAACACCAAAAATTTTACAATATGACCAATAAAAACATTAACATAAATTCTATAAAACTTCAAAACTAATTAGACTCCCATACATTGGCAACTAAAGCGTTCATAATTTTAACAAGTCAAACCATCACAATTCCTTGTTTACATAGCAAAAGTATTATATTTTACGCAAGTTTACTTGTTACTCTTCATGAAAAAAAAACTTAGTCTTACTTAGCCAGCAGTTTATTAAAACCGAAAGTGAAATATTTTTCTAAATGCATTTATTAATTTCATATTAAAAGCCTGGTTTCTTTCATATTTACAGTTTGTTTATAGCATTTATATTGGTCTCTCATAAACAACATGTGGAACAAAAGGCAAGTAAGATATATGAGTATACAGTAACATGTACTTTAAGAACCACTACACCAAAACAACTGCAGTTTTATCAGAATACTAAAATGGAAACATATGGAACTCTGGCAAACTCCAATAAACAGTAATTTATGTCAAAATGCAGACCTTGGTGTAGCCTTCTGGATTGACTGCCTTTTATCATCTAATGTACAGTTTGCCAGCTTGACTGAAGCATTCATTGAACCATCCGATAACATTTTGACAGCAGCTGACATCAAAACTAATTTAAACTCTGCAAGCTTCAAAAGGTCATCTCTCTGATCCAAATTTGTAACCTGTTTAAATCAAATGAAAATATGTTTGTAGATTTGCTTACAGGTAATGGAAATAATACACAGGTGTGATATACAGCTTTATTCTAATTGGTAAGATTTCTAACGATAATATTAAATAAACCCACTGGTAATTCCAAGACAACAAAAATCAATAACATACAGAGAAAACTGAGAAAAAGCAAAGCTCTACTCTTTTGCCAGCTTGCTAAAGCTTACACTAGTGAGAAGAAGACAATGTTTAAAAGAAAGCAGAATTGTCATATGCAATTTTGGTTTGTTTGCTGTTTAAAAATACACAATACATGCAAAGACGCCAAATAAATTAATTTTTGCCTCTTATGACTATGTCATGTTTAGTCAGATACTGGAAAATTGTTCAAAATCTGAATAACAGACTATGAGTTTAAAATAAAATATTACCATAATTTTAGTTAGAAATTTGCTGACAAGTTTTGTAAATTTAAAGACGGAAGAATAAAAATTCATTCATACTCTAGTACAAATTCTCAATCTCTCTCCACAAGTTTATTTATATGTGTGCGTCCACACGTGTGTGTGCAACTAAAAAATAGGTTGCATCCCTCTGCTTTTTTTTCTTACCAAACTGTACTTCAAACTAAGATAAGACTTCAGCAAATTTTTAGTCAGATCACAGAACATGCCATGTATTGTGTGCTACCACACATTTCTTTCCTGTGACATCTGCCATGTGATTTAGTTAAAATAGCTGTTTATCATTTCCATCATGTTTGCTACTATTGCTAGAAATCCCTTTGCTCATAAATTATCCCTGTTCAGAATTTCCAGGACTCTAGGCAACCTTAAAGCTATTTCTTTTTCTTTGTAACCAAAATTGTATTTACCTGTTTTGAATTTGGACTATACAGTACTAAAGTCAGAGAGTCAAATCTGAAGTCCAGTTTCAGCGTTGTTTTTATTTTCATAGGTGAATGCAATTCCACCACAGCTGATGTCACAACAGTCACACCTTTCAGAAATTAGAAAAACACTTGAAGTAAATTACCTGAGTGCAAATAAGGAAAAAAAAAAACCCCAAACAAGTAACAAAACCAACATCCTGACTAATGACTACAAAGACAACAACTTCCATTTTCCTCTACATATCCACACTTAGTATATGTTTATCATGCTCTCTGTAATTACTTTTGGCAAAAATCACACAATGTATGAGAAAATAAAATACTCTACTTATATGTTCTACATGCAATTTTTCCATCTTTAAGACATAAACACACAACTTCGCTTAATGTTATATGGTACTATGTGCAATAATGTTACAAAGAATACAAGTTTACTTTCATTCTCCTTTGTTCATCTTGCCACATTTTTGCTATTTTTCACATTTAATAGAAGAGTTCAACAAAATATTCTTTTTTTAACCTTACTTGCTCTTTTCTAGTGTATGCTGAAGAGTTTATGGGCAATGATGCCTACTGAATAGGAAAAACTTCTAGGGATGCCATCGTTATGACAAGACAAACAGATCTAAAACTGAACAGCAGCAGAACCAGCATACACAGGAAAAAGAGTAACATAGCAACTTTCCAAAGTTGGGTTGTTACCAAATCCAGCTGACAGACTTTTAGGTGCTCACTGCATTACTGTCAGTAGAATAGATAGTCCTTACATCAAAACACATCATGCTACAAAACTCACTACAGCAGCCTCCTATTAATTATCATTATTGTTTGGTATAGCTCAAACCACAATGTCAAGATAATAGAGGCATACTGTTAAAAACAACTGAATCTGGCATCCTTTCATAAAGGCAATTCCAACAGAAATAATAAATTGACAGTAATACCTAAAAATGCTAGACCACATGTAATTTTAGAAAACATTACCTGCAGAGTGCTGTGAAGTACTGTGCATATCACTACAATGGCTAATCGTATCTTTTGGTTCTGGTAAAGATGTTGATGCACCAGAGCTTCCACCTATATTCTCGTTTAGGGTCCTCAATATTGTGGTAATATCTTCCTGACTGAGAATTAACTTTAAAAAAGATTGTTGTTAAACTCCGAACAACTGAGGTCATTAAATGCTTGCTAAGTAAAATCTAAGTTTACAAACAAACAGATAAACCAAATTAATCTCATCTGAGTCTCTGTTTAGGAGACTAAAGAACCAAGTAAAATGTTTTTCTCAAATCCACACGACTCCTCTAGTAACTTCTAGAAATCAGTTGTTCACACATTATTTTGGTTTTGTCTACAAACTTCCTTTACACAACTACAATTTAGAAATAGAATGTTAGAAGATGTACACATGTACAAACAGGAAGTTTGACTTACAGTCACCCAAAACTGTTATCCACATTTAGTCACAAGGTACTTTACAGTAACGGTTACTAGTGCTATTTCAAAATTTGGGAAATTGGTTTTCCTCATACAACTGACAAGTTATATAATTTTTGATGTTAAATTTAAATAGCACTATTTAAATTTATTTATTTAAATTACTGCCTGTTAAATTTAAACATGTGCTAACTCATATTGAGGCTTGTCATGGGTGTGAATTCAGCAGGTGATCACGCTGCTAATGAACAGACCAATATGTCTGAACTTTTTCCGATCCTTCTTTGAAAAATACTAACCAACAGGTAAAAGACGACTATAACAGCATACTCATTTCTAACAAGTAACAGTAATATACAGTACAAAGTCTGCCTGCAGTATCACAGATGAAATACAGAGCTTAGATTAGAACAGAAAGCTCTTCACTTCTTTTTTCCCTATTAAACAACAAAATCTACTCTACCTGTATGTCTTGAAATCAAACAATACCCTAAACTAAGGAACTTGGACTTTCATGCACAGAAAAATGAATCAATTTTCCACAGATATTTTAACAGCTGCTTTCAGAAATCAGTGCTTACATTCATAGGCTTGAGTCGGCCAGATATTTCAATATCAGGAACTTCATTATACCACGCAGCAGCTAAATTTCGTTCAACAGCTACTTCCAGATTGAGTGGCTGCAGCAACTGTACTTCAGTTTGCAATGAACCTTGTTCATAGCATGATCTGTGAACAGAAACAAAATACTCCCAGCTTGACACACTTCACTCACACATTCTAACAAACACAAACACATTTCTGTCTTTTCCTCATCTTTTTGAATAGTAATGTAAAATAGTCTTCATAATACTCCTAGTGTCTCTAGTTAAAGCCTTACTCCAACAACTAGATGCCTTGGCAGGGAGGAGACATATCAAGCACATACTCCACACACAACATACTAACTTCTTGCAAGTTAAGACCTCTTACCTGCTTTCCACTGGAGAGCAATTCCTTCTGTCTTCAGTACTCTTCAACTGTGTTTGAAAATCCCCTTCCCTTCCCTCTCCCTACCCCAAACCCCTGCACCAAGGCCAATTTTCAAGGACCTCTTTACAGCTATCTGACTTGATATCTTTCCTCCTATGTATAGCTTGAAAACCCCATCAAAATAGCCATTTACAAATGTGTATAACCTGTCCTAAATAGTGAATGATGCATGAGTCTATTACTCTACACAATATTCCCTAAACAAACATTTGCTTCTGTTTAAAGATGTGTGATTGCTATTTCTCCTAAACCATACATTTTAATTGCTTTTATAAAAATCTTTATTAATTTTCTGTTATATTTCAAGATAATAGTGTATTCCCAAAGGATTATATGAATTTTTAAAAAATCTTGACACTACATTACCTGTATAACTTTAGTTCACTCAATTTCACTGTCATAGAGTCAACAACAGGTGGGAGATTATACCATGTTTTTGTTTTAGCGATAAAGAACTGGTTCTTCACGGTGATTAAACCAAGATCAGCCACCAGGACATTCGCAGACATTGCTGACTGTGGAACTATCACAACAGGTGCTTTAATATTGATATCTAGTGCTAATCGGGAACTACGCTCCGCTAGTTCTTTTACACCTGTCGCTGCTTTCTCTGCTGCTTGAACAGTTGCCTCAGTAAGAGCTTCCTTGGCAGCTTGAAAGTTGTTTATAAAAGCCTAAGAAAAAAAATACAGATCTTGGGAATTTTATTAAGAATTACACTACTTCAAAACCAGTAAGAATCAGTTTTTTAAGTAGCAAACCAACTTAAGATACTATTTTTGCTATGCACTTCTTCTGAATTCTTTAATAGAATAATCTTCCCCAAAGTATGATAAAGTATGCATACATATAAAAATGAATTTCCATACTAAATATTTGGCAATCAGATTGTAACAGCAATGACCTTGTAACATGACTTGTATGAATTACATTTTATTTACTCATAAGGAGAGTAAAAGATAGATTTACTTCACAGAATTTATGGAAAATACATTAATTTTCATGGTTTATTGCTTATATTTCAGTATTATAATGAACCATGTGTATATCTAAAAGCTGCCACAAGCCATTTAAAGAAAAAAAATACTAACAATAACAGCAAATACTGTTGCTTAGCCACCCACTCCACAATAACAAACAAATGGAGAGTAAAAGTAAATAGCCCAACCACCAATCCCAGTGAAGTTTTTACAGTAGTATATAAGACTTCTTACACAAATGGGCACCACCCTATATGGGATGCTTTATCCTTTTCTAGCTCTGACAATGTTATCTGAATGCTAAAGAATAGTATCTGGAAAATGTAACTTACCAAGATAGAGGAAACAAACTTGTTGACAAAAACTACTTGAATACACCCAACAGTTAGATAGATACGATTGTCAACAACATCCATATTTGTATATGCAATCCCATCTGTAGCATTCACATATGATATCATTCTAAAGTTGAAGACTTCTTTTCCTGTGATGTAAAGGGCCTTAGGAAGAAAAAAAAGAGTATCTCTGCTGTAAAAACTTATGCTGGAGAAATTGAATTCCAAAATAAAATATAATACCTCACACTAAGACATTTTTACTTCAAACATCTCAACAATAAACAAAAAAAAAATCCTTGAAATAGCTGAAAGTATTCAGTTGGAATCTCAGCTTGAATAATTCTGCCCATTAAAGTCAACAAAATAAGGAATGTAATGAGCAGCTGGGCATCACAGTTGCACAAAATCAATGCCGGCCTAACAATCACCTGTTGTGGGGATGAAATCAGTCCACCTACAGAGAATAATTCAGCAAATACATAAAACATTATTTAAAAAAAAAAAAACCACACCACAGTTAAAGAGTGGAGTCCACAAAGTAACTTCTATTTAGCATCTTTATTACATTCAGAAATCAATGAGACATGAAATTCATACCTTTTTATACAATGCCATCTCATCAGAATCCACAATAATGATGTTCTTCAATTTTGCAGTCACTTCTGTTGCTGCTTTCTTCATGATCACTTGGCTATCCAGACCTTAAAAAAAAAAGACATACAAAATCTAGAGGCTATTCTAGTTACAAAGTTTTGTGCCTTTGTGATTAAAGTTTTGTTCCTACCTTCGATGTGAATTTCAGCTATTCTATGTCTTTTCTCTCTAATAAAGATACGTAAACAGGATAAATCTGCACAGATATTGAGGTCAATAACATCTTCATATTTTGATTTTTTTGATGCTGTGAGAAATACAAAATAATAAAAATTATAGTTTTTCAAGGAGAACATGTAATATTTTAGCATCCCTTCCCCAAAGCCTAGTTTGTATCAATCCTGCAGCACTGGCAAAATGGACTGCACTCATACTAGCAAGTACAACACAAAGGAATTGTATATACAGGATTGAATATACAGTTCTCATGTGCTTCAAAAACTGTAGTAATCAACATCAGTATTTTATTAACTGCAAGAAACACATTTTATACACATCTACACAGCACAATACAAAGTAAGAGATAGGTTATTCAGGACTAAGCAGTTTACCTTCAATAGTGGTAACATGATAGCTACATTAATACACTACTCTATCTGGTCTGTTGATTAGTTATCTGCAATCACTAGTCTTGTTTACATATGACAGGCGACTTTTTATTAAATCTCCACAACCTATATTTTCAGAACTTAAGTGTTAAATCATTTAATACCATTAACATAACTAGACACTGAAGAGAAGGGACAGTGAGCATCCTTCAAAATGAGTACAGGCAACCTTAATTCCTACAAAAGATATAAGCACAAACATAGTGCATTTCAGAACAGAGCTGTCCAAATATGTAGTCCTTTCTTTTTTCCCCTCAAAACCTAATAAGAGTAAAAATATTCTATTTCCTGTTAACAGAAATAATCTCTGTTCATTGTGAGTAGACACAACTCATGCCACACAATGCTATCTGCAGGTACAGTGCTAAATACAGACATCAACAGGTAAGGGACTCAACCAACAACTTAGTCCATTTCTGCTGAAAGTCAAATCCAAATTAATGTTACACACTACTTCAAATGACAAAGGGAAATATCATATCTTGTATTCAGAGACTTTTGAGTCCTAAGTGGTAAATTCTTATAGGCAATCTATAAAGAAAGCAGAAAAATTAAAAGTAATAAACATTCAACCCATCTTGCCACAGCCTAGCTTTTCAGATGAGAACTATTGTCTGTGAGTATGTTAAGGCTTTCCCAACCCTCACAATCAAGCTATGGTTCCATAAATAATAAATAAATACATCAGCTTCAGTCACATGACTTTATCGCATGTTGCTAACAGAAAACAAACCACAGTAAATTAACCAATAACTACTCTCAAAGTTTAGTTTGCACAGTTGTACAGGAGCGGGGGAGAAGGAGGGAGGAGAATCACCTGTGAAAGCTCTTCAGCTGTGTAAAGCCTAAATTGTCAAGAAACTAATTTAATCCTTTGCCTCCAAGAATTCTGTAAGATACAAAAGACTTCAGTATTTGCCTGCATAGCAAAATGGTTCAAAGCTAGAGATGTGCTGAATCTTCTGTCCACAGCTCTCAGTAAGTCACAGAACCCTTTAAGTTCCGACTATCACTGGAACACAAATGGTATTCCATCTAAGCATATTCCTGTATAACTGAAATCAAACAACCACCATAAAGGAGAACAATCTCACACAGAAAAAAAGTAATTGTAAAAATACAGTGAAAGGGAAGAATATTTTTTCACTGAGCAATTATTCCACTTTCTCAGTTCTATTACGAAATTTGAGACCTACAAAACACCTTCAGAGAACAGGCTGAGTAACTAAACTTCTTAACAATCTGATGGAATAATAAAAAAAAATCACAAGCTGAAAGACAATGGCTCTGTGACATTAATAGTCTTCCCACCTCTCATCCCAACTGACATCTTATCATTCCTGAGGCAAGTATCTCTTTCATCTTCCTCCAACTCGTCCCAAAAAACAGAGGCTACACACCTTATTTTCTCTGCTTTTATTAATAACCTGTTTGGCTCCAGACTTTTCCTTTCACAATGCTCAAAAAAACAACATAACTAATTTCATTTAAGTACATATGGGAAACAGATACTGAAATCCCAACAAGAGCTGTGCACCCAAAAGCTTGACTTACTTTTTTCTTCCCTAATACACATACCATTTGTCTCAAATTGTTCTTCAAAAAACACAATCGGGCTACTAGTTCACCAACCTCCCATAATAAAATCATCGACTCTCAGCAACAATGTGAATTAATCACTCAATATGACTATACACTAGACTTACAAACATATTTCTGTTTTCCCAAACAGAAGTATGTTTGTAAAGGCAGCACAAATTAACATTACAAAAAACCTCTCACCAAATAATGCAAATGTGATACTTGGGGTTTAAAGATACCAAACTAGTATTGAAGTTTAACTTGAAATGCTCGTAAAAACTAACATCAGTGAATACAGGCAGACTCAGAAAGATCTTGTCAGTGTACCAGTGGGTTGGCTGGGTCAGTCATGTGAGGGAACTATTGAAATCAGTAATGCAGAGCAAGTATTACAATACTTCAACTAGAATCATCTTGACAATTATCCTCCACCAGTTTTTGTATGTGTGTTTTCTGTTTTAATAACTGGACCCTCAGTGTTCTATGATTAACAGCAAGCCAAGATTGCAAAGATCTCCAAGAAATCCTTCTCAGAGCAGAATTGAACATCATTGACATAATGCTGAGCATTAATAGAAGCATTCATTTCAAAGTAGCTCCCAGACACAAAATCAAAAAATGGAGGTGATCTGTTTGCTTTTGCACAACATTATCAACAAATCAGACATGCTGAATTCTTGGTCAGAGAATGATAAAACTGCATAGCAAGCAGGTTATTCACGAGAGAGTGATGTTCCTCAAATATAAGGTAATAAAATAACTGTAATAATGGTAAGGCAATCAAAAGTCTCCATTCATCCCAGGAAAAAAAAAGAAGAAACAAAGGCAATTTATGGGGGTTTTTTTCATATACTCAGTGCCTTGAACACATAGCAAAGGTGTGTCTGGACCAGTATATCAGAAGACTGCACATGGAAAGAAATGAGATTAACCTCTTTAAAGCAGAATAATTCCTTCAGACCAATACTGTTGGATAACTGACTGGCCTGCACTCGTCTCAGGATGCAACAGTGCTACTGCTTTTGCAGGCCGAGGAAAGTCAGGAACCCTAAACTTGTACATAGAAACCAGATACCTACAGAGTACCAGGATGTGTCCCTAAAAACACAGTAATTGATACTAATGAATGCTATTGCCAGCTTCTTAAAACAAAAGACTGAAAATGCTTAAGCCATCTTCCACTATGTAAGGACTTCTTATCTATTACACTTCAAGGCAAATCCAAAGCAGTAATTTCAACAAATTATTCCTCCAAAATTGGTGCCAAACAGAATTTAGCCATTCAGCAAACCAGTAGATCACTAGTAACCAAAACTGTCTTGGAGCTTGTGAAATGCAGCAGTGTATATTTTGTACTAATGCCTACAGCCAACGTCTACACATCAATAAATTGCTAAATGAGTACCGATCTGCAGGTTGCAAACCTAAACCATTTTGATGGTGGGAAGAAAGATAGTATACAGTCATTTCACTGAGGAGTTAGAGAAAAACAGTAATTTTGCTATTACTTGGAAAACACAAACACAAAAGTGTGTAGCATATATTTAATACACTTATCACAGAAAGTTCTCACCTTCATGTTACATTTTCTAACCCATAAAGTTTTTTTATTTCCTTACTTTTTATAAACACCTTTTCTGCATAAATGCTGTAATGCAAAGATACTTTTCTCATTATATGGGAGAACACCATTAGGAACATAATTGCTGCCAGTAAGCTACCATTCAATGCAGTTGACTAAGTGAATTTGAACACATATCTTCAAAAAACATGCTTACTGTACCTACCTCAGGAAATTTCAATAGCTACAGTTATTCCTCATCTACACACTTTCAGCTAGGGAACAAGAGTATACCCTTGCTACTCCATAGTACTCTGATGGCTAACAATCTTACTACTGCTGAAATGAAAAAAGACTGCAAAGTGGGTAAGTAAACATACACTAAACAAAATTTCTCATTTCAAAAGTCATGGACAGGCTTACAAAAATAAAAAATATGTCTGTTTTCTTTCTTGCTTAAATAAGTGAAGAAAGAGGAATGAAAAGAGAGGGGGAAAAAAGAATAAAGCAATTTACTTAATTTCTTAAGAACATCCTTCTTCTCCTCTGTTTTTTCATGGACCGGTTCTTCTGTAACTTTAGCTTCTTGTTTGGGTAGAAGATTATTCAGATAGTTCATAGCATTCAGCAGAGCTTCAGTATGCAAATGAATATCTAGAGATGAAAAGTTCACCTAAAAGAACAAATTACATTTATCCAACATGCCTCTCTTCCCACAGTGAGAAAATTGTGTTAAAAAAGATATCATACCTTTATTTTCTGTAGAACATTCTGATAGGCAGTTTTCAATTCCGGCCCATTAATATCAGCCTATTTCACCAAAAGTGCACATAAAACAAACAAATTGGCAGAAGTTTAAAGATTTCATTAGAGACAATTTATTTCAAAAACCACAACTTACGATGTACAAGTTAATCTGTTTTAGGGAGCAGACAGACTTTGCACATGACACTCAATATGTTAAGGAACGAATAAGTAAGGAAAAACCTTCAGCAATTGCTCAATAATACTATACTGTTCATGACTGGCTTACAATTCAAACGCAAAGTCTGCTCTTTTCTCACCTTTATGTACTCCAGAGTGAGAAGATCATCTTCTACATTATCCAAAGTAGTAATTATATATACTGGTTTGTCATTATCATCTTAAAAAAAAAAAGAATAAAAAGATTACTTTCTTTAAAGAAAAAAATTTACAAGTTTTCTACAGTTCTTTTTATCATCTATAGGCAACAAACTAGGCTACTAGCTGTTACTACTATTTAATCACAAGACCTCTTCTGCAGACCTAAAATAGTTAGATGTCTCTACTAAAACGAGCAGCACTAGAACATATTTACCAAAGCATTACTAAGAGAATGAGCTCCTGAATTACTTTTCCCTTCTCCCCTGCCCCATTTAATTTAGGAAGCAAATCCTTCTCAGTTGACCACAGAAAGCCATACTGGCTTTTTGAACACAAATTCACAGTGTTATTTCTAAATAGTTTTTTGATGAGACTGTAAATACTTACCCATATACTCTGGACACAGCAGAGAAACTTCACGAAGGAAAGCATTTGCAGTCATGTCGAATGTTCTTAATTTAAGTTCAGTGCCTAACCCTACAATATCAAGCTGCAGCATAGGTGTCTCAGTATTACCAGTAAGACGGCATAATTTAATTAAGACCTAAAAAAACCCAAACAAACAAAAACCAGAAAAAAAAGTAGAGGATTATTCCCTTAGTTTTTATATAGAATTATATATTTACATACATTTTACTGGTTAAATATGTATTGATCATTTAACTTTATACAGCAAATACCCTGGAAAAAATAAACAGTTCAACAAGCAAAATTGCTAGAATACTGTTTTCTGCTATTTTAACAAAAACTTCAAACAAGCACACATGTAATACCAAAGCTACACTTAATGAACTAATTTAGTTTTAAAAACAACTCTGTAAAGCATTTGGTAGTGTTCAATGGAGCCAAAACTAGATCTTCAGTCAGCGTAAAGAGTTTATTGCTTTCACTGGAATTTCTTTGGACTCTCATGGTAAGAGTTGGATTTCCAAGCTGAGTATCAGGCAAGAGGATTTCCTACTTTTTCACCCATGCATGACAAAGATGTTGTTAAATAAATACCTAGCTGAGCTGTTGTTATCTGTCTTTCACAACCAAACCAAAACAAAGATATGTACTTTCTACATAACACTCTCTACAAATAGGGAAAATCAAAACCAAACCAAGTAAGTAATTTTAAACTATAAAGCCAACAGAAAGAAGGTGATTCTTAATAGATTCTCAACTGTATTTTTTTCTTACAGATTGTAAGAGAGTTTCCATCAGAGAATAATGTAAAATACAGCATTTGTCTTTAGACTAGTAGTTCTTAAACAAGGTCTTGCCATCACACAAAACCCACTACATTTCAATTTTATTTATGTATTTTCTATAAGGTGTAGTATATAATAAGGTAAGTTGCAAGCTAGTTACAATGTGTTGAAGACATTCTGTAAGCCCTGCCCTAAACCAGAATTTGTAAGTTAACTGAATTTGTATGGTTTATTTGTAAAGTGAGTAACAGCAGTAACAGTGTCATAGCCATGATACTCTAACAATAAAGGTAACCATAGTGGTAAAAAGCCATCTCTTTTACTAGACCAACTGATGTAGCCAGAAGCTGTGTCTTGCATTTGGGTAAAATACTTCCCCCCACCCCCGAGTCTGAAACAGCAAGAATGACACATAAAACACCTCATACTGAGTATGTTACAGATTTAGGCGTGAAGCCAAGAGAATAAAACTGGGAAAAAAATGGGAAAAACTGGAGCAGAAAATTAGGGTGCTTGTTAACAAGATTAATAAACATTAAAGAAGTTTTCCCAGTTACTACAGCAGTATCTGAAAAAAAGATGTCAAAAGCTACAGCTTAAGCCAAAACAAATACATAATGTTATTGCTGAGTGATAGTTAGGTAAAGGAAATTCAGTGATAAATGAGTTGGGAAATAAAGTGGATTAAATCAAAGCATTTAAGTGATGACAAGGATGCAGAAGCACAACTGTGACTTGGAAAAAACTCTACAAAATAGTTTCAGTAAGAAATGGGGAAATCTAATACTTCTGCAGACATGGATTCATGAACACAACAAACAGGGAAAAATTACAGTTCAGATGTGCTGCAAAGAAGTGTTTAAAAAAGTAATTTTACCTTAGCTACTTCAAACCTTAGCTGGAATTCTGTCATATTTTTCAAAGATTCTTGTTTACGTAGCTTTTTTCGCCTTGTACTGCTAGCTCGCTTGAGAGAACCAGATGGGGCTTCAAAAAATGGCATGTCTTCCACAGGACTGCTTAAAGCATCATAAAATTCTTCCTCTGACTCTAAGGATTAATTGACAATATTACATACACATTCTAGACAGCCACTATTTTGCAGTACTATGACCTAGAACTTTCGTGTTTACATCTATAAAAACTTAAATGTACGAGTATGGGAAGATTACCTAGCTGATAACTGGCAACCAACAAAGTCTGTTTCTATAATTATCTCTGCTCCTGCCTCCATAACTTTCCACCACACCTACAGCTCCATCACGTCATCATAAACCGGTTCCTGTCAACTAACTCCTTCACCAGCATTCTCTCACTATTGGCAATGCAAAAGACAGCACAAACTGTGGCTCATCTTGCCTTCGGTGCGTAGTAATAGCTTAATAACTCTTCTGCTGGTCTGACTGCTGATGACTGTCCAGAAGCCTTTGCCTTACTAACTTTGGATCTCTCCCTGATAAGGATCTCCCCTTTCAGGAAAGACTCCTAAGGACTATCAAGCTTTTAATCCACCTGACATTATTACAGAACTATAACCAAGACATAGATTGCACCATCTTATAAGGGTCTTTTCCTTCACCTAAAAACCATAAACAGAGAAGTTAAAGGTAACTGAAGAATAAGGATCCTTCTGCCAAAACAGAACAAGTGACATTAGGAAGTGTTTTCTAAGGTATAAAAGCACCCTTGAGTCTGGGGCATGAAAATAGAGAAATAACATAAATCACTTAAAACGACTGCACAGCTGTATATATAGTATAAATTAAAAACCAGATTTGATTCACTCTAAATCTAGTTATTACTTTCTCAAATTAGGTTCACTCTCATCTTACCCTAATTTTTAAGACTTGAATAACACTTCCTCTCTACCTTTGGACACTTAAAGAAACTCGTACAAAAAACAGATGAAGATGCACAGATACATATTTCTCTACATACTGTACATACACTGAATTTAAAGTGATAATCAACTTGCTGATAATTTTGCTAGTGTTTCCAAACCACATATATCATTAACTTGAGAGAAAAGAAAAAGTATTGTTCTCCATTTCTTCAGTTGAGTGTTTTGGCAAGACAAAGGTGATTGGCACTGAAATAACATTGATATATTTGATTATTTTTCAAATGTAACTACTAGATGGAACATTACAATCTAGCTAAGCTATCTGAATGGCACAGCAGTATTAAATATGACCAGTTTCTCCACAGCCAATCTTCTGTTTGATCTGTAGAAGTCAAAATAATGTTTGTTTATAACAACACAGTAGTTTCTAACAGTCATTGTTTCAGTATTTTGTAAATTAAATAAATCCAGCTAAGCAGAAGAAAAATCCTTCAGCAGAATAATTAAAACCATCACCAGAGGACTAAGTACATACTGAAGCAAAAAAGATTATATACATACTACTTCAGATGTTCTGAATAGAGATTTGTAGTAACATATGCAAAGACAAATACAAACCTATCCTACTAAATAAACATTCTTACTGTTTTGCCTTCAGAAAGGGAACAGCAAGAACAGAATTTTATTGCTATGAAAAAATACACAAATAAGCTACACAGAATATAACACTCCTCAACCTTCAAGAACTTGAAACAAAGCTACAAATGGTCACTTACTCCAAGAAAAACAACTTAATTCAATGAAATAAAAAACTTGATTTGACCTGTTTATTAATTCAGACTTTAAAATAGATGGTATTACCTGACTCCACAAATGAATGAAGATCCAAAACAGGAAACACACTTTGTGATAAATGTGGTGCTGAGAGCACAGGAGATATCGCAGCCTGAAACAGGAAACACCATAAAACTTTTTGCTCGAACTCACTGGTAATGCGATTGCATGCACATATGCTGAATGGAAGTTTTACAACTTAAGGAAACCAGTCTCATTTTAAGTGCAAATCATTACAGTTAAACACTTATGTTACTAAAATTAAAAGCATGGGGAGAAATGAGGCCTAAACCATGTTAAAGCAGCAGGCGCTGCACATTCTTCTAGCTACAGAAAGCTAGAAATATCAGGAAACATGACAAAAATGTTCAAACATCCAACTTCACAGATCAAAAGATGGACAGAAATGCACATCATATGAAAGCTCAGGGAAGACAAAACCTAGTCCCTCACAGGACTACAGTATGGCAACTTCAGAGAACAGTAAAAGATCAGCTGTTCCTCAAAAATCACATGATCCTAGTGGCAGGTGGGAAACAAACAAACAAAAAAAGAGCTAGAGAAAACATTAGAGCAGACAGAATTGTTTCTAAATTTCACAGAATCATTTAGGTCAGAAAAGACCTTTAAGATCATTGAGTCCAACTGTTAATCTAACACTACTAAGTCCACCACTAAACCATATCCCTAAGCACCACATCTACACATCTTTCCAATACCTTCAGGGATGGCGACTCAACCACTTCCCTGGGCAGCCTGTTCCAATGCTTGACAACCCTTTTGGTGAAGAAATTTTTCCTAATATTCAATCTAAACTTCCCCTGCTGCAACTTCAGGCCATTTCCTCTTCTCCTATCACTTGTTACCTGGGAAAAGAGACCAACACCCACCTCTCTACAACCTCCTTTCAGGTAGTTGTAGAGTGATAAGGTCTCCCCTTGAGCCTCCTTTCCTCTAGACTAAACAATCCCAGTTCCCTCAGCTGCTCCTCATAAGACTTGAGCTCTAGACCTTTTAACAGCTTCACTGCCCTTCTTTGGACACACTTCAGCACCTCAATGCCCCTTTTGTAGTGAGGGGCCCAAAACTGAACACAGTATTCAAGGTGCAGCCTCACCAGTGCCGAGTACAGGGGTAAGATCACTTCCCTGTCCCTGCTGGCCACGCTATTTCTGATACAAGCCAGGATGCTATTTGCCTTCTTGGCCACCTGGGCCCACTGCTGGCTCATATTCAGCCAGCTATTGACCAACACCCCCAGGTCCTTTCCCACTGGGCAGCCTTCCAGCCACTTCCAAGCCTGTAGCATGGCATGGGATTGTTATGACCCAAGTGCAGGGCCAAGCACTTAGCCTTGTTGAATCTCATTTCTTCATGTATCTGGAAAAACAGATGCTAGTAGAGTCTTTAACTGTGAGATACAGTTATGCACAACCCAGAGAAGTAACTGAAAATGTGTGAAATGTCCCAGTTTCACCACTAGAGTGGACAAAAGGACAAGAATCCTCACTCCATGTGGTATCATATATGACAGAATTAAATTCTCTTAGTGAAGGCAACCAAATGGTTTATTCACCGAAGTCAGGTTTCCCATCAAGCCTCAGAAGGTAGTCTCAGTGGTTTGAGTTTGTTAAGAATTCTCACCTGCATGTTCCATGGGAATATTTATTCAGTATACACATGCCTTGCACAGAGTACTAAAGTAAGGATAGATGTGTGCATTGTCTGGTTGCCCATTCTTCTTGAGTGCCTTTGGCTCTGGACTACACAGATGACAGTAGGGTTTTTTTTCCCCTGTTACTGTTACTTTCAAAGCCTAGTCTCAGACAATTAATTCAGTAACTCACAGAAATCTAAGTATTGTGGCAACAAAGAAACTTTCATCTCTGAATGTTGTTTCCAAGGCTCCATTTTTCACCTCACTCTTCACATTTCAACAGTCTGTCTTCTCAGTCTCCAGTCTACATAATTTGCCCTTATGGAATATATTCATGCCTATGAGTGATAGATACATTGAGTCTCTAAGAGTCTTATGTCATCTGTAACACTTTCACATTCTAAGAAGACAAGAAGAAACTGTGCGACTTGACTTCACAGTATCAAATCATGAGAAATAAAGCCTTCCACACGGAAGCGGACAGCCTTCTTGTAATGAGTAAACACAAGAAAGTGCAGGCTGCAAAAATCTAGAAGAATCTGAGGAGTCTTTTGTCTTTACAGCCCAAGAACAATTCCTCCACTAACTCAAAACATAAAGAGCAAAGTTCACATACAGAGCTCTGAAAAAGGATTTCACATCCTTTTTGATTCTGAAGTTATGTGATGGCAACAAAGCTCAGAAGAATTTCAGCTACAAGGATGAAAGCATGGGAGTGTATCTGCCACCACCAAAGCAGCAAATCTACTCAAATTAACTGAATTTAATACCAGCAATTAAGAGTCTGGCAAACTCTGCTGTAGATGGAAGCTTGAGCAGACAGGTTTAACCATAGGTTTTAATAGGGATGCTGCATATAATGCAAATGCATTCACACTGGCTCAGCAGTCTTTCCTCACCTCATCTTGTGAGTCACAAGTAATGTACAGGTAGTACTAAGCATATCAACTCTATTGAACTCTATAATTAAACTCAAGTATAGGTGATGTTATAAGTACAGGATAATCATCTTATATGTGCACATTTTATTTATGTAAAACTAAAATTCCATCACTTATCCTTGAAGAAAGTTTGCCTGTGAGTAACTGCACAAAACAACAGAGATTATAGCAGCTTTTGGCTGGGGATACTATCAGTATATGAAAAGTGAAAGAGCAGGTCAGAACTAGCTAGAATTTTAACATCACCACTGAAGAGATCACAGAAACTACATGTTAAAGGGAAACACTCTTCACTCTATATATACTTTCAATAGATATGCATGTCTAGTCATGTGCATTTACAGACTGAATTTACAGGTACTGAATTTACAGAAAACACCCCCAGAACTGCAGCAACAGCCATCAGGAACAGGGCAGAATAATTTGTAAAAAGATGGAAAGATAATTAAGTAATCTTAAAAAAAAAACCCCACAAATATGACCATTATTCCTTTAGAATCAAGTGAACAAAAGATTAAATAACAGATAATTAGAAGTATTTACAAATGACAGAAAAATGGATAGCCCAGTTTTGTCTTTGACCTTGACATTTCATGTATGTTCAAATGATAGGACTGCTTTAAAGATATATAAAAGATAGCCAGACTATGCAGACTAGACTGATGCTAAAAATTAGCAATTCAGAGTTCACCTCCTAGGTTTGTTAAAAACAACTCATATCATAAGGTAAAACACACTTCTCAGGTATAATAACAAGAAAGTCGCAATCCCCTGTCCTGAAAAAAGCATAAAACAGTGACCCGAACCATTCTCACTAAGGGTGGGAAGTAGAAAGAATATGCACCCCACACTCCTATATCTTAGAAATGCAAGGCAGAACTGTTGCCTACTCAGGTATGTTGTATAGTTGAATAAAGAAAAGCTGGGAAGAGCAGTGAAGTCAGCTGAAATGAAGCTGCCACTTCTGCCAGGCAGGCACTGTTTAGCCAACATTAGACGCAGATAGTGGCTATTTTTTGTTCTGTTTTTGAAAGCTCAACTCCTGCCTAAGATCCACATAATACTTCAACTTTAAAAATTCCAAGGTTTCTCCATCTTCTTCACTAAACAAAATAGCTGAACCCAAACTCTGCAGCACTCTGATACATGTGTAAATTTGAAGATAGAATTAAACTAATAGTCAACAAAAGTGAATACGGTTGTTACTCAAGATTAATATGAACTACAAATTCCCAGAGTAGTATAAGTTTGGGTTTTTTCATTTTAAATTCAACCACTGCAAAACTATTTCATAATTATTGGCTAAAGATCACAATAAACTAAGTAACAAGCAAAATTTCTATAGCTTTAGAAAATTTGCTACATTTTTCAAGAGATACTAAGTAAATGCTTGTTCTCCACTTTTTTGGGTTCCTTTCAAAACTGCAATGCTAATAGCAAGAAGATATTTTTCTGATAATTCTTACTGAAATATTTTTTTAAAACCTTACCTCAGTTATTTTTGGAGGAGAACTGGTAGCAGAAGCACTTTCCGGTTTAGGAATGCTATCAATTAGTTCCAAGATACTTGTCAGCTTCTGGTCTGATATTTGGATAGAAAGTAAGGGCAGCTGTCCAGACAGTTTGAACCTGTTTTGTAAACAAACAAAGTTACCTTAAAACTATTTAATTCAAACTTTATATTAGCTTTCTTCTGAAAAAACACACAAGTCTTCCTGGTCAAAAGAATCACTCATCTAACCATTGCATGTAATACACATATATGTGTAACTTCTGTTGCACACAGAAGAGTTACTTAACAAGCAAATACCCAGTTACTAACATAGTTTATGCTTCCATTTGATACAATGTCTTATGGATCAGGACTGCAGACAATGCTAATAAAAACTTCTGATTTGGCTACATACAGCATATTTTGCTCACAATCAGAAGTTGTTCCTTCTTGTTCGTGTATTTATTTTAATTACTTGTAATAAATCACATAACTGATCCTTTACACAGTATTTTACAGAAGAAAAGGTGAGGGGGGTTTTGCATAAGAATGTTTATAGTCCAAAACTTAAAGCAAAGTATAGAAAATACTTCCTAGAAGTTATGTATATTTAAGCTGACTCTAGCAGTAGTCTAGATATTTAACAAAGGAATAAATGGCATAGCTATAAATGACATAACAATAAAATAACAGTCTTTAATTTTTAAAGCGGTAAAACATATTTTAAACCTGTTGGAATAGACTTTGGCCGAAAAGTCAGTGTCCACTTCAAACTTGGACACTGACTTTTTAAAGACCTAAACCCCATCCCTGTTTCTCAGAGAAGTGAGCAGAACAGAAGCAGAAAAACGGCTTTAAGAACATTATCATGCTTTTATTACTATTTCCTCCCAGTTTTGCTGTGCTTAACTTACAGCTTAATCTTCAAAGGAACATAAAATATAATACATTGGAAAAGATGTGAGGACAAAAACCTCAAAATTTTCTATCACCCTCAACTAACTTTAAGGCTACAAGAGTAACAGGAAAAAAGCTCCTCATACAAGACAAGCACGAAGTTGTACATGTTGAACTGTAACAGAAAGTACCTAGTTTTCTATAATTTCCGAATTTCTTCACATCCTTAAATTATTAAGGAATTGATTCTCAACTACTTTTGACTTTTATTCTTAATTCCAGTTCTGTCAGAGAGAAATTTAGACTTTTTTGGGTTTTTTTGTTCTTTTATTTTGACAAAGAGGGACAGAGTAGATATGTAGCTGCTGGGTCTTAAAGGCCTGTCCATCTACTACTGCTTGAGCACTCCAGTAATCTAGGACACTTAGCAATTCTCACTTCCATTGCACCTCCCTACAAAAATTCATGTATATGGTTAAGACATTTTTGATCAATGTTCGTACAACAGACAGCCCATGCAGTTACATGGAAGGCACTTAGCAGATATTTGCAGTTACCTGCCTTGTAATCTCAGACTCACTGCACCACTCTTTTAACAAAAGCTTTTAAAGTTCAGAAAATATCTCAACTGGAATTTAATTATTCCCAATTTGTAGAGACTGAGGCATGAAGGAGCTTAAGTACTTCAATTGATGAGGAAAACTGTGCAGAAACTTCTTCCAAGTTCAGACTGGTTATATTTAGAGAGAAGGAAAGGTTAAGGATGTCATTCTCAAACCTGTAAATAAGCACGTTCCTTCAAATTGATTTTTTTTTTTTTTTAAGTGAACACTATTATATGGAAGGATGCTCTTAATATTGGTATCCTAACATTGGCTTCATACACCTTCAAAAACCAGATGACAGACTCCCAGTCACTTTCTTCAGAAAATGGGGGAACCATACCACAGGATAAAGCAAACATCAAAAAAAAATTTTACAGAGGCTAGAAAACTACAGAATCATATTAGTGCTTCCAAATGTGAATAAGGAGCACAGCATCCTATTCTCAGAAATGAAAGAAAGGCAGATGTTCAAATACAACCACAGAGTGAAAGCCCATCTTAATGGTTAGGAAACATGAGCAGATGAAAATACAGGTTAAGAGCGAAAGGCCCCGATACAGTGGTCTTCAACAAATTAAAATTACATAAATTAGTATTCTCTTCAAGGCAGCAGTATGTGCCTTCCTAAACAAAGCCAGCACAAAGTCCTGGTGAATTCATTATTGTTTTTGAACAACAAAATCACAAGGAATTCAACTAGATTCAATGGTCACCAAGGAAGTACAAAGACTCAAAAAAATGCAGACAACCAAATACCTTATTTTTAGGTAACAAAGTAAAATAGGTGCCCTCCAAACTAAGGGACTGATTCATAAAGTTCTAATACAGTAAACAAAGTAACTTTGGTACTAGTTTTTGCTGTAGAACAAATATTTTTCCACTCACCTTTCTCAATAGAATTATACTGTTCTACAGCATAATTTCTTACAATTACTTCCTTATAGCATAATTACAAACATGAATGAAAAAAGCTCAGGAAAAACATAATGCTGGCTTTATATGGAAGTACACTTACAAAAATTGGAATATAAAAGAATAACTACATGTATACTAAAAATACATTCATATATGTGTAACTGATGTGAGCAATACTGATCCATAATACTCTACTCAACTATAACTACTGAAATTTACAGTTTAGGGGATTTTTGCTGACACAAAAGCTACCAGTTAATTTTTATCATTTGTGCACTATGTCATCTAGAGATGACATGGACCTAAACATTTGTATATAATAACTTGTTAACTAACCATCCTGAAAAAAAAAAAAAATTATGCAGTGATATGGCATTTTAAACCATGTTGATACTGACAGTATTGATGGATTTGAGTAGTCAAAGCTAGAGACCAACAGAAAATAGAACATTTGTAGTTTTAACTGATTTGGGATACGTATAAGCAAATGTGAAAATTTATCACACAATCCTAACTGGATATATACCACACAGAAGTTCATGACTTTCAGACTTTTAAAAGAGATCAAAGCAAGAAGAAAGAACAGCAAATCTTTAAAGAAAAGGTCAAATCTGCACTATCAGGTAAAAAGCTGCTGTACCAGTCATTTCAAGACTGGTAGATGACTCTAGAGTATTATAATACCATCTGCAGATACATCCTGGAAGCATTTGGAGACTGAACCAGGTACAAAATTAACAAGTTCAGCTGTTGTTGAGTCACGGTATCAACATGCTAGATTTGAAATGGTTACTTGTTCCTGGTGTGGGGTAAAGTATTAGTTATGGTTAGTAACTCACTGTGATATATGTTCATCAAGTACCAAACTCCTATTCGTGGCATTCCTAACAGTTGCCGACAGTGCAGGCACCCAGAAAGAAGCAGCAACTGATCTCCAAGAAATATTACTATCTCAGTGGAAGAAAAATTTGCTAATTTCTATACACAGGTAGCAACTATTTACTGTCAAGTGACTGTATGAGAATTCAGAATACAGAAATAATATCCAGTAGGGAAAGATTTCCCCCAATCGGTCTAGACACATAAACTGGTAGCCAAGACAGTTAGAGAGGTAGTACTACAATACTGCAAGCAACAGGTGTTCTCATTAAGAGCAGACACTCCTTAATCCAGGTTATACTAGCATAACTTGGAGAGATGTCAATTACAAACCCACATTAAGTAACATTCTGTTATAAGACCATAGAAATGAAATCTCACTTTCCCTACCTGTACTTTCTAACATAAAAAGACAGATTCCTGTGAGCTGTATTTCCCTTATCTCACCTCCTCCACCAAACAGAGAAAAAGGAGGGAAAGAATAAGATGTTTTGTAAATCAAGCATCAAAATTCAGAAGCTGGCCTCCCAGCTTTCCACAAGGTGGCACCATTATACCATGCCATCACTGATCGGCATTCGCAACACACAGCACTGAGGTACATAATTATTGGGGGGTTTTCTGACTAAGCAAATCCTAGATTGTTCATAATTCTTTTATTTCATAAACTGCCTCTTGATTTTGCTGATTGTACTAAACAGTTTTCTGCAATACCCTAGGTCTATTTTTTTAATGACATTAATTTTCTGAAGTGCCTAGCTAAAGTCTGAGTTTGGCAGGGTTAAAAATTAAATAAGCATATGCTAGCTTATTGTAGCATAAGAATATGATTCTTATTAATGAATTAATAAATCAAATTATCTCGTAATACTTTAATGTTTGCAAGTTTGCAAGTACTTCAAAACTGATCAGTTTTTAGATAGTAGTGACCTTATCAGACATTAGTGCAGATGCACTTTCCAAAATACATGCAAAGTTAATCTTTGTCACTTTGACTCAGTGATCTTTAAAATCAAAGTTTCATCATTAATAGTAACATACATTTTCTTCTGACTAAGTACAATTTCCATAATCAGTAGGTTTTTTGCTAAATGAGCCTAAATGCAAACTCAATGTGATCTCTAGCAGGTAAACAAACAAGATGAATAACCTAAGTAAAAGAGAGGGAGTATGACAGCACATTACCTTTCAAAATAGTTTTGTGATGTTTATAAAAGAGACTTTGAAAGTTCAGATACTTTGCTCCTCAGTATTTCCAATGAGAACTGAAATATATTTATTTAAAGATGAGAACTGAAATAATATATTTAAATATTTACTATACGTACTTATTTTATAACAATGTAACAATCTATCACCTCTTCAATATCTGGCAACTTCTTGGGTTTATTCTCTGTTTTTCTCAATGGAAGGTATTTTACTTCCTAGGTTCACACACAGCAGATGTAAAATTGCCTAAGTATAATTAGATCCTTGATTTTTTCTTTTTCTCCCCCTAAAGAAAGTAATCTACCGTAAAATTTCAAAACAGGAAAGAACACATACTTGGGCATTCTTGCATCTGTAACAACCATAGCCCTGCTAAATTCCACTTTTACATCCAAGGGCTGCAAGATATGTTGAGATGAATATTTCAGCTTTCGAGCCTCTTGCCAGTTCTCATCTAGAAGAACAAAGAAAACCTATGCTTTAAGCACCGAAAGAGATTCCTTCTCATTATGCACATCACAGAATTAAAGTATCTTTTATTAGTTAGTATATGTTGCTAAAAATTCAGGTGACACAATCCCTTTTACAGCTCTATCAATACACATATATAAGAGCTGAACTTCAGACATAAAAGACCTCTTAATAATTTCCACTGTTTACATTTAAACAGCTATTCCATCCATGCTGCAGACTTCTAAGGGCCCAATTCTTAACATGTTTCGTACTGGGAGTATAGGCTCTGGACTCTGCTCAGGCACCAGACAGTTAAGAATTAAATGCTTAAGACTTCTTTGGTTCTGACTCCTTCTATACTGTCAGTTCCCAAACTATTAGTAAAAGTTTCCTTCAGTAAGGGATCTGATCCTTTCTTTACCCTCACAAAATGATCAAACTTACAACTACTTGTAGATTCTTCTTTAAATTTGAGGGAAGCAAGGAAAAGACACTGAAGGAAAATATTATAAATAAATTAATTACACTCATATTTATTATTCAGCAAATCAAATGAGACATCTTCAAAAAGAAGGGATTTATTGTAAGTTTATTTAGCAAAAGCTAAGGTTGGAATCTAACACCTAAAGGTATGTTTTGGAAATCTGTATCGTGTTCATAGGACTGAGTTTAGAACATGAACTCAAAAAAGTATGTTCCAAAGATTCTCCACTGCTTCAGTTAAAATGTAAAGGGCACATCAACCATCAAAATCTTTTTACTCATATAGAGAAAGATTACTTTCATGAATACTTACCATGTTTGCTGTACAGTAACTGTATACTGCTGAGCTGGATATCGAAACTGTCATAAGCTCTTGACATTATATCTTCAATAGTGCTTTGTCCTACTTTGAGTTCTGATAAATCAGAACGACTTTTGCTTTTCATCTTAGAAACAGTCACAAAAAAGCATAAATCAATTTCAAAAATATTCAAAGCACTAATTCTACAAATACTTGATCCTACTACAACAAGATATTAAAGTCCTCTTTATTAGGGCACAGAGTCTTACAAATATCACAGCAGAGGAGATACCTAGAATTTGTAGCCTGTATCAAAACAAGAAATGAAGAGTATTAAACTCTTACTACTTCTTCAAGGAAAGAGACAAAATAAAAAATTAATTAAAATCTATGAAGTTTTATACAACATATTTTGTACAGAATAATTTCCTTTAATAAGTGACTCATACCCCAAAGTATAAAGTCTCAAACCCTTCGTAATCAGTAGAATAACTGTTGAATAAAATATAATTAATAAAAATATTACTGCATTAATCACCTCAGAAACATGAAATCTATTTTTGAATCCTGTTGAATTTAGTTGTGGCATTATCCTGTTACATATTAGTCAAACAGAGTAAAAGGGAAAAGGGGATTTGGACTGTTCATCATCAGTGTTCAGGGTCTTTCCTTTAATATCAGTCAATATCCCTTTTGCTCAGCTTTGGGATGCCTAACCTTCTTTGGTATTTCACACTTGTATGTGCACTCTCTGCTATTCATCTCTGATGAAATGTGGCTGTCCTCACCCTTAAACATCTAATAATTTTGGATCCATCTCTGGTTTTGTCAGACCTAGATAATATTCAAGATAAGGTTCATAACCATGAAACAGGTTTAAATACTAGTGTTTAAGACAGCATTTCTTCTTCCAATGCTACTGAACTATGACTACTTTTACATTAAAAGTAACTTGCAGATTGAAAATTCAGAATTATCAAATTAATATTGCCTATGCAACCCTAATTAAGTCCATTTACATATCTGCATTGAGATACAGTTTTAAATTTATATGCCATTTTCTTCCTTGGGGCTTGACCTTATCCAGTACATAACTGAGGAAAAGAGACTATTTGTTTCATATTAAACATACTAATTCAGCGAGTGAACTACATCTCACTTAAGCCAAAGTCAAAGTGAGTATAAAATTATTAACTGTAGCCTGAGAGGCATCTGATTTTTCTCTTGTGGTATTGGGCAATTCCTTCATTTTGCTTTCTAACCTTATTGAAGGACAGGAACCAATCCAAGAGTTACATGCACTATGAAAATTACTTATCCATTTCAGAAAAAAAATTCTCACAGACACATTTACTGGAGTCTTGATTTTGAAATGTATTCTTCTACCTATTATTCTGAGAGTAATTTCCTATGGGTGGAGTAGAGGACATGAGTTGTTTTATTTCCCCTCTTCATTAGATCTATGAGGCTGTCGCATGCACCCAACCAATATACAGATTGATTACTGAACTCTACAAAGTGCCTACAAATGACCAGCATTCAGAAGAGCTGATAAAATTATTAGTCACCGAAATAAGTGATCTGGTTGTAAATCCAAATTATTTTTAGCATCTACACAGCAATGTTTTTCACTAATTCCACTTTCTGAAGCACCTGATATATTCTTTTCCAACAAGGCCAAGTGCAAGGTCCTGCACATAGACCAGGGCAACCCCCTGTATCAATACAGGCTGGGGGATGAAGAGATTGAGAGCAGCCCTGTGGAGAAGGCCTTGGGAGTACTGGTGGATGAAAACCTGGACATGAGCCAACAATGTGTGCTCACAGCCCAGAGAGCCAACTGTATACTGAGCTGCACCAAGAGAAGCATGGTCAGCAGGCCGAGGGAGGTGATTCTCCCCCTAGTCTCTGCTCTGGTGAGACCCCACCATCCAGCTCTGGAGTCCTCAGTACAGGAAACACATGAACCTGCTCAAGCAGATCCAGAGGAGGGCCACAAAATTTATCAGAGGGCTGGAACACCTTTCCCGTGAAGAAAGGCTGAGAGAGTTGTGGTGGTTCAGCCTGGAGAAAAAAAGGCTCCAGGGTGACCTTACTGCAGCCTTTCAATATATAAAGGGAGCTTCTAAAAAAAGACAGAGACTTTTTAGCAGGGTCTGTTGCAATAGGACAAGGGGTAATGGTTTTAAACTTATAGAGAGTAGATTTAGACTAGATATAAGGAAGAAATTTTTTACAATGAGGGTGGTGAAACATTGCAACACATTGTCCAGCAGGGTTTAATATACCCCTTTCCCTGGAAGTGTTCAAGGTCACACGGGACAGAGCTCTGAGCAACCTGATCTAGTTGAAGATTTCCCTGCTCATTGCGGGGGAGTTGGACTAGATGACCTTTAAATGTCCCTTCCAACACAAACTATTCTATGATTCTAACTAAAACCCATATGCTCAGAAAGTCACCCTGTGGCAGAGACATAGAAAACTTACCTCACTTTAGCAAGATTTTAAGCTTCAAAACAATTTCTTATTAAAAGAGCAGATAAGACAAGCTATACAGATAGGAAGTGGCAGAATCATTCTTACCCAGAGTACAAGTAAAAAAAATATATTAAATTGCCTGTATACATGTAAGATCATTTGTCCTGAAACACAAGTTCACCAATGAGTAAGATTGCTAATAATATGTAGAAACAGTTTCTTTACAGTGCTAAATTATAATTTTCAATACATCATTAAACTACCTTTTTGACTTTTCCCTTGCATGAAGTATCTCAAACATATCTCTAATTTTATCTAAGTTATTTTATAAATTGCCAATGTTTACTTTTCTCATTTTAAAGTAAACTGAATGACCAAAAATGTAACTGATAACAAGAATAATAGTAATATTAAAAATAAGAATACCACTTAATCGTATAAGTAAAAGGTTTACTATTTTATGTTCTAAGCTAAGAAAATTGTTAGACATTTTCCACATAATAGTTCAAAGCATCAACAGTGGTTTCATTCCAGGGGAGGATTATTTTCTAACAATTCTTTTGGGTTGAAAGAATCTACTGAGAAGCGTTCAGTAATTTCTGCCTTGACTGGAAAGCAGTTTAAAATAAATACCTAATACCTAAACTGCAAAAGGAACTTTTACTTAACTAGTACCACAAAATATAAATTAAGAAACTGTAAATCACATAAAAGTCAAACTACCATTTTCAGTAAGTTACTTCATTAGGTAAATACATACCTTAAGACTACCAAGATCCAGAAGTAATAAATTTGATGTACGGTCATAGAATCCTTTTTGTGGAACAATGATGTATGAAGCCATGAGGTTAATTTTGAGGTCAAGAACTTTCTGGGTTTCAATAACATACAACAAACCTGAAAAATAATATAATTAGTGAATACAAACAAAGTAATCTGTACAAAAGCTATGGAATGAAAAGAAGCTATATAAAGAAATTTTAAGTCTAACTTTTAGCTGTGAATGCTAGATAACTTAGTTTAATTGCAGGTACAGGTGGTCTTCAGATTTCTTCTGAACCAAAAATTATAGGCAGTCTTTAAAGAAGCACCGAGTAGATGAAATTACATCTTTTCAATACCCTGTCCACCTCTAACACGAACTAATGAATAGAAATATAACTGATGCCTGATTTTATTCCTGATACTAGCTTGATAAAAGCAATTGATTAAATATACATTATGCTTGAGGTTTTTGTAACTTCTTTTAATTATTATCAATGAATACTCCAATTTTTCAAATGTACAATTTAAATATTAATAGGTTACAAGTTTAAATGAGGTTTAAAAAAATTATTTTTTTTTTTCCTTTTAAAAAGAACTTATATATGAAATTTCCTGTTAGCATCCCCTCCCATCCACAGTCAGAGACAGGACACTGCACTGGACACACCTCTGATCTAAGAAAGCCTCAGACATCCTTACAGGAACAAGTTAATTCTTGTTCTATGTAATATCTAAGGATATTCGACACCATAGAATGTCATGCTCAGTATGTAAACTGGGGGGGAGTTGTCTGGGAGGGGCAGATCACTGCTTGGGCATCGGTCAGCAGGTGGCGAGCCACTGCACTGTGAATCACTTGTTTTGTCTTGTGTTTTATTTCCCTCTCTTTCTGTTATATTCCTCTTCATTACTATTATTATTGTTATTATTATTATTATTATTCTATTTTATTGTTATTTTATTTTAGTTATTAAACTATTCTGGTCTCAACACACGAGTTTTACTTTTTTTCCAATGCTACTCCTGATCCAGCTGAGATGGGGGAAGAGTGAGTGAGCAGCTGCATGGTGCTTAGTTGCTGGCTGGGATTAAACCACGACAACCTAAAACAAGTGCTTTGTAATGAGATTGAAGAACTCAACATGTTTAGGTGTTGTGTTAGAAAGATATGACTTGGATACATGCATCTCCATATGGAAAGATATTTTCATACTGCTAGAATCTAAAATGTGTCTGAGTGTGCAATCAGAAGTGCATGCAGTACTTGCCTGTTGATGTTTTTTCACGGAACTCTTCAAGCTTCATCAGAGTTGCTGATGTCAATTGCTCTAAATGTACATCTTTAGGAGGCCTGAAGAAATCCACTAAGCTATTTATTGTCATCTGTTAAAATAAAGCAAAAATAATACATAGCAAATTGACTAGTAAGTTTTTTCAAGATTTATAACTTACTCAAATATTTACTTACCGCATCATATACTATTTCCAGTGGCTGTGATTCTATTCTAAGCCTCTGATCTGCTTTCTCATCCAAAGGATTAGTCTCAAACATTATGCTTAAGAGTGAAGTACTCTTGTCTGAATACACCGTTCGAGAAGATAGGAGACAGGGTGTACAATTTTCTCGGGACATGCCTGTAACTTCAAGCGAGGTAATTTTTGTTTCAAATCTGTGAAGAAAAGTAAACAGCATGTTCAGATGTAATACCCATATGGCTAGGTAATATTAGATGGTAAGAGTATAAGGAAAGTCCTGGGAAAAAAAAAAAAAAACATAACCAAAAACCAGATAAAAAACCCAGTAACATATCTCTACCCCAAATATAAATAGCTTAGTCTAAGGATGTAACACATATATCCATGTGTTAACTGTTTTCCATTTCTTATCTTTTGTGCCTACCCGCCACCCTTGAGTAAACAAGAAAGGGGGTCCAAGTTATTCACCTCATACACTTTTCATGAGGACAGATGTCAGGGTAGGGAAGAGACAAGGGAATTCTGTAGTATGAGCTCAGGAATTAGATGGCACAGTTTATACTGGGGAAGTCTGCACAGTTCCAGTTCAGAGAAATAGAAGAAACACCACAAAAGGAGCACAAGATTAATAGCCTCATCACTCTGAGGAATTATTTTTTAGGTGTTGGATTTATTCCTTTTCAATACCCTGTCCACCTCTAACAGCTCTCAGTGGAAGATCTTTACCTCCCAACACTCAAAAGAATGTGTTTCACTGTAAGAATATAACACTTTCTTCCTTTTTTCGCAGTATTGTAGCATTATTAAGGCCATTTAGATGCAGAGGTGAACAAACAGAAAAGCTGCAAGCAAAACTTTTTAAAAATTATGCCTAAAACTCAGCAAAATCAACAATACCTTAATATCATACATAGATTACACTAATACGCCGCAAAGTAGAGGGGACAAGGTTTAAAACAGGAAAGCTACTCTCCTCCAGAGTTTTCAAGTCATTACATTTGAAATGAAAATATTTCACATCGCTGCTCTTCATCATCTACTGTGAGAGCTCGAAAACAAGACAAAATCGTCAATTACAGCTTTCTTCTGCAAATCTAAAAGATCAACTGAAAACTCAAGAACTTTTCAGTCATGTTAAGTGCCTACACACAAGCGTTATGAGATCCCTTGCTCAGATTAAGTTTCAAAAGGGGTAAGTCACTTTTCAAAGCAAAAAACTCATTAGTAACTAGATTACTTGTATGTAACAATAATAAACTAAGAAAAGGGAGAAAAAACTGTATCAGTACAAAAAATTCTGAAGATTGATAGAACTTAATCATAGAAACAGTATCCATTCACTTTGTCCATCAGTTGCAGGATGATTCTACTCCCAAACTGCTCAAGAGATGATAGTGAAAAACAGAAGTTAAACATAGTAACAAAGCGTTAAAATGCTTATTAGCTGTCATCAACATTTCATGAGGACCAAAAACAATTTAGAGAGAAAGTTCACCTTATTGCTTGTGCCCCTGGTCGTTGGGTAAATACTGTACTCAAGCCAGCTAATGCAAATTCTACCAGTTCAGGAGTTTGCTTGTTTTCTCTTATTGATATAGACATGCTTAACAACTTCACAGAGAACTTCATGGCTTCATACTAGATATGCAGGAAAAGCAACAACAGTGGATTATAAAAATACGTTAATATACAATTCAGTACAGTTTATGAAGAGATGAAAACCACAAATATCAATTTGATATTACTTTTCTAGTGCTATAAATAGGTTATATCATAGGTGGTATAAAAATCATTCCCAAATAGTTAATACTAAGAGGCAAGGTTAGAGTAAGAGTAGACTGTGATTACAAACACATGTCTTTGATGTCTCTACACCACATTTTGAGATAAAGGGCCTCTAACATAGAGTTGGAAGGCAGTCCATTGTACCATACATGGCATCTCACATAAAAATGACTTACCAGACTATTTCTGAATGGTTCAAAAATGTTGCTCTTCCCCACTACAGTCCGTCAATCACCTCTTTCCTTATATACTCACCTACTTTATGTCATCTATTATCATTTGAGTTTAAGATACCAGTGAATCACTTACTGCACTTTCTTACAAAGTTTCTGAATATTTTAAGAGGATATAAAGCACTTCATAACTTAAACAACAATACATTACTTATATGATTTTATTCTAGCTTGAGCGAGCAAAATTTCATTCTGAACTTTTTCAGAATATCCAAAGTAAGCTCTATAACCACTCTCCTGAAACTAGATCTAAGGATGCTCTGTTCTGCACAAAGCCAGCACGTGGTAACTTCATTAAAAAGTGTCAGAACAGTACTTAAATATAGAGACAGAATTTCAAGTAATTTTAAAAGTGATTTCCTATCATCTTTGGATTTTTATTAGTAGATCAAGCTACCAACTGTTTGGTACCATAGCTGGTTATGACTTACTGATTTTGGAAGGGTTGGATCCACAGCTGTTTCACTATATCCAATTGCTGCATAAAGTTTAGCCTTCTCTTCCCGTGTCATCAGCTCTTCAAGACCTGTCACATTGCAAGAGGTCAGTTAAACTCAATATAGGTATCTGAAAGATGCAAATACTGTTATACACTTTCCAGTGCTTGGTAGCTCTATAACGCACAGTTGATCAACATTGTCCTGAATCAGTAAAAGCAAAAACCCTGAGGTTTAAAGCAAAGTCTTGGGTCTCCTAAAACATGCTTTAAAATGCACTTATACTTTTATCCTGACCTACTCTATTTTCTAGCTTGGTAACAATAGAAGCAACCTTTTTGATTTAATTTCCATGTTCCACAACCTTTACTAGGTGCCCTGTACTTAAGTGAATCAACTCTAATACACTGCATGAAATAGCCAAATTATAAAATGAATGTTTACATTCCATTAACTGCTACTGTTTTCTAGTACTTTCTTCAATTCCCCATACACAATACACAATGTAAAAATGTACACCAATGTAAAAACTGGGGCTGGAAAAGGCACAAATTGAAGACAGTTCAGAAAGACCTATGGAAGGAATTTTAAGATACCTCTGTAACATGCAATTAACAACATCAGGAAAAAAAAAAACAAAACAAAACACGCTAAATGTCATTAATTAAATGAATCCAAACTTCCATTGCTAGGGACCTATTATTCTAATAAGTCATCTTCAATAATTAAAAAAAAATACCAAGAAACAAACGTACTTGACCCCTTTACTTCTTGTTTTTGTTCATCCTTTTTTTCACCTGACCAGCTCCATATCCAACTAAACCAGCCACCAGAGTTTTCATCATCTTGTTTTACTCCTGGTCTGTAGATTTTTAATCCAGCCTTAGTTGCCTGAAATTCAAAAAATACATAAGCAAGAAATTTTCTTCATGCTTCTTTCTTCATTTTCCTAAGAAAAAATATAGACTCCAGACATGCTCTAACACATCAAAACATCATTAGACAACCATTGAAAAGGCAACGCTATTTTTTAGGTTTTCTTCTAATTTTTTAAAGTATACAGTGCATCATCAGACCAATTCTCACTTGCATAAAATCAACCACCTTTATGAACAAAAAGAGCAAGCAAAAGGTAGCTGATTATAAATCAATAAATTTTCTCTCTAGCTCTCAGCACCAAAAAAAAAAATTTCCACAAAATTATATAGTGCTCTACATTACAACAATGCACTTAGAAGTAATCATTAAAAATACATATGTAAGCAATGAAATGGCCAGCACAGGCCAGATTTTAAATGATCCCTGTACTTTTTATTTCAAGCTAAGATGTCCAAAGCAATCATAAAAAAACCATCATTACTCCTGTAATGGAATATTTACTCTAAGGAATATAGAAAACTATTCCTGGATCTGATACATATAGCTATAACAGTAAGGAAGTCCTCCTTTTTCCCACATTCATTATCTCAACAACTAGGGGATAGCCTGTCTGATGTCAGTGATGATTCCAGTACTGGGTCCCCACAGAAAGTGTAAACCACATCCACACTCGACTACTGAAAGTTTGGTGTAAGGGACAGCAAACCACCATCAAGCAATCTAAGAGGCAGAGTAGTTGTCAAAACTGTAGTGGACCACACAAATGACTTATTTTTCTTCATGACTAATATGATCTGAAAAGATAGAAACACTTGCAGATAACCCCTGAATTTAGAGATGCTCCAGTGAATGTGATACACAAAGTGAGTGAAACAGCAATCACTTCTCAGCATTCAAAAAACCAAAGATCTCTCTGCAACAGAATTAGGGAAAAGAGCTGGCTATAAATCAGAACCCCTTAGGGACTTGTCACATCTATCCACCTACAGGTTAATGGAAGGCTGGACTCACCACAAAAACATAAAGGCTTCTGAACTGATACTATTGATTCATCTCAGAGAGATGATGCAGAATGTCAGCTAAACAATACAAGACCTCAAAAATTTGAAAAAAATCCTTCAAAGTCCTCTTTATAAAGGATACCAATTAGATGTTAGAGTGAACAGTCCAAGGAAAGAAGGGACAGAGCCTTAGAAAAAAGGGCCGTTAAGTCTCTGAAATTAGGGGTTTCTAGTACACCAAGGAGTTGGTGTTGAAGGACAACTGCCATGAAGAAAAAGAAGTGATGCTTAAAGCTATGATTCTCAACACATCTGAGGCAGCAACTGGCAAAAGAGTCCAAGGTAAGAAAGGCTACAGACAGAAGGGAGGGGAACTGTACTTCTTCAAGGATGAAGAAAACATTTATGCAGTATGGGAACTAAAGAAATTTCCTGAAGAAATCCTATTGAGCTTTTCTCTGTCTTTCATTTACAATTTACCATTTACAATTCGTTTAGTAACAAATACAGTCATAGTCTGTGGAAAGATTACTCAGCAAGGTAAATTGTTCTGAATAAAAGAGAGAACCAAGAGCATCATCCTGTATTCTGATATAGGTGAATCTTCTCTAGTCTTCTCTAGATTGAAAGCACAAAATTTCTCAGACTCTCTCATACAGAGACTTGATGCTTTTCTCACTGAAGCTGGTGTCTGGTACTTAGGGCACTAGTGGTAAAGATTAAAAAGTGGCCTAACGTTTGGAATATAAAGTTCTTGCTACAAAGTTCCCTGAAAATCAGATGGTACTGCATTCACAAGTCTGAGTTCTGGGGAACTTGATTTCAAGGTCTAGAGAAAAGCAAGCCCTTGAAATTGAATGCTAAGGTATGTTTTTTAAAAAAAAAAAAAAAAGCTTAACAAACAGTAGGGTCCTTTATCTGGCTTTACTCAGCCCACATCAAAAGGGTGCTCCTTTAAATTCCTAGCAGACTTAAGGCTAACAGTCAGGATACCAAGCTAGTAGTAAACTTGCCTCTTACAAGTTCTTTGAGATCTTTTTCAGAGGCATGACCTAGTAATAATGAGATAGATCGGTTCTGACAAATAGGTAGAGGTAGAACACAGTTTAGAATCACTGTGACCTGATTTTCAGTACTTGGAAATAAATTCAGAGTTAGCTAGCAGATCTTTCAAGATGCTTTTCTCTCACTTTTCAAATGCAAGGCTTAAAGCTCAAACAAATGAAAATCCATTTGCTTGCAACCTACTCTAAGCACTACAGAAACCTATCTTAAAACTCAGGACTGGAAAGTGGTCAGGAATGCAGTATAACATAACCTTTTCTAAGCAGCACGGTCACACTGGAGAGATGAATAATAAAACTAGACAGGAAATTCTTTGGGATGTCCCTCACTTTGCAAAAAGTAGGAAGAAAAGATAAAACCAAAGGAAACTATACAGTACAAGATAAAAACAAGCCAAAATTAAATGCTAACTAAAACAAAACAAAAAACCCTTCATATGACAAGCATTCCAATTCATCCAAACAACTGAAGGGGAAGGACATGAATGTGTCTTCTGGTTCTGTAGAGGTCTCAACAATGATCATACAAGCATCCAAATGTGGGTGCACATACAGACAACTAGAAGGAAAAATATCACATTTATGGATTCCTGTTTACAGTTTTGATTTAGAAGTACCATATCTGTCACTGCAGCAATTGAGTTCATACCATACTTAATATACTCCAACAAAAAAAAAATCCCAATTTCTTTCAAGCACTGCCATAAGAAATTATTGACATTCATAAAGTTTAACTATCAACATGTTATTTCAGATTCTAAACTTCATATGCTGCTTACTTTTAGTTACACTGATTATCAATGGAGAAAGACCACTTCACAGATTTCTGAAAACCTATGCAGATTTCACCTCAGTTTACTGCAATGATATTCAGACACTACACAGAAAACTAAGCAGTACACTAACCTCAGAAAAACAAGCCTAACAAATTAAGTGTAACTACTCAAGTCACATTACCGTGATTATCTACTTAAACGTGTTCTGCATTTGCTGTATTCCGAATAACATTTTAAAATAGTATGTTGACCTTTTGTTACTACATATGCAGATGCTCAACCTACAAATAGGGTATGAGGAAGGAAAGAAATAAAATAATAGTCTAGGCGGTTGCAGGGGGCAGGGGAGAAGCCTGAAGCTTTGGGTATAATCACTTCCAACTTGACTTAGCCTATCATTCCTTGACCATATTTTCCCCAGCATTTTTCTCACCAAAAGCGGAAAGAAGTTTATCCCAGATCAGTTACTGTGAAGAAGCAGCACACAGAGCTATTTAATTTTTGCTTAATTACAACCTGAAACTATGCCTTATAACAAATGTGAAATACAAGGAAAATAGAAGACTGTATAATGCACAATTCAGCCACTAGGACTAAAATGCATCTGTCTAAAATCTCCACAACCTATTGTCGTAGTTATTCTGAGACTCACTGAAATGATTAAATTTTACCTCAACTTCTGCTTGTTGCCTTGCTAGAGTGATGTTAAAAATATCCAAAGCCTTTTCGAATTCCTAGAAAAGAGGTGAGAAATTATGTTTTGACAATTTCATTTGCTTAGATTTCATGGCTCAATTTTACAAGAAATTACAGTAAACAGCCCTTTCAGTGAAACCCAAGTTCAAAACTTAAAATAAACCTGGAAAAGAAAAGCACATCGGTTTAAGTTTTAATTCACTGCAGTCATTAATTTAGAAAATTATCTAATATGTTTGTTAATACTACTCAGAGAAATGTACTGATGAAGTTGCAAGTCTGGGCACTGAAAATTTTATTTTAAGTTAGTAATGACTTAGAAACATGTAAACATTTAAGATAGCAAGATGAACAATATTTAAGCCATTTAATGAAAAATGGCTAACCTCCAACAATTTTAGGATTTCTTCATTAGGCTTTTTTGATGTTATCTTTGTTTTATACATCTCTTTATAGTTCTTCACTTGTTTCCTATGGTGCCGAATATGTTCCCATGACCACATTTGGAGCTTAGGTTGAACATTTACTTCAAGGATGCCATAAATAACATATTTCCACCTAAAAACAAAGACAATTGAAGTTTACATTTCTTTTGGCATATTGAAAAGACACCTAAAGCTATGCAGACTCCCATTAAATACAACTTCAAGTTGTGAAAGAGTGAAATCCCTTGTCTAATATCACACTTCTGATCAGTAGAGGAACCTAACGATTTTATTTTTTTCCACACAAAGTTGACAGGTTGCTATTTCCTAAAATTAAAAAGTAACCTTCTACAAAAAGCACCCACAAATATATATATGTGTGCATGTGAATAATCAAAACACATTTGTAAGGAATCTTCTGAAAAGAAATCAAATCTCTGCCATCTGTGCCAAAAAAGTTTGCCTATTTTTAGAAAATAGCTATGTTCTTGTAATAGTACCTAACATATAATGGGGTCTCCTTCATCAAAACAGAGTTAGGTATCAAAATACTATCAGGCTTAAGTTTCTGGTCTGATAACGGCCTTTAAGACATTCAAATACTGTCTCCTCACATTTGGTTTGAGGTCCTCACCATTGTTTTTCTTAAGCTAGGAGCATTAAGAAAAAACAAAAGAAGATTCTTTGTTTCAAAAGAAAACAAGTTCTAACCTCCCTAAGTAAGAAACAATCCCTTGGTAATTATTTCATATGAATAACTAACAAATTATTTTCAGAGTCTGAGGTGGCCTACCATGTCTTGGCATTGTTGTGCAATGGAACATCAGGTCTGTATTTCCTATATGGCAGATTTCGAGTCATCATATCAATAGACTCAAGAAGCTCCATAACACTGAAGTACTAAAAACAAACAAACAAATTAGAACTCTGTTATTGCCTTTCTGAGAACAATGTGAACCAAGCTTCTCTTTAAACAGAAAATAATTTACAAAGAAAAACAGGACTAAGAAGTGTATGTTTATTATAAAATTTCAGACTGCTTTTCTTACTATTCTTGCAAACTAACTTTTTTACCACAATATATATAACTTCAGAAAAAGAGTTTATACCTGTGGTTTATTGAATTCAACAGTTATATCCTGTAAATTTACATCTAAATCCATTTTTGGTGATGAAAAGTCAACATCAGATCGAGGATTCATAAGGAGTTTGGCTTTAGCTGAAATTGGGCGGAATACTAAAAAACAAAGGTTGATATAAAAAGTTTAATTAAGTTATTTAAGACTGCCATAAATTATACATAATACTTATCAGCTCAAGTTATGCCAGATTATTGATTTTAAAATGCTACACTTCAAAACACAAAGACTTTATCAACTCAGCTTAAAATATAATACAATCTATACTCAATTTCCAGTTTCATTCTGGCAACATTTGTGGAACGTTTTCATAAAATCTCCTGTATGCAGTATTGCATGGCAGATGTTTCAATTAATAGTTTATATTTGCAACAAATCCAATTTTTTTGGCTATAAGCTACTTACAGTACAAGATAGTTTAAAACATAGCACTTAACTTCACTATAGTAACTCTAATTCCATAGAGACTATATTTTTAATGTTACTGATGTTTTACACTGTTTGATAAACTATATTCACAACAGTGGCTAAAACCAAACATTTCACATTTCTAAGCCCAAGCAAGTATGGAAAAAATCAATATGGATCCTATGTAAAGTGAAGCACATCACATGAAAAATATTCAGAGCAGAAATGTTTTATCTGTTCCACAATTTGGCAATACAGTAATTCAATATAGCCTTCAGAAGTCATGTTTAGTTCAATTTTTCCATTTCAGCAATTGATCCAACAATGAGAATTTGTCTATTACTTGAATTTGTATAAATCATATTTTTATCAAATAAAATTTCTTTGATTTCAACAGAAATACTGATAGACCATCTATTCTAAATACCAAATATTCTAAACTCACTGAAAGCTTTATATGAGTGGAAACAGATGTTTCTGCAAGATGAAACCATGTTTACACCAATTTACCTTTGTTTAATTTTAAGTCCTGTATTTCTTGTTAAGCTTATTTTACTTTTATCTACACATTTTATGTGGTAGCTTTTCCATTAATTTTCTCCCAGTATTTAGCTTCCTAAATTTCATTTTTCATCCTTCTTATGTGTAAGTATTATGTTCGCATTTAGATCAAATGACAGAAGCAGACTTTGTGCTTACTGCCTTTTTATCAATGTCTCAATCTAATGAGTGCTCTTAAAGAGCCAGAATGCTCATTTACCACTGAATATCATCCTGATGTAATTCTTTAAATATCTGCATCCCTCATGGCACTGCTTTCTAAGAGTATAAACCCCAAATCATGCCATTCTGCATACAACTATTTTGAACTTCTATACAAAGACTTAGACAACTAATGATGTTTAAACTTATTTTCTTGTAAAAAGAGTCAAGGCTAGGAACTGAAAAAGATAAATGAGAAATCAGAAGAAATTATTAAATAGTCCTCTGGCAGTCAAAGACATGAAAGACTTCCTCTTTCAGGCAAAGGCAGCAAGAAAAATCCATTTTTAACTCTAGCTATAGTGTACTAAGGACTTGCTAGCTAGAGAACAAATCACATCAAAGGCCATTCTGCCTTGTAAATCATTACTAAACAATCACACATATGCACATGAGAAATAAACCCCATGTATTTTCCATACAGTGAAAAGTAAACAATCACCATGTTTGAGTGGAGCCAATGCGACTTTCAGACTAAAGTAAGCAACACTCAAAGCAATACAAATTGCAGTATGGCAACACTAAAAAAAAATATATAAATATATATATATATATTTTGATGTTTCAGAGTTGTGTGACTACTGTTTCCACCTCTAATGAAAAAAAGATACACTTCGCATAAGGCAGGTGACCTCAAAAACTTTAACCTGTTACTCAAACCAATGTGATCCACAAAACTCACTTCATGCACATATTATTGCTAAACTTCTTACAATAAGGAATTATCAATGGAAGTGAACAATGAAGATTTATGTACGACATTCCATTAGAATGATACATGACTCAAGACTCATCTCTTAATCAAAGCTTTTTTAAGGCTACAGATATGGTACAGTATTCACTATCAAAATTCCTACAAAAGAACTAAACTGCACTTCTTACCAAGATTTTTTTAACAACAGCCAAGGTAGCAACTTCTAAGAAGCATTAAAAATTACAAGTAAGGTATACGCACATTTTACAAATAAAATACCACTTACCAAAATCATAACCTTCTGGAATCACATTGTGGCTGGCAACTCCCTGTTTTAAGTTAACCTACATACACAATACAGTTAAAAATAAGTTGCATTTTTATTTCATGATAAAATTTTTAAATATAAAATGTTAGCAATTTAATACAGGTTTCAGACAATCCCTCTGATACACAGTACAATTCAAAATATTCATCTATGTTTTAAACAGAATAAGACTTCTATGTTTAGCTAATAAAATCACTGAACAGTAAGATGACCTTATATTGTGTATAATTTGGTAACTGGCAAAGGACTCTTTTTTTTTTTTTTTTAAGACTTCCTCAGATGGGCATTGCACTTCCATCACATAAAAACATTCACATCTACTATTTTTCCTAAAAAAGCTATTAGTACAATACAATTCTCTGCGACATTGACATAAATGGAAGCAGAACTGAAAGTGAAGCATGCTCTATGCTTCACAGTATGAACTACAGTCCTAGATACAGTACTAGATACATGCTTCACTTACCAATGATTCATCACAACCACCATGGTAGAACATCTCTGATTTCACATTCCAGTAAGCAAAAAGGTTATCCAGTCGTACAAGCTGAAAATACAACAGAACATATGCATTAATACCTACAAGTTTTAGATTAATAATTTGGATTTCACAAAGTCTGGATGAATAAAAATATTCAGAACATTCCTTGCAGACTAGACATCCCTTTACTTTAGAGCCTATACAGTTACATGTTTTCTTGATCTCACTTTCTGTGGAAGGAACTCTAATTCAGCTTGTTTTATTAACAATTTTTTCTTTAGCGTACAGTTTATACTGTACCTTGTAGAACAACTTGGCAGTTTCATCATGTAAACATGGATTCCAATTCTTATCTGAGGTCTGAAATGAGAATTAAAGAAGTTATTTTAATATCTGTAATGCATCAACACTTTATCATCACTGAAACAAACCAGCAAAAAAGAGAGGAACATCATCATAATTAAATCCCACTGAAAATAATGGAATGTCATCTTCTGATTTAAGATGATTAGGCCATTCTTTTAAGTGGCTACTTAATAAGGCTACTTGTCCCCAAAAAATACACACGTGTACATGCAGTGACTGGCAGATTGCACACAAGAAACAAAAGTTTCTTTAAAATTCTATTATCAGCATTGCAAACTGTTTTCCTTTACACTAATATTATTTTTAGGCAGGCACTTTGGAAAGACATAAGCAAGAGACTAGAAGTTCATTTTAGTTTGAGTCGAACAGAAACACTATATGCTATTATACTTTTTCAAGGTTAAGACTCATTTTAAGAGTGAAGTAGTAAGAATACTAAAGCTTCTGTTCAGTATGCAAAACTGCTTAGGGGAAGGGGCTGGCAAAAACGTTTCAATGTGCTAGGAACAAGCATTCATAAGACAACTATTTTATTCAAGAAAGTAAGACATATTTTCTTTAAGATTATCAGTTACACAGCAAAGGTTACTGAATCAGAGCAACTCAGAAGAATCAGCATATTGCTGCTAATAGGTTGTCTTCCAGAAAAAAAAATGTATACAAGTCTATGATGACTACTATTTGCACTTTAAAGTGGAGCTTGCAGATCAAAGAACTGAGCTCCACTTTGAAACAAGATGTCATCTTCTTTTTTTCCCTCCCCAATATCAAGCAGTACCTTCCTTTCTTGGGCCTTGTGGCAGTTTCAGTAAAATACCCATAGATTCTGAATAGCCCAAGTCCAGCAAAGTCTGGTACTTGACAATCACAAAGTGCAGCAGGCAGAAGAATAAGAATTTCCTCTCAAAGGTCTGTCTTAATGCTAGCACTTTATCTTTAATGACACTCCCCACAATATTTATGGTGCATTTGATAAACCAAGTAGTTATCATTGTGCATTGCTCACAGGTATACTTTCATTAGGTAGTAGGCTACCAGATAGCACAGTAATACACAAAAACATAAATTTACCTATCAGTATACATCAACATGCTTTTTAGATGAAAAATAAAATTACCTGTAAACTTAGATTCTGAAGTGAAATACCAAATGACAAGGGGTTATTCCGATTTGTGATCTAATAGAGCAGGTGGAAGATAACAAAAAAGGGTTATTTCATGATCTAAATTTAGATTTGGAAGTAAACAGCCAACAATAAAATATATATATATATATATATATATAGCGCAAAGATCCAACATCTGTATCTTCTTTGTACCCAACCATATGCTTATAAACATATTTATGCTTTGGTACAAGCTTTTTATCAGTTTTCTAAGACTATGGAATTTCCAAAACTTTATTAGGTTACTCTCACCGTGGAAAACAACTAGAAGAAAAGAAATCAGACAGGTTCCTAATTTCATGTTACAGTGCACAACCCCTTATGCTGAGATAAGTACAAAAGTACTTACATCATCTTCATAGCGAATATGGATGTTGGAAATTTTCACCTGAAGATTTTTGATGACCTGAGTGACTAGTTTTTCTACAAAAGTGTCTTGTTTCTCTTCTTTTACTTTATCTAAGTTAAAGCAAGAGAATTTAATATTTTCTTTGCATTAACGTATTTTTAAAACTACACTAGAGAAAACAATAACATAATAAATTTTGCATGATAGTTCTTTAAATTTTCTATTACATTGTATTCTAGTTGTATAAAAACATGTCCTTTCAATATAATCTATAACATTTCTATCCTCAGACTAGATGATTTCAGCTTTATTACCCGCTGCAGGAAGAATCAGTTTGTTCAAAAGTGTGACTTGTACCCACTGATACTCAAGGTGGCCAATATGTATTTCTTGAAAGTACCAGGAGTTGAATTTGAGATAAGACTTAACATGTATCAAAGAACAAATTAATCAGAATTTTTAAAAAGGTGTAACTATAAAAATTCTTTGCTACTGGCAAGTTAAATTGCTTCTTATAAAAGAAAAGGAAAGAAAATGTCAGGCAGCAGTATTTCAAAAGACTTATTTATATCTAACCACATCAATGCTTGAACCTTTTTATGTTCAGGATGCGTGTTCTGCAATGTTGACGGCAGCTACACCTAAAAATCTGTAACTAATTGGTTTTTAAGTATCAAAAGAAAAACAGGAATCTAAAACACTTTAAGTGACAAATCCAGTGTCTCTCTGGATTAAAATAAAGAAAGAAATAGCATCATTTTCGTTAGCTTTTCCCACTCTTACCTTGGTCAGCTATTTTCTGCTTTGCTTCCTCTATCCTTTGCAATTCCCTTTGTCTTGCTTCCAAGAGCTGTCTGGCTTCTTTTTCAGCATCATATTTTATGCCTAAATACACCACGTAAAAAGGTACGATACAAAAAAGTTACATGTTTTTGAAGATGCTCTTTCAAAAGCAGTAATTTTCACATTTTGTTAACAGTTACATAACAGCAAAAAATTAGGTGACTAAATGTTAACTACTGAAAGACACCCCATTCCCATTATCTAATTGTATTTGCTAGGAGCATCTACTAGGAATAAAGCCCCTGAAAACACTATCAACCCATTCCAGATACTCCTGAAATCCCACCAGTCTATATTCACTTCTTTTCTCTACATCAACTTACTGGCTGTGGGCACAATAAGCAAATAAACTCCATCAAGAACTGCCTCAACGGGTTGAGTATAAAGGTTTTGCCATGGAATCTGTAGGTTAAGTTGACCTACAAACACAAAAGAAAAAGGTTGAAGTATGCACTTAAACAGTTGACTGGGAAAAAAAAATCAAAAGATTAGAAAGATAATCAACATTAACCACATCTCTGAACAATTATATTGAACAGAAAAAACAGTGCATCTGAGGCACATGTCCTTCAGGTTGTTCACTTTATACAGCACACAAATGTTTTTTCACGAGCAGAACTATTAAGTCTACAGGTCTATCCCTATTCCCTTGAATTATATTCCTTCCTAAAAGCAAGCTCTCTCTTCTTGCAAATCCACTACAGCACCCTCATAAATAAGAAAAGCATGGGCAGCTCATATGTGATCAGCTAAATATTCCCAAACCCAGAATTTTTAAAATATGTATTTTTCTTTTTTTTCCTGTGGAAGTGACTCTTAAAGTAGTGTGTATGTTTTGTCAACACAGGGACCCTGAGGTTGCAGCACCTCACATTTTTCACACAAGTGCCAATTTTAATAAACTACGAAATCAGTTGACAGGAAAATATATACTTCAAGGGTAGATTTAAGGGAAACATAATGACTTTAGACTTAATTTGCTTTAAGAATCCACTAACTTTTACAAGACAATCAACTTGCAAGAGAACACTTTTCATATTAACAAAAACAGGGGAGGAGGATAGAAAGGGAAACAGAAGGCAAAATCGATTGTGGAGTCTTGCTAAGACAAAGGACGAGATCCATTCCTGCTCAGTTGCTCATCTTTGCTGGGTTGTGTTCTTTTCTCATTAATATTGAAGTGATTAGACGAGACACCAGTATATTTTTACTTTACCATCTCAGCTCCAGAAAAGGAGCTTCTTCAAAAAGTTTTTTTCAGAAGAGACAAACTTCAGAGTGTAGAAAGCATGCAAATCAAGAAAACTATGAAAATTACTTGCTTAGGATACCCAGAGCCACTTGCAGGGACAAGTAGTATGTTTAGTAACTCCTGCATGGGTGTATGATAAAATGTAACTTACCAATATGTCCTGCTTTAACTTTAAATGGCACATCCAGCTGACTCTGAAAGAAAGAACATGTAAGCTCATTTCAGCAGCTTGTGAAATGTTCCCATACAGGAAAAAAAAGTGGATGTTAACCTTATCAACAAATTTATCTCTCAACCACTGAAAAAAACCCATTCAACATAATGGAACAAACAAGTGTTTGGTTACTGATTTAGACTGTTAAGCCACACTAGACTAAATACATTACCGAGAGCAAGTTTCTAGCTTCATGATCTATATAAAAAGAAAAGGTCTTGCAGTATTGCTTTTCACCTAAACACATTCTTTTAGCAATTGCTGAGAGTTTTGCTTTTGAAACAAAAGCTAAATGAAGCCAGCATACACCTTCACCTTTAAATTTAATGTCAAATTAATCAGACAATCCACACAAGTACAGAGAAAACAAAACAGTAAATTTTCACTTAAAAGACAGTGTATCCTAAAGTAAGAACCGAAAAAAGTGCGTACAACCCAAAAGGTTGTTCAAAAATCATTTTTGCAATAATTTTCACTAACTTACCAATGCATTTTCTTTTATTTCAAGATTCTTCAACGCTACGGCTCCTAAAAGCAAAGACAATAAGTAAAACTACAAGAAAAAAAGTAGTAGTGGTGCACGTTAAACATCCTGGTCTGAGCCAGCGGTCCCTGACCTGTGGTTCTTCAACTCTTTGCTGTCTACGATATGCAGAACTTACATCTCAAATATCCATGAAATATGATTAAGAACACACTGTTCATTCATGCTACAAAATGATATCTGAGATTTTCTCATGTACCTTGCATGTCATAGTAGAGAACCTAATATTCTTCAAAGTAAAAATGTTGGAAATTACTGTCACATTTTGTAAGGATCCATTTTGAAATTAAAAGTTTGCTTCTTTTTCCTCAACCATCTGCTTCCTATGCTTTGGAAATCTAGCAGTATTAAAATTAGAGCGAATTTTTAGCCCTCAAAAGATGTTACATTTGCAAGTAATATTTATAGGCTTATAAAAGTTCACAGGAAGCATTTTGGTAAATCTGATTTTTAAGTGTCTTAAGACAACAATAAATTCAGTACCCATAAGCACAGAAAATTTGAATTGCAAGATCTGTTCCTACAATATACTTGACATCAGACACTTGCCATAGCAAAGAAACACTGGAAGGGACCAGGAAACTCATAACTTAAAACCATGCACATAGTTCAAAGCAAAGCCTTCTGCAAATTCTGCAAGAAGGATGGAACACCTGCAATGGTTAACACTATACAACTAACTCAAAGGTAACACATGCACATGGAACAGACACCTGATACAGCTGAGCAGGGGCATAAATAAGATTCAGGAAACCAGAAGCAGATTAGAGGCCTGGAAAGGAATACAATTTGAGATTGCCAATGAAGATTTGATTGACCCAGTAACACTTTCCTTTGGGGGATGCAAGTTAGAAATGCCTAAACATATGGGGAGACAGGAGTTCCAACTGCAAGAAATATTCTTGCAGTTATGTAGTGCTGATGGCATTAGACTACTGTTCAGAGCAGCACCAATTTTGGGAAATTGGACACTAATCTCAAAAATGCATTCATTAGAACAGTTGGCTCAAGTTGTTGAACTGCTGTGGAAGAGCTGATCAGGTAAACTAATCCATCCATCTTGTAGTACTCGCAAAACGCTATAAAATTTTCAATTATTTAATTTATTCATTGCAACAACCTATTTTCACTTTCCAGTAGAATTCTATACATCTGACATGTGCCACCATAAGCCTCTCCAGAGAAATACTACATGTAGAAGGACGGTTTTTGAGAGCTAGAGCTGGTGGTTCTGCTTTTAAGCCTTAAAATACATACATATTGATGGGAATATTAGAAAAATGAAAAAAAAATCTAAGAAAGCATTCTCAGCAGTACTTTATTCTAGTAACTATAACTGGTCTACATAGACTTTGTAGGTAATTACAAGGTGACAGTTTATTGAACCATTGCATTCAATTCTACTCTAAATTTATTCCCTGATAAAGCTGACCCTGCACAGACCATTTTACACTCATCAGAGAAAGTTTCACTATATGAGACACACACCAAAAAAAAAAACCTAACACCAACACACCACATTTGTTTCTCTAAGAAGACAGCAGTAATTGTGATTGTATTCATGGCAACTAATTCTAATGCTATCCAGAGCAAAGGTTCATGTTTGTAACCAGGTTATAATGCATGACATACAACTTCTGAACATCAGTTAAGCCATGGTAAAAATGGCAAACTGTAAGACTCTAAGACACATGAAGCAGTTTAACTGGGTTTAGTTTCTTCACTTTCACTGTCAGCTAAGTAAACATTAACTCTCATTTATTAAGGGTTTGGCACATGTCACATTTCAGCTGAGGCACAGTAACTTAAAACTACCATAATTTGGCAGCCCTAATGCTTCTAAAAACACGGCACTGCAAAGTGAGCAAGGACTTTGGCTCAAGCACCCACAGCAGTATTTTGTGATGGAGAACTATAGCTCAATTTAGCTGAACGCATCGTAATGGCAGAAAACAAACACGGTACTGATACTGTTTCAAACACAATGGCTTTGACAATTCTACATGAAATGTTGGGATTGGTAAGTGGGGTAAATAATTCTTCACCAGTTTTCCTACACTTACGATTTTACAAATCATAAATTTAAAGGTTTTAGTTAAAATCATTAGAAGAGATAAATTAGTAAAACTTCAATCACCTCAATTTTAGTATAAAATTACTGAAATATATTCACTAAAATATCACAGTTTACTTACAAAAACCTTGATTGATGGTCTGACCACAGTGAATAGACTATCAAAGCACACAAAAGGCTACCACTGAAGTACTATGTTTTTATATATTTACATAACCTTTCTTTTTCCTACACTTGAGAGAGTGCAAGAAAGAGGTTAACTAAACATTCCTGCGAGTAAACAATAACTATTTCCAAAGTTACTACGCCTCAGCTGGCAACCAATTTTAATACGCACAATTTGCAATGCATAACCGACTATGTCAGTACACGCTTTCATTGCCAATATTTAGTCTCAATCACACTCAGCTGTTTCACTTGCAATGAAAGGTAGCTCCAAGTGCAATTACACTGAATCCTGACTGTTCTTCAGGGGTGGGGCAGAGGGGGGGGAACTTACAGACAGGAGCAGAAAAATCTGGGAACAAAGGCCTGTTACAGGACCTAACACAGCTACCGAATTTTACTGTCTCAGAGCACTGCCAATGAATTGCAAAACACATCAAGATTCAGTTGGTTGGTTTTGTTGGGGTTTTAGGGGTTTTATTTTCCCCTGTTGGGGGCGATTGGCTGTTTTTTTATTTTGATGACAGAAATGTGTCCATATAAAACCCCATTTGATGGGTTAAAATTGCTCAACTAAGCAACCTTGAAAACTGTATATACAAGTAGTTGGAGTTGTATAAATAGCTAGGGTTAAACAGGTAGGCTAACAGTCAAAGCAATAATAAAAGCCAGAACATTTATAAATACCTATACTACAGTCTATGATTTATTTAGGCTGTATTACAAAGCAAATTCTTAGCTTCACTGATCTCTGAATATTGTAAATAATTCAACAAAATCAAACATTTGTCAAAAATCTGGAATAAATAGCTTTATAGTTTTAATCTTAGATACTCAAAGTAACTTCATGAATTTGAGTGCATGAACCAACAGCTACTACCAAGGACTTAGCTCGCAAAAAGAGATCTAGAAAATAAGATAACTCTTGGTAAACCATTTCACCAAAGAGGCCTAACTGAAATTTTGTAATGGATGTCAACAGAAGTTAGAGTGGGAAGAAATTTAATCCACATAAAAATCCTGTAGATTTAACCTATGTGTTAATCAAATCACATCTCTGCTGTCTTGTAAATAAGAACGGGGTGAAATGAGGGGAAGGGTAGGGAAGGCAGATGACAGAAAGAGAGATGAAAGATAACAGGCATCAGAAACTGAAAATACATCAGCTGGTATCTGACCAGTACCCAACACTCCTGGCTCACATACTGCAACAGAATTTCAGCTTTATAGTAACAGCATTGTCAGCTTGTAAATCCCTTTAATCACTTTATACAAACAGCTGCCTTTGCCAGTCATCTCCTACTGGTGGTTGTGCTGTTAATTATTCCTGTTCAAGCATACCTTCTGGAGACAATCTCTTAAGGCTTTGAGGATCAGAGTGCCTGCCAAATACCTCTTCTATTGACATCTATTGTAAAATGGGTCATGAAAGGCATTAGAAACTATCAGATATTCTTGACCCCTCAGTCAATTCAAATTACTAATAGTAAGGGCAGGATTGCACCTGCTATACCTAGACAAGGCAAGGTATGCAGAAGTAGTCGTCTTTTATTATAACAACAGGTGTAGCTGGAAGAAAATTAGAAGTGCTTGTATGCTCACAAACTTGTGTCAATTATCTACCTATATCATCCTGCTAATATACCTGCCCCAATAAGAGACATCTGCTATTCAAATAACTTAAGTAAGATATGCTTGAGACATTACCTAATAAGTGTGCCAAGCCAACAGAGAATTAAGTATTTTAAAGGGCAGTACAGAGTGTCTGACTAAAACACTGAAAGAAAAGTTATTTAGACCCAGTCAAAAGTGGCAACATGAATTTTGGTGAAAAAACTGGTCTCATAGTGTTAGGAAACCTCAGTGAAACGTTGCTTCTCAAAGATAACTATCAACATCTCACATTGTTTCAATCATTTCTTCAGGTATTGAAGTATGACTTTATTAGGTCTAGAGCATTCAAAAACATCTAAGTTATCTACTTATCTAATTTATCTAAGCCAAGTACTTACACATTTATTAGCACAGCTCATTGAAACTATCATTTTAAGTGAAGACCAGAACAAGAAGAGGTTTAAAACACTGTCCTTCCCAGCATCAGCCATCCAATAGCTTTCCTTGATGGCTGCCTAACACAGTTATTTTTTATTATTCAGCTTCACACTAATGGCCTTCTTAACATTCCTTAAGATCTTCTTGCCTGTTACATTCTTTTCTGAGTTTTGGCCTTTCATGTTCAAATTAACTTTTTTACTTGCATAGGTTATCCTACATTCTCCTTTCTGTGTTGCCTTTTATATTTCAGGTCATTCAGTTCTTGCAACTCTCTCAGCCATGAGTCTGTTTCCAGACATCACATCTTTCTTTAGCACCGAGACAGTCTGCATTTCTACCCCTCAATTTGAGGACTGTTTTTAATGAGGAAGAAAACCCAACAAACCAAAACATTTTACAATTTACATTTCTGTAGTTATTGTTTGGAGCAGTGTCATCACACAACTTTATTACACAGATTGAATCTGGATGGCATGCTGAATTCTCTCATTATGCAAAACCAAAATGAATGTTAGGGATGTTCATTAGAAAGTCATTAACAAAGTTCCCAAATTTACAGAGCTGAAACTATATAAAGTTTGGTTTTATACATACATCCAGAGCCTAACAACAGGTTACCAGTCTTAATCTAAACAGGCTTAACAAGATGTGACAAGGACGTAACTTGTTCCCTACAGCATCTAAAAAAACTCTCTTGGGTATTTAATAATTCAGATGCAAAAAAATATAACCTGTTTAAAACTTAAAATACAGGTATATAGCACCCATGCAGTGCTATAGCATCCAAAAAGCACTGTCCATTTGTTACAGGGAGAAAAACTTTCCTTTTAATCACTACTAAAATATTGAATGGATTTAGAACAATTTAATTTCAAGACTACACAATTTATGTAAAATTCAGTAAGTTTATCATTACATGAAGACAAACACTGTATGAAAACACATAGCTGTAATGGAAATGCTTTCAGGGCATGCAGACAAGCATGGAAAAGTATTGAGTTTACAAAAAACACTAAGACAAAAAAATAGTACTATTTTTCTAAAAAAGTCATTTTGTTCCACAATTTCAGCAATGAGAAAGCCAACAAAATTCACAGTAGACTTTAGATATACTGTGACTGTAGGGAATCTACTAATCAGTGATGGCCTCCATATAAAGACAGTAGTCTACTGCTATCAGTACTAATAGTTACTGCCTTTTAGATAGAGGAGTGCAATTTCCAGGTCCTCCAAGATCTTTGGAATGAAAGAAACATTGCAGATGCACACGTCATTAAACATAGCTTAAGTCGCAAATACAAGTGAAAGCATCATATAGTAGACCAGGAAAAAATAAACTTCTACAGGTGATGCTTCATCCATGCTAAGCACTAGTTCTGGGCATCTCAGAGCAAGACATAGCTTCATATACCAATTTTCATGCTAAATAAACAGAACTATGTAGAGAAAAATTTATTTTATTCTATTACAAAGGTACTGTACTGAGGAAAAAGAAATTTAATTTAAAGAAAAAATATACTAAAGCCCCTAAAATATTAAAACTACTTGAATAGTAGAAAAATCCTAAAATCAATTTCCACATACATTAAAAATATGTAACAGCTGAATATCAAAACTCTAGAATAAAACTTAGTGAGATCTATTTACCTTTTTAAAAAAATGTAAGAGAGCTAATGTGCATCTAATCTTGTTAAGAGTTGCCTCACAGAAACATAAAACTGCCAATAGTAACCACCAGCAATCTACAGGCTGGAAAAATAAGCATTTACCTTTTTGTAATGTATAAACATTGCCCAAAACATTTACAGAAAGTTCCATATTTTACATTAATATTTTGCTTGCCTTCCCTGAATAGAAAGAAGAAACTATGATATCTGAAGTACTTGTTAAGTACACAAATCAAACCATTAGTTTGACACACTTTTGCTGAAAGATGCAATAACTCGGTCCTGTCAAATAAGGCACACATAACCTGTAATAAATACCCTATATTGGACCTTACAGCTAGAAATCAAGGGCTACTACTTTCTCTCCAGCAGTTACATGTGCTGTTGCAGTGTTAAGACTGCATATAGAGACAGAACTTTGTAAAGATCCTACAAATACCTTAACTAACTGAAGGAGAATTACTGCAGAGATGAAACGAAATAAGAACACCATTTCTGAAAACAGAAGCATGAAACAAAAAACATCCAAGATGGAAAAAACTTCAGGAGAAGCTTCCAAAATCTGATTCATATACATGAGTACATAAGAATGGAATTGTAGGTAGGGAATACCTCGAGGATACTTCACACCTGCAGACATACGAATGTACATGTAAAAAAAACCTGCACCCCTGTGTTTGCTTTTGCTGATGCTGCAATCACCTGGAATGCACATTCAAAACCCAGCCAGGAGTGGTTTCTGCACATGCATCTGTTAATTATCTGTTTTACTCTTCTTATGCTACCTTATTTTGCCCAGACATACTGGAAAGAGAGAACTTTGTTGCTGTCTTCTCGTACCTACATACTAATGGGACCTCAACAGAGCACATTCAAACAGAATACCTTCCTCTCTTCAGAACTGGCATGCTAATTTATTTCTACAAACTATTGCTTACCTCGCCTAGCACAGTTGGTCACAGCCTCTGCAAATACGTAAGACAGGCTCTATTCCTCATTCCTTAACGCTAAAGCCGACAAACACTCTAGACCTACAGATGACAGCACCTAGAATGGCACGTCACAGCTGTTCGCAGAGAGGCTACTCGCTTCCACCAGCACACCACGGACATTAAACCGGTATCAAAACCCAGGCGTTTATTTTCAGTTTCCTATTTCCGGGCAGGGAAAATGTCAGTAAGTCAGCTCAGTTTCGCATTCACTCAAAGCCGGGTCAGGCTGCGGGTTCCGGGCCGGCGGCGGCTGCGGCTGCCCCCCCGCCCTGCCCTCCCCAAACTTTCCGCGAGTGCCACCAGCACCGCGCAGATTCCGACACCCGCAGAGTCCCCAGCCAAGAGAAGGCTGCAAGGGCAGCTACCCAGGGAAAAATAAAACCAAGCGGACACTCATATACCTCAGGCACTTTGGCCGGGTTTCTCCTTCTCTTGCTTGGCAGCTCCTACCGGCCCCGCCACCGCCTCCCGCCCCGCCGCCCCCCGCTGCCGCAACCGGCTGCTCCACGCCCCCCGCGGGCACCTCCTTCCCAGCCCGCCCGCCTCCATGACTATTTTTAAGCTGCCGGGCTGCTGGGTAGGTGGAGCGGCGGCAGAGCTGCCGGGCAGGCAGCCCAGCGGCGGGCGCGGCACCGCCCGGCCCGGCCCGGCCCGGCGCCCCGGGGACACCGCGCCGGCCTCCCCTGCGCGAGCGGCAGGGCAGCCCCAAGCCCGGCCGGGCGGGAAGCGCCGCGGGGGTGCTAAGGGCGGCGGCGGGCAGGCGGCTCCCCAGCGCGGCTGGGCCGGGCGGCGCGTCCCCCCGCGGCGCGGCAGCCCCGTACCTCCCCAGATGCCCAGCTTCAGCTGGGAGCTGTCCAGGTTCACCACGTAGTCGCCGAGGAAGCGGTTCAGGACGTCCACGACCAGCGACTCAAACACCATCCTGGCCCCCTCCCCGAAGGCGACGCCAGCGCCGCCACCCCAGCCCCGGCTCCGGCTCCTGCCCCCGCCCGAACGCGGCACCGCCCCCCCGCCACTCACACTGCGGCGCTCCGCCCCGCGGCCCGAGGGGGCGGGCCCCTGCGCCTTCGCCCCGCCCACCTCTCGCCAGCCGTCGCAACACCGGGCCCCCGCCGGCACTGTGCGCACGCGCCTTGGGCCGCTTTCCCGCGCGCAGGCGCAGTACTGTGGTGCCGGCTGCGGGCGCGGGGAGGGCGCGGCGCGGTTTGCACGGGGCTGCGGAAGCCCGTGGGGGCCGCGCCGCGGCGGCTGGGGGGCGGGGGAGTGCATGCCCTCGCCCTTTCCCGAGGTCGGTTGCTACGACTTCCGAGGGAAATATGAAGGTTTCACACTGGCCAGCGACTTTTGTTTAAGATACCGACTAGCTTGTCCGAGGAGTTTAACTGTGGTCGCCATTACGATTTTTAGAAGTAATTTTTTTGCCCAGGCTGGGCAAGTGTAGATGTTATTACATTTCTCAGCTGTTTGAAAGTGGCTGAATTATTACTAGCATAATGACTAAACCAAATTTAAGATGCTTCTCCAAAGAGCTTGACTCATGCCATTTTCTCACTTGGGGATCTGCAGAATAAAGCTGAGAAATCTGGGTCACGTCTGCCCTGAGTGACTGTGCTGAGGCCTCCCGTGCTCACAAGGTTCTTGTTCTGCCAAACAGCCACAATGCATTTCTTGGCAGGAAAAATATAATAATCTTCGAGTTTGTTCCTGGAACAGCAACAATTAGGTTTGAAATCAAGCTTAAATGTTTTATTGATAAGCAAACACATGAGTTTTTATAGCATGTGGTATTAGGTTTGCATGGCATGTTTGGCGGGACAGAGGGCAGCCTTTGTGAGGGCTGCCCTGTGCTGGACACAGTGAGTTCCAGTCAGCTCCAACATACCCACCACAGGGCACGGCTGGGCTTCTCAGCAATGCTTGTGGCCCCTGTGTGGTAACCTATTTAAGAAAGAATAAAAAATGCTGCACAGCAACTGTGAGAGAAGTAAGAAAAACGTGGGAGAAACAACTCTGCAGACACCAAGGTCAGTGGCGAAGGAGGGGAGGAGGTGCTCTGGGCAGCGGAGCAGAGATTCCCCTGCAGCCCGCGGTGCAGACCATGGTGAGGCAGGCTGTGCCCCTGCAGCCCGTGGAGGTCCACGGTGGAGCAGATAGCCACCTGCAGCCCGGGGAGGAGCCCACGCTGGAGCAGGTGGATGTGCCCTGAAGGAAGTAGTAGCCCATGGAGGGCCCACATAGAAGCAGGTTTTCTAGCATGACCTGTGACCTGGAAGGGAGCCACGCTGAAGAAATCTGTATTGCTTTCTGTCAGTGTCACTGAACCTTTGTATCTAATATAATAACTTAAAACATTTTAATTAGAATGTCTTACTGCAGGGGTAGGAATGGGAAGACTGCCAGAGGTGATACACTGTATCATTGCTTTTTATAGCAGTAAAAGAATGCTACCTAGCACTTCTGACCTGTTCTTTCACCGTGACATGTATTTGTCTACTTACTCACAGTCTGCCACATCGGCAATGTCTCACCTCCCCCCAACATGCAGAATTTAATCAATCAAGAAGAAGTTTGATTTAAGGAAGCACACTTTTATCAGGGACATCATTGTTGTTCTTTGCTTATCAACACGAGGAAGGGGAGAGGGTGAGACCAAAGAAGGATAATGGACAATGGGAAAACATACCATCTTATTGACACTTAAGTTCCTCTGAAGTTTATTGTGTATTTGAAGAAATTACAATCTCTGCATTTCCAGTTCTTGTCTCTTGAGACACAGCAGTAACATAAAAATAAACACTACATTAGAAAGACATAATTTAAACCAATAAAAACCAAAATGCACTCAGCAACTTGTGCATTTCAAATGCAACGGTGTCCATGCACTAATACACATATGTGAGAGCATTTATGCAGCAGGCTTTCTATACATTTCTTACACAAAGCCAAACATATTTCTTGTAAGCTGTCTCTGGAGAAAAGTGTCAACACAGGGCTTTTCTTATTTTGTGACTAAATCACATATGTCCCTATTTAGCTGTGGAAAAGCTAGTCATTAAATCCGTTTACATCTATACCTGTCCACTTACTCTCCTGAAGTTGGGCTTTAAGCAGCATGCATCCTCAGGATTCACTTGTACCAGTCAGGTTTTCCAAATTAACTTTCTTTTGTAAATCGGCAGCTCCTTAGGGTATAGGTAAAGCTTCTTTGTCTTATTTTAGTATTCTGCGTTCTTAAGTCAGGGGAACAGAAGTGTCCTAGGTTAAGTAGCATTTGTATTGATCAGAAGGATACAATTTTCATTTTTTTACTTCAAGAATTTTTTTTGGTATGATGGATCTTTCCACTGCACAAAATGTGAATGAATGTTCCACAGCAGTCAGCTAGGCTTGAAGCTCTCCAGCTGAGAAAAACTGCTTACTGTTGATGAACTGCTAGGCCTAGTGTAGGTGACCATGGATAAGCACATGGTTTCCACTAGTGTCTCTTACATAGTTAGAAATCTGTGACATTTGCAGACTTACCAAGGGAAAGGAGTTCAGTCCTCCTTTTTCCCTCATCCCTCATGTCCTGCAGGTCACTAGCGCCAGCAGATGCAGTGTGATTTCAAGCCCAGTTGGAGAAGTAGCTGAGAAGTAAGGAACAGGGTACATCAAACAGTGAAGTATCTGCAGAGCATCTGCCCAGTCACATGAACCAAAATCTCTCCCTGGGATTTCCATGGAATTTGAGAGCTCTGTCTACATACATGACACAATCACAGCCACCTGGACAGCAATTTTTCCACTTGAACTGGTGTTCTGTGTGTTCCTGTGGTCCCCACAGAAATCCATTAGTAATCTCTGTGCTTTTCCCAGGTCTATAATCAAAGGTGCCAATACCCTGATGGCAATTCATGTCTGGCTGAGTATTAGCAACCAGGTTTCTGGGATCCCTGCTCATACCATTTCTTCAAGCTGAGCCTAGAGGCCACAGTCTTCTCCATGCCAAAGGGGGATCCCAGGTCAGCTTACTGCTAACTTCTGTGTGAACACTGCTCAGACTTCTACGGCAGTGACTCAACATGTTACAGGTCTGCCAGGACAGCAGGTCATCTTCAGCATACAGTGCCATCCTCTGCTGCAGGACAATCACAGGCAGCCTTCTCAGTCACATATTAAGAGTTCAGGGAAGTAAATTTGGTCATAGAAAAAATGTAAAAAATGTTTCAGCTTGTTTTTATTCTCCTCAAAAAATTCTAATTTCTGGGGTCTAATGAAGTCACATGACTTCAGGCATACTGCCATGATTCCATGTATATTCATGTTCATAAATAGGAAAATTCTTATCCTTGTTTCTTCCATGTTGCAGATAGTGCTTTCAAAATGGATTTGGCTCAAAAAAGCATGAAGGGTGGTGAATGAAACAGGAATGACTATGAACTTCATTTAGTATGTCCCCCAAACCAGAATTCTATCAATCTTACAGGGATGTCAAAAATTATGAACTATTTCATGAACTGTTTTTGAATGCACTCATAACTGCAGTAAAAGTTATTTCTAAATTTTTCAGAGCCACATGGTTTTGAATCTCCTTCAGAATCAGCTGAATCATGGTGGAACAGCGTTTGCTCTATTTACACAACCTTTTCATCAGGACAAGGTGAAATACATGTAAGTCCTAAACTACTTCCATTATACATGCAGCAATGTAGTGACTGCTGAAAAGCGTAGCAATCTTACTCAGCAAGTCCATAGTACTGAGCCTAAACTGCCTAAACTCTTTGAAACTCAGAGAAAAAAACACTCTTGAATTTTCCATCTGATCATGATACACAATAAAACTCCAAGATCTTCTTACCAATAAAACAGCTTAATATTAAAGCTAGTTCTTGCAGTTTTAGAAACAAACTAGAGAGTAATTTTATTCTTCCTGCCATCATCAAAGAAATGCGTTCAGCAGCTTGGCAAAACAGAAACTTTAAAACTCCAATAGGCTTCTGAACACATTCACTGAGAAGACTCCGATCTTCAAGTTTTACTCAGGAGATCCCTAGCAGTGTAAACTGTGGCTTTTCCCTTGCTAGTTGTGAAATGCTTTCTTTTGCTGATGTCTCCTGGCAGGAATTATCAGTTGCTCACATCAATACCATCAAATATGGGGTTTTTTTGTGCCTAAGTAACTACAAAAGTCTAGCCCTACATGTGAATGGTTAATAGGAGTAGAAGACAAAGTAGAAGGTTCCTGACTTAATTGAAGAGGTGCCATATGACAAAAGCAGGGAAATTAATAACTTTGTCTGTGATACCAAGGATGCTAATTAAGCCCAAGTATATTACATCCACAGTTTGACCTTCTTTTACTGTAAGCGCATACAAATAAGAGGGTAACTGTGCTGAGGATTCTAGGAGGAGAGTCTTCCCAGCTGGAAGGGTAGGAACAGTATTTAATTGTTTGCACTGGCAGATCTCCTATACTTGTATTGGAAAGCAAGTACCTCATGCTTCCTGCTTCACCTACAGCCATGTCGTGTAAGATCAGTAATGAATCTCATAGAGATTTGACAACGTAACCTGGATGTATATTTTTATGTTGCATAGAATGTGAGAACATGTTTCTAAATCAGATTTATGACTACAGTATTTGAACTAATAATACATGGATGTAATGAATTCTATTGCAAATGTTATTTTTAAATCTGAAATCCTAAAGTTCCTCACTTACCATTTTTCTCTCTACATGACTGTATTGCCCTATTAATTACAGCTAACTTGGAATCCTTGTCTTGTAATTTTACTGTCACAAAAAAGCTGTGGTAGATGCATCAAAAATGCATCATTAAAACACTGAGACTTGATTAATTCCAAGAGGGGCACAACTATTTTTGCCTGATGGTGACAATTTTCATGGTAGTTCCTTTATAAAGAACTTTAAATTTAAATGACAAAACTTTAGCTCTCTTTTCATCATCTTATGAAAAAGCAAATCCTCATTAATAAGAAGAATTTTGCTGTTTTTAATAACTGCACTTAGTTGCTTTTGGAATTTCCCTGAGATTGAGGACACGACTACACTACAATTAACATTTTTTTTGCTTAAATGATTTATCATAAATGTCCTCAGCTACAATGACATGCATCCTAAGATCTGCATTACCTGAGTTATATTCAGTACCTAGCCTCAGCAGGCCTCTTTTGTCAACCCACACTGTATTCTCTTTTTGCAGTACTTTATTACACTGGATGAAATTGAGAGATAATGCAGGAGCAGAAAGCAGCACAGGGAATGAACCTGTAGATCTTATCAGATACTCAGGACTGCTGTCTGGAGACAAGCATTTTGCTGTAGAAAACACAGGTTTGTGTTGCAGTCTTGGTGAATGTTGTTTTGGAAGTGCTATTCAGAAAGGTGTTGTGACTAATAAATGGAACCAGTGAGGATCGTGAAGCTGACTTCTTCATAAATGGAGAACAGTGTGACCTTTTTCTATTATAATTAGTCATACTTTCTTGTAAGCATATATTGTAGTTGTTAACATGTTTCATGTGAACTTAGTGGTAGTGTCTGCAAATGGTTATTTAAAACAGGTTTCATATAGATTTGCTTTGAAGTTTCTACTTTTTGTGTATTTACAGTAATTGTAAAATCTGTGTGGAATAAAGATTCCTTTCTGGTATGCACATGTCCCAGGAATTAAAAAATACCATGTTTTGACAACTGCTGTGCACATTATCCATATGATTCAGTATGAGTTTTGCCATTTAGGCTGACGTTTTCCATATTTCTGGTTTTATTTTGGTAGTTCGATAACTGAACAATATTGTTATTGTCATCATCATCATTCTTATTATTATTATTGATTATGTTTTTTGTTTCAGAGTCAAGAAGAGAGACATTCGAAATTTTTTTTTTTTTTTTTTTTAATAAACACAGGATATTTCTGTAGAAGTTAGGTATATTGGCCAGGTTCTTACAGCATTCATTGGTCTTGATAGTTTTGGAGGAATAAAGATTGGGAATCTTTTCTAGAGTCAAGACATTTCTTGGCAATTTGGAGTTCCTTACTTGTGAACTACCATCTTTGTTAGTTGAAATTCTTTGAATGGGCTTATTGCAGTGTTTTCATGATTTATTGTAATCAACATAAATGTCTGAAGGGTTATCTGGGTTGATAGGAACCTCTTTGGAAATGATCTAAGGAAAACAAGAGAAACAGTTGTGAAAAATCAGAAGAAACAACGACTATTTAAAAGCTCAGTTTTAATTTCTATAAGGGTATTGGAAGCAGATTGCATGAATAAAAAAACCAGCACATAATATATAGTCAGCAGAAAATATGCTAAATGAAATTGTAGTCTAACATAGCAGTAGGCAAAAGAGGGTTTTCCAATATATTTGGCATATTGACATATTTTCTAGCTGATTAAAAGAACTGATGAAGTACCATACTTAACATTATATGTACTTTCTTTATACTTCATATAAATAAATATAATTTACACCATATTTCAGAATTTGCATTTCATATTAAATTTGATAAATCACTCATAAGCATTGAGAAGCAGCATGACATAGAAAGAAAAATAAAACTGGGGATACCATGTTTGTGTGTACAAAGTAATACACATTTGTCTTACCATCTGGAAATACTGATGTGTCACTGTTGGCAGGATAAATTTAAATCTGACACCGAGCATATTTCATTATCTGTCCTTGTCTTTTTTCTTGACTCATGAAAGTTGCTGTCAGGTGACACAAGACATCACAAATAAAGCCCCAATTTCAATCAAAATCAAAAGACTGGTTTGAGAAATTATTGTTGATGGAAAAATTTAATCTTATTAAAAGGGCACCATCTTCCCTTTGAGCAGAATATGAAGTAAAATAGATCACTTATGTTTCTAGTAGGCCAGGATCTGCTTTATTTTAGACAGGGATATTAGGATTAAATCCACATCCATTTCTTGCAATCACAGGGGGTTTTATAAGCTATACACATGTCGTATGTCATTTGTTTTTACAGTGGCATGAAAAGTAGATAAACACACAGTTGAAGATATGTTATATGCTTAGCTAGATTGCAAGTATTTGATTATATCCTGCAGTATGGGATCTTGTGTCATTTTCACAATCAGGATAGATTTGTTGAAATTAAAATGTCTTTCATTTCTCTGATTCTTAATGCCTACTATGTTGAAAAAGTTTAAAACTTTTATTCACTTGAGAGAAGTTATATTATTATATTGAAATGACTTGAGTTTAATCTTTAAATATTTTCATTTAAATGTAGCACCTACCCTACTATCTGGAAAAAATATGTCTAGTTCAAGCAGTATTCATTACTTTTGTAGTTTATCTATACTTCTCAGATCAGACACATAATTAGGTTTCACAAGTGATGGAAGGAGAGATGTTTTCATTTGAGGGAATTTTGTAGAATTTGTTGTAAATTAAGAATCTACAGAAACTGGCTGGTTTGAAAGCAAGCCTAAAGAAAAAGGTCTGAAAGAAGACTGAGACAATATGGAGAGGTCCTATAGCCACATGCTATTTAAAAAAAAAAAAAAAAAGGAAAGAAAAAGAAGAAAGCCATGCTGATGTACACTTCCAAACCTATGGATTACAATTTCAGACAGATAAAAAACTTTGACACCTTTTTAACAATAACAGTAAGTCTTTCCAACAAACAGGATTAAACGATTTACAGTTTAAAAATATGTATCATCAAAAACCATTAATCCATCCAAAAAGTTCCCAGATAAAGGATCCCTTCTTTGTTTTTAACTGTTTGGGAGATAATTTCTCCACCTTTAGTTCCTGCTTTACTAGTTTTCTAGGTCTTTGATTACTGGGACCAATCAAAATATTTTTTTTCCCTTTTAAGTATACAATTACACTGAAGCCAAATGTTCTGTAGAAATACATAGTTAATGGTAGGTTTTATCTGATAAAGTATTATCAGATAAACCAAAACTTTAAGATGACAGAGGAAAGGGAGTGAATGGACTGCTCAGCTTGAACACACTTAGTATGGCAATTGCTCCACCATTAAAGCACTTGAAACATTGAGACCTCTCATCGTTTGTTAGACCCATTTCAAACCTATTCCTACTGTATTTCTACTATAACTCACAGGACTTTGGAGCTCTAGCCTGACCCTTACTTTTCCAGTGTAGATAAAATAGGGGGAAAGGATTACTCTGAAGAGTTCTAACCAAAAAAAGAAACATGAAAAAAAAAGGCAGCAACTTTAGCAACTCACCTTAAAAGTGGCACTTCCTGGACCATCACATACGTTCTGAATTGTGTTCCCAAATAGCCACATTTTGCAGCAGCATTTCTTTTTTACTGTCTGTTCCTGGAAGAGCAGCATTAGTGTCACTGTAAGTGATCCTCCTATCAGCAAAGTAAACAGAAGTGTTACCACTGATTCCAGTAGAAATGGCATCAGGGCCCCAGTAGGGTAATTCTGAATGCTGGAAATACAAGTAATCTGTATTTGACATGACAAATTTACACAAGAGAGACCAATGTTAATAAATTAGTCATAGAATACAGATGCTATTGACAGAACTGTTAAGGGTATGCTACCTGCTATTTTGTGTAACCAAGACCTCTTTTTGACACAAATGTCAGCTAGATATAACTGCCTTGATTTTAAGAAATCACAGAACTCGTAAGCCATCCTCATCTTTTTCTTTACTCCTAGCCTCTGTAGGTGAAGCACAGCTCCATTTGTTCAGCTGCAGTGTACATTTCTACTGTGATGCAGAGAGAAATGCCTGCAGTATGCTGTATATCCTGCACAACGTGTGGCACTTTGCATTTATTTATACATGCTGTGTAGTTGTTGAACATATTGTTTGTGTTTTAATTAAACACTAATCAGTACACTTCTTATGCTGCATTCACACTTCTGTTGTATTCCTGAATCTCAGTCAGATAATAAACTTGGGCTATTGCAGCTGTACTGATGCAGTGCTGAAGGTTAGTAGTAGTAGTAGTCAAATGGTAGTTTCTATGCTAGATTTAACCTATAAGACTGCTCAGTCTGCTAAATGCATGTCTCTAGCAGGTTCTTGGATATGCGAAAAAGTAGGAGAGGAAACAAGAGAGATAACAAGTGTGTGGTGTCAGATCTGAGGGTCAGTGTGTGGCTAAATAAATCTTCATCTGTTTCAGTTGGCCAAACCAGAAATATGATTCCTTCTCATGAAGCATGCATTGCTGTGACTATTTTGCAGTATATGTATTTTTTAAATTCTCCTTGTCATGGGTCAGCTGATAGGAATGTATTAAAAGCAAAAGAAGACCTTAAAAGGCAGGACTACATATGGGGGGGGGGGGGGGGGGCGGAAGTGAGCAGCAAAGCTCAAATGCCAGTGGGAAGCCTTAAATATAATGGAACCTCTGGATACTGAACTTGGCATTTGGTGTTCTTCCTCACAAGACTGCAGAAATCAGAGTGAATGAGCAATTTAGCTAGTAACATTAAGGACACTTAAAGTTACAATTGAAAGGCCGCCTTAGCTAAATGACGGAGACAGCACCATCTGGTGGGTATACGAATATATCTCAGCATAGTGTTGAATTGATGAGCTCATGCATTTTCTAGTAGTATATTTTCAACAAATAATTACAATTAACATTAATAATTTTAAGTTATGTTATGTCCCTTTTTAAATGAAGTGCACAGAGAAAACATAAATTCTCACAAAGACTTGCATTTCAGGTGGAATTGGCCTTTGGAAATCCCCCTTGGCAGTGCAGCAATCTAGTGGCGAGTGGTTAAGTCATATATGGAAGTAGGTAAAGCAAGACTATATGATCTTCCCATATTGTTAATATTCTTAGGTATTATAGATAAAAGGCTGAGAAGATAGAACTTGCTGCCAAAGACATTCCTGCAGGTTTTTTCTCTGTCCACAGTGTAAGGAAGGCAATGTAGATGCTAAAAATAATTCATAGAAGTCCTAGGGATTAATGCCAGATTTGCATCCCCTTTTAAAAAGGCACTGATTCTGTAATTTGTGGAGAGGCCCTGTAGACAGGCCCTGGCAAAACAGTTCTTTAAAGTAACATTTGGATGTGGACAGTGACTACCCCTGCTGCGATGGGATGTGAACTTGCCTATCTCTACTCCATCCAGAGGGACTGGAGCCATCATTGCTATGTCTCACTTCCTGGTCTTTCCACACGGTTACTCACTCTGCAGTTGTAAATGAAGATACTTGGACACCATAGCTCAAATGGCAAATCTGAATCCAGCAGTTCCCCTGTATGAGCTTTTTCATAGGAAGAGGTGGTATGGGCACTCCAGTTAGAGGAGTGATGGACCACTCTAGTTAAAATCCACATGACACTAGAGCTCAAATAGTTTTAAAACACCCAGCCCAGGTAGTCTAATTAAAGTCCATGATTACTTTTATCATTATATTAGAAAAGCACCGGAGTGAAAACTTATGCAAAAGCAGCTGGTAACTTGTGGCAGGTAACTGTTTAGGAGGCCTGAAGTCATCCCTGATGAGAAATAGAACGGCCATGTGGGAAATATAGTGAAGAAACATGGAAAAGCAGATACCCACCCACCTTCAAAGCCTAAATTTTGCATGTACATATTGTTTGACCTTTATCCCTTACTACTTGATACTGTAGCCAAAACCACTTGCTCCCTGCAAAGCAATGACTAAATTGGTGCTAGCTAGTTTAAGGTTGTCTTTTACTTTATGTACAGTGAGTTTTCTATATCATTATAGTAAGTCATTTTCTTCTTCATTTGTGCCATTAAAGATTTTAGGTATCAAAGTGAAAACTCAGAATGAATAATTATTTTTTCTTATGAAATGATAAATAGAAAATTGGTGACCGTATTTGTTAAGACAATTTTTTAATTCTAATACTGTGTAGTCCTGACTGTAGCACATGATTTTGTGACAAATATAAGTGTACTGTTTCATTTATTTGATCAGTGGTGACAGTAGATTCATCAACACGCGTGTACATCTTTGAATCGCCTTTTCTTTAAACTTTTCACATATTGAACAATGATTATTTTTATTGTTTTACATCTTTTACCCTCTTTTCCAGTATTGTGACAATATTTCATCTTATGGTCAACTAGGGACTTAATTATTCTCTTGTAAGAGAATTTATCAAGAACTTTCAGACTGTCTAAATAGTGGAAAACCCTATTACCTGTTTATTTTCTGTTTTAAGTTTTCAAAGAGATCTGTTTAAACTGTTCAAAGAACAGGCTAATGGTTCATAACAGACATTTCTAGGCTGCTTCTTGGTTTGTCCCTGATACTATGATGTAGAATTCTGTCTAGAAATTTATTCACTTATTTTGGCTTGTACTGAACTGAGCTTATTTATCTACAGTGAACCCAAGTAATTGTTTCAGTGAGGAAAAAATGTGTGTTATGAGGACCTGTCACATCCAGATTTCTTGGGATGATGACTCAGATTCACTGATTCCCAGGTCAGGATTAAGGAGAAATGACACCAGGGATTCTTCAGTTCACAAAACTCAAATTTTATTCACTCACAATAAATATTGGCATTGCCCTGGTTTCGACCAGGATGGAGTTAACTCTCCCTGGGTTGAGAGGAAGCACAGCTAGAGAGCCGGATCCTGATCAGTCATTGGAGTATTTCATACCATGTGATGTCATGCCCAGGGATACAGGTGGGCGCGGGCTCTCTCTGGCATGTGCCATTTTCTGGTTCCAGTCCAGTCGTGTGCTGCTGTAGGGGCGGTCATCATGCTCAGTAAGCCACTGCTGAATTTTATCTGTTTCTTTTTGGACTCACTACTGTTACTGTTGTTCTCTTGTTATATTTAGTAAATTCTTTCTTTTTATTCAACCTATGAATTCTCTTCTTTTTGTCCCTCCCCTCTTTCAACAGAGGGAGGAGGGTGTGAACGGCCGGCCACGTGGCATCTGGCTGCCGACTGAGTTCAAGCCTCAACGGTTTTGGCGCCCAACGTGGGGCACTGAGGTTTTTTTCCTGAGATAACAACAAAACGGGTAAAATGTGGATTGCTTGGCTCCTTAAGATCTTATCACCTCGTTTGCAATACGTGTTTCCCATGCTGTTGCTCACCTTCCATGAGAGTTGAGATTTTCTTTCTGTTGTACTATGCTCATCTATGATTCCGTGCAGTCATCGGCCCTGGGGATATTTACAGTTATGTTTGAGAAATCTGGGGAGTTCAAATATCTTTGGAACGTGGACATAAACATGGTTACCGTGCTATTAGGAGCTAGTGTGTTCCTGCATGTGGTTCTGGTTTTGTTCAGGGTTAAGCAACTATTTAAGAGTATCACTTGGAAACCTACCCCAAAGTTGGAGAATTATGAGTGATTGGGGGTGTGGAGTAGAATGGGCAAGTACCTAGAACAGTGGGCACCTCTAGGGTATTGGAACTTCACTCCTGCACAGGTGCAGAATCCTGAAGAACTAGTGAAATATTTGGAAAAAGTATGTTGTCACCCAGGTAATTCCAGAGAGGCACAGCTCACTGCAACATGCTGGGGCCTAGCCCACGCTTACCGAGTGCTATTAAACACTGTTCAGCACCCTCAAGAGAAAGAGAAGGGCTCTGCACCTGGTAACCAAGTAACAGAAACTGCAGCCACTACAAGCCCGAGGACGGGCGATGCAGCTGAACCAGAGAACCAACCCATGACGGTGTCAGTTGCTTCCATACAGAAGAAGAAATACACAAGAAAATCCCCTCACGGTGTACGGGGTGATGATGAACCAGGCCCATCATGAGAACAGGAGGAGGAGGCAGAGCCAGTGATAGTCACCCAATCTTTATCTTTGAGTGAGTTGCAAGACAAAAGAAAAGATTTCAGCCACCATCCAGATGAGCAACTTGTTACCTGGCTGCTCCGGTGCTGGGATAGTGGGGCCAATGGCATGGAACTAGAGGTCAGGGAGGCGAGGCAGCTGGGATCCCTGTCTAGGGAAGGGGGCATTGACAAAGCCATTGGAAAGAAGACACAATATCTCACTGATCCAGACTGCACTGGAACAGGGTGAAGCCCCAGAACATTTACAGTACATTGATGACATCATTATATGGGGTAATACAGCAGAAGTTGTTTTTGAGAAAGGGGAGAAAATAATCCAAATCCTTCTGAGAGCCAGTTTTGCCATAAAGCGTAGTAAAGTCAAGCGACCTGCACAAAGAGATCTGGTTTTTAGGAGTAAAATGGCAAGATGGACGTTGTCAGATTCCAATGGAGGTGTTTAATAAAATAACAGCTATGTCCCCACTGACTAACAGAAAGGAAACACAAGCTTTCTTGGGTGTTGTGGGTTTCTGGAGACTGCACATTCCAAATTACAGTCAGATTGTCAGCCCTCTCTATCAAGTGACTTGGAAAAAGAATGATTTTGTACGGGGCCCGGAGCAGTGACAGGCTTTTGAACAAATTAAGCAAGAAATAGTTCATGCAGTAGCCCTTGGGCCAGTTCAGACAGGACAAGATGTTAAAAATGTGCTCTACACTGCAGCTGGGAAGAATGGCCCTACCTGGAGTCTCTGGCAGAGAGCACCAGGGGAGACTTGGGGTCGACCCCTGGGGTTTTGGAGTCGGAGTTACAGAGGATCAGAAGACCACTATACTCCAACTGAAAAGGAGATACTGGCAGCATATGAAGGGGTCTGAGCTGCTTCAGAGGTGATCAGGACTGAAGCACAGCTCCTCCTGGCTCCCCGACTGCCAGTGCTGGGCTGGATGTTCAAAGGGAGTGTCCCCTCTACACACCATGCAACTGATGCCACGTGGAGTAAACGTGTCGCATTAATCACACAACGGCTCAAATAGGGAGCCCCAGCCATCCGGGAATATTGGAATTGATCACAAACTGGCCAGAAGGCAAAGATTTTGGAATGGCGCCAGAGGAAGAGGTAGCACATGCTGAAGAGGCCCCACCATATACTAAACTACTGGATAATGAGAAGCGATATGCCCTGTTTACTGAGAGGTCCTGTCACATTGTGGGAAAACATCGAAGGTGGAAGGCAGCTGTATGGAGCCCCACATGACGAGTCGCTGAAGCTGCTGAAGGAGAAGGTGAATTGAATCAGTTCGCAGAGGTGAAAGCCATCCAGTTGGCCTTGGATATCGCTGAGCGAGAAAAGTGGCCAGGGCTCTACCTCTATACTGACTCATGGATGGTGGCAAATGTGCTGTGGGGGTGGTTACAGCAGTGGAAATGGAGCAACTGGCAGTGCAGAGGCAAACCCATCTGGGCTGCTGAATTATGGCAAAATATTGCTGCATAGGTAGAGAATCTGGCTGTGAAAGTATGCCATGTAGATGCTCATGTACCCAAGAGCTGGGCCACTGAAGAACATCAGAACAACCAACAGGTGGATCGGGCTGCCAAGATCAAGGTGGCTCAAGTAGATCTGGACTGGCATCATAAGGGTGAACAATTTATGGCTCGCTGGGCCCGTGACTCCTCAGGCCATCAGGGAAGAGATGGAATATATAGATGGGCTTGTGACCGAGGGGTGGACTTAACCATGGATGTTACTGCACAGGTAATCCATGAATGTGAGACATGTGCTACGATCAAGCAAGCCAAGCGGTTAAAGCCCATTTGGTATGGAGGATGATGGTCAAAATATAAATATGGGGAGGCCTGGCAGATTGATTATATCATGTTCCCACAAACTCAGCATGGCAAACACTATGTGCCTACAATGGTGGAAGCAGCCACTGGTTGGTTGGAAACTTATGCCATGCCCCATGCCACTGCCTGGAACACCATTGTAGGCCTTGAGGAGAAAGTCTTATGGCGGCATGGCACGCCAGAAAGAACTGAGTCAGATAATGGGACACATTTCTGAAACAACCTCATAGACACCTGGGCCAAAGAACATGGTATTGAGTGGATATATCACATTCCCTACCATGCACCAGCCTCTGGGAAAATTGAGTAGTACAATGGATTTCTAAAAACTACACTGAGAGCAATCGGTGATGGAACTTCCAAACACTGGGACGTGCATTTAGCAAAAGCCACCTGATTAGTCAATACCAGCGGATCTGCCAAGCAAGCTGGCCCTGCTCAATCAAACCTCCTGCATACCGTGGATGGGGATAAAGCCCCCGTAGTGCACATCAGGAATATGCTGGGGAAGACTGTCTGGGTTACTCCTGCATTGGGTAAAGGTAAACCCATGCGTGGGATTACTTTTGCCCAAGGACCTGGGTGCACTTGGTGGGTGATGCAGAAGGATGGAGAAGTCTGATGTGTGCCTAAGGGAGATTTGATTTTAGGTGAGAATAGCCAATGAACCGAACTGTCAAATAACCCTGTTATTGCAATTGGTGCCTTGCAACATTCCTGTGCCACATCCAAAGCCTCCTGCTCCACCAAATGAGCCAACTCCACCTCATTCCTCCAGCCTTATAGATTGTCATGACAGATGCAACCCGAAGTTATGGACTAAATGAACTCAGCAGACAATGTGGAAGGATGGCCCATAGACTAAGGGAATGATATTCTGTGAGACCTGGGAAAAAGGGAATGGTAATTCCTTCAGATCTATTTGGGACCTGAGCATAACGTCAATGGTATGGAATAAGGGGTGGAGACTGGCCTGATTTCAACCCGGATGGAGTTAACTTTCCCTGGGTTGAGAGGAAGCACAGCTAGAGGGCCGGGTCCCGGTCAGTCATTGGAGTATTTCATACCATGTGAAGTCATGCCCAGGGATATAGGGGGTGGGCTCTCTCAGGCGGGCACGGGATTTTCGGGTCCGGCCTGGGTGTGTGTTGCTGTGGGGGCAGTCGCTGCGCTCGGTAAGCCATTGCTGCATTTTACCCGTTTCTTTTTGGACTCACTATTGTTACTGTTGTTCTCTTGTTATATTTAGTAAATTCTTTCTTTTTATTCAACCTACGAATTATCTTCTTTTTGTCCCTCCCCTATTTCACCGGGGAGGGGGAGGGTGTGAACGGCCGGCCACGTGGCATCTGGCTGCCGGCTGAGTTCAAACCTCAACAGGCATGAAACTTTGTCAGTAAGCCTTGCAACTTCTGCAACAAGCAGTGAACCTTACAACATATGCTGACAAGCGGAAGATCTTATCATAGACCCCAGCAAGTTGCACACATGCCCTGACAAGACTTTCCTTATATGCAGAGATAATAGGGATAGAGAATGGAAGAAAAAAGGAGAGAAAGAGAGAACAAGAGAGGCAGGGAGGGGAGAGAAAGACAAAAAAGAAAGATTTCACCAGTCCTGGTTCCAGCTCCAGCCAGCCTAGGGACCCACTTCTGGAGGGGCACCACCACCCAGGGCTTTGACTCATGTTCTTTTATAATTCCTTGTCCCTCCTCTGGGCAGGCACTTGGACTTAGTCTAATCAGGCATCATGCACAGTCTCTGCTTCTAGAATTCTCCTTGCTTTGGTGCATGTGTAGTTTGTATCTTCAGATTCTTCTGGAAATGGGTCAGTAGGCTTGAGGGCGTTGGGGAGTTACTCCCTCCTCCATGCAGGTATGACCATTGTCTGACCTTTCTTCTTGACACATGCATCATGAAAACAGCTTCTCTATTGGCTCTTTACGGAGTCACTCAAGATGGGGAAGTTCAGCCTCAGAAGAATGTGGTCTCACCTCTGTGGGACCCCCTTCTCTTGCTGCATCTTCTGCTGTTGCCTGCACAGCCCTGGCATTTCCATAGAAACCATTTCCTTTACCAAAGTTCTTTACTGGATGTTTGAGATATTAACTATGGTTTCATAGGACCATCACAGGACCAGAACTCAAATAATGGTCATGTGCTTGTGAAATTGTCTCTCTTCTCAGTTTTACTGCCACTGGGCAATCCTCTGTAGTTTGAAGAATAAGTCTCAAAAAATGCCTAAAGTTTAACATGTCACAGGTAACTCAAGCTGCTCAACTCAACTTTGTAAGTCTTAATCTATGTGCCTTGATGCCTGTTGAAATCCTCCTTCTCAAGACATGGCCACAGCCCGGCGGTACATTATTTGGGAAAGCGTAGCAATGAGGAAGGGATGCTTAGGAATTGAACTAGGGCACTATATATAGTGCTAGGGCATTAAATGCATTTTAGGGTTTTATCACTTACATAACTTGGCCAAAGGTAGGCAGCTTGCTCTGGGCAGCAAGCAAGGCAGGTTGCCTCCCATGCTTCAGAGCCTTCCCAGTGGAATGGGAACCATTTAAACCACTTTTACTTTAGGGAGTTTCTTGCATCAGCAGGAAAATTGTAAGAGTTTTAAAGGCTTTGACAGTAACAATAACAGATAACAGTAATTTTGTGAATTTCAGTGGTATTTAATAGATTTATACACATATAGAGGAGGTTGCTTAACAGTCTCTGAGCACCAAGCCAGATGATTTATTGAAAATTACATTTTCAGACTGAACAAGACAGGTCTGAAGTGATCACCACGCTAAAGAAAACAATACATTCATAAATTATGGTATAGTATCATGCATACATTTTGGATTACCAAGCCAGTAGCTTGGTCGTATGTCGGGGCTAATTAACCTCTTTCCTAGAGATGAAGGTCCTAGTCCAATTCCAGAACTAGCTTGTTTGGAGCTAGCTTGCAAGTCCTTGTGCCATTGTTTTGTACTCACATGTCTTTTGGTGTTTTGAACCTCAGGATTTAGGGTCTTGTCTCCCATTTCTTACCTCTGCTGAATTCTTATTGATTTGTGCCTTAGAAGTTGCTTTAGAATTCTGTTTTTCCCTTCCACTTTTCCTAGTACTGCATTAAGGTTGACTTTCCATGTCCAAAAGCATGATGTGCTCTGTGTCAAAAGGGCTTAAGCCCCAAACCTATTTTAATCCTCTATTTTTTTTGTTGAAACATCTGGTTTTTATACAAACATAAAATTTCTATGCAGCATAAAAATACAGCACAGTGCATCAGTAAGAATATACATGTGTATCATTTAGGACATTATATAGTAAAACATAATGTCTGTCACTGGTAACTTACAGTAATAAAAATCTCTTATTTTTAGTATTTATAAAACATAATTGCATTATAAATATTTTGCCCTATTTTTTTTTTTTTAATGTTATCAGAACTCAATACTTCATGTATGCTTTTTGTAGACTTGCACCTGTGAGATATGAACATTGCTATGGAATTGGGTAGTAGAATTTTTTAAGTATGGTATTTCATTTTGTGACTGTCCCAAAGGGGTATTTCGGTTTGAAGAGAAGTCTTTTTAAAATACATTTGTGGATTTTTATAAAACCAGAAGATGGCAGCAAGTGTTGACTAGAATTTTGTATCACAAAACCACTTCACACCTTCAGAACAAATCGATATCTTTTGTAATGCAAGCATTTGCTTTGAATGTGATGTGAAAAGAGCTGATTTACATTTGCATCAGTACCATTATTCTAGCACAGGCAAGTAAGAGGGCTAATCCATTTCAAACAGATTTATCCATTTGAAGAGATTAATGCTGTGAGGGGCCGTCAGTGTGCATATGCCAAACAAATAATGCAATGATCTGTCTAATACGTTCCCTAATAATACAAAACCACATGTATAATTATGGTTTTTTTATGCATACTGCCATCTCTGAAGCTTTCTGCAGCACATCTTTGGAAGATAGACACTGTTTCTGAATAGGCATATCAACAGTTGAAAATATTAATGATGATGGAAGATACCTTATATGTTGATTCCAGAGTAGTTCAGAATGAAGGTGCTTCCATGCAGGTTGGTGGGAACACTTAAAACTGAGGTTTAATTCTCCTCAGTGTTTCAGCCTGTTTCTAGTTGCAGGGTGGATAAGAACTGAGCTTGGGACTTGAGCACTGAAGTAGCAAGTAGAGGTGCAGGAGGCTTAACACTTGGTTTCTAGGTTGTAATTTGGATATTGTATATAATGTCAATTTGTGGAAAGGGAGGAGTAAACACCAGCTATACTCTGCACATTTTTGTTAGAATAGCACACTTGCCCACAGCAACTGATGGGAATAATTTAAAATCCTTTCTGGAAATCACATACTAGGAGATACAGTAAAGATAACTTTGAGTAGATAGCTCAAAAGATCTTGCTGAAGTTAGAGAGAAAAACTGCTCCCTACTTAATATTAATTACAGTGAATCAGAGAGGAACTGGGAGAAATATATAATAGTTTTGTGATATCAGCATCCTTCAAAGAGTAAATTTAAAGAATTGTAGTGTAGTTATTTTGGTGTAAGGTTTAAGTATCATCAAAAGTGACCTGGAAGCCACTCATGATTTTAAGTGTCTTCTGCATATTTTGCCTCATCTGGGCCTTTCTAAGCCTGAAGGATCTTAATTTATTTAGTTCTCCTCAGGAAAACCATCCCATCACTTTGATTGTCCTCATTGTCTTGATTTTGTTTTTCCAGTTTATCTGTCCAACATGCAGGAGAGCCGTGGGTTTTATACAGTGGTATATTGATGTTTATTCAGTGACATAAAGATGTTGTCTGATAGTCTTGTCCTATTAAATCATAACATTTAACTTGCTTATCTGTAGCTGCTGATAGTCATTGGACTATCAGTCCAATGTTGGACTATCAGTCATATAGTGAGGGAAGGAAATAAAAGACAAATACAACGCTGAACTGATAACAATATTTTTTTTGTGTTGCAACAGCATTTTCAGGAATCTGCTTCACTACCTTCTAAACAGAACAGCTGTGAGGCTTTTTAATTTTCTCCTCTGTGAAATGGGAACAGTCATGGGAAAAAATGAACAAAACTTGTGAACTCCAAGCTGAAGTAAGTGGCCCTAATAAATTTACAGAAATCAAAAGGGAAAAGACCGGATTTGTTGGACTGTTTTGTGTAAGAAAGAGTCTGTGTTACACTGGTCGGAGGAATGTTGGTAAGAATATTGTTTGAGGATCTGAAAGTCATCCAGCTAGTAGAAGAAGAGAATACAAAACTAGTGCTTGGAAAAGTGCAAATATCCAAATGTCTTAAATGAAAGTATTGCCCATCAATACTGTAAGATTGAACAACAAAGAAAATGAATTGTTATACCTACCTGTCTACTGGTCATTGAATACTACTGAAAACTGCGTAAGATTTATTTCCAAAATTAAATTCAGTTCAGGAAGTCTCACAGCCTTTTAATCAATCTGGCAAGATTTTAATCACCTTTCTGGTTTAGAGACAAGTTAGATAGAAATCCAAATTTAGACAGGAAGTAATTACATAATTTTTTCTGCTAGGTCAGTTGATTGGTTTGATCAACTGATTCTCTGGTTCATCAAGTGATTGGTGAATTCCACAGAAAACTTCATTATTTTCCTAATATAAACAGGCTATAACAGTGATTCAGAAATCATAGAATCACCGTATTGTCTAGGTTGGAAAAGACCTTGAAGATCATCCAGTCCAACCATTAACCTAAAACTGACAGTTCCCAACTACACCATACCCCTCAGAGCGAAGTCGACCCTACTCTTAAACACCTCCAGGGATGGGGACTCCACCACCTCCCTGGGCAGCCCATTCCAATGCCTAACAACCCGTTCTGTAAAGAAATGCTTCCTAATATCCAGTCTAAACCTTCCCTGGCACAACTTGAGGCCTTTACATCTTGTCCTATCACTTATTACTTGGTTAAAGAGACTCATCCCCAGCTCTCTGCACCCTCCTTTCAGGTAGTCGTAGAGGGCGATGAGGTCTCCCCTCAGCCTCCTCTTCTCCAGACTAAACAACCCCAGTTCCCTCAGCCATTCCTCGTATGACATGTGCTCCAGACCCTTCACCAGCTTCGTTGCCCTTCTCTGGACACGCTCGAGTAATTCAATGTCCTTTTTGTAGTGAGGGGCCCAAAACTGAACACAGTCATCGAGGTGCGGCCTCACCAGTGCCGAGTACAGGGGTAAGATCACTTCCCTGTCCCTGCTGGCCATGCTATTGCTGATACAAGCCAGGATACCATTGGCCTTCTTGGCCACCTGGGCACACTGCTGGCTCATGTTCAGCCGGCTGTCAATCAACACCCCCAGGTCCCTCTCTGACTGGCAGCTCTCCAGCCACTCCTCCCCAAGCCTGTAGCACTGCTGGGGGTTGTTGTGGCCCAAGTGTAGCACCCGGCATTTGACCTTATTGAAACTCCTCCAGTTGGCCTTAGCCCATCGCTCCAGCCTGTCCAGGTCTCTCTGCAGAGCCTCCCTACCCTCGAGCAGATCAACACTCCCACCCAACTTGGTGTCATCTGCAAACATACTGAGGGTGTACTCGATCCCCTCGTCTAGATCATCAATAAAGATGTTAAACAGGAGTGGCCCCAAAACCAAGCCCTGGGGGACACCACTCGTGACCGGCCGCCAACTGGATTTAACACCGTTCACCACAACTCTCTGGGCCCGGCCATCCAGCCAGTTTTTTACCCAGCAAAGCGTGTGCCCATGTAAGCCACGAGCAGCCAGTTTTGCCAGGAGAATGCTGTGGGAAATGGTGTCAAAGGCCTTACTGAAGTCAAGGTAAACAGCATCCACAGCCTTTCCCTCATCCAATAAGCAGATTGCCCTGTTGTAGAAGGAGATCAGGTTTGTCAAGCAGGACCTGCCTTTCATAAACCCATGCTGACTGGGCCTGATCATCTGGTTGTCCCACATGTGTTGTGTGATGGTACTCAGGATGAGCTGCTCCATCAGTTTCCCTGGCACCGACATCAAGCTGACAGGCCTGTAATTTCCTGGATCATTCTTCCAACCCTTCTTATATATGGGCATCACATTGGCCGATTTCTAATCTGTCGGGACCTCCCCAGTCAGCCAGGACTGCTGGTAAATGATGGAAAGCTGCTTGGCGAGCACCCCAGCCAGCTCCTTCAGCACCCTCAGGGGTATCCCATCTGGTCCCATAGACTTGTGTATGTCAATGTGATGCAGTAGGTCACTGACTATCTCCTCCTGGAATGCGGGGGGGTCGTTCTCCCATATAAACCTGTTAATACTAAATAAACATGCAGGTTTAAGAAAATGTTGTTCTTTCACAACATTTTATATACAGGTTAACTTATCCTCCAAACGAGTCTACTTGGAGTCATAACTGGAATAAACGTGAAAGAAGACAATTAACACTTTTAGTCATCTGCTACTACAGATAGCCATAAGTTAAATGTCCTTTTTTCAAAATTAATAACAATATTCTTCATTATTGCAGCAAAACAGTGAGTACTTTCTTCAAAATGAAAGATCTGAAAGAATGGAAAGGTGGATTTTCAAAAGTCTGTGGCTACTGTCAAATATAAATTAGCATTTAGTGCTTTATTTCCTAACTCAGCTTCTTTGATGAGTGAAGCATGCTGCTTACACCATGATGGATTCACAAAATCCACTCATTTACTTGAGATATTTTGTAGTGCTGTTCAATCAATGGGAGAAAACAGAGATTGGTAATTAAGAATGGATGTCAAGTAGTGTCAAGACTCCTCAGTTCATAAAGCTGATAACTCTTTGTGTGATTGCATTTGTCTCTTTACAGCTGATATGGTCTCCCTCTCTACCAGCCTTTGAAAGAAGAGCATGTATTATTCAACTACTGGCACAGCAACACATGTGCTGAGGTATTTGTTTCTGAGGATGAGCAACTCTCCAAAATTATATAAATGAAAAAAATAAAAATTAGACCTTGACTTTGAAGGTATATTGCCACTAACAAAAAAAAAAAATCACATAATAAATGCAAATCAGTGAAGTATGAGAACATCTGGATTGATTTCTTGACTATATGAGTGATAAATTCCCATGTCTAGTAACATCTCATAGTTTTTGTCTCTTACTTCTTTATTTGGTTTACCTTACCTATCATTACCATTAGTACTCTCTTACATAGTCTTTCTTAATCCTATTCAAATTAATTTCTTAATACACAGTGGAATGTAAAGCCTCTTGAGAGTGATTCACTGTTGTGATATCACAATTTCTTGCTGGATTGCTTAATCGATAGGGGTATAATGATATAAACCAATGAACCACAGCTCTGAATTGTTGTGTTATTCAAAGACATCTGCACAGAAACTGGATTTACCACACCCTGAGAAAGCTATACTTTTGAAAATAATTTTTTAAAATGTTTTAAGATGTTGATATTCCATTAGATCTGTCAGTCACATTGAAATAAATTGATTGTCCTCTAGAGGCACTGTTAGAAAAGACTACAAAAGATTTGTGTCTTCACATAGTCTGAAGAAGTGCCAAAAACTTAGAGAGACCCTTTGGCCAATATTAAAACTCTTCTGTATTTTCTTGATACCAAATTTATCTCAGTGAGGAGTTACACTTTAAGAAACAGTACTATTATATATACATTCACATTTTTTAGCTTCTGCTTTTTTCCCAGCATGCCAAGTGCAGGTTTCTCTCAGGTTTGCAGCCCAAATGTGTTTTAAAGCCTGGCCTTATTTTTGTCAGCTCTTTAATAACACATTTTTCAGTTTAAACACATTTCCATTGCCCACATCTCAACAAAGCTCTGTTGTAAGACAGCAGACAATCACACTTACTGTACCTAAATTCATCTCCTCACACAAGGACTTCCTTCCTCAGCTACAGTCTGGCCAAGATCTGCAATGTTTCTGCTTTTTTTTCCTCCTCTCTCTTTGTCTCTTCTTCAAGTATCTTTCTTCATTTATCTTGTCAGGGTTCTATCCTCTTGGTAAGCTATTAAATATTCAAAGGTTCAAAAGTATGACTGGAGTTCTCCTCTGTAAGTCTGTTCATTTATTGGCAGCTTCAGTGTGGGTGTCCCCTTCAGGGAAGGTGGATACAATACCAATGCACAGCTTATAAATTGCAGTAACTGATTTTCAGATAGGTGTGAGACAGAATTGGAAACAATGTTATGACTCTTCTTGCTTCCCAAAGCAAAATTTTTTAACTATTTTATTTTAGTCATTTTCATGTATTTTTAGAAAGGAAACAGAAGTGGAAGGTTCAACTATTAATTTTGTAGGAGAATCGTGGTGTGGTCAAACCACATGTGTGTGGTGAATGACACCACGGGAGAAGTTATGCTAATGGGAAATTCTTAATGAAAAAGGGTGAGAGCCTGATTCTTTGCAAATTCCTTCTATTTCACAACACTCTTATTTTTCAGACTTGTCAGTACTATTATCCCAGGACTTGTTATTAAAAGTTTGGTGGTTGTTTAATTGTACAAAATGGATAGGATGAAATAATTGGCATTTGATAGGTCCATCAGCTACTTTTATTAGGTCTTCTGTGTAATTATTTTACACCCCCATTCTGTGTTTGCATGCATTCTTGGCAGTTCCTGCAATCACTTTGCTTACAAAAGAACATTGTTTTGTTCTATAATTACAACCTCTAGTTAAGCAACTGTACACCAACTGGTGCTAAAATACATTCACTGTCATAGTCTTTAGACTGCAGAATGCATTCTTCCCCAACGGTGAAACCTTGAAAATAATTATGCAATGATAAGCATGTAATAAATTTAACATGGATATAAAGGACATTTATTACCCCTTCAGTTTTCCAAAGTTTCAGCTTTTGTGTTACTGTATAATCTAATCTGAAAGAGTAAAAAAAGAACGCGTTACTTTATATTGGTATATGGTCTTCCATGTGACATACATTCAAATACAGCTGTTTGGCTTATGGAGTTTATGTAGTCTCTACTGCTTTTATGTACCTATCAAACCATATCACAAAAAGTCAAATTACAGCTTCTTCTGGCAATAGATAGAACAGGGAAATGTGACAGTGTGAAGAGGCATGATAGCTGTCTGACACAAATCTTACCTGTCTTAAGATCTGTGACAAACATACAAATTAAAAAGAAACTTGAATTTGTACTTTTTTTTTTCCCCTTACATAACTTTACACTGCTAAATCCATGGAATGTTGTGTATTTACTTTGGAAGTATTCAAGTATGAGTTTTCTCTGTCTGGATTCTAGCTGTTTCAAATGCAAGAATGTATTTTGTTGCAACTCCAGTAAAAAAAACTCTGGAAATCCTGGAATTTCATGTTGAGAAATGCATTCCCAATTAATTTCTTTGGAATTCAGATTTACTTAAATCCATTTTCCCTAGGACAAAGAAAGACTTTTTTTCATAAACTCAAAACATGGCCTTTTATCTTCTACTCTGAAAATAATGACAATCCCCTACCTTCCTTCCCATGGCAAGAGTTCATTTAGCAGACATAACCATTATGTGAATTCATGCTGAAATTGACAATATGAGCCCACAATTGTCAAGAAGAATTTTTGGAACTGCATGAATGAGAAAATCAGTATGTGGTGGGTTGACTTTGGCTGGACGTCTGGTGCTCACCAAGCTGCTCTATCACTTCCCCTCCTCAGCTGGACAGAGGGAGAAAAGTACAATGAAAGGGTCATGGGTCAAGATAAGGACAGGGAGATCACTCCACAGTTACTGTCACGGGCAAAACAGACTCGACTTGGGGAAATTAATTTAATTTATTGCCAATCAAAAGTCAGAGTAGGGTAGTGAGAAATAAAACCAAATCTTAAAACACCTTCCCCCCACCCCTCCCTTCTTCCCATGCTCAACTTCACTCGTGATTTCTCTACCTCCTCCCCCTGAGTGGCTGTCCTGGTTTAACCAGGATAGGGTTATGTTTCCCCAGCAGTGGGGGGGAGCTCTAGCCGGGTTATTCAGATACCATGCCGACGTCACATCCTGGCAGGTCACATTTTTCCTGGCGCGGGAGCGCGGTGCACTCGTGGTTTTGTACATCGTGCTTCAAACTGCTGTATTTGGTAGCTATTTTGCTCTGTTCATTGCTATCACTATTACTGTTATTGTTATTGTTGTTATTTGTTGTGTTGCTATTGCACTGTTGTATTAAACCTTTCCTTATTTCAGTCTTGGGGCTTTGTATTTCACTCCCTTTGTGGGGGAGGGGCAGCGGCCGCGTGGTCTCAGACCCCGGCAGAGGCTAAACCATCACAGTGGCACAGTGGGGATGGGGAATGGGAGTTGCAGTCAGTTCATCACATGCTGTCTCTGCTGCTCTTTCCTCCTCACACTCTTTTCATGCTCCACGGGTGCCTCCTATGGGAGACAGTCCTCCACCAACTTCTCCAATGTGCATGGTGAAGCTTGGCTGAATGCCAGGTGCCCACCAAGCCACTCTATCACTCCCCACCTCAGCAAGACCGGGTGCAGAGGAAGTAAGATGGAAAAAAACTCATGGGTCAAGATTGTACTAGTTTGAGTGAGTGGCGGGGTTTTTTCATAGCAGTGGAAGGGGTACAGTGGTGGACCTCTGTGAGAAGCTTCTCAAAACTCCCCTGGCTCCAAGTTAGACCGGCCTTTGCACCAAGTCCAGGCAAATTAGCAATGATGGCTGTGCCTCTGTGATAACTTATTTAAGAAGGGGAATCTGGGAGGAGTTATGGGAGTTGTGAGAACATCTGTGTGAACACTGAGGTCAGTGGAAGAACGGAGAAGAAGCGGGGGAGGAACGCCAGAGCAGAGACTCTCCTGTATCCCGTGGTGAGATGGCAGGGCCGCCCCCCTGCCACCCATGGTGGTCTACGGTGGAGCAGATGCTGATTTGCGGCCTGTGAGGGGCACAGAGCCGGGACAGGTGACTGCACCCGAAGAAGGCCGGGACCCTGTGGGAAGAAGCCCCCGCTGTTGAAGTTCAGGGCTGGGAGGATTGCAACACGTGGGGGTGACCCACACGCCCGTGGGAGTGAGTCATGTTGGAGTTGGTTTGTGGAGGACTGTCTCCTGTGAGAGGGGGACTGCGCTGGAACAGGGGAGGAATGCCAGGAGATTCCCCTCCATGAGGTGGAAGAAGCAGCAAGACTGACTGCACCCCCATTCCCTGCCCCCTGTGCTGCTTGGGGAGGAGGAGGTAGAGATAAGGAGAGAAAAGCTGATCCAAGAAGAAGGGAGGGGTGGGGGAATGTGTTTTTAAGATATGGTAATGCTTCTCATGGTCCTACTCTCTCTGTTGTCGTTAGTGTATGTATTAAATTTATGTTCTTTATTTTTCTTCCCCTAATGAGCCTGTCTTTTGCCTGTGCCTTAAAGGATGTGATCATCTCTCCTTGTCCTTATTTCAAGTTCCTGCGTCTTTTGTTTCCCACCTTCTCAGTGCTAGGGGCAGAAGGGGAGAGTGAGCGATGTCTTTGCTTATTTTCCCCTTGTCAGTGCTGGGGGAGAAGGGGGGAGTGAGCAGCTACATGGTGTTCTGTTGCCCTCTGAGCTCAAACCACAATAAAGATAAAGGCAGTTTAATAAAGCAAAAGCAAAGGCCATGCATAGAAGCAAAGGAGAACAAAAGATTTATTCTCTACTTCCCATCAGCAGGTGATGTCCAGCTACTTCCCAGCAAGTGGGGCTGCAGTACACCTACCGGTTTCTCTGGAAAACAAATGTCATAATAATAAATGCCTCTGCCTTCTGTTTTCTTAGCTTTTATTGCTGAACAGACATCATATGGTACGGAATATCCCTTTGGTCGGTTTGGGTCAGCTGTCCTGTCTATGTCCTCTCCCAAGATCTTGCCCACCCCCAGCCCAGTGGGTGAGGAAGGAATGTTGGAGAGACAGCCCCGATGCTGTGCGAGCACTGCTCAGCAGTAGCCAAAACACTGGTGTGTTAGAAATGCCTTCCTAGCTGCCAATATGAAGCACAACATTGTGAAGATCCAATACAATGGGTCCTTCCCACAGGTTGCAGTTCTTCACAGACTGCTCCAGAGTGGGTCCCTTCCATGGGGTGCAGTCCCTCAGGAACAGACTGCTACAGGGTGGGTCCCCCACAGGGTCACAAGTCCTGTCAGCAAACCTCCTCCACCATGGGCTCCTCTCTCCATGGGGCCACAGGTCCTGACAGGAGCCTGCTCCAGTGTGGGCTTCCCGTGGGGTCACAGCCTCCTTCAGGTGCATTCACCTGATCTGACATGGGCTGCAGGTGGCTATCTGCTCCACCATGGACCTACATGGGTGCACGGGAGCAGCCTGCCTCACCACAGTCTTCACCACGGGCTGCAGGAGGAATCACCGCTCAGGTGCCTGTAGCACCTCCTCCACCTCCTTCTCCACTGACCTTGGTGTCTGCAGAGTTGTTTCTCTCACATAGTCTCATTCTTCTCTTTTGGCTGCTGCTCCACAGCAGTTTTCCCCCTTCTTAAATATGCTATCAGAGAGTCGCTACCACCATCACCAATGGGCTCAGATTTGGGCAGTGACAGGTCTGTCTTGGAGCTAGCTGGCACTGTCTCTGTCGTACATGGGGAAGCTTCTGGCATCTTCTCACAGAAGCCACCCCTATAACCCCCCTGCTACCAAAACCTTGCCATGCAAACCCAATACACAGTATTAAAGATACCTCTGACACCCTTAGATTGAAATGTGTCCAGGTTGTATTTCAGGATGCCCTGGTTTCAGCTGGGATAGAGTTAATTTTCTTCCTAGTAGCTTGTATAGTGTTCTGTTTTGGATTTAGTATGAGAATAACGCTCATAACACACTGATGTTTTTAGTTGTTGCTAAGTAGCATTTATACTAAGTCAAGGACTTTTCAGCTTCTCATGCCCTGCCAGCAGCCCCAAGGCTGGAGAGGCACAGGAAGCTGGGAAGGGACACAGCCAGGACAGCTGATCCAAACTGGCCAAAGGAATATTCCATACTATATGACATCATGCCTAGTACATAAATTGGGGTGAAAGCTGGCCCACAAGTTCTCTCACTTTTACCCTTCTGATTCTCTCTCCCATCCCACTGGAGGTAGTGAGTAAGTGGCTGCATGGCGCTTAGTTGCCAGCTGGGGTTAAACCACAACACAGGAATATGTGATCTGATACATAATTCTGTGGATTTTTAAGTACTCTTATATATCGATAAATTATAAAGACATACAAATAAAATTTTCTTCGTCAGAGTTTTATTTCAACATGTTCATCTTTGCACATAAAATAAATATTTATAAAATAAAATATGTATTTTATAATTTTAAGACAATAATAATAATTTCACAAGCATATACACATATATATACCTCAAGGGTGCATCACATGCTTTCTGAATTAACAACTGTTATTCATATATGAAAGTGAATGTAACAATGCTTAAATGGAAACTTGCCATGTATATTAGCTAATTCCAAGTTCCATTCACAGTTCCATATAAATAAGGGACATTGAACTATGGCATTAATGACATTAATTCACCATAGCAATTTGAATAACTTTGTATTACAAAGTGAGAGAGTAAGCCAAAACTGAAGAAGACTTCAGCTGTTAAAAGTTGTTTGAAGCCCATTGAACATGAACCAGGCTGCTGAATAATGCAGACAAGATAATGAACTGGAGATAAATGATCCCAAGCGGGCCCCTGCTGAGTGCCAGGAGAATATGTTTATTTGGTAGATTTATTATCTTAACATCTTTTTGCAGTGACCTCCAATTTACAGAAAATACGTGAAACATTTATAATCTCTGTGGTTTTATTGTAACTACAGGACAATGTTCTTATTGTTTACCTGGAGCAGCTGTGTGTAGTTGTCTGTTGAAGACATAAAATCAGTTTGCTGAATTCTTCTTTCAGGTATATAAAAGTAATTAAAACACATTTTAAGTAGCAATGTCAGTCAAATCTGTTCTTGGACAAGCGGTTAAGACTGGCCTTTTATCTTCAGGGCAACAAAGCCAACAACTTCTGCAAAGGTTGTTTTTTGAGGCTTACTCGTTTAATAGAAAAACGTTATATTATAAACATTGTTACTGTTATTTGTTTCATGTCTACACCTACTATTCTGATAAAAAAATACAGGAACTTGTAAAGATTTGCTTAATACAGATCATAAGGACTTTCATACAGAACTAACAGGTGTTTCCGTGCTTAAATGTTGTAAAGTATTAGTGTCACCAGCTGCATTAAGGTTCATTCATTGGAGGCTGTGCTGGCACAGAAACTCCTTTACATCACTCTTCACAGGCACAGCGTAATACTCAGAAAGGCATTTCAGATTCAAACATCATTTCACTATATTTTTCTTTTAACTCCATAAACTACTTTATGTCCACTGCTTTATAGCATTTTCTACTCTCAGACAGCTCCTAAGTGTACACCACCTTCCTTTTCAGTTCCCAGAAAAGCTTCTTTCCCAGCAGCGGGACTCTTGGTGATAAAAAATTGCAGTTAGGCCTTTTACTAGTTAATGGTTCATCAGCAAGAGAGCTGGTCTTGAAAGTCTTGAATGGGTCCAGGAGATAAATTTTCTTCAAGTTCTGCGGTACACTACAATCACATTTCTATCAACATAACAGTTTAGCTCTAGGATTTTAAATTTACAGAGGAAATTTGTTGCAGGACATCTTATCTTTTAACAACATCATTTAAATTACATAGTTTTGCAACTTAATTTTGGATTCTTCTTCCCCAGGCTCAAACACAGGAACTGTAAACAAAGAACATATGCAAGGATCATAATACCGCTGGTTTTTTGCTGTTTTTCTGCTACTAGTGCAAAAAGCAGCAGAGGATTACCTCATTTCTTGGATACCCTTTCAACTTCCAGTTAAACCTGAAAGCTTCTACAATGATGTCACTGCCATGGTGGACAGGTTACTTAAGTGGACAGTGAGATGGATTGAAAACTGTGTGAACAGCCAGGCCCAGAGGGTTGTGATCACTAGTGGTGATCACCTCAGTGGAAAATACTGGGACCGGTACTGTTTAGCATGTCATCAATGACCTGGAGACTGAGACAGAGCACCCCCTCAGCAAGTTTGCAGATGACACAAAACTGAGAGGAATAACAGATACACCAGAGGGATCTTGACAGGCTGGAGAAATGGACCGGGACGAGTCTCATGAAATTCAACAAGGGGTAATGCAAAGATTTGCGCTTTGGGAGGAACAACCCCATGCACCAGTACACACTGGGGGCCGCCCAGCTGGAAAGTATCTTTGCAGAAAAGGACCTGGGGGTCCTGGTGGACACCAAGTTGAACATGAGCCAACAGCCTCTGTAGCTGCAATAGGCAGACTACTGCCAGCAGATTGAGTGACGTGATCCTTCCTCTCTACTCAGCACTGGTGAGATACATCTGGAGTACTGGGTGCAGTGCTGGGCTCTCCAGTAAAGGAAAGATATGGACATACTGGAGTAAGTCCAGTGCAGGGCCACAAAAGTGATAAAGGAACTGAAACATCTTTCATATGAGGAGAACCTGAGAGAGCTGTGACTGCTGAGCCTGGAAAGGAGAAAGCTCAGGGAGATCTTATCAATGTTTGTAAACACCTGATGGGAGGGAATGAAGAAGAGGGAGACAGACTCTTCTTACTGCTGCCCACTGACAAGACAAGAGGCAATGAGCACAAAGTAAAACACAAGAAATTTCATCTGAACACAAGAAAACGTTTTTATACTATGGGGATGACCAAACACTGGCAGAGTTTGCCCTGAGAGGTTGTAGAGTTTTCAGCTGTGGAGATACTCAATCCAGCTGGACACAGTTCTGGGCAACCTGCCCTAGGTGACCCTACTTGAGCAGAAGGTTGCACAAGATGATCTCAAGAAGCCCTTTCCTGCTTCAACAGTTCTGTGATTCTGAGCAGTTTCTGGGAAAAGCTCTTTTCCTTGCTTATGTGCAGTGTGTGTGTGTGCTGCTGTTGTTTTGGAAAACAGAAGCTTAGCTACTAACTTCTCTGGGTAATAGTGATATAGGTATTTATGCCTGTCTGGTTTGATGGTGAGAAGGAGGGAAGAGGAGAAGAAGAAGGACAAGGAAGATGTATTTTTAGTTCATTTTTTGTTTATTCTGCACAAGGCCATCACCAGTTTTTGTCAATATGACACACATTTCAGTAAATTAATGGTATTCAACAAGTTCATATGAACCTGTACATGCCGAACAATTAATACATTTTAATATTGAAATGAGAAAGTGTTATTTTATGCAGCACTTAACATGAATTCATAAATAATCATGCATACAAACATATTAAATCACTTAGAACTGTAATTAGTAATTTTAAAGTCCTGGCAATCAGCAGGATTCAATTGGAATATACTGTTTGGCCTATTTGGCCTTAATAAAACTTTCAAAGAAGGGGCAGCATGTCCTTTTTAATCTGCTTCTCAATGGCTAGTAGTAAATAAATGAACATGAGATTGGTGGGTATGACAAATTAATATGCACACTGACAACTTATAAACACAGCATCGCTTAGGGAATTACTATATGAATATATACAAGCAATTATATGTTTTAAATGATTTATTTCATTTTCCAAATAATATACCACTGAAGTGGAAATGGATAAAAAAGAGAATACAAATACAATATTATATCAATTTTTTACTGAACTTATTAAGTGGAGGCCTTCTTAATGAGGAAATTAATGAATGAAGCAGTTCATTATGGCTAAGCATTCTTTGTGGTCGTTAAGAATTTGTCAGCATAGACCTGTCATAGTCAGTTTAATTATGATTAATATCTTATCTTGAATTCCATCTCCATTCATATCTGAGAAACAAATGCAAACCCTATTACATGATCAAAGTTCATAAAATAGGGTGAGTTGCTGATGACCTTATATTTTATTCATCTTCACATTCATATTTATCAGGTTTTAGAAGAACTGAAGTTAATCTTACATTATTTAAAAAAAATAAATATTTTTATTAATGGTATGTTATACAACCTCTTGTTCTTAGAAGCAGGATCCTATGTTCAAGATGAAATATCGCAATGGCTTTATTACCCTTTTTCAAATGCGGTTACCACTATTTTATGGCAATTTGGATAAGGAGAATGACTATGTTAGTCTCTAAGATTTACTGTAAGACTCACTAGACTGTGTAAATTAAACTGATTTTATTTAGCCAAAGCTCTCATAAATGTCAGTGCAAATTGTACTTCAGCTGTATCAGTGAAAATTGTACTTCAGCTGTAATCAAGGTTTAGTTGTTAGCTCTATGGATTTTTTCTGTGCGTGTGTCCATGAATTGATGTATGGGAAGTATGTTTTAATTAGTTTTTGTTTTTAAGGGCCTGTCAGTCATCAATGGCCCATATTTCCCAGTATTTGATCCTATATCGAGTCAGTTAAGTCTTGTCTACACTAATAGTTCAGTCTGAAATAGTCCACACACTGTCTTTGGCTGTGTTGTACTGGTTACATTAATGTTATGATTTTATTCTCTTATATTCTTAACAAAATAACTAAAAATTTCATGTGGTCAGCTCTCCATCTGTGATTCCTCTTCCCTTTTTTGAGTACCTTGGCTAATTTCAGCCAAGCCTCCACCTTTTCAGAAAGTTATAGGTCTCAAAAGTATGAAATTTATTCAACGTTCATGAAGACTGGTGGCTGAATAAAAAACTGAACAAAGATATGGGAGTAATGGGCTTTAGGGAATATAGGATACAAATCTGTAGTGCCCCAGCTTTAGTGTTTCCAATGCTTATACAAAACTTTATTTTGTCTTACGGAGTTTCAAAACAAATTATTTTGCCATCTTTAAGAAAGGGGCCAGGGCAAAATATGATGTTTTGCCTCTGTTAAGGAATTTAATAATGTTTGTTGGAGTAGAGGTGATTCTTGATTAAAGTTTCTGAAAATGCTAATGTTGTCACATGATAGCATACTTTTAAAATGTATTTACTTTCATCCACTGTACTAGTATCATGTCCCATAAATGAATCATAGTCATATGGTAAAAGCTTGTTAAACCGCATCCTCATTAGCTGCAGTTAGGCAGGAGTTAAGCAGATCTTTAGGAGGAGAAGTGGTTGCTAAGTGAAGAAAGGAGATTTCTAAGGCAAAGGACTAAATTCCATCCTGTTCTCTTTTCTGCAGCCTCTGAGATGACACTGGACAAAACCGCTAAGCCAGCATGTTCATTGATGACCATTCACTAAGGATTCCTCACATCTTAGTTACTTAGGGGAAATTCTGTCGAAATTTGAGTCAGCTGAGAACATATGGGATGATTTGGAAACACTAAAATAAAAAATTTTCATCTAATTCTCATATGTATTAGCATAAGCCAACAGTAATACAAATATTAAAATACAGTATTCTGGGCCCCTTTCCCCAGACTCTAACTATAAGGGAAAGTGGGATCTGGAACTTCATTTTTCTGTAACCAATTTTTCTTCTAACCACTTTTGTTACCAAAATGAAAATAATGAATGGATGCTATCCCATCATTCTTTTTAACGAAAATGACCTTTTAATGTCTGTATTTGAGAAAATGGACTTATCTAACTGAAAACTGCTTTACCTAAATTTACCTGCATGAGGAGATTCTTTTTCAGTCACAAGCATTTATGCTGTTCTTCATGGCATTTACGATGTGTTCTTCAACACCAAAATATTGTGGATTCAGTTCAACTTCAACTAACTGTGTGAGTTGGGGAGGAGACGGAAGCCCAAAATCTCGTGAAATCCAGCAAATCATTCTTTCTTAGGCATTTTTTTTTCATAAAAGTGAAGAATTTTAGTTTTCCTGACCATTTTAAGACCATCTCATTTCACTTCAGATCCCTAGTATAACCAGAGACTAGTGTACCTCATCAATGTATAAGTCTGTGAAATCAAAATAGTCTGTGTGAGTGAAAGATTTGAAAAACCACATTTTAGTTATGATTTCCCATAAGTATTTGGGGTCATACATTTAAAAGCATGTGATGTACTTAAAAGTTATGTCTTTCAGCAGTCTCCACTACTGACTTCATGAGTCTGCCCTTTTGAAAAGCACCCTCTATCATATTTATGGTGACGTCTTACTTAAACTGGATACTAATCTAAGTCTGCTGAAGGTTTGATTGTACTCCTGTGACTGTCACAGCGGTGAATCCCATGGGGACAGCATGCGTTTGAGCAACAATTTCTTGCTGTATTGGTGACTACAAACTCACTTATAGGTCATAACTAAGTTGTCACCCTCTCTCCCTTGGTATTTCCAAGATAGTCTCTCTACAGCTGTCTCTCTCTCTCTTTCTTCTCGTTCATATTGATTATCACAAGATCATCCTCCTACTTTATCTTTCTTTAGTTTTTACACAACATTGCTACAACATAAACTTTAGAGAAGTTTAAAATATCATCTTAAATTCTTTATGCTTGTTTGCCACTTCTTACATCAAATCTCAAACATCTTGTTTACTCTTTTCTTGTATTACACCCATTTGCTTCCACTCTGCCAGTGCTCACATGCACTTATATTCGTCAGATTTTGATATAACAATTCTTCCTAGTCACAGATACATCTCCCTGTATGCATAATCCAAACTCCCTGTTACAACCCCTGAGAACCCTACCTTATCCATATTCAGGTTACCTCTAAAACTCACTTTGGTTATTTGGTTTATAGAGATTTTTCATACATTTTAATTTTATATTTTTATAATTATATAGACATTCTTTTATTTGTGTAAATTGCATGCAATTTGTCTATTATTATTCCCCTTCTTGTCTCTATCTGAAGGTAACAGACTCTTCAGATCAAGGCTGTCTCAGGTATCCAGTTGGCATTACTCATCCTATTGCTGAAACCATTTTAATGTCAAAGTAACTTAACTATCTAATTGCACCATCACCACTCTACTTTTACGGAAATATAAAAAACATTATGCTAAGAAGCATTTTCAAAATATAAATAAAAATTATTAGGGCATGCACCTTTTTCCTGTTTATTCATGTAAGAGCTCTAGTTTATAATAGCTTGTATTAAAAAAATCCATCTCTAAAGTTAGTCATGGACAGTTCAAAAAATATACAGGCCTAAAGGTGATTGCAAGTTAGAAAGAAATCATTTTCTGGGATCAGATTCTCCCTTGCTGACATTTACTGTAGCCACTTATATTTGTGCAAGATAAGCCTGAGCTGGCACCTAAGTAAAACTCTATGTTCACTTTTGTTGATGACTATTTGTACTGTATTTTGTCCTGGAATAAATAGCTTTAAAAGGTCATGAATCAACACCCTGAAAAGTCTAGATTATCCTCAGTGATCTAGTGCTGACCTGCTTATGTTTACAGTGTTTTAATTCTGAAATCCCTTTCTGTTAAGACTGATAGTCTGACAGACTGATAATTGAGTCTAAAGGGAGGTTCCACAGCTACAACTGCAGAGGCAAGATTTGTTGTGTTGGCAGAACAATTGGAAGTGACAATTCCTATATGCTTCACTGGTATACTGGTGCTTGGACATAGGTGGTTTTTCACCTCATAAATAAATAGTACAAAGTGAGAATGATAAACATAGCTGGTGTGTTGGGTTTGTGTGTGTGACAGGGATTTTTGGTAGTGGGGGAGGGGGCTACAGTGGTGGCCCCTGTGAAAAGCTGCTCAAAGCTCCTCTGGCTCCAAGCTGGACCTGACTCTGGCCAAGGCCAAGCCAATTAGTGATGATGGCCACACCTCTGCAATAATTTAAGAAGGAGAATCTGGGAGGAGGAGTTGGAGTTGGGAGGAGGAGTTGTGAGGAGAACACCTATGCAAACACTGAGGTCAGTGGAAGAAAGCAGGTGAATAGGAGCTGCGCTGGAGCAGAGATTCCCCTGCAGCCCATGGTGAGAGGGCAGGTTGTCACCCTGCAGCCCATGGAGGACCCCACACTAGAGCAGGTGACTGCACCCGAAGAAGGCCAGGACTCTATGGGAAGAAGCCCCTGCTCTTGTAGCTCAGGCACTGAGAGGATTGAAACATGGGGGTGGGACCAACGCTGGAGCAATTCAGGAAGAGCTGCATCCCATGGGAAGGACTCATGTCAGAGAAAGTTCATGGAGGACTGTCTCCTGTGAGAGCAACCCCATGCTGGAGCAGGGGAAGAGTGTGAGGAATCCTCCCCCTGAAGAGGGAGGAGTGGCAGAACTGACTGCAACCCCCATCACCTGTCCCTCTGCACTGTTTTGGGGAAGGAGATAGAGATATAGGGAGCAAAACTGAGCCCGGAAAGAAGGGAGGGGTGGGGGAAGGTGTTTTTAAGATGTGGTAATGCTTCTCATTGTCCTACTCTGTCTGTTACATGTTGTCATTGTTAGTGTTTGGATTAAAGTGATGTTCTTTTTTCCTTTCCCTAATGTATCTGTCTTTTGTCCATGACCATAATGGGTAAATCATCCCTCCCTGTCCTTATCTCAGTTCCTGAGCCTTTTGCTTTACTTTCTCCTTCCCATTCCTGAGCAGGAAGGAGTGAGTAAGCAGCTGCTTGGTGTTCAGTTCTCCTCTGGGCTCAAACTAGAACAGGTGGATAACTGCAGCCTAACTTTTCAGTCCTCACTCAAATAGGGCTCCTGTTTGTCTGCCCAGTATTTACTGGGATTATGGCTTATCTCTTCATTGCTCTGGTTTTAGCATCTCTTTATTGATTTCTGTGTACACTGAAAGAAAAGGAGTGGGGAATTGAGTATAACAAGGTATAAGTATTTCAGTATTATTCAAATACACATAGGTAGGAATAGTTTCACAAAAGAATGTGTATGCCTGGGCCAGGTTGCAGAATCCAGAGCCCTGTATTTAGGTGTCCAGTATCCCCACAGAAAATATTTGCTTCAAAATTGGATACATCAAAGCCCCTACAACAAGATGGCTAATTTAGCCAGTGATGACTGAGTGTTAAACTCCATTCCTTTATTCTGTGGCTGGAGGTAATCTGTATCCTGGTTTCCAGCAACTCTGTGATACAGCATTTACTCAGGCTGCATGAGACCTGGTTCAGTTTCTGTGTAAGGCGAGTGAAATCTCCTGTCTTCCTGAAGCATGCTGTTAATTAGCTGTCCCATGCCATTTACAGTAGTAAGACTTCCCTGGGTGGCTAAAATTCTGTTGACTGGGAATTAGAGCAGCCAGATGGAGGGACACAGCAAAGTGCTCAGTCCTAGCCGTGACCATCTTTAAGGATTACGCTCCTTTTTTATTATGTGCATAGAAACTGAAGCCCAAAACCCTTTCCTCGCTAGGCAAAAGATTCCCAAACTCAGTCATATTGTTAACATTTCCTAGCAGCCAGGACATGTGACAGAAACAGAAGACCTTGTGCAGAACAAGAAAAAAGTGACAGATTGATCCATTAAGTGGAAAAGGAGGCAGTCCTGTGGAGGCACTAGCAGTTCCCCAGTCATGCTGCTCTGCTAAGAGGAAAAATCAGCAGCCGGGCAGCTTTCTGCCATCCCTTCTCCTGTTCCTTGGTCTGCCACCTCATGTGTGACAGAAACCAGCCTCTGGGCCACTCTGAAGTGGTCCCCAGCTACTAGCAGTACAGGTATTGTAACATGACAGTACCTGCAGAATTTTTGGTTTTGCTGTTTGATCAAATTCTCTCATTAAACAACATATACTATAAATTATGACTAAATGAACTGCATCTCTATATACAATATTTATATTATTTTCATAACAAGTTGTTGGATAGTCTAATGAACTAGTATAATGCTGATGCTAATGTTTGCTATACCTGTTGAGAAGGGGTAGGTCTACTCCTTATTCCGAGTGGCTAATCTATTTTAATATGCTTGATCCCTAGGCTATTGTGACTGTGTGCCAGAAATGCACAACATATCAGCAATTCCGCATGTAGAACTGGTAGATCTACAGCTTTTCACTAAAACGTGGAGTTTTTTAAGCTTCCTTGATTGTTCAATATTTGTTTTATGATCATCAGGAAGGTAGTTGCAGAAGCCAGTAATGTTTCTCATGGGGATGCAGTCAGAACTATAACCCACTAATAAACATAAATTAGGGTATAACTCATGTTAACCTCACACTAGAAAGCAGAAAAAAACCCCAGAGAATGTGTCTCTTGAAATAAACTTTAATAGTCATTAAAAGGACAGTAAGAGGGGAAATAATGTGTAATTGAAAGACCTATGGATAATGTTTATTTGTGCTGGTAACATAAAATAGATGTCAAGCACAAGAGAGAAAAAAATTATATGAAAAAATTAGATTTTCTGCTTCAAACTCATTAACTGTCAGTGTGGAGCCGTAGTCTGCATAATATTTAAACACATGATAAAAGCAGAGTTTTGGTACTGAAATGGTGAAAAGTAGGAGGAGAAGGATTATAAAAATTCCAGTAATGGGTACTTTTTTAAAGTTTCTTAAGTTAATGAGGTTATAAATATGATGCATATCAGATTGCATTTTAAAGATAAACAAGTTCTAGATTTGTGGTTATAAAGGACTTTGAACTTTGGCAGTTCACACTTTCAAAAGGCAAAGAAAAGGATTTGTGGGTTGTGGGGAAGGCAAGAGTTTTGAATGGCTCAAGTTAACAGTACTGTGCCTTGGACCAAGCACATTTTGTGCAGTGGTAAGACAACAAACAAAATGGAAGGTTTATTCTGTATGTTGTGTTTTTATGAAAATGGAAGAACAGATTGCTCTGCTTTTGGTTCATGGGAATGATCGTTAAGCTTAAAGATCCCCAAATCAGTAAGGTTTTACTTTTGGATACTCCTGTTTTGTTTTAGTGAATCCATTCCATTATGAAACAAGAAGACCTATCTATTTAACTTTCACGTTGACAGGCTGTTTTGTGTCATGTTTTGTGTTTCTACAGTACACCACCATTCTCCACACGAACATGCACACACACACACAGACTTTTTCTTTGTTTATGAGGAGTACAAACATCTACTGTTTTGATGGACTTTGACACAAAATTCTTACATTACAAAACTCACTGGAAAATAACGTGGATAATTTGTTTGTGGATAATTTGTGGTTAGTGGTTTTATAAAGGACTAAATTATTGGCTTTCCAACGTAAACTATGCAGGAATTATGTCTCACAATCCCTCAACAACTTTTTTTTTTTTTTCACTGCTACATTAAAGGAAAGATAATTAATTACAGAACTGTTGCTCCACCTCTAGCTTGGTGGAATTTTTCAGCAGAGGTGTTTGCACATAGGGTCAATCCCTGTTTTTATAGTTGTCTCCTTGCTGCAGTTGCAAGGGGAGGTTTTTGCAAATGTGTATCTTTACCCATTTAATTCTCATCAGATAGTCTTCCATACCACATTCTAAAGGTTTGTTATATTAATGGCAAGACTATCGTTCTGAATTGAAGACAAATGCAAAATACTATGTTCACATTTGCTATTTGTCTCATGCACTTTACCTGACTAGTTGCTGTTAAAGTAAGTGTATTACAAATACTCATCCTTCAAGACAAGTGAAAAGGATAGCTGGAACTTCAGTAGTGCTACTGGGAATATATTTGACCTCACACCTCCAATCCTGACATTGTTTGACCATATCCCACAACTAGTGAATTTCAATTATTTGTTCAGAGGAACCATTCATAATTGCCTGGTGTAAGCCTGCCTTTAGGATGCAAAGCAGAAAACAATGAAAATGCTACACTGGCGAATTAGAACAGCAGCACTTAAATGTATAAATTAAATGGGCCTCTTTTCACAGCTTTCTCTTTCTCTTCTGAGAGGCCTCAGTCTGGTGACATCAAAGACAGGATTATGTGAGAAGATAAAAACTTGATCTAATGTCCATGTTTGAAGTCATGAAAGTCCTCTTCTCTCCAAGCCAAAATAACTCTCCTTATAACACAATGAGCTCGGGTCCAGGTGCAGGGGGGGGAAGGTTTCAGCAAGGCACTGGGAATATCTCAGAGAAGCCAAAGACTTGTACATTAAGCCATAATTTTCCCAAATGTGCAAAACATTGTATATAGGCTTCAGAAGCTTTGTCCTGTCAATTAATTTGTTAAGTCTTTCTTTTAATTGAAGAATGCTATTATGAATGTGGCTGGATTGGCCTTTAATGAGGGTTTAACCTATTTAACCTACTTATAGAGAAATCTACATCACGATATATGAGGAAGAAGCAGGGAATGCTAAAGCGCAATGTCATCTCAGAGTACACTGTGGTCATATGTTTTTAGCTTCTGTACATGTTATGTTCCATTTCTGATGTATCTGATACACTGCCTATGGATTACAAAAGGATTTAGAATGTAAGGCCAAATGATGGGCTCTTTATACTTTGAAAGTTGTTTCTCTCAGTGAAGGATTCTTCTTACATTTAAATATTCTCTCATGTGGTGAAATGATTTGGTCTGATTCTCTAAAAATTGTCTGAGACCAATGCAAATTTTTACCTTGTAAAGATGTACAGCTTCAGGGCTTCATAAAGAAGACCATTGTTTTAATGTGAGCATCTCCAACACACATGCCCTTAAAAGTTCTTGCTCTTAAAACAGAGAAATCATGGCCTGGACAGTCTCTCAAGAGGCCAAAGCAAGTGCTTCTGTCCAGCCTAAAATGCATGCCATTTGTTGTAAGATTTTGTAAACATCAGATACTACTGAGAATATTTGCCATTTGTACAATCTATGATCCTGCTGTATGGATCCTCTCTGTCCTGCATTTTCAGCCTATGATGCATATTCACTAACAGAAGAAATACAGAGATAGCAGTCTTTCAGATCATAACTATGGACAATCAGATGCAAAAACCCACATGAAAAATAGGATATTAATATACCATATGTCTGATGTTCCCCACAGCCTCAATTCCAGCATTGGACAATTCGCAATGACTTTACCATATTCAATTCTACTCCAGTGGTGGGAGAAGAATTCTTAGTCATGTATTTACAATAACCTTAAAATAATGCATCTATTATAAGGATTACTACTGTTTATTTACGTTACGTACATGCTTCCAAACAAATAGCTATGTTTTTATAGAACTGTTGGAACAAACATCTTTCACTCAAGTTGAATTACGATAACAAATTGAATACTATTATTTAACAATCTGATTTTATACTGGGTTTATATATATGATCCATGTAGCTACATATTTTGATGGCTATAAAGTAGTTTAATTTCTTGCTTTTATAGTTGTATCCAGGTGCACATAATTTCTAACTACCAATTCCCAAACTCCCTGCCTACCTATATCTATCACTTGTAAGGTCATTTCTCTTTTCTCCTACTGAGTTTAAGTCATTAAATGCATCCTGCCCTTTTCACTTGTAAAAAGTTTAGAATTGGATACTCTGTTGAATGGAAAGCTTTATTAGTGCAAAGCTTTATTAGTGCAAGATTCACAGAAGAGCCATCAGTAGCATCTTTGTTAAATTAGTCCCTGACGGACAGGGTAGTTTTGAATGATGCAAGACACACAAATCAGTGCTAATTCTATAGGCAGGTAGCATATTAATTAGATTTCTACCAGGATACATAAACCTTTAGAATATGTGTTTTCCAATGGTCTTACTGCTATGTCAAGTCAGTCTTACAGGTGGGTATTTTCTTCTGGTCTAGATTTCAGGCAGCACAGTGATGCTAAAGTGATTGGATAAGTACAAAAGTTTTCATTACTTGATGGTGGTGGGAAGGCCTTCATAGAATATTTTCAAGATGTTAAAGGGGGAGCAGCTTTAATCCTGCAAGAGGCCCTTGAGGCTTCTTTTAGCATTTGCAGCTCTGGGTGGTCCAGCTGAATCCCTTGTGGTCATTAGGGTCCCCCTAAGCATTTTGATGACAATGCAGTTCATGGAAATTCTTGGCACAAGGGCCTGTTAGAATATTTAACAAGCTCTCAGCATCCTTCACGGCTTCTATGCAGCTTTCATCCCTCTGTCTTCCTGTATTTTGTTTCTGCTAGATATGGGAGCAGGAAACATTTGGTAAGCGAAATAACTGAGAGTAAATAGACATGCATAACCAAGAAGAAGTGGGTAGTGTCCATGCTAAAGCTGAAAGCAGTTGCCTAATTGGTTAGGTGCAAAACAACAAAAAGCTGACATCCATCCATCTATCCATACTTGGGGCTGGGCGCTGCCATCTGCCAGCATCAGGACCTCAAGGCACAGTGATGCAGTTCTTCCAAGAAGCCAAAGATCCACGGCCCTTGGAAAAGGGATAATGCTAATTAGAAACCACAAAGCTCAAAGGGCTGAGGAAAACTGATTAGCTAGCTTAGCTCAATAAGAAAATGAAAATATTTGGCTCAGATAAGGCTCAAAGGAAACAGGAAATCTGTCTGAATTCAGACTGTCTCTAAGGCAGTGCTGGGACCCAAAGCTTATTTTCATGAGAGTGCAAGTTGATTTTACTGCATTATTCCAAGTAGGACAGGTATCAACAACTACCCCACAGTTTTATCAATGCAATGTGTTATTTCATAAACCCTTAGTTGTTTTCATCTGTGCTTTTCTGGGAATTTAATTTAAAGGAAACTATCAAAATGAAAGGCTCTTCCCATGAAAGAGAAGAGAAGAGAAGAGAAGAGAAGAGAAGAGAAGAGAAGAGAAGAGAAGAGAAGAGAAGAGAAGAGAAGAGAAGAGAAGAGAAGAGAAGAGAAGAGAAGAGAAGAGAAGAGAAGAGAAGAGAAGAGAAGAGAAGAGAAGAGAAGAGAAGAGAAGAGAAGAGAAGAGAAGAGAAGAGAAGAGAAGAGAAGAGAAGAGAAGAGAAGAGAAGAGAAGAGAAGAGAAGAGGAGCTTGCAGGTGAGGCTTGAACCAATATTTGTGAGGTTTAGCTACAGCCTCTGACTCTTCTACCAGCTACCTAAGCAAAGTTAGGTTTTCCTTCTGTTGTCTGCCTGTTAAATAAGACAGTAGTGCTTTTTTTTTTCTTCTACACCTATCTCTGTTGAACATCTAGCATGAAAAAAACTAGATCTTGAGTAAACCCCCTGATTTCCTGAGTGTGTAGACTGAAAAAATGCACTTCACTTATCTGACTTACAAGTTCCCAAGAGATTAAAATGTTCTGGCTTTGATTTTTTTAAACCTATTTCTTTGTGTCGCCTTTCACTAAGGAGATCCTGCAGTGTTTTCCTCATTTGACCTGGTGGGCTAGAAAGTAGTGTTCCTATAAGCATAGTAACAGTACTGAAAAGTTTGGGAACTCATAGAGAAGACTGAATGTCCTGGCTATATCGGGTCAAAGTAATCAAGTCCTTTCCTTTCATTATATCCACCAGAAAGATTTGAATAGAAACCATGTCAATCTACCCTTCCTCTTAGCCTTCTGTATCTACTGGGGGAATTATCACATGGATGTCAGTATTCTCATTAAATATTTAAGGAGAAATTTTAAAGTCAAAGAAATATCAAAAGTAAAAATATCTTCAGCAGCAGCAACAAAGATGAATTTTGTGAGTCATCTTCAGTGTGCCCTTGTTAATTTTGATTGAGTAAAAGCCATTGAACATCCCTTCCATATTTAAGAGCCAAAAATTTATGTCTGCACAGTTTGTGAATCTTGCTCCATTAATAAGCCAATTCATGCACAATTCTAATTCCCTTGACATGTCATCTGTAAGCATTATGTAGAAATTTCAAAATGACCTTCCAAAATTTTGAGATTGGAGTATTACATTTCACCAAGCATTGGTAATCTTGGGAAATTTCTCCATAAACTCCCAACATTCTTGCATTAGATTCTCAGTGTAATTTTTTGTGTTTTAAATCTTGTGTTTTAATTTCAACAGCACTGACAGCACTGTTGGGAAAAAATGTGAGGGGAGGAAAAGTGAAATCATTTAAAGCAAATTCTGTTTACCAACCCTTAATATTTTTGGTAACACTTTTCAATAAGAAAGTATATCTCATAGGCAACTAGGGTGTTCCCACTGGTACGGTGAAATTGATTTATTTCAGGCTGCATTAGTACAGGTTTCTTGACTTCAGTATTTCTTTCTTCAGTGATGAAAAAGTGCCAGAGATTTTGTTTTCCTTGATGGACTCATGTGACAGTAAATGATGCTATGACGCCATGAATTAAGGAGAACGCACATGACAATCCCAAGGCAGGAACTGTTGACACCAGGATGAAAAAGTTCAGACCAAAACAGTATAGGAAATATTTCCTGTTATTCAAGAGTCAAATCCACCCCAGGAGAAGAGAGTGAAACCTCAGTAGAGGTCTTGCAGCTACCCTCTACACTAAATTTTTGTGCTAGAAAGATATCCCCTTAGAAGCCAGTAGTGACCAATCCCTTCCAGCCTTCTCCTGCCATGAATTAAAAAAAATCCCCACTTCTGGGACTTCCAGAAAACTGCTGGTAATCACAAGATGCCTCTCTGATGTCAGCAAATCACTGCCACTGTTGTGGTCCCACTCTTCGTCATGTCCATCTAAATAGTGAGCAATTTTAATTTTCAACAAATCAGAAGAATGTGGTTGAGTTCAACAGTTTTCTGATTCCTGGCTGGGAGGAATATGTGTTTGTGATGTTTCTCAGGCACTGTTAGGAAAACTAAATCTGTTGACAGCAGGCTAACTTCCCTATAAAAATCCTTCTCGCTGCAGAAATTGTAGAGTGTCTGTAGCTGAAAAAATGGCATAACATCATAAAATCTGTTAAACTAGTATTTCTTCACAATTAATGGAGAATTGTTTACAAGATTTCATACACCAGGAGAACTTAGGAGGAATTCACTGTCAAACTGGGATAACGTGGATTGTAGGGTAGACGCTTTTCAGTTGGGTACTGTGGAGCTGGAGACATGGTCAGAAATTAATAAAACTCAGTATAGTAAATAAAAAAGTATTATGCAAGCAAGGAAAAAATGGGGGTCACAGTAAGAATACCATATGTATGCTAAAGGTAATAGGAATCCATGAGAACTTTCAATTTCTTTCATAGTCCTGCATATTCAGTGAGTTTTCTACTGATTTGTTAGAAAAGGGAATCCATCCTCTGAGTTGCTTGTATCTGGCAAGCCTCCTCAGATACCTTTGTTACAAGACCTAAAATGTATAAATTTACATGTCATGTTACTTAATTTCACATTATCTTGGTGTATAGTCAGCCCCTGTGTGTGGTTCTAGACCTCCTCTATTTACACGGATGATTTGCCAGGCACCATGATACAGAACTCTTTACTGAAGGTCTGTTCAATATTCAGTCTATTGCACTACTTTTATTTTCACTAAAAATTGGTCACCAGAGAAAAATGTCAAGCTATTCTATCATAGCTTGCATTTGATGCATGCAAGTTGCATTTACCCCATTTTATGCTTATATTTGTTATTCATTCCTTCACAATTTCTTGTCCTTCAAAATAAAGTCAGCCTAATAGGCTGATATTTTCCCATATATTTTCCCTTTATTTCTGTCTGGAGATTTGCAGATGAAATACACTGATGACACAAGGATACATTTTCAAAGCAGAGAATATATTGAAATATAAAATCTGAAGAAATATGCATTTTGATGACCAATTTAAGCCCATGTTTTCAACCTGTTTGTTTGTTTGTTCATGTGTGTGTGTGTGTTTGTTTGTTTGTTTCTTTGTAGCACTGGAGTTGGTGAGTAAATTGGGGCATTTGCAGTTTTTAAAAAAGCTTATAAACAGCTCTAATATAAAGATACCAGAAGCTCAGTAAGGATCTCAGTTCACTTGTTATCTATTTCACTGGTGTAACTGGTGTGACTTTATTTTGAAGATACATTCATCTTTTTATGATTTTGTCTTTATCTCTGTTGCAAATACTTGACAAAGAAACAATAAATGATTCTCTTTCTAGGTTTCATCCCAACAGTCCTATGCAGCTTTAAAAATTTTATATTGTAATAACCAGCCATCAATGTACCATGTTATGTTACATTTTCTTCCAAGCTCACATGTACAAGGAAAGATTTTCATAAACAGTCAGTAACAATCAGTTAAACAAGAGGTAAGCACCTACCAGTGACAGCCATACATTTTATTAAGCATATGAAGTATCACAATAATTTGCATATTTACTAATCTGTTATGGTTCAAATTCATACCAACCACAGTTAAAAGACCACGTGGGGATTAAGAAAAGTCTAATTTCAAGCCTTAGAAGAGAATAAATCCAAATCACACATCCCACATAAAACAACAGGTTAATAAATCACAAATGGCCAATACAATCACATTACTAAGTTTTTTACACTTTTCCCAGCAAATGACCACTTTCCAGTAGCAGTTTTACAGTGCAAGTAAATGAAAATACATCTTTCTCCATTCTTTCTGTACTTTTAGCCAGAATTAAACATTGTTTGAGGTTCAGACTATTCAGATCATCATGAAAGGAAGACCTGATCCACACTGGGAACTTGCTGTATAGTACACAGAGTTAAAAACCCTTTTTTGTCAGCTTGAAGACTGATGATAAATAAAAATTAGTGGCCCGTACCAGTAAAAGAACCCTTTGCCTATTAATTTATTCACCAAGCAACACTGATGTTCAGCCAAAAACCTACCATTTGACAGTAAGGGGCAGTGATTAGTTGATAAAGAATGGTTTTATTTTTTCAAATGACTGCTTTAAGATGACTCTCTGGCTTAAAAACTGGGGCATCCTTGTTCCCTACGGTTGTTCAAAGGGCTGTTAATGGCTATTGACCAATGATTATTTAATGAGTGATATATCATAAAAGCAGTGTGGACTTATGCCTTTGTCCCGGGTCTTTTGCCTTAAAAACAGATTTTTGTATCTCGTTGAAAATTAGTACCTCTCCCAGTTTATATTAAGCATCTATGCGAAGTCTAGAGAAATATTACAAGATTCTGTGGTGTATTGTGGATGTCAAATGCATTAAAACTTATCTTTTAAAGCTATGTGAAGCTCAGCATTAGAGCTGTTTTTTTTTCCTGTGTCAGGACTTGATCATTTTCTCCTTCAAAAAGCAAACAGTTTCTTTTCACTGGTCCTGTAACCAGAGAAAGAGGTATAGACAAAATAATACGCATCTGTCAATGTCTAAAGCAGCATGGATGCCTCAGACATGCGTGGCATAGACATGTCCAGTATTATAGTACTGGGACACAGATGTTTGGAGTTGCTTCTCCATCTTAGAGGGGATTCAAATTCATACCTATACTCAGTCTACTCAGTTATGCTAGCGTAGTACAAAACAGGATCTCAGTCTCTCATGCTGAAACTTTGTAGTTGTTAAAATTAATTTCACTAGAAAATAAGCAAATTAATCCAGTCAGTGGAGCACTCTCCTTGGAAAGAGGAACTTGTACATTCCTGGACCATTTAAATTATTTTTCATATAAAAACATATGCCATTAGCCTTTGGAGTTTGGATTCTTTGCATCTGCATCTCTGCATACATCCCTGATATCTACTCTCATATATCATACACTGAAATAACTTTAAAGAATTGCTTTGATTTAGAACACTTTACTCAGAATGGCAGTCACAGACCTTAGTGCCCTCTCTGATTAAGAACAATTGTCATAGGTCAGCCCAAATGTTCATATAACCCAGTGTCCTGTTTCCAACAGTAAACAAACAATGGATGCTCTAGAAAGAGTAGGACAGGAAAAGCATGTAATGATACTTTCAGAAATTTATTACTAGCATAGCGAATCTGAGCAAGAGGTAGCAACTTTTTATGAAACAACTCGCAGTGGATTTATCTTGCATTTAATTATGTGCTGTGTCAAGTATCCCCTCTTTCTGTTTGCTTTGAACCCTTTTGATGACTCCTAGTTCTGGTATTAAGAGAAAGAATGAGCAAACACCTTCTCCAGGTGTCTCATGATTTTGTAAACCTGTGTCATACATCTCTGTATATCCTTCCTTTCCACACTGAAGAGTCTTAGACTATTGAATTGCTACTTGTACAGAAGATGTAAATTTGGTTATCCCGTCTGATTCTCTCTGTATCCTGCCAGTTTTAATATACCTGTTTTCAGGTGTGAGGAACTCCCATAACTTCCTGATGCATTACAGTTTACTAAGGATTTAAACAGGGACAGTGTGTTTTCTGTCTTGTTCTCTGTTCTCTTACTGGTAATTTTTTTTTCACAGCTTGTGACTATTAAGCCAACATTTTCATAGAGCTATCTGCCATAACTTCATAAGAATCCTAAGTTCAGGACCTATTGCTATGTATATAAAATCAGGATTATTTTCCCCATGCATGTTAGTTTGCATATATCAATAATGAATTTCACTTTCCATTTTATTATCCTGTAACTCAGTGTGGATGTCTTTTGGCAACTCCAAATCTGACAGCTTTTTTTTTTTTCTTATTAGTCTAAATGACTTAATATTAGTAAAGATTTGTCACTTCCCTGTCATAAATCACCTTTTACATACCACAATTACTAACTTCTGGGACACCCAACACCAGTCCATGTGGGACTCTGCTGCGAAAATTTGCCATTTATGCTTATTCTTTCTTCCCTCTCTTCACCCATTATGTGTTTTCTCCAATGGTTGTTGGACTCTGCCTTTGTAGAAAAGCACCCAGTCCCTGTGGCTTATCTGACACTTCATGAGGCTTACATTTGTTATTGCTATGTAATGGCGTATCTTCACCAAAAAGCATAACTCCTCTATGTGCCATTTTGCAGTTGACTGGTTTTGGTACATGGATGAGAATTTGAATCTTTTCGAGCTGAAGTGATCTTGAACTCAGATTTCCTTCAGGGGTTCTGAGAAGAGTGCTCTAACTATTAACTACATGAGCAGTGTCAGTGACCACACTATGAGCAAAGAGGGAGGACCACTGATTCTTTAAATAAGTGAGTAACATACTTAAATATGTCCAGGCTAGAGGCCTGTAGGCAGTAAGATTTGGTATTTAGCATATAGATGTCTAAAATTACACCTGGTTTATCTGACTAAAGCTATTTAATCTAACCATATGCTCAGAAAAACTCCAGAAGCAGAGGTGGAACTTTACTTTCAAAACTGAGACTATTACTGATTTCAAGCACTTACAGGGATGACTATATCTTAAAATAAGCTTTATGCATAATGATTTAAAATAAAGTCTTACAATAAAAGGGGAAAATCTGATCCCACAAGTAGCAGCAGCAAAATTCCAGATCAATTTCTGACCAGAGAGACTTCAGGATTGAATCAATGGAGCCCAGAATTTCAGTTATAACGCTGGTGGTTACATTGTAGCATGTATCACTGAGATCAGAATATATCCACTGAAACACTGCTATCATATTTCAAACCATAAAACACATTAATTCTACAAATCTTACTGCATTTGTTTTTCTTTCTTGACTTTCATGCCCTATGGACTCATAATACACAAAGCAATGCCTTGGTTAGGAATAGTTTCCCATAGGTAGAAATAATAATCACTACATTAGCTAGCCACAATATATCAGAAGCATACTGGAGTGGGATCAGTGCCTTTTCTTAGGCCTCCCTTCTTTCAACACTTTTTCTTTGCTACCTTTGGCAGTCTAATGGTATGAAGATTAAGGTTGCTTGCCCGTCTTGCATCTGTTTTTTCTGTTTACAACCATCCCTCCTGCACCCACTCAGTAAAGGTTCAGCTGCCTTTTCTGTGCAGAACACATATGCCTTAATCTGAAAGCACACAGTTTCTGCACAGGGTGTACGTGTATAGCAGACAGACAAAATCTTGTAGTTAGTACAAGACTGTTTTTCTGTTTGATTTGTCAAGTGAAAATCTTACCCTTCACCATTTTATGCCTGCTTTTCTGCTTGGGGAAAAAGGTACTATTTCGTTTCTCTACATCTTGTACCATCATCTGTTTTTTAGTAGCTTTAGGACTGGTTTTGTATATGTAGTGGGATTACTGGTTGTTGATACAAAATCGTTGATAAAAAAAAACAAACAAACAAACAAAAAAACCCCACCAACGTTTCAAAGGCCATGTTGAGAGATGGACTCCTTAAAAATAAGGGGGGGGAATGTATAAACGAGTTAGAAAATATTTCTCAATTAGTTGATTTTCCCTTTCCCTCTGACAGTCTGAAGTTATCGGGTTCTAACCCTCTACAATTCTCATTGTGCAAGCTACGAAAAAGCGCACCGTCTTCTGGTCATACAAAGCGTAGGCAACTGCCTTGGGAGTTACACTAAACCCTCCGGGCGAGTGATCCGTGGCCTAAACTCCCCGCTCCCCTGAGCTGCCGCTGAGGAGAAAAGCCTGCTGCCAACAGCGACTGTTTGCCCCAAAGTCGCTGCCCGAGCGATCGCCCCCGGAGCGCCCCCGCCCAGGCGCCGGGTGAGGGTCGGACAATCACCCACCCTTGGCTGCAGCCAGGCACCTTCTCCCGTCGCCACACTCCCCTGCGCCTTGACCCGGCAGCCGGGCTCTGTCGCGACACTTGACTCGGCCGCCCGATCGCCGCCCGCTCCCTGCCCGGGGCCGCCGGGGGGCGATGTGGGGGGTAGGGGGGGGTGATGGTGGTGGGGCCTGTGCTTACATCCCGCTGCGGCACCCAGAGCCCCGGCGCCATACTTCCCGAACCAGCATCCTTACACCAAATAAAAGTTTTCCCGCGATGATATTTAGAAGGTTACCCAGAATCTTAAAACTGTCCAGAATCCTCTGAAAAATTCCCAGGAGGATTACCTCTTCTCCTTGCTCCGGATTTCCCATTCCTCTTGCCCCTTAGACCAATGTGAGGGAGAGACTCAGCTTCCCTAAAATGCTTTGGAGCCCTAGACAGCAGCCACATCGAGACCGGTGGAATATACCTATATACGTAGAGCTATATAGAACAAATGCTCTCCGCGATTTATTTGGGTGGGTTCTTCCTTTATAATCAACTAGCTTTTAGCAGCAGAAATATCGACTTGGCTCCCTGTCTAAAATGGAAGACGGAATAAAGAAAGTGTGAAGCATATTTTCTTTTTAACATAATTTCTTTAGGGTGTCTGATTACTGCTCGGTTTATCTGGCTGCAAAACTTTCGAGCCAATTCCCCTTCCAGTCCTATTTCCAAACCGTGATACTAATCCGTACCTCATTAGCACAACATTATTAGTGGTATTTTTTTCGGCTCTAGGAATGTTATAATTTCGGAAATTAAAGTGTAACCCCCCTCTAGAGCAGAGGAAACAACTGGAAATTCAACAGTTACCGTTGAATTCCAAGTGGTCGAACAGACCCCGCCAGTGTGCGTGGGGAAAACTTTGGACAGCCGGCACTCGAGGCCAAACGGTTTTGCTTTTCCTAGTAATAGTTTCTCTGGTCGGAGGTCCACCAGGAAGGACCAGCCTGACGCGGGGTACCCTTTCCCAGGGGCTGGGACTGCGACCTGCCCTCTCGGGGCACGGTAGGTCCGTGGCGTGAGACCCGTAAATCCCATAGCTGCGATCCAGCACCCACTGACACCAGTGGCAAAACTCCAGCTGCCTTAAATGGGATCGGGGATCCGAGCCGGTGCCCTCTCCTCAGACCCGACCGCCGGAGCTTCGCCCTTGAGCTGCGGGTAGTGGCGAGCCAAAGTGTCTCTGCAGCAGGAGATTTACCTGCAAAACGTTTCTTTCCCTTTCCTCCTCTCGCTTTGCCGCCAAGAAAAGTTTTGGGTACTTCTGCCAGTTTGGGAGTGCGAACCTACGCTACGAGCACGCGTTTCTTAACCGGTGTGAAAGGCAAGTATTTTAAACAGCAGCACCAGCAGAAGCGAATGAATAGAGGGGCTTTAATGAGCATCGGTGTACAGCAGGGCAGACAGGGTACGGCAGCAGTCACCCACAAACCAGCCAGGACTCCTCAGCCCAGTGCGCCGCGCTCTGACTTCTGATCCCTCCGCTTTATACAGACCTCCCGTCTGTTGGAAGGTTATTTTCAGTAAAGTGCTTTTTCCCGAATAATTTTTTAACCGTTTTTCTGTTGGCTTTCCCCCACCCACCCCCCTTACCCACCTCCCTCCGCCCCCGAAGCAGGTTTTAGTGTTCACACTCACGTGGAAGAAACGCCAAGCAACACACACAAATATAGCGGTATCTGTGAGCGGTGAAAGGTGATGTGAAAAGCACAATCTACGAATCGCCGGGCTGGTTTTATTTTAATGAGAAACTAGGGAATTCGGACACTCAGTCACAGCTTGAGAGGCCAGATCCTCAGTCCCTCCCAAGGTATTGCCCGCCGATGTGAAATACTGGGATGGGCTGTGAAAGTGTGAGGGGGACGGACAAGTGATAGTTAGTGAAAGGAGCCCTTCGCCGTCAGTGCCGTTGTCATTTAAATTCCCACTAACGAATCGAGCTATTTAAAGCTTAAACAGCGAGCATTACACGTCCTGAGGCCCCGCAGCTCGCCACGCTCCAAGGTAACCGCTTCGCCCACCTCTTTCGGAGCGATATCGACAGGACGGCGGGGCAGAGGTTTCCCGTCCCTCAGGGGAGGGGGAGAAGCAGAGTTCGGAGGGGGTTTTACCCGCTTGCTCCCCCCAGCCGCTGGCAGGTTGCAGCCCCTCTCCCACCGGGCCCCCAGTTTCGCGGGACCTCCGGGCCGGCCGCCCGGGGAAGAGGGGCTGGGCGGGGAGCCCGGGCTGCGCGGCCGCAGGCTGTCGGGGAGACCTCCCCCCCCGGCCCCTTCCTCCGAGCCAGCCTCCTTGGCCCCGACTGTGAGTTTTCACATCACCTCTCCGCCACTAACGATACCTAACGACGATAAAAGCTCTTACCTGCGACCTGGCGCTCAAATAACCGGATCGTACACAACATAAACACAGACACCATCAGGGGATTAGTCATGGGATCGACCACCCGGGTTCCCGTGCCGCACGCGTGCCCCGGACCCCCGCGTCCTCTCCCCTGGGAGCCTGGGGGCCGCTTCGCCCCCGACCCCCCGCCCTTTAGGAGTGCACCAGGACGGAGTGGAGGGAGCCCTTGCCCTCGGAGGCGTTGCTGGCGGCCTGCTCCAGCAGCGAGGCAGCGGCCGGGGAAGCGGCGGGGCAGATCTGCGAGGCGGCGACCGTCAGAGCGGGGATGGCCGAGGCGGCGGGCATCGCCGGCGCCGGCTTGATGGGCACCGGAACGGCGGGCATGGTCTGTGCCGGCGGGTGGCAGAGCGCCTTCACGGGCACCCCGAAGGGTCCGTAGTCGGGAGACACGGGCATGCCGGCCACGGAGTCCATCACCCCCACGTGCGGCCACATGGAGCTCACCACGCTGCTGAGCTGGCTGGGCACCGGGTAGCCCAGGTGGTGCATCACCGAGGCCAGCGGCAGCCCGCCGGCCTGCAGCACGCCCTTGTAATCTCTGCCGATGATGTTCTCGATGGCGAAGGGATGCTTGAAGCCCGAGGGCTGACTGCTCCCGTAGGGCGAGAACTGCGGCAGCCTCCCCACGGCGGCGGCGGCGGCGGCCACGGCCGCCTCGGAGCCCGCCAGCCCCGGCACCTTGCCCGGGGGAGGTGGCGGCGGCGGCGGCGGCGGGTGCGGGTGGAAGTAGTGCACCATGTGCGGGGCGGGCGCGGGGGGCTTTCCGGGGCCGCCGCCGCCAGGCCCGCCGCCGCCGGGCAGGTGATGCTCGGGGCGCAGGACCTTGAAGCGCTTGCGGCGGCGGAGGAAGCTGCCATTCTCAAACATGTCCCCGCAGTCCGGGTGCAGCGCCCAGAAGCTGCCCTTGCCCGGCTGGTCCGGGCGGCGCGGGATCTTGATGAAGCAGTCGTTAAAGGAGAGGTTGTGGCGGAGGGAGTTCTGCCAGCGCTGCGTGTGCTCCCGGTAGTAGGGGAACCGCTCCATGATGAACTTGTAGATGTCGCTCAGGGGCAACATCTTCTCGGCCGAGTGCTGGATGGCCATGGCCGTCAGGGAGATGTAGGAGTAGGGCGGCTTCTGGTCGCTGTACGAGCTCTTCCCAGGTCTGGGCATCGCCGACCCGCCGTGGCCCTCCAGCGGCCACACGACTTCGCCGCGCCGCGCCGGGCGCCGCTCTGCCCCGCGCACAGCGGGCTCGGAATGCCGGGGATGGCGCTGCCCTGCCCCGCCGCCGCCTCTACATCCTGGGCGACACCCGCCCGGCCCACGCGCGACCGCGACCGCCCCGCGGCTCGCCGGCGGGCTCCGCGCACGGCTCCCTCGGGCAGACCCGCCCCGCGGGACGCGCTCGCCTCGCCGACCCCGCCGCTCGCCGGAGAGGCAGCTCCCGCCCAGGCCGCGGGGAGCACGCGGGGCACGGGGAGCACGGGGCAGAGGCAGGTCCCGGCCCCCGCCGGTGTCCCCCCTTTCCTCCTGGAGGTCGCCGAGTCTCCCGGGCTCCCCCGCTGCCGCCCGGCACACGCCGCGGGAGTTGACGCTCCCCACGCACCAAGGGCTCGTGAGCGTGAAATTACCCCGGACCTCTGCAGAGACGGGGAGGAAGGAAATAAAGACGCCCCTCTCACCGCTCAGTCCGGTGTCCCCCTAAAAGTTTGCGGCGGGCGGCGGAGGCGAGCGCCGGGAGCCGGCGGGGGAAGGAGGCGAGCGGGGCGGCGGCCGCCGCGGCTGTGGCGGGGCTGCGCGCTCCGGAGCCGTTTTGTAATGATGCCCGAGCCGGGAGACCCCCGCAGCTCCTACTCTCTGGCTATCACATGACAGCGGCTCGGGGACTTGGCGTCTGGTGGGAAAGGAGCGAGGAGCGGCTCCCCGGCTCCCTTCTCACTCACACCTCCTCAGCAGGGCGAGGTGGAGCCAGGGGCTGAGGAAACGCCATGCGGGAGCGAGATGTGCTCTCAAAACGCAGGGCAGGGAGCAGCAGCCCGAGCGGGGAAGCTCCCTCCCCCCCCGCCCTCACCCCGAGCCCTGTCGCAGCCCCCCTATCCACTTTCCCCCTCTTGGCCCCTCGCTCCTGCACAGACCGGCTCCGCGCAGCAAGCGCCGGGGGCCTCCGAGGGCACCGCACCACCGGGAGGTGGGAAAAGGACGAGGGGCGAGTCGTGCCAAGCCACCTCGCAGAAACAGGCGTCAAGCTAGCCCCGGGACCGGCGAGCGGCAAACACGGGCCCTTTGGAGTAATCTCTTGACATCCCTTTCATTAAGTTTAAAAGGCTACGCGAAGCCTAGCGCAAAAACCAGAGAGATCCAAAAATCCTGCGCCCTTCTCTCCAAATCGTTACGGTCAACTCTTGTTACCGGCCGCGATGCGGCTCGTAGGAAGCAGCGAAAAACCCAGGCAAAGCACCCCCTGTACGCTTCCAGACGAGCTACTTAGCGCCAGTGTTGATTTAGACCGCCTCATTAGGAGGAATCAATGAAGAGTGCAACAATTCATATCTATCCTCCAAACGTACTCTGTTATAGCGGGCAGGCTGTCGGTTTGAGCGAGAAACGGGGAAGCCTGCTCTCTTTGCTGCCGCTAGAGCTGGAAGAAACCCTGCGCAACGTAAGCACCTACCAGCGCTCAATTAGCGAGATTTTATAGGAGGTGTCAGTGCTAAAATGATTACTCCTACTGTGATGGGCTAAATAAACAAATAGGCTGAAAGAGCCTTATTATTTAAAAAAAAAAAAAAAAAAAAGTAATCTCTTTTCAGGCCACCCTTCCACGCCGGTGCCGTGGGTCAGCCGGCACAGGCCTGACTGCAGCGCGGGTACCGGCGCCTACGGCACCGCCCGCGCCCCGCTCCCGCCGCCGGGGGGGTGATTTGAGCATCACAGCTGGTTGTGTCTCTCTGCGAGTCAGGCGTTGCAGGTAGAAGTGGCGAACAGAACCGGGGAGGGGGAAGAAAAAAACCTTTTAAAGGTTTACCTCTAATGTCTGCTAAGGGAGTGAAGGAAAAGACTGATTTAAATCCCTTCCTTAAGTAGCGTGTATTTAATAGTACTACACCTGACCAAGGGCAGTTAAGTGAAGAGCGTAATCAGAGATACTGAAACAGAACAAGTAGCCCAAATTTTGGAAAGCCAAGTTTCGCGAGGAAGAGCGTTTTTAAAAAGTTTCAGATTATTGTCCACAGCATTCACTTTGCATCTGAGAAACTAGGAGACACTTACGGTGGCAGCAACATTTACATCGTTCATCTTGGGGAGCTTGTCCCTGTATCGCCAGCACGGCGAGAGC